>NC_087288.1:7744292-8944292 GCF_015220805.1 Pogoniulus pusillus | reverse complement strand
GTGGAACAGAAATAGAAAGAACAAAATAGATCATATTTCAAGGGAAGAGAGAATGAGGAGAGAAGAGCCAGGAAGCAATACAGCATTTTTTTTCCCATTACTATAGGACCAAATCTAGAGGCTGTATATCAGTGGAGGAGGCAGTTAGAATATTACAGGATGGATATAAAATCTGTAAAATATATGCAGCATTACTCAAAATGTATTTTCAAGTAGAATAGTAACTGCATATCTTCTGACTCTGGCCATAACATTAGGGTTTAAACAGAGCATGCTGGGGAGCTAAACAAAAGGAAGGGAATGGAGAAGTGCCCAGCATGTTTCAAGGACTAACAGGAATGTCATCAGCAAACAAGGATAATAAAGCCCAATGGATGATGACACAGTAAGGCTATTTGCAACCACTGTCACACCCTAGAAATGCCCAGATAAGATGCAGTCTTGTGGCTTTCCAAATCTGTTCCATATAATGATGCTAATCCCCTTCTCCTGTTTCCTCTCCTCCACATTGTCCTCTCTAGCTTTCTCAGCATTTAGCTCCACTTAAAAACAAAACACAAACAAATCCCACCAAAATTAAACAAAAGAAAAGTTAACTCCCCAAAAAATCCCCACTCACTCACAAAAAACCTCACACCAAAACAACAAACCCAACTAAAATGAGAATAGTTTAGGTTTGGCCCAAATAATCTCCTCATCTTTGGGTTCCCCCAGACCTCCTGACCCAGCTGAGGACTTTGAGCAGAGCATTGTGACCTGACTCCTTCATATCACAGAATGGTGAGGATTGGAAGGGACCTCTGAAGATCATCTTGTCTAGCCCTGCTGCCAAACAGGATCACCTGTATGAGGTTGCACAGAAACGTGTCCAAGTGGGTTTTGAATGTCTCCACAGAAGGAGACTCTACATCCCCTCTGGGCAGCCTGGTCCAGTGCTCTGCCACTCTTGCAACAGGAGTTTCTCCTTCAGTTTCAGTGAAAGCTCCTGTGTTCTAGTTCGTACCTGTTGTCATGTCCTGTTGCTGGCCACCACTGAAAAGCAACCAGGCCCATCCTTGTGACCTCCATCCTCTAGCTACTGATAAGCATTTATAAGATCCCCTCTCAGCCTTCTCTTCACCAGCCTAACCAGCCTCAGGTCCCCCAGCATCTCCTCATAGGAGAGATGCTCCAGTCCCCTTGGTATCCTCATAGCCCTCAGCTTCCTCCAAGTCACTTAACATCATCTGCTTCAGCTTTCATTTGTTATAAACTGGCTTCATACTCTGGGAATTGAAAGGCAGCTGGGAAGACAGGAACCAAAAGAATAGGAGAAGCTAAAAAGATTGATCCTAAGCTTTAGGATAGTTGGTTTCCTTCTTCAAGTGTCCTGGGACTGCAGCCTCTCTGGAGTGGCATGAACAAGTGACCTTCAGGACTCATTCAGCACTTCATGCAGAATCAACCCCAGTTAATGAAACTGGTCCACAAAACCATGGAGAGTTGTTTCTGAGACTACAAAAAAGAATATCTTGCATGTCCTGTTTTGTTCCTCAGCTAACCAAGTACACTTCAGCTGGCTTCTCTCTTGCTGATGAGTAATTTACTCTGCAAGCAGCTGTTCTGAGCGTGCAGCACATTCGTTTATCACCCGCAGAAGAGCTGCCATCAGGCCCTGCGGGTAACCTTTCAGCGAGCAACCTCACAAGGCTGAGCTCCCAAAGAGGAAATCAGCCAAACACAAGTAACACATCAGGGTATGAGCTGTACCTTTACCTTCTCCCAGCTATTAGATTCTGCAATGAAGGCTCATCTCATCTGCATACCACTGTGTCCTTCTGCCAGCTCGCCACAAAACAGCTAAGAAATTATTGAGAGGGAAATGCTATGGAACCACCCAGTGCCAGAGCTGGATTTGACATTAAGGTGCAGTGCTCAAAGACACCAGAGTTTCAACAGGAAAATGATAACCCCACTGTGAAATCCAGCGGCTTTACCTTCACACTGAACCAGTGCAGTGAATACACAACCAGAGGGAAACATTCATCCAAAACCCCATAATATCAGTTTCCTAAAAGCCTCAGACAGACACACTTGCTCCAGCCACAAACCCTGTGATTTCTAACCCAACGAAACTGTGCTTATAGGAACAGTACCACTGGGTTTCCCAGCCACTGCTCTTCAGTTTCCAACCTACACCTACTGCATTCTCAGCTAAACTGCTGTTTTCCCCTCCAAAAGCCACAGACAAATCTGGGGTGCCTGCCAGTCATGTCACCAGCAACAGGAGAACTGGACAGCTTGCATTTTGTACACCAGGCAGCATAGCCAGCAGAGGCTCACCTCATAAGGAAATACTTCTTTACTGTGAGGGTGGTAGAATACTGGAGCAGACTGCCCAGAAAGGTTGCGCAGTCTGCTCGTCTGGAGACTCAAAACCCACCTGGACACTTTCCTGTACAACTTATCCTAGGTGATTCTGTTCTGTCAGGAGGGTTGGACTAGATAATCTACAGAGGTTCCTTCCAACCCCTAGTGTTCTATGATTCTGTGACTGCCCTGATACATCTGACCCAGCTACAAGTAGAAAGAAAGAAAGAAACTAAGTACTTGACAATTTTAGCCCAGTCTACTTAATGAACAACCCTAATGAGTGTTGGGTAAATATTTCAGTACTTCAGCATTCATTAGCCACCCCCAGACAGTGTTTGAAACCTGCATTTACCACAGGGACTATGGGCTGAAGTAGATCTTTACAGTGCTGGCTTTAAAGCAGCACTCAGTAGCCAACCACCACATGTGGCAAAACCCACCTGAAGGCTTAGGTACAAAGCACAGCTCTGAGCTCCACCATGAGAGCTGCCTTTGCAGTCCCAAAGTGCACCACAACACAATCTCTTACACAAGCTCAATCTGACAGCAGACTCAGATCCTGGCTACAGCCTCTTGTGAATCACAGAATGCTCCAGAGACTGAGTCCAGCCTCCTTGCAAAGGAGGACCACTTAGGGCAGGTCACACAAGAACACATCCAGGTAGGTTTTGATGATCTCTAGAGAAGGAGACTCCACAATCTCACTGAGCAGCCTGCTCCAAGACTCTGGCACCCTCACAGCAAACAAGTTTTTTCTCATGCTGAGATGGAATTTCCTGTGATTGAGTTTGCATCCATTGCCCTTTATGCTATCACTGGGGACCACAGATTGTCAAGGGTTGCAAGTGACCTCTGGAGATCGAGTCAAACAGCCCTGCCAAAGCAGGACCATGCAATCCAGCTCAGGTCACACAGGAGCACATCCAGACAGGTTTTGAAAATCTCTAGAGAAGGAGACTCCATCACCTCTGGGAAGCCTGTTCCAGTGCTCTTACAGTAAAGAAGTTCTTTCTCACGTTGAAGTGGAACTTCCTGTCTGTAGTTTACACCCACTGCCCCTTGTTCTATCACAGGGAACATGTAAGCAGAGGCTGTCCCTTCCTTCTTGCCCCCAGTCCTCAGCTATTTATAATCAGATCTCCTCTGTCTTCTCTTACTCCAGACTGAACAGCCCCAGGTCTCTCAGTCTCATTGAGGAGAGACTGGCTTCATCCTCTTGCAGATGTTGGTAGACATCTAGTGCTGGGTCTACTAAGGAAGGGACTTCCCAAAACACCAACATATTGGGAGTACTCTGACAACTGAAGCAAGTCTAACATTTGAAACCTCATGAATTTGCGAGTGGAAGCCTGTACCTTCCCCTGAAAGCTAGAATCTGGCAAGTGACAGGAGAAGGAGAGTGCTTTCATTCACTCCATGAGCATTTCACATCAGGACTGTCACCTAGACTCACTGAGCAACCTATGTGTCAACATAAGCTGGACTCATTGCCATAATGAACGCTCAATCAATAAGAGCGAAGGAACAGACTAATAAAAGTTGCCTCTGTCAGAGGACAAACTGAGGACATCAGAAAAGATGAAATCCAATGAATACAATTGCTTTCTGTGAATAGTCACATTCAGCTCTTGTTCTGATGAGATGGAATTGGTTCAGATGAACACCAAAAAAAAAACCCCCAACTTCTGAATGCTTTTCTAAAACTGCTGAGGCTCGTCAAAAATGCGCTGCACCGATGCCAGGGGGAAAAAAACACACAACAAAGCAAAACACCAAAAACTCTGAAACCAATTTTGAAAGAATCCATGGAATTTTGCAGCCGTCCTTATCTGCCCCATTTGTGCCTTCCAAGTTTTCTTATCTGCTCAGTAAATTTGTATTACGGGGTACCTTCAAACTCTGAATGGGTTTGGATGAGTAAGCTGCGTGCTGCTTTGCCTCATGCAGCTCTAAGAAAAATAGCTGGGCAGTCAAGCCCAGATTCTGAACTCTTTACTGTGGGCAGGGATGATGATATATGGGCTAGAAAAAAAAAACCAACAACCCACAAGTTGATTTTTCTAGGAGCAGCATGAGCTAGCCACATCGGCAGCTTGGGGAAAAAAAACCTTGTACTGACTTGTACTGCTGAACAAATTTGATGGATTAGTCACTTGCTGAGAACTGATCTAGAGTACCAAATTACTGCATTGGACATTCCTCTGAACACAGTGCATTACATTAAAATACCTAAATGTCATCATTTAGAAGTGAGCTCTCTGGCAACATTTTTAAAGGAATAAAGCTCTGATGTGCCCAGCTGCCTCAGCGTTTCGGTACCTGCTTAACACACTTAACTGTTTCCTACCTCACCCTGCCTTCTGTCCACAGAGAAACAGGGAGCTAAGCAGTCACTTATGGGAGCACAAGGCATGGGACAACACTCAAAATAGCTTCTGACACTTCCAACCTCAGAATTGGGGCCAGTAGCCCAAATATTGAATCCCTCACTCCTGCCATAAAGAAAAGAAACTCACTGGATTTACACCAAAGAGCAGGAGATGGATAAGGAATTGGCTGGATGGCTGCACTCAGAGTTGTGGTCAACAGCTCAATGTCCAAAAGGAGACCAGTGGCATCCCTCAGGGGTTGATACTGAGACTAGAGCTGTTCAACATCTTTGTCAGCAACATGCACAGTGGAATTAAGTATACCCTCAACAAGTTTGCAGATGACACCAAGCTGTATTGCCTGGTTGACACGCTGGAGGGAAGAGATCCATCCAGAGGGACTTTGACAGGCTGGAGAGGTAGGCCAAAGCCAACATCATGCAGTTCAAGAAGGCAAAGTGCAAGATCCTGCACCTGGGTTGGGGAAATCCCAAGCATAAATAGAGGCCGGGCAAGGAGTAGCTGAAGAGCAGTCTCAAGGAGAATGACTTGGGAGTGTCTGTTCACCAAAGACTCAACATGAGCTGGCAATGATCACTGACAGCCCAGAAGGCAATTCTATCCTGGGCTCTATCAAAAGAGGTGTGACCAGCAGAACAAAGAAGGTGATTCTAGCCCTCTGCTGTGCTCTTGTGAGATCTCACCTGGAGTCCTCATCCAGTTATGGTGCCTCCAGCATGAGAGGCATGGAGCTGATAAGAGGGTCCAGAGGAAGGCCACAAAAGTGATCAGAGGGTTGGAGAACCTCCCCTGTGGGGACAGGCTGAGAGACTTGGGCCATTCTGCCTGGAGAGCAGCCTTCCAATGCCTGAAAAGGAAAGCTGCAAAGGGACTTTTTACAAGGGCTTGTAGCAATAGGAAGAGAAGGAATGGATTGCAGCTTGAGGAGGGCAGACTTAGACCAGAAATGAGGAAAAAAATTCTTTCCAGTAAGGGTAGGGAGATGCTGGAACAGGTTGCCCAGGGAGGTTGTGGATGCCCCTTCCCTGGAGATGTTCAGGGCCAGGCTGGATGAGGATCTTTGAGGACCCTTCCAATTCAAGACATTCCAGAGTTGCATGAAAAAAATACAAATTGAAATTAGAAAGCAAATTGCAAAGCCACAGAGTTGGGGTCCTGTGAATGACCTCTTCCTGAGTCTGCAAGCTTCTGGACAGCAAATGAAAGCTTTCCATTCTTTTCCCTCTGAAGAACAAGGTTTTCATGGAGTCAGACTTTTCAGTACACTTTTGCTAATGAAAGTGAATTGTTTTTTTTTCCACTGAGATCTCCCATGGAAAACAGAAAACAATTTCCCCCATACTTGTAAATTATACTATTAGATACTATGAGGGCTGTTTCAGTCCTGCACTGGAAAGAAAACACAAAACTGTTTCTGTCCAGCAATCTCTCTGCTGAGAGTCTCCTCTGTATTCATTACAGCCTGTTCCTATTTGTTCTCTGCCATAAGGCACAGGTAATTGAGAGCCAGCAGCAAAGAGATTTTTTAAATAAAATCTATAATGTCAGCAGTGGTACCACACGACCAAAGACACAGCCTCTATATTTAGGACAGAAGTGGGTGATGCAGACATCCAGACCTGCAAGCCTGACACTGGCAGAATTCAAGGCTGAACAGGTTTTCAAGTACAGAAGATTGGGAGGGAAAAAGGGTTGAAAGGTGTCTTGGCTTTAGCAAAAGCTGCTGGATCTAATATAGATATTTGCTAAGGTAATTGATTTTCTAAGCCTGTGCAGTGCCTGTATTCCACCTGTGCAGACAGAAATATTTGAGACAGTGCCATGGAGGGGATCTCGGACACTGGGAAAGCTGAAGGTTGGCAAAAGAGCCAAGAGAGAAACACAGAAGTGGTTGGAAGCAAATTAGTGATAACCAGCTGTCCTGTGAGGGGAACTCACAACCAGGGGTCTTCAGACTACTGCTACAAGTGTTGCTGGGTTCACATTCTGTAGCTGATTTTGAGACTCATCTGAAACTACAGAGCTGTAAGGAGTGGTCGGAGGAGAGTTACCTGCACACAGAAACAGGGACTACTTCAGTCTTACAAGGGCAGTAGCTCACCCTTCTGGGAAGAGAAGCAAGAATACAAAATCTTAAAAGAAAAAATGGACCACAGAATCATAGGACAGCTCAGGTTAGAAGAGACCTCAAATCTAATCCAACTCCCCTGCCATGGGCAGGGATGACTTTCAACTAGACTTGGTTGCCCACAGACTCATCCAACCTGGCCATGAACACCCCTAGGGAGGAGGCATCCATAGCTGCTCTGGGCAACCAATTCCCCAGTCTCATACTGAAGAACTTCTTCCTAAGATACAGTCTAAACCTACTCTCAGCTAAAAAACACTCTCCCTTGTGCTCTCTCTAGACAGTCTTATGGAAAGTCCCTCTCCAGCCTTCCTGGAGGTTCCCTTCAGCTATCGGAAGGCAGCTCTGAGGTCCCTCCCCCCTGAGCCTTCTTCTTCTGTAGGCTGAAAACCTCAGCTCCCTCAGCCTATCCTCATAGAAGAAGTGCTCCAGCCCTTGGATCATCTCTGTGGCCACTCCAACAGCTCTGTGTCCTTCTTATGCTGGGGACACCAGAACTGGATGCAGTACTCAAAGGTGAGGTGTCATGAGAGCAGAGCAAAGGGGAAGAATTTCCTCTCTTGCCCTGCTGGCCACATAACTCTTCATGCAACCCAGAACATGATTTGCCTTTAGAGCTACATAAGGGCACTGTTAGCTCATGTTGAGTTTCTCATCACTCAACATTCCCAAGTCTTTTTTTTCAGGGCTACTCTCAACCCACTCTGCACCCAGCCTGGAAGCATGCTGGGGCTGGCCCACCCCAGCTGCAGGATCTTGTGTTTTGACTTGTTGAGCCTCATGCAGTTGGCACTGGCTCTCTCTCTCAAGCCTATCAACATCCTTCTGAATGCCTGAACAGAATTATTAGACTTTAGAGAAAGTGTCTGAATTGTCATTTATTTAGTGAGTAACAGTAACTGCCAGCCAAAAGGAGATGTAAGAAAGACAGGTCTGAGGCATCAGTCTGAGCAAAGATCTGCTCTGATGCATCCCAGCAGGATGAGTTGGAATTGGATCACATGCATGACTATTATTTCTATCAATAGAAATATAGAGGGTGAAAATATAGAGAACCTGCTGTCTTTTATATAGCAAGAAATAAATAGCAGGGGAAAATAAAGTCATGACAGAATTGGGGTTGTTCAGCCTGGAGAGGAGAAGGCTCTGGAGAAATCTAATAGCAGCCTTCCAGTACCTGCAGGGGCCTGCAAGAAGGCTGCTGAGGGACTGTTTGCAAAGGCCTGCAGTGATAAGGGGCAATGGTTTGAAATCAGACAAGAGCAGATTTAGATTGGATGTTGTTAGTTCTTTACCATGAAGGTGGTGGAACACTGGAACAGGTTGGCTAAGGAGACAGAGACCTCATTCCTGATGACATTCCAGGTCAGGCTTGATAGAGCTCTGAGAAACCTGATCTGGTTTGGGATGTCCTTGCATACTGCAGGGGTGTTGGACTAGGTGACCTAGAGAGGTCCCTTCCAAGGCAGTGCATTCTGTGGTTAAAGACCAACAGTGCTGTGGGAGAAGTTGATGTTAAGAAAATACAGAAATGCAAACAAAGTCTCTGAACAGCAGAGGTACACAGTTAAGCAATGCCCTCTTCTGCAGTAGCAATGGAAAGTATGAAGGGAGTCTCAGCTACTTTTAAAAGGGGTATTTAAATCTCAAATGGGACAACTGAGACTGTGGACAAGCAAACATGATATAGTCCAACCTCACAGGTTAAATTTGTCATAGCTCTGCAAACTAATGAATCTTTTCCATTCCTCTTAGAGACCATCTCTTTGTCATGACAGACAAGGGTTATTAGACTCCTATGCTACCAATGTTACCTTTGGCCACTTCCAGTAGTTACTTGTAATCCCATCATGTGTGGTCTGATTTTGGATGGCTCTTAAATTCACACAAAAATCAATAGTATGTAGAGTATCTGATGCAAAGGACTTGCAAGAGGCTTCCTTTAATATGAGTACATCTTCCCAAGAGGCACCACCCACACAATAAATACCTGGGAACTACTGAACTCCAACAGTCATTAGGTCACTGCACATCTTCTTTCTTCATTCTGACCTTTAATACACCTAGTTTTGCTGTAAACATACTTGGATCCAGAAAGAACAGCACAGACAAGCAACCAAAGAGCCAACCAAACAAAATACCTAAAGGGATCCTACAGAAAGACTGCAGAGGGACTTTTCATAAGGGTGTCTAACAACACAAGGGGAATGGCTTGAGGCTGAGGGATAGTAGGTTTAGATTGGATCTTAGGAAGACAATATTCAGTATGAGGGTGGTGAGACTCTGGAATGGGTTGCCCAGGGAGGCTGCGGATGCCTCCTCTTTGGAGGTGATCCAAGCCAGGTTGGGTGATGCCTCAGACAACAAAGTCTAGTTGAAAGTCATCCCTGCCCATGTCAGGGTGGTTGATGATCCCTGAGGTAATCTCTGAGATGATCTTCCAACCTAAGGCATTCTATGAGTCCATGAAAAGGAAGACACTACTGTTTGACTGCTGTCATTCCTGCCTGATGTGAACAAGGTGCCAGTGTCTTTTGAGTTTTCTACTAGGTTGCAAAAAAGGAGAAAAAGCTGGGAAAAACATAGCCAGCCATGCCATTCTCCTCATTACAAGGCATTAAACCTGGGCATATATTGAAATCATCACAAAATGCCAACAATCCAATTTATTTTTGTTATTGGCCTGGCACAAATTGGGAGAAACTTCTATAATTTGGCACAGAGATTATGTCTACAGCAAGCAAATGCTACAGAGAACGGCTTGCAATCAGAGTCCATGGTTCTTAGGCATGGAGACAGATGGGTAATGCCTTTGTAAGAGCACCACAAATCAGAAAGTGAGTGCTGCTGTAAAGGTAAGTCCTGTCTGCTTTGAGAATCCACACAGAATGCTAGGAACTGGAAGGATCTGGTCCCTGCTTGTCTCCCCATCACAGCTGCAGTGAAGAGTAGGCTGATGAACAAGAAGTACTGACAAGGAGAAGAGAACATCCATTAACCTCTTCAACAAACAACACTGAATAATAGGTTTTATTAGGGAGAGTAGGACAGCTCAAGAGTTAGCATTCCTTCCTACAAAATCTAATTAGATTGTGATCAATGGCCCAGATATATTTATCCAACAATGACTAAATTAGCCAGAGCTTCTATGAAGAGACTTCTTGGACACCTTGTTCATAAGCTCCCTCAAAATATTACCTCAACACACAACAGAAGTCAAAACATACACTTCCAAAAAACATTCAAAATTAAATAAAAAAAGCAGGAAATATTATTATGCTGCAATTCTGATCCCATTTTCCTCTGAGATGCCTACACTGAGCCACCTGATCTAGTTGGAGATGTCCCTCCTCACTGCAAGGGAGTTGGACAATGAGACCTTTAAGGGTCCTTTCCAACCCAAAAAGTTCTATGATTCTATGACCTTCATTCTCAACAGCCTTCAAAGAGCTAGAAAAGTTTCAGGCCATAAAAATGATCAAATGGCAGACCTGGAGAACTTCCATAACTTCTATAGCCTACAATTCTTGAGCCTGGAAAAGAGATAGCCAGTGTGGTTTATGAGGGAGTAAGAAATGACTTTTAGGGAAAAGATGGAATTCTTTTTCATAAAGCAGAAACTAAAACTTCCCAACAGAACCACAGGATGGTCTGGGTTGGAAGGGACTTCCAAAGTCCAACCCCCTCTGCAGTCAGCAGGGGCATCCTCAAGCAGATCAGGTCGCCCAGAGGCCTGTTGAGCCTCACCTTGAGTATCTCCAGAGATGAGGCCTCTACTATTTCCCTGGGCAACCTGTTCCAGTGTTCCACTACCTTCTTGGTGCAAAACTTGTTCCTAACATCCAATCTACATCCACTGTTCCCTAATTTCAAACTACTGCCGCTCTTCCTATCACTACAGGCCTCTGCAAAGAGTCTCTCTCCAGCCTCCTTATAGGTCCCCATCAGCTATGGGAAGGTCGCTATTAAGTCTCCACAGAGCCTCCTCTTCTCCAGACTGAACCCCAGGTCACTCAGCCTGTCCTCATAGCAGTGGTGCTCTAATCCCCTGACCACTTTCATGGCCCTCTGGACCTGCTCCATCAGGTCCATGTCCTTCCTGTGTTAAGTCATCTGACAACCTTTAAAACACAATTATCTCTCAGATGACAGTTATTAAACTGTGATGTTCATGTCCACAATGTCATGGAGGGAGAAAGGGCTCCAAAAGCAATGGGAAAAATTCTTGGAAAAAAGGTCTATTAAAAGCTATTAAACAAAATGATGCTGATGGAATTCAGGGAGTTTCTCTGCTACAAGTTGCAGGAAACTGGGCTATGACACTCTGAAGGAATGCATCACTTTAAACA
Organism: Pogoniulus pusillus; assembly: GCF_015220805.1. Lineage (NCBI taxonomy): Eukaryota > Metazoa > Chordata > Aves > Piciformes > Lybiidae > Pogoniulus > Pogoniulus pusillus. The sequence goes on along the minus strand of NC_087288.1, from coordinate 8,933,073 downwards.
TTTTCTGTCCTCATTCTTCTAATTTTTTTTTGGAGCTACAACCACTGGCAAACATCACAGGTTCCTGGACTGATCTGGCATTCTCATTCAATATTTAAATGGTGTCAACTATTTCTGGAAGCCAGTAAGGATGATTACACTCATTTGTTGCACAAAATTAATGAATATTAGAGCCACAGCATCAAATTTCATAGAATCGGAGGTCGTTAGGAGTTGGAAGGGACCTCAAAGGATCATCCAAGTCCAACCCCCCTGCCACAGCAGAATCACCTAGGGCAGGTCACACAGGAACACATCCAGGCAGGTTTGGAATGTCTCCAGTGAAGGAGACTCCACAACCTCTGTGGACAGCCTGTTCCAGGGCTCTGGCATCCTCACAGGAAAAAAAATTTTCCTTCTGTTCCCGTAGAACCTCCTCTGCTCCAGCTTGCACCCACTGTCCTTTGTTGTATCATTGGACATCTCTGAGCAGAGCCTGGCTCTGTCCTCCTGACACTGCCCTTCACATTTTTATCAACATGAATGAGGTCACCCCTCAGCCTCTTCTTTTCCAGGCTAAAGAGCCCCAGCCCTCTCAGTCTTTCCTCAGCAGGGAGATGTTCCACTGCCTTCAGCATCTTTATGGCTCTGCTCTGGACTTTTTCAATCAGTTCCCTGTCCTCTCTGAACTGCATGGTACAGCTGTTACACTCAGGATGCCATTACAAGACTGCAAAGTGTCCCCAACTACTCTATGGGTTCTAGCTGGTTACCATTCAAAGCTTTGACCTTATTTCTGAATGTTTATCACTCAGCTACTCAGTCCTTTTACTACAGCCATATGTCTTGTATCAGCAACAGCCACCAAACAGTAAAATCAGAAAGTGTAAGGAGGTTCACCAAGATGAAAGACCCTGTTCACACAGAATCTTTAAGTCATACTGCAAAGCTACATCTCAAGATGTGCAGCTGGTCCACAGACTGAGGTCAAATATTAAGGCAATAATGCCCAGGGATGTAGCCCTATCCCTGGAGACATTAAAGATCAGACTTCATGTGGCCCGGGGCAGTTGGAGGTGTCCCTGCTGACTGCAAGGGGGTTGGACAAGTTGATCTTTGAGAGTCCCTTCCAACTCAATGAAATCTGTCAAAACAATGATGGTAGGCAAAGTATTTTTAAAGCTTGTGGATGAACTACCCCAGAAGGAAAAACAAAACATGACAAGGCACCAAAGTCTTGCCTACAAAGGCTTATCTACCAGTTCGTCCAGATAAGACTACATAATCTTTGCTACTTGCTTTCATTTGTGCTTGTATGTCATGGGTTTAGCATTCACAAGATCATTCAGGCTTACAGAAGCCTCATGCAATATTAAAATGTTTATGCAAGCCCTTTCTGCGCTTAAAGCAGCAACAACAGGCCTGAGTGTGCAAAGAACAAAAAGCCCCAAAAAACCTCAGGTTCCACATCTCAGGAGAAAACCCAGCTCTACTTGAACAATAGTCTTGGAGCCATCTCACAATTAACCAGAGCAGCAGTTTCTGTGTCAGTGCACCATTTGCATTCCACCACTCTTCCTCTCTTGGCACGTGTTTTGAAGTTGCTTCTGGGCTCAGATGAATCAGTAAACTGAATAATGTCCTTTTATTTCAAGAAATTGTCACTTCAAAATAATTTTGTTCCAACAAATAAGGCACTCAAGTTTGTATATCACAAGGAAAAGATTAAGATACCTATAAAAGCATTTCTACAGAACCACTTGATGCTTAACGAGATGCAAGTGCTGTAAGCAATACGCTTCAGAAGAGAATCTGGAGAAGACCTCCACTTCATTGCACCTTGACTTAGCAGCATAATTTGTTTCACATCAACAAAGGAAAAGGGGGAAAAAAAGGAGGGGAAAAGAATAAGGGTTCTACTTAGCGTGAAGGAGCTCTGATGTTAAGAGGCTTAGCTTGCCGAGATAATGCAGCTGGAATGGGACTGTTTCAGAGGCACAGAGGTCTGAAACAAGAGAACGTGGGATAAACAAAGCTCTACAGAAAGTGGCACACCTGTACTCTCCTGGGCTTTCATGCCCATGTCTGTGCTCCTCATATCCACTTGAAATCTTGCCTATGATTGAGATGGAAACAGCAGACTTTATTCCCATGAAGTTTTCACCAGCAGGTTCTTTTCTGGTCCTCTCTGCTGCAGAAAAAGTCCATTTAAACTGTGCGAAGCTCAAGCCTTGCTTCCCAGCTTGTGTCTGGCTCACAGGTAGCTGAAGTTTTGCCTGGGCAAAGCCAAGCTCACTCATGAGTTGATGTTAGATACACAAGAGACTGAGCAATCCTATCTCCTCACCAATGCATCCCATTTAGCAGTGTAATTTGTCCACCTAATTAAGTTCTGATATCAGCCTGGATGATAACCAATAAAACTGTTTACCTTTGGCTCCTTGTAGAATGTTTCCTCACTAATTGTTGTGTTAACTTACTCACACATTAACTTGCTATGTGTTGTCCATTAAGGATTCAGAACTCAGATAAAGCCAAGCTGAATAATTCATGCTCTACACTTAGTCTGACCATCCCTCACACGGCTACTGACATGCTTGACTGGGGGCCCTCTGATGAGCATGATAAGCTGCATCTGCACCAGCAAATGCCTGCAGACACCCCCGGGCTGAGCAGCAATGCTCAAAACGGCACTTTAACGCCTCACAAGACTCTTGAGTCCCACGCTACAGCCTTCTGAGACGGTCACAAGGAGGCCTCAATTAATGACTTTTCCCCCCCCTCAAACAGCCTTAAAAACGTTTTGTTATTCAGAAAGAAGAGTTTGCCTCCTTCTGGAAAGCACCAGTTTGCAAACCTCCTAAAAACAGACATGAAAACACATTCTCTGAATCCAACCCAGCACCATGTCTGCAGCCATGGAGCCAGTGCTGTGCTGCCTGCTCTCAGCCACGTTATAATGTCAAGAACAGCCTTAAGTTCTCACACTTCACAGCTAAGCATGGCCTGCAGTCACTCATTTTAACCCAAGAGGACACTTCCCAGCAACACACAGTCCAACATGCATTAGCACTGGTTGTTCAATCCAGCAATGAGTCTGTGTAGCAACCAGCCAAGATGATTGATTTAGGTTTTTTTAAAAGCTTGTTTACTTTAAGAGATTTTCAAGTGTGATCCTTTTCTGAAAGAGTTTGAAGGCATCAGGCTTCATAAAAAGGGAGTAAGAAAGAAAAGCTTGACAAGAGTCTGCAGCATTCACTCACTGTAACAAAACACCTTATAGAAAGCCAGCACCTATAAGTATGCAGCACTGTTTCCCCTCTTGTTTCTAGAATTCCTTTAATACCACAGCTAAATATCAGTCTAAAAACACTTCTGCTGTTATCATAGAATAGGCTGGATTGGAAGAGACCTTCAAGACTATCAAATTCCAGCCTCCCTGCACTGTGCAGTGAAATCATCTTCCACTAGATCAGGTTGCCAACCTGGCCACCAACACTTTCAGACAGGGAGCACTGGCAAACTCTATGGCAACCTATTTCGGTGTCTCACCACTCTCATGGTGAAATACATCTTCCTTACACCTAGATCTATGTTCTTTACACTTAGAAACATTACCCCTTATCTTACTGCAAAATGTTCCTTCTCCAACTTTTCTGTAGTCCCCTCTTTGGGTGCTTGAAGGCTGCTATAAAATCATCCCAGGCCCCCATCTTCTCCAGGCTGAACAGCCCAAACTTTCTCCACCTGTCTTTGCAGCAAGATGTTCCACAACTCTGATCTTCATAGCCCTCCTAAACTGCTCCAACAGGTTCATAGCCTTCTTATATCAGAGGTCTCAGACCTGAATGCAGTTCTCCAGGTGGGATATCATCAGAGCAGAGGGGGAACCACCCCTAAACCTGGTGGTCTTTTGATGCAGTCCAGGATGTGTTTGTGTATGTTGCTGGGTCTAACAACTCTCAGTGCTTCTTCTCAGGGCTGCTCTCAAGCCATTCTTCACCCAGCCTGTATTTGTGCTTGAGACCATTAAAAGAAACTTATTCCCTAAAAAGGTTCTCAAACACTGGAATAGGCTGCCCAGGGAGATGGTTGAATTCCCACTCTGGAATGGTTCAAACATACAGAGATGGGGGAGGACACACACATAGTTTAGCACCAAACATGGTAGGTAGAGTTGGTTGGATTCATAATCTTAAAAGGTCTTTCCAACCAAAATGGTCCTATGATTCTAAGTACTGTGATCATAACTCATATGTGTACAAACCTCTACAAGTGCCTCTCCTGCACTGCACCCATTTGTGCTGAGCTACCTCATTTGGACCTGCCTCAAGTAGATGTGGAATAGACCTGCACAGACATCCTCAACATACTAGACAGCAGTTTGAAGATTCTCAGTTATCAAATGAGTATCAGAAGGATGTAGGTAGAAAGAAGGTGCCCAAACCTTTGTGGATCTGAGCCCAGAAGATTTTTTAATGTGTCAATACAAGTTAATAGTAAGAGAGTTCACATCTCTGTAATGGAAGGTGACAGTCCATTCAGCTGCTTCCTTACTTCCTATCAGGTGGTGGTTAGTTTCTTCTTACACAAAAGCGATGAGGCAAGAGGAAACAGCCTCAAGTTGCCATAAAAGAGGTTTTAGTTGGAAAAAAATCTTTCCTGAAAGAGTGGACAGACATTGGAAGAGGTTGCCCAGGCATGTGGTAGAATCAATGCCCTTGGAAACATTTAAAAGATGCATGAATGTGGTGCTGAGGGACATGGTTTGGTGGTTGTAGCTCAGCACCAGCGGCAAGATTGTGAGCCCCAGGTGAGAGGTTGGACTTTCCAATCTCAAAGGTGCCTTCTGACCTGAGCAAGTTCTCTAGTTCTACAAACTGCCCACAGGATATTGAAGTTGCAGCATTTCACTTAAGGTGTTCGAAATGCAGCCTTGTTAAGTTCAGCTTCATTTTGAAAGCCAAAGAGACAGAAAAGGCAAAAAACTCACAAGAAGAGTTTGGCCAATCACACACTACAAATCCAGCCCTTGAAGACATTTCAGTCTTTTTAAGTTTAAAACAAAATACATCAGAACAGTAAATATCTTGTCTGCATTTTAAAAGCGAGAACAACAAATATCTTGCAGGGGTGAATTTGTCAGATTTGATCAGAAAAGCACTGATTTTGCTCTTCTGTCTTTCTTTGCTAAACAAATATACACAATGCAAATGAATTTATGTAACGTATCCAGCCTGCTCACAAAGAGGGCCATTTGTCACTGGTACATTAGCCCAGCTCTGAGCTGCTAGCACAGCTGACACCAAAATAGAACGACTGCAATACAGAGCTACACACAGCTTACTGCAGACACTGAAACTTGCTGCTAGTGCATTAGGAAGTCACAGAACATGGACTGCAATAGTTTTGGGCAGTATGTGCCCAGAACACACACATGTACACAAGTGCAGCACCTTCTTCCATGCGGTATTCACTTCTTCAAATGTGTAAGAATACTGTTTGAGCAGTGACCAACTCATGGAATCATTTTGGCTGAATAAGACCTCTAAGATCACCAAGTCCGACTGCCAACCAACACCACCATGGCCATTAAACTACATCCCAGAGTGCCATATCCATACTTTTCTTGAACACCTCCAAGGATGGTGACTCTTCCAACTCCCTGGGCAGTCTGTTCCAATGCTTGACCACTCTTGCAGGAAAGAATTTTTTTCTAATATCCAACCTAGCCCAAACCTCTCCTACTGCCACCCCCATCTCCCCCACCCTGAGTGCAGCTTGAGGCCATTTCCTGGAATGGAAGTGACCTCTGAAGATCTAATGCAACTTCCCTGCCAAAGCAGGATCACCTAAGGTAGGTCACACAGGAACACAAAAGCAAGCAGGTTTTGAACATCTCCAGAGAAAGGAACTCCACACCCTCTCTGGGCAGCACCCTCACAGGAAAGAAGTTTCTCCTTATGCTGAGGTGGAACTTCCTGCATTCCAGTTTGTGTCCATTGTGCTGCCTTCTGGTCACCCACTCTTCAGATGTTTATAAACATTACTATAATCCACTCTCCCTCTTCTGGATGTTTCTCTGAATGATAAAAGTGGTTCAAAGTTTTGGTTGCTTGTATCAGCTCCTAAAGGAAGGTACCATGTTTTAGCCATCTATTTAGACATGCAGGTGGTTGACAGCTGGGGCTTTACAGCAAGTCACAGAATGTTGGAGTTGGAAATGACCTCGAAGGATCATCCAGTCCAACCCCTAACACAGCAGAATCACTCAGAGCAGGTCACACAGGAATGCATCCAGGTGGGTTTTGGATGTCTCCAGAGAAGGAGCCATTCATTTTGAGCACACAAAATAAGGCAGGGACTAGAGCACATTTCTAGGAAGTAGACTCTGAATTACAATTAGTTGTATCCATCTAATCAGGAGCATGTCTTTATGTCCTAATTAAACAGTCTTGGCAGCTGGATGACATAGGAGATATTGAGAATCACTGACCAAGCAGTTTTAAAGGTTGGCCTAACATTCTTTGTATTCCTCAAGGAGGGAGAGAAGTAATTTACATTTCTGAAGGAACAATCGTGTAGGAATGAAAACAGCAATCGTGGCTCTGGCTGGAGGTCTTCAATAACGTGTAGATGTGGTTCTTCATGACATGGTTTAGTGGCCACAAAAGTACTGGCCTGACAGCTAGACTTGACAATCTTACAGGGCTTTTCCAGCCTTAGTGATTCTATGACTGACTAATGCCTAATTGCCAAATAAATCTGTGTAGCTGTCCAATACCTATCTAAACAAATGCTTACTGCACTACTAAAAAGGCCTTTACAGATACTGGACAGTTCTACAACTTGGCTCAAATTAACTTGAACTTAGAAACATCATTTGGAAAGATCCTGTGGAAACAGATCTGCAGCCTTAACTTGGTTTATGCTTCCCTGAAGGGAATCTGCCATATTAATGTAGCAACTATGCTGTATCTTCTGGAAGTCTTCCTGCTGGGCATTCCTGGCTAGCAGAAAGTGGAACTGGTTTAGTGGTGGCACTCCTCCACTGGGCTAAATTCCTGCTTAAATATAATAGATGCATGCTCTTATACTGCAGTTCTGGCATCCCCATGACAAGGAGGGCATGTAAATGTTGAAGCATTTCCAGAGCAGGGTCACAAAGATTATCCAAGGGCTGGAGCACTTGTGCTATGAGGATTAACTTGAGGGAGATGGGGTTGTTCAGCCTGGAAAAGAGAAGAGTCTGGGGGGACTTCTGCCTTCCAAGACCTGAAGGATCCTACAGGAAGGCTGGAGAGGGACTTTTCATAAGGGTGTCTAGAGACAAGACAAGGGGAGAATGCTTTTAAGATCAGGGAGAGTAGGTTTAGACTGTACTGAAGAATTTCATCCCGAGATACAAAGGTGGTGAGACTCTGTAATAGGTTGCCCAGAGCACTTGTGGATGCTTCCTTCCTGGGGGTGTTCACAGCCAGGTTGGATGAGGCCTCAGGGAGCCAGGTCAAATTGAGAGTCATCCCTGCCTGTGGTAGGCAGGTAGGAGTAGATGATCTCTTGAGGTCCCTTCCAACCTAAGCCATTCCATGATTCTATTTAATTAATTGACATACTAGTGGGTATAGCTGACAAAAGCCCATTAGTGATCTGCACCTAGACAAAAAAAGCACCCTCTGAATTTGAATTCAATCACTCAACACTTCAGTACAGAGATAGAGGTCATAGAATAGCTTAGGCTGCAAGGGATCATAGAGATCAACTACTCCAAACACCCCACCAAGAGCAAGGGCACCTCTCAAATAGACTTGGCTGCCCAATGTCTCACTCAACCTGGCCTTAAACACCTCCATGGAGGAGGCATCCACAACCACTATGGGCAACCTCTTCCAGAGACTCATCACCCTCATAATGAAGAACTTCCTAAGATCCAGTCTAAACCTACTCCCCCTCAACTTAAAAATAGACTAGGGAGAATGGTTTTTATGTGCTAATAGTCTCATTACCTACCCATTTCAACCATGAACACTTGAAGTACTTGGGGCTCTGGATTTCAGAAGAAATCCTTGATTAAGAGCCAACTCATAACCTTTAATTAATTAGCAGACATCCAAGCACAACATCCTTGAACTTTCAGGAGAATTAGCGTAAGAGATCCAAGCAATTAGTTAGTGCATTTCAGAATGAGACAAGACAAGAGTGCGTGAAGGGAGGAAATGTGTTTTTCTGAGGAGATAACAAGATACAATCCTTATTCCATGGGAAAAAAAAAAAAAAAAACAAAGAAAAAAAAAGAAAGGAACTCAAATGTGAAAGCACTGGTTCTAATTTTATCAACATTCTCTCCTTAACATCCAGGGGCTTCTGTGCCTTTTGAATTATCGCTAAATAAATCCAAATGCAAGTGTTGCCTGAACTGCAGCTGCCTTGGCGGTTCCGCTTCAACAGACTCTCATTCAGACTTCCCCACAGTCATGTCTCAGCAGAAGGTGCAGTAGGTCCTTGCTGGTGATCTTCCTCCCTGCTTCTCAGCCCTCAATTTTCATAGAATCATAGAATGTTCGGGGTAGGAAGGAACCTCAAAAGATCATCCAAGTCCAAACCCCCTACCTCAGCAGAATCATCTATGACAGGTCACACAAGAACACATCAGGCAATGTTGAATGTCCAGAGAAGGAGAGTCCATAACAGAATCACAGGATTTCTTAGATTGGAAAAGACCTTCAAGGTCATCGAGTCCAATCATTAGTTTCACACTGACAAGTCCTTGACTAAACCAAATCCCTCAGCACAACATCTGATCACTGTGAATTGCTATGGTTGGAAAGGACGACGAGGATCTTGCAGTCCAACCTTCATCTCAGCAGCCTTCATCACTAGACCATAGTCATGACCAAAACTGGACACAGTACTCGAGGTACTTGAACCTCTCTGGGCAGCCTGCTCCAAGAGTCTGGTACCCTCACAGTGAAAAAGTTTCTTCTTCTGTTCACCTGGAACCTCCTCTACTCCAGCTTGCACCCATTGTCCTTGTCCTATCATTAGGCATCACTGAGCAGAGCCTGGCTCTATCCTCCTCCTTATAAACAAAGAAGCTCACCCCTCAGGCTCCTCTTCTCCAGGCTGAAGAGCTCCAGCTCCCTCAGCCTTTCCTCACAATAGATATGTTCCAATTTTGGCAGAATCAGAGATTCCATGAGGTCAGAGGGCAACATGACTGTGCAATTATGAATAACAACAGCAAAGTCTGCTTCACAAAGCCAAAGTCAGTAATTCCAGGTAAATCACATCACTGTAGGCTAGACATTTGCCTCATCTACCAACTTAATGGAACTGTAATAAGAAATCATTAATTTTTAAATGTTTTGAGATCCTTGAATGAAAACAGGAAACTTTCTTTGCAGTACTTCAACCCTGCTAACTCCAGACTAGCTCAAAAATGAGGAAATCCAAGACATGAAAGAGAAAAGTCCAGTAAGTGGACATGGCACTTTGGGACATGGTTTAATGGCCGTGGTCCTGTTAGGTTGACAGTTGGACTTGATCTTAAAAGGTCTTTTCCAACTGAAAGAATTCCATGATTCTACCTCCAGAACAACTTCCTGCAGCATATCCTTTTATCAGTGATTAGCTTTCACAATATTACAATAAATTATTTTTTAAGACTTTGAATGAGGGCCAGGAAGTTTCTTTTCCAACTGAAACACAGAATTGTTTCTGTGAAACCTCAAGAAAGAGATTGTATCAGTTTAAAGTGGGGAAAGAGCTGAATTTCAGCCCTATTTTATATCATCTGAAATGAGAGAAGAAAAGTACATGTTCCATTCCTATTCTAGGCCACTTGCAGTGAAATTTCCTAACATCTGTTGATGTTAAATCCTTCAGACTAGAAGAATCCATTTAAGATATTTTTGTGAGACCATACTACTCTCAAGGGTTGCTATTTGGATGCATTTAAGGTAACCAACCCTCAGAAGGTTATTTCATGCTCAGAATAGGAAGCAGGATAGGGACCCAGAGCTTATTGCTGATTTGAAATGTATAATGTCACTGGGCTACCCAGATTATGATGCATTCAAATCCCATTTGTTATCTCTGGCTGATATTGGTTCAGTAGATACCAGCAAGTCTGCTCAAATTAAAACCTGAAGGAAGATGACTTCTGTGGAGTTTACTATCCAGCATAGGGTGCTGGCTGACAGCTGGCTGAACATGAGCCACCAATGTGCTCAGATGGCCAAGAAGGCCAACAGCATCCTGGCCTGGATAAGGAATGGTGAGGAGAGCAGGATCAGGGAAGTAATTGCCCCAACCTACTTGGCACTAGTGAGGCTACATCACAAGTACTGTGTTCAATTTTGGGGCTCTCACTCCAGTGAGGTCATTGAGGTGCTGGACAGTGTCCAGAGAAAGGCAATGAAGCTGGTGAAGGGTCTGAAGAATACCTCTGGTGAGAAGCAGCTGAGGGAGCTGGGGTTGTTTGGTTTGGAGGAGGCTGAAAGGAGAGCTCATTGCTCTGAAAGGAAGCTGGAAGGAGGTGGAGGTTGGTATCTTCTTTCTAGTATCAGGTGATAGAATGAAAGGAAGTGGCCTGAAACTGTGCCAGGGTATGTTTAGGTTGGATACTGGGAAAAGCTTCTTTGCTGCAAGAGTGGTCAGATATTTGAACAGGCTGCCCAGGGAGGCAGAGGAGTCACCGTCCCTGGAGGCGTTCAGGAAACAGATGGATGAGGCATTTTGGCACATGATTTAGTGGCCATGGCAGGTTTAGACTGATGGCTGGACTTGATGCTCCTGGAGGTCTTTTCCTGCCCAACAGTTCCATGATTATTCACACAACACAGATCTGACTGGTAATCTTTTCCCTTTGTCGTTTCTGGGAGCTCTAATAATTTGTTCTGGCCAAGATCTTCTGCGCACTGAGTAGGGAAAATGACCTCCTAATACTTGTACATTCAGCCCCATCTTACTCAAATCCCAGGCTTTATGTATGGCTTCTCAGAAGTAGCTTTTGATATAGAAATCGTAAAAGCATTTAAGCAAATTATGTGTGTTCAATTCCCACCATGCATCAAACAACTCCACTACATCCCTTCTTCTAGTAAGCTCCTCATCTAAATTTTGAGTCATATGCAAATAGTGGAAAAACAAAAGAAACTTCACTGTTTAGAAAGAGCTTAAGTTCCTTGCACCAGTCGACCTTCCTAAAACAGGAGACTGGAAAGAAATGACACATTCCCAGTAGCCTGCAGAAAGCAAAATCTGAAATGCCCATCCAAGAGCACACATTGAAGCACCTGCATGTGTTCCTTGTCTCCATGTGCACAGGTAGCCAGGGGTGGATTTTTTACACCTGCATGTGTTCCTTGTCTCCACGTGCACAGGTAGCCAGGGGTGGATTTTTTACACCTGCATGTGTTCCTTGTCTCCACGTGCACAGGTAGCCAGGGGTGGATTTTTTACACCTGCATGTGTTCCTTGTCTCCACGTGCACAGGTAGCCAGGGGTGGATTTTTTACACCTGCATGTGTTCCTTGTCTCCACGTGCACAGGTAGCCAGGGGTGGATTTTTTACACCTGCATGTGTTCCTTGTCTCCACGTGCACAGGTAGCCAGGGGTGGATTTTTTACACCTGCATGTGTTCCTTGTCTCCACGTGCACAGGTAGCCAGGGGTGGATTTTTTACACCTGCATGTGTTCCTTGTCTCCACGTGCACAGGTAGCCAGGGGTGGATTTTTTACACCTGCATGTGTTCCTTGTCCCCACGTGCACAGGTAGCCAGGGGTGGATTTTTTACACCTGCATGTGTTCCTTGTCTCCACGTGCACAGGTAGCCAGGGGTGGATTTTTTACACCTGCATGTGTTCCTTGTCTCCACGTGCACAGGTAGCCAGGGGTGGATTTTTTACACCTGCATGTGTTCCTTGTCTCCACGTGCACAGGTAGCCAGGGGTGGATTTTTTTGCACCTGCATGTGTTCCTTGTCCCCACGTGCACAGGTAGCCAGGGGTGGATTTTTTACACCTGCATGTGTTCCTTGTCCCCACGTGCACAGGTAGCCAGGGGTGGGTTTTTTACACCTGCATGTGTTCCTTGTCCCCACGTGCACAGGTAGCCAGGGGTGGATTTTTTACACCTGCATGTGTTCCTTGTCTCCACGTGCACAGGTAGCCAGGGGTGGATTTTTTACAAGGGCTTGTAGTGCTAGGATGAGAGGGAATCCATTGAAGCTTGAGGAGGGTAGATTTAGAATGGAAATCAGGAAGAAATTATTTACAGTGAAGGTGGCAAAACACTGGCACGGGTTGCCCAGGGATGCTGTGGATGCTCCCTTCCTGGAGGTGTTCAAGGCCAGGTTGGATGAGGCCTTCTGTCTGCTCTAGTGGAAGGTGTCCCTGCTTATGGCAGCAGCAGTGAAACTAGATGGCTTCAAGGTCCCTTCCAACCCAAACCATTCTATGAATCTATAAAACTCCAGAGACATTCAAAACCCACCTCACACCTTCCTGTTTGACCTCCTCTAGATAAACCTTGGCAAGGAAGTTGGGCTTGATCTCCAGAGGTACCTTCCAAGTCTTATAATTCTGTAATCAATCTTCATATAGAAGGTTACAAACCTTTCAGTACGTCTCACTATCAGGTTAGAAAGATGTCTCTCTCATTTACAAAAATCAGAACATTCCAGAAAGCTCAGAAAAACCAAACCTCTCCAGACATAGCCACAGTTATGCAAGCCAGACTGAATAAATAAAGAAAACAAAGACACCCTAAAGGAAGTGTCTCCTATTGGGAGACAGCCTTAACTCTAAGGAGCTCTGTAGAAATTTCTCTTACATGGCTGATTATTCCAATCTCTAGAGATTTCAGCCTATTTTAGGCCACCTATACGTGCTTCAACAGAAAAAAAAATAAAGGGAGGAGAGAGGCCAGAACCAGAGAGCAGAGGCAAAAGCTCAGCTGCAGTCTGTGCTGTATTTGTATCAAACCCAAGCCACAATAGGACATTAGGATGATAATTTCATACATCATAATGTCTATATGCATATAAACACATGTCCCTTAAGATCTTCTCTGCTTCTGTCGAGACTTGAGAAATTATTCATCTGATTAATGAATTATAGACTGAATTTATATATTGCTGCCTAATAATTCGGCTCAAATGATTCCTGGACTAATATATTATTTAAAAGCATGTAGGAAGATTAGAAATTGGGTTAATTTAATAGTATCTAGCTTAGGGCTTCAATCTGTTTCAAGAGAAACTCAGTACACAATCAGGCAGCTGGACATGTGAGGACATAAAGGTTCAGATGGTTCAGTTATTACAGCTGTTGACTAAATAGATTACCTGTATCAAATGGAGATAACCATGTCAAAATGGATGACCAAAAGTTAAAAGCTCCTGAGGAGCACTTCATGACATTTTCAATACCCAAAGTAGATGAATCCTATCTGGAATTCACAGAAATAGTGTCCATGCCTGCTGGAACCTTTTAGATCTGTTGATTTGATGTTGTCTGTCAATCTTTCCACCACCATTAGAAAATCCTACACTTGTTTTGGCTGAAAAAGACCTCTAAGATTGAGTCCCAACCATCAACCTAACACCATGGCCATTAAACCATACAAGTACCACATTCACATGCTTCTTGAACACCTCCAGGGATGAGGACTCCACCATCTCATTGGGCAGTGTGTTCCAGTGCCTGAGCATTCTTGGAGGTAAGACATTTTCTTCTAATATCCAACTTAAATCTCCCCTGGTGCAACTTGAGGCCTTTTCCTCTCATCCTATCACCTGATACTAGGAAGAGGAGACCAATCCTCACCTCATCAAAACCTCCTTTCAGAGAGCTGCTAAGAGCAATGAAGTCTTCCCTCAGCCTTTTCTCCTCCACACTAAACAACCCCAGTTCCCTTGGCTGCTCCTCACCAGAGCTGTTCTCCAGATCCTTGTTCAGCTTTGTTGCGCTAATGCTAACTCCATCTTCCCCAAGCCAAAAGGAGTGAAAAGAGTCAGTTATCAATTTATGTAGAACATAAGTTTTCCCATAATAAAATACCACAATACACTCACTTTTGGGACACAGCAGAACCTGTCTCTATTCTCATACTATGTGGCAAATGCAGTGTCAGACCTAGCTCAATGGAGGGGAAAGGGAAAGCACACTTTGTGTCCCAGGTACACACAGGGCCCAGCCACATGTAGGTACAGCCCAAGAATCACTGCCCTTCAGAAGAAACTGTTTCTACTCCTGCACTTCAAGAGTGCAGTTTTCAGAAACATTCCATCAGATGGAAGCCAAACTTCATCTTCTAAACCAGGCTATTTAATTGATTCAACCTAATTAATATTTGCCAGCATCCTTAACAGAGATGTTTTGCATTTCTACTTCAAACCAACAAGGCTCAAAACTAACCAACATCAAACCAAGAGCCTTCAAATCAACAAAAAACACCCAAACAAAAAAAGCCAAACTCCCCAAATTCAAGCAAACAAAACCCCCACAGCCGTGATTATGCTCATACAAACCCAAGCAAATGTTAAGGATTGAACTGATGCTGTCAAACTCATTGGCTTCATCTCAATTATATTTTCCTAAAGCAGATTCAGATCAGCTATGTTTGAAGATTCAACCATCACCATGCGATGGGGAAATGTGGCATACAGTTGAGTTTTTGCAGATGTTATTTACTGAGCAAGAAACCCCTTGTAGCATATTGACTTCACAGAATGCTAAGAGTTGGGAAGGGACCTCTAGAGATCATTGAGTCCAAATCCCCTGCTGATGCAGGATCACCTTCAGCAAATCACTCAGGAACATGTCTATATGTGTTTGGAATCTCTCCAGAGGAGACTCCACAACCTGTCTGGACAGCCTGCTCCAGTGCTCTGTCCCCTTCAAAGTTTTTTTCCTTATGTTGAAGTGAAATCTTTTGTGTTCTAATTTGTATCCGTTGCCCTTTTGTGGGCCACTGGACAGCACTGAGAAGACACCAGGTCCATCCTCACAACCACTGAGATATCAGTCAGATTTGGTAAGATCTCCTCTCTGTTTTCTCAAGGCTATGAGCTCCAGATCTCTCAGCTCTCCTCATAAGAGAGATGCTTCAGTTCCCTCATCACCTTTGTGGCCCTCCCTTGGACTCCCTGGTAGTGCCCTGTCCCTCTTGAACTGAGGAGCCCAGAACTGGACACAATACTCCAGGTGTGGTCTCAAAAAGTGCTAAAATATTTACAATATTGAAGAGTGTCTCCAAGCTTGTCCTTTGAATTTCTGAAAGGTTGACAAAACTTCTCCCTGGTGCTATATTTATGCTCTTGTAAGCCTGAGGCTTTGCCATTGCTGACGTTGCCCATCAGTCTTTCCATCACAACACCAGCTCCATCTTCCAATTCAAAAGAGTGCAGGGAGTTAGTTATCAATTTCTTTAGAATTCAAATTCTCTCATAACAAAATACCTTAACATGCTTATTTTTGAGAAAGGATAAGATGTCCTAGCTGAAACACCACTCAAAGTCTTTGGCAGATGATCAGCATTGAGAATTCTCTTTCCCTCAGCTGTAAAGGCTGCAAATTTTAAGCAACCAAAGAACATTTTAAGGGGAAAGTTTTGGGAAGCTTTTTCTAGAGATGCTGTGATCTGGGCTCCTGTAATCATAGAATCACAAACTGGCCCTCTAGAGATCATGCAATCCAACTCCTCTTTCAAAGCAGGATCACATAGGGCAGGCAACACAGGAACACATTCAGGTCAGTTTTAAAATTCTCCAGAGAAAGAGGCTCCACAACCTTTCTGAGCAGCCTGCTCCAGGGCTCCAGCACCCTCACCACATAGAACGTTCTACCTCAACATGAAGAGAAACTTCTTTGTTCCAGCTTGTACACATTGTTCATTGTCTTAACACTGGGCAGCACCATTAAGAAAGAGCCTGGCATCTTCATCTTGACACCCACCCCTCAGACACTGTTAAGATTCCCCTCTCAGCCTTCTCAAGACTAAACAGCCCCAGGTCTCTTAGCCTTTCTTCATAGGAGAGAGGTTCAAGATGCCTGTTCAAAACTCTCTATTTAGATTAACCCTTGCAGTAGCTTTTACACTCTTTTTTAGTGCATGAAGTGTTTTACACTAACGACACCTACTAAAAAGTGATGTTAGCAGTTCCATGCTGTGCTCATTCAGGAGTTACTACTCCACATTCACAATATACTGCTCTTAGACAGTGGCTCAATTATTTCAATATATTGCCAGCTTTCAAAGGAAAACTCTTCCCTGGACCCACTGCTCAGCAACAGTTGTGTGTGCAGATCAACAATAACAGCTACAAGGAGAGATAACCAACTTTAAGGTGAGGTTGATGAACTACTGAGCAGATTTACTTGATAATTGTTGCATGAGATGAATTCTTCCCACCTCTGTTTCACATGGTTGCACCACATCTTCCATCTTTCTCAAACACACCCTGCAGTTTAGGACACTGCAACATGAAAGCAGCAGGGAAAGGCTTATTCCAGCATTTGCTGTACAGCCAACCATAAATGTTTTGAATTTAGCTGTCTCTAAGTAAGAAAAGGGCAGAGACTATTGAATAGAAATCAATGGTCACACTTCACACCTTACTTGGTGTTTTACTTTTTTCCAGGGCTTTGATTATAAATTATAGCTCAGAAGAAGCAGATGTGCATCTCCTGCCTTATCTTCTTGCTTCAGAGACAGATCTCTGAAGGGAGATGGTGTATACTGCACTGGGTTGGAAGAGACCTTCAGATGTCATCCAGTACACCCCCCCTACAGTAAGGGGGGATATTCCTAAGTGGTTGCATGTGGAGCATCTCTCACATGTTGAAGATCAGCACAGTACGCACACTTCTCACAGTTCCACACAGGAAAAACTACACTGTGAGCTTAAATCCAGACTAGATCAGAGATACCTAAAAACGATGGACCTTTGATAGCTGCCAAGTGGTGCATTCAACACTTAACACCAGATTGAAAGGTGTCATGGGCAACTGTTCACTCCAAGACCATTAACAGCACAGCTCTCACTCACTATAGCCTCAGCAGAGGTAAGGGTGATTCAGTTCCTTGTTCCTCCTGATAACAGTCCTATAAACACAGGAATGAGGTCTCAGGGACAGGAGCTGGTCACACTACCATTTGTGTTACAGCCCTGCAAAAGGACTTCAGGACTGAAAATGCAGCAAAGCTTTTTAAAATCCTATTAGAATAACAGAATCAGTCAGGGTTGGAAGGGACCACAAGGATCATCTAGTTCCAACTCCCCTGCCCTGGGCAGCAACACCTCACACTAGATCAGGCTGTCCAGAGCCTCATCCAGCCTGGCCTTAAACAGGCTTCCACCAAATCCCTGGGCAACCCATTCCAGGGTCTCATCACCCTCATGGTGAAGAACTTCTTCCTAACATCCAGTCTGAATCTACCTATTTCTAGCTTTGTTCCATTCCCCTTAGTCCTGTCACTACCTGACATCCTAAAAAGTCCCCCTGCCTTTCTTATAGGCACCCTTGAGATAACAGAAGGTCACAATAAGGTCACCTCAGAGCCTTCTTTTCTCCAGACTGAACAGCCCCAACTCCCTCAGTCTCTCCTCATAGGACTGTGCTACCTTATCAGTCAGAAGAGTTAATGGCCAGTGTGAACATCACAAACAGCAAAATATATCCAGCAGCTCCTGGAATATTGGTTTTCAACATATAGAATCACAGATCTGTTTCAGTTGGAAAAGACCTCCAAGATCATTGAGCCCAAACGTCAACATAGCATCACCACAGCCATTAACTCATGTCCCAAAGCACCACATCTGCACATTTCTTCAACACCTCCAGGGATGGTGACTCCACCACCTCCCTCAGCAGCCTGTTCCAACACCTGATGACTCCTTCAGGAAATAATTTTTTCCTAATCTCTAACCTCAACCTCCCCAGCACAATTTCAGATCATTTCCTCTCATTCTATCATTTTGTACTAGGGACAAGAGACTGCCCCCCTCCTCGCTCCAACCTCCTTTCAGGGAGCTGTAGAGAACAATGAGGTCTCCCCTCAGTCTCCTATTCTCCAGACTAAACAACTCCAGCTCCCCCAGCCGTTCCTCATAAGCCCTTCCCCATCTGACACAAACAGTCACCAGCAATCTGGAAATACAGGAATTTGTTGGAGTTTTGCAGAGAGCTTTATTCAACTGACAAAGGAGGGAGGGGATACGAACACAGGGGAGTGAAATAATGTTTTACTGAAAACAATACTCCAGATGCATCCAGAACAGTCATCTGGGAGACATAGAAACCCATGATATTTGGAATAGAGTTTTTGTGTTCTTCCCAAAGAAAGTAAAAATGTAATATAACTTATAATTAGTACAAACAAAAATGAGGTTAAATTCACAGTTGTATATTTCCAGAATGATTCTCATAGGCTGAATGAGAGAGGGGGAAAAAAAGAGCTTATGTAGGCAGAATTTCAGCTAGCAGAAACAGGAGATGTTTGTCTGAGTTATAAGACAGCAAGAGTGACATAAACATTAAATTCACAGGCAGGTTTCTAAGGTTTAGTTTTGTTCCTGTGACCAGCTGCCAGATTACCAACACTGACTACATACTTCAGAGTCACATATTTATCTTAAAAAGAACAAACCCAACCTAATACCAGAGAACTATTTTTTTCTTCCCTCTAAAGTAATTTAAGAGTCACAGATTGCACTGGGTCAGAAGGGACTCTCAAAGGTCATCTTGTCCAACCCCTCTGCAGTGAGCAGGGACACTTCCAACTAGATCAGGTGAATTTTTGACTAGAGGACCCCTTGTGGGGGGGAGCCAGGGAGGAAGGGAAGCAGCACAAGATAATTTACATAAGTGCACTGCAATTATTTCTCCTTAATTATGCAAGCAGCTGGCTCTATTTTAAGACATGCCACTGCATTGCACACACAAGCACTAAGGGTATCTGTCACTCCATGTGTCAGGCCTTTAACAATCTCACCCACCTGCCTGCAAATCAAAAGCAGCAACCAAAAAAGAGTCAGGCTTGTGGCCACCTGCCATTTATCAGCAGCGTCAAAGTACTTGCTGCTACCTCTTCAGATTCCTCTCAAGTCAAACCTGTTTTGCACTGTATGGGAAGATTCACAGGACGGTTTAGGTTGGAAAGGACCTTAAATATAATCTAGTTCCACCTCCCTGCCATGGTGGGGACAGCTGCCACTAGACAAAGCTGCTTAAGGCCTCATCCAACCTGGTCTTGAACACCTGCAGGGAGGAGGCATCCGTGACCTCCCTGGGCAGCCTGTTCCAAAGTCTCCACACCCTTGCTGTAAAGAATTTCTTCCCAATCTTCAGTCTAAATCTTCCCTCCTCAAGCTTAAGTCCATTCCGCCTCCCATCACTACAAGACCTTGTAAAAGGTCCTTTCAAAGCACTTTTGTAGGCCCCTTTCAGGTACTGGAAGGCTGCTGTGAGGTCTCCCCAGAGCATTTGAAATAACAGGAATTCAAGATCCTCAAACATGTAACATATTCAAAATAACAAGTTAGTTTGCTCTCTACTAAGTTACTCCATGAACTGCTCATTCTCATACTAGGCAGCCTCATTTTCAAAACCAGAGCCACATAAATCTAAGCTGTCAGTTAAAAACAAGTTGAGTTTGCACAAAACCCAGACAACAGTTGTGTTTAGATTAATTAACACTGGCTTAGATGAAGCACTGCTAAACTGATTTAATCCCCTCTCAAATGACATTGCAGTATTTTAATTTCTTTTTATTTCCTGCAAAGTTTCCATTTTCTGTCCCAGATGTCTTTTTTCCAGGTACATATACCAAGAAGTGCTACAGAGGAACCTTAACTTCAGCAGAAGATACTCATCCTGTTAGAACCACCACAGAATTGTTGAGGTTGGAAGAGACGACATCTGAGATCTTTAAATCAAAATGCTCACCTTGAGCTTGCAATCTCACCACTACCGCTAAGTGGAGATGCTCAGGCAAATCAGAATCAGCTCTCCAATCCAAGGCAGCTGCCATTCCCAGCACAAGGGTGTGTACCATGATCATAAAACAAAAGCACAGTAAGTCTGAAGCTTTCTAATGAGCTCTGGCTCCACCTCTGCAGAACAGAAAAGAAACAAAGCCTCTTTCCTATCTGGCAGCCCAGTAGGTCACTCCTGCAGTATCACATCTGCTCACAAATCTCCTTACACATACCTGCATTGCTCACTGCCCCCTGTCAAACTTCCACAACTTCTTTAGGACAAAATATTTCACAAGGACATTGCTTTCCTGACCTCACTACTGCAGAGTGGTCAAAATGACCCAGCAAGGAACTGCAGCAAATAGTCCAGTACGACTTAGATACACTTACTTGTCTACATCTGGGGCTAAACTCCAGCAGTTGCTCTATCACCTGGTGACCCCTCTGCTGCAGAGAAGGGGGATCAAGACAAGGGGAGGAGACCCACAGGGTGAAGTGAGAATGGATTTAATGAAATAGCCAAACGAACACTGAGGTCAACACAAGAGATGTAAAATTACACCAGACCCAGCAGAAGTGCAGCAGCCACACTGACGAAGAAACCAGTCCTCAAGAGCAGGAAAGGGAAGAGGCACAGGGTGGAGAACAAACTCTAGAAGGAGGCTTCCCTCTCCTCAAACTGCCTCCTTACACGGGTTGTGATGCTTGTGGCCTGAGACACACCTGCAGGCAACTGTGCTGCTGACTCAGTTGCTGAGGGCCTGCAGCCCGTGGCTGGCCTGGGATTGTGTCCCGGGAACACTGGGACACAATTGTAACAGGCTGTTTCCTAATCTGATAGCCCATAAACCATTTAGGTAGAAGCCAAATCTTCTCATATGGAACTCCTATGTATGAATCTGGCTTTTGGCATTTGCAGTACCATCCTGAAAATACCCTGTGTCTGGAAATGACAGCCTGACACATTAAGAGCAAGGCAGCACCATTACCTACTCTCCTTTACTCTCCCTCTCCTTGCCTACCTTCTCCCAAAAAAGAAAAGACATGGTTACACAGCTGGAAAAAACAATGAGATTCAGACTTCACTAGAGCTAAGTAGTGATTGAAAAATGGCCCCCATCAGCAGTCATTTACCTTGGTGGGAGCCAGTTTCCAAAGCACTGTGAAGTCCCATTAGAGTGGGTTGAAAAGGGCTACTGGGCTTCCACAGGCTCCTCTTACCACTGAAGCTTATTTTAATTTCAAATATCATTGCTATTTGTGTTTAATTTAAACTGTGACATGGGAAGCTATGAACTCTGCTTTTATTTTGTGCTAAAACTGACACATAGTCAATGTTGAAAACAATAAAAGACTGCAGGTCCTTAAACTGCACTAAATCATCAGTATGAGCTCTAATCCTGTGGTAAGCCTTATTTAGGATGCTAAAGCCAACATGATTTCACATAGAACTAAAGGACACAGAACTGGTGCAGCAAGACAAGGAGGGCCACAAAGATGACCCAAGGGCTGGAGCACCTCTATGAGGATAGGCTGAGGGAGCTGGAGTTGTTCAGCATGGAGAAGATTCCAGAAGTACCTTAGAGCTGCCTCCCCATATCTGAAGGGAGCCTATAGGAAGGCTGGAGAGAGATTTTTCACAAGTGACAGGACTGGAGGAATAGTTAGAAGCTGAGGGAGAGTAGGTTTAGATTGGATCTTCGGAAGAAGCTCTTCAGTATGAGAGTAGTGAGACTCAGGAACAGGTTGCCCAGAGTGGCTGTGGATTGCCCCTTCCTGGAAGTATTAAAGGCCAGACTTAACGAGGCCTTGAGCAACCAAGTCTAGTTGAAAAAAGTCCCCATCCATGGCAGGGGGATTGGTGTAGATGATATCTGAGGTCCCTTCCATCCTAAGCCATTCTATGATTTCACTAAGTTTTGATTTTGTTTTTTCCTTGCACTGCTGCTGTGAAAAGTGTTCTGCTTGCCTTTGGTACTATACCCTACAGAGAAACGGGAGGAAGAGACTGATGATACATCCACCCAGTAAAAAAATTAGTTTTGATTGCACAATAAACTGTTAAACCCATATGTGTACCACACAGGTCAGTAATTGCTATGGCATTCACCATTGAAAGTCACTCAGTGATAAAAGATCTCAGAGGTTGCAGGAAAAAAACCAAACCACCACACTGACCCATCAAACACTCTGCTTTTAACAGCCAGTTTTGAAGCAAAGGATATAAGCTCTTAGAGTTGGGTAGATTATGAAACCACACAAAATCTACTCATTCGTGGAGATAAGATTTATCAAATTGCTGGGATGTATCCCCCCTGTTCATTTAAGGCATTTCATAATGACACTGACGGATGAAAAGCTGGGATGCCTGGCTCCTTAGTCCGTAACACTGCCAACAGTCCAGAATGTATCAAAATGACAATTCAAAGCTATCTGCCCTTAGTTATTATAGAAGGGTCAGTTAGATTTTACATAACTCATCTTAAATGACTGGTGAAAGACACTGGAAAAACACAGTCACCGCTGCCTTGTGGGTATGCAA
This sequence comes from Pogoniulus pusillus, assembly GCF_015220805.1. Lineage (NCBI taxonomy): Eukaryota > Metazoa > Chordata > Aves > Piciformes > Lybiidae > Pogoniulus > Pogoniulus pusillus. The sequence continues at coordinate 8,910,566 of NC_087288.1, read as the reverse complement.
TACACTTGCTCCAAGCTGAAATGCTACACACACCTCAGGATGCAAAACACACTTGTTAAGACTTCTTGACAGGACATGGGGCTTGAGGAAGCATCATTGTTTTCTGCTAATAAATATTTTCTCTTCCTGTGAAATGTATGTGCATCCAAGTGCAAGGTCCTGCATCTGGGCCCAAGCACAAATACAGGTGCTGAAAAACACGTGCCATCACCCCAGCTCAAACCAGCAGTGAGTCACAGCCTGGTGCAGCTGCCAGGTCAGTGCTCAGCAATGGGTGGCATTGCCAAAAGGGCTGCCCTAGACCTATGTTCTAGCAAGTGAGGTTTTCCAGGACACTGAAGCTCTTGAGCTCTCTGCTCTGGTGAGACCCCTCCTGGGGTACTGCATTCAGTTCTGGAGCCCCTATTACAAGAGGGATGTGGACATGTTGGAGCACATCCAGAGAATGGCCACAGGGATGCTCAGAGGGCTGGAGCACCTCTCCTGTGAGGACAGACTGAAAGAGCTGAGGTGTTCAGTCTGGAGAAGAGGAAGCTCTGACATGACCTTCTTGTGGCCTTAACAGTATCTGAAGGGAGCTACAAAAAAGCTGGGGAGTGATAGGACTAGGGGGAATGGAGCAAAGCTGGAGGTGGGGAGATTCAGACTGGATGTGAGGGGAGGAAGTTGTTCAGCATGAGAGTGGTGAGAGCCTGGAATGGGTTGCTCAGAGAGGTGTTTGAGGCCCCATCCCTAGAGGCGTTTGAGGTGAGGCTGGGTGAGGCTGTGGGCAGCCTGATCTAGAGCAGGGTGTCCCTGCCCATGGCAGGGTGGTTGGAACTAGATGATCCTTGTGGTCCCTTCCAACCCTGACTGATTGTATGATCTGAAAGGATGTTTGAAGAAAGAGATTCACAGAACCGTTTAAGTTGGAAGGGACTTGAAAGCACATTTAGTTCCAACTGCCCCCACCACAGCAGGGTTAAAACTAGACAGAACAGCTTCCACTAGGGCAGGTTGCTAAAGCCTTGAACACATCCAACAAGGTGGAATCCACAACCTCCCTGGGCAACCTGTTCCAATGCCTGACCACCCTCAATGGAAAGAATTTCTTCCTCATCTCCAGGCTAAAGTCTCCCCTCCTTAAGCTTCAATCCATTCCCTCTCATCTATCTTTAGAAGCCCTTGTAAAGAATCCCTTCCCAGCTTTCTTGTAGGGGTCAGTTACAGAAGAAGTTTAGACTTATGATTCAGACTGGTAAAACAAAATGGTGAACCTTGCTAGATTCTCTTTTCTCTAGCAGTCTGGACTGGAAACACACTGATAAAAAGGACACTGTTTGAAGAGATTTGGGCTGTGTGAAATATAGAAGGTAACATGTGAAGCCACTGGAACCTTCTCTTCTATACCCTTCGTACAGAGTCAAAAAGGCCAGAGAAGGAAATACTCCTTTTCCCCAAGTTTTCACTGTTTTCATAGATTCATAGAATGGTTTGGGTTGGAAGGGACCTCAAGGATCATCTAGTTCCAAACTCCCCACCATGAGCAGGGACACGTTCTACTAGACCAGGTCATTCAAGGCCTTATCCAACCTGGCTTTGAACACCTCCAGAGATATTGCTTTGTAGAATTAAAGCCCAAGTAGAATTATACCACCACAGAAGAGGACAAGCCAGCTCACAAGAGAAGAACAGGAAAGCAGTGCTTGTACTTCCACAGCCTGACTTGCCAATGCCCCAGTCTGATGCTAGGAGGCAAAGGTTTGCAGTGGAACTGTATTTGCATTCCCAGCAACCCTAACAAGCATGGAGATGAACAGAAATTGCAGTTTCATATGGCTTTTGGTAGGGTTTCTTTTTGGTTGTTGTGGGGTTTCTTTTGGTGGTGGTGGGTTTTTTTTCCTTGTTGTGTTTGGTTTTCCTTGGTAGAGTTTTTATTTTATACACACTGAGAAGAGAAAATTTTGCAGAGAAATTACCTACCTTCATTAATTCATTGAAGCTAATCCCAATGAAGGAAACCTCATAGAATCAACCAGGTTGGAAGAGACCTCCAAGAGCATGCAGTCCAACCAACCACCCAGTCCTATCCAATCAACTAGACCACAGCACTAAGTACCTCACCCAGTCTTTTCTTGAACATATCTAGGGATGGTGACCATCACACTTCTTGTTTCCAAGAAGCTTTATCACCTCTGCTTTCAGCAGATGTCTATTCAAAAAAAACCCCACAAACTACTTCATAGACAGCAGAAAGCCCTGAGGTCACTTTTACCTACTTTCCTGCAGTGCATTATCTTCAGAATTAATTCCATTTTTTCCATGATAATTTTGTGATTTCCTTTGATGCCACAAAATGTTATTTTCTCTTCTTTCCTATGAGGGACTGCATTTTTAATCAGGCTTCTCAAAAAGAGCTTTTGCTGATCTTAATGTGAAAAGAAAGCTTAGAAAAAAATAAGCCCAGGGAATGTTACTTTGGAATGAGAGAGTTTATCTGACAGCACAGAAGATGAAATGGCTCAGGTCCCTAAATTGTCTCCTCTTTACAGAGCACAGAAGAGTGCTCAGAAAGCTGAACACTGAAACATGGTTGTGCCTAGAGACTGCTTGGCTTCTACTGCACATCACAGGAACATCTGGAGAGATGCAATTAGAGCGCAAACAGCTGCAGTGCCCTTGCTTGCTACTCTGACTGGTTTCATTGTCATCCTGTGCTCCCTCACAGACTGCTGTCTCCACGGAGTGACTCACATTTGATAACTCAGTGTTGTGCCATCACACACGAAGTAAAGAGTAGGAGCTTCACTGGTCTGTTAACAGAGCAGGCAGGTGGCACTGGGTTGACCTGCTGTCTGTCAGCAAGCCCTGTCTAACAAGCAATACCCAAGCCCTGCCCTAGAGCACTCAGAGAATTAGTGCATGACTCAGAATTCGATGATCTCGTCAAAGAATCTGTCACTCTGATAATGACACTTCCTTCTGCTGCTGTGCGTGGTGAGCAATCACCTATGCAGAGCACCATCAACCCGAGCACAACGTTCCCAGCAGAGACACTGGGACTGCTGTCACTCACAGACAGACAGAGTAATACAGTTAAAGAACATGTGTCACAGGAGAGCACAGCACAGCTGCCCTAAAGAAGCCTGGCCACATCCCCTTTGATGATGTTTGCAACCACAGAATGGTTAAGGCCAGACAGGACTTCTGGATCTGGTTAGCAAGTGGGAATACAAAACTCATTCAAGCTTGCGTGTGCCAAGAAACTCTCCTGTTTCAAGAATAGTGTGGCCAGCAGGACTGAGGACTCTTCCCATTGTCCCCTTGTACTCACCAATGGTGAGGCCATACCTCAAGTACTGGGTTCAGCTTCAGGCCCCTCATTACAAGAACACTGAGGTGCTAGACCATGTCCCAAGATCAGCAATAAAGCTAGTGAAAGGTCTGGAGAACAGGGTTGGTGAGAAGCAGCTGAGAGAACTGGAGTTGTTGAGTCTGGAGGAGGCTGAGGGGAGACCTCATTGCTGACTCTGATGCCCTGAAAGGAGACTGGAGGGAGGTGGGGTTGGTCTCTTCTCTCTCATATCAGGTAAGCAAACCAGATAAATCACCTGGAATTGTGCCAGGGGGTTTATGTTGGATATTAGGAAAGATGTCTTTCCTGCAACAGTGCTCAGGCTTCGGAATAGGCTGCCCAGGGAGGTGATGGAGTCACGGTGCCTGGAGGTGTTCAAGAAACATGTGGACATGGAACTTGAGGACATGGTTTGATGACCATGGTGGTGTTGGGTTGATGGTTGGACTCAATGACCTTTGAGTCTCTTCCAACCAAAACCATTCTGTGATGTTAAGTCAAACTGCAACAGTACAGATGTTTGCACATCACACATCTCATTCAGCTAGAGAAGAAAGCCATGATCTTCAGGTATTCCTCAGCTGACATTTTATCACAGACATACAGTTCCAATCATAGAATTGGTCAGGGTTGGAAGGGACCACAAGGATCATCTAGTTCCAACTCCCCCAACATGGGCAGGGACACCCTACCCTACAGCAGGCTGCCCAGAGCCTCATCCAACCTGGCCTTAAACACCTCTAGAGATGGGGCCTCAACCACCTCTCTGGGCAACCCATTCCAGGCTCTCACCACTCTCATGCTGAACAACTTCCTCCTCACATCCAGTCTGAATCTCCCCACCTCCAACTCTGCTCCATTCTCCCTAGTCCTGTCACTCCCTGATAACCTAAAAAGTCCCTCCTGAATTTTTTGTAGGCCCCCTTCAGATACTGTAAGGCCACAAGAAGGTCATGTCAGAGCTTCCTCTTCTCCAGACTGAACACCTCAGCTCTTTCAGTCTGTCCTCACAGGAGACGTGCTCCAGCCCTCTGAGCATCCTTGTGGCCATTCTCTGGACGTGCTCCAACATGTCCACATCCCTCTTGTAATAGGGGCTCCAGAACTGGATGCAGTACCCCAGGAGGGGTCTCACCAGAGCAGAGAGCTCAAGAGCTTCAGTGCTCTGGAAAACCTCACTTGCTAGAACGTAGGTCTAGGGCAGCCCTTTTGGCAATGCCACCCATTGCTGAGCACTGACCTGGCAGCTGCACCAGGCTGTGACTCGCTGCTGGTTTGAGCTGGGGTAATGACACATACTTATCAGCACCAACAGGGAAATTACATCAGACCCCCCAAAAAGGGAGAAAGAGAGAAAATTGAACTCTGTGAAGCAGTCTAAGATTAAAGGAGACAGGAGGTCAGAATTTCTTCCCTTCCCTGCAAGATCAGAGATGATCCCCAATGACACAGATTACAGTACGACCTACTGAGTGCAACGCCTCAGGAGCGAGCCAAACTCCCCACAACTTCAGCAAGGTCGCAAGGCTCATCGATGCCACTATTGTAATGAAAAACAGGATTGTGAAGTGCTATGGAACTGCTACAACAATTCACTTTCCACCACTCCTAACACAAGCAGTTTGTCATTTTCATGGTGTCAGTCTTGTTTTGACATCCTCAACAGCTCAAATTATAAACACTTTTGAAAACTGCACTTTGAAGGAAAATGGTTAACAGGTGAAATTTTAGCTGTTTAATATAATAGTAAATATTTTCTGCTGTTGAATAGCACAGGAATCAGCATGAATACCAGGGAGAAATGGAATTCCTCTCTATCAGGACATCAGTTTAAAAAAACCCAGTAACTCTTCATTTTATGGATGATGATGGCTGATTGTGGAACACTGACAACTGCCCTTATCTCTCTCTACTTTAAATGGTAAATCTGCCTGCCTGATTTTCCATTTAGCCCACAAAAAAAGCTGGCAAGACAGCAGCTTATCATCTTACTATGGAGCCTTCCTTAGGTTAGTCTCAAAGCTAGCTGCAGAAACTGCAGCATGTGGCTTTCTTTTGCCTCTGAGAGAGGAATTAAGTGTTCAGAAATACAACATGAAAAACAGAACTTGGGAAGGAACCTTTGGAGGAAGATTCAAAGAGAACTCTCCAGTGCTTCCAGGCACTGGAGGCCTGGGGTTTTGGCCTGATTTGGAGGGAGGATGTATGAAGCTTTGGCCTAAGGAGGTTCTTGGAGAACCATGGCTAAGGTGGACTATGGATGTTGTGCATTTTATATGCAGTTATGAATAAGAATTTAAAGGAAAGTATAATTCTTTCCAATCTGGTGTGAAGCATTTCCTTTACTCCTTTGGGAAAGTGTAAAGAACACCTGTCTCACCTCCTAAACCCAAGACACCATACAAAGCTTCTCAGAGCATCAGCATGAAAATTTTGTGGCAGAACACAAATTTATACTAAGAAAGTTCACAGCACACCCATGAAACCAAAACTAGGAAATACTTGTTTTACTCCTAGGATGTTATCTCAAAGGAACAACCAATGAACCAGTTTAGAAACTAGGGAAGAGTGAGAATCATTTGTGAATTATTCTGGCTTAAACTAACAGATTAAAAGGCACCTCCATATTAGTTGCTAACTAGATTGCATGAGAGTTTTCATTGTGCTTTAGATCCTTTGCCTGCTCTTCCTTCTGAGAATTCTGTTGATGTGCCTTTAACATAGCCTAGTCTGATCATCCTATTGTTTTTCCTTTCCTTGAGCATTTTAGTTTCAATCCCACCACTACCCCAATTTTTTCCTGGGGAAAGGGATGAGAGTGATGATAAAAGGTAAGAGACACATCATTCAGTGCTTTATCTTTCCAGATGGGTTTGACTGTCAGAGCTACTGTGAAACAGATTTGAGAGGCAGGAACAAGGCATTTTCCATTCCTTCTTGAGTAAAACAGTGTTCTCCATTCAGACGGATCTCTCAAGCTAGCAGACTTTCTTTTCAGAAAGGCTATTGCCTCATTTCCCCCCTTCCAACCCTTTTACCCTATTTTTTTTAAATCATGAAGACTGTAGAGCACTGCCAAAGGTCATCCACTCCAACCTCTTCTGCAGCAAGTGGGGGCATCCTCAACTACAGCAGGCTACTGAGAGCCTTATCAAGCCCCACCTTAAATATCTCAAAGGATGGGGCTTCAACAACTTCCCTGGGCAAGCTGTTCCAGTATTCCACTACCCTCATGGTGCAGAATCTGTTCATGACATCCAAATCTAAATCTGCTCTTCTCTAGTTTCAAACCATTGCTCCTTGTTCTATCACTGCAAGCCTTTGTATGCAGTCCCTCTGCAGCCTTCTTGTAGCCCCCTTCAGTAGTGGAAGGCCACTGTTAGGTCTGCCTGGAGCCTTCTCTTCTCCAGGTAGAATGACCCCAGCTCCCTCAGGCCATCCTCATAGGAGAGGTGTTCCAGACCCTGGTCATTTCCAAAGTTTTCAGTGACAAAAAAAGTGTATTTGAAATGATGTTAGTATTATGGACTGAAGACTTTTTCATGGGCCAAAGAGCAAATGTGTTAACCTTCTTAGTTCCAAGTCTGGGACACCATGAAGAAGTGTCTTACCATGAAGGTACTCACAGTAGAATGGGCAGGGTGGAAACGGGGAAGGATGCTTATCCTCAGTTAAGAGACCCTCCTGATCTGTTTGTACAGTACAGTACTCTGGAGGAAATAAAACATTATTTCATTTTAAGCAAAGGTCTTTAGAGATGCACTGCTCAATAAACACTGGATGTCAAATTTGTAAGAGGTGACTTATCAGAACCTTCTGTTTCTTTAGGTGTACTCTGATAAGCCTGACAACTCTTTTCCTCCTGTCCCCAGACTCTGAAGAGCTGAAGTTTTTCCCTTAGCTTAGTCATCCCTAGGATGCTCTTCCTCCACCAGCCTTCTTGCACTGATGCCTCCCTTATTTCCATTCAACTCCAAACTTGGACATAGGATGCCAAAGGTCTAAGAGCTGGCTGAAGCAAGAGGTGTTTAATGGCTGACGCTCATTCTACAATGTAACAGTTTGTGCCCCAAAGCCTCTTCCAGAAACAGTAAGAATCCAAGGAATTCAAAGGTTCTCAGCATCTCACACGCTCATTTGGGCTGTAAGAGGACAGATGGACACCATCATTTTGGTCACTAAACTTAGTACCAATGTCTTCTTTTGCCTACCATCTCGGCTATATGTTGATGAAAACCAACACAGACTGAAAAGAAATTCTGGTTCTTATTTTCTTACACATACACACACAAAGAAGAGAAAGGTGTGCTGTTTCTGCCTGGGCAGTCACAGCAGATGGCCTGATAGCAGAGAGCAAGAAAAGCAGCTCCTGCCCAGCCTGGCTGTACCTGAGGGCAGAAGAGTGAAGTAGATGTACAATGGGAAGGTGCAACTGGCTTCAGTAATTTTAGGATCAACACCTCATGCCTCCCATCAAACTCCAGTCCAAGGCCTTCAAGAAAGCCTGAAAATTATGTGTGTGGAAGAGAAACCCCTGCCTACACTACAGCCTAAATCTGGGACTTGTCTCCACTCAGTTTGATCATTCTTATGGGATGACAGTCATTGCTTTCTCCACAGGACACCATACTTCAAAGCCAAGTAATATAGTGCCTTCAGTTACACTAATGCAATCCCCTTTGATTTATTCCTTCTACCATTTCAGTCAATGTCCCAGCGAGTCATCTACTTACCAGCTGCACATCTGCTTGACAGCTTTAGGGATCTTTCTCAAGCAATAAGTCCTGAATGTCTTCCCAGGGTCTTATGCTCCAGCTCTTTACTGTTTAGAGGATATTGCTCTATTTATTCTCAGCTTCATAGTCCTCTTAATGTTTATCTACCAGCATTGCCATCTTTCAAGCCACTGTACTTACTGATAAGGCCACCTGCATCTGATTACTGGTCCAGTTATTATTTGCTGGTTTGTCCTCTATATTTAGATGTATATTTCAGGTTAGCTGGCTTCATTTCCACATGCTATTATCCTTGCCAGAGACACAGGATAAAAGTTGCAGACATACAATGATCCTTGAGCGAGCTCTACTAGCATTCTGCAAATTCTTCTCCCTGCTTACACCCCTTAGCCATGATATTCAGGGTTAACAGCAGCTTGCAGCTTATGGTGGAAGGGAAAGGTGAGCCACATTCACCTGTTGGGGTTTTTTCTTCTTTCCAATGAAAACATTGAAATATTAGTTGCCTTTTAAAGTTGGTATTTCTACTGGCATAAAATACGCTTCTAAGTTTTCATTAACTGAGGACCTAGGTTTGGGGGGGTTTTAATTATGTTTCACTTGCATGATTTGTCTACGTAATGAGTTTTCATCTCCACAGGACAATCTGGCTTAGATGAGATCCAGTGAGGATCTCTCTGACTTCAGCCTCAAGTGCTGACTTCACAGCAAGTGCTCAGTGAGACACTTAATGGAAAGCTTGCCTTGGCAGGAGAGTTTGGACTAGATGATCTCCAGAGGACCTTTCCAAGTCCTGCTATTCTGCAAATTGCATTTTGGTTACCAAAAAATGCCAACAGTGCTTAGACTCAGCTATGTTCTACCATATTCTCATCCATTTTTTCTTACTGGCTTGCACTTCATAGACTAAAAAGAAATTTCTGGGTTTCCATCAACACCCCTATCACCAGCTTGACAGATAGCCCTTAGACAATGCAATGCTTTGGTGTACCAGTGTACTCACTCAAGGGTGAAGTGAGAATTACAGAGCATTTGTCTCACAGCTGTTCCCTTTCCTACCTAGGAAGGAGCTTGGCAAACACAGAGCACTACTGCCTGCTGAGGGAACCTGACTGTCCAACTCTTCAAGACTTGATCTAGTGTATCATTGTCTGTTTTCAAGCCTGAACTGTGTCTTTCATTACACTAAAGGTCTCCCTTCCCATTAATCTTGTTGAGCCGCTCTCCTCTCCAAGCTCTGCTGCCCACAATTTGTGATTCCTTATTGTTGAGCATCCATCACATGTAAAATCAGTTCTAAGCACCCCATTACTCACATATTTAGAGATGTCAAAGCAAGGCCTCCATGTAGCTCCCAGAGCACTTTAGAATTCCCTTCTGCTTTCCCATCAAAAGGCAAAAAGGACACAAGCAGACAGCATCTTATTTGAATTTACTACAAAGGTAGATAGCCTTATACAGAAAGTTATGAGGAAGAGAAAGGAAAAAGGCAACTATATAGAACAGTTAATGATGCACAAACACTACAAGGTTCAGCTGAGCAAGGACCCAGACTTGGATCCTTCAGGTGACTTCTTCACTGCCAATACAAGTGGCAGTGACACTATGGACAGCCCTCTATGAGAATCCCATACAGTAAGTTTCCTTTCTCATATTGTAATTTATATTAGACCATGGTGGACAGTACCTCAGGTCTTCAAAGCAAATAGAGCTTCCTTCTGTTCAACCTGGTCTTCAGTGTGGTTTGAGGACCATACCCGTAAATAGATATGGCCTGTACACTCAACTATGTCTTGATACATCTGGAATATTGTGTCCACTTCTGGGCTCCACAGTTCAAAAGAGACAGAGAACTACAGGGCTGATTAAGTGTCTTGGTTCTAATTTGAATTCCCAGAGACTCAAATATATTTGACAGAAGCAATAACAGTTTATAGAATGCCCTTCCCTCTTCCCCCTTCTTTCCAGAATGAAAAGGAATTAGATGGAGAGAGAAAAGGTATGCAGACCCAAATAAATAATCTCACTGCAATTTGGAAGTTAAAAGAAGAAAAGTTTAACGATAAATAAACAGGTATATGAGGTAGGGAAGTTACAAATATTTAGGGAGGGGAAACAAGATACAAAACATGCAAATATATAACCAGATTTGATGGCAATGGGTTTTGTCCACCTCCTGGTGATGATGGCCATGTGATAAGACAAAGAGCAGCAGAAAACAGGAATGGTGATTTCTCATGAGCAGGCATGGAGGCAGAAAGAGAACAGCAAGTCCCCCTTGCTTTTATGGATCTTTAGACAGGAAAGGGGAAGTGGACTAACCATCACCTGGTAGCGCTCAAACCCACCCCTGGGGAGAGGTCAAGACCACATGGAGTCAAGTTCAAGATCATTCCCCCCAGGAAGGTTAACGCTGTACATTAAGGCACTGGAATAGTTGTTTGAGGAGGAAAGGCTGAGAGACCTGGGGCTGTTTAGCCTAGAGAAGAGAAGGCTGAGAGAGGCTCTGATCAATGTCTACAAATATCTGAAAGGTGGGCATCAATGGGATGGAGCTAGGCTCTTTTCAGTGATACCCACTGATAGGGTAATGGGCAATGGAAATTCCATCTCAACAGGAGAAAAAAAATATCTTTACTGTGAAGGTGCTGGAGCCCTGGAACAGGCTGCTCAGAGAGGTTGGGGAGTCTCCTTCTCTAGAGAGCTTCAAAGCCCACCTAGACATGTTCCTGTGACCTGCCCTAAGTGGTTCTGCTCTGCAGGAGGGTTGGACTCAGTGAGGGTCCTTCCAATCCCTAGCATCCTATGATTCTGTGAGGAGATTTAGAGAAATTGAGAACTCTCAGGAGGAAAAAAAAAAATTACTAACATGGAGTGTCCAAAGACTTTTCATACATTCAAAACCCTCCATTATTGGGATAAGCCTCGGAGGAAGTTGTAGAGCTAGTCTCTGAAAACTTGAAATTTACACTTATTAAAAGGGAAAGGGTGATCAACTGGTGTCCAGGGTCTAGGCACTACTGCTTGCCTTTTTCCAGCACAAGATTGCTGTAGCTCATTCATCCACTCCTTCATTCATTCATCACAGCTCTGCAGTTGTGCAAACAGATTCTGTAAACAAAACCTCTTTAACAGCAAGCTTCCACTGTGCTGGCAATATTAAGTGGCAAGCACATGAACACCCTGCAGAGAAGCAGAGGCAAATAGTTCATCGGTATTTCTCTTTTCCTCATGTCGGTGTAGTTGATACTGCTTTACAACCGACGTAAAGAGAGAGGTTATGCTGCTAATAAACCTCCATACATTAACTCCCCATACAGACTGCTTGCTGAAGGCTTAATATCAGTCATAATTATTAGCCATAAAACGTTATTGAATCAGATCTTAAAAGTTAATGCTGCTTTGTTTCAGGAGATAAAGGACAGGGAAGGAAACATTGGGCTTTTGATCAACCTTCCTGCAATTTAAACCCTTAAGCACAAATGGGACACGGCACTTCAAACATCCTAAATCCTATCAGCAGAGTCTCACTGCAAGAGGGATTACTCAGAGGATGTTTTACCTTTGGATTTCAGACCACTGCCCAGACAGAGGATGCAGCTCCTTTCCTGCACTCAGGACTGCTAAATGGTGCCTTTTTAGGACAGCATCACACCTCTGGCTACAGAATGCACTCAGTAGGTAAATCACCACATCTCTGAGAGGCTTTCCTAAGATGCAACCTCCACCAGCCAAGCCCTTGCTGCTCACAGCAGCAAGCCCTTGCTGCATCCCCTCCAAAAACAGACGTTTGCTTTTTCAGCCCTCACATTAATACAAGGGTCCCCTATCTGCAAGGCAGGCAGGTGCCCTAACCAAAGGCATTAAGTTCATGGACATTAAGCTGCCCTAACATTGCTGGTTACTAAAGATTGGGATCCTCCCTCTCCACCAACATTTTATTATGCTTTCCACACCCACAATATAACTAAGCCAGCTCTCCCTTTGCCTTATTTTAGTAGAGTACTGCTGTAGTTCAAAGCCATTGCACACCTTTACAAAGACCCAAGAGGAAGAAACATCAGAGGTGGGAAGGAGCAAAGGAGACCAGCATGTGTCCTCCCTGCCAAAAGCTAGAGTGCTCCTATGCAAAATCAGTTTCATCTCCTCCTTTGCTTGGTTACTCAGCAAATACTAATCACATCATGGACACCCCAGTGCTTCATAAAGCAAAGGGAGAGTTTTAAGGTTGAGGACAGGCTCTAGCCCTTCAAAAACAAAGGGAAACAGGTTCTGACTTATGTGCCAACTCTCAAGCCAGCCCTGACTAGACGAGATCCCCAACTCTGTCCTGCACCTGCTTTGGGAAGCAAGCATTGCATTGGGAAGCTTTATGGAACACGTCATTTCTCAAATCTAAAATGTATGCCAAGGAAATCATGCAGCAGGGTAATAGGAAATCCTTGCAGGGAGACCTGTTCTGAATTGTCTACACATAGATAAAGCACAGAAATTGTTCCCTTCAAGATTTTATTAACCTTTTGCTGATGGAAGGAGATTACTGATTGAGAGCTAGATGAGGTCAGTGCAGCAATTATATTTTGAATCCTCTTCCAACAAGGTTCTTGTACAGTGTGAGGAAAAAGTTGCCAAAATTAATTGTTACTTAAACCCAGTCTTTTGCAAGAATAATTAACCTATAATAACTATTCTGGCCTCCTCTCCAGCCCTGAAAAGTAATCCTTTCTCATTAGTTTCAAGTTTAATTAGCATCAATAATGAAATGCCCCTCAGAAACAACCCTTGCATCGTGCTCTCTAATGCTGACATACACTGCCCTACAAAGGGAAGGGCCACAGGGCGATGTCTGAAGCTCAGTAGATCACAGATGCTCCCAAAACCCCCAAAAAAAGAAAACAAGCTTTTAAGAACTATGGAGCTCAACAAAACCAGATTTTATGGAGCTCAACAAAACCAGATTTATCTGAAAGACAAGTGCTGCAAACAGTGTGGAGCAGAGACAACTCCAAGGTGGTTTTGCCAATAACTGCTGCAGTGAGTTACTGAGCCTCTCAACTTTAATTTCTTGTTCTTTCTTGGCCTTTTGGCTGAAGCAGGGAGAGAGACATCACTATTTACTATACTCTGTATGAGAAAATTGTATTCAGCACTTGCAGTCTAACATAATCAAATAATGCTTTTCCCATCCCTGGCTTCTATGAACTCTCTGTAAAATAGATATAATAACGCTTAGTATTGTCACCAGGGTGATAAGGCTTAAAGTACTTTGAGAATCTAACTTGAAAGAGGCTATAAAAGGCCCAGACATTCTGATGCATCTGAGATAGGCCATTACTTAACGGGCCAGTGGTGACAGCAGGTGAATGCCAATGTACAACTTGTAATTTGAGGTCTGCTGCAACTTGCAGAGCTCTAAAGGATCGCCAGTTTGCTAACAGGTGAAGTCACAGATAATCAAGTCACAGGCACTACAGCACTACATTCAGAAGAGCCATGCAAGCTTGCAAATCTGAGCTAAAAAGAAACCTTCAACGACATTAAAGGCCCAGAAAGAGTATGACAGATTGAGAAACAACATTCCTGATATGTCTACTGATCCACATCATTCAGTAAGTACTTAAACTAGCATCATCTCTTCCTAACAGGCATCAAGAACCACAGAATCATTTTGGGTGGAAAAGACCTCTGAGATCATGCAGTCCAATCACCAACCTAACACCACCACAGCCATAGTGCCACACACATCCCAAAGTGCCATAACCATATATTTCTCAAACACCTTCAAGGATGGTGACTCCACCACCTCCCTAGGCAGCCTGTTCCAATGCCTGACCACTCTCAGTGAGGAAACTTTTCATAATAGCCAACCTAAACCTTCCTAGCACAGTTTAAGGTCATTTCCTCTCATCCTGCAACCTGATACTACAAAGAAGAGACTAATGTCTACCTCATTACAACCTCCTTTCAGCATAAGCACAAGAATTCACACACAGCCAGATCACATTCTACTCTCACCCTCACCACTGCAGTATCCCCACATTCTCCCCCTAGACTCACCATGAATTGTTGTCTGCCCTTCATGTCACACAGAACCACCTTCTCTCCCTTTGCCCAGCTTGTAACTCAGAGATAAAGCTTTGTTTTATCACGATTTTTTAATAAGATACAAGAGCAGACATATTTGCTGTCACTAAGAAAACGAGATGAAGCCTGGAGAATAAACCTTCACCTCTGTCTTCACAGGGCTCTGCTACAAAAGGAACTCCAGTGCAAAACCAATTGAGCACATGCCCTTGTTTGGGCAGAAAAAACTTCTTACACCTTCATGGAAACATTACACTACCATGTAGAACTTCTGGGATTACCAAACTGAACTGAAGAGTTGCTGAAGACAAGTTATAAAGATATTCTACATTTCTCTAACTAAAAATTCCTCCCCAATCACTTTACTTAGTTATCCATAATCCAGGAAAGAACAGACAAACCACTGAAGCTTTAAACAATCTCAAATCCCCCATTCCATGCCAACATCTTAGATTTTAAGTAGGAAATCATAAAAGACATACCTGTCTCCACAAGATCCTCCATTCCTACGACAGGCAGTGCCCCAACTGCTCAGCAGTTCCCACTAGCCAACACCTGCAGCCCCTCGCGGCAAATGGAGACTCTACACAGCTGAAGCTGCTTAACACTCCCTCTGCACGTGAAGCTGCTAAATAACCTTCGCCCAGCTGTCCCCAGGCAAACTAATCACAACCTACCCCACCCTCCCTGGCGCTTTGCGGGGCTCCAAGCAACACCAAGTATTCCAACTGCAAATCTAAACTTCAAGACAGGTAGTGTTTCAACAGGCAAAGGCAGGACAAGCAATTCCCCCCCAAAAAACCCAACAAACCAAAACCAAAAAGTCAGTCTCTTGTAGAATCAAACAAAATTGATGGCATTTTTGTTTCAAAAGTTTGTTGTCACTGAGCTGAAGGGGAGAGCACTCTGGAGGTGGAAGTCGATGGATACAGCAAGCTGGGGTTAGCTTTTCCTTTAGAAATCTGAGTGCTCAGACCACACCTGCTTGTCTTTTTTGAGATCCTTACAAAGAAAAAGAAGCAGTAGCCTGCAAAAAAGAATACCTTCTAGCAGCAGAGTTCCAAAGCTGCCCAGAAAGGTCATGGATGCCCCCTCCCTGGAGGGGATGGATGAGGTGTTTGAGCCATCTGGTCTAGTGGAAGGTGCCCCTGCCCATGGCAGGGACATTGGTGCTAGGTGATCTTCAAGGTCCCTTCCAGCCTAAACCATTCGATGTATCTATGAATCTCTGATTCTCCCTCACTACAACTGACACAGTGTAGTGCTTGTACAAGCAAAGGTATCTAAATCCTATCTGTGCTGTCACGGGGAATTTCTGAGTAGCCATGCTAAGCAGGATAGTGACAACCATGAAGCTGTGTGGCCGCCTCAGCCATAAATCAAAACACTCATGTAAATTAGACTTTAGTCTCAAAATGTGTTTCTTGCCTAAATATTTAAACACATAAATAACTTGCAGCCATTCCAGCTTGTCATTTTAAGCTTTCTGACATTTATTGTTCGCAAGAAAAGAAAGGTCAGACTTATCAAATCTGCATTTATGCTTCCATGACATTTTTCTCCCAACCAAATTTTTCTGAATTAAGGAAGCAAGACAAATGTGGCACATTTCATAAAGGACCTTTCTCAGCTCTGCACTGTGGTCTCAGCAGTGTCATTGAGCTGAGAAGTGACCTCTCAGGAAACAGGTGCTGTGGCTTAGCAGATAGAAAGAGATCTGGAAAGCTGGCAATGTGGTTGTTGTTAGGTAAACCACTTGTGCCAAAAAAAAAAGAGAAAAAGCAGATCTCCAAGTCTCAGTAGTCTAGCTCTGGGGAGCTCAAGTTGGTGCTTTGGTATGAGAATTGATGACAGGAAATGTCCAGGAATGGTGTGGAATTTGCTTGGAAAGAAATCAAAACACAGCAATGTGCCCAAGGCCAACAACATCCTGGTCTGTATCAGCAACAGTGAAGCCAGCAGGAGTAAGGAAGTGAACATGCTCCTGTACTCAGCACTAGTGAAGCCCCACCTTGAATACTGGGTTCAAGAAGGATATTGAGGTGCTGAAGACTGTCCAGAGAAGGGCAAAAAAGCTGGAGAAGGGTCTAGAGGAGTGGCTGAGGGAATTGGGGTTGTTCAGTCCAGAGAGGAGGAGCCTAAGAACTCACTGCTTTCTGCAGCTCCCTCAGTGTAGACTGTAGTGAGGTGGGGATTGGTCTCTTCTCCCCAGTATCAGAGATTATTGAGTCCAAGCCCAAAATTGCACCAGGGCAGGTTTGGGTTGGATATGAAGAAAAATTTCTTTCCTGCAAGAGTGGTCAGGCATTGCAACAAGATGCCTAGAGAGCTAGTGTGGTCCTCATCCCTGCAGGTGTTCCAGAAATGTGTGGACATGATGGCACTTTGGGACATGGCTTAATGGCCATGGCTGTGTCAGGCTGATGGTTTGATTGCATGATCTTAGAGGTCTTTTCCAGCTGAAACAATTCTATGATTCTGTAATTCTGACATGGACTCTCCAAACACCATCACCCCGGAGGAGTTAGCACTGATGTACTGAAAAGATGATACCCACTTCACAATGATCAGCTCCATTTACTTGGGGATTTCTTGAGCAAGTGCCAAATATTGCCAATCTCCCCTCATTTTTTCTACTTTTTCTTTTTTCTAATGCACAAACATTGTCACAAACACAGATTTTATTTCCTATCATGGAATGTTCATGTGAGATGTGCAGTGAACCAGATGACTAGATGACTTCAGGATGCAATTTGCTCAGACATTGTAAAACTGCCTTAGATTTTGCATTTGTATAATAAAGTACTTAAGCCTCCCAGTGCACTTCTTTGCTGTAGGTATTTATTCTCTCTTCTTAAGAATGGGGAAATAAAAGCACAGTGAGTTTAGCAAATACATCTTTTTAAAATGTGCCATAAATGCTCATTCAAATTAAAACAAAAACATAATAAACCTGTACCGGTTTTTGTGTCCCAGAACAAGGGGACACAGTCTCAAGCTGTGCCCAAGCAGGTTTAGGCTGGATGTTAGGAAGAAGTCCTTCACAGAAAGAGTGATTGGCATTGGAATGGGCTGCCTGGGGAGGTGGTGGAGTCACCATCCCTGGAGGTGTTTGAGAGGGGCGGATGAGGCACTTAGTGCCAAGGTTTAGTTGATTAGATAATGTTGGGTGATAGGTTTGGCTTGATGATCTCAAAGATCTTTTTCAACCTCACTGATTCTGTGATGCTTGTTTATGAATGGGGTATGAATAAGAACATTCATGAGAATAACAAGCCTAAAAGTAAAGCAAAATTGCAGAAAACAGACCTAGAAACCATAAATACATTGTGCCTAATCCTGACTCCCATCAAAGATCAGCAACTCTCTGGTCCAGGTGAAACCATGTGGAACAGAGATCACAGCATGTTTCCAATGAACCACTCAAAGCTCAAGCATCGTTTCTAACATCATCTGCCAAAAAAAATGGCAACACATTTGCAAACCCCTCAATTTCTGTAGCCAGCCTGGAAATAGTGATCTATCAATCAACAGAGTCGCACACTGCGAGTTTTCTTGGTGCTGATGGAGAAGGAAAATGACCTGGACAGGAACAGACAGGACAAAGGATCATGCTGCCCACGAAGTCAGGCAAACCCATTGCCTAGTGGCAAGCAGTTTGCCTTTCAAGAGACATTTACTGTTCAAGAAGAGGTGCTTTGGACTGACTAAAGCCACATTTCTGGAGGGCACCAGTGACTGGAGGTCTAGAGGAAGGTATTACAAACCCAATAGTTAAGGCAGGATGATTGAGGAAGCTGCTCCTAAGCACGCTTTGGATTCACTGTGATTTGGTGGCTGGTAAACAGCATGTAGCAAACTGGCACATGTGGCAACACAAAGGTTGAAAAGGAAAACCTCATTTCATGCCTAGGGTAAACTCTAGCACAATTCAGGCCTCTTCTTGAGCTTTGGACTGGCAAAGTTGGCCTCACAGGCAAGGCAAAGTGCAAAACTCCATCAGAAATGAGCAAAACCACTTGTACTACAATGAAAACTTTTCAGAAGCTCCATTGCAACGTTTCTGCCTTAGTCACCAATTTTTGCCACTGAGATATCTATCAGAAGAGCAAAATTAGATCTGATTCTGCATAGAGCCGAGAACAAGAGAAAAACAGAGAGCAGCTGGAAAATGATTGATGTCTTTTACCAGTTTTCCACTCGTTATGGCACAACTCCAAACTTTGTTCTATGCAAGCAGAAAAACACAAGCTATCAGAAAAAAAATCCAATTAAGAAACCTTGATTAAATTTTGGTACCTCTAAAATATGTGGAAAGAATTCCACAGACTTTAGTCCAGTCAGATTTCAGCTAGGAGCTCATAATTTTTTCACTTAAAATGTCCACTTTCAAAACCACATTTTCATCTAGTCTGAAGTTCTTTCTAATCTTTTGGCAAAGGGTTC
Organism: Pogoniulus pusillus; assembly: GCF_015220805.1. Taxonomy (NCBI): domain Eukaryota; kingdom Metazoa; phylum Chordata; class Aves; order Piciformes; family Lybiidae; genus Pogoniulus; species Pogoniulus pusillus. The sequence goes on along the minus strand of NC_087288.1, from coordinate 8,891,966 downwards.
CTCCTGCAAATGAGTTCGGGTGCATGACAGCAGTCCCCTAAAGATGTAAAGCCTAATTGCCTCAGCATTATCACAGCATTGGTATGGAGTGAATGCAGACAGTTTCAGAGAGAAGACATGGGGCAAGTTAATAAAATTGTAGATGAAGGCCACAGTGCAGGAGTAATATTTCCCCTAGCCAGAGGATGAAAAGTTATGCATTGCTATTTAAAAAATATAATTGGAATGTTAAATCTGTTTCATGAATGAAAGTACATTGACCTTTTGAGGGAGGAATGACTCATTTTCATCCCTGTATGCCCCTTTTTAACACATGCTGCCCACCTTTGCATATGTAAGTAGCAATTAGTTTTCATGGGAAGTTATTCTATGGCCATTTCAAGCTTATTAAACTTCCTGAGTAAACTCATAAGAAATCTATTCAGCAACATTTGGGGCTTAGGTGCCTGACAGTGAGTGGACTGGTTACCTCTGACCTTAACACAAAAAAAATATTAGAGAATCATAGAATGGTTTAGGTTAGAAGGGACCTTGAAGATCATCTAGTTCCAACCCCACTGCCATCACCAGGAACAGTTCCCACTAGACCAGGGGGCTCAAGGACTGAATACTTGCAGGGAGGTGGCATCCACAACTTCCTAGGGCAACCTGTTCAAGTGCCTCAGCACCCCCACTGTGAAGAATTTCTTCTTAATCTCCAGTCTAAATCTCCTCTCTTCCATCTAACAGCCACTCCTTCTGGTCCTAACCCTACAAGCTCTCGTAAATGTCCCTCCCCAAGTTCCAGCGTCAACTCAGGGTAAGGATGCAAGGACTCTGGGTCACTATGTATCCCATTCAAGTGTAGAGCACTGACTCTGGACCAAGTCAATCCTGTGGTACCTATGCCAGAGTATCTGTGTGATGGACTTGCCAAGAAGGCCTCCACCGATCCTCTGCACAGCTCATCCTGCCCTATCTGATCTTAAAAAGTCCTGTGGAGTAATTTTAGCCCAGTAGCAGTCATGCAAGGGGTGGTCACTGCTGCTGCTCAGGCATTTCTTCACTTCCTAGCCTCTACAGATAGAAGGTTTAGGAATTTTTTCCCAAGAAAGCTGAATAACCTGTCCAGAGGCTACAGGGACCCACTGTGTTTTGACACTATATAGCAAATTCTGTAAGACTAGAACTAAAACTGGCCAGGACTTCTCTGACACAGCTTCAGCTTTCCATGGCAATGTACTGGTTTTGACTGAACTCTTTTGGGAAAGGTTTCCTTGGAGGTGGGGTGGAATTTCCAGTCAAAACCAGACAATTAAAGACAAGCCAACAGCAAGCTAGCAGTTGGGAGGCTGACCTAAATTATGGGAGATCTGCAGCACAGCTCACCCCTTCCCTTATTCTGCATTGTTTTGTTGCTGTGTGTTTTTCTGTAGAAATAATTGAAATGCATTTAGCTGGGGGGTGGAGGTAGTGGTGTGGAGGGGTGCTTTTTGTTTGTTTGCTTGCTTGTTTTGTTGGGTTTTTTTGTTTGGTTTTAGGGTCCCAGAGAAGCATTAGGGGAAGGAGAAACAGCCAATATTAATTCTGAAAGCATTTCCAAGAAAACTCTCTGCTGCCTGATTTTGAAAAGGCCAAGCTGACATGAAACCAGCACACAGGCTGAGGACCACAGCCTTTCTAAGTGGAAGCTTTTTTTTTCCTTGCAGGACAGTCTGTTTCCGCAAGCATGAGTGAGAGAAATCTTGCCTTGAGAGTATTTGCAGGAGAGCCCTGGAGAAATTCCTGTGAACTTTATGGTTTGTCTGTTAAAACAACTGCAGCCCAGTTAGAACATCCTTTACTAATTGTTCAGTAACACACTGAGACAAATTGCTTCACGCCTTGTGTAAACATGCTGTTAAAAGGGGGAAAGGTTCATTCCAGTTAAATATCTTTGAGCCAGTACCAGAGAATGTAACAGTTAAAGAGAATAAAGTATTATTTACAGGACTCTGGTGTTGCCATTAAGGTCAATGGCAGTTTTTTTCTTACCCTAAAATATCATCCGTTCTCCACTCACATAGAGGATAATTTGGTGAAAATAATTTAGCAAGGTAATTATATCTTTTCTTCCAGGGAAGCACTGCAGTCCTGGGCATCCCCAGCAGAGGAGATGGGGGGAAAAAAAGCTAAGCATGTCAGCATAAGTGAAGCAGCTTTACATTGTTGATGGGAGGGTTGTGTTGTTTGAAATCCATTTCCAATTAGCTTAACCACTGAAGGAAAGGCTCAGTTGCCTTAGGAAGGGTTTTAGTTAAGCCCCATACGCATTAGCTGCAACGGTGTCAATAATTGCTGGTGTCTGCACACCTCTGGGCTGGTGGAGGCTGCTCATGCTGCTAGCACTGTGTCAGCAATCCTGCTGTCGGCAGGGCAACATGGCACACATCTAAGCACGGCACTGACGCACGGTGCTCACACGGGCTGCACCTTTGTGAAGCAGCAACAACAAATTTTTAAGTGTTTTCATGTTACAAGTGGAGTGCAAGGCCATGTACCAGTGCAGCTTTGGTAAGGAGGCACTGCTGAAAAGGCAGAGATGCAATTTCACAGTGCCAAAACTTAGGCATGCTAGCAACCTCGGTGCAGATTTCAAGAAGAGACTAGGACCCTTACAGGTAGCAGACAGCTGCTAGAAGTTATTACTGTGGTACAGGTAACTGAGGTCCCTATTCCTTCCCTCTGCTCCTCTTTTTCCTGCATCCTCCACGACTGACTTTGCATGCCTGTGTTGCAATAAGAACAGCAGAGCTCTGTCTGCAACATGATTTTACAGGGGCATAACTAATATTTAATCTGTCTGGGAAAACAGGCATTTCTTTTCAACAGCAAGACAGCAGCCAGTATCTACAGCCTGTGGGCTTTCCTAACTTTGCTTAAAGCTCCATCTGTGTTGTATTCCTGAGACCAGAATACCTGTTAGCTCACATGTGTGCCCTCCCTCTAGGTTAAAAACACACCTTCATCCTCAAAGACAGATGCATGCCTTCTAGCTCCTTTATTGCTCTAAGCACCACCTACAATGCACTGGCATTAAAAGTTCAGGCTACATCTTTACTGTCAAAGAAGGAGATCTGCAAAGCAACATAACTGCTACTCACAATGAATTCCCCAAACAGTGGGAAAAAAAACGAGAGAGAGGAAGAAAAAAGATGGTGGGTTTGAGTGTATTTTATTTTTACCAATTAGTCTAGTTTTTTACGGCAAAATAGAAAGGCAAGACCTGCTGGAAGGTAGGGTGTTGGCCTCACCTAGCCACCTTGTGGTAGACAGGACCTCTGCCTTAGCCCTGCCAGAAGGGATACAGGAACAGCCAGCCCAGGTATTTCCTTTCAACAGCAAGTGTAAGCCTGACTCACACCCAACCTGCTCGACAGTCTGCCCTGATTTTTCATCTCAGGCAGCACGGAATGAGATAGGTTCGGCTAGTAGGTTTCTCAGACTGCTGGCCCAGCTTTTTCAATGAGCATCAAAAATCAGTTGCTCCAACTCTGTATTCAGAGCCCAGCACTGGCTTCTCTCACCTCTTGCAAATGTACTTAAGTATATTCTGTGCTCCATTAAGTAGGTGTCTGCTCAGGAACACACCACTGACTTCTACACAGCTTCATCAAACCGCCCTAACTTAACTCTTTGTGACAAATTATTCGGCACTGCAGCTCTCTAGGTATGATATTCTTTTAGTGGGAGAGCCTGCATCAGAGCTCATGTGAAGGACACAATGCACACACAGAACGGAAAGCTCCCTTGACCACTGGTCCAAAGCTGAGACTTAAGGCAACGCTACCAACCCATAACCTGACTGCAAATCACTGCCAGTCAGAAGTGAAACTCCAAGCCAGGTTCTCCCCTCACAGAAGTAGCAGTACTACATGAGCCTCCTCAGATGGACAGCTTCATGTCTGACTGTAACTGATGTGATGCAGATCACTAAGGATCATCTGTGATTTTTAATAGGGATAGAAATCAATTCCATTTCAGGTAAGTGAAACTTGAGAGAAAATAACCAGCTTCTGGCAGATTTGTCTATCATCCACTACCTTAGATGCTTAAAGAGTAACTATACTAATATAAAGACCACAAACCATTAATGTACAAATCTGGTCAGTCTGAGCTTTGGAAGTGCCTGTGCTATTCCCTGAGGTCTGCCTGCACATAACCTTGGAATCACTTGCATTACTTTGAGGAAGCTTCCGTTTTAAATATATTTCAAAGAGCCTGGTAGTGCTGTCCTTCGACTAATGATGCGTTAACCTCTGCGTCTTGCTTGCGGTTGTTTGGCATAAACGAACTCCTGGCATTCCGTAAAACCCCCTCAGCTCTCAGAACACTTGTCCTAGCCCCAGAAAAAAATCCTCAATACATTTTGCACGAGAAAAGCGCAGCCGTTAGGGGAAGCCGCGACTGCTCTGGGCAAGTGAGCAGCGCTTCCCGCACCCGCCGGGCTGGACGCGGTGAAGCCGGCCCTATGTCCCAAGTGGAGGTGGCAGCCTGCCGCGCCAGCACCTCGCTGCGACGGGGCAGGGGTCGGGGCGGGGGCTCATCGGGAGCGGGCGAGGGGCGCTGCCCGGCATGCAACGCACGGCTCACCTGCCGCGGAGACGTGGAAGAGGAGACGCGGGCGGGCGGCGCGGATGGCCGCCGAAAGCCCACGCTCGCTGCCGGGGACTGCTCCGCGGCGCTCGGGCATCAGGCGCACTCGCAGTCGCCCGTCGCCGGAGCGGAGCCACCAGGCGAAGAGCTCGGTGAGGTTGAACTCCAGCTGTGTCCCGCCGGAGCCTGGCGGCGGTTCGCCGGCGCAGCCGTCCCGCAGGCTACCCTCGCCCACCTCCAGCACCAGCTGCTTGGCGCGTCGCAGCCGCCGCCCGGCCGCCAAGGGCCCGCCGACGGGGGGGTAGGGGGGACCAGGCGGTGCACCCTGTGGCAGCCCACCGCGGGCGGCGCGGAGCAGGGGCGCGCAGTCCAGCCTCAAGCGGCATCGCGCTGCGGCGCTCCCCGGAGGTCCCAGCACCAGCTCCCGCACGTAGGTGCGAAACAGCGAGGGCACAACGAAGTCCAGCGCCAGGCTCCTCCTCTGCAGCCGCGAGAGGCCGGGACTCTCCCGTGGTCCCGCCACCGCCGGAGCCCAGCTCAGGGCGAAGCAGGCGGCGGCCAGAACGCAGGCGGCCAGCTTGCCCCTTGCCATCACCCTCCCGCCCGATGCCAGCAGCGCCCCGTCCTTCGTCCCGCGGGGCTAGCTGCCAGGGAGTGCAGCGCCGGACTGTTCCGGCCGGGGAAAGAGATGCCGGGGCCGCGACAGTGGCCGGTCCGGCGAAGAGCGCGGCGGCGGTGCGCCCCGGGCCGGCGCTACGCGGGCTTTGCCGGCTCCAACTACCCGCCACAACGCGGGCATTACCCAGCCCGCGCTGACGTCACGCCCGAGCCCGCCCGCCGGCAGCCAATGGCGTCCTCGGAAGGCCTCATTATGCAAATGTCGCGGGGGGCGGGGCGGCGAGGGCAGCCTTCATTGAGAAAGGGAAAAGCGGCTCTCGGGGCGGCTGACCCGCACCGGGCCCGGGCAGGCAGCAGCCGCCGCCGGGGCTGCGGGGAGCGGAGTATGCGGGGCTGAGGCAGCGGCCGCTGGCGGCCCGCAGCGGGAGCCAGGAGAACTGTGAAGGGCAGAGTCGAAGCCGCATCTCCGCAGGGCGCTCGCGGGGAGTGCGGCTGCGGGCAGCGTGAGAGGAAAGGCGCTGGGTTCAACGCCTCCTCGCTGTCTTGTGCAGGCAGCGACGGGCAGAGCTGGTCGGGTTTTTCCCTTTCCTTGTCTTTCCCCTTCCTTCCCATCCTTCCTCCCCCCCACGCTGCCTTCTCCCCCTTCTGCATCTCTCCCTTTCTTTTTCCTTCCCTTCTTCTCTTCCTTCTTCCTTCCCATCCTTCCTTTCCCCCCCTTCCCCTTCCTTCTCCTTAAAAGCTCGTATCTTTCTTCAGGAGGGGTTAAATAAAAAAGAAAAACGAACAACGTGGGGAGAAGCAGGGCCAGGGTGGAGGAGAAATCTTGGGGCATAAGTCATGCTTTAAAAAATGAACAAAATTCTGCCATTTCAGAAGGAAAACAACAGCCTTAAGAAAGGTCCATGCCACAATTTCTCCCTTTTTACCTTCAATAAATACAATGTAATTACTGTAATTACATTAGTTCTGTGCCTTAGGATAGCTAATCATAACTCATTCATAGTTCTGGAAGTTGCCTATATGAATTAATGACTTATTATTATCTCTTTAGTTTGATACTTAATGCATGTATATTTTTATAATGCAGGTCTGCTTTAACTATATAATCATTAGAGTGCAATTATTCTGTCACACAGTTATTCTGTATATATCACGAGTGCTAACACACATACTGTGGAGCAGAACCACGCTGTAATGGTGGTGCCAAAGAGCATCACTGCAGGCAGCATGCCTGAAAAGGGAATCAGGATATTCATACAAGAGAGTTGAGGAAGAAATCTCCGGGCAACCACCAAAGGCTCAGTTAGATCAGATACTTCATACAAGTCACTCAGGTGGCTTTTCAGCCTCATAAAGCTGTGATCATTCAAAGCCCATTCAAGAAGGCAGTGTTTCCCCAATGGATGCTAATGGGCTTTGGAACCTATCCTTATTTCCCCTCCCTTGCTCTTCTTCCTTCACAGCCATAGAATCATACAATGGTAGAGGTTAGAAGGGATCTCCAGAGAACAAGTCCAACCCTCTTGCCAAAGCAGGACCTCCTAGTGCAGGTCATACAGGAATCATAGAATCAACCATCTTGGAAAAGACCTCCAAGATCATCCAGTCCAACCTAGCACCCATCCCTGTCCAATCAACTAGACCATGTCACTAAGCACCCCATCCAGTTTTTGCTTGAACACCTCCAGGGACAGCAACTCCACCACTTCCCTGGGCAGCCCATTCCCATGCCAATCACTCTCTCTGTCAAGAACATCCTCCTAACGCCCAGCCTATACCTCCCCCAGCACAACTGGAGACTGTGTCCCCTTGTTCTGTTGCTGGTTGCCTGGGAGAAGAGACCAACCCTCATCTGGTGTTTCTGTTCCTTTGAGCTCAGATTCCTTACTGGCAAAAAAAAAAAAAAAAAGTTCAATGGACTGAGTTAATCACAGGCCAAAGGTCTTTTAATTCACTCATTTTACTCTAATGGATAATCATCTAAGCATTTCCAGTCAAACTCTCCATGTTATTTTGGACTATCATCTTAGTCCACCCAAGTATCTCATCCTAGTGAGAAGAACAAGAAGTATTGCAGGAAATGGTATGTTGGGCATGGGAAATGTTCTAAAAATCTCTACAAGTAGTTCATCGTGGGCTGTCTTCCTGCTTACACAGAGCAGATTTCCATCAAATTAAATTGCTGCTGGAGGACTTCTGCAGTTTTAAGTTCTCAGTTCAAATCTAATGCTGGACCTGCTGGAGGGTCCAGCAGAGGGCCACAAAGATAGTTAGAGGGCTGATGCACCTCTCCTTTGAAGACAGGCTGAAAGAATTGGGGGTGTTCAGACTAGAGAAAAGACAGCTCCAGGGAGATCTTAGAGCTGCAGTTCAATATCTGAAGGGGACTTAGAGGAAGGATGGGGAGGGACTGTTTAGAAGGGCTTGTAGTGATAGGATGAGGGACAATGGTTTGAATCCAGAGCAGGGTGGATTTATATTGGACATCAGGAGGAAGTTCTGCACAATGAGAGTGGTGAAATACTGGAACGGGCTGCCCAGGGATGTGGTTGAGGCCCTGTCTGTGGAGACATTCAAGATCAGACTTGATGTGGCCTTCGAGAGCCTTATCTAACTAGAGGCACATTTGTTGATTGCAGGAGGGTTGGACAAGATGACCTTTGTGGATCCCTTCCAACTCAGTGCAATCTGTGAATCTCTGAGATTGGTTAGTGTGCCACTGACTGCAGCAGGGCAGACCCAGGACACAGTAGTTCAGATTTTCAACTTATGTACTAGAAACAGAAAATGTAACTGATGCCTTTCTGCTCAACATCTTGTTAAGATAGGCCATATCTTCTCAGACTGACACTTTATCTTGGAAATTATACAGACATGTCACTGAACTTCATATCTGGGAAGTCAGAATCAGCCCCAATGATAAGGCAGGCTGGCATGACTGGAAGCTTCGCTCTCAGATCTCTCCTCAGAATTACAAGCAAAATGTGTGGTGGTGACTGCAGCCTTCCTCCACACCTCCCATTTGTATTTGTTACATCAGCCACTTTCAGCTCTTTTCAGCTTCTGCTTTTTCTACCACATTTGCTAAAAAGATGTTGAGCTGGAGAAGGTTTTGTGAATGTGTCTGGCCTAGAAGAAAATTAATTTGTGCCTGGCTAGTGTCATAGAATTACAGAATGGTAGGGTTTGGAAGGAACTTTTGGAGATCAGTGTCCAACCTTCCTGCAAAGCCAAGAGCAGGCCACACAGGAATGCACCCAGATGGATCTTGAAAGTCTCTGGAGAAGAAGACTCCATAACCTCTCTGGGCAGCCTGTTTCATGGCCCCAGCACCCTCACAGAAAAGCTGGTTTTCCTCATGTTGAGGTGAAACTTCCTGTGTCCCAGTTTGTGTCCTTTACCCCTTTTCCTATCACAAGACACTACTGAAAAGACCCTGGCCCCTTCTTGACACCCACCTTTCACATATTTGTAAACACTGATCCCTTCTCCAAACTAAACAGCCCAGGTCTCTCAGCCTTTCTTCATCAGATAGATGTTCCAGTTCCTTCACCTTCCTTGTAGCCTCTCTTGGACACAAGATCTCTAGTATATTCTTGCCCCTCACAAACTATGGAGCTCAGAACTGGACACAATAGTCCAGATGTGGTCTGACCAGGGAAGAGAAGAGAAGGAGGAAAACCTGCTTTCACTTACTGTCCACATCTCTTCTGTTGGTACCGAACAAACTCAAGTGGCTCTGCCACCTTTTAGGGGGATGTTCCCTTGGGGACAACATGGGAAAAGCACTGAGATTCCAGCGGACAAGACAAAGTAAAGGTGGCCTTGCCTGCACTTGGGTGGTGGTGCAGCCCTACACTCCTAAAGCACAGGTGGCCCTCCATGAAATAATCTGCATGTCCTTGGGGGAAAAAAACTAAGGTTCTGAGACTCAAAGATTCATGGTAGCTAACAGACTGTTACTTAACAGTCTTCAGGAATTCAGGCAGTGCCTCAAAGATGTGCACTGTATTACTGTGTCTCATGCTATGAAATGCACGAGAGAGCTAGAACTGAAAAGTGAAACAAAGAGATGTCTTTATTGATAGGCTTGAAATGAAATAGGAACAGCTGTTAATACATAAAAAAAAGTAAAAATGGACCCATTAATGAAGGAAGAGAGGCAAAGAAATCAATGGGGGATCTCCAGTTGTGGAGTTGCTGGCCTTCCTTTTTATCTCCTTTTATAATTGGTCTTTAACAGGAAGAGTGATATGGACATTTGGGAAGGGAGAGAAGCCTGACCAATACAGCTGCTAATGAAGGCCAGGTAAGGAAATGCTTTGTTCCCCTCTGCGATAGGTTGGGATCAGCAAATCTTGACAATACACTTCCCAGGTTTTTAATTTAGCTAATGAATTGACTCTGTCACTGGCAATTCATTTTGAAAAGCAGAGGAAGACCAAGGAGGTCTCAAAGGATGAAGGAGGGGGGGATTAAATACAGTACTAACCTTTACAGTGGAGGAAAAGAGTCACATTGGCAAGTCCACATTTCAGCATCAGCAAAAGAAGTGAAAAGAAACACAGGGCACAGGGGTCCTTGGTGGCAGCACAGTGGTGTGTGACACCCCTGGAAGGCACATTCTGCCAACAGATGACTCACAAACATTACAGATGTGTGCCAGGAAATCTGTTACCTGTTGCAGGGCTCTAACTGCACTTGTGTAGCTGTTGGAAAAGCCCCAATAAATGTCACATGTCCACAACCTGGCAAACCTTGGCCAGAATGCCAGGGGAAATAGATTAGGAGGGTAACAGAGCTGAGCCCTATCATGTGGCCTCAAAATCAGTCACAAGCCTATTTGCAAACTGGAGTGCTGTGAGTGGAAGATGGGTATGTAATAGACTGGGCAAGCATCGGAAATTGCTTTGTTGAAACATTTCTGCCTGTGCTTAGCCGAGAAGGTAAACAGCCTCAGCTCCTTCAGTAATGCTGCCTCACAAGCAATGTGGGGATCTCCCAGCATGGAGATGGTAATTTGGACAGGCATGTTAGTGTCAGCAAAGGAGAAGGACACAAATAGTGTGGAGGAACTAAGCCAGCTGTCGACAAGGGAATGGTATTTAAGAATGGTGCTTTTCAGCTAGATTTTGGGAAGAAACTACAACTGCTGAGTGGTGTACAGAGCAGAGGGAAATGCAGTTTCTGTTGTCTCCCTCCTACTGAGTTCCAGATAGGAGTAATCAGTTATCTGCACTCTGGGGCTAGAGCACTTCTGCTATGAGGATAGATTGAGGCAGCTGGGGTCATTCAGCCTGGAGAAGAGAAGACTCAGTGCGGATCCTAGAGCTGTCTTACAATACCTGAAGGGAGCCTACAGGAAGGCTACAGAGAGATTTTCCATAAGGGTGTCTAGCAACAGGACAAAGTGGAATGTTTTGAAGCTGAGGGAGAGTAGGTTTAGACTGAATCTTAGGAAGAAGCTCTTCAGTGTGAGTGGGACAAGACTTAGGAACAGGCTGCCCAGAGTGACTGGGGATGCCCTCTCCCTGGAGATGTTTAAGGCCAGACTAGATGAGGCCTTGAGCACCCAGGTCTAGTTGAGAGGCATTCTTGTCTATGGCAGGGGCATCAGAGTAGATGATCCCTCTCTTGTAAGTTGCAGCACAGGAGGTTCCACCTCAACACAAGGGGGAACTTCTTTACTGTAAGGGTCACAGAGCACTGCAACAGGTTCCCCAGAGAGGTTATGGAGTCTCCTTCTCTGGAGACTTTCAAGGCCTGTCTGGATGCATTCCTCTGTGATCTCTGCTAGATCGTGTGGTCCTGCTCTGGCAGGGGGGTTGAACTTGATGATCTCCTTGGATCCCTTCCAACCCCTAATATCCTGCATGATTCTGTGTGATCTGTGTCCTTTCCAATCCAAGCCATACTGTGATACAACAGATCCAAGGGAGAGTGGCAAGCCCTTAAAGCAAAGTCTCTGTGTACAACAAACATTTCAAAGAGGGAGCTGAAAATGAGGAACAGCCCCAGACAAGATTTTCTGTATCTAGACATGTCAGCTCAGCAGGAAGAATATAGAGGGAACAGTGATGTACATTTTGTTTGTGACTGAGCAGACTCCACAGAATCACAGGATGTCAGGGGCTGGAAGGGACCTTCAAAGATCATCCAGTCCAACCCCCTGCCAGATTAGGATCACCTATAGCAGATCACACAGGAATGAGTTCAGGCAGGTTCTGAGTATCTCCAGAGTGGAAGACTCCACAACCTCCCTGGGCAGCCTGTCCCAGTGCTCTGTCACCCTCACAGGGAAAAAATCCTCCTCATGTTTACATGAAACTTCTTATGCCTCAACTTCCACCCATTGCTCCTTGTCCTGTCATTGGGCAGCACTGAGCAGAGCACTGGCTTCATCTCTTGGCACTCACCCTGCACATATCTATAAACATAAATGAGGTCATCTCTCAGTCTCTTCTCCAAGCTAAAGCACCCCAGCTCCCTCAGTCTCTCCTCATAAGAGAGATGTTCACAGAGAAGCAGCCACGGTTCCTACATGCAGTGTGATCTTGCTTATTAAGCCTTCTGAGCTGAACTGCCTGACCAGCACGTTAAATCAGTGGGTTCCAGACGACACCTGAACATTTACTTCAGTAGATCTTCCCTCACTAGGGGCAGGCAAAACAATTGCTGATCAGTTTGCATCCCATTTATAAAAGGCATAGGTTGATTTCCTTGCTCTTTGCCTTGCTGCTCAGGAGTCCCAGGAAGAACAAGACTTTGATCCAGAGGTTGTAATCGAGGGGCCAAATCTGACAGCCTGTAAATCTGAACTGTACTGACTTCAATGAAGCTCCTTTGAATTTACACTAATGAGGCAGAAAGTAGATTCTGGCTCTTGCTTATCACTTTGTAACCATTCTGGGCTTGCTGAGACAAAGGCAGTGAATCAACAGTGGTCCTTATTTCATTTACTGCTTTGCTTAAGCTACCTGCTCTTGGAAACTAGCTTTCCTTTTGCCAAGATAAAGTGCAATAGTCTCTTTTATTACCTGCTTTTTAAAATCTTCTTCATCATGTCAATTAGTGCATTTGCCTTTTAAGCGAGATCCTGCCTGAAAGCTTCCTAGTTGCTAATGTCACAATTAGTGTTTCTTTCTGTTGGACCAATTATAGGTGATAATGCCACTATTCGACAGTGTTTGTGTTCTAATTAAGAGCCTGATTGCAGATTTGGTGCTCGATTCCAGCCAAGCTGCTTCTTTTTTTCATTGGGTATCCCCTAGTTATAGCTTTCTACACATCCCTGGAATTATGCATGGAAAATAAAAACAGATGAGTCATCACTTGCATGAAATATTGTCTCACTTTCATTTGGATTCATCTCTCCTCTTTTCTTATTGAATACTACCAGCATTTTTGTCTTATTTGGTGAGAATCTTTATCAAGGACAGAGCACGCCACAGATAAAAGCAGGATGGAGCTTTTGAATGACAAGTTTAATCCATCACTTAATGCCTGCACTTCCAAGTGTCAGCCACAAACCACTGATTGTTACTATCACCCAGCACCAAGGAGCATCAGTACAACAGTTTTGTCCATTAAGAAAAACAAACAAATCAATGCTGTAAATGTGTCAGGCTAAAATATGGGAGGGAAAAAAAAACCTAAAACAAGTACTGTGTCCATCTCTGGTGCCCCCAGCATAAGAGGCATATGGAGCTGCTGGAGCAGGTCCAGAGGAGGCCACAAAGATCATCAGAGGGCTGGAGAACCTCCCCTATGGGGACAGACTGGGAGAGTTGGGGCTGCTTAGCCTCAAGAAAAGAAAGCTCTGGGGAGACCTTAGAGCACCTTCAAGTACCTGAAGGGGGCTTCAAGAAACTTCAAAGGACGTTTTACAAGGGCTTGCAGTGACAGGAAGAGAGGGAATGGACTGAAGCTTGAGGAGGACAAACGTAGACTGGAGATTAGGAAGAAATTCTTTCCAGTGAGGGTGGTGAGATACTGGAACAGGTTGCCCCTCGCTGAAGGTGTTCAAGGCCAGGTTGGATGAAGCCTTGAGCAATCTGCTCTAATGGAAAGTGTCCCTCCCCATAACAGCGGGCATGGAACTAGATGATCTTTAAGGTCCCTTCCAACCTAAACCACTCTGTGTATCTATGAAACACCCCCCTTATAAAGCAGGTTTGGGGACCAAAATGGAGTAAGATGAATGACTATGTTTCTAACAGAGGAAATGCCATTCTCATTTCTAGTCTCATCTTAATTTTAGCACCACGTAACACAGCATGGAGACTTTTGTCAGCATTCTCTTTCCTGTAATTCTGCTTGTCTCCCCTTCCATAAGGGGAGTAGGGGTCTGCTTCTAAATCTGCACTAGACTTTATGTCCCTCTGGATGCACAAGAGAGGTTATAAAGCACATGGGTAAGAACAGAATAGGGTGGTAGCTGGGAATCATCATGTTGTGATTTTCATAGCATGTAGGCTCAAACATGTCACCAATGAAGTGTGATCTCTTCCCTGAGCACCTGAATGAGCAATATACAGGCAGAAATATGAACTTGCCTTGCTTCAGTGCCCTCAAGTGAAATGTGCTCACAAGGGGGAGAAGGCCAGTTTTATGGCATTTGAAGCAGTCAAGCTAGCTACAACATTCCTGTAGCACACATACCAAAGGACTTTGCAGAGGTACTCTGAATTTGGGAAGCAGTTTTCTCCAAGAGGACTCCACTGACCACATTAATTCAAAAGAGCTGTATTGGGAAATCAAAACCACTTCAACACAGTGCAACATACCCAGTGTGAAGCCCAGTCCTATACTGATGGATAAAACCCACAGCTCCCAGAAACAAGACCTCACTGAAGAGCTGTTGGTGTGGCTTTGCTTTCACACTGGCAGGAGTTCTGGCTGTGCAAGTACTCATTAGGTAACTCCCAGGTGGGTCTTGCTTTCTCCCAGATACATTTACCTGAATAGACTGCAGAAGCAGTGAAGCTTTGGACACAAGTTCCCTGTTTCTGAACCTTAGGGAGGAAGAACAACCTGTAGCTCAGTTTATCTGAGTCCCCAGGTCTAGTGTTAATCGCTTCATAGCTTAAAGGATTTTCCCTGTAGGTGCTTTGGGCTTACAATTCACTTCTTCAGGGTTTTCATTTAACATAAGACTAAAACATACAGACGTGCTTATGCAAACATTTACAAGCACAAATCACTTCTTACTTCTAGTGCTGATGTATGCAAGGACATAAAATACTGTGTACATTTCTCTGCCTCCATTCCCTTATAGCTAGCATAGGAACTCAGGCTTTTGAGGTGCTCAGGAATCCTCTTCAGGTCACAGCTTTCCTTCTGAAACACAGAACCTGTCACCCTTACATAGCTACATATTTGGGGCTGACAGTAGAATCAGCACACTGCTCAACAGCGGTGAACCAGCCACACTCAGGGGTCAGTGTTCCTCATTAATTTCACAGAATCATAGAATCGTTTTGGTTGGCAAAGACCTCCAAGATCATCCAATCCAACTGTCAACACAACAACATCATGGCCATTATACCACGTCCCCAAGTACCATATTTACACACTGCCTGAACACCTCCAGGGATGGTGACTCCACCACCTCCCTGGGCACTCTGTTAGAATGCAGGAAAGAATTTTTTTCCTAATATCCTAATACTTCCCCAAAACTCAGTAACTGCCCAAGAGTGGATGGCTGTAAGGTCTTCTTCAGCTGCTGGGGGTGGAGGCAGGTAGCACCAGGAATTCTTGAAGAGATTTGTGGGGGGCTTGTCTTTCTGTGTGAGACATGTGTCAAATATCCATTTGTCTCTTCTCTTGGCTATTCAGGTTGAGGAAAAAGGACAGTAATGCCTAGCTGCAGAAGACTCACTTTCAGAGCTGAAAAATGTAAGTCTGCTGCAAGCACATTTGGAACATCTTTGTGGTACTCAGTAGTGATTGCAGTGCCTAACTTGGAATGGGAAACTGTTGGCTAAAGGCCTAATTTCTGTACGTGATGAACAAATGTCTTTCCCATTAGCTTCAGTGAGACTGTTGTTCAGCATCTGTGAGGTGGTACTCTCTGCTCCCAGATGCTGCTTTCGTCAGCTTCAGATGTGCTGCCAAGCACAGGAGGATTTTTTTCAATAAAGAAATGAATCAATCAAGTAATGACCTCACAATAAATGTATTTTGTTTCATTGTAAATCCAGAAAAAAAGGAAAAAAAGCCAACAAAAAAACAAAGCAAAATTCTGTACATTGCAGAGTGCAATGGAAAATGCCCTTGAGAGTCTTCCTCACACGCCTGCCAACTTAACTGAAGCAGTTGGTGTCAGATGAAATCCAGCATGGATAATAGGTTGAAGAAACCAGAGATCTGTTTCACTGTTTCTCTGGGTGCAGTGTGGCTATGAAATCCCATCACTCAAATTTGGTACTACTTCACAGGTGCTTTGGGATAAAGAAAAGAGGAGCCATGCTAGCAAGGTCACACAGCTCCAAGACAAGCCTAAAGAAGCTCAGTAATCTTCCTGCTTGAAGCACTGGTGGTGATGAGGATTGAATGAGGATCATGTGGTTCTAGAACAACACAAGAAAAAAAGCAGCCTACACTCATGTCTAGATTACTAATTCTCTCTGCTTGGCAAGGGGTTGGGTTTTTTTTTTTTCCTGCTGGGATATTTACAAAACTGAAACTCATTGCCTGTGTACCAAGGTTTGCTGAAATTTGAGAGTTACTGAAATGCACCTGCCAGCCACTATTTTTAGCAACTTTTTGTTAGCATCTTGAAGGTTCTGGCTTACAAAAGAGCCTCAAATTGTTCATGGGGATATGCAGACATATTTGTAATTGCTTCTGGTTTTTGACTAGACACTGACACTAGAAGTTCATAAACTCTGTGCATCCTTCTTCTGCAATACCTCACAGGAATTTGGAAATTTCCTTCTGGTCCTTTGCTCCTATAGCAAACAAAATCATAGAATCATAGAATGGCTTGGGTTGGAAGAGACCTCCAAAGGTCATCTAGTACAATATCCCTGCTGTGAGCAGGGATGTACTCCACTAGATTGGGTTGCTCAGAGCTTTGTCAAGCCTTGAATATCTCCAGGGATGGGGCCTCAACTACCTCCCTGGGTAAACTGCTCTAGTGTTCCACCACCCTCATGGTAAAGAACTTGTTCCTAGCATCCAGTCTAAATCCTCTCTTCCCCAGTTTGAAGCCATTGCCCCTCATCCTATCACTGCAGGACTTTCTAAACAGTTCCTCTGCAGCCTTCTTGCAGGCCCCCTTCAGCTACTGGAAGGTTGCTATTAGGTGTTGCCTCCTCTTCTCCGGGCTGAACACCCCCAGCTCCCTCAGCCCATCCTCATAGCAGAGGTGCTCAAACACCCTGATCATTTTCATGGCTCTCCTCTGGACTTGTTCCATCAGGTTTGTGTCCTACCTGTATTTAGGGCTCTAGAGCTGGACACAGTACTCCAGGTGAGGTCTTACCAAAGTGGCAGAATCACCTCCCTGGATCTGCAGGCCATGCTTCACAAATGCCTGATTTCCACATCTTTCAGTAACAGAGAAACCCCAAAATTCAAACGGAGGAAACCTTTTCAAGGCTCTTTTCAAGAAAATCCTGCAGCTCTTAGTGGTTAAAGAGGTTATTTTATAAAGGCTGCACTACCAGGAAAGTGTTCTGTCAGGAATGCCCCTTTTGGTCATCTTTCTATTCCATCTGAAGCTTTAATACTAACAAGCATAAACAAGCTAGGATAAACCTTGAATTTACTGTTATTAATAGGTTCCAATCTGCTGCAATATCATCTCATGTCTCTCCAGGCAATTAAAGTTGTTTCTTGCTTTTAAAGAAGCTTTAATGGGTGCAGCCAATGGGCCATCTATTATCATGAATGAACTCAATTACTATCTTAGTCACGATCAATATTTGCTTACACCAAGTTAGGAAAAATACTGAAAGCTTATAGAGTAGTTCAGTAGCTGCTGATGTTAAGGCAGCAGGAAAGCCTGAGAGCACTGAGAAACGTGCCCTGAAGTAAGTGCAGTTTGTCTTGATATTCCTGAAGTCATCCAGGAAATAAGTGCTGATGATCATATTTTCTGACACTGGTACTGCAGATTTGCATCAAGGAGATAAAGACTTACTAAATCTCTCAGTGGGGGAAGGTTAAAAATTAACTCACTGTTTCCACAGCTTGATGAGGAACATGATCTAAGAAGCAAATTCACTACCAAATGCTCTGCAGATAAGCCAAGCTGATGTACGTTCATGTTCATGTGACTGGCATGGGTGAAAAAGCCATTGCCAGATAGTATCTCTGAGCTATTGCCAAGCAACTCTATCAGAACTTAGCAGAAGAATACTGTGTCCCAACAGTCTGACTCTGTCCCCCTTGCAAAGGCAGCATGGTAAGGCCAGAATGTTTTGTAAGTCTCATTAATGGGCTAAAGTGCAAGTTTCATCACAACCCCACCAATAGCAGCCCAACAAAGTTGTCTGCATCATCCCCATATGATGACTTCAACAATAAAGAGCTCTTTGGTGATTCAAATGTTGGAATGAAGAGTCCAAAGTTTCTGAACTCTGTTACATTTCAGAGGACCACAGAATGGTAGAGGTTGGAAGAGACCTGTGGAGATCAAGTCAACCCCTCTGCCAAAGTATAGTCACCTAGATCAAGTTGCACAGGAACACATCTGTGTGGGTTTGGAATCTCTCCAGAGAAGGAGACTCCACAAGCTCTCTAGGCAGCCTATTCCAGGGCTTCAATACCCTCAAAGTAAAGAAATTTCTCCTTAAGCTCAAATGAAACATCCTGTGTTCTAGTTTGTGCCAACTGTCCCTTGTTCTATCACCAAGTTCCACTGAAAAGAGCCCAGCCCCATCCTCATAACCTCCACCCTCTAGATATTGATCATCATTGAGAAGATCTCCTCTTAGTCTTCTCTTTTCCAGGTTAAACAGTCCCAGGTGTCTCAGCTGCCCCAGTTCCCTAATTGTCTCCATGGCCCTCAATTTTCTGAGTCACTTATCATTTGCTTCAGTTTCCAGTTTGAAAAACTGACTTCATACTCTGGGAATCAAAAGGCAGCTGGCAAGAAAGAAGTTGAAAGAGGAGGAGAAGCTAAAAAGACTTTAGGATAGTTGGCTTCCTTCTTTAGTTGGTTTTGGTTTCTTTTGGTTTTGTTGTTCTTTTTTTTTTTTTTTTCAGCTGAGGCTACCTCTAGGACACTCAGGATGTTGTTTTGCCTTAAAAGATCCTCTGTGGGATCTTCCTGCACCTCTTTCAGGTTTTACTCTTTTTCCTAGATGGTTGAGGTTGTCTTTGCTAAAGTACAACCATGAAAGGCTGACCTATATTTTAACAGGCTAGGAGACTATTAATCTTTTGGGCCCTTCCTGGACAACATCCCAGAGTATCCACAGAGGCTGCCAAGCAAACCATCAGCAAAGGATTACAGATTTCTGATGAAGAGGTCTGGTGATGGTCCATTCCCCACACTGCAATAGAAACATTCTGACCAGGTGAAAGCAAGACAAGAGCTTCCAATGAATCATCTGCACTTCACAAATGAATTGTTAAGTAACCATGGGCCAGTTATTTAATCTTACTGAATCTTGTCTGTTTTGAAAATGAGCTGAGAACACTGTCATATAAATGGTATGAAGCTGAGAGACTGCTGCAAGTACTGTTTGTAATCACACTAGGCAAAGACATAAGAGGTCATGAGAGACTAAACATTGGGAGTGGCTCTCCACTACACTGAGTCCACCAAGATAGCATGAAAAGGTATTGGCAAGGATGAAGCTTTGGGTATTCTTCCACATATTTATCTTGAAGTTTTAAAATGCAGGTTAACACTTTGTCCACATTGCTTTCTGTATGCCAAAAGGCTTAACTAGATTCAAAGGGTGATGAAACAAATTAAGGTCAGAAAAATGCATCAAGGTCTACAAGAAGGATGGAGAGAGACTGTTTACAAAGGCCTGTACTAGTAGAAAGAGAGACAATGGTTTGAAATTACAGAAGAGCAGATTTAGGTTGGGTGTAAGGAGTAAGTTCTTTATCATGAGAATACTGGAACAGGTTGCCCAGGGAGGTGGTTGAGGACTCATCCCTGGAGATATTCAAGGTGAGGCTTGCCCAGAAGGCTATGGGCAACCTGATCCAGTGGACGATGTCCCTGCTTACTGCAGAAGGGGTTGGACTAGATGACTTTTGGAGGTCACTTCCAACCCAGGCCATTCTATGATTCTATGAAAGTCACAGGTTCTCCCTAGATCTTTAGACAACAGCTTCTGGCACAAGCCTTTAGAAAGCTGTTTGATTTGTTGAGACCTGTAACAAAACAGGCAAACAAAAGAGAATAGTTTTCCAGCATGAAATATTCCCTTATTCCCCTCATCCATTTCCTCCCATCAGTCATTTTCAATAAAATAAAATGCTAGATTGTTTTTAGGTTGGTTTTGTTTGTCCTTCAATGTCAAAACTGAAGTGTAAATGTTTTAAGGAGGCATCTCCCTTTGGGAGGCAGTAAACAAACAATTTTAGCCTTCACTCAGATTTGTCTGTTGCTAACCAACATCAGTTCATAATGAGATTCTGACTGACCTAAATCGGAATTTTTCTACAAGTGCAATATTCAAACAGAGAAGTGTCCAACCTTGAACTGGCACAGCACTTAGGACACCTGCTCTCCAGTACAGCCTCATGAAGAATGAGATATGGTCTCTGATTTCCAAATGTTTGGTGTAAAGAAGGGATCCACTTCTACAGCAAACTTCAGTGCAACCAGTATGAAGAAGTTTATTTTAGCCAAGTCCCTGCAAATCCTGGCCAAGCAGAACACTCAGGAAACCTGCTTCCCTGCATAATTATTTTTGTTACTATCCCCAGAAAATGGTCACAAATTTCCTACATATTTGCTTGTTTAAAGGAAATTTAATCTTCTGTTGCATTCTGCACTTGGCACAAAAGAGCCCATAAAGACACTGACCTTGGCAGGGAAGACTGTTTGCTAACTCAGATCCTAATCCAGAGAGGTGCTCAGCCCCTCCTGAATTTAAGACCCTTGAAGATTAGGACTTCTGAGACTCTTTTATTTCCATTTACTTCAGATTTGCCTTTGTTTTTCATCTTCCTCTAAAGTTACTTTAATTAAAACAAAACAAGTCAGAAAATCCCATGTTTCAGCAAAGCAAGGTCCTAACCAGCCTTGTCTCTTTGTGTTTACTTACTAGGTCCTCTTAGGAGTTAGGTCTGCAATTTGAAAGCCTGTGGTATTCATGTGAAGGCAGAATGGAAATTTCCACTCCCTGAGTTTCCCCTAGAACATTTCTATTGGGAATTGCTCTGCATAAAACCTCAAATTTGCCAGAGAAGAAAGTTTAACTTCCATCTTGCCAATGCATGCATCCTTTGGCATCCAAGCAAAGCGAGCCAATAGGATTCTGGCTTAGATCAGGAACAGTGTGACCAGCAGGAGGAGTGAAGTGATTGCTCCTCTGTACTCGCCATTGGTAAGGCCACACCTCAAAGTACTGGGTTCAGTTTTGGGCACCTAAATACAAGGAAGACATCAAGGTGCTGGAGAGAAGCCAAAGAAGAGCAACCAGGCTGGTGAAGAACCTAGATAATGAGTCTGAGAAAGAGCAGCTGAGGGGACTGGGACTGAGAGAAGGCTGAGGGGAGACCTTATTGCCCTCTACAACTACCTGAAAAGACAATAGTGAGAGGTAGGTGCTGGTCTCTTCTCACAGGCAATTGGTGATGGAACAAGCAGGAACAGCCTCAAGCTGCACCAGGGTAAGTTTAGGTGGTACACCAGGAATATTTTTTTCACTGAAGGAGCAGCCAAGCATTGGAACAGGCTGCCCAGGGAGGTGGTTGAGTCACCGACCCTGGAGGGGTTTAAAAGGTCATTCAGATGTGGTGCTTGAGGGTATGGTTTAGTGGTGAACTTGGCAGAGTAGAGTTAATGGCTGGATCTGGTGATCTCATGGGTCTTCTCCAACCTGAATGATTCTGTGACTCTACAAAATCACACAGAATTAACATGCTGCCTATGTGGAAAACCTCTGCTTCTGTCCCAGCAGCAGATGACTGAACAGGACCTTAAGCAGCCTGGCCCAGTGTGAGGTGACCCTGCCCATGGCAAGGAGGTTGGAACTAGAAGATCTTTAAGGTCCCTTCCAACCCAAACCATTCTATGATCCTACAACAAGGAGCTGTCAGTGCAATACAGCAGTGAAAAGTGATTCTAGGGCACATGGACCAGGCTTTGTCAGTGTGGACAGAGGAAAAGCCACACACAGTGTTGCTAAGGTCTTGTCTCAGATACTGCAAGCTCCTGTCACCTCAGTTCTAAAAAGAAAAGCTGCAATAAAAAGGGGTGCAGAAAAGGGTTTCTAAGATGAGCTCATGAACAGAAAATCTGTCTCACAAAATGAGCTGAAAAGAGTTTGGCTTGTTTGGTCTAGTGAAACGAGACTAGAGACAGGAGATAATGACTCTTCATAGATACATTAAGGAGTAAATATCGGGCAGGGAGAAGAGTTCTTTAACCTAAAGGATAATGCTGAGCAAGATCAAATGGATATAAATTGGTCATGAATAAATTTAGACTGGCAATTGGGGGAAGGTTTCCAGCCACTGAAAGAATGACATTCTGGAATAGCCTTTCAAATAGACTAGTGATGGGCAAAGAACTTCAATTTCAACTTGTGATATAAGTCCTTGAATAACCAAGTGGGTTTGGCAAAAAAAAATAAAAGACTTCAACTACTTGTTGAAGGTATTGCTTACACTACATACTTACACAAAATTTATTCCAGGCTCTGGAGCTTCTACTGATCACTTGCAAGGGACAGGAAGAGTCTCTTCCCACTTGATACATCACTTGCTTCTCAGGCTTTCCCACCCTTTTTTCCCCTTTACCCTGAAGCATCCGGAATTAGTCATAGAGAATGAAGATGCACAGGAATTCTTCAAAGTACTAAAGTCTTCCAGGTGGCTTTGATTATCAAATCATTGAACTACTTTGGTTAGAAAAGACTTTCAAGATCACTGAATCCAACCACTAACTCTACATGCTGTTACTGTCCACACACCTGGATTTTCACTGGTTACCTACTGACATCAGATCTGGCAATCTCCTCCCAGTTCAGGTCTTTACTGAAAGGCATAGACTTGTCAACCACTTAAGACCATTTATTTAATCTAAAATATCCTAAATAATATTTTATCCAAAATATTACTGATGAAGCCAATCTCTTGCTTCCATTCTGTCATAAAAGATGACTGCAGCTAAAGGGCTTTCATGATAGGGTGTGAAACATGTTCACCACTGGGCATGGTCTGGTAGACCAAGGCCAAGCAGCTATTCCACAGTGCACAGGATGACAAATCAGGAGGCAGGCCTTCAGGACTTGGATTAACTGTGAGTCTCAGCGCTCTGAAAATATGAAGGGTGATAAAGTATTGTTGATGTTGCTACAAGAATGCCTCTTACCCAGCACGCATTTTATCTTCTTCACCTTAATGGCCAAAGAAAAAGTCATGATGTGTGGTGCTGTTTCCTGTTCCTTATATCCAGAATTAAAATCCTGAGGGTTTTCAGTATGGTGAGACATGGAAAGAGGAAGCATTTTGTCAAGGCAGTAACCATACCATATTATCACTAATTTGATCCTGCATTTTCCCTCCAAGATCAGCTGTAAGTACAGAGTGCAAAGGAAGCACACATCCACACCCTGGGATCAGTTTTCCATGGTATTTTCCTTGCATTATCTGCCAGCATTTTTATGAGGTGGTTGGACTCATTCTCCAGCCCAGTACCAACATGCTGAAGCTTCTTGTAAAGCAAAATCATAGAATTACAGAATGCACTGGGTTGGAAAGGACTTCTAGAGGTTCTCTAGCCCAACACCCCTGCAGTCAGCAGGGACATCCCCAACTAGATCAGGTTGTTCAGAGCCCCAGCAATCTTGACCTGGAATGTCTGGAGAAACAGGGCCTCCACCACATCTCTAGGCAACCTGTTTCAGTGTTCACCACTCTCATAGTAAAGAAGTTCTCCCTGATGTCCAATCTAAATCTACCCTGCTTTAATGAAAAAAACATTGCCCCTTGTGCTAGTGCCACATGCCTTTGTAAACAGCTCATCTCCAGCTCTCCTGTAGCCCCCTTCAGGTACTGGAAGGCTGCTACAAGGTCTCTGTGGAGCCTTCAGGCTGAACTCCACCTCAAAAGGATCTGCCATGAAAAGTCATTTCCTTCCTAAAACCCCTTTGTGGCTTTCTACAGCTCACTCATTGATCATTTATCTGTTTGGTCTGCTAACTGCATAGGGCCAGCTGGCTCCTAGGACCCAGTCCATGCTTGGGGCAGCATACTCTGTTCCAGTATTCCTGTAGCCCCTGAGGCTGCTGTAAACACCTACAATTAGGAACTCTCAAAATAAATTCTTTACTCTTTCCTTTATGAATCCCAGAAGAAGCTCCACAAGGTTTGCAGATCCACTCAGTCCTGAAGGTTTTGCTTGCACCAGTAGGCCACTGTCTCTAGTACAGACACATGTCACAATAAGTAAAGGCTAAAGGAATTCTGTCACGCAAACGCCATCTCTCAACTGCTTTGCAGAAACCAGTAGCATAGTTTCAGAGATAAATACGAGCAGGAAGACAGAAGTAAAGGGGAAGGGAAAGAACTTTCAGCTGAGATTTGAAATGAGATGGAAAGCCAATGAAGCAGAGAAATACAGACATGTCTGTTCCAGATGGCAGGAGGCATAGAGAAGAAGTTTCTCATCTTACTCCTGGCCAGATTGCATGGAGGGACAGAGAACAAGTGAAACTTGATTACATTAAAGGGCATTGCATGTAGAGGAAAAAAATACCAATAAATGCCTCTCTGCACAGGATGCAGTCAAACTTGAAAATGCACTGCAGAGAAAGTCACAGAGTTAAATACTAAGGCTGAAGTTGAGTTTGCTCATTGTATCAATAAACATGCAGAGCAGTTCCAGGTAACTTTAAGGTAATTAAATTTCCAAACTTCCTAGGATAAGCCATCCCCTACCAAGGTCAGCAAGGCATGCCAATCTTGGGATGCTCAAACAAAATCCCACCCCTAACTGGGAGCATTACAGAGCTGTGCTGCCATCTGCAAGAACCAAATACTGATCACTGTTGGAGATCACTGACCACTGCTTGTGCTGGTTTGGGGTGACCTTGGTGCTACTTGTGCTTATCAGTTATGCTGCTCCTGTTCATCTGGGTATTCAAATCTGAGTATTTCTTCCTTTGCATAGTCAGGGAAGAAGTGATATACTGCCCTATCCACTTGCCTGGAGGATTACTGAAGGTCAAAGCTAGAACAACCAGCATTTACTTCATGCAGAGTTGCTGTTATCTGAGCAGTTCAATTAAGATGAGGCTGAAAGGAAAGCAGCTGGGACTTTAAAAGCTCTCAGCTCTCAACAAGCCCATCTTGGTGCCCCAAACATTTTATCTGCTTGCCTCCTGTTTTCAGAGACTCCTGGGATTCCTGAAAATGTATTCAATGTGCTTGGACCCTCAGTTACTGCTGTCCAGCTCCTCACAGGGCTCTCTGGGATGTTTCAGGAGTTTAGCAGATTGGAACGGTAAGGAGTAATAAAAATGACAGCAATTTCATTTGAAAAAAAAAAAAGAAAAGTCTAATTTCCTTCTATCTCTTTTTAACCTGCTCTACTCATTAGTTACAAGAATATTCTTTGCTCACATTTGCATCTGCTTTTGACTGGTGCAAAACCGTCCTTCCTCATTTGTGTCCTGGCAGAACACTCCTGGTGTGCAGACAGGGCAGGGCTCAGCGTGAGCTGTAGCACAACAGCTACATGCCAGCTGGTGAGGGCTACTACAGCAAGGGTAACCATCACTGAATAAAAGCACAGGAGCTAAAGCATTTATTCAGGCAGTGAGGGATAAGGATTCATTAGGAACATGCCTAGAAAGAAACTTGGCATTAGGCGTGGACAAAGTGCTGCTATGTCTGCTGAAGCCATCTCCTGTGCAACAAAAACTGCTAAATTCATGTGCCACATTAAAAAAAGAGAAACAGCAGGAGAATGATTGGGAAAATATTGGGTGAGTTGGAGGTCAATGGAGCAGGAGAATAGGAGCATATGCAGCTGGTGTGAAGCGGGCATGAGAGCTAAGGCACACAAGTATTCTGCAGGCATCCTCCAGTACCAGCTGGAAGCACAGGTAAGAAGCACAAGGGACTTCCTATTGTCTGCTTATTTCAATTACTACCTCTTTGATTACAGAAGCAGCAGGACTAAAAGGCTGCAAATCACAATCTGGCTTACTCTAACTGGGTCAGATTCTAAGGAGCCTAACTCTTCACTTAAAAAGAGAAAACAAATTACCAACAATCTGCTTCTGAGGACAAAAACCCAATTTTGCTAATTAGGGACTGAAAGAAGGCCATTCCATGGGAAAAGGCGATTTTATACCATCCCACTCTTCGTTTAAATATCTCCTCTAATAGAATCACAGATTCACAGAATGCTTTGGGTTGGAAGAGACCTTAAAAGATCATCTAGTTCCAAGTCCCCTGCCACAGGCAGAGACACCTCCCACAAAACCAGGTTGGTCAAGGCTTCATCTAACTCAGTCTTGAATACCTGCAGGGAGGGGCATCCATAACTTTTCTCTGCAACCTGTTTCAGTGCCTTACCACCCTCTCTGTGAAGAATTTTTTCCTCACCTCCAGTCTAAATCTCCCCTTTTTCAGCTCAAAGCTATTGCCCCTCATGCTACCACTATAAGCCCTTGTAAAAAGTCCCTACCCAGCTTTCCTGTAGCCTCCTTCAGGTACTGGAAGGCTGGTCTAAGGTCTCCCTGGAGCCTTCTCTTCTTCTGACTGAACAGCCCAAACTCTCACAGCTTGTCCCTCACCATAGGGGAGGTTCTTTAACCCTCTGATCATCTTTGTGGCCTCTTCTGGACCTGCTCCAGCAGTTCACTGTTTCTACGTGGGGGTCACCAGTACTGGTGCCACCTGTGTGGCTACATAGCTATCTATGAAGAGTCAGAATACAGCATTTATTGTTATTGTCCAGTGTGGTCAAAAGAATTTTAATGTTAGCACTATTATTATTCCATGTAATGCAAAAGCAGGTGCCCTCTAGATGGAATATGAGGAATTACATAGTCTTGATCATATGCTCCACCATGGTCTTCCCATTTGGCTTGGAAGCCACATAACAATAGAGACTGAAGTTCAGAACTTCAGTGTTTGGAAAAGAAAGGGGAGATTTTGTACTTGCCCTTCTAGTTAGGTTTCCTAATTGGATCTCCTTGCCTGGAAACAGAAGCAAGAATCATCCATAGGAGAAAACTCCCCATTGCAAACTAACAAAACAACCATAAAAAGAGGTCTCGTTTTATGACATGCTCCATTGGCATCGCAGCATTCTGCCTATGTGGGCACATTTTCTAACACATTATGCAAAAACAAGTCAGGGAAGATGCTGAGGATTGTAATTTTCTAATTTAATTCTGCCATTTCCAGTAATGGAAAGCCATACTATGGCTATTTATCTTCATAAGTGACAGATGCATTTCATTAAAACTTCCTTAAATAATTTCTCATGGCACTTGAAGGAGGCAAAAAAAGGAGTGAGAAGATCTCTGTTTGGTAGATGTTTTGAGAGCTGTTAAACACCCAAATGCTCGCTGGCATTGCATTCAAGAGGTCAAGTAAAAAGACATTTGTCTGGTGTGTTCTGAAACGCTGGTGCCTGTTGAATACATCGTGAAAAAAATCTGACATTGACTGCTGCTGGATGAAAAGATTAATAATATCACCTCGCAGTGATGGAATGGCTACCTCTTGGGAGAATCCCAATGCTTCCTGGAATGATATGACAAGATACTGGTGAAATGCTGCCATGGAAAAGCAGCAGGATGCAGCAGCTGTAGAGTAAGTGACTCTGCAGAATAATTTGGCCAAGAAGTGAAGAACTCTCTGTTCAGTTGAAACTGCAGTTAAATATGCAAGATGAAGGAGGTGATTCTCTCCCTCTGCTCTGCTCTCATGAAACCCTACCTGGAGTACTGCATCTAGTTCTGGTGCTGCCAGCATAAGAAGGACATTAAACTGCTGGAGCAGGTCCAGAAGAGGCCATGAAAATAGTCAGAGGCTTACAAACCTCCCCTATGGAGACAGGCTGAGAGAGTTGGGGCAGTTCAGTCTGGAGAAAAGAAGGCTCCAAGGAGACCTCAGAGCACCCTCCAATACCTGAAGGGATCTTCAAGAAAGATGGGTAGGAACTTTGTACAAGGGCTTGTAGTGACAGGATGAGAAGGAATGGACTGAAGCTTGAGGAGGGCAGATATAGACTACAGATTAGGAAGAAATTCTTTCCAGTGAGGGTGGTGAGATACTGGAACAGGTTGCCTCTCTCACTAAAACAAGTCACCTTCTTAATGAAGACTTCAGTAAATGAGACAAAGCTTGCTTTCTGCACTATGCTTACAAGATGTGTTTCCCATGAGGGGAATGCTCTTACTGCTTTTCCACTGGGTTCAGAGCAGCATCACCAAGGACTTGGTACAAAATATCACACCTGGAGACTTCCTCTCTCCATCTGACCTGGAACCTTCTATGAATGTCAGGAGGCTCACTGTGCACTACCTTTTGTACTTCATCAGGAATCTACCTTCCTTTGAAAACTCCAGCTCTAAAAAGTGTTTTATATTGTGGTCAGACAAAATATATCACTTGGTAATACCAAGTTACCTGAACCTGTGTCTCAGTCAGCTCTGGGCCTCTCAAATACAGGACCTCAATCAGAAGTGGTATGTTCAGCATGTACACTGGGACTGGCACATTTAAGATTTACCCTATCCTCTTCCCTCACAAAGTCAGCTTTTGCTCTGGGCCTCTCAAATACAGGACCTCAATCAGAAGTGGGAGTTCAGCACATAAACTGGGACCAACACATTTAAGATTTACCCCATCCTCTTCCCTCATGCGTTTTTGCTCACAGATTATAGCAATGGATAACAAGAAGGTGAGGCAGAACTCCTGCAGGTCTCGTCCCTTGCTCTGTTTTCTGGTGTTATTACCAGTGAAGCTTAGTCATGCCAAATTCATGACAGTTGCCTTTGAGTCATGGTGGCAGGTGGCTCTGGTTGGCCCTGGCTGCAAGCAGATGAGACTACCTACTTGGGCAATGAGGACTAATACAGAGGAAGTCATGCAGAGAGTAACTCAGGGGAGCTAGGCTGGCACAGGAGCTGATGTTGTCAGCTCATCAATAAAACTGAGCTTCAGAGGAGGCTGAGCTTTCTTACTCATGCTCTGCTGTTCTGAGCATGACTCAACCTGTGCACTCCACACAGCACTGAGAGGCCAGCAACTTGGAAAGTCTTCCATCTGCAGCACTTCAGCTAGGCTGCTCCTGCCACCACCTCTTCATTTCTGTGCAGGTGATCAATGAGGAGGTTCAACGCTTCTCTGGAAGGGCTGAGTGGCTGCCAAAAAGCTAAAGTCAAGTGGGGAAGTAAAAAATTCCCTTGCACTTAATCACTGGCCATGCTGTGGAACTCATCAAACTTTTAGGAAGCGATTGTGGCTTTTTGCAGTTGTGGGAAACCAGAAAGACGGGAAATTGCTTGTTGTTTTGCCGTCAGTGCAGCATCTATGATTGCTCTCTTGTTGGATGAGATTCCTTTAGAAGAAATGGCTTCCAGCTAAAGGATGAAGAGATCAGCTGGGTTTTAATTAGTTTGTTTGGAAAAATCCTTTTCATGCTTCCTTTGATCCATGAAAACAATCTCGGTCATGCAGAAAAACAGTCCCCTGGAAAATGAGGAGCTGTACGGCCCAGCTGAACAACACTGCTCTGGCAGCTTCATCTGTCACACACTTAAAAAAGAGGACTCTTAGTGGATCTGAGACACAGTAGAGAAAGAAGACTTTGGGTCAGAAATTGGCCTCACTTGTAAAAATGTAACTTTGCAATCCAAATGACAGAGCTGCATTTTGCTGAGCATCTGGAACAGCCACTCACAGAGACTTCATTAAGGTTTGCCACCGAGGCACATGCAGCAAGCACAACATGTTGGCTGTCCTCAGCATCAGCTCTCTCTCTGAATGGACAGACTGGTCCATCCTTTCAGGACAATGGATCTCCAAGGTGGCTCAGGATCACTCTGAACACACCCACAGCTTCTATTTCCTGGAATGACTCTTAGAGACTGCTGTAGCAGTAGTCTCACCCAGGACAAAATTCCCAAGTAGACAACTGCAAGACTGGAATGGTGCAAGGAATAAGAGCATCCAAGACCTACTTCCATGTGACCTGGGCATGCCAAGAATGTAGCTTGATCTTTCTATCTCAATTTCCAAAGAAATGAATCAGAGACTGGCTCAGGTTGAAAAGGACCTCAGAGATCATCTACTCCAACCCCTCTGCCATGTGCAGCGGTGCCTCTCAACTAGACTTGGTTGCTAAAGGCCTGCCTCATCCAATCTATCCAAAAACTCTCTGAGCACCCTATTCCAGAGTCTCACCACCCTCATACTGAAGAACTTCTTCCTCAGACTGTTCTCTTAGGAGACGTGCTGCAGCTCTACAATCATCTTTGTGGCCCTCTTCTGGACCTGCTCCATCAGGTCCACTTCACTCTTGCATTGGGGGTCCCACAGCTGGACACAGTACTGCAGATTAAGTCTCAGCAAAGCAGAGCAGAGTGGCAGAATCACCTCTCTCCATCTGCTGGCTATGCTTCTTTTGTTACAGCCCAGGATGCGAGTTGTCCTCTGGGCTGCAAGCACACATTGCTGGCTTATGTCCAGCTTCTTGCTTCAGAAGCAAGAACTAGTTCTTTCACATCTGCAGAACCAGAGAAGAAAAAAATCCAATTTTTTTTTTGTTGTTATGTAATTTTAATAAGGCTTAAATTCCACTGGACTTGGGCCTAGACAAGTGACGTACTTATCCAACTGTGATGGGGATGAGAGCGATGTAGCATCTGAAATACATGATCAGACACTGAAATGAACCCATACGAATGTCCAAGCCACTTTATATTAAGGTGACAGCACCTCAGAGCAGTGATAAAAGCACAAAAGTAACCTCCAGACAGTTTCAAGGCAAGAAAGTTAGCCTGATGTTTTTGTTAAGATAGGATACTGATTTAAATGTCTGTGGGAAATCAAAACAACCCCTATAATAATGCTGCACTGGGTTCTGACCTTGTCTGATTGTCAGCAGAACTGAGTCACACAGATTTGTCAGAAGGCATCTGAGAAAATGCCAGCAGGTCTGAAGAGTTTCTGCTCCCCCTCTACCCTGCCCTGGTAAAGCCTCACTGGAGTATCATATCCAGCTCTGAGCTCCCCATTTCAAGAGAGACAGGGAGCTACTGGAGAGAGTCCAAGGGAGGTGCTGTGAGGATGATGAAAGGACTGCAACTTCTCTCTGAGGAGGAAAGGCTGAGAGACCTGGGGCTGCATAGTCTGCATATGAGAATGCTCAGAGAGGATCTGATCAATGTCTACAAAGGCCTTAAGGGTGGGTGGCAAGAAGAAGGGCCCAGGCACTTTTCCATGGTGTCCTGTGATAAAGTGAGAGGAGACAAACACAAGCTGGAACACAGCAAGTTCCACCTCCATATGAGAAAAACTTCTTTCCTCTGAGGGTGCGGGAGCCCTGGAGTAGATTGCCCAGGAGGTTGTGGAGTCTCCTTCTCTGGAGACTTTCAAAACCCATCTGGATATGTTCCTGTGTGATCTCTACTAGGTGATCCTGCTCTGTGAGGGGGCTCAATGATCTCCAGAGGTCCCTTTCAACCTCTATCAATCTGTGATTCTGATTCTGTGGTGGAAGACAAGACACAAAGGCAGGACTTAAGTTCTGTTTTCATTTGTGCCATGCAGACCTTTGGTAGAAACCTCTCTTGGATGTTCACAAGAGTATGAGAGATCAGCATTCCACGGTGGGACTTGTCTTTTAAGGCATGCTGCTACCTCTGGTGTTGTAAGGACATCCATGTGGATACCCACAGAATGTCTCCGTGGTGACATACGTAGAAACAGCTCCTCTCAATCCTGCACTCTCTTACATCAGTGATTTTTTAGCTCTGATTCTAGCTCTTGTTTCTTTCTTCCATTACCATCTCCTCTTTTTAAGGCAGTCACTGCATATAGCTGATGGTGTTATGGGTTTTGTTTTCACCTCTGCAGGGCCCATTTTAAAAAGCCTTTTTGTGGCTCTCTCATTGCCTGCCCTTGCCCTCCCTCTTCCTCCTTACTCTCTTAAATCAGACTCCGTTTTTCTTCCACCTGCTCTGCACAGCCTTGCATTCTACATATTGACCTTTCCTATGCTGCCATTTGGATCACCAGCTCTAGCCATTACATTAGCAACACACAATTACACCCTCAAGGTAGACTCAAGTGCAGATCCTACCTCTACATAAATGCCTTAATGAACAGAAAGATGCTGATGTGTGTTTGAAGGATGTTTTCTGCTCACGTACTAGAGAAGGATTCTGCAGAGACTTGAAACCATGGGGAGTGGTAGCAGCATTTTCCAAACACTTCTGTTCCACCACAGTGCTCACTGTATGGTGCTGTTCTCTGAGGTGCTCATGCATTGTAATTTCATTTTTTCCAGGGATTATTGTCAAACCACAGAATGGCTTTGGTTGGAAGGGACCTCAGAGATCACCTACTCCAACACCCCTGCCATGGGCAGGAACACTTCTCAATTAGGTTGCCCAAGGCCTCATCCTATCTGGCCTTAAACACCTCCAGGGAGGGAGCATCCACAACCTCCAGGACAACGCATTCCAGAGTCCATCATCCTCCTCCTAAGATCCTACTCACTCTCAGCTTAAAACCCTTTCCCGTTGTCCTATTGCTGCACACCATCATGAAAAGTCTCTCTCCAGGTTTCCTGCAGGCTCCCTTTGTGTACTGGAAGACAGTGCTAAGGTCCCTGCTCTTCTTTCTTCCAGGCTGAACAACCCCAGCTCTCTTGGCCTATGCTTGTAGCAGAGGTGCTCCAGCCCATTGATCACCCTTGTGACCTTCCTTTGGACTTGCTCCAACAGCTCTGTGTCCTTCTTATGATGGAGATATCAGAGCTGGATGCAGTATTTGTCACGGGGTCTCAGAGATCCCAAGGGGAAGAAGCACCTCCCTTGCCCTGATGACCCAACTCCTCTTGATACAGCCAGGATGCAGTTGCCTTCTGGACTGTAGAACACTGCTGGCTCATAGTGAGCTTCACATCAATTAAGGGATCTTTCAAGGCCTAATTCAGCCACAGGATCATAGGATGTTAGAGATTGGAAAGGACCTCCATAGATCATCAAGTCCAACCGCCCTGCCAGAGCAGGACCATAGAATCTAGTGCAGATCACACAGAAACACACCCAGACAATGCTTGAGTCTCCTTAGAAGGAGACTCCACAACCTCTCTGGACAGCCTGTTCCAGTGCTCTGTGACCCTTACAGTAAAGTTCTTCCTCATGTTAAGGTGGAACTTCCTGTGCTATAGTTTACATCCAGTGCCCCTTAGAATCATAGAATCAACCAGGTTGGAAGAGACCTCCAAGATCATCCAGTCCAACCCAGCACCCAGCCCTATCCAGTCAACTAGACCATGGCACTAAGTGCCTCAGCCAGTCTTCTCTTGAACACCTCCAGGGATGGTGACTCCACCACCTCCCTGGGCAGCCCATTCCAATGGCAAATCACTCTCTCTGTGAAGAACTTCCTCCTAACATCCAGCGTATTCTTCCCCCAGCACAACTTGAGACTGTGTCCCCTCATTCTGTTGCTGGTCTCTTCCAAGTTCAGCAGTTCTGTGATTCTATGATTCCAGATTTCACTCCAGGTCAACTCTGCTGGAGGAAAATTTCCCTGCCTTGAGTATGCTGTTGCAGACCAGAGAACAAACTGTTTGTACAGCTCAACCACTGGAATGTGCTTCCACATTTACCCTGCTCAAGAAGCAGGTGCTGGTGGAAAGTGTAGTGTTGACAACCAGCACACGTTCCCACATACACACTTTTAATGCAGGACATAAAAATATATGATAAAAATATTTATGCAGAAATTGAAGAATGGGCTGCAAGTTCCCAGCATATAATTCTGGTTTCAGTGGGAGAAGCAATTTTTCATAGGCTTTGGCAAATTTTAGCCTAATTAAAAGAACAAGTAGGTAACTACTGATAGTATATGTGGATAAATTAGAGCAATAATTTGGTCATGCATTCCAAACCTATCCAGAAATTTATGAGTCCTCTGATAAGGTGCAGATGGGCCCCTTACAGCAAAGTTCATAAGGAGTTTGGAGGATTTGGGATTCAAAATTTACACACCCTATAAAAACCTACAACTCGGGACCAATTCTGTTCATTTGCAGTAACAGGCACACAGAGTCATCTCCACAGGCACAGTGGCCACTGGTACAGACTAATGGACTTAATCTGATGTAGAGTGTTAGGGGCTGCAAGGGACCTCTAGAGACCAAGTCCAACCAAAGCAGGATCACCTAGGGCAGATCACACAGGAACACATCCAGGTGGGTTTTGAAGGTCTCCAGAGACAAGACTCTGGGCAGCCTGTTCCAGTGCTCCAGCACCTTCACTATAAAGAAATTTCTCCTCATGTTGAGGTGGAACACCCTGTGTGTCAGCTTGTACCCACTGTCTCCTCTTCTCCAAGCAGCAGAGCCCCAGTTCCCTCTTCTCTCCTTGTAAGAGAGATGGTCCATTCCCTTCATTATCTTTGTGGCTCTGCACTGTATTTTCTCACTGGACTGTGCCCATCTGTCCAACCTGTCCTCTCTCTGCAGAGCCCTCCTGCCCTCTAACACATCGAACCATGCCCCCAGCTTGGTGTCATCTGCAAACTTACTGATGCTGGACTCAATCCCCTCATCCAGATCATCTATAAAGAAATTAAACAGAACTGGACCAGACACTGATCCCTGGGATGCACCACTAGTGACTGGCTGTCAACTTGATGTTGTTCCATTCACCACCACTCTCTGGGCCCGGCCAGTCAGCCAGTTCCTAACCCAGCAGAGTGCCCCTGTCCAAGCCACAAGTTGCCAGCTTTGCCAGGACTTTGCTATGGCAGTCTTGCTTAAGCCCAGGTAGACTACATCTACAGCCTCCCTCACATCCACCAGGGAGGTCACCTGGTCATAAAAACAGATCAGGTTGGTCAAGCAGGACCTGCCCTTCCTAAACCCATGCTGGCTAGGTGTGATCCCCTGGCCATTCTGTAGGTGCCCTGTGATTGCACTCAGGTTGATTGGTTCTACTGGAAGAGGAAAAATCCCAAGACTTGGGCACTGGGTGATCTCTTCACATCAGAAAACTCTGTCAGTGACTGCTCCTACTCCCTGATGTTTGATCCCAGGCTTCCCATATATGGCAAACTACAGCAGGCTCAGTACCTTGGAGGCCAGAACAGTAATACAGATCCCTGATGAGAATGCAAGAGGTGAGTCAGCCATGAGCAAGACCCAGATTGCTGTGAACAACTCACCATCTGAGCAATACCTGCTAGTGACGGTCAAGGAGTCGGGACAGCTCTCATTGCAACAATTATGATCTCCCTTTTTTCTAGCATTCAGAGTCATTCTGTGCAATCCAATAATTTGCTCTCCAGCCTGTCACTATCACAATTTTTGGGTGTCTATAGCTTAAAACATTGGCATACTTCTCAAAAGATCATATTTTCACTTGCTTAACACATCACTGCTAGCCTTGAAATCTCATAGTTATCAGTAGTGAATAGCCTGTCTGTTTCTTAACATAGGGCAACGCAACTGGTGAAGGGTTTGAAGAGCAGGTCTTAGAGGAGAGGTTGAGGGAGCTGGGATTGTTCAGCCTGAAGAAGAAGAGGCTGACAGGAGACCTTATTGCTCTTTAAAGCTACCTATAAGGAGGCTGGAGTGAGGTGGGTGTCAGCCTCTTCTCCCAAGTAACTGATGACAGGACAAGAGAAAATAGTCTCAAGCTGCACTAAAGGAGGTTTAGGTTGTATACCAGGAAAAAATTCATTCCTGCAAGAGTGGTCAGGCATTGGAACAGGCTGCCCAGGGAGGTGGTGGAGTCACCACCCCAAGAGGTTTTCAAGAAGCAAGTAGATGTGGCACTTTGGGACGTGGTCTAGTGGCCATGGAGGTGTCAGATAGAAAGTACAAGCCTGATGATCTTTGAGGTCTTTTCCAACCCTAACAATGCTATAGGAAAACTGAAGCAGAGAGTCAGGAGGAGATGCACACACAACCTCTGCAGAACACTGCATACATTAGACAGGCAGAGCTCCTTGCATAGATTGAATGTAAGCATTTACAGCACCTGCTTACTTCTCTAGTGACACTCATCGATGGCTCCAGATGTGGCAGTAAGATACAGAGAGACCCTTGTTCATAGTATGCTGAGATACCTTTGCTTTCCCAGTAACTCCACCTGAGCTGTGATTAGACTCCATAATAAGGCAGAAAGAAACTGAAAAGAACTGCAGTCACCACAGTCTCATGTGCCAGACTCTGCCCGGCACAGCCAGACTAAGTTAAACTCACTACTGCAGCTCCTAGGGTGAAATGGTTTGCTTTTACTGGTATACAATTCAGCTTTAATCTTTTAAAAGAGAGTTCTTGACAATTCTATGAACAGATAAGGAACACAGAAGAGGCAGTCAGTCCCTTCCAATCAGCCTGGTAAACCTATTCCAGGGATAAAGGGAGGCAAAAAAGAGTCAGAGCACCCAAATTTTATTTTTTTTTTAACAGAATCTCCTAATCCTTCTGCCCTGGACAGATTTTGTCATTAGGGAGAGAATGCAGTATTCAGGGAGTAGTGAACAAAAGCTAAAAGCACTAAGTTTCTGTCCTAGGTCAGAGCACTGCTTGTGGTGATCTTCAGTATGTTCTCCCATGGCTTCAATGCGTTGGACCGGACAGCTTGCAAAGGCTAAGGAAGCTCAACAAGGACAAGCGTGGAGTCCTGCACTTGGGGAAGAACACCACCATGCACCAGCACAGGCTGACCTGCTGGACAGTAGCTCCACAGAGAAGGACCTTGGAGTCCTGGTTGATAGTAAATTATCCATTGGACAGCAATGTGCCCTGATATCCAAGAAGGCAAATAGCATACTTGTGTGCTTCAAGAAGAGTGTGTCCAGCAGGTCAAGGGAGGTTCTCTTTCCCCTCTAGCCAGCCCTAGTTAGACCACATCTAGAATACTGTGTCCAATTCTGGGCTCTCCAGTTCAAGACAGACAGGGGACTACTGGGGAGCATTTAACACAGAGCTATGAGGCTGAATTCTCTATAAGAAAAGATTATGAGACCTGGGGCTGTTTAGTCTGAAGGAGAGGAGGCTGAGAGGGGACCTTATCAGCATCTACAAGTATCTCCAGGGTGGCTGTCAGAAGGATGAAGCCAGGCTCTTTTCAGTGATACTCTGTGATAGGAGAGTGGGACATGGAAGTAAACTCAGTCACAGGAAATTCCACCTCAACATGAGAAAAAAGTTCTTTACTCTGAGGGTGCTAGAGCCCTGGAGCAGGCTGACCAGAGAAGTTCTGGAGTCTTCTTCTTTGGAGATCCTCAAAACCCACCTGAATGTGTTCCTGTGTGGCCTGCCCTAGGTGATCCTGCTTTGGCACAGGGGTGGGACTCGATCTCCAGAGGTCCCTTCCAGCCCCTAGCGTTTCCCTACAGCACATGTGCAGTAAAGATTTATCAGACTTTAAGTAGCATACTTGATGATTCTGGGATGAATACACAACAGAATCAGATGCTGCTAATTTATACATGTTTCTGCTAATCAGATGGGAATTACCCCCAGTCCCAAAACAGCTGTTCTTGCACCAGTGAAAAACATGTCCTGGAATGAAAGGAGAAAGAGACA
This sequence comes from Pogoniulus pusillus, assembly GCF_015220805.1. Lineage (NCBI taxonomy): Eukaryota > Metazoa > Chordata > Aves > Piciformes > Lybiidae > Pogoniulus > Pogoniulus pusillus. The sequence goes on along the minus strand of NC_087288.1, from coordinate 8,854,789 downwards.
AGAAGAAAGGATGGAGCAGGTCCAGAGGAGGGCCACAAATCAGAGGGCTGGAGCACCTCTCTTATGAAAACAGGATGAACAGAAGTCTGCAGGGAGACCTTATTGTTACATTTCAGTATCAGAAGGGAACCGACAGGAAGGCTGAGGAAGGACTTCTTTAGAAGGGCTTGTAGTAATAGGATGAGGGGCAACGATTTGAAACTGGAGCAGGGTAGATTTAGGTTGGACATCAGGAGCAAGTTCTTTACAATGAAAGTCATAAAATACTGGAAGAGTTTGCAGGATGTGGTGGAGGCCCCATCTTTGGAGACATTCAAGATCAGACTTGATGTGGCCCTGGGCAGCCTGATGTAGCTGCAGGTGCCCCTGCTGACTGCAAGGGAGGCTGGACAAGATGACCTTTGAGGTTCCCTTCCAACGCAATGCAGTTTGTGAATCTGTGAGATCCTCCCTTAGACAGTAGCTGCACAAACGAGTTGAATTCTCACATTTCCTAACCTCACATTTACGTGATGCTGCACATTAGCAATATGAGTGACTTCTTGTGAACAGCACCTTTATTTACAGCTGCTGAATTCATTTCCCTCTCAGAAATAAAGCTCTCTTACTGCCGGCATTACTGCTCTGCTCTCCTCCTTTTTTCTTACAGCTTTGAACTAAACCCAGCCACCAGTGATATAGCTCACAGGACTGCACAGTGTCACTTGGTCTTTTGTATGGAAACAAAACAAACACAAAACAAAAGGAGCTGGCTTTGACACGACTACTGGGCTTTGTAGAGCTCTCAAAAGAAACCATAAACAAAATCTCTGAATCTGTGACATGATATGTTTGTGATACCATTTCAAACAGAAGTGTTTGCATTTCTGTAAGCTAACTCCTGTTCCCTCCTCCCACAGCTCCCCATCAGTCCTTGACACTATCACTCCTCTCCTGAGGGGCTGTCTGCAAGCTGGGTTTGGCTATTAGACGGAGTTAATTCCTTTCAAGCTCCTTGTGTGCATGGCTGTGACTGACAGAGACGGGTGCTGTTTGCAAGTGTCAGTGGAGCATGACCTCGAGTTAATACACTGAACGATGAAAGAAGAAGATTCATTCAACATGTGAACTCTATGCTGAGATTAGCCAGAAGTACTCAGCACACACAAATTGCTGTTTTGCCAGCACAGCGCTTGGCGGAGCTTTTAAATATTTCAGCTATTCTAAGCCATCCTCCTCAAGGCTGGGGCAACTAAAAAAAGAGGAGAATCAAAATAGCATTTCCAATCCAAACACCATTGTTTTAGATATGAGATTTGGACCTGGATCCTTAGAGCACTGCATGATCTCTTGGCAGCTGCAGCCTTCAGCTTGATGCGAAAGGGCTTGCAGTAACACGCACAGAACTGTTTGTAAAACTCAAAGAAGGGACCACAAGATAAGGAGCCTTTCAGTTGTAGATGTCAATCTAACTCCAGCTTGGCCAGGAGCAATTCAAAGTTGAAACGATCTCCACCCCCTGTCTGTCTGCTCACACTAATTGCTCTCATTTCACTTGCCTGTGGACATAACTTGGTCTTCTGGATCCTATCTCCACATCCGGTGTCAGCAGAGCAGTCAGAGACCACACAGGCCATGGCAGGTGACCTCTTCTCTCATCCAAGCAGTGCTGTCCAGAGGTGAGTCTGTGTCTGTTGGGAGCAAGGGGAACAGTGCCTGCATTAGCATTCAGGGCATAGACCCTACCTGCAGCTGGCTAAAACTTGAGAAGGCTGGGGAAAACCCTAGGAGAACAATCAGTAATGTTTCTTTGCCATTTCTCCCCAGCTGTATAGTGGTCCTTTCTCACAATGTAACAAACAACAGAACTGTTAGCAGAGCCCTTGGAAGAAATACAATTTCCTTCCCTCTTCTGACTAGTTATAGCAGTAACCATCACCAGAGGCAGGATTGCAGAGAAGATAGCAAATCTCTTTCTATATCTGCTTCCTATTGTTGACTTTGACAACTACATCAATTTAGGGTCAGATTCTATCGTACATTGCTGCTTTGAAACCAGCAGGCATTTGGGACAGACAATAAATGCAGAATTTAGGGGATAATAACTTCACTACTTTCAGTGCAAAGAATCCTCTGTTCACTTCTCCTCACTGCCTGCCACCCTCATGCAGAGTTCCCTTGCTCTGTATCTGACCCTGTGTTCAAAAATCTCTGTATCATCTGTTCCTCTTCCAGTCTCAACTGAAGGAGGTTCTTATATTTCCATTGTCATCTATCAGGTTTTCTCGCCTTGAAACAGCAAGACCCCAAAGTGTTCCTCTCCTTTCCTAAAGGTGATCACACCCTAAAACAATGCTTGCTACTTTCTCTTCTTGCTCCTATTCTACCTCCCCTTTGCCTCAGACAAAAGAATGTCCAAAACTCTGCTTGGGAGGCAGAGGACAGTAAATGCTTGATTTTGCAGAGGCAGCAACATCTATGCTGGAGCGATTGTGGCCCTTTAAACCTAAGACAGAGAGACTTTGGGGTTTCTTCCTGTTAATAAACTTGGCTTTTTTTGCTGCAAAACAGCAGCAGTAGCTTTTAAGTAAAAGAATGATGTTGCCAAAGCCTACTGCTTATTTAGTCATTTCACAAGCAGATGCAATGCTTCTGTGCAATATCTGTTTTCCCCCAGCACCCCCCCATTATGTGCTGACCTAACCCAGAGCTGTTTGGTTTTAAAGTCGTGGATTTTGTATCAGCCCAAGATGATACAAAAAGTACCCCAGCTGATTGATACAGGCCAGTTTGTCACTCCCTCTTTGCTTTTTCTCCCTATTTCTTCACCTGCTCTGCCCTCTCACACCGTTTCTTCCTGCTTTTTGTGTGGTACACTTACACTGCAAAGGAGTAACCAAGAGCAAAAAGAAGGCATTCATATCATAGAAGTATAGAATGTTGTGGGCTGGAAGGGAACTCTGGAGATCATTGAGTCCAACTCCACTGCAATGCAGGATCACCTAGGGCAGGTCACAGAGGAGCACATCCAGATGAGTTTTGAATGTCTCTAGAGAAGGACACTCAACAGCCTCTCTGCAAAGCCTGCTCCAGGGCTCCATCACCCTCACAGGAGGGAAGTTGCTCTTCCTGTTGAGGTGGCACCTCCTGTGTTCCAGATTGTACCAGTTGTTCCTTGTTCTATTATTGGGCACCACCAAAAAGAGCTTGGCATCCTGACACCCACCCCTCAGATATTTATAGACATTGATCAGATCCTCTCTCAGCCTTCTCTTCTCAAGACTAAACAGCCTCAGGTCTTTCAGTTTTTCTTCACAGGAAAGATGTTCAAGGCCCCAGCTCATCTTGTAGCCCTCCTTTGAACTCTTTCCAGTAGATCCTGAACTGAAGAGCCCAAAACTAGGTACAGTATTGCAGGTGTAGCCTCAGCAAGGCAGAGGAGAGAATACAGAACTATGTGCTACCTATTGATGTGCTGCTACTTGGGAAGCACTCACAGTGAGGATGTGCTTTCATTCACTTGCTGTTGTGGGCAAAAGCCAATGTCATTTGTTTGCAAGGACGCACACACACTGAAGACTCCTGCTTGCCACTGAGAGGATGGGTTGGTCAAACTGGCAGTGAAAAGCAGAGTTGAGTCAGCAGTACAAAATTATCATTTGAAAAAAAAATAGAAAGGAAAGAAAATAGACCAGGCAGCATTTCCTAGAGAGCTCTGCTGGCTTGCTGGGACCTTCTTAATGGCCTCGCAAATGCTGCGAGTGGTGTGCAGGCAGCTGCCACTAAATGCTGCAAATGGGAGAACTGCAGCAATTCACCATCTTTCTACGGCTCCACGACTGGTAAATAGCTGGTGCCCGTCATGCCAACGTGGTAACCCAGGCTTGCTCTGCCATCTCCTGGCCGTTATCACACACGGAACGGAATTTAACACACTACAACAACCTACTTCGGATTTTATTCCCTTTCAGGTCAAAGGCCTGACCTAAAATTTACTGAGATGCCTAAGCTTCAAGGTAGCAGTTACAGAATGAATGGAGACATAGACAATGCCTTTTGGACCACGAACATAAAAGAAAAGCTTTGTCACGACCTTACATTGCACTCTACCTTTTGAACTATGGTAAGAACATGATTAGAATTCTCTCTAAAAGCCTGATTCCCATCCAAAAGTGCTTTATTAGAGTTTCTCACCTTAAAGGGAAGGGAGATCACTGCCTCTGGAGGTATCTCTATGTTATGCTTGTCAGATTCTGTCCTACCAAATGTTTAGGAATCTGCTTCTTTACTGCTTTGTGGCAAGGCAGTTCTGCAAGCATATAAAAAGGGACTAGACACATGTTTGTTTTGTAACGTGGGACTATAATAAGAAAAAAAAGCCTCTAGTTAATATTCCTCTTCTTTCCCTCCTAGCTTGCAATGCCTAGCAATATCTCCTACTAATGTTGGTGCAGGGATGGAGACAGATACTGACTTTCATCTCTCTACAGAATTCTGCCTTTACTGCTTCATAAACTGCTCCAAGAGAATAATAATAATATGATGTCATGATTTATAAGCACAATATCGGGTTTTTTACATTTTTATACAGTTTCAAATTGTATTTGCTTTCACAGTTTCCTTTTATCTGAACTTCTACTCAATAGAAAGCCACAGAAAAATCTCAAGGAGATTGTAAGCCTAAGGACACAGAACCTTTAGCAAAATTAGCCCACAGGTAAAGAGGTAAAGTGAGTTTCAAGCTCTTGTTTTTCCAAGTATTTTCCCTTTATCAGTTTACCCCCTCCCTCCTCTCCCAATTATTCCACATTCATTAGGGACTCTGATTATCCTTTAGAAAGATCTCTCAGAAAGTGTAACAATGACTGCATTTTGAAACCCACATTATCTTTGCTTTGCAGCTGAGCAACATCAAATCTACCTGGTAGGAGTGCACACTTCCCTTGGTTTACATGTGTGTAAAGAAGTGATGTATTTTTAATGAGATTTATGTTCATAACAGGAATTGCATTGACAATCTGCATTCAAGATAAGCTAAATGAGCTGTTGAAGAGTAGAACTGGCTTTTTCACAGTTGCTTCCTTTAATTAACCCATACAGTGTGTTAATCTTGAATTAAGCCCTGCCTTATGCTATCTAGGAGACCAAAGTCATCTTTATATAAAATCTCTGATCATCTCATTTTCTTCATGTCTGTTAACTCTTTGAAGACATAGCTCACAGAGACAAATTAGAAGAGCATTTAGCTTTAATGTACTACCACAAAGACACAGTAAGTTGTTCTGGTTTTCTGGTTTGTCTCATATGAAATGGCAATTGTTTAAATTTTTCATCTGGATGGAAATTTGTATTTTTCTAGCCAGGTTTGCTTTAAGTACCTAGTAATTTATTGGAATTATCAAGTTACTTCCCATTTTAACTGAAAATAAATTATATTATCTGAAACCCTAGTGACCTCCAAATGGAACTGAAACCTTTTAGGTCCCTAGGACAGACCTTCAACACAAGGGCTAACAAGTAATTGGTAGCAGTAGACATCTGGAGGGAGAGACAGCTCTTCTCACTTGCTCCCTGTGGCACCTTGAACCTCTTTCATAGACCAAGCTCATTCAGCCCAACCTAGCACCCAGCCCTGTCCAATCAACTAGACCATGGCACTAAGCACCTTATCCAGTTCTTTTCTTGAACACCTCCACGGACAGCAACTCCATCACCTCCCTGGGCAGCCCATTCCAATGCCAATCACTCTCTCTGGGAAGAACTTCCTCCTAACATCCAGCCTATACCTCCCCTGGCACAACTTGAGACTGTCCCCTTGTTCTGTTGCTGGCTGCCTGGGAGAAGAGACCAACCCCACCTGGCTACAGCCTCCCTTCAGGTAGTCGTATACAGCAGTGAGGTCATCCCTGAGCCTCCTCTTCTCCAGGCTGCACAACCCCAGCTCCCTATGTTCCAGGCCTCTCACCAGCTTCATTACCATTCTCTGGGTACATACCAGTATCTCAACAACTCTCTTGAATTGGGGAGCCCAGAACTGGACACAGTACTCAAGGTATGGCCTGACCAGTGTTGAGAACACTCACACCAGAAAAAAAAAAATAAAGGAACAAAGCACAACATGCACCCAAAGGATGTAAAGCCTAGGCCTGGACACAGACTTGAAACAGGGGGTGTCTGCGCTGTTAAAACTTCTTAGCACAGCCACGGCACACGTCTGGACTGAGTCAGCCGAAGCTCTTCCAGCCCATGCCTGTGCATGGTCTAGAGGTTGACAAGGGCAGTCTAGAATATGCAGTCTGGATGCATTTAGCTCAGTTTGGGGGCTGCATGTTTGCTGTGCCTTGCCAGGAGTTTACTAGTTTGTTGAGTGCCTTGTTTCCTAGCAGAACGGGATTCAAACAGATTCACAACTCCAAAAACTTACTGTGATTGCCCAGGGAGGTGGCGTGACTGGAGCTTACTCCAAGTTTAATTCTCCTTCCACTTTATCATCAAAGAAATAAGGCAGTGATACTCAGGTTGTTAAACTTGCCAAGTAAGGCAGTTAAACTACCTATTTGGAACAAGAGTTTTTAAAATGACAGCAAAAGAATAAGGAGGAAGGTCATTTTTGTACCCATAGCAAGAGACCGAAAAGAGAGCACATCAAGCACATTTTGGCAGGGGAGGAAGCCAAGATTCATTACTTGGGAAAGTTCAATAAATGTCATTAGCATCTGTACTTTTTCCCACTTAGTTCTTATTATGACATCTTGGCAAAGTGCTAAGAGCTATTTATAAGGAAAAGGTTATGGATGCTGGCAGATATGAGCAGATAGGATCACAAGAGCTTGAACCTGAGGAACATAATCTGCCAAATTAAAAAAAAAAAAAAAAGAACTCACATGGCAAGGTAACAACTGCAAAGGTAAGAATGACAGAAGATGTTTTGAAATTGTGTGCACAGGTCCAAACATCATAATGAGAGGAGAGTTAGAAACAGGAGAATTACTAAAATCATCTGAAGCAAAGGCAAATTGCAGGCAGGACATCAAGGAACCTTTACAAACAGAGAATCATTTATCCAGGGAGAGGAGAGAAGAAAACACTTATATCTAAATGCCATCCAGAAATTAATTAAAATCTCTGAGTTCCAGTCCAGGGGGAAACCTTTAAAGCTAATTTTTGGAAAGCAAATCTGGTTCAGTTTGTCATCTTTTCTCTTTGACTCCAGTGATGTAGGTGGTGCTGGAGACTTGTGAACCTGTAAGGCGGAAGATAAACAAACTTATCGCTCATGATAACTTAAAGCAGATGACTAAGGAAGAAGGAAAAGGAGAACTACGTCTCTGGAACCATCACCCACAAATCAACCAGGCCTAAGTCAAGGCTGCAAAACCTGGGAGAATCTGAAAAGCACTTAGAAAAACACCCCAAAAATTTGTTCTGACAGATACTTCATCCTCTTCAATTAGAAGAGCTTTGAGGCCTCTTTCAGAAGCAACAGAATGAGTTAAATTAAAAAAAAAAAAGGAGGGTTAGGAAAGAAAAATGTTGTTCTGAGGACAGAAGCAAAGGACTCATTCTTTGTTTAGATCATTCAGTTAACTGTGCAGATTAACCTTGCAGGGAGGTGACGTGAGCCTGCAGCCATCTCCAAGAAGTAATTCCGTGTTGAAATGCAAATCTTGAGGTGCAATTATATAAAAGCTCTTACTAGGCAAGTTTTGAGGGGAAAACCTTAAAAATAAATTGTAAAGAACAGCCTGGCCAGAAATGAGGCAGCACTGTGTGGAATATCAATTGCTATGCCAGGGGAAAGAAATGAAAGGAATGTGCTAAGAATGTCAACTACCTCCCTGCTGTGAAGCACCGAGGTTCCTCAAAGCATGAGGCGAGAGTGGCTAGTGCTGTAAGCCACCAGTACACGCAGCCAGCCCCTGCTGAGGCTAAAGGGGAGAGTTGGGCATTAGAGAGACATGCTCCAGGGCTTGGGAGAACCCCCTTGCTTGCATGAGAGCAAGGCCACTTCCACAGCACGTCTTGGAGGTTCTCTCACAGCTACACAGCATTCTATCAAAAACAGATGGGGCATTCTGCATCCTCAATTTTGTTTAGGGATAAAGGTCAGGTTCTTTTTTCAGATCTTTTCAGTGAGTCAGGATTAGGTGAAATAGATTCTGAGATACAGGCAGAGGGCTTTAGTGGAGTTCTGCACAACCAGAAAAACTCTTGAGAATCAAACACTCTTGTAACTTGTGAGCAGTCACTGAAGAGCTTTCTGACATTTGTTTGCTCAGGATAAAAGAAGTAATCAGGCTTCTTTGATAAGGTTAAGTCCTACAGCAGCTGGGATTCTCCTAATGAACAAGGAAGCTGAGGTTCTTTCCTGCACCTTGATCCACTCAGGTAAAAATTGCAGCCTTTACAACTGCATAATTTCCACAATTTACATGGCCTCAGAGTAATTAATGCGCTCCAAATGCTGCTGCTACATGTGCTATTTGGCCCTTGACCCTGAAAAGACAGAAAGAGTCCAGTAAGCCATTTGGCTCTGCCTATGCTCAATATTCCCTATGTCCTTAGCCTGAGGAAGGGTGTTCTGGTAAGCTCCCAGCACCAGTATGAACAGCAGCACAGATGGTAGTACCAACCCAGCTGCTTTCTGGACTGGAGAATCACAAAAATCAAGAGAGTAACAACAGCCTTGTCTCTGATCAACTGCTGCTGTCTGGTTTTGAAGGAGGCCCCTTCAGACAGAGTGTTGTGACAATTCTTTTACAGGCTGCCTGTGATCATAGCCTGTGCTCTTCATGCATCAGAGAAGCAAACCTGCCTGTCCAAACTTGCCTTCAGCGTTTCAGCCATGCAGCCTCCCGGCAGTAGTAAAGAGAGAGTGTGACCGCAGTACGATGTGTGGAAAACACAGTTGCTCTTTACTGCATGTTCTGTTCATGTCAGGGAGTAAAAGACCTTCAGCACCTCAATGTTGCATTTAGGAGGCAGAAGAATCACAGAATGCTAGGGGTTGAATGAGACCTCGAAAGATCATTCAGTTCAACCCTTCTGAACAACCCTTTGTCAGAGCAGGATCACCTAGAGCAAGTCACACAGGAACACGTCCAGGGGGAGTTTGAATGTCTCCAGAAAAGACTCCACAACCTCTGTGAGCAGCCTGCTCCAGGGCTCTGGCATCCTCAGTGAACAAGGTTTTTTCCTTATGTTTGCATGGAACCTCCTCTGATCCAGCTTGTCCTATCATTGGACATCACTGAGCAGAGCCTGGTTCCATCCTCCTGACGCTGCCCTGCACATCTTTATAAGCATGAATGAGGTCACCCCTCAGGTTCCTCTTCTCCAGGCTAAAGAGCTTCAGCTCCCTCAGTCTTTCCTCACAAGGGAGACCTTTGTGCCACCTTTGTGGCACTGTGCTAGACTCTTTCAAGCAGTTCCCTGAGGTCCTTCTTGAACTGAATGGTGCAGAACTGGACACAGTACCCCAGATGTGGCCTTTGTTTCTCCCAAAGAATGCTTTGACTGTGATGGAGTGAAGGGGGAAACAATAAGAGATGCTGTTGCTGTAGTTAAATAGATGCAAACCTTCCCAAGTCCTGGATTGATCCAGCATAAAATATACAGCTGTAAACTCTGTAACCTGATGAACTAGGACAGTATAAGATTAGAGACACTACTTTAACTCTGCTCCCCTGCATGTGTGCATCACAACACATCTCTGATGACATGATTATATATGGCTTCTAAAATAATATAATATCAGGCAGTTTTGTTCTACAGCCTTATTTATTACTTCTGAGTCTGTTGTCTCTATTTAATCTTTTCCTGCCTGGAAGAACATCACTCCATCAGTGAATCAGCATCTCCAGAGAGGAAAGGAAATGGAGATGTGTTCATAATATACAGCAAATCGCTGTCTTAACACTCAGTTAATGTTCCACAGTGGATTAAGAATTATTGTCCTAGTATTTCAGCTTAGTCCAAATTTAGTGCCCCAGTGGAAGAATTAAGGAGTAGATGAAACAGTGCATGTAAAGCCAGTTTCCAGAGCAATAGAGAAGCACACTGCTATCGCAGTCACGATGGCAGGTACGTAAAAAAAATACCAAGGAGATATTGCAAAGCAGTTCCCAAAAGCTTTAGTAAGGGGAGAGAAATGCATTTGGATACCAAAAGAGATTTCCTCAGTCAACACTGATGAAGCAAAGAGCAAATGAAGATCAGCTGTTTACAGAAAAATATTGTGATGACTATAGACAGAAATATGACTAGTGCCTCTGTGGTTCATGTGCTGTTCTGCATCACCCAGTTAGATACTGCCTGGATTGGCTGTAAAAAGAGACTTTACAGCAGGTGACACATATCCTAATCCTTTACTCACAAAAGATTCCCCAGAGAGGTGAGAATCTAAATTTGAGAGGGATTCTCTCTCAACTTCCTACCTCTATCCAAGGAATATTACTGCAGCTCCATACCTGGCTACTGCTCTCTCTCTTTTTCTTCTCTGCCTCTGACGTGCTCTTGCAGGTTTGTGATGACTAAGGGTTGTTAAACTATGTGTTTTCTGATGGGATCTGAACTATAAAAGCCAGGAAGAAATGCTCCCTTGGAGCTTTATATGATCCTCACTCTTCCTGCGGCTTCAAATATCAGCTGTGCAGCCGTGAGCTCACACATCTGACTCACCGTTTCTAATTTATTTCCCTCAACTCAGCTTTGCTTTGGCAATATTGCCACCCCCCTGTCTCTTGCTGACAGAACACCCAGCAAATTAAATCCTGATCTTTCTCTTCAACTGCCTCCTCTTATTCCCTCTATTTTTCTATAACTAAGATGTTGCCCTGTTACTATCCTTTGTGAAAGTAGTCAAATGGCTCTGGTTGCTCTCTATATTCTTTTGCACATTAGACTGTGCCTAAATTGCAGTGATTCTGATTCTTCTGCAACTAAGACTCAGGACAGAAGATGCTTTTGTCCATTTTTATCTTCTGCCTGACATTAGCTCCCACCTTTCTGGTCTCTCTGACACAGAAGCCACCCCAAAGAACAGCTTTGAGATCAACCTCACACCCTGCAGAATTACCACTTCCTTCTCCCTCCTCATTCTTGATTTTCCACTACAGCATTGTTTCCTACACATCTCTGTTTTCCAGAGACCCATTGTCAACCTGCTTACCTCTTTCTGACATTTACTTCTCTCCAAGCTGACAACAGTGCTGACTTTGAACACCAAATATGACTTGTCTATTGCTCTACCCTCTTCTCTCATGCTGCCATGACGTGACTTTTTTATTTTGCATCAGGTAAATCAGTGACTCTCCACCTGCCAGTAGAGCTGCCTCTGTCCCAGGAGCCATGCATAAAGACACATACTTCCCCAGCTTCCTCCAAATCCCTCTTCAGAACCTACTTCCCTTTAAGGTAGAGACAGACGCCATAAAACCAGAATAAGCAAAATACACAACGCAGTTGGGCTTGCTGAGGGAGCCACAGCCATGCATTTCTTATCAGTTCTTTCCTGCCTCTACACTCGTTACTAAACTGATACCAGACACCAGTCAGGACCTGTCCAATTGCTAGGCTGTAGCCCTCTCATCGAGAGAAAAATGAAGGGAATTAAGTTCACTTGTTTCACTAACATGAGGTTTCTTCTCAGAGTCTTTGGAATGCCTAAGACTCATAATGACTTCCTGCTGTCACATCAGAAAGCTTTCTGATGAGTCAGTTCCTAACAGCAGCAAGAGTGGCATCACTTTGAAGCTGGTCCCTCATGCTGCTGCTCAGTGCAACTGATGTTATTTTCTCATGGGTCTGACCTTGACCAGAAAGTTGGCTACTAAGTGCCTTTACAGAAAGTGTCAACTTTTGGCTTTGGGGAAAAGAGGAATAAGAATAGACTGTTTATGCTACTAGCTGAAGTCAATCATACAACATTTCTGCTCCTCATTTTCCATGCCTTATGCCAGGACACTTTGTGCCCAAGAAAATGGAGGGGCATTCTTCCCTGGTGGGGAGGTAGATAATGCAGCTAGTGTGAAAGAATGAAACGGACTCTTATGAGCTCTCTGGCCTGTGTGTTTCTACCCTCGGTGTTCTGTGATTCATCTAATTAAGGTACACAGCCTGGAAAACAAGAGGCAATTTGGACCTTCCACTCATTAGCTGGGTATGAATGGAATTTTTTTTCTTCTTTCCTCTTAACTGTCTTCATTTTATCTGCAGCAGCTCTTCATGACTCAGACTCCAGAAGGGCTCATGATTGTGTGGGTTGCCTCTGGCAAAGGCAAGTGGCTTGAAAGTGAGTGTCTGTCTGTCTGACTTCTACTGTTCCCTGAAAACAAACACTGAAAACCCTATTCCCTGTGTGGCTGACCCAGCTGTCACGTCTCACCTCCTAGTTGGGATACAAGATGATTAATCTGCTTCTACATAGTTCAGTACTTAAACCACATGTGAAGGGGGCACAAGGGCTTCCAGATAAAGCACGGCTAAAAAAAGACTTGTTTTACCCTTAATGAAGAAATAATTTCCTTAAGAAGAAAAAGCTCCTCACAGCCAGCGCTTATAAATTGCTTAATTGGAAATACACATAACAGTCCTGTGAGGATTATCTGAGTGCTTCTGGCTGGAATTAGAGTCAGAGAAGAAAAGTTATTTTAGAGATACTAATAAAACAAGAGATTGTGAAGGCTTCTGGAGTATATACAGATGTTTTATTTTAGGCTTTGCATATAAAGTTGATTTTTAACTGATTTGTTATTGGTTTGCAAGCTCTGCTGATTAGCCCTGAGGCAGAGAGGACTGACGATAAAGAGACAGACCCCCAGATCAGAGGGCAATAGCTCCACAATGCTACAGTGCTTTTTGTTAGCTGAGACTTTAGCCTATCAGGCCTGCTACCACTGTCTAGGGAGCTATATGAGATTTAATCACGAGCCCAAAGCACAGCTAAACACATCTTCGGCAGTACCTTTCCTTGCTCCCAACAGGCACCAATCCCCTCCGCAACCCTTTTCTGCAGGAGAGTGGAAAATGGCAGCTCTCATAGGTTTACCAGCTCTGATGGCTCTAGTGAGCTTCTTTACACCGGCATAGAGCACTAGCAGGTGTAAAGCACCTGCAAAGCAGGGCTGCTTTGATAAACACAACTAGGGAGCCTGTCATCCACACATCATTAGCTTCAGCCACCACAGCTTCTCCTGTCCCTCAGAGACAGCAAGGATGACGGCTGGCACCTCTTCAGGGCCGAAAGCCACCTCTGCCCAGCAGTCCCGACAAGAGCCAAGCAAAACAATTCTCTTCTGTCTATAGCTCTTTGTTGAGAGCCCAGCTTCAGGGTCAAAACTCTAGAGAACCTGAGGCCCTTCTGTTGCTGGAATAAGCACCAAAACAGCAAAGGCAACTGCACCCCATGTAGAAACACAGAATTATCAGGGCTGGATGTGACCTCAAGGATCATCCAGTTCCAAGCCCATTGCCATGGGCAGGGGCACCTCACACTAGGCCAGGTTGCTCAGAACCCCATCCAGCCTGGCCTTAAGGACCTCCAGGGATGGGGCTTCCACCACCTCCCTGGGCAACCTGTTCCAGTGCCTCACCGCCCTCATGGTGAAGAACTTCTTCCTAACATCCAACCTGAACCTCCCTACTTCTAGTTTTGCTCCATTCCCCCCAGTCCTATCACTACCTGACATTCTAAGAAATCCCTCACCAGCTTTAGCAAGTGTAACAGGTTTTGGTTACTTGGGTTTGGTTTGCACAGCCAGACCACAAGTTATGCCCTCATCACCAAGGCGGTGAGGCGGCGCCGGCGCTGAGAGTGCAAGGAAGGGACACAAAGCTGCTGAGGCACCTGGGCCTGGGTAGCCTGGAGACGAGCTGAGAGAGGATTGCCATAGTGCCCTGCAAGAGCTAAAGGGTGGGGCTGGGCTCTTTCAGTGGTGTCCAGTGACAGGACAAGGGGTCACAGGCGCAGACGAGAACACAGGAGGCTCTACTGAAACTTCAGGGAAAACTTCTTACCAGGGAGGGTGCCGGAGGCCCGGAGCTGCCCAGAGAGGCCGTGGAGTCTTCTTCTCTGGAGACACACCAAACCTGCCTGGGCATTGCGATGCTGTGCACCGAGACCTTCCTGCTTTAGCAGGATGGCTTGCCCAGATGCTCTGCGGAGGTTCCTTTCACCTTCTGCAGAGCTGTGGCTCCGTGAAGGACGAAGGCCGCCGATGGCGCAGTGCCTTGCCGCCCTCGCGCACCCCCTCACGGCGGGCCCGGGCTGCGCCGGCTCGGCGGCAGGCAGGCGGCGCCATCTGGCGGCAGCCAGCGGGAGCTGCCGAGGCGGTCAGCTCTGCTCGGGAGAAGGCGCTCTGCAAGCCAGCTGCGGGGTGCGCCAAAGATTGGCGGGAGCGAGTGCACAGTGCAAGAAGTTCTCGCTCCTTCCCATGCCGCAGCCAGCGGGAGCTGCCGAGGCGGTCAGCTCTGCTCGGGAGAAGGCGCTCTGCAAGCCAGCTGCGGGGTGCGGCAATGATTGGCGGGAGCGAGTGCACAGTGCAAGAAGTTCTCGCTCCTTCCCATGCCGCAGGCAGCAAGCCAGGGCCAGCCCTTCTTATTTTTATCACGCCTTGCCCAGATGAGTTTCCTCCATTTCACGTCTCCCACTCTTTGTTTTCTCGTCTAATAAAGGCGGCGTTGGGAGTTGAGAAGCCCCACAGGGGCGCTGATTAGATGAAGAGGGCCGGAAGAAAAGGGCGTCAAAGCTGTGGTGGTTTGAGGATGGACAGGGAGAAGGCAGAGGGCGCCGCCTGGAGCCGATCACCTGCCAGAAAAGGACCTTTCAGGCGACGCCGCAGGAACTAAAGAAGCCCAAACACTTAAGGCGTTTGTAATGTCAAACCTAAACCACAGGCCTTCCGTGGTAAAACACACGCCTTTCCCGCTTTCAGCTGGTGAGAGCGCATTCATTAGCAGCTTCCCCGGGTTCAACAGCTTGTAGGTTTTGCTGGGGATGGTACTGAGGCCTGCACGGAGCAAAGCCGCAGCAGCTGCTCCAGGTGGAAGCTGCGGCTGCCTGTTCGAGGTCTGAGCAGCTTCCCAAAGGCAACCAACTGCCTGAATGTTTACACGGGCGGGAGGGGGTAGGGCGAGGGGCAGTGATGTGAAACTAGAGCAGCGCAGATTTAGAGAGGACGTTAGGAAGTAGCTCTTTACTATGAGGGCAGCGAGGCACTGGAACAGTTGCCCAGAGAAGCTGTGGATGCTCATCCTGAGCAGGCTGACCAGGCTGGGTGAGCCTTTGAGCAGCCTGCTCCAGGGGGAGGTGTCTCTACTCATGGCAGAGAGCTCAGAATTAGATGATCTTTAATGTCCCTTCCAATTCCAGCCATTCTATGATTCCTGAATCCTAGAGCAGTTGTATCAGCAGACCCAGCATCAAAGAGCAACTGTACTAAAATCTGGCAGGCTGGCAGCAGCACCAAAATGAGACATTGTTTTTTCCCTAGTATTACTTGTGGAGTCCTGCCTGTCTGAAGCAAGGTGTTTTTACCCAGAGAGTAAAAGAGGGAGTGAGAAAAAGAAGTTGGGCTCGTGGAGATCCTCCTTTGTGATGCCTGCACGTGTATGCCATATGCTATGAATCATGTGCAGTCATTATTAGAGCTTTAAATTTGAGGGTGCTTCCTCCCTAAGGCAATGCAGGCAAAGGCTCAGGCCATGATGGAAGGGGCTTTCAAGGTTTAAACATCTGCACAAAGGGGCTAAGAATAGATATGGACAGGTCTAGGTTTAGACTTTTGTCATTTAAGTGATGTTTCATACTTGAAGGGATGATGATGACCTGTGTTGGGGTAAAACTGGGACCTTTTAAAACATAGTTGATGTTTTTCAAATACCA
Organism: Pogoniulus pusillus; assembly: GCF_015220805.1. Taxonomy (NCBI): domain Eukaryota; kingdom Metazoa; phylum Chordata; class Aves; order Piciformes; family Lybiidae; genus Pogoniulus; species Pogoniulus pusillus. The sequence continues at coordinate 8,838,927 of NC_087288.1, read as the reverse complement.
CAAAGCATAAACTGCTTCTAGAATGTGTTCATTCTGCAAAGGGAGAGCTGAGTACCTTTGCAAGAAAGCTGCCCTCCCTGATCCAAAATTTGGACCACTTACCATTCTTTACACCTTCCTGAGGTTCACCAGACCTGAATGAGGTTGTCTAAGTAAGCATGTGGATTTCTGAGTGCTTAGGGAAAACACCTTTAAGCAAAGATTTAATTTAGGCAGAACTCTTTTTTATTTTCCTTACTGTAATTTCTGCTTTCCTTTCATTAAATCCCAAATTATGCATGGAATGTAGTTTTCTCTCTGTCTGTCACTATGCAGAGCGCTGCCAGCTGGTACAGAAGTAAACCAAAGCCTGTAGCTGTCACTGAAGCTCAGTTCTACCCACGGAAGGAGTCCCGTTAAAAAACAAACAAATAAACAACAACAAAAAATCCACCTCCAAAAGCCAAACAAAACACAAGCAAAGAAAAAACCCATTTCATCAAGCAATCAGCTCTACTGGTGAGAAGTTTAGTGTCTGAAAATACATGCATTGTAGCTAAAAATAGCATGTCTCTAAGATCTGTAAACTCAGAGTAAAGAGACTGCTTACAGTGTCACTGCCTAACACCTTCCAGGGAGAAGAACAGGGGGTTTTGTCCTGCAGTTGCTCATTGTTTGCTTCAGCCAAACCTCAGAAGCATAGAATGATTTGGGTGGGAAGGGACCTCCAAAGGTCATCTAGTCCAATGCCCCTGCAGTGAGCATGGACATCCTCCTCTACATTAGGTTGCTTAAAACATTTTCAAGCCTCACATTGAGTATCTTCAGGGATGGGACCTCAACTACCTCCCTGGGAAACACTTCCAGTGTTCCACCACCCTCATGGTAAAGAACTCGTTCCTAGCATCCAATGTAAATCTCTAATTTCAAACCATTGCCCCTCATCCTATCACTGCAGGCCTTTGTAATCAGTCTCTCTGCAGCCTTCTTGTAGCCCCCTTCAGGTACTGGAAGGCTCCCTCATCCTGTCCTCACAGCAGAGGTGCTCCAACCCCTGATCATTTTCGTGGCCTTCCTCTGGACCCACTCTGTCAGGACTATGTCTTTTCCTGTGTTGAGGCTCCAGAGCTGGACACAGTACTCCAGGTGAGATCTCACCAGAGCAAGTGGCAGTAATCACCTTTCTCAACCTGCTGGCCATGCTGCTTTTGATGCAGCCCACAATGCAATTTGCCTTCTGGGCTGTGAGCACACATTTATCAGAAGAGGATTCTTAAAAGTCTCTGCCTTATGTTGTGATGGGAGTTGCTCCAAAGGCATTACCTCATTGATAGAGACTCCATAAGTACTTCTTTCATTTACTGAGCTCATTTTCATTTTCATGTTGGATATCATGTACACATAATAAAATAATGTTCTTCAGAAAGCTTTGAGATAAGGTTAGGAAAGAGAGACAGAAGTAGAAAAGACAGGCCAGGTTTGTCTGAGTTCTGGAGAAAGATGTATATGGAATAAGGATTTCAGGTCTGTATGCACTGCTGTATTTTACAAGCTTAAAATCTAGTTTCTCAGGTCTTTAGTGCAAAAGAGACTTGGAGAGGGGAGAAGAGGCAGAGATGTGGTGCTGGAGAACATGGTTTAGCACCAGAGCTAGTAGAGTTGGAGTATGGCTGGACTCTATGACCGTAAAGATCTTTTCCCAGCCAAACAATTCTGTGATTCTGCCATGGTGAGGTATTGTGCACAGAATGTACAGCCTAGTGGGGGGGGCTTGGTTTATCAGAACTAGAGATCATCCCTGATTAATTTTACATCAAAGAATGAGATCTGCTGCTAGAGATAAAAGCAACCTTGCAAAGGAGCAATATCACCTGCCCAGTTGCTCAGTCGTGTTACCAGAGCCCCCAGCCCCTTGGCTGGCACCAGCACTGCTGTGACAGCACTGTGACCTTAGCTTTGCTGGAGCTTGCTCAATTGAGAGTAGGAGCAGGGAGCAAGCAGACAGCAGCAGGGTGGGCCTGGGTTCTCTGAGCTGCTGATCCAGTGCCAGCTTACACCAGCTTGAAGACTTCATGGCAATATCTCTCCATTTGAGACAAAGGCCATCTGATCTACATGTCTGTCAGGATGTGGACAGTGAGGGCACCATACTGCCTCAGTTCTGAGACTGGTACCTCAGGCTCCCTGTGACCCTGAAACCAAGCTCCAGAAGAAAGTGGCAAGGGGAAGTTTCTCTACTTTTGTGTTTCTGATAGCTTGTACTGCAGTTTGGAATCCTTTAGAAGGTAAAGCAAAGGTGGTACCCCCAAATTTCTCAAGGCTATAAAATGGTTGCTAAGGATTTTCAAGGATGAACCAGAGTATTCAGTGCTGGTACTTTCCCTGTTGGAGCAGGAGCTGGACATTTTCAGGACTGAACCTGAGCTCTTGCTGAGCCTGATTAGAGCAGCATCACTGGTCAGAGATTAAAGGAGGTACTCCCACTTGGAGCTATGAAATGGTTGTCAAGGGATTTCCAGACTATTTTCCCTATTATCTGTTTAACTGTAAGATCTGCTTTCCAGAAGGAATCTTGTCACACTGTCTCTCCCAATCTGTTTCTTCCCTTTTTTTCTCCCAGATTTTCATTTGTGAGTCTGACAACTCTGGATAATCACTCCTCCTCCTCACAGCTCCCCACAGGAATCTGCCCATCTGATGGTGTGGGTGGGAATAGCTGGTGTGCAGAGCACAGCTGTCTTCTCCCTCTATTCAAGAAATTCACCCAAAGCCTTCCCTCTAGCAGTAAATTGCTGCTTCACAGGAGATCCATAGCAAAATACCAACACTTTACTGGAGCTGGAACTGTGACCTGGTCTGGAATATCGTAAAACCATAGAACTGTTGAGGTTGGAAGAGACCTTTGAGATCATCAAGTCCAAATGCTTGCCTAGAGCTCACAATCCCACTACTGTTGCTAAGCTACCACCACTAAACCCTGTCCCTCAGTACCACAGCCATGCATCTTTTAAGTACCTCCAGGAATGGTGCCTCCATCACCTCCCTGGGCAACCTGTTCCAATGCCTGAGAATCTTTTCTGGGAAAATATTTTTCCCAATCTCCAACCTGAGCCTTCCCTGACACAACTTGAGGCTGTTTCCTCTGGCCCCATCACTTGTTGCGTGTGAAAAGAGACCAGCCCGCATCTGGATCCAACCTCCTTTCAGGTAGTTGTAGAAGGTGATGAGGTCTCCCCTCAGCCTCCTCTTCTAATGACTAAACAACCCCTGTTCCCTCTGCTGTTTCTCATGAGACTTGTGTTCAGGGCCCTTCACCAGCTGTCTTGCCCTTCTCTGGACCCACTCTGGCACCTCAACATCTTGTAGTGAGGGGCCCAAAACTGAGCAGAGTACTCAAGGTATGGTCTCACCAGTGCTGAGCAGAGGGGGACAATCACATCTCTAGATGCTGACTGATTTTCTAATTCAATTCTAATTTATTTGGGAGTCATCACCAGAGAAGCCTGGCTTCTTGGCTTCAGACCAGCTTCTGAAACGTTAGAGATAACTGGGAGCATCCTGGGAGCTGGATCCTGCTGGCCCTGCCCTGTCATCAGGTGAGTGTGGCAGTGCAGCAAAAAGCAGGGTGTGCTCCCAGGTGTTGCTGCTGTGCTGGCCAGTCAGACACAGGCTCGTATGGGACGTGCCAAACCTCTCAGTAACTGAGGTATGGGCAGGATTTTGGTCACTGCATCATCTGCTCCTGACAGTGCTTGCCCATACACAAGGCAATACACCCTTTAAGTACCTTCTGCCTGCTGGTCCGTGGCCCTACAATTGACTACAGTTGTAAAAAACCTGAGATCTAGGTGATCTGAGAGATGCCTCAGCCCAGGACTCCCTCATCTCCCTGCCAGAGGGAGATGCCCTGATGGTCAGCCTTGGCAGGGCTGTCATGGCACAAGAGAAATCAAACCGTGTTCTCACTCTCAAGTACAGGAAAAATGGAAGCAAGTAAGCCAGAAAACTTGCATCTTTGGGAACAGCAATCAGGTGGTGAAGTAGTCAGGACTAAATTTCTCAGTATAGAGGCAAGGAGATAGTCTTGGTCTTAAAAAGTGGGGCCAGTGAGACAATTCCCCTCTCTGCACTCTTCTGTGATGCTAATAACTTCTTTCAGAAGCACAGGCTGAAGTTCTAAGTCCTTTGGTTACAGCTTGTATGTACTACTGCACACTACTGGGTACAGTTGGCAGTATAGTCCAAACCCTGCCATCATCATCATCATCATCATCATCATCATCATCATCATCATCATCATCATCATCATCACCAGCTACCCATCACCTGAAGCACTGTGGTTAGCTGTTTTTGTCAGGGCAGCAGCGGAGCTGGAATGTTTGTACACAGGTGCCAGTGGGTCGTTGGCCCAAGGAGAGCACAGTGGGTGTGAGGTTGCACATCTGCCTGAGGATCTTCAGGAGTCGGGACTGAAAGCTTTACAGGGTATCTTTTCATGCTTTAGGAAGGAAATGAGATTCCAACCAGACATGGAAAGGAGGCTTCCAGCAGCACTGATACATTCCCTGCAAACAGCTTTGTTGTGAGCTCAAGCCTAGAAGATTAACATCTCCAAAACAAATGACCATTCACCCCTGTGAAGCACCTTCTTCTGGCTCATCTCCACCTTACAGCAGATCTTTGAGATGTAGGTTCACCTCATCACTTGAGGTCATATGTCAACAGAGCCAGCTATTGCAAGCCTCTGAAGGAAAATGTTATCTTCTGCAGATCACACTTTTGGAGGTAATGGCTCAGCAGTCACAATTAAATCTTCACATGATTCTATGAATCTCTGAACCTCAGAACACAGACAAAGAGCAAACCTGTGACTGTTTGATGGACTCAGTGGTCCAAGGAATTTTTATCCATTTCTGATTTCCATGAAGGTAGTTGGGACTGTGAAGCCCTGGTCCAGAAATTCAAAACATGCTGTGCTAGATTTCACCATGAGAATTTCATTTTGGCAGAGCTGTAAGACTTTGTTGCCACATCAAATCAAAGGATTAGATCACTCATGAGGGTGTCTGGGGAGGTAGTGGTTGACACTCCATCACTGTAGACATTCAAGGCCAGACTCAACAAGGCTCTGAGCAACCTGATCTAGTGGAGGATGTCCCTGCTTGCTGCAGGGGGTCTGGACTAGATGACCTTTGGAAATGCCTTCCAACCCAAACCATTCTATGATTCAATCACCCAGACGAGCCAAAGCAAAAGCAATAGGCACTGTTTTGGGGTGGGGTGAGGTGTTGACCAACTGGCTAATATCAGACACATCAGGTTTAAACTGCAAGTTTATTGTAGCAATACAATCAAATCAAATTATTTATACAGCTAATAGACCTAATTACACCAGGGCATGTACAGAGATTTTATTCCTAGCACTTTACAATCTCTTTTTTTTTTTCTCTCTTTAGTCATGCAGCAAATGATGTACAAACACAGTTGCAGGGAAGAGTTCTTTATTCTTCTTCTTTTTTTTTAACCCTTAAAAAAAAGAGAGCCCCAAATTACAAAAGTATGGCTTTGTAAGAAAGTTGTGTCACACAATGAACATTTCTTTGTACTCAGACAGGGCAACATTCAGTCTCAGGCAGTGAACAGCAGTATCTGTCACTGTCATGCTGATTCCAGAAAAGTCAAAGGAACTGGGAACAGGGAAGAGCTGACAGAGCTGGGCTTGTTCAGCCTGGAGAAGAGAAGGCTCCAAGGAGACCTAATAGCAGCTTTCCATTACCTGATAGGGGGTACAAGAAGGGTGGAGAGAGACTGAGATTGTTTGCAAAGGCCTGCAGTGACAGGACAAGGGGCAATGGCTTCAGAATAGAGAAAAATAGCTTTAGATTGGATGTTAGGAACAAGTTCTGCACCATGAGGTGTAGTGGAACACTGGAACAGATTGCTCAGGGAAATAGCTGAGGCCCCATCCCTGGAAATCTTCAAGGTGAAGCTTGACAAGGCTCTGGGCAACCTGATCTAGTTGAGAATGTTCCTGCTTTCTGTGGGGGGGATTGGACTAGATGACCTTTGGAGGTCCTTTCCAGCCCAGACCTCTCTATGATTTTATGCTTCTATGAAATGCCTGCTGGTGAGATGAAAAAAAGATCTCTGCATACATTCAGAGTACCAAAAAGATATAAAATGTTTTCAGGGATTAAGCATCACATCAAGTTATCTGCTGAAGTCACTCAGGGAACCTTGAAGAATGTAAGTGCACAAAGAGTTTCTGCTCTCTTTTAGGCTAACAAACATTATGAGTGATACAATTGACTTTAAAAGCCTTACTTCAGGTGTAAAGAGCTGTAACAGAGGTCAGAATCTGGTCTGTTCTTCCTGCTAGTGATGCTGCAGAAACAGACAGAAGCATAGAGTTAGGAGGTCATAAGTAGCTGAATGTTGCTGGAAGCTCAGAGAAAAGAGAGACAAAGACAGATGCTTGTTAGATTTTATTTTAAAGAAAGAAATACACAAATAAAAGGATTCAAGAATAAAATGTGGCACTGTCACAAACCCTCTGCTGGATGACTGTGGTTGTCAGCAAGCAGAAGCCTTTGGGCTTGCTGTTCAAGGGTACAACACCCAGTTCAAGGGCACAACATCCAATTCAGAGGCAAAGCTGCTGCCTCTTGACCAGGGAAGACATGTCCTTACCTGTGGGCAGCACAGAGCTTGGGATGCACACAGAGCTCCTGGAAAGGGTTGCGTGCCTAAGGTATTGGTGTGGGCAAGGACTGGAGAGGTGGGGAGTGCAGGGCAAGTAGGCACTGTGCCAGGGGAGGGCAGGCAGAGACACAGGCACACATGTACATACACACAGACACAGAGGTGTGCAGCAGGCACACGTTTACACACAGACACACACACAGAGGTGTACACGCAAGCACCCACACACTTACACATACAGAGGTGTGCACACAGGCACCCACACCATTACTCACACATGCCAAGCCTCTTGGAGTGATGTTTTGGACACTGCAGCCATGCACACGCAGCTCAAGGCCTCACAGTGCTGCTCTTCAGAACAGCAGTTCAGATGCCCCCTGCAGAGCCAGTCTGTAACCCAAAGATTAGCACTAACCTCAGCCTCACTCTTTTCTACTTTTATTTGCCTCCCCAGGCTCCACAGTACAGATCTCATCCACCCTTACTCTGTGTACACAAGCAAGCTGTAAGCCTCCCCACGCAGCACCTAGCACCCTCTGTGATGGACAGAGTCACCAGTGCATCAGCCATGCAGGCACAGGGGTTATTCAGCCCTATGGGTTAGAATCAGGTTGCATGAAGTATGGAAGATAATTTGACTACTCTTTGCTAACGACCTGGCTTGGGAAAAATGCAGACAAAATTCAAGGCAGATGGGGCTGAGGTAGATATGGCTGTGTCTGATGTAATGTCACTGTACAGAGCACAAAGACAAACTGGATCTCAAACCAACAGGCAGGTCACCACAAGATAAGCAAACTGGATTTAGGGAAAAGATTCCTGCTGTCCAGCAGAAGGGCACCTCATCCTGTGCTCTGTCACTGCAAGTGATGGAAAACTGTTGTCACTACAATGCTGTTGCCCCTACATCTGGCCCAGTGGGACCAAGGATAGCTCAGCAGCTAGGACTCAATCTCTTGTTAAAATAAGGAAAAGGAGGAGTGTGAAGCCTGTGGAGTGATCTCTCCAGATCACCTCCAGATCATCTCCCAGTGATGTGTAGCTGCCTGTTGCACACTGGGCTGAGCACAGCAGAGTTTTTACATCCTGGCCAACAATGGGCCAGCAGCTTTCTTCCAGGCTGAGAGACCAGACAGAGACACACCCAAGGATTTGAGTGTCTTGAACAGTTGCTGGGAATCTGTCTCTTATCTCTGCCTGGCTGGGTGGATAGTGAGCAGCTTCCCACAGGGACATCTTGCTTCCTGCTGCCTGCTACACACCCATCCAGAAAGCCCGAAGTGTCTGCACCCTGATCTTTGCAATGATCCACAACTATTACAGTTACCAAGAGATCCCTGCAGCATTTCAGACCCCCGTGCTCCCTGTGGGCTGCTCTGGCTCTCTGTGTACAGCCACCTGCCTCATTGGAAAGTGCTGCCTCACTGATCCCAAGAAAAACTGCCTCCCTTGATCTGTGAGTCAAACAGTTTTCCCTTCCCCCCTGTCTTTCCTGACATTCCTTATAGCATCAAACCTCTCATGGTTTCCAGCCAGTGCAGTAACAGTTGGTGATTTCACTTCCCTCCTTCCCTGGGATCTCTGCTTCGGGGGCCTAATTACTATTCTAATAATATCTATCATCAGCCTCCTCTGCCTCTCACCCACCAGCATCCAGCATCCGGAGAAGATGCCGCAGTGCTGCTGGAGACAAACCCAGTCCTACTCCTCCCAACTCCAGGGGTGCCACAGGGGCTCTGCTCCCTGTGTTTGCCTTCACCTGCCCTGGACAGCCAGCGCCTGCTTTGTGCTCTACCTGCAGCTCCGGGTTTCTGGGGGCCGCCAGGGCTGGGCAGCCTGCAGGGCTTGGCAGAAGCGGCTCAGCCACCGTTTATGATGCAAATCTGCCTTGGGCTCTGCTTTGCTTCCCGAGCTGTGACAGCCTCCGCCTGCTGCAGAGGCTGCTGAGCAAGCAGCTGCTCTGCAAAACCCTTGCCCAAGACTCAGAGAATCACCGTGTTTGGGAAAGACCTTCAAGATCATCAAGTCCAACCATTACCTAACTCTACCAGGGCCAGTACTACACCATATCTTTGAGCACCATATCTAGACGGCTTGTAAGTACATCCAGGGATGGTGATTCAGCCACTTCCCTGGGCAGCTTGTTCCAGTGTTTGAGAAACCTTTCAGTAGAGAAAATGCAGACTGACTCTGAATTTATCCACCACCAGCCATACCCTTGCCTATCACACAAGGAGGAATAGACACAGATGGGGAAAGATATACAAGTCCCCAAGGGCAGGGGTGGAAGGACATTGTAGCATCAGGGATGTGGGATTCTGGGAGAAGAGTTAACCCCTTTGCAGCCTGCTTGCTACCTTTAGGGCTGAGCTGACATTTTCTCCATCTCACAAGCAAGTCTGCTGCTTCACCCAGCACAGATGGCAATGGCAACAAGGTGCTTCTGTGACACATGGGAAGGGATCTCTGGGAGGAGCATCCCAGTATCTTCCAAAGGATGTTCCAGTTGGCTGTGCCCAGGAGTTCTGCAGGAAATGTCCACCTGGCCATGACCAGTGTCCTGGCACACAGGAGGCACCCTGTGGACAGGGGAACCAAGGACAAGTGCTCCTGTGCTGATGGTCAAAGCAGGGTCGGCTCCAGCACAGCCAGCTAAGCAGAGGCAGGGCCAGAGGAGACACCAGCCATTTCTGCAGGGAGCAGCTGAGAAGTGACATGCATCCTTGCCTAGCCGGCCACAAGGGCAGGTGATTTTAGTGAGAAGAGCCAAGAATTTCCATTGTCTGACGTTAGCTGCTGTATAGCCCTGCCCCTGTGTGTCTGTGTTATGTGCTGTATCCCCGAGATTGCTTTAAGAATCACTTCATTGAAGTGCTTGGGCAGCGAGGAGCTGCAGAGCTCCCCAGAGAAAGCAGGGCAGCCCCAGCCCTGCCTCCTGCAAACACACCTTGCCCGTGGTGCAGGGCAGCGGTTGGCAGCTTTCTGTATTGCCCAGGATCAGATCCTCTATGTGGACCCTGGTGGCAAAAAGACTCTGAGTGACAAGTGACAACTTTTAACAGCAGAACATCATAGCCCAGCTTAGAACTAGCAAATGGTGCTGGCTCTGAGACCCACTGGGAAACCAAGTTTGTGAGCTACATCTCTTGTGGAGACACAGCCCCAACACACAAGTCAAGGAGAAATGGCATTTATGAAGGAGAGAGCTTCTCCTGGCCCTGCTCTTGTTACTGTTTCTTAGTTGGACAGCAAGGAAAATGGTTCCTTCCCCACTGCACAAACCTGTAGAGGCATCAGGGCTAGGATTGCCTTTAACCCTTTCCTTCTCAGGATGCTGTTCTGCCCATCTTTATCCCCCACCAAGAATATGCACTCACTGCTCGTCTCTGAATTCCTGCCCTCTCTGACCTGCTGTGAAGTAACCCAGTAAAACGAGATGCCCCACAGGACTGCCTCTGTGTCCCTGCAGCATCAGCCTCGGACTTTTGGGTTATTACTAGATGATGCTAGATCACCGTGAGAAAGGCAGCCTGACATTTGAACCCTGTTGGCATGGGGTGGTATTTCTGCCGGCTCTGACAGAACACAGTCCCATAGTTACACCATTTGAAAATCCCACCGGGTACCAAGTTCCCTTTTCCCCGGGTACATTGCAGGAGGATGCAGTTATCACACTGGGAATTCAGATACACTGACACCAGCTGACAGCTAAGAGACCAGACATAGCACAGTTAACCCTTCACATGCACAACGAAACAACAGAAATCAAGGAAGGCTTTTGCCTTTAAAAGTGCCGTGCCTGCATTCAATTAAAAAAGACACAAAGTCTTGTCACAAGACATTGGATTTTCCAGCACAGCCTAACAGGTTAAATACTAAAACCACACTAAAACTACCAGCTCCCCTAGGCTGCCTCTGAAAATCCAAGCCCCACTGAATGTAAAGTCAAGAAAAACCAGTTACCACATTTTTTGTTGGTAGCTTTTTGCCATAGGATGGTAAGGGCTTTAGTGCCTGAGGTATAGGTAGTTCCTGGATGCTTTTAGGGAAGTGGGAGGGGGGAAGAGTCTGGAGAATAGTTTGCATAGCTTGCAGATATAAAGAAGCAGGTGTGTTCCCCACCAGGCTGTTGAATTTGTCTTCCCCCAGCAAGGCTGTCCAGTGGTCTGGATGCTCCTGCAGAGCTTTCCGCATCTTAAACTGTGGGTTGGGCATGAAAAGCAAGAGGTAGTCGAGACAGAGCTTCTTTGATGCCACATTGACTTTGGAGTCCCACATCTGCTCCAGGATGACATCCAATGGGGTGAGCCCTTTACTGTCCTCTATCCTGGGAGAAGCTCCATTCCCTAGGAGGATGAGGACTGTCTCTGACCTCAGCAGTTCGCAGGCAAGGTGCAGGGGGGTTTTCCCATCTTCCAGATGAAAGCAGCCAGTCCTGTTGATGTAGGAGTTCAAGCTAGGGAGCTTATGTGCAATTTTGATGATCAGCCCCAAAATATCCCTCCTGTCATATGTGACCGCCATGGCCAAGTGAGGAGCAGAGGATGGGCAATAGCAGAAGTGTTCTCCAGGCACCTTGAGAGCTTCCTCTGGAAAATGAGACAGCAGATACTGAGCATAAGGCAGGTGGTTATGCACCACTGCATAGAGAAGGGCTTCTGAAGGTGAGTAGGTTCTTAGGCTGGCATTTTCCTCCCAGTAAAAATACTCCATAGTTCTCATGTCTTCCAGCATCCACACAGGCTTGTGATCTCTCACAGCCTGGTAGAACATATAGGATAAAAACTTGCAGTGCCTGCTCTGATCATCCTGCAGGCTGGCCTGGTTACTGGCCATGGCTCAGCAAATAAAGAGCAGCTCCGCGTCAAATCACTCCAGACTGTAAGATCTGTGCACTCGGAACGCAGATCCCGATGTTGCTGCAACCTTCAGGCTGTCACTGCTGCCTGGGCTGCACTAGCTGGAACGCACGGGCTGATCATCTCCACCCATTCATTGTTTTTCCCCCTCACTGCAGTGGTTTTGTTTAGGTAAGCACAATCCCACAGGCTCAGTTAACCCATGCCATGCGAGCAGATGGTTGGTGAGAGCTTCTCGAGCGGCGTGTGGCACAGGTTACCCGTGGGCTGTCAGGCTGCCAGGGATTTTATGCACACACAGCTAGAGAGGAGAGGGAGAGACTAAAATTAGCTGGAGAGAGAGGTGAGGCGGATTTCTGTCTGCATTTCATGTCTCACCAGAGCAGCTCATAGGTTGCAGCAAGTGCAAGAACAAGATTCATCTGTTTTACGTCGCTCACACATGCAGCTCATCCAGTAGTAAAAAATACACAGCAAGGTAAAATGCTCTGCACATGATTCTGTGCTGAAGAAATCAAAGGATTAGTACCACAGCTTTAGGAAAGGGTCCCTATGTCATAAATAATGGTATGGCTAACCACTGAGGAGGCACTGATGTTGTTAATGGATTGTCTGGGAGGCGTTCCTCATGTTTGAGATTCCAGCGCTCCTCTCTGCAGAGAAAAGAGTCCAACCAAAGGTTTGTAGGATGAAGAGGAGACGTTTTTACACACACGGTGAAAAGGCTTCCAGAGGAAGCTTGAGATGAGTGGTTCTCTGCATTCTTATCACTGATGTCTCCCTTCCTTGCCCTCCACCAACTGGAGAGACCACACAGGGAGCTTGTTCCCAGTGGACTCTCCTTTTATTTAGAGAATGAATTTTATGATGAGCAACTGCAGTGAGGTGGTGTCTCACCACCTGGAAAGGAAAACAGGGGAAATACAGCAAAGCAAGAAATCATTTTTTCATTCAGCAAGGAGACAAACATATATTTAGTATATTAAAATAGATTGTATTCAAGTATCATATCTGAACATCTCTAATTGCTGAAAAGCTTTGCTGGTGGACAGCAAGTTCTGCTTGGGCCAGCAATGTGCTCTGGGGGCCAAGAGAGCCAATGGTATCCTGGGGTGCATTAGGAAAAGTGTGGCCAGCAGGTCTAGGGAGGTTCTTCTCCCTCTCTGTTCTGCCCTGGCAAGACCACACCTGGAAGACTGTGTCCAATTTTGGGCTCCCCAGTTCAAGAGAGACAGGTCCCTGCTGCAAAGAATCCAGTGGAGAACTATGAGGATGATGGGGGGACTTGAGCATCTCCCCTACAAAGAGAGACTGAGAGACCTGGGGCTGTTTAGTCTGGAGAAGACTGAGAGGAGAACTGATCAATGTCTATAAATATCTGAGGGGTGAGTCTCAAGTGGATGTGGCAAATCTCTTTTCAGTGGTCAGCAGCAATAAGACAAGGACCAACAGCTCCAAACTGGAACACAGAAGGTTTCACCTCAACGTGAGGAGAAACTTCTTTACAGTGAGGGTGACAGAGCCCTGGAGCAGGCTGCCCAGAGAGGTTGTGGAGTTTCCTTCTCTGGAGACTTTCAAAACCCACCTGGATGCATTCTTGTGTGGACTACCCTAGGGGATCCTGCTTGGCAGAGGGGTTGGGCTCAACTTCTGGAGGTCGCTTCCAGCATCTATGATTCTGTGATTATCTGTGGTCATCCAAAAAGAAAACTGCATCTAGATCTATGTACCCCTTCCAAAGGTCTGGATGTTCAAGGTCATGGCCCAAACATTCAGTTTCAAGGCCAATTCTCATATGATTGGAACAAGGCTCAGTCCCCTCCCGAGCCTGCTGTCCTTCACCTTGTGAATGATGGGATTAAGATAAAGTGTCTTTACAAATGAAAAGCTTTCCAGACGAAAGCTGAGATGACAAAGATTCTCTGCATCCTTACCACTGATGTCTCCACAAAGATCCTTCCCTAAATCAACAAAGTGTCCTTCAAAGGCAGTAAGGACCAGGAGTAGCTGGACACAGCCTGAACTTTTGAACCTCTGGAATAGTGTGTGGACCTAATAGGCTACTGAATATGAACTTCTCCAGCTAGGGAGAGGTAAAGCCTCGTTTTAATCAAGATGGAATGTGTGATGCAGGGGAGAACGTGGAGTAGGCAGACCAGGACATCTGTACATTCCAAGTACCTCAGCCAGTGGGGAAAGGAAGAGGGTCACTTGAGGCCAGGAATTTAGGATTAAAGGAGGCTCTGCCAGCAATTTGAGAGATCCCATGGGGATTCTGCCCAGTGGGCTCTCTCTTTACTGCAATAAAGTTTTACAGGACTCCTCTGTGAACATTAACCTCTTGCTGTGGACCGTTTTCCTAACATGAAGCCTATTAGAATCATAGAAACATTCAGATGGGGAAAGACCCCTTAGGTCATCAGGTCCAACCATTAACCCTATTCTGCAAAGTTCACCACTAAACCATCTGTCAAGATCCGGAGAACAGAGATTGACAGCATCTCTGTCCAGAGGAGCAAGACCTGTTCTTATGGATTTCCGTGTTGTGAAATTAAGGTGCAAACGAGAGCATACATCACCACGGAACTATTTATTAAAGGATAAGGTTGGGCAAAACAGAGGGAGAGAGGGGAGAAGGGGGAGAGAGAGAGAGAAAGAGAACGATGGAGAAGAAGGAGCAGGGAAGGAAAAAAAGCTGTGATCATATTACCCTCAGTCGCAGATGGAGGGGAGAGAGAGAGACGGGTGCGTGGCCCAGGGGTGATCTGCTGTGGAGTTTGTCAGAGGTTCTTCGGGCGGTGTGCAGCTCTGGTGGTCTGGTGGTGGTCTGCCCTCGGTGGTCCGGTGGAGGTGCCCCTGGTGGTATGGTGGGAGTGCCACCCTTTGGCAGACATTTCTCCTGCCTTTTTATACAGTTTTCTGCTCAGTGTCCGGCTGCAACTCCCCAGGAAATCTTCCTGTGTACTCTCATGCATTCGCAGGGGTCCGGAGCCTCCGGGGAGAGGGCCTCCACCCCCTCCCTGGCTGTACCTGTCCATACCCTGAATACACATAAACCTTTTCCCTTGGGGGTAGCTGAGATAAGATGTAGGCCTCCTGGGCATTCCCTCCAGGCTGAGGTCCAGGAGTTTCGAAGGTGTTATCTGTTGATTTGCATTCCTGAGCTTTAGGCCAAGCACCGAGTCTGAGTCCCAGAAGTTAACAAAAGCAATCTGTATCTTTGTTGATTAAGGAGAGAAAATGCAATCTTTATCTTAGTTGATGAACGAGAGAGAGGATTTAGACTCTCACACCATATCACCACACAGCACACCTGAATGATGTTTAAAGACATCCAGGGTTGGTGACTCAAACACCTTCCTGAGCAGCCTGTTCCAATGCCTGACCACTTTTTTTCTGTGATTTTTTTTTTTCCTAGTGTGCTGCCCTGGCGCAGCTTGAGGCCATTCCCTCTCATTCTGTCACTAGTCACCTGTGAGAAGAGATCAGCATCAACCTCTCTACAATGTCCTTTCAGGTAACTGTAGCAAATAAATGAGGTTCTTCTTCACACTAACCAGCCCCAGCTCCTTCAGTTGCTCTTCATAAGTTTTATAATCAAGCCCCTTCACCAGTTTCATTGTCTTCTTCTGCACTTGCTCCAGCACCTCAATGTCTCTCCTGTATTGTGGTGCCCAAAACTGGACACAACACTTGAGGTGTGGCCTCACCACTGCTGAGTACAGGGGGACAATCACCTCCCTACTCCTTAGCCAGTTGTCCAACAATACCAAACAGAAGATTAACTCTATGAATTTTAGCTTATTAAGTTGGAGAGGTGAATACCTCATGGTCCACAGAGGTGCTACTTGTGAATAGCTGGTGGGATCACCAGAGCCTGGGGACTGTTGGGTGCTGCAGACTGCTCAGGGCACCATGAACCTAATGCTCTGTCAGGTCCTGAGGAGAGATTGCCCATTTCTCAAGGCAGGCCCTCAGTAAACACTGGAGTAACTCCACAGGAAGGACAAAGATGCTGCTGACTCTCCCTGAACACCACCTGCCTCTTCAAATCTAGGTTAGACCAAGCAGGACACTTGTGTCCAAAGGAGGGGATGTCAGCTGAGTTTAATCAGCTACAAAACCAAGGCTCATTTTATTCCACTTTATGAAAATGTACAGAACCTGCATGGCAAGAAATCCTGGGCTCTCCCGTTTCTATCAGCTCTTTTTCTTCACTTCCTGACTCCTGTGCTAATTGAAACTTACATCTCTCAAAGGCAGTGTGCAAATCACCATGCCTCTTCTAGACAGCAACCTGTCAGCTGAGCTCTGCTTAAAGAGCAAAAAGCCCTTGCAGAAAGGCTGTGCCTGCAGAGGCACTGAACCAGATGTTGTTTTTCCAGTCAATGGGTGAGACAGTCTTCTATTGTCTGACATTTTTTTGTTCCTGGTGATGATTAGGGGTATCAGTGCCCTGTTTTACCAACCCTCTGTGTAAATGTCAAGCCTGACAAACCCTTAGCAAGCATTCATGAATACATTCAGTTTGCAAAACTGATGACAAATGATGCTCTTTTATACAAGCCGTAATTAACCTGGGGAATTCAGTGCTGCACAGTAGGAATGAGGCTAAATGCTTTGCAGCCTCCAAAATAAGGTTTTGGGTTTGCTGTAAATATTGAGGTCTTTGTTCTCTGTACATACAGCAGCTGGCACAACACCAAAACTGCGGCTCTGAGGTCCTAGCACCATGTGGAGGGGTAAGTAAATAATAGGCTATAGCTGTGCCACTCCTTCCACAAGGCTTTTGACAGCATCTCTCAGAACGTCCTCATAGGTAAGCTCAGGAAGTGTGGGTTAGATGAGTGGACAGTGAGATGGATAGAGAACTGGCTAAACAATGCAGCTCAGAGGGCTATGATCAGTGTCCAGCACAAAGTCCAGCTGGAGGCCTGTAGCCAGTGGTATTCCCCAGGGTTCAGCATTGGGTCTAGTCTTGTTTCCCATCTTCAGCAATGACCTGGGTGAAGGGACAGAGTGGACCCTCAGCAAGTTTGCTGATGATGCAAAACTGAAAGGGGTGTCAGAGTCTAAATCGTGTCTCCCTTGTTCAAATCACCAAAGATAAAGATTGCCTTTGTTACCTTTCCAGACTCAGCCCAGCTTGAATGCCCAGGATGTGTCTGTCTTACTTCAGCTAGAAAAGGCTTATGGAATAGTTGTGTTTGGGGTATGAACAGGTAAGCTGTGCAGGGAGGGGGTGGAGGCCTTCCCCGGTGCTGCCACCGGACAATGCATGAGAATTCACAGGAAGATTCCCTGGGGACCTGCACCTGGACACCAAGCTAAAAAAAAACGTTAAAAAGACCTGAGCAATGCCTGTCAAGAAGAACACCTCCACCAGAACAACTCGAGCAACAACTCCCCCAGAACAACACCAGGAAGAAGAACTCCTGACAGACTCCAGAACATCCCTCAGCCACGCACACGTCTCTCTGCCTCCCCCCATCTCTGCCTGATGGTAATATCATCTCTGCTCTTTTCCTTCCCTGCTCTTCTCTTTTTCTTCATTGTTCCCTCTCCCTCTCTCCCTCCTTCTCTCTCTCCCTCTGTTTTGTTGAACTTTGTCCTTTAATAAATAGTTTTGTGGTGCTATCCGATCTTGCTTGCACCTTAATTTCAGAACATGGAAATCTGTATGAACAGATCTTGCTCCTCTGGACAAAGATATTGTTCATCTCTGTTCTCCAGACCTTGACAAGGGGTGG
Organism: Pogoniulus pusillus; assembly: GCF_015220805.1. Lineage (NCBI taxonomy): Eukaryota > Metazoa > Chordata > Aves > Piciformes > Lybiidae > Pogoniulus > Pogoniulus pusillus. The sequence goes on along the minus strand of NC_087288.1, from coordinate 8,821,637 downwards.
CTGACACCACAGTGCTGTGCTGCCATCCAGCATGACCTGGACAGGCCAGAGAGTTGAGTGGAGGTGAACAACATGAAGTTCAGCAAGAGTCCTGCACCTAGGGAGGAATAACCTCATCCATCAGTACAGGATAGGGTTGCCCTGCTGGACAGCAGCTCCACAGAGAAGGACCTTGGAGTCCTGGTGGACAATAAGTGGCACTTGTGGTGACTCAGCCAGAGACAGAATGCTTCTTCAAAAACATGTAATGGGTTCACAGCCTGCTAACCTGCAGCTTGGTCATCTGTTTTCTCCTTCTTTATGGTTTAATATTTATGTGAATTTGGCCAGTGAGAATTCACTCAGTAGTAGATGGATTACTAGCAAAATGAAAGCAGGGAATCCTGGAAGGCTGCTTAAGGCAGAAGTTTTTGGATGTTTCAGAAATGCTTTGGGCACAGTGGTTTCCCACAACATCCTCTGAGGTGCCTACTTGGACTGTGAGTTTTCTGTGGGAGAGCTGCCTCAGCACTCATTCATCAGCACCCAGAAGAACATCATCCTGGACACCTTTGAGCTGCCTGACTAAGCAAACAATCTAAATATCAAACCTCCTGAAAGCAGCTGTTGGTGCATAACAGCCTTTAGTGACATCTCAGCTAACAGCTGCTGGATTGAACACTAATGGACAGTTTAAAGATGTCCCCAGCCCAAACCACCCTTTAACTGGCTGGAGCTTCTGGCTCATATATCTAGCTGATCCAGGACAGACAAAAGCATTCTGTTTGTGCCTTACACTGAAATAGCTACCACTAAGAATAGAATCACTGAATTGTTTTGGTTGGAAAAGACCTCTGAGATCATCCAGTCTAACTGTCAGCCCAACACCACCATGGCCATTCAACCATATCCCCAGGTGCCATGTCCACATATTTCTTGAACACTTCCAGGGATGGTGACTCCACCACCTCCTTTGGAAGTACCTCAGGAAGACATGAAATTGCTTCACTACAGTGCAGGATTGAAGTGAATCACTCTTACAGTCTGCTCACAGAGTATTCTGCCTATCATGATCAAGTTTCTAACTGGTGGCAGGGGAAAAAAACACATTTACTACCAAGTAACCAAAGTGAGAGGCAGAAAGAAATCAGCTCAACTTCCAGATCTTCATAGGAGTGGAGAATGATGGCTTAGATTTTTCATCTCTGTATCAGTTGGATGCTGGGGTTTGGTTTGTTGTTTTTTCCCTCCATCAAACAGAACCTGCACTAACTCATGTTTACAGTCACCTTCCCCACATGAGACTGCCTTTGCAAAACATTCTTCCAAGACTTCAATGGGAAGGTAGAGAAATTAAACCAAAACATCAGTGTGGCCCTGTTTCCTTAATGGCATATGAGGCAATTTGCAGGAGAGCTATACTACTGGCAGCAAAATTCCTCTGGGAACCACCTTAATAATAGAATCATAGAATTGTTTTGGTTGGAAGAAGCTGTAAGACCATCATGTTCAACCTTTGGCCTAACACCACCATCATGCTCATTAAACTGTGTCCCAAAGTGCTGTCTCCACACATTTCTTGAACACTCCTAGGGATTGTGACTCCACCACCTCCCTGGGCAGCCTGTTCCAGTCCCTGACCACTCTTGCAGTGAAGACATTTCCCCCAATATCCAACCTGAACCTCCCCTGGCACAATTTCAGGCCATTTCCTCTCGTTCCATCACCTGATGTGAGGGAGAAGAGACCAACCCCTCCTCACTCCAACCTCCTTTCAGGGAGCTGCAGAGCGCAAGGACATCCCTCCTCAGCCATAATTAAGCTAATGAAGCACCATGGTCTATCATGTGCTAGGACTACAAGCTGCCCTTTGCTCAGCAGTACCTGCTGCAGCTGACACATGCTTTGCACACTGGACATGGTTTGCCTCCTCTTCCTCCTTGTCTCAGGCTTTCTATTGCTGCACCAAGCTGTCACTAACAAAATAAAATTCCAGGCTCTCTGGGGCTAGGAGTCAGACTTGGGAGGTGCTGCTGTCTCTGGCATCATGGACGGTGGCCAAACCTCAGCAGGTATCTGAGGTGGTCCTCCCTTTGCCTTTGCTGTGTCCTGGTGTTGCTGGGACAGACTCCCAGGCCAGCAGGCCATCAGCAGCTCTGAGTCAGCCAGCACAGCTGATTGGAGTTGACTGCAGGTGTGTCCTGCCCCATGAGCATCACAACCAGTGTAAGGAGGGAGTCTGCTGAGGGGAGCCTTCTGGTCTTGAGGACTGCGTTCCTGTTCAGTGTGGCTGCTGCACTTTTGCTGGGTTGAGTATAACTTTAGATCTCTTGTGTTGACCTTGGTTTTCATTTGGCTATTTCATTAAATCCATTTTCATGTCACCCTGTGAGTCTCCTCTCATTTTCCTGATCCCCCCTTCTCTTCTGGGGAGGGGTCACTGGGTGATAGAGCAACTGCTAGAGTTTAGCCCCAGATAGGGCCTAAATGCAGCCAACCTGGCAGTGGTGTTGTCAAGGACACACTAATTGCAGGGGGATGCCATCTCTAAATGCAACATCTAGTGCCACTGGAGATGGGCTAAGGATTTGAGACACAGAGAAGGTGTGCTAGAAGGACCTACTGGAGCTCCTAGCCTTTCCAAAAAAGAGGAAAACAATCCAGGAAAAACAACCTGGAGGTTCTGACTTAGCACCAGTGTTAGCTACCTTTCATGACTTCATGGTCCTCAGTAGCCAGCCTGTGTGACATGAGTTGGGACTCCTGCCTCATCTCGGATGCTGTTTCAGGAGATGCGATTCGCACTGTGCTGTGCACACACCTCACCTTCTGAAGGCTGCCTCAGCTGTGGACTTGCTGAAGACTGTGACTGCTTGTTCAAGGCTACTGGAGTCTTCAGAGGGAAGACTGGGATGTTCTTGATGGAAATTATTCTCCTCTCAATAGTTTCCAAAAAGCCTCTGGTGATGTCTGAGCCTAGCAGGGCTGAAAAACCATCAGAGATGCTATTGCAGTCTCTCTCTGGTTCTTTTATCTTCAGGGCTGCTGTGGAGCCCAGGGGTCCCCCAGCACAACTCTGCCATTCAAAGTCCCAGGGACAGTCCATGAGCTCACAGGCTGGTTTGTTCCCTAAGCACCAGAGCACCATGGTAACCATGCAGCACCTTTGAGTAAGGCTTCCAGCTAGCCTTCACCCTTGCCACTCCAGAGCCTGGCCAGGCAGGTGACAGCAGAGCTGGGACTCCTCATTTCTCCAGCAGCCAAGCTAAACACCAGTGGCAGCAAGGAATCTCCAAGAGTCTTGATGCTGGCGAGATGAAATGTTGTTCATCTCTAAATGAGAGTTGAATTTTGACATATAGAGCTCGATCTGGGATCTGAAAATACCCTGAGAATAGAAACATCTTTGCAAAGCAAGAAATTCATTCTCCCATCCGGCTTAAGTTGTCAGGACTCCCTCCCTCTCAAAATGAGGCCATCTATCACACAGACAAGCATCTAACTTTAACCCAGATTTGAAACTCTTGACTTGAAGGCTTGTAATCAAAATGCCAGCAACACCCCAGCTGTTCTCAGGCTCACACTGATGGGCTGCACCTGCTCAAAGCTAAAATAATAAAATCTGACTTTCCACAATTAACACATCAGCTGGGTCTGTGTGAAGACACTGCAGAAGCAATGCCAGAAAAAGCTGTCTGGGTGCCAGCAGTGCCATTTTGGCACAAAAGCCTGGCAAACACAGCGCCAAAAGCACTACAGGAAGAGGCTGAAATATTGAATGTGCTGCTGTATCATAAAATCCGAAGTGTTAAACTATTGCAGATGGCTGTTATACATTCTCCTTCTCATCCCTGAAAGTGAGGACTTCACTTCATCAGGCAGAGCTATTGTCCTCACTACAGCAAGGAGAAGTGGACTGTCAAGAGCAAGCCTGTCCTGCAGATGGAGCCCTCAGGACCAGGGAAGTGATTGTGCTGCTGTACTCAGCACTGGTGAGGATGCACCTCGAACACTGAATTCAGTTTTGGGCCACTCACTCCAAGAAGGACATTGAGGTGCTGGAGCTTGTCCAGAGAGGGACAATGAAGCTGGTGAAGGGTCTGGAGTACAGGTGTGGTGAAGAGCAGCTGAGGGAACTGGGTGGGAGGGAGTTTGGAGAAGAAGAGGCTGAGGGGAGACCTCACTGCTCTCTACAACTCCCTGAAAAGAGGTTGGAGAAAGGTGAGTGTTGGTCTCTTCTCCTTAGTATCAGGTAATAGAATGAGAGGAAATGGCCTGAAATTGTGCCGGGGGAGGTTCAGGTTGGAAATATTTCTCTTCTACAAGAGTGGTCAGGGACTGGAACAGGCTGCCAAGGGAGATGGTAGAATCACCATCCCTGAAGATGTTCAAGAAATGTGTGGACATGGCACTGGGAACATGGTTTAATGGCCATGGTGATGTTAGTCAATGGCTGGACTCAATGATCTTAGAGAGCTTTTCCAACCAATTCTATGGTTCTATGATTCTATGACCTGGTCCCCACACAGCCCTGCTCTGAGCTCACCTATTTGGCAGCTCAGTGTTAAACTAGAATCCGAAAACTATTGAAAAATTGGTGTTACTCTCTATCAGGGCCAGAAATTAATCTGGTTCTCAGTCTGAGACATGTTGGTATTTCATGGCCATCAGGATCTTTGTCGTGTATCTCTTCATAAGAGTTATGAGTCACTGTTCACCCTTTATCTCACAGACTGGAAACTGAGGTAGACACAGAGTTGGTGATTTCCACAAATATCAGAGGTAGTCAATGTTCCATGGAAAAGACCTCTAAGATCATCACTGTTCTACCTTCTACACAGCACCTCCATGGGCACTAGCCCATGTCCCAAAGTACCACATCTACTTGTTTATTGAACACCTCCAGGGATGGTGACTCTACCACCTCCCTGGGTAGCTTATTCTAGTCCCTGACCACTCTCTCAGTAAAGACATTTTTCCTAATATCCAACCTAACCCTCCCCTGGTGCAGCTTGAGGCCATTTCATCTCATCCTGTCATTAGTTACTTTGGAGAAGAAGCCAACACTGACCTCACATCAACCTCCTTTGAGGGAATTGTAGAGATCAATAAGGTCTCCTCTCAGCCTTCTCCTCTTCAGGCCAAACAATCCCAGCTCACTTAGCCTCTCTTCACCAGACCTGCTCTCCAAACCCCTCACCAGCTTTGTTGTCCATTTCTATACCTGCTCCAGCACCTCAATGTCTTTCTTATACCATGGTGCACAAAACTGAACCCAGTACTCGAGGTGCAGCCTCACCAGTGCAGAGTACTGTGGCAAATAGGGGCATGGACTCCACAGGATTCCCAAGCAAAAACATTTATTGCACAACTTGTACCACTTATATCCACTTTGAGTTCTGCTCACTCAGCAGTCTTCAGATCAGGCACCCAACTCTCCATGCATGTTGATTACATTGGCGAATTAAATCAGGGACCTCCTCAGCCTGTAAATCTCCATCCTTCCTACTGCTGCCATTCAACAGCAGGATATTGGTATCCACCTCTCACTCAATGCTGTCACCAGTTTTCTGAATTTCCAAGTGAGCATTTTCAGCCTTTCTCCTACACTGGCATGTCTGGGATACTGAGAAAGACATTCCCATAAGGATCTCCAAGACTGGCTCATTTTTCCCTTCAGATCCCTGCTTTAAACTCTCCTTTGCTGCCACAGCTGGAAAAAGCACTCCACAGAGGTCACACTGCTGATGTGCTGACAGCCACCTGTTCTCATGGCACATGCTTTTTCCTCTCTGCACATCTCCGTCTATCATCATGTTGCAGGTTCTCTGGGGACATGACTGTCCCTACTCTGTGCTCATGCAACACCTACGGTGGTGTGACCCTGGCAGATGACTGAGGTCATTGGAAGCATGCAGTAAGCTGCTCCCTGCTTGCAGGTCTCTCAGGCTTGAGGGCAGAACGAGCCAAGAGACATTAGGCAGGCAGCAAGTGACAGAAGGATGCTCAGAGCTCAGGACCTTGCTCTGACTCTCCTTGTGCCTTCATATTCCTGTCCTAATGCCTACCCCCAGAAACTTCTCCAATCCCCTGCCAAGCCTCCCTCGTTCCTTGTCCTGACACCCTCCTCACTTGGTGGACCTCATGGCTTTGACCACCTTGTTCTGCTCACAGATTCTCTGCACATCTCTGGCACAACTTTGCAACCAGCATGACCTGAACTTGTAACGATGCCCACAAAAACTCTGGGTGAGCACACAGCTGGGTGGGCAACATTGTGAAAGCAAAATGCCCTTTCCAAAACCGAAATCAAGTTTGAGAAGCAGACTTGAAATTTTTAATTGGCAGTTTAATAATTTGTATTTATTCAAATACCTTATCAATGTCTATAAATATCTGAGGGATGGGTGTCAGAATGAAGCTGCCAGTGATGCCCGGTGATAGGACAAGGAACAATGTGTATGAGCTGGAACAGAGGAGACTCCACCTCAATATAAGAAATTTCTTTGCTGTGAGTGTGCTGGAGCAGGCTGTCCAGAGAGGTTATGGAGTTTCCTCCTCTGGAGACTTTCAAGACCCACCTGATGCATTCCTGCGTGGCCTACCCTAGGCTTTGGCCAGTGAGTTGGACTCAGTGATCTCCAGCAGTTCCTGCCAGCTCCTAATTCTGTGATTCTGTGTTTCTTTGAGCTTCTTATTTGGGGCAATAGAAGTGGAGGAATTTGCTCACTTGCCTACATTCTGCTTAAGATTCTGTTCCATTTTCTTGATATAATGTGGGCTACAGTATGTCCTTGTTTTTCAGGGCATCATCTCTTTTCCTTGGCAAAATCTTATCTGAATAGACTTCAAGGAGCTGCTATGTCATTTGGGATTTGTAGGTGTCTGATAATCTAACTTGACAAAAAATTCCTGGTTCTCCATACCTTACAGTCACACTGATTCTCTCATCAGTGGATATTTTGCACCCTGAGTTGCTGCAAACCCATGATAACTTGTGTCCTCTTCTTGTATAAGGGAGACACCAGGCAACCAAGAGAATCATGGAGCTGTCAGGGCTGGGAGGGTCCTCAAGAATCATCCAGTTCCAACCCCCCTGCATTGGGCAGAGACACCTCACAATAGATTAGGTTGCTCAGAGACACATCAGCCTGGCATTAAAGATCTCCAGGGATGAGGCTTCCACCACCTCCCTGGGCAACCTGTTTCAGTGTTTCACCACCCTTATGGTGAAGAAATTCTTCCTAACATCCAATCTGAATCTTCTAGTTTTGCTCCATTCCCCCCAGTCCTATCATTTCCTGACATCCTAAAAAGTCCCTCCTCAGCTTTCCTGTAGGCCCCCTTCAGATACTGGAAGGTCACAATAAGGTCTCCTTGAAGCCTTTTTTTCTCCAGACTGAACAGCCCCAACTCTCAGTCTCTCTCCATGGGAGAGGAGCTCCAGCCCGCTGATCATCCTCATGGCCCTTCTTTGAACACACTCCAGCACATCCATATCCTTCTTGTAATAGCTGCTAGAAAGCCTTGGTGTCATTGTTGGTGGACTGTTCTTGTGTTCAGGAGCATATGTTTGATGGTTCCCAGAAACTCTGCAGATAAGGACATGTGCTACTGTTGGCAGGGCAGTCCCTAAAGGCCAAGACAACAGTGTGTGTGTTATGTCCTACCATTACACCTTGCTTTCAGGACTTTAGTGGATGTGGTGATGCATGGACTGGCTGAGATATGAATTCCATATCTTAGAAAGAGGAAAGACACTGTGTAGAGGGCAGATGACAACATTTCAGCGTTTTCCCTCTGCATCTCCTTTAGAAGTGGAAAGTGTTAATTATGTAATCTGTTTACAGCTTTGCAGTAAGGCCACTAGCAAAGGCAAAAGCAGTGAAGCCATGAAAATCAACCCTGAAGCGCTAAAATCTGTCAGCTGGCAGAGAAGAAGCAGAAAGCTCTTGATGTCTGCCTAGCGTTTGACAAGCGGCATGAGAATGAATCAACCTTTGCATGCCGCACTCTTCAAACGCAGCCCTGCAGAGCCAACGCCTGGAAGACAGCGAAAGGCTCAGCGCTGTCAACAGCCCACAAGGTGGTGCCATTCCATTATTTTAGGAGGACAGACTCCATCAAGGCATGAGGGACGAGAAGTCAGGATCCAGTACAAATTAGGAGTTGACCTGCTGAAAAGCAGCTCCGCGGAGAAGGACTTTGGAGTCCTGGAGACAATAAATTACCCATTTGACACCAGTGTGCCATTGTGGCCAAGAGGGCCAATAGTATCCTGTGGCGTGTGAACAAAAGTGTGTCTAGGAGGTCAAGGGAGGTTCTGCTCTTCTGCCACCTCTCAGTGGCAGGACAAACAGACAGTGCCCCCCATTAGTTACAGACTCAGGCTGAGTCGACAGAGTGAAGAATGGGAACCCTTTGTTTGAGTGTGAGCAGGACATCACCAGTTATACCCCACACCAATTTCTCACTCTTCTGGAGATGATCATCTTATTTTCTAGTAGTTCTTGAAGGAATAGAAGATTCTGAGAGCTCAGAGCCTTCCTGCCTGTGTCAGATTCAAACAGGTGGCTTAGAAGTCTAGCACTGTCTCAGACCCAGCTTGAATCCTTTGCTCTAACAAAGCTCCTTTTGAGGTCAGAGTGACCTTTTGCAGGGTTCAGCTGGCTAGTCCTACCCTGCAGGTTCTCTCCTTTCCTTTGGGCCCTGTTCTTTGTTGGATGTCAGTTGCCTGTGAGACCAGTGACTTCTAAACCATGCAAAAAGCTAATGTCCACCAGACATGAAAACTGCTGCTTAAGGATACATCCTCACAGTCCCCACAAACACAAACACCAGATTAGCAAAGCAAGAAGCCAAAGCAAACTTTCAGAAGGATGCACAGCTCTCTTCAGCAGCTCTTTAACAAGCTAAGTTGCCTTTTTTCCCCTAGTCATCTTAAGCATAGAATGGCTTGAGTTGGAAGAGACATTAAAGATCATCTAGTTCCAACACCCCTGCCATGGGCAGCAGCACCTCCCACTAGACCAGGTTGCTCAAAGCCACATTTAGCCTCATCTTCAGCACTTCAAGGGATGAGGTGTCCACAGCTTCTCCGGGCAACCAGTTCCAGTGTCTCACCAACCTCATAGTAAAGAGCTTAATTGGTGGAATATCCCTAGTGATATTCAAGGTGAGGCTTGACAGGGCTCTGGGCAACCTGATGTGGTGGAGGATGTCCCTGCTCACTGTAGGGGGTTTGGTCTAGATGAGATCTTTTCCAACCCAGACCATTCTATGATTCCATGATTCCATGATTCTATGATTCTATGATTCCATTCTAGCTGAGCGTGGGCTCAGAGCCCAATAGCCAACACGCCTTCCAAAGAGTTTCCAAGGCAGAGAGAAAATCTGAGCACAGTATGGCTGGGGGCTAAAAGCAGGAGCTACTAGACAAGCAAACATGAGAGTGGCATGTGCCAGCCTACATGCTGCCAACTTTTGTTTAAGCATTTGGGCTTCCTGAGAAGGATTTCTGCAGAGAATAGCAAGTGAGATGCGGGGGTGTGCTGGGGGAGCTCCTCCCAGCCACAGAGAGAGCATCAAGAGGCTTTGTATGCTGAGCAAAAGATAACAACTGAGTGGAAACGAGCTAAAAAGTGCTGGAAATGAGCTCGAAAGTGCTGGGTCCTGCACTTGGGCCACAACAACGCCATGAATGCTCAGGCTTGGGGCAGAGTAAATGGAAATTGCCTGGCAGTAAAGGACCTGGGGCTATTGGTCAACAGCAGCTGAATATGAGCCAGCAGTGTTCCCAGGTGGCCAAAAAGGCGAACAACGTCCTGGCCTGGGTCAGGCATGGTGTTGCCAGCAGCAGTAGGGAAGTGATGATGCTGCTGTACTCAGCACTCGTGAGGATGCACCTCAAATATTGTTTCCGTTTTCGGGCACTCACTCCAAGAAGGACATGTCCAGAGAAGGGCAACAAAGCTGGTGAAGGGTCTGGACAATAGAGCTGGTAAGGAGAAGCTGAGGGAACTGTAGTTGTTCAGTCTGCAGAAGAGAAGGCTGAGGGAAGATGTTATTGCTCTCTACAACTCCCTGAAAGGAGGCTGCAGTGAGGTGGGGGTTGGTCTTTTCTCCCTAGTATCAGGTGACAGAACAAGAAGAAATGTCCTGAAATTGTGCCAGGGGAGGTTTAGGTTGGAGATTAGGAAAAATTTTTCACTGCAAGAGTGGTCAGGCATTGGAACAGGCTGCCCAGGGAGGTGATGGAGTCACTGTTCCTGGACATGTTCCAGAAACGTGTGGACATGGCGTTCGGGGACATGGTTTAATGACCTGGTGCTTTTAGGTTGATGGTTGGACTGGATGACTTTAGAAGGCTTTTCCAACCAAAACAATTCTGTGATTCTATATGAAGAACTCAGTAATGACCACATGTAAGGTCAAGGATATACAGGGCAAAGAAAAGAGCATTTCTGTTTGATAAAAGAGTGTATCAAAGGAGATCTACCCAGAAGGAATAACATTACCCTCCCCTAGACTTATTGCTAGGCTAAATGACTCTCCTAAGTGTGCAAGGAGTTTTGTGGAACATCTGTTTAGTGAAACAGTGTTCTTTTTGTGGAACATTTCTGTGGTTTATCCATCCTTCAGCCTCATTCCTAGGACTAAAAGAAGCTTGTCTGTAACTTCTTGGTGATGATTTTGTGGAGTCCTGTCAAGCAGCAACTAGAAGATATCAAATGTTCCCTTTACTGTCTGTTTGGGTGCAATCTATTTCTGTCTGAAGTGTCTCAACCATCTTCAGATAAGTGTCCTGGAGATTAAGGACATCATAACCCAGGAACATCACAAAGTTTTCCTTATGTACTACCCTTGGGCCAACTGAATGAGATATTAGGTCATGGGAAAGGCAAGGGAGATTTCAAAGGAAAGCATTAATGGGAAAGATCAGAACATTAGGGAATCTCTCTCTCCTTCTGCCCCCACTAGTGCAGCACAGTTTTTGGCATCTTCCATAGCAAGCATTTTGTCCAGCCAGGTTTTATATTACCATTTATACACCATTTTATATTATCATTGCTTGAGATGACTTTGCCTTTCTCTGAGCTCCTGCTGTGAGTTTCCTTGGCATTATTCTTTATTTGGATTCAATTCATGGGGGCAGGTGAACTCAAATTAAGCAGTCTGTGCTCAGAATTTGCACACATGATGACTTTGGACCTGAGGTTCCCCAGGCCAAGTAGCCCTGCTCTAGATCAAGCATTAGATTTCCTTAACATCCCGTGATGCTCAGGTCTGAAGGCTTTGAGCCTGCTTCTTTGTTAATGTGTCATTTCTCTTTGTTACAGCTCTCCTGTCCTAGCACAGCCACATTAATGGAGGAGCCACAGGCTACCACTTGCAGTTGCAGTCCTGCTGTTTGAGGAGCAATCAGTCAGGCAGCAATGGAACAGCACATCTCATATTCTGGAAGGGCAGGCTCTTCAGAATGTTTTCCAAGAAAATTATCTGCACAGAGTTCTGTAAAAATCTAATTCTAAGCCATTAACCAATAGCTTATAACCAGATCAGGAAAAAAAAGTACTAATCAGGCATAATAGCCCTGTGACAAATGTGCCAGCACTTAGTCAATTCATTTATCTACCCACCAAATGGATGCTTCAAACCCAAGAGCCTCACCCCTGTAACCTCCCTGGTTAATGTTTCCAAATGACATGCCAAACGTGTCCATTTTATAAAGCCACATTAAAAATAGAGCTGGGAAACAGTCTGGTGGGTCCTCTTGGTTAAGCAGGATTGCTTCATAAAGAATAACTTGGGGGTGTCAGTTGATGAAAAACTCCCCATGAGCCAGCAGTGATCTCTGGCAGCCCAGAAGGCAGCCGTGTGCTGGGCTGCATCCAAAGCAGGGAGAGCAGCAGGGCAGAGGAGGATTCTGCCCCTCTGCTCTGCTGAGACACTACCTGGAGCACTGTGTCCAGTTCTGGTGCTCCCACCATAAGAGGGACATGGAACTGCTGCAGTGGGTTCAGAGGAGGCCATGGAGATGATCAGAGGCCATGGGGACAAGCTGTGAGAGCTGGGGGTGTTCAGCCTAGAGAAGAGAAGGCTTCAGGGAGACCTTAAAGCAGGCTTCCAGTACCCGAAGGGGGCCTACAAGAAAGCCATGAAGGGACTTTTTACAAGTGCTTGTAGTGATAGGACAAGAGGGAATGGACTGAAGCTTGAGAAGGGCAGAATTAGACTGGAGATCAGGAAGAAATTCTTTACAGTGAGGGCAGTGAGACACTGGAACAGCTTGCCCAGGGAGATTGTGGATGCCCCCTCCCTGGAGGTGTTCAAGGCCAGGTTGGATGAGGCCTTGAACAATGTGATCTAGTGTAGTGGGAGGTGTCCCCACTCTCCCTGGCTGGAGCTAGGTGATCTTTAAGGTCCCTTCCAACCTAAACCATGCTAATAATCTATGAATCCCAGCCATTGCTGTGGACAGCTATAAAGTAATCCCTGCAGACAGCTGCAGCCTAAACCAGCTTATCTGCTGGTGTGAGGTCAGACAGAGAGACTGAGAGGGGTATGTGTTAATTACAACAATTGTGATTGCTTTGCAAAAGGACATCCCTTGAAGGCTTTCTTAACATCCTGTCTGATCAAAATACAGATTCTTGAGAAAATTAAGTGTTTCATAGTATATCATCTCCTATCAGGGTGATTGTAATCACCCAAACACAGAATAGCTATGAGGTATTTCCTTAGAAAGCTCAAGCTTATCAGATGTTGTCTTGCAGGGTTAAGCTGATTAATGCAATGGTTAGGAAGGAAACTCTCTCCACCAGGCACACTTAGTATCCACCAAGTAGCCAAGTCTTACCTGGCCTCTGTGGCTGGGCAAAAGCTGTGGTAGACTCAGAGCCAAGTGTGGGCTGCCAGGCCAGCAAGCACTCACATCTAGCTGGCTGCTGCCTGAGCTGGGTTATCCCACCTCTACTCTGCCTCTGGAACACATGCCTTATGGGGAAAGGCTGAAGGACCTGAGGCCTTTTAGTCTGGAGAAGAGAAGACTGAGAGGGGATTTAATCAATGTTTATAAATATCTGAGGGTTGGGGGTCAGGAGTGGGGCACAAGCTCTGCTTACTTGCTCCCTATGATAGGAGAAGGAGCAATGGATATAAGCTGCAGCACAGGAGGTTCCACCTCCTGTTTTGTTTTGTTTTGTTTTCCCAAGAAATCTCAGATGTTCACATTTTAGCTTTATCCCAGGAGCTTCTCACTGTACAGGAAATCAAAAAGCAACAAGCAGCAGCATCAATTCAAACAGCTCAAGGCCAGTGTGACCAGACAACTCTCTTTCTGTCCACTCAAAATGCCTAGAAGACAAGTGCCATACTGTTCTCACAGACCTTTGGGTTGTTGGGGTGTTTTGGCCAGTGTGCCACAAGCAGGTTTGATGGGAGTGGGAATGGCAGCCTCTTATTGGAAATCAAATGAGTAAGCCCTGCCAACACCAGTACTGACTAATCCACTCAAACAATTACTTCTGGGACAGCTGATGATGGTTTTCATAACCCGATATTCCCTGCAAACTGATGTCACTGAGAACACTTTGGATGCCCTCCATATAAGTCCCAGATTTCTCTGCTACTTCCCTGTCCCAATTCAAACCAGTACCACTCTGTTTATTAAAAAGCTTACATTTAGCTCCTCTGAGAAACAGGGAAACAAAAAAAAGGGGGGGTGTGTGTGATAATACTGTGAGATTTTTGCACTGTGCAGGTAACAGAAATCACAGCATGCAGCTGGGATTACTCCCCTCAGATGGAGACGGCAATCATTGCCCACCAACATTTTCTGCCACTTGTGCTGTCTCCCTGAAGGGCTCAGATTCCACTGGTGGGATCACGATGGGGGCCAGCAGCCTGGATGCTAACTCTGGACAATGGCAATGATGAGCTTGGGCTGAGAATCATTCCCCATCCAAAGTGAATCGGGGTAGGACAGAAAAAGAAAGGGGGAGGTTGTAACATGCACAAGAAAAATTGACATCTAAAGGTCCAACCTGGTCCTCAGTGTCAGCACCAGGATGAATTATTAAAGCTGAAACTATTTTCCGAGGCTAATTTTCCTTTCCTTGCTTATGTTGGCATATCCTGCCTAGCAACAGAGGTGACCTCTGGAGGTTGCTTGTAGCAGCGTTTCACAGGGCTGTGTTTGCTCCTTCCCACCCAGACAAGGGAAGGAGCAGAGCCAGGTTTCTCTTCTTCTTGCCGTCAGTATTACCTTCCAACTGCTATGTGACAGCCCTGCTCTGTGGCATTTCAAGTTGTAAGCACTGCCAGGAAAGATTTCAGTTCATCTTTAAATAAAACAACAACAACAACAAAAGAAGTTATTTGTGAATCACCCCTTTTAAAAATAAGCACTCTTCAGAATTCACACGGTGTCAGGGCAGCAAAAGCTCCTGTTTGCCTCTCCCAAAAGCAGGCTAACTCTGTGACAGAAATCTCTGCCTTCAAAGAAAGATACAGCCCAGATCACTATGGTACCAGAGTCCCAGATGTTTTCTCTGCTTCTCTCCTCCAAATCAGGGTGGATTTAATCGAAGATCTTAATTATAGTCCCCATTCTAAAAATGGCTCCTTGCTAAAATGAGGCACGGGTTGTGCACAGCTCCTCTGTGGTACGGGGGCATGCGGTGAGTCCATCAGTTCCCTCACATCTGCTGTGGCCCCTGCTGCCTTGCAAACCCCTGCCTGGGAAGAGATTAACCCCTTTCTCACTAGCATCTGTGCGGGGTACAGGCTGCATTCGAGCACAGTCATAGATACGACCTGAAAGACTTTGCCTTCAGCTCCCAGGTCCCAGTGAGGGCCTCAGGGGCAGGGTGAAGGCTGAAAATAGGAAAGATGTGGGAAATGTCTGTGAAATTGTTTTCCTCCGTGCTTGCCAAAGTGCAAAGCAGGTCCTGAGAGAGCTTGCAAGCGCAGGAGACAAGAGAAATAAACAGCACCTACTCATCACATCTCTGTGGATGCTTCTCTTGTGTTTATTCCTGACTTCTGGGCATAATCCTTTCCTTTAAGTCCCTTCTGTTCTAATATATGAGGGCATATAGGAGAAAAAAGAAAAGGAAAAAAAAAAGGAAAAAAAAGGCAAGGTGTGTTTCTGCCATCACACAGAACACTGAGGGTGATCTCTTTGTGGGACCAGCAGCAAAGCTCTTGCATTCTACCAGCCTTTTTCTTGGGGCAGACTCATTTGAGTGCCTTATGGAGACCTCCTTTCCTGTTAACCATGGCACAGATGGCCTTCTCTTTCCTCCTCAGCCACAGCTCAGTCTTGCTGTGGCTCCTATAGTTATATGTAAAGCTAACAGGAGATTGTTTCTTCTATTTGCCTCTGCACTTGGTGATGCAGAATTCTGGAAATGAAATAGAAGACCATGGTTGGGAAGCTGAGACTCCTCAATGCTTGAGAACTGCTGCCGTGAGCCAAAAAAATCTCTCTAAATCACTCTGTCTCATGTAGAGTGTTGATAACTCTGCAATGCTCTCCTAGAGAGAAGAGATCACTTAGCTCAGCCCTGTTTTAAATGCCTCCACACAAAAGCAATGCAGTGGAGAATCAAGCACAGCAAGGAGGAGCAATCTGTAAGAGACTCTCAAATGCTGGTTTGCTTGAAGCAAAATCACTGGGTTATGATATTACAGTGAAATCTCAACAGAATCATATAATCATTAAGGCTGGAAAAGATCATCAAGTCCAACCTTCAACTCAACACCTCCATGACCACTAGACCATGTCCCACAGTGCCACATTTACTCACGTTTTTAATGCCTCTGGGCACAGTGAATCCACCACCTCTCTGGGCAGCCTATTCCAATGCCTGACCACTTTTTGCATAAAGACATTTTTCCAAATATCCAACCTGAATCTCCCTGTGTGTGGTTTGAGGCCAAATACTCCTGTCCTGGCATTAGTTACCTGGGACAAGATCACAACACTGGGCTTTTTCTAATCTCCTTCCAGGTAGAGAGCAGTGAGATCTCCCCTCAGCCTTCTCTTCTCCACACTAAACAACCCCAATTCCCTCAACTGCTTCTCACTAGCCCTGTTCTCCAGACCCTTTGCCAGCTTTGATGCCCTTCTCTGGACACTCTCCAGCATCTCAATGTCTTTCTTGTAGTGAGGGGCCCAAAACTGACCCCAGTATTCATGGTGTAGCCTCACCAGTGCTCAGTACAGGGGCACAATCACTCTCTTGGTCCTGCTGGCCACAGTGTCCCTGACCCAGACCAGGATGCTGTTTTGCCTTCTTGGCTACCTGGGCACACTGCTGCCTCATCTTCAGATGGCTGTCCTACCAGCACCTCCATGGCCTTTTCTGCTGGGCAGTTTCCATCGACTCTGCCCCAGGCCTGGAGTGCTCATGGGGTTGTTGTGACCCAAATGCAGGATCCAGCACTTGACCTTATTAAACCTCCTGCAGTGAACCTTAGCCTATTGATCCAACCTATCCAGATATCTCTGCAGAGCCTTCCTATCCTTCATCAGATCAACACTCCCACTTACTTTCATGTCTTCTTGAAACTTACCGAGGGTGCACTCAATCCCCTCATCTAAATCAGTGATAAAGAGTTAAATAAGACTGGCCCCAGCACTGAGCAGTGAGGAATTCCACTTGCATAGAAGGCCTCTTTTGCAAGGTAGTGTCCTGCCTTGATATAGCTTCCCAGGCAATTTACACATGGTTTATGTATACAATTATTTCAGTTTTCTGTTTGCTTAGGTATCAAGGCAAATTTCTCCAGGTTTCAATTGCATTTCTGTTTCTCAGCTTTGTTGCAGCATTACCTTGATCTCTGTGTTCAACAGCTAACTCAGAGCTGGAGCTTGCCGCTGCCTACATGCAAATAAAACATCAGATTGTGGGTGTGGGCCAAAGAACTGAGGAACAGATAAACCAAACAAGCTTACCTAAATTAGCAATAATTTAATAGCTAAGACAAGGGCTAACGATCGTTTGCCCTCAAGCGTGATGAGTCACCAGGGATGGAGCTACTCCACACAAAAGCAAACCTCCCAGGTTACCCAGAACCAAACCCCGCAAATCTTGAAGTCTTGATTAACTTAAATGGATCATTTAGCAACCATCTCTTGTTCAGTCCCACTTGTGTTTGCTGACGTTTTGCTTAAGGGTTCAGGCAGTGAGTCACTGCACACAACCCCCCACCTCAGCCCCCGACCCAGCCCCACCACGTTCATTAATCAGCAGCTAATGACAACTATTAGTAACCGTGAACTAGAATAAATGTAGCTATGTGGGATGTCCGTGGACAGCTGCACAGTAATATAACAGGCCTTATGCATACCTCGTTGTCCCAGAAGATAGAGATGTAGGCACGATGCTTTAGATACTATCAAGAGCCATCAGAAAGCAGGGAGTGGGGGTAATTAGCCTGACACATAGTTCGACTCTGCTTTCAAACAGTTACCAGACACTAAAGTGAATTTACCAGGAAGAGCTTCTCCTGGTGTTTCAGATAGATTTTGACCTATGTATTTTTAATCCATCTCTTGGCTCTGTCATTTTGCTTTTCTGCCTCTAATTTTGGACTGTTCCATTTGTTCCAACAGCTCCTATTATTTTTTTTTTTAATAGAATCATAAAATCGTTGCAGTTGGAAAAGACCTTTAAGGTTGTGGAGTCTCCCCCTCTAGAGACTTTCAAGACCTGTCTGGATGTGTTCCTGTGTTACTTGCCCTAGGTGATCCTGCTTTGGCAGGGGGCTGGACTTGATGATCATCTCCAGAGGTCCCATTCAACCCCTACCATTCTATGACTCTATGATTATCTAACTCTACTACTTTTGTGTGTAAGCATCACTGGATTTATCTTGTTTGCTTGCTATTTTGGGAGAAGGAGTGCTGCATTGTTCTATTGCTTTGGGAGCTACCCACAAGAAGTCTTCCAAACAGAAATACATTTGCTCAGCACTTATACAACCTGGAAGAAGCCAACTCCTTTTGTTCACACTGTCTGTGTGCTGTGAAGTTCTGAGTTTGCTTCTCAGCTTAAGGTAGCAAGAGACAAACCCAGGAGCCAAACGACAATGCCCAGTAGGCTTGATTTAGCAGGAAAAGTCCAGAGGGACTCTGAGATTCCTAGTGAATTGGTAGTGGGAAGGCAAAAATGGTCAATCAAGTACCAGGTTAAAATCATTCCAGTCCTTGTGATATGCTTCTTCTTGACTTAGTTCGCTCTCAGCTATCTAAAATTGGATCTCCTCAGAACGAATCAGAAACTGCCAAGCAGGTGCATGATGTTTTGGGCAGAACTCTGCAAGGAACTGGAATGAGATCTGGCATGTTGCTCTTGCTAACTGGTCAGCGTTGAGCATGAGATACCACCAGACTGAGGTTGGTAGATTTCCAGGGAGAAAGTTCATTCTAAATTATAATAGCTGAAGTTCTAAAAACACAGGAATTAGGAAATGCCACTGCAAGTGCTGTGCTGTGAGAAGTTCATATTCACCTGTTCCAATCAGCCAATTCCTGAGTTAGTGGTGCCATTTTAATTCACATCTCTGAGAACACTAAAAGCCCTTAATGTCACTGAACGTCCTCACCTGGGGCCTTCCTGCCCACAGGCTCCAGAACCCATTTAAACTCTGGACTGAGCTTGAGTACTGTCTGAATCGTGTGGTAAGTGTGCTTGTCTGAAGCCCTGTCTCTGGCATGGGCTGTGGACCTCTGCTGTAGATAGTTTTTCTCTTGGATTGGTCCCTCAGGTGTCTGTAACAGCTCATCTCCAGTCTTGCTTCTGTTTTCTTTGTTCCTGCAGGAATCAAGAGTCTGGTTCATTGCTTTCTGTGTCTAGGGCTGCTGATGGACACTGACTGGCTACAATGTCCTTTCAGGTGGTTGCAGAGAGCAATAAGGTCTCCTCTAAGCCTCCTCTTCTCCAGGCTAAACGCCCCCAGCTCCCTCTGCTGCTTCTTGTAGAGTTGTGCTCCAGCCTCCTCACCAGCCTTGGTGCCCTTCTCTGGCCACGTTTAAGCACCTCAACATCTTTCTTAAATTGAGGGCCCCAGAACTGGACACACTACTCAAGGTGTGACATAACTAGGTGACTGGTAACATGCTGTTTCCCAGCCCTGCAGGCTGCAGTACTTTTCCTTTCAGTTAATCTCTGTCTAGCTTTGCTGGTGTCTCCTCAATGCTGCTACCTTCTCTTCATTGCTCTATGATTAGTGTATCTGAATGCAACAAGAGGAAGTACAACACACCTTGGCAGGTATTCTACAGCCTTTCCTTAGCAGGAGATATATTTAAGATCAGACTTGATATGGTCCTGGGCAGTCTGATGTAGTTGAAGGTGTCCCTGCGGAGTGCAGGGTAGTGGGGGAAAAAGATCTTTGATGATCCCTTCCAATCTAATGCCATCTGTGGCTTCAGGAGCTAAGGTGGAGCATTAGATGGGTTAGTTAGTTCAGCCTAACAAGTCTAGATTTTAACAGGGCACCTGTGAGAGTCTGATTGCTATTTTTGATGGTTAGAGATTCAGGAAAGGATGAGCACTTCATCTAGCCTCCCACATTCCTGGCTGGGGCTGGAGTATGAGTTAGGCCGCTGTTGCTTAAGTCTCTCTGAAATGAATGGGAGTGAGGCACCTACATGAAGGCTTTTAGAAATCTGTCTAAACACTGTAATAGTAATAATAATTAGCTGTCACATTAGCAGATGCCTAGAAGCTTGACTAATGATGATGCAACAGCAGGAATGATGGAATAATCCTTCCATGCTTTATTGGCAAATTACTGGGGTTTTTGCTTCATTCCTGCTTTATGCCCCCTCAAAACACAGGGAGTGTCCAATTCTTCCTTTACAGCCTTTCTCTTGCAGGGCACAACCTGCCACACCGTCCACCCTGTGCTCTGTTGCATATCCAGGTGCCATAGCAAGTTGTCTTTGCTGCAGCTTAGCTGTCTGCTGAGGTACTGTTGGTGCTCCACTGCCTGCCTGCTAAACACTTGTTTTGTTAATCATCTGTGAAGGCAAATGTCCATCCTTATGTCTTGTAAATCTAGGAAGAAAGTTTGGCCCAGAGGAGGGCCATGAAGATTATCAGAAGGATAGAGAACCTCCTCTATGGGGATAGGTTGAGAGAGTTGGAGAGCCTGGAGAAGAGGAGGCTCTGAGGAGACCTTAGAGCAGCCTTCCAGCACCTACAAGAGGACTTACAAGAAAGCTGGGAAGAGACTTTTTACAAGAGCTTGTAGTGATGAGAGATAATGTACCGAAGCTTCAGGAGGGCAGATTTAGCCTGGAGATTAGGAAGAAATTCTTGCCAGTGAGGGTGATGAAACACTGGAACAGCTTAACCAGGGAGGTTGTGGATGCCTCCCCTTTGGAGGTGTTCAAAGCCAGGCTGGATGAGGCCTTGAGCAACCAGGTCTATTGGGAGATGTTGGAACTATATGACCTTCAAGGTCCCTTCCAACCTAAACCATTCTATAAATCTATGAACCTGTGCTAAATGTGAGCAGGCTGCACGTGTAGTTCCAGAGAAGCAAGAAAACTGAAGCAGGTTGGCTAGATGCATGCTGGTTTGTGAGCCCATCTGAGTTTCAACCTGTAGTTCTCCTTTATCTTCTTGTCTTCATCTATCTCATTGGCTTATGAGGGACTCAAGACTTCCTTGACCCTTCCCATGGGCTCTCAGCCAAACTGGAGCCTGGTGAGCACAACAAATGAAAGACTCTTTGCTTTTTACTCCTGGTATGACCCTGCCATTTGCCCCTCTTGTACTCCTAAGTTTAACCTCAGCAAGAAGGACTGCACTGCTTACTCAGCTTAGCAAAGCACTTTGTACTTGCACAGTATCATGCACACAAAGGTTTTATAGACATGTGTTCTGCAGATAGCTTCCAGCTTTTTGTTACTATTGTACCTGGGAAGGAAAGAAATCCTTTCTCACATATGTGGTGGTCTCATTAATGCCCTGGAACAATTTGTTCCCTGCAGCATCCCACCTAGTTTGTGCCAGAAGCAAATATTATTGTTTACCCAGCTGTACAGCTGGTCTCTGAGTTGACAGCCCCCTCACAGATGTCTAAAGCATCTGCAGAAGGGGAGCAAAGCATTTTGTGTTTCATCAGGTGTGGGCTTCTCTCACAAGTGGTGCCACCCACATGTCACGGCTGCTGGACAGAAACCAGGCTAGAAGTCTGCCTTCTGAAGGTTTCTCCATCGTGGAGATGGTTTTTAAACACCAACACACATCTGCTGCACTCTCCTCCCAGTCTTGTGTGCACTTTGCAGGAGTGTTTGATTACAACCAAGCATTTCCCAAACCATTTCAGTGGTACAGATAAAGCTACTTATTGAGTAGGCTTCCACGTCCTGTTCCCTTCCCTTGGATGTCCTCCCTCCCCTTTTTATGTGACCAACTTGCTTTTTCCCCTAGGGTTTGCTTACCTTTTTTTCTCAGCTTCCTTTGATGAATGTCTTTGAGTAGATATATATGAACAAAAGAGAGCAGTAAATCTAGATTGAGGCTGGCTCTTTTAAATAGCCTCACCTCTGATACCCAAAAGTATGCCTACTGAGCAGGTGGGGTTCTACTGATAAGAAACCAATAGGAAAACTGTCTCAGCTCCAAGACCTTCAAGGAAATGTTCTGTTCATTCCAGCTAGGAAACTCCACCCAGAGCTTTAGGGACAGTGAATGAAAAATACTACCACAGCCACAAAGATATTTTCTTGCTCTCCTCTCTCCGAAGTCACAATCATCAGTAAAATGGTTTGGGTTAGAAGGCACCTTAAAGATCATCTGGTTCCAGCCTCCTGCTATAGGCAGGGACACCTCCCACTAAACCAGGTTCCACCCAGCCTTGAACACCTCCAGGAGGGAACATCCATGACCTGTTCTAATATCTCACAGCTCTCAATTAGGAAGAAATTAAGAATTTCTTCCTAATCTCCAGTCTAAATCTGGCCTCTTCGAGCTTCAATCCATTCCCTCTCATCCTATCACTACAATCCCTTGTGTGAAGTCCCTCCCCAGCTCTCCTACAGCCACCTTCAGGCACTGGAAGGCTGCTAGAAGGTCTCCCCAGAGCCTTCTCTTCTCCAGGCTGAACAACCCTCACTCTCAGCCTGTCCCCACAGGGGTTGTGCTCCAGCCCCCTGATCATCTTTGTGACCCTCATCTGGACTTGCTCCAACAGTTTGATGTCCCTTTTATGCTGAGGGCCTCAGAGCTGGATGCAGTGCTCCAGGTAGGGTGGCACCACAGCACAGTAGAGATGCAGAATCACCTCCCTGGTCCTGATGGTCACACTTCTAA
This sequence comes from Pogoniulus pusillus, assembly GCF_015220805.1. NCBI lineage: Eukaryota > Metazoa > Chordata > Aves > Piciformes > Lybiidae > Pogoniulus > Pogoniulus pusillus. Next base: position 8,799,321 of record NC_087288.1, on the reverse strand, counting down.
TGTGGCCCAGGGTATGGTTGGTCTTCTGAGCAGCCATCACAAACTGGACTAGTTCCATCTCTTGATAAGTGCAACCACAAAGAAAATGTGGGGAATTCATCCAGGCCTCTGGGGTGTGTATCTATACATTCCCAAGCTTCCTCTGGTTATATATAAAAACCAACCAACCAAACAAAAAAAGTGATCCAGTGTAGCCAATAAATTGTCCTATTCTCTGTGGGCTCTGAAAGGCTCTGTGTGAGGGCCTTTCTAGCCCAATCTGTTTTTGTTCTCATCGAGTCCTCACAAACAATAGGGACAACCCAGACTGTTTGATGAAGTCCACGTGCATTGCAGTAGCTGCTCTCCCCTCAAATGTTTATTCCCTCAGCTGCTGCAATGTTGTTCTGTGCCAAAGGAATTATTTCAGCTTTACTTCCTCAGCTGAGGATGAAAGCTCACTTGAAATCACCTACTGCAAAAGAGAAGGCAGATGGATCACAAAATCACATAATCGTTTTGATTGGAAAATCCCTCTAAGATCATTGAGTCCAACCATCAACCTAACACCACCATGGCCATTAAAGCATGTCCTAAAGTGCCACACAAACATGTGTTTCTTTAACACCTCCAGGGATGGTGATTCCACCACCTCCCTGAGCAGCCTGTTCCAATCTCTGACCGAGTGAAGAATTTTTTCCTAATCTCTCCAACATAAACCTCCCCTGACACAATTTCAGGTCCTCTCCTCTTGTTCTGTCACTTGATACTAGGGAGAAAAGACCATCCCCATTTCACTCCAACCTCCTTTTAAGGAGTTGTAAAAAGCAATGAGGTCTCCCCTCAACCTCCTCTTCTCCAGACTAAACAACTCCAGTTTCCTCAGCTGCTCCTCACCAGACCTGTTCTCCAGACCCTTCACCAGCTGTGTTGTCCATCTCTGGACAATTTCCAGCAACTTAGTGTCTTCTGTCAAGTGAGGGGCCCAAAACTGATCACTGCCTGCCCTGTTCAACTAGGTCAGTGGAGCACAGCCCTGCTGCATCTTCTCTCCATTCACATACACGTGCATCAAAGCAAGACTGTGTGGAGGAAGTGGCACAATCATTAGATGGCTATCATCCATGTGTTGGACACATTATAGCATCTCTCCCAAACAAAAGAGTGATAACTCACCTGCTCTTGCAGAGCACTGCCACTGCACTGTGATTTGTGGGACAGCAGCAGAGGAAAGAAAAAGCATGCAGCTGTCCTATAGGTAACCTGTCCTCCAAACCTCTCATGATCCTTCTGAGCACAGAGAAGGTTTCTAAACATTTTCCAGGAAGGAGGGATGGCAAGTTAAGGTGGTTATTAGGCGAGTCAGTATACAGAACTGATAACAAGCATCTTGACCTAAGCAACTTGACCCTTTGCAGGAGACCACAACCTGAATGCTCTCCTTATTTCAGTAATCATCCTCTACTGTGAAAGAACAAAAACAAGAAGGCCTAGCAATGCAAAAAATCTTCAAGATCCCTGTACAATCTTTGATATGTTTGCATCACCCATCCTGCTTAGCAACCTTACCTTCTTTGCTGGAGGATGGATGAGTCCATCTCACTGCAATAGTGCCTGGTTTTGGGGTGATCTGTGTCCTTCTTCTAGCCTCCCAGAACCACAGTGCTCACAACCATGACTCTTCATTCCTGCAGGAGAGATCTGTGCATTTGCTAGCATCAGGCCTGCTTACTGTCTCTGTTCCTGACAGCTTAATAATGGCATGTAAATTCTGAGTCCCTCTTTGGACAGTAAGTTCTTTCTCCGATATAGCTCCTGGGTGCTTTGAGGTTTTACACTGAAACACCTTTTCAAATTTGGCCATCCGCTCTTAAGTGTGGTGACAGGGTGATGAGACCAGATCTGCTGTTATGGAGAGGGCATGAAACGTCCTTCTTAGCACTGATCTTCATCTTCTGCTGTTGAGATTAACTGCATAAACAATTTACCCTGGCAAGACGCAGCCATCTGAAAAAGCATCTGTGAATGGTATTTATGCCCATGTCAGCTTTCAGTTAAGCCAAAAGCAATAGGTGTCAGCCTGTGAAGGAAAAAGGAAGGTAATTAAATTTGTGTGTGTGTCAGTAGGCTCACTTTATGAGAATGAAGCTGCAGGCAATACCATCTCCACTGAAAAAAAGGCTGTCAAATAACAAGAGCAGCTAGTAGGATGACCCCAGCTTTTGATGTGAGGCAAAGCTGAGAAGGGACAGAGGGGGGTTCTAGGAGTCAAGCTGCCTCTTGGAGAGATCACAGCCTGCAAATTCAGCTCTGTATTTCAGCTGCCTGCCCCCTGCTACCAGAAATCCTGGGCATTGAAGAAACAGCAATGGAAAATCCCACTGCATCATTATTTCATCTCAGGCATGCCTGGTTTGGTAGGCTCAGCTTTGCCACATAGGAATCCACAAGCAAACTGGAAAATTAATAGTGGTTCTGGAGGCTGAGTGAAGGTAAAAACCACTGAGATAAAACATTTTGTCTTTAAAGATCTGCACAAGCAGCCCTCAGTCAGTGACACTAATTCAATGGGGCATACCCAGGTCTTGCTGAAGCCCACTTCAGATTTGTCAGAGGTTTTAATTGCATCGATATATTGGTGTCTGAATTTCACCACACAAATCTTCCTGAGATCGTGGTTAGTCACCTAATCTTCTCTGAAATGCTTCCTGTAGCAGTGCTTACAGCAGTGGAAAAGGATTTAGATGGGGCAAATGTTAAAGGTGGGCCTTAATAAGGCTGTTGGGTGCATTTCCCCTCTCCCTGGTTCATTAAGTTCCAGATCTAAGACAGCCTTTAGTGCTCTGTACTGCTGCACAGAAGACTGGCTCCTCCAGAGTCATTGGAGCTATTGTGATATGAATCAGTTATGGAAAAAGCCCAGGGTCTTCCCAAATCCTGGCAAAAGAAGTAAAGGAACAAACTGCTGACTGCACTGCATTTCACTCCGCCAGAGGAGGATTAATTAATGTTTTCAGGCTGCTCTGAAAATTAAAAGTGCCATGTGTGCAAATTGCTGTTCCTGTTTTTTACCCTGTAGCTGATAAGTAGCACGTCCCTTACCAACTAATTGGAAATTGCTTCTTTGGGTATTTTTGGTGTTTTCCAGTGGAGCTGGTACAGCCTGCTGCTTAGTTCTAATAAATGTGCCCTGCCTCACCCTCCCTCCCATCCCCCTTTCTCTAAGCTCTACTGCAAAGGAAGTAAAAACATCAGTCCTTGGCACCATCTGTCAAGCACAGGCTAATCCATTCTTTGCTTGTTTCATGGTCAATTTGGTTTCTTTCTGATTGGTACAGCTACCTTTGCTATTGCTGAGCATTTAATACTATTCAAATGTTTGGGCTTTGCTTTATTTTCATAGTAAGATGATGATGATGATGATGATGATGATGATGATGATGATGATGATGATGATGATGATGATTGCAACACTGTCCCTTCCATGTGCCCAGACCAGAGGACAGTACTTAAGCAAACATGCAACCTCCCAGTCAGGTAGATAGCATTGCTCTCCCCACGTTACAGAGGGAAAAGGAGGCAAAAAGAACTGACTTGCTCAGGGATGGATGGATGGATGGACGGATGGACGGATGGACGGATGGATGGATGTCTCAGTGGCAGAGCTAAGCAGAGAGATCACAGGTCCCTGGATGAAAGCCAGTCACTGAGGCTAACTGAAGCACCATTGCTTTGCCTCTCTTTCTCCTCCTTTCAGCTTTGTTTACTGTGATCTCTGTGGGAGCTTTGCAAAGATGATTAAGACATGGACCTTCATACAGCTCCCGTCACGAGGCTGAGCAGATCCACTGGGGACAATGCTTACAGTTACTCAGCATGGCACAACAACAGATTGTGTCAATCTGTTAACAAAAAGGGCACACGAGACCAGATATTTCTTCCACTTAGTGCTGGTAAAGAAGACCCCAGGCACAGCCTTGATGGCTTCTAATATTCTTGGTACTTCTGTTATCCCCATGACATTAACTAAGAGATGATCAGTGTCTGACAGATTGCTCTGACACATTTTACTTCCTTTGCACGATCTAACGAGAGGTTGGTGGTCAGTGAGAAACGTCAGTGCTCAGCTCTGTTCAGGATCAGGACTGTTCTGATTTTTTTTGAGATCTGGCCAAAGCAAACGGCAGTTCTTGACCCATCACTGACTGTCTACCCTCATGCAGGCAGTTGTGTACCCCTTTATCTAGCTATTTCTAGTAGTAAAAGAAGGAATCCATACAGTAAGACACAGGCTGAAGAGCTGCTGGGCATATAGGTGTGTGCTGCCTGCCATATGCTGACAGAGATATCCCTTTGTCTTTGATAGGAAATGCCAGAAGAGTCCTGCCCAGGCATTTCTTCCTCCAATTACTGCAGCCCCTCTGGTGCTATCACATGGATAGATCCAGGAATCCATGAAAAAATATGCTTTTGCTGCAAGAGGTGTGATATTATTAGCACACAGATCCTAAAAATGGCCTGGCTTACCCCACAGAAAGTAAACCCCCACTTCTTTCCCTGTCTTCCTCACAAACAACAGCTCAAGAGTGCTTTTGTTTTTAATTGTCTGTTGTCCAAGACTATTATTTATGTGCCAAGGATGCACCTTGTGTGCAAGCACTGAGCCATTAAAACTGGCAGGGAATTCGTAACCCTTGCAACCAATGGTCAAGAAGAGCCACAAGCACCTTGCCTCTTTGTTCTCTCACCTTCCCTTTCCACCATGGGTGGTATTTAAGGTGTCCTGCGTAGATGTCAGCTCCAGGGGCCTGGAACACTGTCAGCAGAATAAATCGCAGCTTGGCTGAGGTGGAGATGTGGCTTAGGGTCGTGCCAGAGCCTGTCCCCACCTCAAACCTTCCCAGGGCCTCTGGCGCGGTGAAGCTCACTGCCGGGGGAGGCCAAATCTCTGGGCGTGCAGGGGCCTGGGGAGGAGCAGAGGCACAGAAATGAGGCTCCGCTTCCTGCGGGCCTGGCCTACGGCATCGTTTCCTCAGGGCACAGGGGGGCCTGGCCAGCAGGCCTGGCACAGCGCTGCCTTTTGGCTCTCACAGCAAGAGGGGGGTGCCTCTGAGAGGGCTTCCTGACAGGGCTGCTGAGGCAGATGTGGGAGCGGAGGGCACTAGACTCGGGCTGGCAGCTAACAGGTGCCTGGCTGAGGGGACTTGGCAAGTGGGCCAGGGCTAAGTGGTGCTGCCCGGCCCTGGCTCCTCACTCACCATGGGCCAGGAAGGCCAATGGCATCATGAGGTATATTAAGAAGAGTGTCTCCAGCAAGTCAAGGGAGGTCCTTCCACCTCTCTACTCTGCCCTAGTGAGACCACATTTGGAGTATTGTTCATGAGGGACAAGGAACTGCTGCAGAGAGTCCAGTGGAGAGGCACTAAAAAGGTGAGGGGACTGGGACGTCTCCTGGGCCGAGAGCTGGGGCTGTCCGCCCTGAAGGAGGGCAGACTGAGAGGTGCTCTTATAACAGTCTAAAGGCTGAGTGTCAGAAGGATGGAGCCAGGCTCTTTTTAGCAGTCTCCAGTGACAGTGGTGAAGGAAAAGCATAAAATCAAGTAATACTGGTGAAAGGGCTCTGACAGGGCCTCACAGTGCACATCTAACCAAAAATATCAAGCTCTGTAGAAGTGCTACAGCACTGAGCTGGAGATTTGCAATATCTAACCTTGAAAAGTCCAGGTTTGCATTTTTTTTCTGGCTAAAGAAAGCAGGATAGAGGTAAGGGTGCCCTGAAACATCCAGACTGAGAACTAATGAAGCAATGAAGGGAAGCCAGCTGTGAAATTTGATCAAAGGTGGAAAGTACACTGTGAGGAAGACTGCTGGACTTCACAAAGGTGAAGAGTACACTGTGAGGAAGACTGCTGGCCTTCACGAAGGTGAAGAGTACACTGTGAGGAAGACTGCTGGACTTCACAAAGGTGAAGAGTACACTGTGAGGAAGACTGCTGGCCTTCACAAAGGTGAAGAGTACACTATGAGAAGGACTGCAGGCCTTCACCTAGGATGACCACCAGAAGACCACCCTCTCGGGTGAGTAACCTCCCTTGTCCTACTGGCCACACTGTTCCTGATACAGGCCAGGATGCCATTGGCTCTCTTGGCCACCTGGGCACACTGCTGGCTCATGTTCAGCTACTATCTACCAATACTCCCAGGTTCTTTTCTTCCTGGCTGCTCTCCAGCCACTCTGTCCCCAGCCTGTAGTGCTGCTTGGGGTTGCTGTGGCCAAAGTGTAGAACCCTGCATTTGGCCTTGTTAAACCTCATCCCATTGGCCTCTGCCCACCCATCCAGCTTGTCAAGGTCCTTCTGCAGGGTTCTCCTACCCTCCAACAGATCAACACCTGCTCCTAGCTTGCTGTCATCTGCAAAGTTACTGATGCTGGACTCAATGCCCTGGTCCAGATCATCAATAAAGATATTGAGCAGGACTGTGCCCAGCACTGATCCTTGGGGAACACCACTAGTCATGCAACATTTAAAGTCATGTGAAACTCAGCTGAACTGGGATGGAGGATGAGAGGCCACCTCTGTTAATGAGCTCCAAGAACTAATTTCAATAATCATGCCTATTCTAAGAAATAAGTGTAATAACCATTCCTCCTATCATGAATCTATATGTATGCTTTTCTAACATAAATGATGGCTTGTGCCAGCGTAGGGTGTGCAGGAGTGGTGGAGCAACCCCTCCCTGTACCCAGTGCTGTATTAAACATATCGACTTCCTAACTCTCTACGAGCTTTGGGGTTCGTTCTGCAGGTGAACAGGACAAGGGGCAGCACTGACAAACTGAACATAAAAGGTTCTATGCAAACACGAGGAAAAATTTCTTCAACTTTGAGGGCGGCAGAACCCTGGAGCAGGCCACCCAGAGAGGCTATGTGGTCTTTTCTGGAGTAATTCCAAACCCGTCTGGGTGATATACGCTAGATGACCCTGCCTTGGCAGAGCAGTTGGACTAGACGATCTCCAGAGGCCCCTTCCAACCCTCCACCACACGCCGCGGTTCTGCGCCCCGCCAGCGTTTGCGCGGCCGCTGCGGCCAGCAGACAGGACCAGCGCCGACAGGCGAGCGGGGCGGGACCTCACCAGCGCTGACTGACGGGCGAGGGGCGGAGCCTCAGCCGCGCTGACTGGCGCGCAGGGGGCGGGGGCGCGTGGGGGGGCGGAGCCTCAGCGGCGCTGCCTGCCGGGCGGGAGGCGGGCCCGTGAGGAGGCGGAGCTGCTGCCGCCGAGCCGTGAGCGCCGGGGCTGTGGAGGGTGGGGGGAAGACACCGGGAACAGAGCTGTCGCCGCCGCCGCTGCTTCTCTGCGCCAGGTAACCGGTTGGGGGACAGCAACGCGCCGAGCGCAGGGGGTCTGGGAAGAGCCGCCTGTGGTTGGGGCGGGAGGTGGCGGCCGCCGCTTCAGGCCGCAGCAGTGTGTCACTCGGGCCACGGTGAGGCCCCGAGCGAGCCCCTTCAGCCCGGCGGAAGCGGGGGTCAACACCGGCCCTGGTTGTCCGCTGCGGCCCGGCGCCGCGACAAAGCGTTGGCCTTCCCCCACCACGTCCCCTTCTCCGTCAGCGTCTCCCAGCACCGCCCAGTCTTCCTGCCCGGCCCTCCGCCCGGGGCCGGCACCAAACACCCCCTCCTCGCTGCGGCCACAACTTCCTTCTCTGGCCTCGTACCGCCGCCGCCGGCCTTCTTCCCCGGCGGGGCATTAGCAACTTTTCAGGCTGGTTCCTTTGTGCGGCCCGGGATAGGGTGACGAGGAGCTGTTCCCGGCCCCCTTTGGCGCCTCGTTTCCCCGTCACCGTACGGCCGTACGGAGGATGGGAGGTGAAGGCGCAGTGGAGGTAGCAGTGACCACCTGGGGCGGGAGTTGGTGGTCGGCCTAGGCGTCCCTGACGGCGGCGGCGGGGCCTCCCGTCAGCTGTTTCCTCCTGTTTGTTGTCAAGTTGCCTGCGCTGCCGGCAGCGCCCGGCGGCGGCGCCGGGGGCCGAACCGGCGGCGGTTGGCTGCGCGCGCCCCCGTGACGGCGCTCAGCTGGGTCCCGCCCCCGCGCCGGGCTTTGTGTGGGGCTGCGGCCCGGGGGTAGGCATCGCCGCCTTCTCGCACCTCAGCGTGACCCTCGTGGGCTCCACCCGGTGGCAGCGGTCGCTGCTCGGCGTTTCACGTCGCCTCTGCGGGGCCGGGGAGGGTTACGCGGGGGTTAGGCCAGCGCCGGTGCCGCCGCTCGTAGAGCACGGGTCAGCCCTTCCCTGGCAGTCGTGTCGCGGTTCGGCCGGCCGCGCTGCCGCAGGTGCTGCCTGACGCCTCCTTCCCCTCCCTTCCCGCTGTGGAGCTGCTGTGTGTGCCCTGCTCCGTGGGGACCTGCGCATCGCCCAGGTAGCTCCGAGCACTCCCCGCGGCTCTGCCTGGCAGGGGACTGGGGAGAAGGCGGCTGTCACGAATCCAGCGGTAGCTGTTTGCTCACGGAGGTGCCCGCGGCTGCGCCAGCAGTGAGCCAGCTTCGCCTGTCAGCTCATAGACTGGATTTTGCCCGTGAAAGTGTGGATTCCCAGGGAGCCGAAGTACTTGGCAAGTGTTTTTTCACTCTAGAAAGGCTCTAGTCAAAGCAGAAAAGGAATGCAAAGCTGGCATCAGTCTGTTCTCTTTGGTACTCTGTGTACACACCTCCGCTGTACTCTGCAAGCAAATACAGATTAGATTAATCCCTTATGCTTGTTTAAGAGTTAAAGGTTGTGTTTGGGTCTGATAGTGATGTAATGAATTATTTTTCATTATTTTTCTTAACAATAGACAGGGTATGAAAGTTAGATTGCAGGAACCATAGAGCCGCTGAGGTTGGAAGAGACCTTTGAGGTCATCAAGTCCACCTGCTTGTTTAGAGCTCACAATCCCACCACAGACACTAAGACGCTACCAGTAAACCATGTCCCTCAGCGTCACATCCATGTGTCTTTGAATTGCCTCCAAGGATGGTGACTCCATCACCTCCCTGGGCAGCTTGTTCTAATGCCTGAGAACCATTTTTGTGAATAAACTTCCTAATATCCAAGCTGACCTTCCCCTAGCAGAAGTACAAAAGAGCAAATACACAACTCTGTGACAGACAAAAAGGTGATATGGATCTCTGCCGGGAGTGGTAGGTGTTACTAATGGGAATAGATTAACCATCAGCATAACCAATGTTTGTGTGGATGACGGAAAGGACTTGAAGACCAGTCCTATGAGGGGTGGCTGAGGGAGCTGGGGTTGTTCAGCCTGGAGAAGAGGAGGCTTTGGGGAGACCTTATTGCTCTCTACCTGAAAGGGGGTTGTAATGGGGTAGGTGTTGATCTCTCAGTTGATAAATGATAGGAGAAGAGGAAATGGCCTCAAGCTGCCAGGGGAAGTTTTCACTGAATACTTGGAAAAATTTCTTCATTGAAAGGATCATCAGATACTGGAACAGGCTGCCTGTGAAAATGGTGGAGTCACCATTCCTGGAAGCGTTTAAAAGATACTTGGGTGAGGTGCTCAGAGATGTGGTCTTAACAGTCGTGTACAGGGAGATGTTAAGTTTGTGGTAGGACTGAATGAGCTTAAGGCCTTTACCAACCAGGTGATTCTTGGTTCCAAGTAGGGAACTTGCTTCATGGGCAGAACTGGTTCATCCATATAATTCTCTATGTATAGCTCTGTACATAACAGCCATATGCCATCCCATTGTGTATAGACTTATTCTGGATCACTGAATTCTAAGAATGGTTGTGACAAACCACACCGTCTATTTTTAAGCATTTTTCTAATGTTAGCCTCTGGAAATATTATTGGAAGACTTCTGTCACCTGCTACTTTCACTTCTGTCGTTGTGGAATTATATAACTTACAGAATGCAGATCTAATTGTTTGCATAGAGATTTTAATAACAACGATGAGTAAGTTTCAGATGGGGCTGCCAATCACGTGAAGGCAAAAGAAATGGCATCTCAAAGCCCACTAGAGAAGATGACAAAACCAGACAAGATTGTTACTTGTCATCTGACAAACTGAAAATTGTCCACATGCAAATAAATATGTATGTATATATTTAGCATTCCCTCTTATGGTAGTCATCACAAGCTTGAAGTAATGTTGCCCAAGTTGGATCGTTGATTCATGTTTATTTACTATCATTTGACCTATTGTGAAATCTTGACTTGCTCAGCTCTCGCTGAACTACATCATTCCCTTAAGCAAGATTTAACTTAAAAGTACTTTGTTAGATGTGTAGAGGAAATGCCTGTATACTGTGGATGTTTGGTAACAAAGCTCTCTTTTAATTTTGGAGCTTTTTATATGCATTTAGGAATTTGTTAGTTAATCTAAGCATATTAGCCTAGTTAAACTGGACATAATAGCACCCTTTCTGCCAGGTGCTTGCAGTTTGCATGAAAGCTTGGGTGATTGTTGGCTTTTCACCATTTCATTCAAGTTTATTTTTTTTTAATTGATTCATAAAACTAGTGGTGACCTTGGGTGAAGGTTTATATCAGTTCAGCACTAAACCCCATGCAACACTACAGGCTTGAGGAAGTGTGGCTGCAAAGTTGGCTGGCAGAAAGGGACCTAGGGGTTCTAATTGATAAGAAGCCATATATGAGCCAACAATGTGCCCAGGTGGCAAAGAAATCTAGTGGCATCCTGGATTGTATCAGGAATAGTGTGACCAGAAGGAGCAGAGAAGTAATTGTCTCCCCGTACTTGGGCATTGGTGAGGTTATGCCTTGAGTACTGGGTTCGTTTTTGGGTAAGAAAGACATCGAGGTGCTGGAGAGGGTAGAAAGAAGAGCAGCTAAGCTGGTGAAGGGCCTAGAGAATGAGTCTGATGAAGAACAGCTGAGGGAACTGGGGCTGTTTAGTTAGAGGAAGAGGAGACTGAGAGGAGACCTTATCACCTTCTACAACTACCTGAAAGGACAGTATAGAGAGGTAGGTGCTGGTCTCACCTCGCAGGTAATTGGTGACAGGACAAGAAGGAATGGCCTCAAGCTGCACCAGGGTAGTTTTAGGCTAGACGTTAGGAATAATTCTTTGACTGAAAGAGCAGTCAAGCATTGAACAGGCTGCCCAGGGAGGTAGTTCAGTCACCATCCCTGGATGTGTTTAAAGGTGGCTTAGATGTGGTACTTAGCAATATGGTTTAGTGGTGAACTTGATAGGATAGGTTGATGGTTGGACCTGGTGATCTCAAGGGTCTTTTTCCAACCTCAGTGATTCTATGAAATTAATGAAAGAAAGTCTGAATTAGTTTGGCTTTCCAAAGGTTGTAGAATGTATTAACAGGCAAAAGTTGTCTTATTTGCTTACTTGGAATAAATGTATTGCAAACTCAGAAAAATAACAGTTTTCTTAAAAACAGTTGAGGAATTGGGAGGAAAAGGGATGGGGGTAATGGGAAAGAAGGGGAAAAAGATACACAGGAACAGGAATAGCTGCTGCTTTTGGACTCTGTGTGGTAGTGAGAAAGACAATTAATCCGAGTCTGAGACCATTTGTAAACTAATACTTTCTAGATAACGTAAAAAGAGCACTGTGAGGGTGTGAGTTACTGTGTGGGAGATGCTGAGATATGAGGGCTCTATTAAAAGCCCTGCTGTCTGTAACCCTGAAACAAGCTACCTTGAATTAGTGTTGGCATACACCGATGTGCTGCTGCATTACTGTGTTTAGATTCCAGTATCCCAAGGCAAAGCATTTTCCTTACCTAGTAAACTAGCCAGTTTTCATTATAAAATTCATCTGCAGCAGGTTGCACCAAGGCAGCCTGTTGGATCTGAATACCCTGTGCTGTGTCTGGGCACTGCTTTGGTGACTTTGCCAGAACCTCTTCAGTGATCTGGATGGTCTGAATTCCCGGTGTGGTTTGCTACAGTAGCTGGATGGTTCTAATGAGTACAGCAGACCATTCCAGTTCTCTTACTTCACTACGTGTGGTGCTTTTTGATAAGGAATTCTGCAGAGTCCAGAGGCTGGGCCCTGTCTGCTTCAACAGCTGCAGGAGTCAGTGGCAGACCCTGAATCTCAGTCCTCCTAAGAGACTGACTCCGTGTGTATTTTCAGATGCACCTCTGCTTGTGAGCAGCAGAAATCTTGGAAGGTAAGGACCAAGTTTTGGGGTTGTTTTTGACTACTCAGTGATTCTTTTTTAATGCATGTTCTTGTGTAGCTGTGTTCATCATTCTTTTTCATCTTTTGTCCCTCTTTGAGATAAGAAGAGGTAACTGAAGCTTGGTTTGGAAATGCGAAGATGAAGTTTGAGTCTCGTTCCAGAGTAAGTACATACCAAGAATGTTTACTATGCCTAGGGGAGTGCACAGTCCTTTTTTGAGGGGGAGAGAGTGCTTGTTGGCTCACCATACAAAGGAAAAATGGTTTTAGTTGATGTAATGGTGACAGAGAGGCTGTCATAGTTTGGGGGTATTTAAAAATCCTTTAACTAGCAGCTGTTTTCTGTTGTAGATCTGAGATGCAGTAGATGGTGCTGAAGCAACACTGAGGCTCCTGAAATATCCACAGTCCATTGTGTATATAGGAAGTGCCTGCTGGCTCTCCCAAACGTTGATGGTCCTGTATCTTCAAGAGATGCACTCTGGGATGAGAAAACACTGACTGTTAGTTTTAAAAATGTTAATAAATAATGCTTTGTGTTCCTTTTTTGTTCTTTGCTGCCCGTGAAGATAGGCAGATGAGGTAGTACAAATACCAACCAAGTATTGCTTCAGGTCTGTGTGCAGACAGTGGTCACATTTAAGCTGTTGAATGTCAGCTTCTGGACAGCTGTTCCTTGGTGTTGCCAAAATCAACACTGAAAGACAGGTGGAAGTTTGGGAACACCCTGCTCTAGGAATACATGTCACAGCACATAGCCACAGTGCTTGTGTTTCCTGTCTGTCCATGCACCGTCTGGAAGAAGCATGCAGGCAGGAAGTGTATCCCAGCAGGACTAAGGGATTGTGTCAGGGGTTGAGCTGTCAGAATCAGGTGCTGTCAGCAAACCTTACCAGCTAGGTAACGTGAATTAATGTTGATTGCTCTGCTAAGGATGCTTTCAAGAATGCAGGTTGATAGTGATGATCTGTGTGCTGACTAACGATGCAGTGGTGTCATCTCAGTTCCTGTCTCTCTGTACTGTGTGGACTTGACAAGGAGTAGATACTTTATATATCCCATTAGTGAAAGTAAGTGCCTTCTTTATGCTGGCACCACTAATTCAGTATTAGGGCTCATGCTGGATAATTTGCATGAGGGCAGGATCACTGGGACTTCATAAGTGACACATATCCAGCTGAGAATGCTTAGCTCACTTTAAGGATGAAATCATGGCCAGAAAGATCTTTGTTCTTTCCTCAACATTTGGTTTTGTGAACAACCATGATTTCTGTCCATTGCTTCTGAAAATTCTGCTAGTGATGTGATAGCATTAGTGTAATAATGTAGTGTCACTTTCTGGGCTTGTGACTAGCAATTGAGAACTTGACTGGCTCTCTACACCAGTAGAAGTTATTTTCACTGGGTTTTGGTGTGAGAAGTGTGTGAATGGGAAAGCACAGTTTTTGCATTTTCTTCTCTGTAACAGGGATCTTCAGCTTTAGGAATGCTGTCATGTTTCAAAATTCTTAGGCTCCTCTTAAGAGAACCTTCCTACTGCCTATAAAAGCTTCCTGTAAGTGGCTTTTTCCAGATCATTTATGTATGTGTGAACATAAATAAACACCCACACATTTTACATGGGAAGTGACAACTGTAAGAAAAAAAAACCCTGACATGGTTATCTTGTGTGATTTTGTGCACACCATTTCTGTATGTAAAGCACAGGAGCCTGAAAGCAGTGGAAAATTACTTCCCTTTTGTTGTGCTGTTTGCTTTTCCCAGTGTACAATGAATGTACTTTACAGGATACTTACATAAAGGGAGAACAGTCTTTATGCACAGCAGTTACCTTCTGAGCTGGTCTTACAAGAGAATAGTCTGCTTTTTAGCTTGGGGAAAAACTAACTTTAACTTGTTTCCTGTTTTTTTACCCCCATGAGGTGGCTAGTCTTAAAACATTTTAGCAGGGCCCTCATGGGTTCATTGAAATCCTGTCATGGTCAAAAGGAAGAGCTAATTCTAGTTGTAGGCTGCTCTCTTATTTTGCCTGAAACCTACCAGAGGTAGTTAAGTGTAGAGGTTATTATACACCTAACACATTCTAGTAGGATTACCTTATTTAGCATTGTCTTAACCCCCCAAACAAATCCAAAGTCTAATCAGTTTTGACTGTTATAATGCTGCTTGTAGTATTTAATTCTCTAAGTTTTAAAATGTGTGTTCTTGTGAAATTCTTATTTCAAGAGTACTTGTTTTCTTGTGTACTGTATTCTGAAGAAAAGTCACAGATTCATAGAATGCTTTAGGTTGGAAGGGGCCTTAAAGATTATCTAGTTCCAACCCCTATGTCACAGGAAGGGACACCTCCCACTAGGAAAGGTTGCTTGAGACCTCATCCAGCCTGGCTGTGGACACCTCCAGGGCAGGGACATCTATGACCTCCCTGGGCTACTTGTTCCAGTGTCTCAACACTCATAGCCAAGAATTTCTTCCTAGTCTCCTGTCTAAATCTGCCCTTCTCAAGCTTCAATCCATTCCCTCTCATCCTGTCACTTCAAGCCCTTGTAAAATGTTTCTCCCCAGCTTTTCTGTAGCCCTTTCAGGTACTGGAAGGCTGCTCTGAGGTCTCCCCAGAGCTGTCTCTTCTCCAGGTTGAACTCTCTAAGCCTGTCCACAGTTGCCTTAATAGATCCTGCTGTCACTTGAGTCTGAACTCTTATAGTCCTGTGCTGCCATCAGGTGAATTTCACTTTGTCTTTCTTTTGGGACCTGGGTCTTACTGGAAGCTTCTTTCTTATGTAGGTACTTGATGAGGTTACTTTTAGCTTTTTGAGGTGATACAAAGATTTTAGATATCTTATTAGAATGAAATTCTTCTAGTTAGGGATGGTGAGACACTGGAACAGATTGCCCAGGGAAACTCTGGATGTCTCTTCCCTGAAGGTGTTCAAGGCCAGGTTGGATGAGGCCTTGAGCAACCTGGTCTAGTGGAAGGGGTTGAAACTAGATGGCCTTTAAGGTCTCTTCCAACCCAAACTGTTCTTTGATTACTTGGCAGGTTTGCACCTGCCACCTTGAGTCTTTGAACATCTTTATTTATGCATTTCTTTTAATGTTCGTTGCCTTCAGAACTCAGCACCTAAGTGCATGCATATTGCCATGTCCAGAATTGTAATACCTTTGTGTATCATTTTGACTTCTAACCTGCTTGTAAGTGTTATACTTGTACTCTCTTCTGAAGTATTTTAAGTTTGCTTTCAGTGACTCTGGGTTTCTGCTTTTCCAGATACATGATTTATGTTTTCAGATGTTTGGATTTTAAGTGTTGAGCTGCATATTTTTCCACATGGTGTGCTTTGTAAGCTTTGTTTGGACCTGTTTGTGTCATTTAGTGTTTGAGAGGGATGGTTTTGGATTTGTTTGATGTTGGCTTCTAAAAATGCTGACAGGGTGAGCATTGCATTTACCCTGAAAGAACTACCCCTTTGGATGTTGTGTCCACAGTTAAAACAGCTTGAGACTGGTTATTTTTTATCCATAGTCAGTAAGGATGGCACATGGAGCTTAGGCTGAGTGTCTTATGGCCTATCTGTTACAATTTTATTGACTGTATTTGTTTCTTTTGGTTGGAGACTGCTATACTTGTTTATTCACGCTCACTCTGCTGTATTTCCTTCACACTGGCACTATGGACATTTTTTTTTCATTTGTTTTTACTTGCTAGGAAAGATAAAGGCATATCAGAAAGGTGTATCATGCTTAGAGAAACTGAAGGAGAACACTTCCTGCATTTTGAATGGACTCG
The DNA here is from genome assembly GCF_015220805.1 of Pogoniulus pusillus. Classification (NCBI taxonomy): domain Eukaryota; kingdom Metazoa; phylum Chordata; class Aves; order Piciformes; family Lybiidae; genus Pogoniulus; species Pogoniulus pusillus. The sequence goes on along the minus strand of NC_087288.1, from coordinate 8,783,391 downwards.
CATCCCTGCATTCAGCTGAGCCTTTGAAATACTGTCAAACTCAAGACCTGTTTTATTTATCCTTTTAACAAGAGAAATTACTTTTATATTGCCTTTAAAGGGGAAAGTTATTAGATAGGTGGGATACATAAAAATGGAAGCAGATGGAATGCAGAAGATGAATAGTGATTTGAAAAATCTGATAATAAGGAACTTGTGCTAAAATCACTTTGTTCAGTGCTACCCTTTTACTGGCACATATTGAATGAAGACAAAGTGGTAACCTAAGGAAAAGAGTCATGATGTTATTGACTTAGAGTTTTTCACATGTAAACATGTTTAAAATGTGTGTGCAGGTGCACGTTTTAGTCCATTTGCTTTGTGCATGCCAGAGTAAGCTTCAAGAAACTGATCCCCTGAAACTTGAAATGAGTTTAATGTAGGTATTTTTGCTTCTTAAAGGCATTTGTCATAGAATATTCAACTTGGCGAGGACAACATTTGATTAGTTTCTCTCTGAACGGCATGCTGTCTCCTGCTGTGAAAAATAAAACCCACACAGCTTTAATATTTGCAATGTGTCAGATTTGTTCTGCATTGCTCTGCATGACAAAAGCAGAGACAGAGTTCTTTTCTAATTCCACATCTGAAGCGTTAATGGAGGTATATTTAGCTTCAAAGAATCACAGAATAACAGAGCCTTAGCGGTTGGGAGAGACCTTGAAAGCTCATCCAGTCCAACCCCCTGTCAGAGCAGGATCTCTTAGGGCAGGTCACACAGGAATGCATCCAGGTGGGTTTTGAATGTCTCCAGAGCAGGAGACAGGGCTCTTGCACTCTCACAGTGGAAAAGTTTTTCCTTGTCTTCACATGGAACCTCCTCTGCTCCAGCTGGTTGCACCCATTGTCCCTTGTTCTATCATTAGACATCACTGAGCAGAGCCTGCTTCTGTCCCCCTGACACTGCCCTTCACATCTTTATAAACACGAATGAGGTCACACCTCAGGCTCCTTTTCTCCAACCTGGAGACCCAGCTCTCTCAGCCTTTCCTCAGGAGGGAGGTGTTCCACTCTCTTCACTATCTTCGTGGCTCTACACTGCACTCTTATCAAGCAGTTCCTTGAGGTCCTTGAACTGAGTGGCCCAGAACTGGACACAATATTCCAGCTGTGACCTCACCAGAGCAGAGTGTTTAAGGATGTTTATTAATAAAACTTCTGCAGCTGAAATGGAAATAACATCATCATTTAATTCCTTTGCCGTGTCATCTCATCCCTGGTGATTTAAGTTTTCAGCTGTCTGGAATAATTTATGTTAGTTAATAAAAAAATAAGAGGTTTATTTACCAGATACTGCATATCTGCTGTTATACACCTTCTAAGCTCTCTTTTTCTGCTCGTTGGAGTTGCTCAGGTGTTTTCATCGTATTTCATCACCCAGTGATGATGCTTTGGGTAAAAGACACAGTATTTTGTACTTACATTAGACAGCTTTAAACGTTTGTTGGTGAAACTGGCGGGTGTAAAGACTGGGGGGGATTGTTTGTTCTGTCAAATAACATCCAAACCTTGCCCATGTATGAAACTGATAACTGTCAAGGTAAATAGAGTAACCCAGTCTGCTATACTAGAAAACTACAGCATCCTGAATGGTGGTGGTGTGTGGTTGCATGCATGTCATAAATTGTGCAGTGCTGAAGGGAAGTGACAAAATAAATATATATTTAAAAAAGGGGGAGGAGGGGTGACTTGGGAAAATTAAACTATAATTGTCTTGATGACTCAATGTACTTTTCAGTGCTTCATTTCCCAGTGCTGACTAAAGATGAGCAAGTTGCTGGGATTATACTGGAATGGAATTTCAGTATTGTATTAAAGAGGAAAAGAAGATAGGAAGGAGTGGAATCTTTTGAGTTTAAGAACTCCAGCACTGTTGTGCACAGGAACTTGTCCTGATGAGGAAGGATGAATGCAGTCTATAACTTCAGTAGTTCATCTGTGTCAGAAAGAACCTCTGTAATCATGATCTGAATTGGTTTGCAAGATAATCTGCCACGTGGGGTGTTTTGGGGGGCTGTGGGGTTTGGTTTTGTTTGGTTTTTGTTTTCTACAATACTTTTTTCCCATTTACAGAGTCTTTCTTTCTTGTTTTCAGATCTTGAGTGTAAACTTGACCTAAGTTCTAAAAATGGGAAGAATTTTTCTGGATCATATTGGTGGCACTCGCCTCTTCTCCTGTGCAAACTGCGACACCATCCTGACCAATCGCTCCGAGCTCATCTCTACTCGCTTCACAGGGGCCACGGGAAGAGCCTTTCTTTTTAACAAGGTCAGTAAGGAGCTGAGGAGCAGCTACTGTTTGCTTTTGAAAAATGACTTTGTGGGAAGTGAATCTCAGCAAGCCAAAAAAAAAACCAAGCCTTACTGGCCGAAGTGTTGTGTAATTACTATTTTAATAGTTTGATTTTTATTTTGTTCAGCTGTATTTGAAGTCGAGTTGGGCATTTACTGTTGCTAGCAAACCCAGTTAGTTTATCTGCAACACTAAAAGACTGTGAAGAGGATTGTGTATATAGAGGCTTCATGCCAAAATACGTGGAGTTCTAACTTTGGAGACTGTAATGTGAACCTCAGATTCACTGTCAGAGTATCCTTTGTCTACCAAAGAGGCATCTGCACTTCTACTCAGTTTAAAAAAACAAACACACACCTAAATAGTGTTCTGTTTAACTTCTAACTGCATTTAAGATCGCGGTATTTGAGCAACAAGATAAGCACAGTCTTTCCCAGGCAATATTCTGCTGTAGTTTAAGATATCTTTTTGTTGATCAAATTTTATTTAATTCAGCAGCTTGAAATACAAAAGTTGTAACTCTTGAGTGAATTATTTATTAACCCTTCCATATAGACTCATCCACTAGACTCACTGAAAAAACAGAGATCATCTTTTGCTTTCTCACAGAGCTCCTGGCCTTGTACTCATTAGTGACTTTGGGTTTTTTCTTGGAAGTCATTTGGTGATTTTTTTTCAGATGGTAGAGGCATTAACAGTGCTTGGCCTTGGGATTTCTGGGTGGGTTTAAACTGGCAGAGGGGAGATTTAAATTGTATGTCAGGAAGAAGTTCTTTGCAGTGAGGGTGGTGAGACACTGGCACAGGTTGCCCAGGGAGGTTGTGGATGCTCCCTCCCTGGAGGTGTTCAAGGCCAGGTTGGATGAAGCCTTGAGCAACCTGTTCTAGTGGGAGATGTCCCTGCCTATGGTAGGAGGTTGGAACTGGATGATCCTTGAGGTCCTTTCCAGCCTAAACCATTCTATGATTCTATGGTATGCTGAGTCTTGTCAGTAGATTTTATATAGGTTAGGATGCATAGTTATAAAAAAGCTGTGCATCTGATTTCTTTCCCATCCAACAAGCACTGGCTCCTGGGGTTCACATTTTTCTTCTGTTATGTAGTGGAGTTTCACAGCATCACAGGAACGTTTTGGTTGGAAAAGACCTTTAAGATCACCCAGTCCAACCACTTGCTAACTCTACCAAGTCTGGCACTAAACCGTATCTCTCAGCACCACATCTCTGGCACTAAACCGTATCTCTCAGCACCACATCGCTGTGTCCTTTAAACATCTTCAGTGATGGGAACCCAAGCACCACCCTGGAGAGCTTGCTCCAGTCCTTGAGAGCTAGGGAAGAAGATTAATCCTGAACCTTCCCTGCTGCAAACTGAGATTAATCACAGAGATTGGATTTTTACGTGTCTGCAGTCAGAAGCCTTCAAGCTGAAGCACAGAGAGCAAGTACAGTTAGGTGGAAAGTTGAGAAGTCAGTGCAGCTCTATGTTTTTGAATCCTGCCTCACGTTAGCTGTTTGGATATAGTTCTGACATAAACTTTTCAACAGATTATGCATCTTGGTTTGGTGGTGTTGCTGTCTAAACAACTTAAAAGTATATTTGAAACTGCCCAGATGTCAGACAAAAAAAAAAAGGATGTTTAACGTCTGCATTCTCAGCCACTGAGCCTTTGCATTTCTCAGATTATTATTTCAAAAGCACCCAAAGAGTATTTGAAGAAGTACCTCATAATATTTTGGTCTTGATTTCTGGGGAGATGTGATCACACCAGCTGCTAGAAACAGGTTGGATCTATTACCAGTGGATTATGGTCAATGTGTTGACAAGCTATTCCCCAGGAGTTTCTCACACAAAAGTTGAACGCAGCACTCTGCTCTCTCCTGTGTCTAGTGAATGCATTCCATGTCTCAGATAACCAGTGAGAGTTATACACCTCTCTGAAGCACATCTTCAAAGGGTTACCTTCTCAAGCAGGAGATTTTCCAGGGCTGTGGATTTACCCACTGCAGTTTTCAGTTTGTGTGCAGTGCCACAGGTCTTTAATTTTAAAACAAATGAACAAGGTGCTCCTGGACTTAATTCCAGTTCTGGTTCTTTCAGGATAAGAAGGTCATAGAACTACTGAAGTAGGTCCATAGGAGGCCATGAAGATGATCAAAGGGCTGCAGAAACTGCCCTATTTGGACTGACTGAGGGTTGGGTCTGTGCATCCTGGAGGAGAAAAGGCTCTGGGGAGACCTTAGAGTGGCCTCTCAGTATTTGAAGGGTGAGAAGAGATTCTTGACGAAGGCTTGTAGTTACAGGAGAGAGAACAGATTGAAGTTTGAGGAGGGCAGCTTTAGACTGGAGATTAGGAAGAAATTCTTTCCAGTAAGGGTGGTGAAACACTAGAACGGGTTGTCCAGGGGGGTTGTGGATGCCGCTTCCCTGCAAGGCCAGGTTGGATGAGGCCTTGAACAACCTTGTCTAGTGTAACATGTCCCTGCCTATGACTGGGTCGAAACTAGATGATCTTCCAAGTCCCTTCCAGCCCATTGTGTGAGTCTTTGAGTCCATGAAAACGTGGATCATCACGCAAGTCGTTACCGAGCTTTGCTCTCAGCAGCTGATCGTCTCTGTCCCCCGTGTCTTTGGAACAGGTGGTAAATCTGCAGTACAGCGAAGTTCAGGACCGGGTCATGCTCACTGGCCGCCACATGGTTCGAGATGTGAGCTGCAAGAACTGCAACAGCAAACTGGGTTGGATCTATGAGTTTGCCACTGAAGACAGCCAGCGCTACAAGGAGGGCCGCGTCATCCTGGAGCGAGCGCTGGTGCGAGAGAGCGAAGGCTTTGAGGAGCACGTCCCCTCCGACAACTCCTGAAGAGACTCCAGCCTCTTCCCAGGTTCTCTTCAACCGAAACTCAAAAATAATAAAATCAACAAAAAATTCTGCTTACATACACTGTCACCTTAGCATCAGAGTCGGCTTCATGGACTACAGAGTGGGAAAGATTGTGAGAATATATCAGATGGACCCTTCCTTTCTTTGTTCTTTTTATATTTTACTTTCTCCCTCCAGCAGCTGTTTGTAGAAAGAATGTTGTGCAGATGCTGTAACTTTTTCTCTCTTGCATTTACATCTGTGTTAGAGTTGAGATTGTATCTACAGATGCAGTGAGCTCAAAGGAAAATATTAGCGGGGGGGGGGGGAGGACCTTGTTGTTTTGTTAGAGAGAAATCCAATGAGTTGTTTTAGTTTGCACAAAAGTGATGTCAACCTAAGTTATTTTAAAACTGCAGATGGTTTTGGTTTTGTTTCGTTTTGTTTTTTAAAGAATATATTCCAATGTTTGGCTGAAGTTTTTAGTTAGATTTTGGGTTGGTGGTTTTGTTTTTGTTTGGTTGTTGTTGTTGTTTTTATTTTACCCAATCTTTTCACCTGATTTGCAAGCTCAAAAGTAAGAGATCCGAATTTGTGCCGAGTGCTAAAGGTTCAGTGTTGGTACAGCTTGGGCTGGCCCTTGTGCCATATTCTTGTTGAGGTTGATTGGTAGCACAGAGCCCATTTATTTCTTGTCCTTCTTGACCCAAAGACGTCGCCCGTTCCTTGTTTGTTTGTGGAGTCCCATTCACCATGTAAACTGGTGTGGATTGGAAAACTATTCTTCAAATAGGGCAAAACTGCTTGGCTGCTTTTTTTTTAACTTTAACTGATGTAACTTATAAGCATAGTAATAATACTTAAAAAAAAAAGCTGTCTGTTTAGTCTTGAGTTGCTTACAGGTCAAGCTGTGTTTGTAACCATAGGGATCCACCGAGAAGCTACTGTTGGAGTAGTCATTCAGTATTTCCCCCCCCCCCCCCCAGTTTCTCTACTAATCTTATTAAATAGACAAGGAATTGCAAATCTTAATTCTTCTTCAAATAGCTTTCTTTAAACCCTGAAACTTCCTATGTTAAACACAGCTGCTGTGTAAAAGGAGAAGATTGCCAACATGTTTGCTCATGCCTAGAGTTATGCAATCTGCATCTCTTGAAAAGATTTGACTTAAACAGCTTGTTTTCAAATGCTGCTTCTGGTGTTGAAACTTTGATCTTTCAACTTTGTTGAACCTTTTCATTGTGATGTTACATTTATTTTTATCTTTCTGGGCAGCAGTAGGTGTCAGCCTAGTAGTAACTAGTGACTTGGATTCCTGCTTTCTTTGTGTAGAGCTCAGCTCTGTTCCAAATAGTGATCCTTCTTGCCTTTTTTCAGCAAAAATGCTCTTCATTAACTCAAGGGTGCCCAAACACTTCGATTGTGTCTTAAGCCATAAGTTAAGATCTCAAAAGGGCTGAAATGTAATTGAATGTTAGCTATGTGTTATTCTTTAGCAAAGATAAAAGGCTGGCTTTTTGTTACTGGATAAATTTTGGTCGACATGAAATAAGTTACCCCCAGATGTAAAAGGTGAGGGGGAGGGGAAACCCCCAACCACTCAGATAAACAGAGCTGGGCTCTGACCTTTCAGAATAATTTTTTTCTTCACTAGCTACAGCTCCACATCTGAAAACAAAATGTGGAGGGTGACTATGCCAAGTATTTTCCTTCTTTATTTCTTTTATGTTGCCAAGTGGCAATTTGGATACCCCTGACTTTAATTTACTGCCTATTTCTTGTGAAAGTAGCTTTTCACATAGAAAGAAAACGGAGTAGATCACATACCAGAGCTGTGCTTGAATCAAGCTGCTTAAACAATAGTGTACTTGTGCCTCAAATGAATCAGTTTTTGCACTGAGTACAGTAGTACCCCATTATCTTCTGTCTTTCACAAACCCTAAATGCCCCATTAGCATGGTTCTCTGCAGTACTTTTCTGTACTTCTGACATTACAATAAAGTATGTTTTGTCCTGAATTGGTAATTTGCTGTTCTTTTTGAGTCGCTTCATGGAGCCTGTCAGCTGAAGGACATAACCTGTCTGCTGTACCCTACATTTCAGGATCTCATTGCCTTCCTACAGCACAGTGACAAGCTGTTGATGAGCATCTCTCTGCAGAGATGGCAAAAGACAGTACTGTTGATTTTTTGGAAGGTGCTAAGTAAAGCTTCACAAACGCCACTTGGATACCTGAAAGCCTTCAATTTACTCCTGGTGAAGAGAAACTAAAACCAGGAAAGGCTTATTTTAAGGAAATTCTGAGTGCCAAAGGTCTCTGGTTTTGAAAAGACAGCAAGCTAAGCAAAATGCCAGCTTCTGCAAGAAGTAGGAAGTTTTAGTTTCTGCAGTGCCTTGGGAACCGAGAATTTGTGCATCTGGAATTCTCTGCATTTGGCATTGCATATAAACATTAGGGAGAAGCCTTCTGCTAGCAGCTGGTCAACTTCATAAACTGTAGCTGAATCACTGAGATGATAGCATTGTTATCCTAGTGTCATGTAGCCTGGAGGGGGCTTATTCTGTTTTTTTTATTACAGCCCCTTCATTTTGGTCTCTAGAAGTGGTCAAGGCCAAGTTGGAGGAGGTCCAGTGCCTCCTATGGTTGTGCAAAAGAAGTTTTGAAAGGGCATATGAAAAGGCTAAATGCAAGGTCCTACAGCTGGGTTGGGGCAATCTGGGCTGGGCAGGGAGTGATGTGAGAGCAGTCAGGAGGAGGAGTTGGTGTTAGTTGATGACAAGCTCCCCATGAGCCATAGTCACTGGCAGCTCAGAAGGCAGCTGTGTACTGGGCTGTATCCAAAGCAGGGAGAGCAGCACAGGCCTCTCTGCTCTGCTGAGGCCCCCACCTGGAGTCTTGTATCTAGTTCTGATGCCCCCAGCATAATAGGGACATGGAGCTGTTGGAGCAGGTCGAAAGGAGGCCACAAAGATGATCAAAGGGCTGGAACACCTCTGCTATGGAAGCAGGCTGTAAGAATTGGGGCTGTTCAGAATGGAGAAGGGATGGGACTTTAGAGAGCCCTTCCAGTCCCTGGAGGTGGCTACAGGAAAGCAGGGGAGGGACTTTGTACAATAGCTTGTAGTAATAGGATGAGAGGGAATGGACTGAAGCTTGAAGAGGGCAGATTTAGACTGGAGATGAGAAAGACATTTTTTCCAGTGAAGGTAGTGTGACACTGGAACAGGTTGCCCAGCTTGGTCATGGATGCCCCCTCCTGGAGGCGAAGTTTAAGGTTAGGTTAGATGAGACCTTGAGCAACCTGGTCTAGTGGAAGGTGTGCCTGCCCATGGCAGGGGATTGGAACTGGATGACTTTAAAGGTCCCTTCCAAATGAAAACATTGTAAGACTCTGTGTGTTTCTTGTTTCTCTTAGAAAAGGCAGCAGTGTGCTGGGCTCACACAGGCTTATTGCTACAGGGCAAGCTCATCTACAGATTGCAGCCATACCTGTAGGAAATAAAATCAGCAGATCATCAATGGATTAACAAGTAAAGAACCAGTGGATGCAACTGCCATCTGAGAAGAAGTGAGTAGGAAATTTAAGGCAGTGATGTGGGGAAAGGCTAACTCATGAATCAACTCTTTTCTAAGAAGAGAAACCTAAGCTGTGATGTATCAGCAACCTTCTGCAAAACCCAGTGTTTAGTGTTGTTTCCTTCTTGGGCCTGCCTTCACTTCTTTAACAAAGCAATAATGCATGATGCTCTGAGGCTCAGTTTCCTCTGGATCTGGATGGGTTTATGGACTCCCTGATGCCTGAGAGGGATGAAATGCTTTGGACTATTTAGTTTGCTGAGGGCACTGATTAGGCTTGCTCTGCAATTGAGGCCCCATTTTTGTAGGACTCTAAAGAACTAAGCAATTTTGAGGCCACTCTCTTCATGAGCTGGATTTAAAATTGCCTAATTAACTTCAAAAGATGGCTTCAAGTGGTGAGAAGTATAGCCTCACTGATGATCTGCCTGTGTAAGCCCTTTTTCTTCTTCCAGGAAATCTGAAGTGTTATGTCCCCCTCAAAAAAAGGAGCTCATATCAGTCTCATCAACTATTACATGGCAGAGACATCCAGCAGCTTCTGAGGAGCTTCATTTTGAGAGTGTGAAGCTCTTCCTAGTCTCATAGTAACTGCTCTCACCACCTCTCTCAGGTCTGAGTATTTCTGATATAGGCAGGAAATGGGGAGAAATCTCACATCTGCCTTACAGCCTTTCTGTTTACTGCTAGAGTTGTTCTTATTGGAATGGGGTTTTGTGTTGCTAGTAAAGCTCCTGGCAGTTTGATGCCAGCTTTTCACTAGGAAGGGGCCCTTCTGGCAGGGTATTAGTGTGACACTATCACCTCTCATCCTCAAGTCTGGGCAGAGGTTGTCTGGGAATTACACTTGACTGAACATTCTGCTCTGGGTGGAGGTGAGGGGAAAGAGGGCCTTGTTGACCCTTCCCTCCATTGCTATGCTGTGTCTCTTTCCATCTGATGTTACCATGAGTGCAATCTGCCTAAGTTTGCATTGCAGCTTGAAAAGTAGACGAGACAGCAATCTGTGCATCTTACACATGGCATTTCTCCTTCAAGGACCTGAAACACCTACAGTTTGGTACAGGCTGCTCAAGTGGAAAGGGTGTCTGTGTTCTTGTTCAACCTGGACTGCAAAAATGAATCCTGGCACTTGCCTAAGGAGCAGCCAGAATCTCTGCAATGGGAAGCAGGTTACAGAAGAGAAAGCCAAACAAACGAGGAAAGAAAACTTCTGCCTGTGTGAGGGAGTTTTTAAAGGCTTAACTAAAGCAGACAAATTCACTTAGAAGCAGCAGGCATGGGAGAGATTCGAAAGGTAAGCTTACACCTTGACTTGTGTGGGTTCAGGGAAAGGGAAATCACTGTAGAGGGTCTAAGGTCCCCTGATAAACAGAAGAAAAGACTGACTGTAAACACTTCTGTTTCTTGTGAGAAGCCTTATAGAATGTCCTTGCTGTACAACACTGATAACAGTACAGAACCAGAGCACAGTTTCTGTCCCCAGTTCCTGTTTGGGTGAAGGCTGCTCGAAAGTGTCCTTCAAAATAGACTCTGGGTTTGTTCTCTTTATCTGAAGCATTTAACACTATCAGAAACTTGTGGTATCTAAAAGAGTGAAAATAGAAAGAACAAAAAATTAGGGCACTAATTTGCATTCCTTAAGTGTCTGTCAGGGGTAGGTGGGAGAGAAAAGGGCATTCAGACCTTTAATTTTAAGAGAGGTGTGCTTGCCTGACATCAGGATCTAGTGCTGTTTCCATTTAGGGCTCAGGGATATTTGATGGGGGATTTTGCATTGTCCTCTTGGAAGCTCTGTTGTAAACATTTACAAGTGTTTGGAACAGTATGCTTATTGAATTACAACAGACTGCATGCCATAGCTGTTTGCAGACTAATGGCAGGCGTTGCAGTAGATGCAGCTGGTGAAACAGGGAGAACAGTTTCCTACTGGGGGAAGGGTGCTTGGCCAAAAGTGTGCCTGGTGGCTTTTGTCTGTCGTTATAGACTGAATATAACAATCCCTTCTTCTTGGAAGGCTTTGTTAAACTATTCTCAGTAGGGCTGGGAGATGATGAGATTTAAGAGCAGCCCTGCAGAAAAGGATCTGGAGGTATTGGTGGATGAGAAGCTGGACATGACCCAGCAATGGGCACCTACAGCCCAGAAGGCCAACGGCAGCCTGGGCTGCATCAAAAGCAATGTGGCCAGCAGATGGAGAGGGGATTCTGCCCCTCTGCTCTGCTCCGGTGAGAGCTCACCTGAGTATTGTGTTCAGCTATAGAGACCTCAATACAGGCAGGACATGGAGCTGCTGGAGCGGGTCCAGAGGAGGACACTAAAATGACCAGAGGCCTGCAGCACCTTTCCTGTGAGCACAGGTTGTAAGAATTGAGGCTGTTCAGCCTGGAGAAGAGAAGGCTCCAGAGACACCTTATAACAGACTTCCAGTAGCTGAAGGGGGGCTAGAAGAAGGCTACAGAGGAACTGTTTACAAAGGTCTGCAGTGATAGGACAAGTGTGCAACACTTGGAATTAGAGAAGAGCAGATTTAAGCTGAATATCATGAGGAGGTTCTTTACAATGAGTGGTAAAATACTGCAACAGGTTGCCCAGGAGACACAAAGGTTAAACTTGCTGTGTCCCTGGGCAGCCTGATGTAGTTGGAAGTGTCCCTGCTGCATGCAGGGAAGTTGGGTAAGGTGACCTTTGAGGGTCCCTTCCACTCTGTAAATCTGTCAGTACAGAAGAACAGGATGCTTGTTACTTTTCATGTGTAGATCTTTACTGTCAAGAAGGTGGGATGCTCTGAGGGAAGTGATGAGAACTGAGGTGCATCCCATGCATAGCCTCTGGCTTTGCTGCTGCTCTTGGTATTTTGCCGACAGATCTTTCTCCTCATCCTACCCCTTTGTATTAGATTTGGTCCTGTCTGGAAAAACATGTGCAGGTGTGCTTTGGTCCACACAATGCAACTGCTGAGGGCCTCAGATAAAGCAAGGTGCTTAGGCTTGCTTAGGGCAATCTTCCTGCTTTAGGGATTAGGGGGAAAGTCAAACCTTCTTTAGCTCAGCACCCACATATGTGTGCGGGGAGCTGTGTGCCAAACAAGACATCACTGCATGGAGCTGTCGTGGTTGCTGCATCTTCCCTACAGAATCAGCACAGTTCAAGGATCTGGAGAAGTGCCTGCTTTGTTGGTGATATCTGAGGGTCACTGCTGGTGTCACTACACCAGCTCGATGGATTAGTTGTTGCAGCTCAGAAGGGATCAATGGATTGTCTATTCCATGTCTCCCTGCTGAGAAGGGATTATCTCAGTGATGTACTCAATAAGCCTCCATTCTAGGGATGAAGTTTCTCAGAGTGATTTCTTCTTGGAGCCAAAAGTACATTAGAGAGATAGGATTTAGGTCACAAAAGTAGAACACTCCTAAAAATGCCAGATTTCTGGTGGCTTGAGCAGCACATGGTTCTCCTCTCCCTGCATACGTGTAGCCCCGGGGGCACCAGTGGTGTGTGCTCACAAGAGTAAGGCTGGCACCATCATCACTCTTCTAAAGGTATGCATTGAATGTACAGATACAACTGTAGGTACAGCTCCTGGCAATCTGCCCCACCATGCCTGCCTGCAGCTGCTGAAGTTCCTTCCCCATGCAGGACTTCAGAGGAAGAGATGAGGAAATGAAGATTACTCTGTGTTTCCTGCTCAGACCTCTGCCTTGGCAGAGGGGTTGGACTCGATGATCTCTGGAGGTCCCTTCCAACCTGTAATGTTCTGTGCTTCTATATCAGAGGGCAAAGCAAGGGCAGAGAAGGATGGTCCAGCAGAGGTTTTGCAATTACCTGCTGGTAGTGTTGATGCTTGGGTATCTGCTTCAGGAGCCTTGGGGAAGATGAGAATCACAGAATCTAAGAACTGCCTAGATCCAAAAATAAACCTTTAAGATCACACAGAATCACAGAATGTTAGGGGTTGGAAGGGACCTTGAAAGATCATCCAGTCCAACCCTCCTGCAGAGCAGGATCGCCTAGGGCAGGTGACATAGGAATGGATCTAGGTGGGTTTTGAATGTCACCAGAGGAGATTCCACAGCCTGTCTGGGCAGCCTGGTCTGGCTGTCAGGTTGGTTAAACATGAATTCCCCTTGGTAAAATCATGTGGACTGCTCTTAGTGACCTTCTTATTCTTGCCATGCCTAGAGAGACAGCACTGAGGAGAAGCTGCTGCATCACCTTTGCAGGTGATCACTGAGTGCAATCACCAGCCTCCTGAGATAATACTGGCAATGGTACATATACAAGTGCACGTGTCTCTGCTAGATTTTATACAGCTATCCATTTAAGGCACTGGCTCCTTCATCTTGGATATCTGGAGATATTCAAGACCCTCCTGGGTGTGTTCCTGTGTGATCTGGTATAGTTGATCCTGCTCTAGCAGGGTGGTTGGACTGGATGAGCTTTTGAGGTCACTTTCCGTGATCTGTGTCTTTTTGTGTCTTTTTCTGCCCCTTCTCTCCTTGCCGGCAGCTCTGATGTGCTTTGCTCCCCTCCTGCAGTCTGTGGTTTTGCCTTTTGTCATCTCTTCACTCTGCTTTTCATCCCTGTCTCTTCTTCCTGCCCTGCTGTTTGCATCCCTGCTGGGTTTTCAGCAGGTGACCTCCTTCTTCCCAGCAGGGCATCAGAGGCTGCAGCTCTTTCTCAGCTCCTCAGCTCTGCACTGTGACAGCAATGCTGGTGGTGTGGCTGTTTGGTGAACTGGTGCAAGGAGACAGAAAAGCTGTTGGTGCTGGTCTGATTCCCTGGGCTGTGGTGCAAACACAGAATGGGCAGCCTTGCTTGCAAGCTACTAGGGGTGATGCAAAGAGCAGCCAAGGCTTGCTGGCACTGGCGCCACCTGTGAAACCAGCTTTTTATCTCTGTCCCTTCTGTGCTGCCAGAGAGGCATGAAGAACACAGACATGAATGAAGTGATCTTACTGTTCTCAATTCCTGCTTTGGTCTCTCAGGAGAAACTGGGATAGAGAAAGTTCTGCTCATCTCTTCTGCATGGGGCTGGTGCCCAGCCTGGATGAGGAACTAAACTGGAACACATCCCTCTGCAGACATGCAGGCAGGAGGCAAAAAGCATGCCCTGGTATAACAATCCTACCAAATTTCCAGGCCCAGCTCCAAGGTACTGTGTCACAATAAATTTAACTTAATTATTTTTTAAACAAAGTAATTGGACATTTTGTTTTAAACAGGCTAAATGATACACACCCCTTGAGCCTTGTTTTCAGCAATGCCTAGCCAGTCCTAGATGAACTATTTTAGAACTCATCCTGAAGCAGACCTCCAGTATGGAAAAATTCCACCCAACTGTTTAATGCTTGGTGAGAAAAATGACAACCAGCTGACAACAGAGCTGTGTATTGGGAAGTGCCAAACAGCCTTAATTTAGGAGTCACTTTTTGCACTGGCACTGAAAAGAAAGGAGAAGGCAGCTGCCAGCAAGTGCAGCAGTTTGGACAGATGGATGGAAAGCTACATTTTTGCCTTCCCTTTATTGTGCTTTGAAATCTGTTTTCAGGATGCAGACATAAATCTGGTTTTCTTGTCTTAAATAGGTAGTTGTACAAAAATCTAGCAGAGGCACATGCTTTTATCCATCTTTTATCACAGCAAAATCACTTACAGGATTATTTTAGAGATGGCTCAGTTCAGTGACCTTTTCCAGCACTGACAAGCTGCCAAATAATCAGTGCTTGAAATACTCTCAACCTGATTGTTCTCTCCTTTACACTTATTTTTCCCCACTTCTTTTATTATCAGCTGACTTGATTTGAGCTACTCATTTCCTACAGGCTTGGTTTGAGAAAACCTATGTGAGTGTAATCTTTTTTCTGTGTACATACAGAATGTGTGAGAAATTACATAGAGCAGAAATGAGTTCATAATAAGTGCTGAGTTTCAGTTTTACTTGACATTGTGCACAGTTTGCTGGGCTGCTGAGACATGCTTTTCCCTGAACAATACCTCTGCAAAGTGTTCTTTAGACTTTTGTGTAACTTATAGAATGGTTTAGGATAGAAGGAACCTTGAAGATCACCTAGTTCAGGGACACCTTCCACTACAGCAGGTTGTCTGGGGCCTCATTCAACCTGGCTTGGAACACCTCCAGGGAGGGGGCAGCCATGACCAACCTGGGCAACCTGTTCCAGTGTCTCACTACCCTCACTGAAAAGAATTTCTTTCCAATCTCCAGCCTAAATCTGCCCTCCTCAAGCTTCAGTCCATTCCCTCTTGTCCTATCAGTACAAGCCCTTGTAAAAAGTCCGTATTTTGTGTAGGCCACCTTCAGCTACTGGAAGGCTGCTCTAAGAACTCCTGTAGTAGTTTGGGTGTTACCTGCCCCCCCCCCCCCCCACTTTGTAAATCACCCAGATTAGACTCAGCAGGCTCTGGAAATTGAATGAAGCTTATATTTACAGCTTAGCTCAATATACCAGCAGATATTTACAGTATATACAGTTATACACAGAAATAGACAAGGTAAAAGGTGATACAGAAACACAACTCCCCTCCCAGAAACCTGAGTCCCCAGGAGGGGCTCCCAACCACCCTTCCATCTTCTCCCACCCCTCTGCCTTACCCCAGATGCTGCCTTGTGCCCCTGCTTGCAGGCTACTAGGGGTGATGCAAAGAGCAGCCAAGGTGGTTAGGAAGCAGGTGGATTAATCAGAGAGACGGAAGGTGAGGTTAGAGAGAAATGCAACTCAAAGCCCAGGCAGTGCCCGAATGCCTTAGCTATGTGCCCCTGCTCTAGGGCTCCAGCACCCTCACAGTAAAGAAGTTGAAACTCATATTGCAATGGAATTTCCTGTGATTGAGTTTCCATCCATTGCCCCTCATCCTATCACTGAGTATCACTGAAAAGAGCCTGGCTCCTCCTTCTTGACACCCACTTTTAAGGTATTTGTAAACATTGATCTGATCCTCTCTCAGCCTTCTCTTCTCCAGGCTGAACAGCCCCAGGTCTCTCAGTCTTTTCTTGTAAGAGAGGTGTTCCAGTACCTTCATCATCCTTGTAGCCTCTGTTGAACTCTTTCAGGCAGTTCCCTGTCCCTCTTGAACTGGGGAGCCCAGACATGGACACAATATTCCAGATGTGGTCTAACTAAGACTGAGTAGAGCTAGAGGGAAACCTCACTTGGCCTGCTGACCACACTCTTCTTGATGCATCCAAGTATACCCTTGGCCTTTTTGGCTGCCAGGGCACATTGCTGTCCCATGGATAACTTATTGTCAACTGGGACTACAAGATCCTTCTCTGTGGAGCTACTCTCCAGCAGACCAACCCCTATCTTGTGCTGGTGCTTAGGTAAAATGACAGCAAACAACGAGATGGTGTCATTTTCCAGTCACTTCTCAGAGTGATTCCTTTTAAGTCCTCTTATATAAGCAAAGCTGGTGAGCTAACATCTTCACTTCTTCCCTGCCTTCACTCCTGGCTGCCTCCATCTGTTTGCCACAAGTTGAATGCTTCTCATTGGAACACTCTGCCAAACCCCCATCCTCTTTCTTGAAGACCTTTTGCTTGCTGCTCTTCTTACCTACTCTGACCTTCACCTGCCTCCACCCTTCTCCAATGCCATCACATACTTTCTTTTGTTAGCCTTGTCTGCTTTCTGCATCTTTTCTACTTCACCAAGTCTGTGTTGCTTCTTACTAGACCAAATGGTGTTCTGAGCTACAACTGACTCCTTATTTTTCTAGGCTGCAGGCAGGATTGGTGTGAAATGTGTCAGAGACTCGAAGATGGGTCCTCAACAGCCCTTCTACCTCCCTTTTGAAACTGAGCTTGGAGGTCTGTAAGACTGGTGCATGATCCTTTCCCTCACTCCCCCACCAAGTGCCATACTTCAGACTAGGATTCTGCCTCTGTCTTTCAAGTGTATCTGATGACCACCCCCTGCTTATCTTTACTAAAATTCCAGGCTGTCCTCTCTGCAGCTGGTGGGGAGTGATGGAGGTGACAAAATTCACTTACAGGAGAGGGAAGCAAGCAGTGTCAGGGCCCCCTGCATAGAGATACTATTATTTTCCTCCCTCAGCCTAAGAAACAATAGAAAAAGAGAAGGCTGCAGCTGGGCACTGCAGTGTGTACCCTAGATGGTAGACTGCCTTGCATGCTCTCTCCTAGACTGCTGTTAGAAAGGGATATTTTGTGCTCAGCTGATACTTGATGTGGCCAAATCCAGAGAGGAATGCCAACCACTGTCAGATTTCTCCTACACTCTTTGCTTCATGTGAAACATGTCCCTATGAGATAACTGCAGCTTCTCTGCACAGCACCAGTGTGCCTCACATCAGCTCTATTTTAAAGACTTCTATTGTTAGAAAAAAGCTGCTGCAAGCTGCTGACCATGAGCCCTCAATGTGTCCAGCGGCCAAGAAGGCCTACGGTATCTTGATGTGTATTAGAAGGGGAGTAGTTAGTGGGTTGAGAGAAGTCCTCCCCCTGTACTCTGCCCTGGTGAGGCCACAACTGGAATGTTTTGTCCAGTTCTGGGCTACTCAGTTCAAGAAGGACCTCAGGGAACTGCTTGAAACAGTCCAGATGAAGGCAGTGAAAGATCTTCCTTGTGAGGAAAGGCTGAGGGAGCTGTGGCTCTTTATCTTGGAGAAGAGGAGCCTGAGGGTGACCTCATTTATATCTATAAAGATGTGAAGGGCAGTGTTGGGAGGCCAGAGCCAGGCTCTGCTCAGTGATGTCCAATGATAGGACAAGGGGCAGTAGGTACAAGGTTGCATGTGAACATAAGGGAAAATCTTTTCACTGTGAAGGTGACACAGATTGCCCAGAGAGGTGGTGGAGTCTCCTCTGGAGACATTCCAAACCTGCCTGTATGTGTTCCTGTGTGACCTACTCTAGGTGATCCTGCTTTGGCAGGGGGTCGGACTGGATGATCTTTCAAGGTCCTCCCAACCCCTAACATTCTGTGATTCTTTGATTCTGTGATCCCTTCCAGCATCATCCATGAGCTGACACTTATGGGGTGGTCTAAATCCAGCTCAGTGCCAACTGAGCTCCTGGGGGCATCCCCACCCTTTCCTTAGCTTTACATTGAAATGTGCCTGTTGTGCTAATCAATGTTTGTGCCTGGAAAAGGTTCATGGCTGTGTATATACCAAATGCCATACCTTAGTAACCCTGGGTTTTAATGGAGAGCTTTTTCTCTGACAAGACAAGGCTCTCTGCAAGTTCCAACATCTGGAAATGCTGGGGAGCAAAACTGAAGCAAATTGGAGAGCCTGCAAATTATTTAACCTGGAAGGCAAAGAAGAGAGGACTCTGAATTGCTGCAGCCTGAAGATGTGGTCCTCCCTTCTTAGCCTTTGCCAGGCCTCCCTGCCTAACTTTTAGCTGAGTGGGCACCCTGTCCTTACTGGGAAGAACTCTTCTAAGTGTATCAGGACCTCAGGACAATGGTATAAGGATGTCAGACTGTTGGAGTAGGGTCAGAGGAGGGCCACAAAGATGATCAGAGGGCTGGAGAACCTCCACTGTGGGGACAGGCTGAGAGAGTTGAGGCTGTTTGGCGTGGAGAAGAGAAGGCTCCAGGGAGACCTCAGAGCAGCCTTTCCAGTAGCTGAAGGGGGCTGTAGAAGAGCTAGGGAAAGATGTCCTACAGTGGCCAGTAATGACAGAGTGAGAGGCAATGGACTGAAGCTTAAGGAGGGCAGACTTATGTTGGATATTAGGAAGAAATTCCTTACAGTGAGGACAGTAAGACACTGGCACAGGTTGCCCAGGGAGGCTGTGGATGCCCCCTCCCTGGAGGTGTTCAAGGTCAGGTTGAATGTGGCCTTGAGCAACCTGCCCTAGTGGAATTTGTCCCTGCCCATGCCAGGGGTATTGGAACTAAATGATCTCTAAGGTCCCTTCCAACCCAACCCACTCTATGATTGTCTGATCTGTCCTCAAAAGATTTTCCCCTGGAAATTCTCCTTTTGTTTTTCTCATGGATCAAAGCTTCTAATGAAGGTGATCTGATTTGTTCTCACAGAATAACTTCAGGACCTCCTTCCCAACAAGGCTGCAGGTGTAATTTGTGATTAAAGTATTCCAATATTCCTGGCTGATTGCAGAGGAATGAGACTCCATGAGTGACCTGAAGAATATAAAATATTTGGCTCTAATCTCTGGGATAAAATCTATCTATGTCACTTTGATTTCTCAGATCAGATCCCACATCCATACCTGCTGCTTCTGGAATCAAACTTGGGTCAGGTTCTTCCCCAGGCTGTGCTTCAGCACTCTTAATTGCAACGTCAGACTTTGGGACAGGCCTTGTTAGTCTCATGCTGGGTGAAGAGGTATTTATAGGAAATCTGAAGCAACTTTATTTCCCTAGGCTTCCACATCAAGGATGTCAAATTTGGAGCTTGCCAAGGAAGCTGCTGCCTTAAAATAGACCAAGAGAATTCCTATTGTTCAGGTGACATAATGAGGCTGAAATGCAAAGGTAGAGAGAAGCTGCAGCTGGTATGTTTTGACTAATTCTTTTTTTTCCTGATATACATATATTTATTTGTTTAGGTGATCTATTTCATAAGGGAAGATCAGCAGCCAGCTTCTGGCTGGTGGAGTTGGGAGGCAGAGTCTGCACAGAGAGTGAACGTGACTTAACGCCTACATCTGTCAGGAACTGATTTAGACATCTTTCTCCATCTCTGCAGAGGGCTGCACTGCAGCATTCAGCATCACTGCCTGATTAGCTCCCACTTCTCTCTTTCTCAGAGGAGAGGAGGAACAAGCAGAAGTTAATACCTGGTGGCCAGTGCGTTCACTAGAGCTTTATAAACACTGAACTGATGAAGTCCTTACCCCAAAATTCACAGATTGCATTGAATTGGAAGGGAACTCCAAAGGTCATCAAGTCTAACACCCCTGTAGTGAGTAGGGACACCTTCAACTAGATCAGGCTGCCCAGGGCCACACCAACTCTGATTTTCAGTGTATGAGTAGGTTCTGATGTAAAACCAGGTCCCCTTTGCAGAGCATAAGCATTGCATTGTGGGGAGATGGAGCTGCTGTAAGCATCACCCTGACCAGAAATCCTGCTGAGGACCACAGTCAAGCTTCACTGAATGCAGCACATCCTCACAGACTGAATCACAGATTGCATCAGGCTGAGTGGACCCTCGAAGGTCATCTAGCCCAAACCCCCTGCAGCAAGCAGGGACATTTTCACTAGATCAGGTTGCTCAGGGCCCCATCAAATTTGATCTTGAATGTCTGAAGGGACAGGGCCTCTACCATACCTCTGGGCAACCTATTCCAGTATTTCACCACACTCATTGTGCAGAACTTCCTCCTGATGTCCAGCCTAAATCTCCCCTGCTCCAGTTTCAAACCATTGCCCCTCATCCTATCACTACAAGCCCTTCTAAACAGCTCCTCACAAGCTTTCTTGTAGGTGCTCTTCAGCTATTAAAATGCTGCTATAAGGTCACCCCAGAGCTTTCTCTCCACCATAAGGAGAATCAAGGTTTACCAGCACTGGGCTAAAGGATATTGTTGAAACTCCTGCTAGCACCAGATTGAGTCAGGAGGAGGGCAGCTGGTGGAGTAGGGCAGCTGGTACAGCCCTGGAACTAAAGAAACGTTGTGTCTATGTCTAGTTCTGCCACCACTCTTCTCCTACAGCCCCTTTCCTATGAGGTTATGTTACTTTTTGTCCTTCAAGCTGCCCCCATCCTGTGTGAAGTAAGTGCTATGAAAAAAATCTATGAGTTGTCTGTCAAAAGTATTATTTTGTCAACTAAAGGAGCCATGGTAACATAAAGCTACAACACAGTTCCCATCACAAGACTAACTTGAGTCAGTTACTGCCTTTGAAACATCTGTGGCGTGGGCTAAAAGTAGACTTTTCTACCAAAATGGAAGTACATTGAAGGAGTCACACAAAATATCCCAAAATAGGAGGAAAGAAGGAATGTCAGAAAAAGGGAGACACAGACACACAGAAGAGTGCAACGATTATGCAATGCCTCAACAGTTCCCTTGCTTTTGTTGTTGTCCTTCTTTTGATTGTTGCTCTTGCTGCTGTCAGCCAGACTGATGAGTTTAGTGAGTTGGTTGTCTTGTGCTGTACTAAACAGGACCACTGCTGAGACTCTCTTTAAGTTTCATAATGCTGACAACATTCCTGCAAGGAATTGCCTGCAGTTGGGCATTTATGTCCCTGCTGGACTCTGTAGGGACTTGGAAAGTTGTAGGAGGCTTACCCAGGGATGTGTGCCAGTCCCTGTTTTGCCATTATCCTGTGTCTGCTATCTTCTATTCTTCCTGCATCTCTCCCTGTTCTAGGAATGCACCCATCTAAGGACTGGACACCTGAGAGTAAGATCACCAGGTGATATTTAACCTGGGAAAATTCAAATGCATGTCCTGGAGGGGAAAAAAGTTGCTTCTCTGTGAGAGATATTTGGGACTCCTGAAAGAGCTGAGATGTAGTGATGAACATTTTGGACATGCCTTGGTGCCATGACTAGCAAAATGGGCCAGTTTGGGGCCTGCCTGTATGAAGGCAGCATGCCCTGGGGCACACATACTTCCTTGGATCTGTGAAATTACACAGTGGGGTTTTATTAAGGAAATGAACATGTTCCTCCAGTGTTTGTCACTTGGCTCAGGAGATGCTGTGCAGTAAACCTGTGTCACCAGGAGGTTCACAGATGACACCAAATTAGGTGGCAGTGTTGATCTGTAGCAGGGTAGGGAGGCTTTACAGAAGGACTTAGATAGATTGGATGGATGGGCAAATGTTGATGGCATGAGCTTCAACAAGGCCAATGCCAGGTTCTGCACTTGGGCCACAACAACCCCAAGCACGCTACAGGCTTGGAGCAGTGTGTCTGGAAAGCTGTCTGGCAAAAAGAGACCTGCTGCTTCTAATCAACAGGCAGCTGAATATGAGCCAGCAGTGTGCCCAGGTGGCCAAGAAAGCCACTGGCTTGTATTAGAAATGCTGTGGCCAGCAGGAGTAGGGAGGTGATTGCCCCCTTGTACTCAGCTCTGGTGAGGCCACACCTTGAGTACTGCATTTGGCTTTGGGCACCTCATTACAAGAGAGATGTGGAGATGCAGAGGAGGGCAATGAAGCTGGGGAAGGGCCTGGAGAATAAATCTTATGAGGAGTGACTGAAGGAGCTGAGACAGCTTAGTTTGAAAAAGAGGAAGCTGAGAGGAATGCTCATTGCTGTCTACAGCTACCTGAAAGGACGTTGTGGATAGATTGGTGCTGGTCTCTTCTCATGGGTAAATAGTGATAGAACAAGAAAGAATGGCCTCAAGCTGCGACTGGGTAGGTTTAGAGTAGATATTAGGAAACGTTTTTTCCCAGCAAGAGTGGTCAGACATTGGAATGTGCTGCCCGGAGAGGTGGCTGAGTCACCAGCCCTGGATATGTTTAAAGGTCGTTTGCATGTGGTGCCTGGGGATATGGTTTAGGGTGCACCTTGTAGAGCAGGGTTATCGGTTGGACTTGGTGATCCCGAGGGTAATTTCCAACCTGAATGTTTCTGTGATTCTGTGATTTATTTCAAGCCAAGTTTTCTTCCTCCCTTTTCAGATAGGCATCAAAAAGAAAAGAGCAGCAAGACAAAAGCAAAGGCTGAGGCTCACGCCCAATGTTTTTCTCTTGTAAGGGAGACAGACACCACTGCGTGTAAATACCCTTTTTTGTCTTCTCCTAGACACACGTTGATTGATTCATTTTAATTAGACAGCAGGCAGAGACCTAACAGACACTGTTGTAATTCAGCCACTCTTTTAGCAGATGCTTTGACTCAAGCTCTTTATTTCAAATGCATGCATACTTCAGGAAATCTCCCAAGTGCTCGGCAGTATCATGGTTTCTACCTGATACCACGGTGAGCTAAAGGCAGGATTTGAAAGTTTGGAAGGACTGCTCTGGAGTTTTCAGTCAAAGGCTATTTGAGATAATGAGCAAGAAGAAAAGAAGCCTGTTAATGTTTTATGGTCAGGTGTGCAGGAATGTGTGGTGCTTTTAAGGTGTGCCAGAAAGTCGAATCCCAAGGCCAGGAAGATAACCCAGCAAGCAGAGGAATTTGGATGATAAAAGAAAGTCTCAACACAAAATGATGACTGCTGGAGGTAGAATGTGCATTAAGAGAAATAAAGGCTCGGCAGTGTTGTTAGGAGGTGGTTGTGTGAGGGATGGACCAGAGAGTAAAGGACACTGGAGAAGGCAGAAAAGTTTAGGTGCAGCCTTGAAGGAAATGGGGAATCACTGTGGCTCCTGGATGCATTGTGCCAGTGTGGTGGCTGTGCTGGACTTGCTAGGCATGGCCTGGCTGGTGCCCGTGCAGCCACGGTGCTGCTGTTTGGTGCTCAATATGGGGACTCGAGGGCTCGTTTGCAAGGGTGCAGCCAGCATCTTCTGCTCTCCCAGAGGCAAGTAAGAGCTATGAGTACCCCTCCTGCTCTGGAAATCAGGTTTTACTCTTCTTCAGGTATAAGCTGGCACACAGGAGGTTCTACCTCAACATGAAGAGAGACTTTTTTATGGTGAAGGTGCTTGAGCCCTGGAACAAGCTGCTCAGAGAGGTTATGGAGTCTCCTCTGGAGACTTCATCTTGTTTTGGCGGAGGGTTTGGACTTGATGATCTCTGGAGGTCACTTCCAACCCCTACCACTCTGTAACTCTGTAATTTAGACTGTCTGGTTTTGCAAATACTGCTCTTGCCTTGAGTGTTAGGAGCTGGTCCTGTGAAAAGGCTTATTTCATCTTCTTTTGGGATGTTTTCCATTAAAATCTTCCCCATCTCCTCCCCTTCTCCTAAACTGCAGTCTCCTGTCTCCATAAGGAGTGTACCTGGCCTTAACTGGTGGATCACCTCTACATTCACCCCCCAGGACACTAACTTGTGATGAAACTAGTGTTGTGGAGCTGGAGGGGGGCCCTAAATAAGAGGATGAGAGAAAGTCAGTCACCAAGGTAAATCCAATCTTTTCAGATCCCTTTCTTTGTAGGAGCTGATTCAGGGTGCTGTGCTGGCAGCTGTGCAGGGCGGGTGGCACAAGCAGCAGGGACAGCTTTAGCTCACAGTGGCAAGTTAGGAATGTTGTTAGAAAGTACTTACACACACAAGTAGGGGATAGGTGATGCAGCAGCCAAGGCTTATAGTATGAAGCCTGCATCACCTGTTGTCTCAATGACAGAAGCCCCAGGTGGAAGAGATTCCATCTCTGGAGACATTCAGATCCCACCTGCTACTTCAGACACTGGAAGGCTGCTATTAGGTCTCTGTGAAGCCTCCTCTTCTCCAGGCTGAACACTCCCAGCTCCCTTAGCCTGTTCTCATAGCAGAGGTGCTCCAACACTGAGTATTTTTGTGACCCTCCTCTGGACCTGCTCCATCAGGTCTGTGTCCTTCCTATACTGAGTGCTCCAGAGCTGGATGCAGTACTTCAGGTGAGGTCTCACCAGAGCAGAGCTAAGTGGCAGAATCACCTCTCTGGATCTGCTGGCCAAGCATCTTTTGATGCAGCCCAGGATGTGATTGGCCATTTGATACTAGGGAGAAGAGACCAACCTCCGCCTCACTACATTGTAGACTGTAAAGGCAACAAAGTCTGGCACTTGACCAGACCCAGTTTTCTGAGGTTATCTTTGGGTGCTCATCTTTCTTCCCATTATTATTCCAGCCTAGCAAATATCTCCACCCAGAAGTCAGCATTGCTTTCCCACAAAACTTTGCTTTTTCTATTGGCTGGAGAAACACAACTTGTATGAGAAGACACACAATTTATTGTTAATCTACTTAAGAGCTTTAACAGTCTGCTCAAAGAGTGCTCATCAATCTGCTTACAATGATGCTAACAATGATAAATGATATTATCTGGAGTAGCAGAGAGAAAGGGGATAAAAGAAAGCAATCTCTTAACACCCTGCTGTCAAAACTCGTACAGACACAACTACCACAGCTTCCTCCCAGATCTCCATCTGCCTTGCCAGGGTGATGGTGGTGGTGATTCTGCCTCCTCTTCTGCTGGAGTCCACCTGAGGCCGTTTCCAGCCTGTCTCCAAGGCTCCCGTTGCAGTGCTCCTCAGCCTTCAGAGCCGGGTACTTCTGTGTTGACCCTCTGGGCAGAGCTGTGCACACCTTGCAGGTCTGCTTTTCGCCCTCCTTGCTGCCTGCAAGTGATGCTTCCCAGCCCCAAGGTCACAGTCTTCTGCCGATGCAGCTGCTGCCCACGGAGGAATAGTTCTCAGCTCCAGAGGCTGCCAGGATCACTCTGTGTTGGAGGCCCTGCAGCCCTCCCCTTCATTTCCTCCTGGCTCAGGGGCCAGTTGCTGTGCCCATAGCTGCTCCATCAGCCAAGTCCTGCTGCTGGAGGCCTTTCTGCACTCTTAGAACCAGGAGAAGCAAAAGCTGAGTGCAGAGGCGTGAGAAGTCCGGGTTGTTAAATGACTGTTATCAAAGTTACAGAGCTCATGTGAAGCTCCCTGCAAAGCAAATCCCAACCAAAGCAAAGTTCACAAAGCCCTGTCAGGTTTCAGTTTGACCACTCAGCCTTATGGCCTACTTCTGGCAGTGGTAAGACCTTATATTACGGGTGACAGGCATACAGACCTCCTCCTGGTAAACCATGGCCATAAGCTGCCACACATGAGTCCAGTAAGGATGCTGCAAACCCTCCTGTGGCTCAAGGCTCCTCACCAGGACCGAGCAATTGATCTTCTTGGAGGCATTTGCTCTTTCCTACCTGGTCTTGCCTCATGTGGGTCTGAGGATGGCCTGTAGGTCTTGGGTGTGTAGCCCCTGCTTGGTTTACTTCATATTTGATTTTATAACCAGAATAATTTACACAATTAACCAAACTCTTACAATGGCCAGGATGACATTTTCAGGCTGCACAAGCCCAACAGTAGCTGTTGAGAGGGATTGACACCAAGAATGATGCTCAGCACCTTTTACTGATGTTGGAGTAAGAGCAACTTGCTCACCTACTGCAAACCTTGCTTTGGTGGCTTGTTTTACTGCCTGTGGAACTACAAAAGTTGCAAGGGGATGCTCTGTTGTTTGCAGCAACTGCTCAAAACCTAAACCAAATGTTA
The DNA here is from genome assembly GCF_015220805.1 of Pogoniulus pusillus. NCBI lineage: Eukaryota > Metazoa > Chordata > Aves > Piciformes > Lybiidae > Pogoniulus > Pogoniulus pusillus. The sequence goes on along the minus strand of NC_087288.1, from coordinate 8,757,504 downwards.
CTAGGTTTTGTTTAGTATACAGTTTTAAGGTTTCTAGTGGTTTTAGTGTCTCTCCTGAAAGTGTTGTGTAATTCAAACCATACTTTAAAGGTTACACTCCATGCACATACATTATAAGACAGACAGAGGTGCAGGGTCTGCACACAAACACAGCTGGACCCCACCCTGGGTTACAGGCCCAAAGCAAAGGAGACACTTCATATTCACATCTGGCTAAACTCTGTTCTAATGTGACTGAAAACTGATCTTTTTTCAGTGTGCAATCTGCACGTTTCGGTGCCTCCTGCTTGCTGGTGTCCTTCCAGGGGTGCAGCTGGGAGCACTCCATCTTGCTGGGCTGCCCATCCTCGCTGGCAGACACCTCTCATCTCCAGGACCATCCTGTGGTAAGTTTCTAAAATCACTTCATTCTCTCCTCCATCATGAAACAAACCACCTCATCAGACCAATAGAGAGGATTACATATCATATGAGTATGTTCTATCTTGATATCTCCATCACTGGGGACCTTCAGTTTTCTGCTCATCCCAAAACTATGAATTTATACACAGGTGCTCTAAATTGTACTCAAAGCTGCACTACACATTTGCCTTAGCATTGCAAAGCTGCACTAACAATAGATACCTTAAAAATACAACAGTTTTCTATTTGTAGAGAATATCTACTGTACAGAAAAGCTAATGGACCAGACATCTTTGCACTTCATTTGTTCGCCTTTGCTTCTGAGAGTACTCAAACTGCCCTGTTTTGCAGATCCAGAGTCCCAGTTTGCTGTGTTGCATGTACAGGCACTGCATCATGTGCAAGTGATCACCACTGGTAACAGTGATCATCAGGATGAATTGCTGATGAATCACTATTGATAACAGAAAAGACTGATAACAGAATTGATAACATAAAAGCATCACTATTGATAAGAGGAGGGTATGTCCATCCTCATCAAGAGAGGATGTTTGGAGGTGGTGACCTCTTTAAAGTGGATAATTTTTTCCCTTGTCACCACAGTTTGCTTACAGTTTTCTTCTCGTTTGAACTTCAGCAACTGACCTTAAAAATCCCAACAAGTAAAAAAGTTTCTATTTTCCCCTTCACATATGTACAAATGATAAGAAAGCAAAAGAACAGCAGAAAACAAAACACTAAGCAACACAGTTAATAACATCCAGACTTTGGACATGCTACTTATTCTTCTGTGCTTCCTAGGGAAGACAAAAAGAGCAAAGATCTGTTAATAATTATCTTAGGTAACCAAGGCAGATCACTCACACCCAGGGGACTTGTTGATGATGGTAACAGATCACAACGGTATGAGCAGCATCCTTCTGTACTGCCACACAATCTATTAGCTGATGCTCCTAAACAGCTTCTTACCAATCCTCCATCAGACTTGTTTGCTGTTGATTCTGTAACAGAAGAACTTTATATTTTAGTTTGAACTTTATCACATTCATTCATACTCCTTACCATGATCAGGCTTTTTGTATTTTACCTTCTCCCCACCCCCTAAATGCTGAACTAGAACCACACATTACAGGCTTAACTATTTGCTTGCAGTGACCTCTGTCCCAAATCAGTTAGGATATGTTATTGTTAGTAACCCTCCCCTCAAACCTTCCTATATACATGTATCATCTACTTCTAACTTTTCCTCTCTCTAGTTACCATTCCTCTGTCTCCACTCTCTTTTCTTCCTCCTGTTTTTTTCTTTTTGAGACCAATCCTAATTTTCTTTCCTGCCCATACTCCCACGTGCTCACATGCAAACACACTGCTGAGTTTAACAACACTAAAGCTGCTCTGTTGGCATTGGTACCTTTGGAGTCCACCCTATTTGTACCTCTTGTTTCTGCTGCTTTATCTCTGAGACAAGGCAGTGAATATATTTGAAAATGGTGCTTTTTTCTTTTTAAGTCCAAACCCTTCTGGTTAACCAATTGGAGAGCCAGAAAGAAGATGCTTTTCTTTTCTTCTTGTTTGCCCCTCGGGGTTTATATTGTGGCTGGGACTCCTCTAACCTTCCTTGCACAGTCTTTCATCTCCTTTTGAACAGGCTTGAGAGGCAGGCCTGTGCCAACCTCATGAAGTTAAACAAGGCTAAGTGAAAGGTCCTGCACCTGGGTCAGGCAATCTCAAGCACAAAGAGAAGTTAAGCAAGGAGTTGCTCAAGAGCAGCGTGATGGAGAAGGACTTAGGGGTGTCAGTTGTTGGAAAAACTCACCATAAACCTGCAATGGCAGTCCAGAAGGCAGCTGTGTGCTGGGCTGCCTCCAAAGCAGGGAGAGCAGCAGGACAGGGAGGGGATTCTGCCCCTCTGCTCTGCGGAGACTCCACGTGGAGTCTTGTGTCCAGTTCTGGTTCCCCAGCATAACAGGGACGTTGCTGCTGGAGCAGGTCCAGAGGAAGGCCACGAAGATGATCAGAGGGCTAGAAAACCTCCACTATGAGGACAAGCTGGGAGAGTTGGGGCTGTTCAGAATGGAGAAGAGAAGGCTCTGGAGAGACCTTAGAGAGGTCTTCCAGTCCCTGAAGGGAGCTACAGGAAAGCTAGGGAGGAACTCTTCACAAAGGCTTGTAATGACAGGGCAAGAGAAGGAATGGTTTTGGGTGGGAAGAGGGTAGAATTAGAATGGAGATTAGGAAGAAATTCTTTACAATGAGGTTGCTCCCTGGAATGGTCTCTCCCTGGAATTGTTCAAGACCAGGCTGGATGAGGCCTTGAGCAACCTGATTTAGTGGAAGGTGTCCCTGTCTTGGAACCAGAGATGATCTTTAAGGTCTCCTGCATCCCAAGCTGTTCTATGATACCTATAGATAGTTCTCAGTCTCACAGCTGCGTACGACAGCTTGCACATGCTGCAGCCCAGTTGGTACTGCAGCCTGGACTTGCTCCAGTGTTTTATCAGTTCCTAAAGCCTTCTGCTTTTTCCCTAAAACAGCCTCTGCTGACTTGGCCTGAGCTGCTTTTGCTATCCTTGCCTGGACTCCTTGCAGAGAAACAAGCGCCAGGAAGAGCTACAGCAGCCTCTGCCCACCACAGCCCTGGCAAAGTCAGCTTCACCCTCTTGGTTCTTTTTGTAAAAATAAGCAAATGAAACCCCCTTAAAGCTTCACTCCTCCTGCATTTTCTCCACCTTAACCTGCAGCTGCTGCAGCTCTGCTCCCAGTCCCCAGCGCCCCCGTGGGAGCCTTCGCCAGCGGTCTGACTGCGATGTGGACCACGAGTGCGGGGAGGTGGGGGACCAGCTGCTCTAGACTACGATGGGGAGGGCTGAGGCCTCAGGCTCAGTCCCCTCCCTGCTCCTGCTGATCTCCAGCAGGCGATCCAGCAGCACCCTGGTGGGAGCATTATCCCAGCGGGCCATGTCCTCCCCGTGCTTCCGAAGCTGCCTCCAGATGTCCACTCGCATCGTGCTCAGCTCCCTCCTGGCCGTGGCTACCGGGGCTGCTGTGCCACGCTGCCATGGCCTATTGCCCTGCCACCTTTCTCTCTTCCCTTTCACCACGAAGGGCGGCCGGGGGGTGGCAGCGGTGGAGGCAGCAGGCTGCAGCAGCTCCGAGTCCCTCTTCTGCCTGCCGTTTTCCCTTCCTCTACTCATCCTTTCTCCCCCTGAGCCCTCTCTGTCCTCCCTGGCCCACGAACTCCTTGTCCACTGCTTTCTCCTTCCTTGGCCACCCCCTGGTTTGAACTGGCGTGGAACTGGGTCGGCAGTGGTTGTTTCCCCCCTGGCAACTCGATCTGCCTGTGGCTGCACATTTCCCTGGCTTCTCCCCTCTGCTCCTTCACCTTCCCTTTTCACAGCCACCTGAGCACTAGTAGGTGAAACAGGGTTTACTTTAAACCTTCTTGGCATCTCAAAACCGAGTGAACGTGAGCTCACAGGCTTACCCTCCTCTGTGGAGGGGCTGCCATCTGGATCAAACCATCTTTTCCCCTCCCAGCACTCACTGCCTCCTTCATAGGGTGGTTTTGTAGGGGTTGTGACCTCTCTCTGCTTTGCCTCTAATTCTGCTTTTAACTTTTCCATCTTCTCCTCACAGGCTCGGTGGTCAGTGCTCTTCTCTTTTAGGATCTGTATTTTTTGCACCAATACCCGGATTGTTCCTTGCACCTCCTCCACAGCTTTTGTGCTGACAGCTAACTTTTCCTTCAGGGTCTGATTTTCATCCAGAATGGCCTGTTTTTGTTCACACACCTCCTGGTACTGCAGCACGCTTCGCACTTGCACCACAGCCGCCACCTCTTCTCGACTTTTCCCCTCCTCTAGCTGAAGTTGCTGAGCCTTTATTTCTGCTTTCAGCCTCTCATTTTCCTCCCTTAGGTTCTGAAGTTCTACCTGAGATGCCTGCTTCTCTTCAGCTAAGCTTCTGGCCACTAACCACACAGCCCAAGCTCCAGCACATTTTAGGAACTTTTGGGAGAAGAGTTTAGACTTTGCCGTCCCTTTTAATTTGGCAAACTCCAGGTCTGCCTGCTGGATGCTTCTGCAAGAGTTAGGACCCCAGGGGTTTGGTCCCCACTGCATAACCCAGTTTGCCAGCTCGGACATCTTTCCCTTTAGGTTTTTTGGCCTTTACAGAGAGTGCTGCTTCCAAACTACAGCTTGAGCAGGCTGAGAGGAGATAACAGAGGCTCACCAAAGTTTGAGCCGCTCCTCTCCTTTTTTTCTTCTTCCCTCCAGAAGGTTGTTTCAGTCAAGAAGTCCTCCAGACAGGGATTTCTAATTCAGCTGTTTTCACAGAGAAAGCAGAAGGGTTTTTTACCCCTGTCCAGGGATGCTTAGAGGCACCCTTTCATCAGTTCTCCTCCTGGGCAGAAAGCAGAAGGCTTTCTCTCCTGATGGAATTCCCACTTCAAGCTTTTTAAATGTTTTTAAACAGGTGCCTCTGTTGCCCCCCAGAACTGAGTGCTGTGCTTTAAGTGAGACACTTGTTGAGGCAATGGGAACACAGGGTAGCCTTGTCGCTAGTTGTCCCCACAGGCACCTCAAAAAAACTCTCCCAGAAGGGCTGCTCAGAGAAATGCCATAAGGGCTCCCAGGAGGGATGCTGCCTTCTCCACTTGATGGACTACCGCTGGCATCTTGTGTGGGCTAGAAAACCAGGATTAACACAGGACAATTTGCTGTTTGACTATTTAAAAGCTTTAACAGCTTGATCAAAGAGTGCTAATCAATCCACTTACAATGCTAGATGGTATTATCTAGATTATCAGAAGGAAAGGAGATGAAAGGAAAAAACCCAAATCCCTTATGGACACTGAACCCACCCCCTCCCTTAGCAGCTGCAGCTTTCCCTGAGTTATGCTCACCCCTCCATTGCCCGGAGGACTGCAGGCATCCTGGCTCCTAAGTCCTTCACTTCCAAGCAGAATGATGCTGATGGTGGGGCCTCTGCTTCTTTCTCCAGGGTGGTGATGGTAGTGGTGGGGATTCTGCCTTCTCTTCTGCTAGAGTCCACCTGAGGCTGTTTCCAGCCTGTCTTTAAAGCTCTCGCTGCAGTGCTTCTCGGTCCTCTGCCTGTAGAGCTGGGTATTTCTGTGCTGACCCTCCAGGCAGAGCTGTGCAGACCAAGCAAACCTGCTCCTCACCCTCCTCACTGCCCACAAGTGATGTTTGCCAGCTCCAAGGTCACACTCTGTTGAGGCAATGGTTTCCCACGGGGGAGTAGTTCATAGCTCCATGGCTGCCAGTATCGCCTGTACTGAAGATTTCAAGGCCCTGCTGCCCTCCCCTGTGACACGTTTTCCTTCCTGGCTCAGGAGCCTTGCTGCTGGAGGCATTTCTGCACCCCTTGGACCAGGAGAAGCAAAGCCTGAGTGCAGGGGCATGAGGGCTCTGGGTTGTTAGATGGTTGCAGTCACAGCTACAGAGCTCAGGTGAAGTTCCCTGCAAGGCAAGTCCCAACCAAATGAGGTTGGTGAACCTCTGTGGCCTGTTTCTAGCAGCAGCAAGGCTGTGTTTTGTGAGCTAGAGGTGTGCATTACACCATCATCATCCTTCCCTTGTCCCCAGGAGCCCTGTGCTTGGCTGCAACAGCTTTAGGAATAGAGTAGAAGCCTTCTGCATTGTCCTGATCAAAAAGACCGTGACTGATGCTCCTCAGCATTTTCACCTGGACATGCAAGGTCTCAATGGTTCCATGGATGATGGCCTAACCTGCCCACAGCCCAAAAAAAATCCATCAGGCAGCACTGGTGGCAAGTGCAATAACCCTACAAAGAAACAATTCCCCCAAAAAAGCAAAACAAGGAGAAATATTTGAAGTCCTGCAATTACTGAAACACATAAATCCCAACATTACCGCAGATCGGTGCTCTGGGAGACATCTGAAGCTGTGTAAACTAGAAGATGTAATAGGATTAAAGCTGAAATGTGACAAGACAGCTAATTTTTAATTATTTCTGACTCCTTTCTAATTTCTACTTCATTCTGAATATTTAAAAGCCCTTCCAAATGCATTTTCCAAGTTTCAATAACAACCTTGTAACTGGATGTGGCATGATAGCAATTTATAATCACCTCCTAAAAGGGGGATCTAAATTAATCATTCTCCATCTCATTAGTTCAGCTATCAGAGATCTTTTAGAAGGTAATTGGCTTTCAGTGGCTTTAATTTAATTTATTAATATCTTACATCTATATTTCATCAATGCTGTTTTAATTATTGAGCTGATACATCTCAGAAACATAATTCTTTTTGCACAGCATCAAACTTCTGCTTTTAGAGATCTAGAGCCCTTTCTGAGGATGTTCTAGTGATAAATAGCTGGTCCTTGTTTGTTTGGTTTGGTTTTGGAGTGGGTAACAATTTACTTTTGCCTTAGGTTCTCACAGAGGAAAATCAGATCTTATTTTGGAACATCCTGTTCTGCAGATGAGGCAAACCAAAACTTGCTCCGACTTTACAATGCTGTGGAAGTGCAAGCAAGGTGAGGCAGGAGCAGTACACAGAATGTGCAATAGCTAATTCATACCTGACAGGCATTTGAGTAAGTGATTTCACAGTGGGTAGCAGAGGCAGAGGAGTCCAGTCTCCTGTGGGCTTGTGGCAATGCCACCCTGCCTTAACCTTCTCCTGCAGCCAAGAGCATCCCTGGCCACCCCACCAGCTGCCTGCTCTTCTTGCATCCATACCTCTAGCTGGGTCTGAAGGCTCCCTCACCATTCCTTTTGCTAATTAACCTGCAGGAACATAACATTTCAGAGACTTCCATCTCTCTCTAAACTTTGGCCAAAATGATCCAGGAGGTTCCCAAGCTGGTGGGGACAGACTGTGTGACTGACACCAAGAACTTCTTTCCTTCAGAAACTGGCCTAAAAATATGTTCCCTCCTAGAGCAGAAACATCTGACATTAAATGTGATGATGATAATTGATGCTTAATGAATAATCCAGGGGAGTTTTAATATTTCAGCTTCACAGAACACCTTTCATCCCCAGGAGCTAAAGCCATTTATAAAAGGTGTACAGTTACCCCACTCGGTCTCCCTTTGCCATTAAATCCATCATCTCATGGTGACCACTTACATGACCTGGCTGGCACTGGGCAGGTTGCATAGCACAGCAGTACAGAGAAGCTGCATCCCACTCTCCTGCCTTGGTACCTGCTCAGAGTGAAGTTCATTTGCCACATTTACTTCTGGGCTGTGATGGGCCAGCCTGGCTTTGGTTGCAGCCCTCGGTCCCAGAGAGTTCAAGAACTTCCAGTCCTGCAATGAGAATGAGTTTCCATCTCCTGGCTCGAGGTCCCCATCAGGGGATATCTTCCAAGTGGGACTTTCATCCCTGAGTTTTGCCCGAGTGAGTTTTGCTCTGAGATGGAATGAGAGCAGCTTCAGAGCTGCAGAGAGGTCATGGTATTAGAGAATGGTGGAGGCTGGAAGGACCTCTGCAGATCATGTAGTCACCTAGCTCAGGTTGTGGAGCAATGAGTGCAGCTGAGTTCTGACAATCTCCACAAGAGGAGACTCTACAATCTCTCTGGGGAGCCTGGTCCAGCACCCTCACAGCAAAGATGTTCCTTCAGCTCAAGCAAAGCATTCTGTGTCCTAGCCTGTGCCCACTGCCCTTGTCCTCTGAATGGCCACAGCCTCATCCTCTTGACCTCATCCTTTAGATATTGCTCAGTACTGATCAGTTCCCCTCTCAGTCTGCTCTCCTCCAGGCTAGACAGCCCCAGGTCTCAGCCTCTGCTCCTCACAGAGATGTTCCAGTCCCTTTAGCATCCTCGTAGCCCTCCCTTGGTCTCCCTCCAGTAGTTCCCTGTGTCTCTTGAGCTGGGGAGCCCGGAGTTGGGCTCTCCCTGACCTGTGCATCTTCTTTTCCGCTCAAGGGTGGCCGCTGGAGACAAGGAGAGAGCCAAGGGCCGCTGGGGACCTCCATCGCTGGCCCCGATTTCTCAGCGCCCCCCCCGCACCTGCCTGTTCCTCCCGGCCCGGACCATACGAGCGAGCTCGAGCAACCACTCAGGAGGGTCAGCAGATTTGAGGGGAACGAAACCCACCCGCGTCCGCAGAGCCGCGGCGCCCGAAGGTACGAGAAGCCGCCGGAGGGGCCCTGGGGGGCCGGACGAGGGGGGCCGGAGGCGCTGCGGAGGGTCCCGGGCTGCAGCGCGGGAGGCGGCGGGAAAGCAGCTCAATCGCGCCCTCTGCTGGCAGCAAGCGCCATGGCAGCGGTTTCCGCGCTGCCGCCGCTCTGCTCGCACACCGAGGGCCAGGCGGGCAACGGCACTCTAGGGACAGCCCCACGAGTGTGATGGCAGGGCGAGAGGGGCTCCTGCCCCTCTAGTTCTGGGCTCCCCAATTCATGAGGGACAGGGAGCTGCTGGAGAGAGTCCAGTGTTGGCTACAAAGATGCTAAGGGGACTGGAGCATCTTTGAGGAGGAAAGGCTGAGAGTCCTGGGGCTGCTTAGCATGGAGACTAAGAGGGACTCTTCTGAGTGCTGATCAATAGCTCAATGGTGAAGAGCAAGAGGATAGGGCCAGACTCTTTTCAGTGGTGCCCAGTGATAGAAGAAGGGTCAACAGACACAAACCAGAACCCAGGAGGTTCCATTTGAACATGAGGAAAAACTTCTTTACTAGAAGGGTGCTGGAGCACTGGAGCAGACTGCCCAAATAGGTGGTGGAGTCTTCTTCTCTGGAGACTTTCAAGACCTGCCTGGACCTGTTACTGTGCAATTTGATCTGGGTGACTCTGCTTTAGCATGGTGTTTGGACTAGATGATCTTCAGATCCCTACCATTCTGTCCTGTGTAAACCAAGCAAACAAGCCTGGCAGGTCATTCACTCTGCCTGCAAAAAGCAGCTGGTTGGACTCAGGTTTCTAGCTAAAGAATACAATGGAGAGAGGAGGACCAACCATAAGGAAGGAATAATAAACTGTACTAGTGCAGGTTAGGAGGTGATCTGCTGGAAAGCAGCCCTGTGGAGAAGGACCTAGGAGTCCTGGTGGACAACAAGTTCTCCATGGGACAGCAATGTGGCCTTGTGGCCAAGAGGCTGATGGGATCCTGGGGTGCTTTAAGAAGAGTGTGTCTAGCAGATTGAGGAAGGTTCTCCTCCCCCTCTACTCTGCCCTAGTGAGGCACCACCTGGAATACTGCATCCAGTTCTGGGGTCCCCAGTTCAAAAGGTACAGGGATCTACTTGAGAGAGTCCAACAGAGGGCTACAAGGATGATTAAGGGACTGGAGCACTGCCTTATGAGGAAAGGCTGAGGGACCTGGGGCTGTTTAGTCTGGAAAGGAGAAGACTGAGAGGGGATGTCTATAAATATCTGAGGGATGGGTGTCAAGAAGGAGGGGACAGGGACAGCCTCTGCTCACTTGAGCCCTGTGATACGACAAGGGGCAATGGATGTAAACTACAGCACAGGAAGTTCCACCTCAACACGAGTTAGAACTTTACCGTAAGGGTCACGGAGCACTGGTCTAGAGCACTGGTCTAGATTATGTGGTCCTGCTCTGGTGGGAGGATTGCACTCCAATATCTTCAGAGGTCACTTCCAACCTTTAACATCCTGGGATCCTGTGATCAGCAACATCTGTGTGCTTCCAGTGTACCTGGAGTCTGTGACCTTTGGGCAATACCGTTTTGGGGTTTAGACACACATGCAGCTGTTGCTACTGAGGCAGTTCTTTTAGTTTGGGGTATCTTGTGCCTCGACCACTGTTGTGCCACTTGAGAGCATGAATTTTATGGTAGGGAAGGGGAAGAGGTGAGAAGAAGGAAATTAAGATTAAAGGCATGAAGTTTATTACTTACCATGGCATCGCTTCTTCCCCATTCCCCAGAGAAACAAGCTGCTCCTGTACCACGTCGCTCTGCAAGCACAGCTTCTGCCAAGTCCCTTTCCTCTTGCAAATCATGACCTCTTTGGGCATAAAGCTAATTGTCCGGCATTGGGCTTTGCCTGCTGAGGATGGAAGGCAGTAGGGCATAAAAAAAAGAGCAGATTAGTTCCTGTTATATTAGCATGTATACATAGCTTTAACAGCGAAAAAATGCTGTGAGTCTTATTTCCATCCCCACTCCAAGAGCTCCAGGCTGGCTTTGCTCTTTCTTGTAAAGCCTGCTGCAGCTAGAATTTTTTAAGATAATGTGGATGCTCTCAGCAGCACCCTGAAGTCATGAGGAGTGATATCCAGCTGCAGCATGCAGGGCTCAAATGTTAGGGTAAAGGAGCGCCTCAAGGCTGAGGGAGCTGGGGGTGTGCAGCCTGGAGAAGAGGAGGCTCAGGGGTGACCTCATTGCTGTCTACAACTACCTGAAGGGAGGCTGTAGTCAGGTGGGGGTTGGTCTCTTCTCCCAGGCAACCAGCAACAGAACAAGGGGACACAGTCTCCAGTTGTGCCAGGGGAGGTCTAGGCTGGATGTTAGGAGGAAGTTCTTCCCAGACAGAGTGATTGACATTGGAATGGGCTGCCCAGGGAGGTGGTGGAGTTGCTGTCACTGGAGGTGTTGAAGCAAAGCGTGGCTGAGGCACTTAGTGCCATGGTCTAGTTGACTGGATAGGGCTGGGTGCTAGGTTGGGCTGGATGATCTTGGAGGTCTCTTCCAAACTGGTTGATCCTATGATTCTATGATTCTCAGTGAGTCTCAGGGAGCTCTGCTGGGCTCATGGTGCTGCAGTTACTGCAGATCAGGCTGGGACACCTTCCTCTTCTTCAGGAGGCTCCAGATTTACTTTACTCATGATCTTTGGTGGCCTATTATCAAAACTGCAGAAGTAATCAATTCTTCCTCCTATTAATTAAATCAGAAAGAAGGTCAGCTGGGTTCATTTTAGATCAATCTGAAAGGAGCATTTCTTGCCCAAAAGTTGTTGTCTGAAGCCAGCCAGGAGGGCTCCATTGTGCTTGGGTTTAACCCTGCTGTCTGCAGGGCTGCTGGAGCTATCTCCTGACTTAGGGTGGCATCTGCAAATGTTCTTCTTTAGATCAAACCAACTTTTTTTTGTTACTGGATAAATGACCAATCCCATCATGGCTTTGAGCTCTATTCCTTTCCTAGCCAGGTGTGCCCAAGTGTCACCCAGGGTCAGCATGTGACTTTGGCATCATGTGCTCTTGTTGCAGACAGACAGAAAGGCAACCGGATGATTTCTAGACAGCTAGGAGAATTCTCTTCCAAAAATAAACTAGAAAGTCTTCAGGTGCCACTCAGGTCTAACTTCTGAGAGAGGGGGAGCAAGGGGTCAGGAACGTGAGTGAAGGTCTGTTTCTGGCCTTACACATTTCTGCTGCTGTAATGTGAACCTTTCCATCTAGCCTGCCAAGAGGAAGGGCAGTTCGGGTGCCTCATTGATCATAAAAAGCAAATAAAGGTCTCATTAGATACATTTCAGTTAGGGACTGGGCTAAGGACCTCACTAACCTTTCAAAGTCAGATGCACTGGAAATGAAAACATCTTCCTAGCAGCCTGCTCCCCTGTGGGCAGACCCTTCACCCCAGGACTCCTGCCTAAGGGATCTTAAAAGTTCTTATTGATTGATTTCAGCAGGATGAGGTTCAAGCCACTTGACCCTTTCTTTGCCCACTGGAGCAAGGAGCTGGTCCCTGAGCTGCTGCCTGTCACTTGGGTGCTGCAGTGGGGCTCATCAGGCCCCAGGACAGCATACTCTCAGCCATACCGAAGGCAAGTACATAGTGTTTTGTCCTTGCAAAAGGTTGTTAAGAATGGTTTAGTTTCAAGAGAGCTCAATTAGATCTGAGAACTCTTACAAAGACTTTGTTCCTAATTAAGGCTCAGAGACTTTGCTGCAGTCAAAAGACAAATGAATGCTGAAGAAAGAAGCAAACAGCAGTGGGCATTTCCACAGTGTCCTCTTTGCTGCTTATTAGCTCTGCCCTGTCCCATACCAAGTACTTCACTCTATCCTTCCAAGGCTGTCGTGTCTTCCATGTCTCCTTGTCTTTCAGTGAGGAAGCCAAGTACAATACCTGCCAAAGGCATTGTCCTGTTGCTTTTGGGAGCTGAGAAATTTGGAAGACAAACATTGCTGCACCTGAAATTGCCTTGTGGTGCCATCACCACGCAGCAGCTTTCAATCTCCTTCCAAGGTCTACAGGAGATCAGTCCTTGCCAATGACTTCTAGCTAAGCAAGATAATGAAACCCTCGGGACATCAGACTAGCAGATGCTTCTTAATGGGACCTGACTGTCTTGAGTCCTCAGAGTGGCCTGGTTTCTTGGGGATTACAGTCGACCTTAAATCAACTTTCACCTCAGCTGAATGTGGTCACCAAAGTCAGGTCAGTCCTTGGGGTAGAAGGACTCTGTGTGCCAGTCCTTGCACTGAACACTGCTTGGGTGCTCTCTGTAAGTGCTTCTTCCTCCCAGCTGGCCCTGGGCCTGCCTTTCTGCATGGCAAAGTAAGACACTGACTTTCCTTCTCTCATTTTTCCCAGCTTTAAAAATAGATGGGACTATCATTAACAAGGTAATTAAATCATGCCTTAGTCTTTGCTTCTTTGTTTGCAGTGACTCATACCATAATTCCTGCAAGTATGGGTCAGAGAGGAGCCAGTCACAAGCAACTGTGGTCCCATCTCTTCCCAGACCTAAATGCTGGCCCCCCCAAGTCCCAAGGAAGGGCTCTCCTGTTGATGACTGAGTGATGTGATGTGAGGTCCCTGAGTCAAATCCCCTTCCCAAGTAAAGCAACATCCAAGTGGCTGCTGGTTCCCAGTCAGCTGTAAGCACTGTTTTTTGCCCTTTGGAACCAGTCCCATGTCCTGTCTCAGCAGCGTAGGTGCAGGTGCAAGGCTGGACCCAGTGAGGGGCTGGATTGGTCTCCCCCCTCCGTGTCCTGCAAGCCCCTGTGGCCCCTCGCTCACGTGTTGTGGCCGGGAGCGGGTGACAGCTCGCTTAATGCCGGCTGGCAGGTGACCGCAGGAGGAGCAGCCTGGGTCACATCTCTGCAAGCCAGGCTCAGCCTAAGTCTCCCAAGATGCGTCACTAAGACTCTTAGGGCTAAATCCCTCCCTGCTAAGTGCAGCCGGCAGCAGCCCTGCAGCAGGGGTGCACTCAGCCCCTAGCATTTAGGGTCAGAGAATCACAGAATGGGTTGGCTTGGAGGGGACATTTCAAAGTCAGCTAGTCCAACCCACCTTGCAGTGAGCAGGGACATCTGCAACTAGAGCAGGTTGCTCAGAGCCTTGTCCACCTAACATTGAATGTTTTGAGGGATAGGGCATCTGCCACCTCTCTGGGCAACCTGGGCCAGGGTCTCACCACTCTCAGTGTAAAAAAATCCTGTTCTTTACATCTAGCCCCAAATTTACCCTCCTTTACTTTAAAACCATCACCTTTGGTCTTGTCACAACAGGCCCCACTAAAAACTCTGTCTCCTCCTTTCTTAAGTACTGAAAGACTACAAGAAGTTCTCCATGGAGCTTCCTCTTCTCCAAGCTGAACAAGCCCAGTGCTTTCAGCCTGTCCTCACAGCAGGGGGATACCAAAGCTCACATCATTTTTACTTGCCCTCCTCTGGACCTGCTTTAAGAGGTTCATGTCCTTCTTGTGCTGAGGACTCCAGAGCTGGACACAGTATTCCAGGTGGAGTCTACCAGACTGGAGTAGAGGGGAAGAATCCCCTGCTAGCCATGCTACTTTTGATGCAGCCCAGGCTACACTTGGCCCTCTAGGCCATTACTGGCTCCTGCTCAGCTTTTTACCTTCCAGTACCCCCAGGTACTTCTCTACAAGTCTGCTCTAGTCATGTCATCCCCCATCCTGTAGCGATACTCAGCTTGTCAAATTCCTCATCACAAGCTCTCCTTAACCAGGACTTCAACTTTTAGGATCCCAGAGCAACTGGGAAGATTTTACCTTTCCATGCTTGTGAGCAAGGTGTACAGCTAGGGAGCAAAACCCTTTCAGGCTGCTTGTTGTCGAGTGGGTGCAACCACTCAGCTGCCTGAAGATGGCTGTGATCTGAGGAGCCTTGCTTAGAAAAACTGTCTCCTGCCCAGCAGCAGGGCTTCACACCACTCCAGGTGCAGTCACAGGCAAGGAAAGGGAGAACAGACAGGAACCTGGCTGGCTCCTGGGCAGACTGGGAGGACAGCTTGCTTCTTGCCTGCCTGTGCCCTACCTGCATCTGCTGAAGGTAGGCAGTTTGAGGGGGTCAGGCTTGGATTTCAGTGGTGATTCTCCACAGCACCTCTTTTGCAAGAAGGCCAGCACTGCTCAGGTATCTGTCTCCCAGCCTGGCTGATGTTTCAGACCAATTGTCCCCAAGTGAACCCAGCCCTCTCCTAACTCCATGGTTCTCATTTCTTGCCAGTCAGGTCTCAGCCACCAGGCCAGCTCATGCTTGTCTCTCCTCCTCCCCTGGGATCCTGTCTCTACGAAACTGGTCTCACCAGTCTCCCTCTGGATTTCCTGCCTGTCTGAGGCAGGCTGTCACACATGGCCCGGGCAGGCTTATTGTCTTTTCCCTTCCCTTGTACACAGCAACAGGGAGCTTTGCCTCCTCCCAGAGCAGAGACAGAGCACTCCATCCTCTGGCAAGGCAAGCAACAGCACTTCTCTCCAAAGTGAGAGGGATGTCTTTTTCTTTCCTTCCCCATGGGAAAAAGACAGGAATAACATCCACACCCCCCTGGGCAGAGCAGACACTGGTTGAGTATCGCTCTGCTGCCCACAGCAAGGTGGCTGTAACCAAGGGCGTTGGTGGATGGTGGCTTTGGAAACATTTAGTAATCAGTGCCAGAGACAGCAAAGAGCTTTGAGGAAAGCTGAGAGCCCTCCTCAAAGTGCTAACTGAAACTCCAGTTCCTCGGAGCCAAGCAGCTGCCCACTGGCTTTGCAAACAGGGCAAGGGCAGGCAGGGAAACAGGCTGTGCCAGCCCTCTGCCCACCCTCTTGCCTTCACCGTGGCCACCAGCCTGCAGCACGGTGCCCTGTCCTGCTCTGAGGAGCTGTGTCTTTTTTGGGCCAGTGCCCAGTGGCTGCAGCACACCTAGCCAGGGGCTGGGTTTTGCTCTTCTCCTCAGGGACCTTGGTGGCAGTGCTGATTGTGCCTTGTGGCTTTGCGAGAGCAGCAGGTGTGTCTGTGGGGTGGCCAGATGTGATAAAAGCCATGCTTGCTTTTCTCCAGATGGCTCCACTCCTACACATGCTGCTGCTTTGCTGGCTCATGGCTTGGTTTCTGGGTGCACACAGAAAGGGCTGGAGCAAAAAGGGTCCATATAAATGCTCTTCAACTCTCGAAGCTGGCCTATAGAACCTCCAGTCTTGCCAAAAGGCCTTTCTTGAGACCAGCTGTGTTGATGTTACTGTGGTTAGGACAGTGGTTAACTTACTTCCTTCACCGTGATGGTTACACAACGCTGGCACAGGCTGCCCAGGGAAGTTGTGGAGTTCAAGGTCCACCTGTGTGATGTGGCATAGGCGATCCTGCTCCGGCAGGGGGGTTGGACTAGATGATCTTTTGAGGTCCCTTCTTGCCCCTAATCTTCTGTGATACTTGGAGATGAATTGATCCTATCTGAAGAGGATGAAGCGGAGGGGAGATTTAACTACTGTCATCTACCACCTATGGAGGATTGGTGAGAAGGTGGAGCCAAAGTTTTCTTGGAGGCACATAGTGAGAGGCAATAGGTGCAAGTCACAGTGAGGGAAGCTCTGATTAGAGAGATAAAAATGTTCACCATGGGAAAGGTAAGGCCCTGGAACTGGTGCCTGGAGAGGCAGTGGAATCTCTGCTCTGGGAAGTGCTCATAGCTCAGCTGGACCAGCCCTCAGCAAAGGTCAGCCTGGCTCTGAGCCAGGGCTGAACAGGACACTGAGGAGCAGGTCCCTTCTGCCCAAAGTTGCTTTGTGTTTCTGTAATCCACATTGTCCATGTCCATGAGATACTTCCAAGACTAACCTGTGGGTTTGCCAATGAACCACATCCATTGAGATTGCTACAGTGCTCATGCCAATGGAGCAGTGTTGTGATCAGTCCCAAAAACAAAGCCCTCAGCCAATCTGCAGGATCTCAGCTTCCACCACCTCCCACAAGTTCCCCAGGCAGTTGCAGTTCAGGGCAGGACTGGAAATTGTGGGACTTTCAGGTGAGACACTTTGATCCATCTCACAGGTAGGTCTGTAAGCCAAGGTGCCTAACATGCACCTTGAGCTGTGGCAGAGGCTCATCTCCCCCTTGCCAGGGGGGAGATGACTGCAGAGAATGTTGGTGGCTCACAGACTTTGTGGTTTGGTTTCTGTTCCCCAGATGAATATGGGAAACTGAAAACCAGGTGCTGCAGCGCTGGGCCCAGCTGCATGCAAACATAAACTGTTCCATCCATCTCCATATAACAAACCCATCCTAAAGGGACAAGATGTGTCTCCAGCCATATCCAAGGCTCTGCATGGGCCAAGCTGGGGGTTGTTTTTCCCCTTTTTACAACAAATGGAGTAGAGCAGTGGGCTGATTTCAGGGAAGAGAAAGGAGTGGGAGGCAGAATATCACATCCTATTTCCTCTTTTAAACACTTGGCAAGGGAGACAACTTTCCATTCCCATCTGGCACAAGCAGACTAAACACAGGTTCCTTTCTGATAGCCATCTGCACTCCTCTGCTACCTTTTCCCATCAGTCTTCTGCAGGCAAAGCACAAACCTGTGCACTATTTAAAGATCCTCCGACTCAGGGAGTGTAACCAAAGGATCCTTTTCAGTTACCTTCTCTCCAAGTCACCGCACAGCAAGTGCCAAGCCAAACAATAAGCCGGGTTAATCACCAGGCTCAGGACATGAAAGCATCTCCATTTCCTATTTGTGAATGCACAGATGTTGTTTATCTTGGATCGCCCCTTGTTGGTCCCCTGGGATTAAACCACAGGCCTTTAGGTGAAGCCTGAATGATTGCTTTTCTAATGGAGCAGCCCACGGCAAGGGCTGGTCGACCTCCCTGCTGTCCCAGCCTCCTCCCCATCTCTCCAACAGTGGGTTTCTTTGCTGGTCCAAGGGCTCCTCACAAGAAGTGGGGCGTGCTGTGGTGCTGCTGCAGACCTGGGTTATCTTTGAAGGGCCCTGCACTAGGCACACCCTCAGTTTTGTGAGGCTGATAGCTCTCAAGATGCAAGCATTAGGGAGGGTGGGTTAACTCAGGCACTGATAAGGGAGAGAAGCTTCCTTGCAGGCACAGATGTGGGTGCCTGACTCCTCTGCAGCTTTCTGTTTATCCAGACAGTCTCACTTTGCAAGCCCAGTGAGATATTGGCCAGGTAGGGATCACCACATTTCAAGCAAGATGCTGATTTTGGTGACTCAGTAGTTGGTACTGGTATGAAAGACCATCACTGGTCAGCCCCCTGTCCCATCCCCTGCTTCCAGGCTCCACAGATGACTCACAGGTTTGACTGGGACAAGGAGTGATGGGCACAAACTTGACCAAAAGAAGTTCTATCTAAACAGGAGGAAGAGCTTCTTTAATTTAAAGGTGACAGAGCACTGGAACAGGTTGCCCAGAGAGGTGGTGGAGTTCCTCTCTCTGGAGACATTCAAAACCCACCTGGGCATGTTCCTGTGTGACCTTCTCAAGGTGACCCTGCAGGAGCTTGGACTGAATGATCTCCAGAAGTCACCTCCAACCCCTACCATTCTGTGATTCTGTCACTGTGTCCAGCATGTTCCAGTGAATCTGTTGGCTCCACCCATGAGCAGACTTGGCCTCCACATGTCTTATGGTACCAAGAACCTGCAGTTCACCACCAAGTGAGTAGGATGATTGCTCCTCCATACAAACCAAGATGCTCTTAAGGCATCACCAGCTCCAGTTAGCTTTATCAGCCCTGGGAAGGGTGGCTGCTGGTCCTCCTGCCTGCTTGTGTAGCCTTTAATTCCAAGTGAAGGAAACTATCCTTGCTCTTCCCCGTGCCTGTCAAAGCACTAGAGAGCCTAGCTAGCCCGTCCCGTGGAGCAAACCCTCCCACAGGGGTGGCTGCGCTTCACAGAGGTGATGCTGATCCTCACACGTGGGCTTTGCAGAGCATTTCATGAGGCTGCATGTAGGGTGAGGGCTGCTTCTCCTCACACTGGTTGTGACTGTGCTTGCAACCAGCTTCCTCGGCTGCCAAGTGCTCTTTTCGGTTGTGCGTTTTGTTTTGGGTTTCTCTGGGGAGGGGAAGGTGGGGAGGGAGTCATGGTGATAATTCTCCATATTGCAGAGACACCCCAACTGCAAGACAAAGCTGGTGGTGGCTGCGGCTGTGTTTGGAGAGACACCTTCCCACCCACAAACCCTCTGGTGCCGTCTGCTCGCTGAACGGCAGTCCCCTCCCCAAAAGCAGCGCGCAGGCTTTCTCCTTGGCTGCCAGAGAGCGAGCAGCAAGGGCTCAGGGCTCGGCTCCTCCGCCCGCACGCCGAGGTGCTGCCCGCAGAGCCGGCGGGAGATGCTGCAGGGCTGCGTGCTCCCGGCAGAGAGCGTGTCCCGCACACGCCAGCCAGCGCAGCCGGCCCGCACACCAGCGGGGCCGGAGCTCGGCAGCCAGCTGCCCTCCCTGCTCGCCGGGGCGGCAGCCGCAGCTCCGGGGCGCCTGACGCCCGCCCGGGCTGACTCAAGAGCTGGGCGAGCGTCAGCCGCTGCCGCCGGGGCGGCTCTGGAGGCAGTTTCGCCCCTAACGTGCTGCCTGCAGGAGTTTGAGTGCGGTGGGGAGGCTGCCCCCACCTACGGACGTGGGGTGGGAAGGGGACCGCCATGCGTACAGGGGACCCCCAGCAGCTGGGAGCGGTACCTGCAGCAGGGCAAGGCTGAGGGGGGGCTTCCTTGGTGCAGTTGTGCTGAGGTCGGTGAGCAGAGCATCTGTCTTCTCTTTTGTGGCACGACTGAGCTGTACGATTACGATTTCACAGCAGTAGTGACAGGTTTAATACGAAGCCTATCCCTTCTCCTGCAAACTGACCAGATGATGCAGTTGCCAGAGGACAGCAGCCACTGGGCTTCTTCTTGCCATGGGAAGTACCCAGAGCCATGTAAAACCTACTGCAGTGACCCTCACTGTGGGTGGCCTTGGTGGAAGAAGGGGTTAAGTAGCAAAGACTGTACCATCTCCATGGCGTGTGAGAAGCTGGGGACAGGATCCTTTCCCTGCAGCTTTGGGAATCGCAGAAGTAGCTTCATAGCTATTTTGGGCAGTGGGTCATGAAGCAGGGAGCAAGGTGCCTCAGAGGGAGCAGGAACCCTCATCCCCTTTGGGACCAGGCTGCAGACTTTGGAAAGAAGGGAAGAGCTGCTGCTGAGCAGGTGCAGGACTGCAGGATTGAGCTACCTGAGCTATTTGTTCCTCAGGTCCCCAGAGAAACAATTACTGCATGGATCCCTGTCTCTCAGTGAGCTCTTGGGGCAGAAGGCAGAGGGATAACTAGCCTCTGCCCTTAAGTAGGAAGCTGAGGATCTGATGGGATTACTCCTTGCTCCTTGACAGATGTAGATCTTTTTAGGTCAGAGTTAAGGTTGGTGCTGAGCATCATGGTTTGATTTAACAGGGACCAGTAAGAACCTTTCATCAAGACTAGGATGGGACAGGCTGATGACCATGGAAGACCACTCCGACTGTTGCACACGCGTATGTGCAGGCAGACCATCGTCATCAAGACGTGCCCTCCAACTGGAGCTGCTCCCTGAGTCCAGAGGTACCAGTAACACAGAGGAGATGGTTGTTTGGGAGGAATCAACACATCCTGGTTCAGGTGTCCTCTGCCCCTTATCTGCTAAATGGTTCTAGCTCTTTCTGTTCTGCCTTTAAAAGGCTTTTATCCAATACAGTTTACAGTGAGAGTTGTGAGACATGTTGCTTGGGTTGGTTGTGAGTGCTCCTTCCCTGCAAGTGTTCAAGGCTAGGTTGGATGAGGCCTTGAGCAACCTGGTCTATTGGAAAATGTCCTTGCCCATGGCAGGGGGGTTGGAAGTAGATGATCTTCAAGGTCCCTTCCAACCCACAGCATTCCATGAATGGCATCCCAGGCTGCACGAATGCATCCTGTGGCCAAAAAGCTGAGAGAGGTGATTCTGCCCATCTGCTCTGCTCTGGTGAGACTTTACCTGGAGTACTGAGTCCAGCTCTGGGGCCCTCAAAACAAGGGAGACATGGACCTGCTGGAGCAGGTCCAGAGAAGGGCCACAAAGACTGATCAGAGGGCTGGAGAACCTCTGCAATGAAGAAAGGCTGAAAGAATCGGAGCTGTTCAGCCTGCAGAAGAGAAGGCTCTGGGGGGACTGGATAGCTGCATTTCTGTATCTGAAGGGCACCTATTGGAAGGCTGAGGAGCGACTGTTTAGAAGGGTCTGTAGAGATAAGACAGGGGTCAATGATTTTAAACTGGAGCAGGAGAGATTTGTGTTGGACATCATGAGGAAGTTTTATGATGAGGCTGGTGAAATATTGGAACAGGTTGCCCAGGGATGTGGTTGAGGCCCAGTTCCCTGGAGACATTCAAGGTCGGACTTGATGTGTCTCTGAGCAGCCTATTCCAGTTGTGGGTGTCCCTGCTGACTGCGGGGACCTGATGCAGTCTGTGAATCTGTGATGCCTCCATGGAGTTTGGGGCTCAGTGCTGGCTAAGCAACTGTCCTAACTTCACTAAACTCTCAGTACTGATTTTCTCTCCTCAGTCCTCTTAGCAAAGCTAACCCTGTTGGAAAAAGTCCTGGAGCCTACCTTGCGCCTACCATGCTTTGTGGTGGGGATGTGATGGTTTACCTGCACTTAAAGCAGCCAAAGCCAGAGCATTGGCTCAGTTATATTGGGACAGATGTGCCTGACACTGATAATGTTAGTCCTCTTTCTGTGCAAAAACAGCATTACTGGTGTGAAAGCTGCTTTGTGCTATTAGAGCAGCAGCTGTAGCAGAAAGCTGCATTGGTTAATTACTGCAGCAGTGCCCAGCAAGTACAACAGCAGAGATGAGACCCAACAGAAGCAAGAAACTCCCAGCTCTCCTGTGTTTTGGTGCCTTCTTGATGGTCGAGTTTACATGGTGCTTCTCTCTCCCTCTTAAGCAAGGGACTCATTTCTGCATTTCTCAGGGTCCCCAGCACTGTCTCCCTGGTACTAGCAAGTTGGGAAGGGCTAGTATTGTCTTGAAGGTCAACTCTTCTCAGGGAGCTACTCATCTGACCATCAGATCTGAAAAAAGGGAAATAAATACCTGTGGGACACTCTATGAAAAAACAAAACCAAAACCCAACCCAACACTGCCCCAGCGTAATGAAAGTGAAAAGCAGTG
This sequence comes from Pogoniulus pusillus, assembly GCF_015220805.1. Taxonomy (NCBI): domain Eukaryota; kingdom Metazoa; phylum Chordata; class Aves; order Piciformes; family Lybiidae; genus Pogoniulus; species Pogoniulus pusillus. The sequence goes on along the minus strand of NC_087288.1, from coordinate 8,735,779 downwards.
AGTCAGTAAAAGACTCCATATTTTAAATGAAAACATTTTCCATTGACCAATTCCAGCCAAAATGCATTTCACTGCCCCTGACAGAATATAAATATCAACCCAGACACTCTTTGTTCTTAATGTGTCCTTTTGTATTGGCATGCTCTGGAGACCTGCTGCAAGCTCGCATCTCCTGATGGCTTACTCACAGTACTGGGTCCTTGGTGCATCTCCAGAGCAGACCAGCAAGGACACCTTCTGCTTCCTGAACGTGGTGCTCTGCTGCTTATCCACACTGGTACAGAGCAGATCTCCTGTGAGTCTTGTCAGGGTTCAGCAGGGTGGAGATGACACTTCCTTTTGCAGGAACCTGAAGGAGGTGTTAGTGGGACATCTAAGCCATGTGAGATCCCCGCCAAACCCCTGTACTCGTGGGGATTGGTTTTGAGCCGGACTCTGTGCTGCTCAGTGGACTTCACCTTATTGTAGAAAGGCTGTGAAACTCTGCCCTTCTGGTGAGAGCAGTGGGCAAAAGGGAGAAGGCCAGGGATGAGGTAAGATGATGCTGTTTCGGGCTCCTACTTGTGGTCTTCAAGAAAGAAACCTCTCCAGGCACTTGCTAGTTTTTAACAGCACAGAAAGCCAGTGAACAGACTGATTTCTACTTCCTTCTTCTGCCCTTTCCCCCATCCTCTATGACTTTTGTGCTGTGTCCACACAGAAAGTCAAGGAAGAGCTTTGCAGGTGTCACCTTCCCCTTGTCCCCATCATGCAGCCCAGCCCCGAGTGACAAACATTCCTGGGAAGCCTGTAGACTCCATGGGGGCACGTTCAGGACCAGGTGTTGGGTCAGGATGGGTGTGGAGCCAACTAGCCATGCTCTCTTTAGCAGGCACAAGAAAGGTGAGGACAACTAGGGAGAAAACAGGGACATCGTATTTTCTGTTTCTCGAGCCAGAGATGTGACCGCGTCCTCCGCCCTTTCCCCTCCATCGCCACCCCCTCCACTCTTCTCCCAGTTATCCTCAGCAGCTGTCACTGACTGAGCAAAGGCCCCAGGTCAGTAAAGCCTGTAAGCACAAGCTTAATTACCAGGACAAGCTTAAGGGCTTTGCTGAACTGGGCCTGCAGAGCTGTATGGAAACCTGCAGAGCCATCCTGGACCACCCTGGCTGGAGTACTTTAAGCTCGGCTCCACCACAGCCCCTTCTTTCCTAGGGGTTCAGTGTCAAATAAAAGCAGAGGCAACACTGCATATGGCTTGGAGCATATGGCTTTGAGCAACCTGGTCTAGTGAGAGGTGTCCCTGCCCATGGTGGAGGTGTGGCACTAGATGATCATTTTAGGGTATCAGGTAGTGACAGGACCAGGAGGAATGGAGCGAAGCTGGAGATTGGTAGGTTCGGACTGGACCTGAGGAGGAAGTTCTTCACCATGAGTGGTGAGAGCCTGGAGTGGGTTGCCCAGACAGGTAGTTGAGGCCCCATCCCTGGAGGTGTTTGAGGCCGGGCTGGATGGGGCTCTGGCCTGCCTGATCTAGGGTAGAGTGTCCCTGCCCATGACTGGGGGGCTGGGACTAGATGATCATTGTGGTCCCTTCCAACCCTGACTGATTCTATGATTCTGTGATCTTTAAGGTATCTTCCAACTCCAGCCATTCTATTATTCCATATTCAATTCCCAGCCCCTCAGCAGCTCCTCTGGGTTTGTACCATCAAACCCCTCTGTTCTGCCTGCTGTGTGCATCCTTCTGGCTTCTTGACATGGGACACAAGCCGCATTTTTCCTCTCTGCTCCCCAACCTGCCTTCCAAGCAGGCATGCAGCACAGGGCGGCAGTGCCTCAAGTGGCTTTTCCTTTCCAAGCACCATCTGGAAGTCTCTGGGAAATGCGATGCTGCGTGGAAAGTGTCTGGAAAGTATGACACTGTGAGAGCCTGAGGTTTTTTTCCAAGGAAATAAATAGCCCCTGCACCGCAAGCACAGAGGAGAGGGTTCGTGCCGGGTCAGGCGCAGGTAGGGCCGAGCAGGGCCAGCCTGGAGTTTGTCTCAGTGGTAGGGACTGCCACTTAGGGAGCTGTTGGGCAGTTTGCTGTCTTACCTACTGCTGGGCAGCACGTAGGATATCCTCTGATGCTGCTACTAAAGCCTACAGAGACGGTGAGGGGACTGGAACATCTCTCTTATCAGGAAAGACAGAGAATTGTGTCCAGTGACAGGACAAGGGCAAACTGGCACAAACTTGAACATGAGAAGTGCCACCTAACTGTGAGGAAGAAGTTCTTTGATTTAAGGGTGCTGGAGCACTGGAGCAGGCTGCCCAGGGAGGTGGTGGAGTCTCCATCTCTGGAGAGATTTAAAACCTACCTGGATGTGTTCCTGTGTGACCTTCTGTAGGTGAACCTGCTTTGGCACAGGGTTTGGACTAGATGATCACCAGAGGTCACTTCCAGCCCCTACCATTCTATGATTCTGTGACTCTGTGCCACTACAAAGGTGGCAGGCTGCGGTGGCAGCAGTTTCAGCCTGTACATGCTAACTATCTATAAGGGGGCCCTGAAAAATGGGGGAGCAGAGCAAGGTGCTCCATCCTGCACAGCAGCTCCCAGGCCTGCAGGTACCAGAACTGAGGAGAGACTAACTGCCCTTCTTGGCTGAGGAGAGGGGCTTTAATGCTGGCTTGGTGGGGGTCAGAAGAGCTGGAGTTTGAGGCACGGCTCCGCCACGTTTGTGGCAATGGCCTGGATTCAACTATTTCAAAGGGTACCAGCTGGTCAGATCCAGCCCCAAATTTACATTTGTTAAAATAACTTCTTGCAACACATTAGGATCGAGAGAAATGTTTCCATGGGTTTGTTTTTGAATTCCAAGTGGGAAGAGTTTATTTTTTCACTAGGAAACTTTCCCCGTAGGATTCGTGAGGCTGGCTGGGAGACAAGAGCCAGCAAGCTCCACTCCCAAATGGAGCTGACCCCAGGGCTGACCCCGTGCTGGTCACGTCGTCTCCTGCAGCCTTATTTACCCCCTTGGCAAAAAAAGGAGGTGGCAACACACATGGCCCTGTGGCTATCATGTCCCTAGCCCCTGTGGCTGTGTGGATCCAAATCTGGACTAGAAGTTTGGTCACGTTTGCATGGTTGAAGGCAAACGCAATGGCAACTTTTATGCTGCAAGCAGGTTAGGGGAGAACATGGGGGAATAACACACCACCAGCCTCCCCCACTAGTTTTATTTCTCCTTGGATCTGATGATGCACAAGTGCCTTCTGTGGGGCCTGTGATGGTCTGGTCTTCAGCAGCACATTGCTCCTGCTAGATTGCTGCCAATTCATAATGCACAAAGGAACTGCTGCTATCTCTTGTTTGTCTTCTGCTGCTTTATAGAGACTCATAAAATTAACTGAAAAAAAAGAAATAAATCAGAAAGTCGTGGGGGCTCATCTGGTTTCAATCAGCTCAGCACCCTGGAAATCAGTTTACTCCAGCTGAGAGAGCCAAGTGCAGCTGCTTCTGCTCCCAGGTGACCAGGTAGTCCCAAGCATTTAATGCAAAGAGAGAGCAAGTGAAACAGGGGTCTGGGGAGCAGGTGAGACAAGGAAAGCAGTGGAAATCAGGGCAGGCTGGGCTCCATTTATCAGGACTGGCTGAAAACCAAAGGGAAAAAAGAAGTGGCAATTTGAAGTGCTCACATCTTGATTGCATCAGTGGAGCACAGGAGTTCATTTTCACTTGCCAGTAAATACTTTGATCTGATCCCATTTTATCCTCTCCTCTTGTGTGCTGCTTCGTAGCTGTAGAGCCACAGATGGCAGGAAACTCCTCTTGCTTTGCCCTCTGAGAGGAGTGAGAATTTGACTTTCTAGGATCTGGGACGTAATGAAAACTGATTGTTTTGACACATGGCAGTGGTTCAGTAGCTCAAGGGTTAATGGGGCTCCCTCATTTTCAGCCCAAGCTTTGATTAAAGGCTTAGCTACAAGGGAAAGCTTGTTCTTAATAGGGGAGGAGCTGCAGATGAGAGCACAACAGCTTCTCCTGCTCTGCAGCCCTTCCTTGGGGCAAGCAAAGAGGAAGGAGGTACGGCTATTTTTAGACAACTTCCCTGCATGGAGAACACCTCTCCAGGTTTAAAACCAATCCCCTAGTCCCTGGGATACCAGAATACCTTCACAAAGACTTCCCCCAAAGGTTAGTCCAAAGGTGCAGCATTCCAGAGGTGTGGTTCACACCTCACCCATGAAACATTCCATTTCAGGGGAGGGGGCTGCAGCTGCCTCTGGTCCACCCAGGCAGGATTGATGGCTACCCCAGGAGGGGTTGATGGAGACCACAGGAGGTGTGCAGTCACTTGCAAAAGGCCTATTAACACACCAATAGTTAATCACATGAATAAATCCCGTGGTGGCTTAGAGCCAAAGTGAGCAATAAAAGGCACCGATCCCCAGGCCTGCCGATGGGAATTGGCCAGGACCAGGGTTGATGTTCTCACCAAGTCACTGGGAAGTGAACCACACCCTTGGCATATTCGCATCCCAGGGATTTTTTGTTCATTCCTCCCTCCAAAAGGCTGTTCTCTAGCTACAACCTGGACATTACCTGCCCATGCCAGCTGGGATGGCAAGGCAGGCATCCAGAAGAGATGGGTTATCTGAGCTCTTTTCCCCAGCAGTGGCTTTGGGAGCCATGAAGAGTGGACATAAGGGAGGGTGAACCCCAGTCCTAGTGCCTAGATCTCTCTCAGGGACTCAGATCTATCAAGAATCAAAAAGACATGCTTTACTAGGGGACCTGAAGCCCTGCCACGTGCAGGAGGGCATTGAGAGAGACAATTTGCTGTACCTGGTGCAAGAGGGACTTGGTAGGCCATGTGGGTGCTCACTGGCTTTTATTTTGTATGGGCAAGAGCAGGAAATCCAAATCCACAGCAAGTCCTTTGAGGGGTGACTTCATTAATGCTTATAAATATGTAAAAGGCAAGTGGCAAAAGGAGAGAGCAAGGCTCTTCTTGGTGATGCCCAACAACAGGACAGGCACATGTGTGCAGGGTATGCAGCAGGTCACAGGATTGTTTTGGTTGGAAGAGACCTTCAAGTATGAGTGAGGTGATTCTGCCCCTACCTGCTCTTGTGAGACCCCACAAGATTGGATGGAGTCCTGCATCCAGTTTTGGAGCCCCTGACATAAGAAGGACATTCACCTGCTACAGTGGGTCCAGAGGAGGGCCACAAAGATGATCAGAGAGCTGGAAAATATCCCCTATGGGGACAGGCTGAGGGATTTGGGGCTGTTTAGCCTGGAAAGGCTCTGGTGAGACCTTACGGCAGCCTTCCTGTACTTGAAGAGGGTTACAGGAAAGCTGGGGAGGGACTTTTTTATAAGGGCCTGTGGTGACAGGACAAGGGGCAATGGCTTTGAGCTGGACAAATGGAGATTTAGAATGGATAATAGGAGGAAATTCTTCACAGTGAGGGTGGTGAGACACTGGAACATGGTGCTCAGATTGGTCTTGAGTGCCCCCTTCCCTGGAGGTGTTTGAGGGCTGGTTGGGTGAGGCCTTGAGCAACCTGTTTTAGTGGAAGCTGTCTCTGCCCATGGCAGGGAAGGTGGAACTCGATGATCTTCAAGGTCTCTTTCAACCCAAATCATTCTATAAATCTATGAATCATTGAGTTCAACCTTCAACTACAGACCAGCATGGCCATCAAACCACATCCCAAAGTGCTGCATCCTTTCCCAAGCATCTCCAGGGATGGTGACTCCACCACCGTCCTGGGCAGCCTGCTCCAATGCCTGGCCACTCTTGCAGGAGAGACATTTGGTCCTAACGTCCCTGTGGCCAAGACAGAGGAACACAGAGAAGACATTTCCCCAGCCCTTTGGAAACTTGGTTGTCTTCTTATGCCTCTCCCTGGCTCCAAACCTCCTTGTCAGGAAATTAGGTGGGAGCAAGAGGGTTCTGTGCACTGAGTCCCTCCTTGGAATGTGGAATGTTACTGGTGGCTCTTTGCAGCAAACTCACCCACATCCACCTGAATTTCCACGCATCTGCAGGGGCTAGATCAACTCCTTCTGATTCATTTTAATCTGTCACAAAGCAGCAGTTCACTGAAGCCTGCTGTAAAACACTCACAGAGGCTCCCATTATATAATGTGAATCTAAGAAGATTAAATTATGCAGTCTGAGGAAACACATGCATGTATGGCTGTACACGTTGATACACAGTCTGGATGCAGCAGTGGAGCTGAGGGCAAAGCTTCCCTGCAGAAGTGCTGAACCTGCACCTGCTGGCACTTCCAGCAGTGGGGCAGATAAGGTGTCTGTGCCCGTGTGCACAGCAGCCAGATGCTCTGCACCAGAAGGTGCAGCACAGCAACTGCAAGAAGAGTTTGTAGCCTTGTGCTGGTGTATTGGCTTTGATGGGAAAGTCAAAGAACCACACAACTGTAAGGGACCTCTGCAGGTCATCAAATCCAAACCCCTGCCAAAGCAAGATCTTCTAGGGCAGGTCACACAGGAATGCATCTGGGCAGGTCTTGAAAATCTCCAGAGGAGACTCCACAGCCTCTCTGAGCAGCTTGCTCCAGTGCTCCATCGCCCTCACCATAAAGAAGTGTCTCCTCATGCTGAGGTGGAATTTCCTGTGTTACAGCTTGTACCTGTTGCCCCTTCTCCTATCACTGGGCACCACTGAAAAGAGGCTGGTTCCTTCTTGACGCTCAGCCTTAAGGCATTTGTAAACACTGATTAGATCCTCTCTCAGCCTTCTCTTTTCCAGGCTAAACAGGCCCAGGGCTCTCAGCCTTTCCTCATCAAACAGATATTCCAGTCCCTTCACCATCCTTGTAGCCCTTCCTTGGACTCCTCTCCAGTTGCTCTCTGTCCTTCTTGAACTGAGGAGCCCAAGACTGGACAATGATGTCCCAGATGAAGCTTCACCAGGGCAGGAGAGCCTCCCTCTTCTTAATGCACCCCAGGATGCCACTGGCCTTTTTGGCCACAAGGGCACATTACTGGCTCACGGTCAACTTGCTGTCCCCCAGGATTCTCAAGGCCATTTTCTGTGGAGCTGCTTTCCAGCAGGGCAGCCTCCAGCCTGTACTGGCACAGGAGGTTATTCTTGCCAGGTGTAGGACATGTTGAATTCAATTTGTTCTTTCTCTGCCCAGCCCTCCTGTCTGTTAAGTCTCACCGGATGGCTGCACAGCCTGATGGAGTGTCAGCCACCCCTCCCAGTTTGGTATCAGCACACTTGCTGAGGGTACACTCTGTCCCCCTCATCCGGGTCTTTGGTAAAGATGTCCAAGAAGTCTGAGCAGAAGCATGGAGCAAGAGGCGGCACAAACCTAGTCCCTGCACTAAACTTTACCTGCCAGTGTTTGACAAGGGTCTGCTCACTGGGTGAGCAGTCCCCAAAGCTGTCAAGCACCCTGCAGCACCCTTGGTGGGCCTGGCTTATCCCATGGCCAAGAGCAGTGCCCAGCAGGCACCTGCGAGGGGGTACAGCCTGGTCCTTTGGGTGCTGCGTGAGCACCACCAGGCAAGACTTCAGCTGGGTTTGGGATGCCCAGGCCTTTCTCAAGCCATTCCATCGTGGGAGGGGAAGGCAGGACAGTGGCTTGACCTCCATCTGCCTAGGCATCAGATGGAGTCACCTTCTCCTGCACCTTCCCATTACTGATTCACAGCACTTCGCTAAATATCGCTCGGCCTCCTGAGGCTCCTCACTCTGCTTCTCCTCCACTTACAGGTGCTGAGCACGGAAGGGACTAGGACGCCACTACCCCTTCCCTGAGACACCAGCGTGTGTGTGCGCGGCATGTGTGCGGCTGCGGGCAGGGCTGGCCCCAGGCCTCCATCAGCAACAGGCAGAGCTGACAGCCAGCGCCGGCCTAAGAGATGCTGGCGGTGAGACGGCCGGCAGCGAACGCGTCCTCTCCGTGCGGCGGGAGCGGCGGGGCCGGGCGCGGTGCGAGCCCCGGGACACGCACCCCAGCACCGCGCTGCCCCCGCAGGCGGCGCAGGCCGAGGCCATTCATGAAAATGGTGACGTCAGATGGGGGGGGCGGGGCCTACTCCAGGCTCCGCCCCCCGGGGCCATTTAAGCGGCGCGGCGGCGGCCGCGGGCTCAGAGCGGGCGGAGGCGGCACTGAGAGCGGGGGGGATAAGCGGCTTTGGGCAGCGTCGCGACATCGTCCGGCAGCAGCAGCGGTCGCTGGTGCTTCCTCCCCAACCCCCGAGGGCGCGGGGTAGCCTCCGCCGAGACTTCATGTCTGTGCTGTGTCCCCTGCCCTGGTGAGTGGGCGCTTCCCGTAGGGCTGGGGCTTAAAGGAGGGATTGGGGGCGGGGGGGTCGTCTCGGATCGTGGCTCCTGGGCTCCTGCTTTGGCCATGGCGGGGCTTAAGTGGAACTCTCGCCTATCTCTTGGGGTTTCAGGCGCCCGGGCGTGTGCCCCGGGCGGGGAGTACTAAGACGCGGTTGTCCGGAGAGCGAGGCAGCGGCGGTGCGGGAGGAGCCGTGGTGGAGGAGCTGCGGGAATTGGCGTTTCTTGAGCTGGCAGTGCCATCAAGGTTGTAAAAGCAGAGCGGGACCCGGCACCCTGCGCTCCGGCGCTGTGGCAATCCCGGAGGGTGTCAAGCCAGCAGCAGCTGAAGCACAGCCGTCTACACACCAACCAACCAACCAACAAACAAAACCTCAGTAGAGCCCTTGCTAGCTCTTGCACTTATTTGCCTTTTTTTGTTCTTGTTTGATTTTGGCTTTTTTCCCCCCCACACACTTTTCCCCCTTAGAGGGCAGAGCTGGGGGAACTTAGAAGTGAGCCGGAGCTGGCGGAGCCTCTGGAGGTGTTCCGAGCCGTGTCCTCTTGAGGAGAAAGTTCGGGAGTTGCTCTTAGGGACAAGGATGCAGCGCTGCTTTAATGAGCAGCCCTTTCCAAAGGGGGAGGGGGCAGGAAGGAAGGGACCAGAAATAGACCGCCGACAGCCTCTCCGGCTGGCTGCTCTTTCCCGGTGCTGCTTCAGCCTTGCCCAGCCCTCCTTCAGCCCCTCGCATCAGTTGAATGCTGTCCTTTGTTTCTAGCTCTGATTACCTGAGATCAGCTGAGATGACTGAAGTGATGATGAACACCCCAGCTATGGATGAGATTGGGCTAAGTCCCCGCAAGGACAGGCTGTCGTATCAGGTAAGTGCTCTGCTGGCTGCTTGGGCTTAATCCCCCATGGAATTGCCTGGGCTGGACTGCAAACTCGGGCTGAGGTACCTTTCCATAGCTTGACCTAATAGCAGGTCTTGCTGTAGTGAGAGCTAGTCAACAGACTGGAATGCCTGCTTGGCAGGAGCTGCTTGTCTAAAATATCCCTGGGTATCAGACCGACTTGGCAAAGGGCTTGGTTGGTTGTGAAGGATCAAGCCCCTCGCTCAGCATTCATGGGGGCTTAATGGGAGGTAGGGGGCTTAAAGGAGGGCTTGTGCCACTCGCCAGACTGAGAGGGCTCTTGTATGCTGGGTGGCAGACACTGAAGTGATCTGCCTAGAGGAGGGAGCTCTTTAGATGTCTCTTGGGTTTTTTTATTAACCTATGAGTTGGTTTTCCTGACCGCGGGGCCAGTTTGAGAGGGTTAGCAGCCTTCTGTAAGATAGAGTGAGGCAGAGACAATCTAAACAAGCCTTGAAATGTCACTGGAGATACCTATCTGAAGGCATGGGCTGCATTCATTCTGAAAGTTCTGGAAAATGTGATTGGCTCTTCATCTCTACATGGGCTGGTAAGGGGGTCTTAGAAACTAGCTTGAGTCTTAATCTTTTAGTCTCAGTATCCCTTCAGTTTTCTAGCTTATAGCTAGTCAAAGGGTGAGTTGTGCATCTTAGCCTACTAGATCCATGTTTTCTTACTCTTCCAGGAGACTTGTTGATGAGATTTAACAAGGTGCTGAGTGCATGCAGGTGACTCACATCTGCTTTGTGCATTGACTCTGGGTGGCAGACCCCGATGCAGGGCTCTTCCTGTGCAGATGTTACACAACCTGCACAGAGGCAGTTGTTCTAAGTGTGCATTCAGATGAGGTGTGCTGTTGTATAGTTGTGTGTTTTCATCCAAAAAAAAGTGCTACAAGGCAGTAAATGTGCACTGAATCATGAAATCAGCTGAACTTTGGGGCAAGGTTGAGGCCTCCAGCAGGTCCTAGAGCTGAGTAAAGGAAAAAAGGGATGGATGCACTGCTGCTTTTTGGGTCAGGATTCTGCATCTGGTTAGTGCAAGATGTTTGGTTTATGGCCTGTGTGGAAATAACCGTGCTGTGTTGCAGTGGAAAGCATGTGGCCTCTTTCCCCTCCTGCAGAGATGGTGTAGAGCAATGAGAACAGTGGTTAGACCTGAAGCAGTCCCAGCTAGCCTGCATGAGATGTCTTTATGGGTCACCATATGAAAAGTCTTAACCCAGGCAGGTCTCTTTATATACCCAAATTTTCCAGGGACAAGCAGACTTTAGGTGTCCTGCTGGTGCTAACTGTTGCTTCAGGGAGGGTTTTCCCCCAAGTGTTAATGACCTTGATAAGTGTTCTTGGGCGAAGTGGGGAACAGGCCTGTTTGGTTTTGAGTGTCTCATCTGAACCTGAAGGTGTGAGTCATAAATGCTGACGACTCATATCTATGCAGGGCTTTTGCATCTTGGATATCTTCTCTGTAGTGATCTAGTCATAGATGACTTCTTTCAAGAGCAAGGAACTGCCTGCCCGTGCTTCACCTTGATGTAAGCCAAACTAGTGGCAACAAGGGCTGAGATGCTGAAATGGAAGGTCCTCATGGGGCACTAGTGGTGTGTAGGCTGTGCATGAGGTCTGCCTCTAAATCAGGTTAATGAAAAGAGAATTGAGGTGCAGGGTCCAGCATTCCTCCTCTGGCTACTGGGCAGAGAATGTTGCAGTGTAAGTCAAGATAAGCTGAAATCATCCTTAAAGGTTTTCTAACCAAGTTAGACCAGCAAGGGCAAGTCTGATGCGACTCACACCATGAACTCTTTCTTCTACCTCAGACTACCACTTGGTGCTTCCTCTTACTGATGGTATGTGGGAAATTGCATGCTAGTCTGAGGGCTGTAGTGCAGTAACTTAGAAGCAGACAGGGCTAATAGAGCATGACTGCTCCTACACTGAGGCACACTGTTCTAAGCTTCAGCATCTTCCTCTACTCATCCACAGAGCTGAGCAGTCATGATGTGAGTGTAGCAGTCCTGGCAAAAAGTGGAGCCAGAACTGGGAGAGGCAAGCTTTTAGTTTATCTTGTTCTACTAGCAGAACTCAGTTTTATTTTACTGCAGAGATGACCTAAAGTGAGGTTCAGGCTGATCCCTTCTGGCTGTGTAGAGCTGGGACTGCCTGCTAGTGGGTCTGTGGGATGCTAGCTGTTAGCTTGGGGGCTGTCTCTGCCTCCGTATGTGGACACAAAGCTGTCTGAACAGGTTAAGGTACAGCAGCACTGCTGGAATTGCAAAGCACATCAGTATTTGCTGCAGACAGCTGTCCTATCAACAGTACTGCTTTAAAATACTTTTGGCTTTACTTAGTTTACTTCCAAGGAAGTAAATAAACTCATGCCCTGAGTATAAACTTCAGCAACCCAATTCCTCTGTCCTCTGGAGTTCACTGAACTTCAGGGCTCCCATCTACTGTGCTGGTCTTGGAGGGAACTCGGCTTGTCAGCTTTCTGCTGCTGCTGCCTCTACCTCCTTGCCCCTCTGCTCGTGTTCTGGAGCGTCTGTGTAGCTATCAGCTGAAGGGGTGCACTTCCCCGTTGAAGCTTTCTGGCCTTTGGTGGGCAAGACATCACTGCCCTTTAAGAAATGATGTGAGAGCTCAGACTGCAGAAGTTGTGCTGGTGATGACAGAGTTGCCTGTGTTGGCTGAGTAATTCATGCAGTTTCACTGGGAAATGTGCTTCCTCAGCATAGAGGTGCCCTTTCTCAGTTAAGCACGAGTGAGCTACTCTGCTAATTTCAAGCCCTTTCTACGTAAAGCAGCTTTTGCCTCCTGTATTTATGACATAAAGCTACTCTGAGTCTCCTGAGGATGGCTCAGCCAACAGATTTTAAAAGGCTTGAGCAGAACTGGAGGGTGAAATTCAGGCATGAATCTCAAAACAGGGTGGCATAGACAAAACAGAAGATGCAGCTGAAGGGATGATGTCATGCTGGGTCTTGTGCCTGCAGTGAAGAGCTATTTCTGGATCTTTAATAGATGTCCCATAATTCCCATGGGACTTACTAAACAAAAAACTCATTTAAATGCAGCTGATGGCTCAAGATACCCCTGCTACAAACAGATGTGCCTTTGGAGGGCTTTGTGTGCTTCCTGCCTGGCAATCTTCAGTGAGCCAGTCCTTTTCCACTGCTGATGTACCGTTTGCTGCTTTCCAGACCCTAGATATACCTGTTCTCATCAGCACTCTGCCAGCTTGTCCTCTGGTGCCATCTCACAGCAGCACAAATGGTGCTACTGAAATGAAGGCTGAATAAATCATTTCATGGAGCTCTTGTCCAAACAGTCCCTTGACCTGAATCCTGCCTTGCTTCTTGGAAGTGGAGTGGGGCCTGAGCACAACCGAAAACACTTTGATGCCTGAAGTGCTTATTCTGAGCAAACACAGTGTCCTGAGTAGAGCATTCTACTTGGCTGCAGCTTACTGACCCTGGAGGACCTTGGGCTACCTTTTAGGAGATTGGCTTGTGGAGGCTGGGCTTGCCTCATGCCATCAGCTGGAGTTTGGTTGTCATGGGGAGCTTGAGCTCTTTAAGTCATGATCGCATCATGCTGGGATCTGTCTAGGTTAATCACAGCCACAGCTAGCTGTGAATCATGTCAGGCTGACTGAGTCTGGCTTAACAGGCTTAATGCTCCCTCCAGTGTCTGTCACAATCATAGAATGGCTTCAGTTTGAAAGGACCTTAAAGACCCCTGCCATGGGCAGAGAAACCTTCTGCTAGACCAAGTTGTCAAAGCCTCATCCAGCCTGGTCTACAGTGCTTCCAGGGATGGGGTGTCCACAGCTTCTCTGGCCAACCTGTTCCAGTGTCCCACCACTCTCATAGTAAAGAGCTTCTTCCTAATGTCCATTCTGAATCTCCCCTGCTCTAGTTTCAAACTGTTGTCCCTTGTCCTATCACCATATGCAGTAGCTTAGGTTGTTTGTCCTGTTGGAACTTGCTTTGATGAATGCAGCACCTTCATTGTGGCACCATCTGAAGCACCAAGGAGCTGTGGTGCTTGGCGCTGAGTGGTTTGAGCTGCATCTGCTGCAGGACTAATATGCTACTGACCCAGGGGCTGATGGCAAAGGATGGAAACTGAGCTTCCTCTGTAGTTGTCTTGTTTGCTTGTGAGGTGCTTCATGTCTGTAACGCTTTCTTTTGTGCAAGGAAAGTCCTGTGTTAGACCTGTTGCTTGCTAATGCAGATCGTGAGACTGAAAAATGGTGGGAAGCAAGTGTAGGGTAAGCTGTTCACACAGCACATCTGCTGTATGGTCAATGGGCAAGATTAGTGTGCTGAGCTAATGTGTATTCCAGGGTTTGGGACCTCAAATAGAGGCAGAAGCAGGATATGGGATAAACAGAGCCCAAACTAATCATGCTTGCAGCTATGCTGTGCACAAATGACCTTCCACTGAAACAAACTGAAGGTAGTTGCTGACTGGAACATCTCAGTACATGTTTTTCCTCCCTACCTGATGCCTTCTTACTCTGATGGAAAATTGTTATGGTGTATGAAGTTTCCCTGTCACCATCCCCCCAAGACAGGGCAATCTGCCTGTGGGGAGTTGTTGTCATTCAGAAACCCAAGTCACAGGCTGCTGTGTGCCATACTAGCTAAAGCTGGGTTCCAAGTCATGCCTGCTGTGAGTAAATGTGTTAGCACTGCTGCTTGGAGCTGGGCAACTTCTCCAGAGAAGACACCAAGAGAGGGTTGAAGTATTCCTGAATTGAGCTTCCCATGCTTTGCAGTGGCACTAAAGTATTACTTAAAAGACCTAAATGCTGGTCTGGGAGTTGGAATGATGGCTTGATCCCAGTGGTGTGGAAGGATGAATGATCTGTGTAAATCAGGGGTGGAGCTTTCACCTGGAGGGGTGTGCCTCTCGCAGCAGACTTCCCAGCCTTGTCTGGTATTAGCGCAGTGAAGCAAAACTCTCCACCAAACCACTAACTTAATTTGGAAAGCTCTCATTGCCTTGGTCTCCCTGTCATACAGCTGAAATAGTTTTCAGCCCCATGGGAAGAGGGGAGAAACATTTCAACTATGGGTTTTGGTATGGAGTGCAGATGTGGAAGTTGTTTTGAGTTTCCAAGTGTCACTTGGATTACGGTAGTGCTGAGCTAATCCTCCTAATGGTCTGACATTTCTCTTGCTTTTGGTGTTGCACTCTCTCTGAATGCTGAGAGGGGCATGAGCCTCCCCAGGGCAATGAAAACTTTCCATTCTTGTTGCCAGGGCTTCCTTCAAGGATGGCAGCACTAGATCATCTAAACCAGAAGCAAATAGCATCTTTCTAAAACCATTTCAAGCTTTCGTTTCAAATTCTGCTTTTCACTACCCTTTCCAGCTGCAAAGCAAGAGCTTGGTTGGCTTGTTTGTGACCTGGATCAGCTCTCAAAAGATCATCTGGAGTGGTCTCTGAAAGCCACTCTCGCTGTGAGAAGCTGAGTTGAGTAGTATGAGGAGTGATAGGGTCTTGGATGTCTCTATGGGCCAGGAGCTAGGGCTCTGTGGAACCAGTTGCAGCCCCTCATGCTGCATCATGCAGGTGATGGGGAAGAGGCCACCTTTGCATTGCTACCAAATTTGCTTTTAAGTAGCTTTCAAAAGGAGTTGGTGGATGTCACTTGTCCCCCATCAAATGAGCAGATTAGCCAGAAATAGGCATCTGTTTCAGCTATGTGCAAGGTGGGTCCCTCTGGTGAACAGGAGGGACAAACCAGCTCGAAGCTGCTGGATTCTTTGAGTGGAATGCAAAGTCTTCTCACATGCCTGAGCTGGGTGATGTGAACAGAAGGGCTTGCAAGCAGATTTTTGCTATGCAAAGGCCTCTGGGCTGAGAAGCTGTTTTTCTAATGGGGACCTTGCAAGGTTTTAGAGTTTGGGTTGTTTTTTTCTTCCCATTGTCTAAGTCTGGATTGGGACCAGACTTAGACAATATATGGGTCCAGCAAATGCAGTGTGGCACTACTGGTGTGGGACAGCAGAAAGCTGGTGTTTGCCTATCTTTCTCCCATAAAGAGTCTGACAGTGCAGCTGATTTGGCAGTGAGGAGGCCAGTTGGGGTAGCTTCCACCTGGCTTCCCTAGATGTGCAAGCAGCCTCAGTCTGAATCTCTCTTTAACTCGGGTGCTTGTGCTCTGCCTGCTGTGTCACCCTGCTTGTCACATGTGAAGGAAATCTGCCTTTGTGTATTTTTTCCATTGACTGTCCACACCCCTTTGAAAGTGCAGTTGCAACATCTTGCTTCATGCTGCCTCAACGATTAAAAAGCATGACTTAGTGGAAAAAATCCTGACCTTCTTGGGTTTGGCCTGTCCTGCAGCTGTTTGGAGATAAGATTGTGCTGGGGTGGATTTTTTTTTCATTATTATTAAAAAAAAAAAAGCTGCACACCACATTGCAGGGAGATTTGTTTGTAAGGAAATGACTACTGCTTAGTTTCTGGAAAAAAAAGTTGGCAAGCTCTTTTCAAAGAAATGGCTCCAATTTGACCTAATGTGCTCCAAATGATAGCAGCCAAAGGTTAGTTTAATTATTATACTGCTATTTTTCTTGCACAGGAGGCTATTTTCATGGCATTATCAGCTTATGTAACCTCCTGAACCACACTTCTTTTTTTTTCCATTGCAACCTTCTAAACTATGTAAAGTCAAGGGTAATTTTTTTTTCCTATCAATGTGTTCAGATAAAGAGTTGATGCTTAAGAGCCACCAACTCTACTTCCAGTAATGCACAACGTGTCTGAAACTACCATTGGTAGGCCAAGCAGAAGCCACAAAAGGTCTCAAGAAGCAGTTGCTGTCTCACTTGTGCAGGGAGTGACTAATAGCAAATAGCTCCTACTGCAGCGACTGCATTCATGGATGTGGCCAGAGACCTCACTTGCTCTTGTGTATCTGGAAAGCCTATGGATGATGAGCACCCCAGTGTGAGCTGGAGTTCCTTCACCACTGTTTCCAAGACCAGATGGATGAGTGCAAACAGCCTCTATGTTGTTTACCTTCAGTTACTTTGCTTGGCTTAGCATTAAGCAGCAACCAGTGACTTTCTCAGGTTGGTAACCTGGTTGCCACAAAGCCTTGGATGAGAGGGAGCAATGTCATCAAATCACAGAATGCTTTGGGATGGAAGGGATCTCTAAAGCTCACCTGGTCTGGGCAGGGACATCTGCAACTAAATCAGGTTGCTCAAAGCCCAGTCCAACCTCTGATATTGGATGTTTCCAGTGATGGGGCTTCTACCACCTCCCTGGGCAACCTGTTCCCAGTGCTTCATCATGACCACTGTGAAATACTTCTTCCTTATACCTAGCTTAATCTCCCCTCTTAGTTCAAAACCATCACCCTTTGTCCTGTCACAACAGGCCCTGCTAAGAAGACTGTCCTCATCTCTCTTACAGGCCCCATTGCAAGGAGCTAATGCTGTAGTTAGGAGTTATTTGGCTGAAAAACAAAGTTGGAAAGATATGCCACTTTAGCATTTGGGCCAGGGCTTCCCAGGGTAGTGGGTACCTGCATGATTGGCATGAGGAGAGCGATGCTCTTGAGCAACCTGCTGTAGTGGAAGGTCTCCCTACCCATGGCAGGGAGGTTGGAACGAGATGATCCTTAAATGTCTCTTCCAACTCAAGCCATTCTGCAGTTGATGCTCAGGGCTCCTGGATAGAGAACATGCTTTTGTAACTGGAACCACAAGTATCAAAGCAGATCAGATCTTGCTGTCAAACTGAGGCACCCATGAGCAGTGTGCCTCTCTGAGGCTGCCAGTGCTGTGCCCTGCAAGGATGCTCTCAGGGCTCACTTGAGTGCAGCTGGTCCTCTAAAAGCAGTGCCTGGCTCTTCACCCCTTCCCAGCCTTGAGGAGGAATATGCACTTTGTTATCATCTTTGTGGTGTTTAAATTGCAACTGTGATGTGAAATGGGGCACTCTGATAAAAGTGTTTGAAATGAACAAGTGGTAACTGGTTAATCTTCTAGTTGTCAACCAGGGGACCTGATGTGGCAACTGATTCTTGTCACCCAGCAGTTCTTGTCTGCAGGAGATGAGGTTTGATGCTGTTCCCCTGGTAGGTAACAGCAACTTGTTCACATGTCAGTTGAGTTGGGCAAAGCTGCTGCTAACACTGCACTGGCAGCTGATTCTGCAGCAATGTCTTTGCCTCAGCTCCCAGCAGGAGTGAAGTGTGCATCCCAGTGGCCCTGGCCCTGCTGTGGTGTGTGAGCTTGTGCATCCAGCAAGGCAAGCTATGAGTGGGAGGGAAGGGGTGAGGAGCTGCTCTTTGTACCTTTAGGGGGCTGGGGATAAGGGCTCCTCCTATTCCTTGTGCAAGGGATAAGGTGTGTAGTTGCTGGCTATGCCATAGGTACCTCCAGCCCAAAGAAATAGTCCAGTCTCCATCTCTTCCATGAAATGAGTGTTCTCCTGCTGAGCCTTGCTGGTATTGTACAGTAGCTGTAGCATGCAGAACACTGCCAAGATTATCTCTGAAGTGCAGCTGAACTTCTCTTCCAGTCTGATGCTGTGGCCCCTTGCTGCAAGGATCTGGAGTGCTCTAGCATCTGCGTTGCCATGTGCCTCCTCTCCTTTCTAGCAGTAGAGCAGGGAGCACAAGCCTGATTTTGTGTGCAGCTTCACCAGCAGCAGGAAAGGAGATCTCAGCTTCTCTGCTTGAGAGACGCTCGCAAGTTTGCATGCTGAGCTCAATGCAAAGGTGGTGGTGAGGAGTTTGGATGAACATCCAAAAGGGCAGATGCCTGTTTGCTGAATGATGTCCAAGCAAATGTGTGCTTTGGAAGCCTCCTGGGTAGGCTGTTCAGTCCCAGTACCCAGATGTCAGAGAAGCTTATTTATGAGTTCAAGAGTCTTCCCATCACTCAGTGGTTTACTTTGTGCCCAGGTTAGTTTGCCTTAAAGTTTTGAGTGCTGGGTGTTTAGGCTGCTAGATGCCCCTCTCACAGGCTGTTTCTTGGCTCTTTCAGATCTTCCCTGATCCCTCAGACTTTGACCGTTACTGTAAGCTGAAGGACCGCCTGCCCTCCATCGTGGTGGAGCCGACGGAGGGCGACGTGGAGAGCGGTGAGCTGAGATGGCCACCCGAAGAGTTCCTCGTGCAAGAGGAAGAGGAGGAGGAGGAAGAGGAAAACTGTGAAGACGCAAAGAAGGACAACAAGGAGCAATAAATGGCATCTGAGGAAAGGCAAGGGACTTCACCCTTCTGAAGGCAGAGCCACACTTCTTTTGAGAGTCTTTTTAAACAAAAAAAGACAAGTTCAGTTTTGCACCTGCGAGATCTTAGTTTTTTTGTACTCTCTGCATTGAGAACTGAAGCCCTCGGTGTCAGCAGACCTCCTGAGGAAGGAAGTACCGCAGAGAAATGTTTGCTGTTCTCAAGATCATTATCTGTATTTTTCCGAGGCGGAGGCAGCAGTGAAATTCCAAGCACATGGCAGAGGGTGACCACGCGAGGACTGCTGGAAGGGGGAGCTCGGGGAGGGGAAGGAAAGTCGGAGGCGGCAAGCATTCGGCTGGGAGCTGCCTCCAGCTGCAAGCATGAGAACAGAGCTCTATCGGCTCAGATTTGCCTTTCTTACAGCTTCCATTTCATGTTGGGATGTGGAAAGGTGTCCGTAGCAAAGCATGGCTAAATGCTCTACTGAGCAGGGTCCTGTAGCTCTCCCCAGTTCAGCACCTCCTAGGGTGACGTGAGTGTCCGTAGGAGTAGTTGGGTTTCTCGCTCTTGCTGTTGAGCCTTGTTTTTCAGCCACTTTTCCCAAAGCTGTTTCCTTCCCCTCTTTTTGCCTTTAGACCCTTCAATGCTGAACAGCTGTATTTGCAGGATAACGTTAGGCTGCTGCTTGTCATCTCTGCTGTCAGGCCCTAGTTTATCTTGCAGGTGGCTAGCGTGAGGCAATGCGCATCAGATGTACAGACGCTTCTGCCTGCAGCAAGAGCTTGTGCAGGTTTGAACACCTGGGATTTTTCTCTCCTATTTGCCAAGGCTGCTGTGGTTGGCCTTGTCTTATGCAGCACCCAAACCCAGAGGGTGGAGGTTACACCTCTTACCTTGGTGTACTTGAGGATGTAGGGTTTTGTGTTTTCAGCTTGCTGGCCAAGGAGCTTTAGAGGACTGGGGTGTGGGATATCTCCGCCAGCTTTGCGCTGTGGGGCCTCCTCAGTGTGTGACAGGCTGGTAGGGGTGTGCATGGTGCAGAGTGCTGCCAGACAATGATGAAATACCAGATCTAGTGTGGATCAGCAGTGGGAAAGGGGTGTTTGCAGGAGGGGGAGGATTAGCCAGGTGTCCCGAGACAAGGTGTGTTTCTGCTTCACAGCAAGAAGAAATATTCATGGGTGTTTTCACAAAGTGCGGACAGGCTTGCGAAGCCTGCGGTTGTCTTCTCCACCATGTCCTGCTTCAAGGAGCTGTCACCTGTCTCTGTTTGGGGGAGGCCAGTCTGCTGCCAGACAGGGCAACCTGCTGCTTTCCTGGAAGTGACGATCTCGCAACTTTGGGGACCAGCTTGGGAGCCAGTTGATCTTGGGATAGGATGAGAACAGTTACCACCTAAAACCAAATCTGGGATCATGGAAGAGAAAGAGAAATGTCAAGGCCTTAACCACACTTTCATAATAATCCCAATGCCACACTCCCCCCATTTGCTTAGAACTGGTTCCATTTTTAAAATCAACTCAGACATGTGTGTATTTGTATTTTTAATACCTCATGAGTAGCTAAACGCTGGTGGGGGTTGGGAACTGCTTTCAACATGTTGGCAGGGTTGTTTTAGTCTTGTCTTGCTTTTGTTCAAAACATAAGGGCAATAATTTAGCGGCTCTGCATTTACTGTTTCAGACAAGGCAGAGTTTGGCGAGGAGTTAGCACAAGGCAGAAGTTCAGTGTTCCTCCGCCGTGGCCGGTCTCTAGCCTGGCAGTGCAGACCTGGTTATCCACTCTCCCTGCCCATCTTGGTGGACAGTTGATCACCCAACGGTCTCCATGTGGTGATACCATCTTTTGTAGCGATGGATTCAGCTGTTGTTCCTGTACCACTTGTTCTAGTCTTTTGCTGTCTTACTGGAATGAGCTTGTACACCTGCATACCAGCCACTCATCTTTACTTCTAAGTGTTACTCTATGGGTCTCTGTCTGTATCACCAAGTCAAAGCTCTATATCAAAGATATTACCGTGTGGGCAGCAACGAGATGGCAACCCTTGGACTTCAGACCTGCTGTCTGCCCTAGAGACTTGCCTATTTCTGTCTGCATCCTTTTCTTCATTTTTTTTTCCTGGAAGTGTTGTGTATATTTCTTATTTGTTGTTGAACGTATCTAAAGAACAAAGCACTCCAGTAAAAACTCCTCTTGTTGTAGGATATACATTCTCTATTTCTGTAATTCTGTTTTGAGCCTCAGGGAGAAGCTAGCATTTTTTTCAAACTACATTTTTGTCACTGTGACAGTTGTAAATAAAGTTTGAAAATGCTTTCCAAACGCACTGGCTGCTTTTTTAGTCTACTGCTAAAGCAGTTTGGCAGTGCCCTTGGAGTGGGGGGCTCAAAACTTGAACCCTGGATTCAAGATGTGGTCTCACCAATGCTGAATACTGGGCCACAATTACTTCCTTACTATTGCTGGTGCAGACCAGGATGCTGTTTGCTCTCTTGACCACCTGAGCACTTTGCTGGCTTGTGTCCAGTTGTGCCAGGGATGGTTTAGGTTGGATAGCAGGAAAAAATCTTTTGACTGAGAAGTTGGTCAGGAATTGGAACAGGCTGCCCAAGGAGATGGTGGAGTTTCCATCCTTGAAGGTGTTCAAGAAATGTGTGGATGTGGCACTTTGGGACATGGTTTAGTGGCCATGGTGTTGTTGGGTTGATGGTTAGACTGGGTGATCTTAGAGGTCTTTGCCATCAAACAATTCTATGGCTCTGGGATGGTGAGTCTTGCCCTGCTGTATGTTGTTAGTCTCAGCAAAGCTACCTGGGGTTATCTGCTTTGGCTGTTTTGGCTCTAGAGGTAAATTCTTTGTGAACAGCTGATCATGCTTTGCCACACACTGATGGCTGTGTGCTGCCAGGGGAAGACCTGGAGCATGTGAGCAATCTGTGGTTCTAAACCTGCTTGGTATGAAGGGAGTGTCCTCAGTATAAGATTCTGGTCACACCAGGATTCAATAATTCATGTTGTGTGCCTAAGGTGATTAAATTTTCCACTAAAAGCAGGTGCTGAGGAGCCAATACCCTGGAACAGACCTATCCTTCAGGTACATGCAGAGAAGTTCCTGTGCTTTGGCAAGAAGCAGAGTCTAATCTTACCTAGGCAAACAAGCAGGGCTGCGGCTGGAGCGTTATGTTTACATGAGCCTGGCCTGAATACACCAACTAATGACCCTCAGATTTAATGCTTGAACTGAGGCCATGCTCAACGTGACCCCCACAGTTCAAAGATGAATTATGTCCTGTGCAGCCTTTGTGGATGTTTTATGCCATAGAAACACAAATTGAAGCTTGAACCTCCTCTTCCTCAATCAGCCTCTAGCTAAGGTGCCTTGTTTTCTTTCCCTCTTTTGCCATGGTGTTACTTGTAGAAGCTGCTGTAGGATTTCTAGGATGAAGTGCTGGTCTGAAATTGATGAAGATGTTTAGTCCTGCCACAGAATGGCTCTCACTGAAGTAGAGCACTGGTTAGGGAAGCTCTAAATGAGTTGAACTTGTCTGTTACTTCCACATGCTTCTCACAAACAGGGTTCTACACTTTGGCCACAACAACCCCAAGCAGCACTACAGGCTGGGGACAGAGTGGCTGGAGAGCAGCCAGGAGGAAAGGGACCTGGGGGTACTGATAGATAGTAAGCTGAAGATGAGCAAGCAGTGTGCCCAGGTGGCCAAGAGAGCCAATGGCATCCTGGCCTGCATCAGGAACAGTGTGGCCAGTAGGACAAGGGAGGTTATTCTTCCCCTGTACTCAGCACTGGTCAGACCACACCTTGAGTACTGTGTCCAGTTCTGGGCCCCTCAATTCAAGAGAGATGTTGAGGTGCTGGAACATGTCCAGAGAAGGGCAACAAAGCTGGTGAGGGGCCTGGAGCACAAATCCTATGAGGATAGGTTGAGGGAGCTGGGCCTGTTTAGCCTGGAGAAGAGGAGGCTCAGGGATGATCTTATTGCTGTCTACAACTACCTGAAAGGGCATTGTAGCCAGGTGGGGGGTGGCCTCTTCTCCCAGGCAACCAGCAATAGAACAAGGGGACACAGTCTCAAGTTGTGTTGGGTAGGTCTAGGCTGGATGTTAGGAAGAAGTTCTTCACAGAGAGAGTGATTTCCCATTGGAATGGGCTGCCCAGGGAGGTGGTGGAGGCACCGTCCCTGGGGGTCTTCAAGAAAAGACTGGATGAGGCACTCAGTGCCATGGTCTAGTTGATTGGATAGGGCTGGGTGATAGGTTGGACTGGATGATCTTGGAGGTCTCTTTCAACCTGGTTGATTCTGTGATAGGATGAGAAGCAATGGATTGAAGCTCGAAGAGGGCAGATTTAGACTGGAGATTAGGAAGAGATTCTTAGCAATGTGGGTGGTGAGCCACTGGAAGAGGTTGCCCAGGGAGGTCATGGAGGTGTTCAAGGCCAGATTGGATGAGGTCTTGAGCAGCCTGCTTTGGTGAAAGGAGTCCCTGCCAAAGGCAGAGGGGTTGAAACTAGATGATCTTTGAGGTCCCTTCCAACCCAAACTGCTCTATGAAATCTGTGACTCTATGAAAAGAATCACAGAGTAGAATCAGATAACTGTTCAGGTTGAGAAAGCTCTTTAAGATCATCCAGTCCAACCATTCTCTAGCTCTGCCAAGTCTGGTGCTAAACTATGCTTGTTGGCACCACATCCCTGCATCTTTGAAACACCTCCAGGGATGGGGATTCAGCCACCTCCCTGGGCAGTCCACTTCAGTCTTTGAGAACCCTTTCAGTACAGAAGTTTCTTCTAATCTCCAATCTAATTCTCCCCTGGAGGACAGCAGTGGCTTGTGGGCCAAGTGAGCAGAGCCTGAAGAGGTGAACCCCTGCTCATCACAACAGGCAGCTCCCAACTGAGGCATAACAAAGTCAAAGACAATGTTTTGAGAGCCCTGAGGGGTGGGAAGCCAGAGTGAGGAGGGAAGCCACAAAGGAAACATGCACTGAGCCCTTGTTCGCTAGCAGAGCTGTAACCACGCAGGGTTACCGTGGCAGCGACCATCAGCTTCATCTGATAAAAATAAGCAAGGAAGTCAAGTGTGCGAGAGGCAGAGCATGTCAGAAGCCAAGCATGAAAATGTCACAGCAGCTTTGCTTCTGTTTGCAATGTTTCCTCCTTTATTCTGTGCTCAGCCAGCTCAGAGGCCCAGGTCTTTCCTGCTCCAGCAGTCCCAGAGGCTGTCCTGCCACTTAAGCACCTCTCTCCCACACATCTTTCTGACCCAGGTGCCTTGGTGGCCGCAGCCTGCCTTGCTGGGAGCCACACCACAGCCCACAGTTCTGCCACAAGCTGCAGAGGAGGAGTAGCAGCCAGCTGGAAGCAGCTCCCCAGCGCTGCTGGGCTCATATCATGGGAGTCAATACCAGGGCAAACACAGGAATCAAATCCCAGGGTGGTCACTGCCACACAACAGCCTGCTCCTGTTGTGCTCCATACTGGGAGAAGCTCAGGTGGGGCAAGGAGATAGAATCATAGAATGCATCAGGTTGGAAGGGTCCCTTGAAGGTCTGGCCCAGCCCCCCTGCAATGGGCAAGGACATCTCCAACTAGATTAGGTCGCTCAGGGCCCCATCAGATTTGACCTTAAATGTCTGCAGATGGTCTGGGACTGCAGCTCTCTCCAGCTGTGCCCAGGTATGGGAGAAGTGCAGCTGTAGCACAGGGGTTTTAAACCCTTCCCTACGGGTTCTCTGCAGGAGCATGAGCCAGGTAGGTTGCAATCAGCTCACCAAATATTTGTCAAGCACAAGCCTTCCTGAGCGGCGCCTGGCGACTCTTTGCCACTGTGGTTGTTGCCAGTGCTGTAGTTGTCAAATTTGCTTGGGATGCTGCCTGTGAGGGTGAGGACCAAGCCCTGCTTCAAGGAGAGCTGCAGTGGGATTTCCCCCACTTCAAATGGTGCCTGTTTGGTGGCCACAGTTGCAATAGGCCTGCCATCTGTAGGGCAGAGATGAGCTGGCTGAAGTGGAGTGGTTGGGCAAGCTGCAGAGGTGGAGCTGCTCGCCATGCACCTTCAGCAGAGTCCCAGCCTGGAGAGGACTGGAAGTGGCCTCTAGAGATAATCTAGTCCAACCCCCCTGCTAAAGCAGGGTCATCTAGATAGTGTGTCCTGGTGGGTTTTGAAAGTCTCCAGAGAAGAAGACTCAACAACCTCTCTTGTTCACCTGGTCCAGTGCTCTGCCACCCTCACAGAGAAGAAGGAAGCCCTTTCTGGTGTGGTGAGAGGGCTGTGCATGCATGAGCATGTGGGACTCACCTCTTAGCCCCACTACGCTCCTGTGCTCTGGCACCCACAGCTCACTGTGCCCTCTGCACATCCCTTCCATTGCCACATCCTGACTGTGACTTGGTGGCTTTCACAGCCAGTGCTCCAGTCAGGATACACAGAGATACCCACAGGCAAAGGAATCATAATTGTTCAGGGCAAACATGGCCTTGCCAACAGCTGTGATTTTATCAGGAGCCTCATCATTTCCAGAGTGTCCTCAAAAGCCCAGGTGCTGGAGCCAGCCCATTGGCAGGGACTTTCAGCTCCCTTTTAAATGAAAGAAACATTTCCATCCTTTTTTTTTGTTTGTTTGTTTGGGTTTTTTTTAGTTTTATTTTGGGTTTCTTTCTTTTTTTTTTTCCTCCCCAGGTCAAACCCTGAGAAAATGCAGTATGCTGAAGGGTCACAAATGCAAGGGAAAGAGAACCCAAGTCAAATTAAAGCTGAGCAGAAAACCAACACAAAGATGTGTGGAACGGTTTAGGTTGGAAGGGACCTCCAAGATCATCTAGTTCCAACCCCCACTGCCTGGCCAGGGCACCTCCCACTAGACCAAAAGATGCTCACTCAGTGGGTTCTTTGGAGAAACCTCAATGTCAGAACCAAACCTGTTCCCTCTCTGGATTCCTGATTTGCAGTCACTTGTGCTTGGCCATCCCAGCTTCCTGCCCTTGGCTTGCAAAGGCTCAGGCAGACTCTGGTAGATCCAATGAGAAGCTTGGCACGAGCCATGGACGGGCACTTGCAGCCCAGAAAGCCAATGGCAGCCTGGGCTGCATCAAAGGCAGCATGGCCAGCAGATGCAGAGAGGGATTTCTACCCCTCTGCTCTGCCGAGACCTCATCTGGAGTACTTTGTCCAGCTCTGAGACTCCTGACACAGGGACATGGAGCTGCTGGAATGGGTCCAGAGGAGGGCCACCAAGATGCTCCCAGGAGGACAGGCTAAGGGAGTTGGGATTGTTCAGCCTGGAGAAGGGAAGGATGTGGGGAGATCTAGTAGCAGCCTTCCCGTGCCTGAAGGGAGCTGCAAGAAAGCTGGAGAATAACCTTGTTATAGGGGCTTGGAGTGATAGGACAAGGAGCAAGGGTTTTAAACTAGGGGAGGGTAGGTTCAGATTGGACACTCTGAGCTCTCTGCTGTGAGGGTTGTAGAACACTGGCACGGGTGGGCCAGGGAGGCGGCAGAAGCCCCATCCTTGGGGACATTCAAGGTCAGGCTTGGTGCGGCTCTGGGCAAGCTGCTGTGCTTGGGGATTTCCCTGCTGACGGCAGGGAGGTTGGGCTGGGTGAGTTTGAAAGAGCCCCTCCAGCCCAGCGCATCTGTGATTCTGCCACTCGCCATCAGCGATTTCAGTACCTTTATCTGCCCACAAAACACAGACATTCAGCTGCAGAGGAGGCTCCTGGTATGGTTTTGAGGAAGTGTGGTCAGAAGAAACCTCCAGAGCCACTGCCGTCGGGAGAGATGTTTTATTTGGCTGGCTTTCGCTCTGGGAGCCATCACAAATCCCCTGGGATGCCGTCTCCCAGCCTGCTAATAAGCTACTCCTGCTGATAGGCTTCCATCCGAGTGAAACCCGGGTGTCGAGCTGTCCTGCAGCCCGGTGTGCCCCAAGCCCCTCTCCCCGCGGGGTGTGCGTGGGGGAGGCAGAGGCGGGGGCAGCCTGTTCCGCCCCGCGCTGCGGGCCTGAGGGGGCAGCAGGGGCCCTGCGGCACGGCGGGGCCGGGCGGGGCGCGCTGGGGGCCGCCTGGGCATCGGCTGCGCTCTTCCCGCCCGGGCGGCGCTAACTCGGCTCTGTGTCTAGGGAGAGCATGAAAACCGGGGTCTGCCCCGCCTCACAGCTCTCCCCCGCCTGCCCAGTTCCTGCAGAGAGCGTCCGCTGGCGCTCCGAAGGACAAGCTGCTGAGCACAGGGCCGCCCCTGCTGCGGGCTGCTGCCCACCTTGAGCAGGGCCTCTGGGCAGCTCCATGCGCCTGAACCAGCCCCGGGCCTGCGGGAGAGCAGCGCACAGGCGCCCGCAGCGCCCTGCCCCTCGGCCGGCATGACGCACCTGTGAGTAAACGCCCGGGCAATGCCCTGTTGCGTCGCTTAGCCTTTCCCAACTCCTGGCTTCCACAGCAGTCAAAATGATCGGTGGCATCCTTGTGTCGTAAATAACAGCCATAAACTGCCGTTCATGCAAGTTAAGGCTTTAACAGAGTTGCAGGAATCATGCAGTGTACAGGCCTGGGTGCGTGGGGAGGCTCTGCGCTGCCCTGTCACACACCCTTTGTTTTCAGTCTCTTTTTATACCCTACTCTATTACACATTCATTACTGATTCTAAGACAAGGTTGGGTTTTGCTTATCAGTTCCAAGAATGGGAGGTGTCTCTTCCACGCATGTCTCTTTTTACTCGGTGGTCCCTCTGGTGGTCTTCAGGGATGAAGTAGGGGATTTTTCCCGCCTGAACATGAGCCAGCAGTGTGCCCAGGTGGCCAAGAGAGCCAGTGGCATCCTGGCCTGCATCAGCAATGGTGTGGGCAGCAGGAGCAGGGAGGTCATTCTGCCCCTGTACTCTGCACTGGTTAGACCACACCTTGAAGTACTGTGTTCAGTTCTGGGCCCCCCAGTTTAGGAGGGACATTGAGATGCTTGAGCGTGTCCAGAGAAAGGCGACGAGGCTGGGGAGAGGCCTTGAGCACAGCCCTACAAGGAGAGGCTGAGGGAGCTGGGATTGTTTAGCCTGGAGAAGAGGAGGCTCAGGGGTGACCTTATTGCTGTCTACAACTACCTGAGGGGTGGTTGTGGCCAGGGGAGGTTACTCTCTTCTCTCAGGTGGCCAGCTCCAGAACGAGAGGACACAGCCTCAGGCTGCGCCAGGGGAAATTTAGGCTGGAGGTGAGGAGAAAGTTCTTCCCTGAGAGAGTCATTGGACACTGGAATGGGCTGCCCGGGGAGGTGGTGGAGTTGCCGTCCCTGGGGCACTTCAAGGCAAGGTTGGACGTGGCACTTGGTGCCATGGTCTGGCCTTGAGCTCTGTGGTAAAGGGTTGGACTTGATGATCTGTGAGGTCTCTTCCAACCCTAATGATACTGTGATACTGTGATACTGTGATCTTCTTCAAGTGTCCGCTCCTTGAACTCCAAACTAGTCCTCGGTTTGCTCATGCGCAAAGGCTGTCTCTTCCACCTGCCTCACTCCTCCACCAAGCTTTCTAGCTTCTAATTATTGATTGCTGTTATCTTAAGCCAAGTGTATGCTTCTGTGATGGTTGTGCAAGGAGGAGTGAGTGCAGCTCCATTCAACCCCCCCCCTTCCTCCCTGTCTGTGGCCTCTTGCCACGAATTGATCGGATCAAATATGTATTTCTCACCCTTGTAAGGTCTCCTCAAGCTGAATCTGCTAATGAAAACTGAATTCATTTCTGTGTGTAGTTCTGGGGGCAGGTGTGGGGAAAGCCAAATGGTTCTGTTTTGATCTGTATTCCTGACCTGGCTGCATGAATTCCCTGCTTCGGCCGCAGGAATTCCCTGCCTCCGCAGCAGCGCTAGCCTGAGACAGGTGTCCAGGCTCCCCTTGTGCAGAAGGAGGCCAGCACCTCCGGAAGATGACTCCTTGGAACAGCCTGTCAGGAAAGAGAGGCTCCACAAGACTCTGAAAGCGTCCTGGAGGCTGAACACCCATGAGCTAGCAAACTGCCGTTCGCCTCCGTCTGGGTGCAGGCGCAGCAGTGTGTGGCCATATGCAGGTAGTAGAATGCGTTGTGAGCAGAGATGAAAGCCGCTGTAAAAGCAGGGCGGGAGAAGCGTTGTTAGCGAGGATGGCATTTTCACTTTGCATCTCTGAGTGCCTGCCTAGCTGTAACTAGTGAGGGAAGTGAGAAAATGATGCCTCTGAAGTTTTATTTTATGTCTTGCTTACTGTGATCAGAGGGCTGGAACAACTCTTCCTATGAGGGCAGGCTGAGAGAGTGGGAGCTGTTCAGGCTGGAAAGCAGAAGGCTCTGAGGAGACTTTAGAGCAGCCTTTCAGTACCTGAATGGGACCTCCAGGAAAGCTGGGGAGAGACTTTTGGTGCTGTGGTTATAGGATGAGGGGCAATGGTTTTAAACTACAGCAGAGTAGGTTTAGTTTGGGTATTGGGAAGAAGTTCTGTACCATGAGGGTGGTAAAACAATGAGTGGACTGCCCACAGAAGCTGTGGATGCCTCATCCCTGGAAATGTTAAAGACCAGGCTGGGTGAG
Source organism: Pogoniulus pusillus (assembly GCF_015220805.1). Classification (NCBI taxonomy): domain Eukaryota; kingdom Metazoa; phylum Chordata; class Aves; order Piciformes; family Lybiidae; genus Pogoniulus; species Pogoniulus pusillus. The sequence goes on along the minus strand of NC_087288.1, from coordinate 8,706,828 downwards.
ACTGAACAACCTGATCTAATGGGAGGTGTCCCTGCCCATGGCAGGGGAGTTGGAACTAAATAATCTCTAAGATCCCTTCCAACCCAAGCCATTCTGTTATTTACCGTGCTATAGAAGGACTCAGTCTGGTGCTAATTCAATGTTCAAGTGCTTCAAATGAAGATGTGTGGATGAGTTTGCAGACTTAGGACCTTTTCCTCACTTGGCTGCCTGGACAAAAGCAAGCCTTGGGCAGTGACTGCCAAAGCAGTGACCAAAAGGCAGTGGAGGGCTGGCTGGGGGAGGGTTTACCTACACCGGAGCTGATAACAAGCTGAGTTTGCTAATTACTGCTTTTAAAGTCCAAAGGCACCGGAAAAAATGAGTCAAGTTCCACTCTGCACACTGAGGAGAAGAAGAAAGTGTGGTGGAATGTCTGAGCCACTGCTCTGAGTGCTCCTAATTACACAGAGATAGCGATTTTATGTGCTGGGTGCTGTGTTACACATGTGGAGGGATGCTTGGGGAAGCCTGGTGCCTGTCATTGTCTGTGGTGTTGAGGCTGGGGCAGATGACCCAGTGGGCTGCAGTTAGAGGGTTTGTCGTTATCACTATTGTTGATTCTTGGGGTTGTTTTTTCTTTCTTTTGTTGGTGATTTTCTTTGTTTTACAGCAAAGTCTGAAAGGGTAGGTAATGGTTTTCTTTTGCAGTTGCAGGTTATGTGATCTCCCGTTACAGTGTGTCCTTAGCATGTAAACATGGGCCATAACGCCATGCAATGCTCCAGGCTTGGGGAAGAGCTGCTCAGTGGAGAAGGACCTGGGGGTGTTGATTGATGGCAGGCAATGAACCAGTGTGTGCTCAGTTGGCCAAGGAGGCCAACAGTATCCTGGTTTGCACCAGGAACAGCGTGGCCAGCAGGTCTAGGGATGTGATTGTCCACTTCTGATTAGCACTGCTGAGGCCATGCCTCAACTACTGGGTTCAGTTTTTGGCCTCTTACTACAAGAAGGACCTTGAGGTGCTGGAGTGAGTCCAGAGAAGAGCAGCTAATCTGGTGAAGGGCCTTGAACACAAGACTTGTGAGGAACCACTGAGAGAACTGGAGTTGCTTAGTCTTCAGAAGAGGAGGCTGAGGGAGATATCATTGCCATCTACAGCTACCTGAAAGGAGGTTTGACCCAGGTGGGGTTTGGTCTCTTCTCATATACCACAAGTGACAGGACAAGAGGGAACAACCTCAGTTTGTGCCAAGGGAGGTTTAGGTTGGCTATTGGGAATATTTTTTCCTGCAAGAGTGGTCAGGCATTGGAGTAGGCTGCTCAGGGAGGTGGTGGAGTCACCGTCCCTGGAGGTCTTTAAAAGATGCATGGATGTGGTGCTGGAAGACAGGGTTTAGTGGTAGTGACTTAGCTGTAGTGGTGGGATGGTGAGCAGCTGGATGTGATGATCTCAAAGGTCTCTTCCAACCTCAGCAGTTCTATGGTTTCATGGTTCCAAGACCAAATTAAGGTGATTGCACAAGTCAGAGCGTGGCTGGCCCCTGCTGATGGTGAGCTCCTGGGAAGGGGCGACAGACCAAGGGAGGTCTGACTGGCACCTTGGTGCATCTGGGTAGTGCACGCTAAAGATAGGGCCACCTCTGCAAGGTCCTGGTCCATAGCTGCCAGCTCTGAGTAGATATTTCAGGTGCTGCAAGGCACCTCAGAATGCAGTAGTTACCTAGGCACAGGTTCCCATATACCTCCACGGGGTTCCTAGGCAGTCGCAGGGCAAGAAGCAAGCGGGCTCTGTTGTGAGCCAAGTTTCCTAGGAGGCACGTGGAACCGTCTGCACTGTGAGGTGTAAAGATGCCCTTTCACCAAGTGACCTCCCGGGATGCTGGTCCCGAGGCTGCGGGCAGAGTTCACCAGCAAAGGCAGTACCAACCCCCATAATTAGGCAGGCTGATAGTACTTTTCCTGGATTACCTTTGCACCCTTGTGAATGAGCTTTCCCTGCAAAGCACGAGAGCAATTAAGGAGCTGAGGCCTCATTAAAGAAAAAAACAATCACACAGCAGGGCTTGTGACAGGCAGCTGCTGTCTCCAGCACAATCACCTCCTAAGTGTCAGACTCTGGAAAAATCCAGCGTGGAAAGAGTTAGGAGCTCAGTTGCATAATTCCTTTAATAACCTGTTTTGTCATAAGCCATGTCATAAACAGGCAGGAGCAGGGGGAGGAGGATGAGGATGGAAGGCTTGTCATCACCTCTGCAGGCTGAGGAGGCTGTAGGTTATTTGCTGGATGGTGATCAATGTCGATATCTATTTTTTCCCCTTGAAGTGGTTATGTTTCATCTGTGGTTTGGCCTCTTCATGCTTGTGTTCAAAACGTGCCTGTTTGCCTGTTCCTTTTCTTTCACCCCCCTGAGATGGGAGTGAGGCATGGGGCAGTTCCCACACACTCCAAGGGTGTTTCTGTCACAGAAATCACCTGCTTGGAGAAGACCTTAAGATCATTGGGTCCAACCCTAACCTTAACATCTCCCTGCACACAACTGTTAGACCATGACCCTAAGCTCCTCATCCAAACATCTTTGACACATCTCTAGGGATGGTGAGTCCACCACTTCCCTGGGCAGAGGATATACAGCCCCCCTGGAGTGAGGGGAGGTATCCGTCTGGTAAAAAAGGGCACTTTGTTAGTTTAGGACTCCATGTTTGTATCCTCTACAGGCTGGATGTTAGGAGGAAGTTGTTGGCAGAGAGAGTGATTGGCATTGGAATGGGCTGCCCAGGGAGGTGGTGGAGTCGCCATCCCTGGAGGTGTTCAAGAAAAGCCTGGCTGAGGCACTTAGTGCCATGGTCTGGTTGATTGGATAGGACTGGGTGCTAGGTTGGACTGGATGATCTTGGAAGTCTCTTCCAACCTGATTGATTCTAAGGTACCCCACCCTCCTGCTTCCCTGCTGCCAAGTTGCCCTCAGCCCACAGGCAGACATGCTAAGAGAGGCCAATGCTGAACTGCAAAAGGGTTTGGATTTGTTTTAACACAACCTGTGGCAAAAAAATCCATTGGATGGACTGGCTTTCTGCTGTCCTGGGTCCCCAGCAGACACAGCACTGGGGGACACTGTGGCTCCCCAGCTCTTGGAGAAGAGTGGCTGATGACCAGAGCTGGTAATTACTGCAGGGAGCTGAAGGGACAGGCAATTAGTCACTTGTGCTGTGGCCGAGCCCTGTTGAAAGTGTTTGTTAAACTGGTGTCCCAGGGTGCTTGGTTTAGACCCCCTGGGCCTGGCTTTCCTCTGCAGCAGGGTATTATTTTCAGAACATTTGTATTTTCCATCCTGTGGTGGAGATGGTAGATGCTCATTAGTGTCACTGTCACCCCGAGAGGAAGAGCTGCACTCAGGCATGGCTGTCAGCAGGAGGGCTGGCGGTGCCTTGCCTCAGCTCCTGCTTTCCAACCAAGTCCCAGGAGAGCAAGGGTCAGGAGGAGGGCAGCTTCACCCGGTGGCAGCTACACGTGCAGGGACATGCCCATGCACATAGGAGTACCTCAGCCTCTGGTGTTTGCACACACCTGTGTGTGTGAATGGGTACACGAGGAAGTTCAGTCAGGCCCCTGTGAGCCATGGCATGTGAGCACCTGCCCGGAGGGTCCCTGGGTCTTCCTTCTGCTCCCCATGCTGTGCTAGAGCAAAGCAAGCCTGGTTTCTCTTGAGGAAAAACATCTCACCAGTTTGAATTCCATAAGGAATGAGCTGAACTGTAGGAGCTGATAGGCAGCTAAGCATTAAACCCAATCTATATTAAACCAATGAAGAGCTTTCTGGAAATGGCACCCGAGGGCCATTCGGCAGGTCAGTGGCACGATACAAGCAAGGAGGGAGGGAAGGGGGCCCCTCTCCCAGCTCTTCCCTACTCTTTCCCTTTTGGGAAGCCATTGTTTTTCTATTTTCCATCCAAACACTTTTCTCAGCTGCTCCCCAAGCTCTGAGCTTTTTACTCTTCGCTCTGAGGGGGTCAAGGATGGGCCTGAACTGTCAGCCTGATGCAAAGCAGTGCTGAGGACTCGGAAGGAGGCACAGCTGCTTCTGCTTCTGGAGGGATAAGACGCTCCTGGAGGTGGCTGCTGGCTGCTCTTTTGGGGAATTAATTTACAAGCCAGGGTGTAGAGCATTAAGGAGCAGCTGTGAGAGGCGGATGAGGGTGCAGGAAGGGACGAAGACTTCATTTTAAATGAGCAATTGAAGCTTGGGGCTGTGCTTGTGGGAGGGAAATAGGAGGAGGGGGATGAATCTAATTCTTTGAACGCCGTCCCACCTCTGTCCTTGTGCCTCTGTCCTACACTCCTGACTAAGAGTCTCTTCACTACAAAGCAGAAGGGAAGAAGAAAACCAAAACAGAATAAGAAGAGATGGGGGAAATTCTCGAGATTCTTTCCGATGGAAAAAATGTCTCCACTTATCACTGCGTGTCAACAGCAGCAGACACCTGCGTTTAAACACCCAGTGACAAAAGGTAACACAAAGCCTCTGCTGCCACCTCCCCACACGCACTTGGACACCTCTCCAGCAGCCTGCGGAGGGGTGGTGGCCAGCGTCTAAAAGCCATGTGAAGGCAAGTGTAGAGGTGGCAAAGCTGGCAGCATCGGGCGGCCAGGAAATGCCTGCAGCCTGGCTGCTGTGTTACGGTGCCTGCCTTACACTGTCACCTACTTACTCCTCCTGCCCAGAGCCACACCGTGGTGGGGATTGGAAGGGACCTCCAGAGATCGTCCCGCCCAACCCCCCCACCAGAGCAGGGTCACCTAGAGCAGGTTGCACAGGATGTCATCCAGGTGGCCTTGGAATGACTCCAGAGATGGAGACTCCACCACCACCCTGGGCAGCCTGTTCCAGTGCTCCACCACCCTCACAATAAAGAAGTTCCTCCTCATGTTTAAATAGAACTTCCTATGTTCAAGCTGAGCCCATTACAACTTCTCCTGCCACTGAGCACCACTGAAGAAAAAGTCTCATCCTCCCAGCAACCACCTGTGAAATACTGATGAGCATCAATAAGAGCCCCTCTCAGATTTCTCTCCTCTGGGCCAAAAAGCCCTTGGTGTCTCAGCCTTTCTTCATAAGAGAGATCTTCTAGTCCCCTTATCATCTTCACAGCCATTTGCTGTGTCCTCTCTAGCAGTTTCCTCTCCTTTTTGAACTGGGGAGCCCAGAACTGGGTGCAGTAATCCAGACGAGGCCTCACCAGGGCAGAGTAGAGGGGCAGGAGAACCTCATTTGACCTGCTGGATACACTCCTCATGCTGCACAGCAGGATGCTGCTGACCTCCCCATCCTTCCTCAGATTCTTGCTTCATCATGTGCAGGGGTAAACTGTGGCACTCACTATTCTCCCAGCTGGCCAGCCTGCGTGGGCAGGTCAGGAAGGAGGGTGAAGGACATGGCATGGTGTGTTGGGCAAGTGCTGGGGAACCTTGCATGAGCTTCCCTCAGTTTGGGGCTACGTGGAGTCTGTGCTCTGACAATGGCAGTGGTGCCACGGCATGGCCCTTTACTGTGGCACACTTAAGCCATGTGCTGCCTGTCTTCACCTGCTAGAGATTCCAGGCACTTCATGTAGTTGCTGCACGGGGATTTCTTGGTCAACCCATCAAAGCCCCTGCTCTTCCCATTGCTCCACCCATCACTGTCTTTGTTAAGCTGTACCCACGAAGCAGACTTTCTCCCATTCTCTCCAACGCTTCCTTCTCTTAAGCTCTTGCCCATGAAAAATACCAGAGTTTTTGGGAAGAGAACCTCCAAACCTTACAGAAGCCTTGTGTTTTCCAGATCCTGTGCAATGCTAAGGTGTTGGTAGGAAGCCACTGCCACCTGACAGCCTGGTCAGGGGAGCACCTACTTCCCATCCTTGGGTCCTCACCCATTTCCTGTGTGATCACGAGCAAGCTGTTCATCTTCTACATTAATTGCTTAATTAATGCTTCATTTCAGCTTGAGTTCTATGTGTGAGGAACATAATAATAATAATCATCATCATCCTATTCATAGAGGATGCAGAAATACCCTGCATGTGGACACATAGAGATGGTCAAAGATTAGTGGACACCTATCACAGAAAGGCTTGGGTTGTAAGGGACCTTTGAAGGTCATCTCGTCCAACTCTCTTGCAATGGATATATATCACCAGACCTCACATCCATCATGTCTGCTTCATTATTCCTGTTGCTTCACTAGTGGTAATAATTCTGAGATGTTTTCTGTACAGTTTTTAACTGTTTAGAACAACAGTTTAAAGTTTAAACAAAAAATCCCTCTCTTGCAGTCCTTACCATGCTGGGAAGATGCATCTTGGTTAAGGTCCATGCCTCCCACAGCAGTAGGGAAACCTTGGCTTACATCTGCCTCCAAGGCTTTCTTGGTCCTGGATGGTGCTTGTTACCTGCAGGGCTTGGATTTGCTGTGTAGTCCTTCTCAGAGCCTCATAGAGCAATGCAGATGGTTCATAGTGGGATGTATCAATTTGGTGGGTTGAAGGGTCTAGAGAGCAAGTCTTTATGAGGAGTGGCTGAGGAAACTGGAGTCATTTAGTCTGGAGAAGAGGCTGGGGGGAGACTTCTTTGCTCTCTACAACTCCTTGAAAGGAGGCTGTAATGAGATGGGTGTTGGTCTCTTCTCCCTAGCACCAGGTAATAGGATGAGAGGAAATGACCTGAAATTGTGCCAGGGGAGGTATAGGTTGGAGATTAGGAAAAATTCCATTCCTGTGAAGAGTGGTCAGGTGCTGGAGCAGGCTGCCTGGGGAGGTGGTGATGTTACCATCCCTGGAGGGGTTAAAAAAATCATAGCATTTCTGGGTGTGTTTTAATGACCATGGTGGTGTTAGGTCAGTGGCTGGACTCAATGGTCTCAGAGGTCTCTTCCAGCCAAAACAATTCTATATGAAATGTTCTCTAAAAGGAGAAATTCTTTCCCAGCACAGTTTCACTGTTGAAAATGGAAGGTCTTTGGTCCAGCCTCACAATGGATGGAGGAGGAGTCCCATTTTTGGCAGCAGAGTTGAAAGCAGTGGTAGTTTTAGCTGTATCATTTAGAGAAGTGGTTGTTTCTTTCTTTTTCTGTTCTCTTCTCATATTATCCAACATTTTTCCCAAAATCAATCCACTAAGCAGCATCCTGTGAGCACTGCATAATTCAGCATCATTTGGTGCCTGTAATGCTGTAATTACTCTTCAAGGCTCATTTGCTTCAAGGTCTTCAGGCTGTAAAGTTCTGGGAGTGTGGTTAGTTGACTTTCAGGAATGTCTGCTCCCTGGCAGGGGCTGGAGAAGGAAGGAACCCAAAACAAATGCATGCAAATTCAGTGACATAGCAGGAACTTGAGAGGTATTTCAACATAGAGATACCCACAGGCAAAGGAATCATAATTGTTCAGGGCAAACATGGCCTTGCCAACAACTGTGATTTTATCAGGAGCCTCATCATTTCCAGAGTGTCCTCAAAAGCCTAGGTGCTGGAGCCAGCCCATTGGCAGGGAGTTTCAGCTCCCTTCTAAATGAAAGGAACATTTCCATCCTTTTTTTGTTGTTTGTTTGTTTTTTTTAGTTTTATTTTGGTTTTCTTTCTTTTTTTTTTCCTCCCCAGGTCAAACCCTGAGAAAATGCAGTGTGCTGAAGGGTCACAAATGCAAGGGAAAGAGAACCCAAGTCAAATTAAAGCTGAGCAGAAAACCAACACAAAGATGTATGGAACGGTTTAGGCTGGAAGGGACCTCCAAGATCATCTAGTTCCAACCCCCACTGCCTGGCCAGGGCACCTCCCACTAGACCAAAAGATGCTCACTCAGTGGGTTCTTTGCAGAAACCTCAGTGTCAGAACCAAACCTGTTCCCTCTCTGGATGCCTGATTTGCAGTCACTTGTGCTTGGCCATCCCAGCTTCCTGCCCTTGGCTTGCAAAGGCTCAGGCAGACATCCAATATGTGTCAGGAGGAGATGTTGAGGCTTCACCCTTGTCCCTTTTCTTTCTTTTCTCCTGATTTTTACCTGTGACTTGTAGTTCTCCAGCTCCCAGGGGCATTGTCAGTCATAAAAGTGTGCTTGCCGTGGCACAATGCTTGTTGCTTTGCTCCTGGTCATGTCAACCTGCTTAGGTATTCATAGAACCACAGGCTCATAGAATTGGTTATGTTGGAAAAGACCTCTAAGATCAGCAAGTCCAACCATCAACCTGACACCATCATGGTCATTAAACCATGTCCCTGAGTGCCATGTCCAGGCATTTATTGAATACCTTCAGGGATGGTGACTCCACCATCACCCCTGGCAGCCTGTGCCAATGCCTGACCACTCTTGTAGGAAAGAAATATTTCTTTGTGTCCAGCCTAAAGCTCCCTTGGTGCAATTTCTCATTCTGTCACCTGACACTAGGGAGAATAGACCAACCCTCACCCCACTCCAAACTCTTTTGGGCAATTGTAGAAAGCAGTGAGATCTCCCCTCAGCCTCCTCCTCTCCAGACTAACCAGTACCAGTTCTATTCCCTGCTGTTGGGCACAGCAAGCCCTTGCAGTGTAGGTGATGGTGGCATCCACACACAGAATCACAGACACAGAATGTCAGTGGCTGGAAGGGACCAGAGGGGGAGACTCCACAACCCCCCTGGGCAGCCTGTTCCAGTGTTCTGTCACCCTCACAGGGAAAAAAAATCCTCCTTCTGTTTAAATGAAACCTTCTATGCTTCAGTTTCCACCCATTACCCTTTGTCCTGTCATTGAGCATTACCAAGCAGAGCCTGGCTCCATCCTCCTGGCACTCACTCTTTACATATTCATAGACACTGATGAGGTCCAGCATGGCTCACTGTCCTCTGTCTTCTCTACCTCTCCATGTAGTGGCTTAGACCAACTGGCACTGCTCTGCTCCCTGTTTCCATCCGAGTTCACATCTACAGGGACATATTGGTGCATGTGCTGCCTGTGTTCCCTGGCCTCAGCTGGCACCTGGCTTCCCACTCAACTTATCCCATCATGGCATTGTCACAGCTGTTCTTCATAAGGCTTGTGTTCAAGGCCTTCCACCAGTTGCTCCTCTCTGGACTTGCTCCAGCACCTCAATGTCCTTCCTGTAGTCAGGGGCCCAAAACTGAACACAATACTTGAGGTGTGGCCTCACCAGTGCCAAGTCAAGGGGGAAAATCACATCCCTGGCCACACTATTCCAGATCCAGGCCAGGATTCCACTGGCCTTCTCAGTCACCTGAGCACACTGCTGGCTATATTCAGCTGGCCATCAACCAGCACCACCATGTGCTTCTTCGCTGAGCAGCTCTCCAGCCACTCTTCCCCAAGCCGGCAACACTGCATGGGGTTGTTGTGATGCAAATCCCAGAGCTCCACGCTGGATTTTGCTCTTTGTGCATGTGGAAGTATGAAGCGTTTCAGTTCCACAGGTCACTGACAGAGCCGCAGCAGTTGCAACGCGGGGAGCTGTTGAACGTGAAAACCAAGTTCTGCAGTCTGAGCCCTGTTCTGCACTGCCGGCAGCTCTTGGAGCACCGAGTGCCGTGTGGGAAGGACTCCGGTGCACTTCATGCAGCTTCGAGCTGTGATTCCCTTTTGGTGTTCATCTTTCAGTGGAGTCTCTCTTTCTGCCTCACTGCCTGCGCTATTTTGCCCAAGGTTTGGATTTGCAGCGCTGCCAGAATGTCCTGTTGAAATCAAAGAGTGAAAACAGTTCTGCTTCCAAAAGGATGCGCGTTGCTGCTGACGAGGGTGAGCTCTTTCTTTCCGCACACTAACCTCTCCTTCCCGCCTCCCCCCCAAGCCTCTGTTCTGGCTCTAGGCAGATATTATCCTCAGCCTAAGGAAAACAGCAACAAATCAGGAAAGCAGAGCTTCCTGCAGAAAGCTCAGTGTTTGTCTGAGTGCTCGTTCCAGGAATAAACCAGCTGCTATCCTTGCACACAGGCAGTTGTCTTGGAATTTAAAGAGGAAATGAAATAGGGAAAGGAAACAGCAGCCCCCCTGCCCCCAAAAATAATGAAAAGATGAAAACATCATGCAGAAACCCATGCCAAGAGTGTAGAGAAGCAGAAGCTCTCACTCGACTATGTGCTTGCTCACCGGCTCAGCAAATAGTGCAGGTGAATTTCTGGGTCCTCTGAAGTTGGTTGCCAACATTTAGAAGCAAGATCTTCCTCAGGCCAAGCTGTGCATGCCTGCCTTGTTTTGCCTGAAATGCTTTGTCTGCTTTTGTGCTGTTCATGGCACAGACTGAGTCCCAGTCACTGGGAAAATAAAACAGTGTCTGAGGTGCAGCCAGCACTAAGTCACGGTGGTCTCACAAGGACAAATGCAGAGAGGTTTCAAAATGCAGGGGAAAAAGCAGGCACTGAGACATTTTCCACTTGAGATGCTGGAAGGTGTCCAGAGGAGGTCGACAAAGCTGGTGAGAGGCCTGGAGCACAAACCCTATGAGGAGAGGCTGAGGGTGTGCAGCCTGGAGAAGAGGAGACTCAGGGGTGAACTCATTGCTGTCTACAGCTACCTGAAAGGAGATTGTAGCTGTGTGGGGGCTGATCTCTTCTGCCAGGCAACCAGCAACAGAACAAGGGGACACAGTCTCCAGTTGTGCCAGGGGAGGTCTAGGCTGGATGTTAGGAGGAAGTTCTTGCCAGAAAGAGTGACTGGCATTGGAATGGGCTGCCCAGGGAGGTGGTGGAGTTGCCATCCCTGGAGGTGTTGAAGAAAAGCCTGGATGAGGCACTTAGTGCCATGGTCTAGATGACTGGATAAAGCTGGGTGCTAGATTGGACTGGATGATCTTGGAAGGCTCTTCCAACCTGGTTGATTCTATTCTATCAAGAGTCCTGAAACAGGGAGTTCTACTTATGTGGGAATGTGCACAGTCCTCAATACTTTATTGTCTTTATTAGGTTGATTCTCCTGCAGCCCTGGGAAACTGCAGGTCTCTTCTGGCACAGGTGAAGAGCATAGTCAAGGAGATTTATTGACAGCCTTAGCCTGTTTGGGCTTGCCTATAAAAGGCTTTTGTCATGAGCTGTGACTTAGTACTGCTGCAAGACCTTTTCTTGGTGCTCCTTCCTCCCACCAAGAGCACCGTGGCTTATTTGGTAGGGATGCTGTGCAATGCTGAAGAGCAACATCCTGTGGTAACTCCCCAAATGGCTTTTCTTCATGTTGTGTCTCTTGCTGAGAGCTTGTGTGTGCAGAAGTTGCTCCTAACTTCCCTTTGCTGTGTCTGTTCTACCTTCCAATCCACTAATTGCCTCTTCTCCCCAAACTCCCTCTGTGAAATTCCTGGTTTCTTCCCTCTTCTGATCTCTGGTTTGGTGTGCACTAGCACTGGGGTGTGTGACCTGGGTATGGCAGGCTGCAGGGTCTGTTGTCTGATCCTGGGACACTTCTGGCCCTGATGGCATGCTCTCTTTCTGCAGGAGCCTCCTGCGAACTGGCACAGCTTTAGTTGGTGCCATTGGAAAACACAGTGGCTCTGGGGAAGGGATTGCTCAGGACCAGCTGAGAAGCTGCCATCTCCTGAAATGCTTTAATGCTCTTGTCCTTTGGTTTACCATGACTTTGGAATGCATTTACTTCTTAGGAAGAAATTCTTTACCATGAGCATGGTCAGACACTGGAATTGGCTGCCCAGAGAAGTTGTGGACAGCACATCAGAGGTGTTTAATGTGAGGATGAATGAGGCTCTGAGCAATGTGGTCTAGAGGGAGGTGTTCCTGCTGGTGGTAGGAGGGTTTGAGCTAGATGATCCTTAAGGTCTCTTCCAACCCAAACCATTCTACAATTCTAGACTGCCAGAGGAAAAAAAACCAAACAACATTCCCCTGTCCTTTTAGCCCTTTCCACATCCAGAAGATGCCTGGGCAGGGAGAAGCTGTGCTCCCAGCTGCCTGACTGTCCCTCTCTGCACTGCTCCCACGGCAGGAGGTGGGAAATTGCCACCCTCCCTGTGCCTTTTGCCTTGCCCCCTGCAAAGTGCTACTACTGGCAGGTGGCCAGGGCTAGGGCAGCCTGCTGGGTGGGTTTGCTCTCTCTCTTCCTCTCTCCCAGCAGCCCTCCTGGCTGCAAGGGAACAATGGGATGACGTGACCAGAGCCCTGTAAATACTCATTCCCCTTTCAGGCTGTCCCACTAAACAAACAGGAAGCACAAACAGCCCCAGAATAGAAAATCAGCAGTTTTCTGGTGGGTGCATTCATAATTGTGTTGTAAAACAAGTGTCAGGATTGGAAATCCGTGAGAATTAACAGCTCAAGGGCAGGGGGGAAAAGGAGATCTCACTAGTGGGAATGTCATAGGCAGCAAAAAGCTGAATTCCCTAAAGTGGAGAAACTTTCTGCTTCTGTTCCTTTAAAGAAAACCACAACATCTACTAACAGATTTTCTGCAGGGGCATGTGAAACACAGTCTTTGTGCCCAGTCACCTTTGCCAAATGCTTTGGCCACTCAGTGTATTCTGAGAAGGTACAAAATCATTCAGTAGCTTCAGGTCTGTTGAAAAGCCTCAATTTCTAGGCCTTTTAAGGCAGGAACTTGGATTTTCTGTACTGTTTCTGAGTGAAGAATTAAAGCAAGCCTGCTTCATGGGATTTATCTAAAGAGGTTCCTGATGCCCTGTTGGCCTTCAGCAGCGTGGAGGTGTGAGCTGCACCTTTGGTTACATAGAGGTTTTGTTTTCAGCTGCAGAGAGCTGGTAGATGGTCCATGCCTGGAGCCATTCCAGCTCAGGCTGGATAGAGCTCTGAGCGGCCTGCTCTAGCTGCAGATGTCTCTGCTGAGCACAGAGGGGTTGGACTAAATGGCCTTTAAAGGTCCCTCCCAGCCCCATCTCTGATCAGTTCTGGCTCCAGTCCTCAGCAGAGGCTGCTTCCAGATAATACCAACCACCAGACCCTTCCTCACACAGCTGAGCCACTCTGCCCCTTGTGTTTTCTGTGGCCTGTGCTCATGAGGTCATCTCTGGCCTGGGACTGGCAGATGTTTTTTGGGAGATGCCTTGTCCTGGGAGAGCTGGGGCTGGCAAGTGATGTTCCATAGAGGGATGGAGCTGCATTGGCAGGGTGGCAGGAGCCCTGAGAGACTGAACCAAGCAGTGACACTTGTTTTAAGGGCACATCATGGAGGGGCAGGCAGCACATTGACCTGCCAATAATTTGCCCTCTCAAAACTCATTTTCTATTTCACACTGAACAACACATGTTTAGCACATGAACTTGCTGCCGGGCTGTTGTTCCCTCTGCAGCATGTTTACTGGGACATCTGTTGAAATCAATAGACCATTAGGAAGTCTTTTGTAAGGAGTCAGGCGTTGATGCAAGTCAGGGTGTGCCCTGGGTGTGGAGGCTTCGGATGTCTCAGCTGGATTGCAGGACCTCTGCTAAAGCAAAGCTTTCATGTCTGCTGCCTCTAAACTGTCCTGAGGGTTTGGAGTGACCCCCTTGCTCCTTTTGTTCATTCTTCATATGTAGGTGTCAGTGGGGAGACTGCATTCGCATGAGGCCTCAGTGACCTGATGCTGCATTCTGGCTGTCAGGACAGCAGTTGGTACTGAGCCCATGCTGGTCAGTGTTGTCGAGACAGCCCTGTTGTGAGGGCAGAAGGGTGGTGGTGCAGCATGGTGGCACCATACATGGTTTTGACATGACACAACCTTTTCAGAAAAAAATCTTTTGCCCTCCAAGTTTTGAAGGGCTTTGAGGATGAGTCTCTGGTAGAGTGAGCTGGTTGGGGCGGGTGCTGTGTCCTCCTCTTTGTGCAGGAGCAAAGTCCCTTACTCTGGAAGAGAGGTTACCTGCAGCACTGGCCTCTGGTATAAAGGGAGACCTTACTGCTCCCTACAACTGTCTAAAGGGAGGTTGTAGCCAGGTGGGGGTTGGTCTCCTCTGCCAGTGACAGAACAAGAGGACACAGCCTCAGGCTGTGCCAGGGCAGGTTTCAGCTGGACATTAGGAAGAAGTTCTTCACAGAGAGAGTGATTGACATTGGAATGGGCTGCCCAGGGAGGTGGTGGAGGCACCGTCCCTTGAGGTGTCTAAAAGGAGACTGGATGAGGCACTTAGTGCCATGGTTTAGTTGAATTAGAAGGTGTTAGGTTGGACTCTATGATCTCAAAGATCTTTTTCAATCTGGTTAATTCTGTGATTCTGTGCTGTAGCCAGAGGTAAATCTTTGGTGTGGACTTCAGCAGAAAGTGTTTGAGCTGGGAAGGGGTTCATGGGAGACAAAGACATCCCAGCCTGTGCTAGTGAGTTCCCTTTCTGGGTAAGGAGGGATGCAGTGGTGGACACAGATTGGCTTCTTAGCTCAGGGACCCATCAAACTGCAAAGTTTCCCAGCCATGAACAGCAGAGCTCTGGGTGTAGAAATGGACAATGGAGTTGTAGGCATGTCCTCTCCTGTCAGCCTGGCTACCTAACAGTATGGGAGGTCTTGCCTTTACCCATTTGGAGTCTTTCCATCAGTATCTATGTTGCTTTAGGCCTTATTAGGTTAGAATTCATATGGCTAGGGATGGGCAAAGGTGTTTCTACTTTTGCTACTGACAGGTTTCAGTGCAGTTTTATCTGCTGTATCCTGGAGTTAGGTCTGAGCAGCTAAATGGAAGTAAAAACAGGCAAATCCAGAAGGAGGACAACTAAGTCTGGTATGTGCCAGCCTGGCTTCTTGGATGGCTGCAGGCAGCCCTTTAAAAACACAGTTCTAGGAGCTTGCTTTGAAACGGGGACACCCTGACCTGTGCTGGTTACAGAGGACACAGCTTTGTTTCACTTCCCTGAGCAGCTTCTGTGTCCCCCTTACCAGAGGGAGATGAAGCAAGTAACAAGGGAGAATTTCCCAGTCTTCAAGTGTTGTTTGTTTTCCTGCTTACCAGATCAGCTCTTAGCCCACTGCCTTGAGGGTGCAGGGAAGACAGCACTCGTCATTTCAGATGTCATGTTTAACCTCACACATGAGGGAAGATGGGAGCATGCATTTAGCACTGGCACAGGGCAAGAAGCTGAGAATAAGTAGTGGTATCACTTGGAAGCTTCAGGTACAGCCACAGGAAGCAGCAGTGATGTGTTCTTGGATGTGGTGCTTAGGAATATGGTTTAGAGTGAACCTTGTAGAGTAGGATCATAGGTTGTAAAGGGTGAGTGCCAGGAGGATGGTGCCCAATGACAGGACAAGGGGCAACGGGTGAAAGATGAGGCGTAGGAAGTTTCTTTTAAACATGAGGAGGATTTTTTGCCCTGTGATAGTGAGACAGAACACTGGAACAGGCTGCCCAGGGGGGTTGTGGAATCTCCCTCTCTAGAGATGTTCAAAACCCACCTGGACACGTTCCTGTGTGATCTGGTATAGGAGATCCTGCTCTGGCAGGGGGGTTTGACTGGATGAGCTTTCAAGGTCCCTTCCAGCCCCTGACATTCTGCAGTTCTGTGACTTAGTGATCCTGAGAGTCTTTCCCAACCTGAATGTTTTTGTGATTTCTACTGAGGAGAGGCTGGGGGTGTGCAGCCTGCTGAAGAGGAGGCTCAGGGCAGACCTCATTGCTGCCTACAACTACCTGAAGGGAGGTTGTAGCCAGGTGGGGTTGGTCTCTTCTGCCAGGCAACCAGCAACAGAACAAGGGGACACAGTCTCAAGTTGTGCCAGGGGAAGTATAGGCTGGATGTTAGGAGGAAGTTCTTCACAGAGAGAGTGATTTGCCATTGGAATGGGCTGCCCAGGGAGGTGGTGGAGTTGCCATCCCTGGAGGTGTTGAAGAAAAGCTCCACATCCCTGGGCAGCCTGTTCCAATGCCTGAGAACCCTTTCTGTGAAGAATTTTTTCCTGATAGCCAACCTGAACCTCTCCTAGCACAACTTAAGGCTGTTTCCTCTGGTCCTGTCACTTGTTGCATATGAGAAGAGACAAATTCCCTCCTGGTTCCAACCTCCTTTCAGGCAGCTATAGAGGATGATGAGGTCTCACCTCAGCCTCCTGTTCTGAATGCTAAAAGAATGGAAGTGCATTCACATGGTCAAGTCAAGCCCTGCTAGTCATTGATGTGAGCCTGGACAGTTCTCCAAGGTGATAATCAAGTCCCTCCTGGTCCTTTCCTGGGAAAAGGATGACTTCATGTGTTGATGGGATGCACTCCATACTATTGTTCTGGAGTTGTTATGGCTACCTTACCCAAATGGTCCTGGGGCAAGTCCTGGAAAAAATTATCCCCAAGATGTGTCCCCAAGCTAGGAGAGCTTCCTAGCTGAGGGACCAGCTGTGTTGAAGTTCAGAAAAGGAGCAGTATAAAAACGGTTTGCTCTTCAGGAGGGCACTGGTGGGGATGCTGAGAAGGTGACATATGCTTTTGGTGACTTTGCAAGTGTCAGCACTGATAAGGTGTGAACCTCCCCAGGGGAGGTTGCAGTCGATTGGAGGTGGCAAAAATGCTAAAAGGGTGATGCAAAGTGTGACAGCGTCAGTGGCTGCAAGGAAAGGAGAGAAATAATTGGCTTGACCTCAGGGTAGGTGTCAGACAGGCTCGTGGTGGAACACCTGCTGGTTTCTAGAGACACTGGAACAGAATGCTCAAAAGAACCATTGATGGAACATCTACAGCAGGGAGCTTTGTAGCCTTCAGAGGATGGGAGAGCTGTTAACTGTATGCTTCACGGGTGAGACTGGCCTAAGCTGACCTTTGCAAGAAGACTGATGAAAGTATAAAGGAAAGAGGTTCAGGAAGAAGACAAGTTTGATCTAGGGAGCTGATATGGAAAGAGAGAGAGTGGTAAATATCCAGCTTGGAAAATCTATCCCTGTGCAGACCTTGTGAGGATGCAGTGCTTTACTCTTCCTAAGGATGCAACCCTTGCAGGTTTGCAGCCCTCAATACAGGAAGGACATGGATCTAGTGGAGTTGAGTCCAGGGGAAGGCCGAAAAAATGATCAGGGGGTTGGAACAGCTCTGCTATGAGGACAGGCTGAGGGTGCTGGGGCTGTTCAGCCTGGAGAAGAGAGGGATCTGGGGAGACCTAACAAGGACCTTTCAGTACCTGAAGGTAGTCTATGAGAAGGCTGCAGAGAGACTGTTTCCAAAGGCCAGGACAAGGGGTAATGACTTCAAACTAGAGAAGAGCAAATTTATATTGGATGTTAGGAGCAAATTCCTTACCATGAGGGTGGTGGAACACTGGAACAGGTTGCCCAGGGAGATGGTTGGGGCCCCTTCCCTGGAGATATTCAATATGAGGCTTGACAGGGCACTGGGCGACCTGATCTAGTTGAGGATGTCCCTGCTGACTGCAGAGTGAATTTGAGTAGATGACCTTTGGAAATCCCTTCCAACTCAACCCATTCTATGATTCTGTGCTAGGCATGTTGGCAAAGCAGTGATGAGGAACTTCAAGCACTGCCTCAGAAACTGGCAGCCAGGTGGAGATGTGCCTCAGTTCTAGCTAAACCTGCCTGCTTTTAGCTTAGGTCACTTCAGCACAGTGTAAAATCAAGCTGGTGGTGCTTGGCTCAGGAGTGGAGGTAATGTGTCACAGGGAAGCTTTCTGAACTGGGAAGAGAAGAGAAAGTACAAAGCCCATGCAAAACTCTTTGTCTGGAAAAAAGAACACTGAGAGGGGATTCACAGCACCATCAGTGGTGTCAGCCTGCAGGGTGTGTGGGTTAAAGGATTGAAGGGATGCCGCCAGGGTGGGAATGGTAACTGCTGAGCAGATCACCCTGGCACAGCTGCAATCTAGCTGAGGAGCCTGGAAGCACCTAGAGGTGGTGGAGGACGAAGGGAGTTTGCTGACAAGTGACTTTGTGTGCGTTGGTGACTGGCAGTGCCACACAGCATAAAGGAGGGAGGAAAGGGATGGGACCCCCTACCTGCTGTGTGGGTGCAGGAGGGATGAGACTCCCAAGTTGCTGTGTGGGTGCAGGCAGCAGTTTCACCTCTTGCTCTGGGGTTGGGGGAGCTGCTGTCATGGACCAAAATCTCTCTGTCAGGGGTCAGAGAGAGTTAGGGCTGTTTTCTTTACTGTAACACGCCAGCTCTCCAGAGCTCCTCGGTGCTTTCCGAGCCTCTGCATCACACTATTGCAGTGACCTTTCTGGAGTTGCTCTGGGCTCAGGATCAGCACAGTCTTCCTCTATCTACATTTAAGATAGGATTACTTTCTACTTTCCACCTCAAGAGGCAAATTGGTGTCCACAGAGCAGGATTTAAGCCGTTAAGACATTCCTATTAATGAGTCTCCTTATCAGCAAACTCTCTGGAAGTGGAAAAGGCAGAGAGGTAAGATGTGAAACCTCTCATCTCTGGGATGGACTCTGCCCGAGTTGTGGTTTGGTGGTTTGTTTTTTTCTCAGTTTATTCTGTTTTGAGGTAAGTGAGCACAATGATGTCCCGTTGAGCTGGGGGAGAGCAAGGTTAGCAAACAAAGCCCTGTGAAAAGGGAGAGCCAGAAATAGAAAGGCTGTGAATATAGAAGCCCCCAGGCAGTGTCTTCCTCTGCCTGGAAGAAGCTTTCCTTGTTACAAAAGCCACCCTCTGACTGGCTCTCTGATGGCCCGAAGCCCAAGCAAAGCCTCAGACAGGCATTCCCCCTCCTCTCCCCTCCCCGTGCGTAGTAAAGATGTATTCATAAAGAAGCAGCAGGAAGGGAGCAGGAGGGAAATAAAGGGAAGCTGTTAGCAGACCTTCTTTCTTCTGACGTTAACCCTTTAACAGCGCTTTGAGCATCCTCCAGCCCTAAACATCTGTTAATCTGTTTATGCACAAGGGTAACACAGGGAGATGGGAACTGACTCCTGGAGGTTTTGGTGGGTTTCTCCATCACCACCCCAACCTTTCTTACCCGTCCTGGCATCCAACAGCATGGTTCCCAGCAGGTGTATCCCTGCAGAGATAGGTCTTCTGGCAAGGAAGGCTGTTCCAAGGAGACTGAAAACTCTTGAGTTTTATGCTAAATGAGAAACTTGCCCACATGGTTGAACTTTTCATTCTGGCCCAGGAGCCTTCGTTGAACCTGATCCTTTCAGTGGGAAAACAGTGGAAACTGCACAGTGCCCAACTGGGACACTATTTCACCAAAGAGCTACTCTGCTTGTGGTTGATGCTTACAAGTAGACATGCTGGGACCAAAGAGAATGCTCATGGGACGTAACTTTGGCTGGCTGAAAGGAGGCAAGTTGCTGGAAAGATGGAATCACAGAATCTTTTTGACTAGAAAAGACCTTTAGGAGCACAGGTCCAACCTGTTCTGTGATTGGGCATCACTGAGCAGAGCCTGGTACCATCCTCTTTGCTCTCACCCTTTACATCTTTATAAACATCAGTGAGACCAATGTAATATCATAATAAAGAAGGAAAACCAGGGAGTAAGGAGAAGGAGTGGCCCTAAAGATATTTCCATGACTGGATGACAATTATTGGCCAGAATTACCTGCTAAGAGAGGTGAAAAAGAGACACCTCTGGCCACCAATTGGGCTGGTGAGGGATTCCTATGGGACAGAGCAAGGTGGTAGGTTAGGGCTGTGCTCAGACTTGGCACTGCAGTGCCTGCAGTAGTTTCATCTGTAACATTTTCCTGCAATCTCTTCCCTGGTCAGGTCAGCACATCTGGAGAAACCCCTGCCTCTCTGCAGCCTGGTCCTCTGCTGTTGTGGAAGCAAAACCTCTTGGCTGGCAGCATAACCTCAGGCTGCAAGGAAGCCATCCAAAGGGAAGCTGTTGTGTGCAGGTAGGAGGGAATTTATCTTTCAGAGAGGAGAGTTAATCTAGCTGTAAGAGACATGGAATAAATATAGATTCTTGGAAGAATTATTTTCTTCATTTAGCTTTTGGAGGTGCTCAGCCCTTTGTGCTGAAGTCAGTTTACAACATGTAAGTGTTGGTGTAAGATTGGATGTTAGGAAGAAGTTCTTCACCATGAGAGTGATGAGACACTGGAACAGGTTGCCCAGGGAGGTGGTGAAAGCCCCATCTCTGGAGGTCTTTAAGGCCAGGCTGGGTGGGACTCTGAGCAACCTGATCCAGTGTGGGGTGTCCCTGATTGTGGTACAGGGGTTGGAGCTAGATGGTCCTTGACATAACAGCCCTGACAATTCAATAAGTAAAAGAAACCCACATGCTCTAGTTTTCTGCATTGCACCTTGCTAGAACCCCCCCCAACAAGGTGGAAAATTGATTTCCCTCTTGCTCAGAAAGTGTTTGGAATACTTTTGAGTCAAACTTTTCATTGTCCTTGGAAGGGTGATTCGAGTGGAGCTGCTCATTGTGTACTGGGGTTTAACTCCTCCACCTTTTGAAAGGTCTGTGTCACAGCACAGAGATGGTTGACACAGAAATGAATGCTGCTGTAATTCACCTACCAGCCAGCTCACTCTGTTTTGCTCCTCAGCTAAGGTGTCACCTCAGTTACTAGAAATCCTCTTTAATTCTTCTTAGCTCTTAGTTGCTGTTTCAACTATCAGCTGATGCTGCACAAGAAGGAAATGCAGAGACCAACATTCATCACTTGAAGTGACTTGGGACCCTCATTCCAGGTATGTTTACACACCTCTGCAGTGTGACTGAAGCCATTATCAGAATGGTAATCAGAAAATCTCAGAAACCCAGCAAGTTATTCCAGTCCTTCTCCATAGCTCTCAGAAAAGGACACCAGATGGGAATGGAATTTATCACAGGATGTTAGGGGTTGGAAGGGACTTCTGGAGATCTTTGAGTCCAGCCCAGCTGCCAGAGCAGGATCGTGTAATCTATTGCAGCATCTTGTGTTGTTCTGGCCTGGGTACAAAACATCTGAGGACAGTTAGTATTTGAGGGCTACTTTGTAAGGAATTGTGTGCTGAGACTTGGTCTTTTGATTCAGTTTTAGTGAAGATTGGGCACTTAGTGCCATGGTCTAGTTGATTGGATAGGGCTGGGTGATTGGTTGGACTGGATGACCTTGGAGGTCTCTTCCAACCTGCTTGATTCTATGATTCTATGTTGCTGCCTGAAAAGATGTTGGGGAGAACTCTAGCCTCCTCTCTTCAGTCAGAGATAGAGAACTGATTGGGGTTGCTTGTGTTCAGAACTAGAAGTAATATCACTTCTATGCCTCATTGGAGGTGGGGGAGGCAGGCACTATAGTTCTGTCAGTCTACAGCCTTTCCACTTTCACTGTGGTGGATCTGCGCTCTCCACACCTGTTTGATCCCAGATGGCAACTGGACAGCTCTTGAGAGACACTGCCTGCTGGCCCTGAGTGATAAGCATACCTTTTGTTAAAGACTGCTCAGCAGCACTAAGAAATGCAAAGTGGGTGTCACTGGCAGGCTAAAATGTGTCACTTGCATATGCATATGCTGGCACTGCCACAAGAGATCTCTAGAGGGGCCAGCAGAAGGGATTGAGCTGCCTGGGGAAGCATTAGGACAAATGTAGGTTTTGCATTTTCTACCAGAAGTGACACCAAGGCAAATATGAGTGATGAGGCATTGAGCAGAGTCTGCCAACCTGCCAGACCCTCCTACCTCCCCAGCACTCCCTTGAGACCCGGCTATGACTGCAGGCAGTGACTGAAGAGAAAGAACTCACTTAATGAACGGGAGACAAGCAAGGTGCTGAGATACAGCTGTCATCTTAGCTGGTGGCCAAACATGGATAAAAGATGGTGAAATAAAACTATTGGCCCTGGCTGAAGCCACAAAGAGGATCAGTTTCTCCTCCCTAGTATCAAGTGGATGGAACAAGAGGAAATAGCCTGAAGTTGCACGAGGGGAGGTTTGGGTTGGATATTAGGAATAATTTCTTTTCTGCAAGAGTGGTCAGGCACTGGAGCAGGCTGCCTGGGGAGGTGCTGGGGTCACCACCCCTGGAGGTGTTTAAAAACCACGTAGACATGACACTTTGGGCCATGGTGGTGTTGGGTTGATGGTTGGACTTTTTCTTACCAACGAAAGTGATTCTGTGATTCTGATCCTGGGGCAGCCTAGGAAAGCCAGCAGTGTTTGACTGGGTAGTGCTCTATGTGATCATCAGTTGGCTGCCTTGCTGGAAACTTTCCTTTTGCTTGGAGGACCTTCTCTGTCTCCCTTGGCTTTCCTCTCCATGTTGTAGTAATTCTAGCTGGGTGAAACAGAACTTGTTTTGCTTTTAACAGCAGAGGGAATCCACCAAACACTTTTAAAGCTGGGATGCATTCTGCTTGTTCTGTCACTATGAGTAGGTGGCTGTGAGACATTTGGAGGCTGCCTGGAGATGCTGAAGGGAATAAACAAGGATAGAAAGTCCCTACCTAGACAGGGATATGAGCAGAGACATGAACTACAGTTGTAGGATGAGCAAGTACAGAGAAATCTTTGTGATACTCCAAGAAGTTTAAAGCTTTGGCTTCAGTCATTGTTGAAGCCTCTTGTGCCTGTTTGTAGGGGAAGGGAGCCCTAGGAAAGGGGGCTGAATGTCTGGAATCAGAATGTCCAGCAGGATTAGGGAGTGCTCACATCCCACAGAAGCCAGCTCCTAAAGCTTGAGGAAATGATCTCCAGTGCCCTGGCTGCTGGAGAAGGCAACCCACTGCAGCAGAATTTACTACAGAGCTCAGGACTGGCAAGAAAAATGCAGCATTTTATTTTGCTTCTCTTTCCTTTTTCAAATCAGTTCCTTGCTCTTCAAGCCACCAGACTGAAGTTCCAGTCTAGCTTGAACCCACAAAACCACACTGACTTCAGTGTGTAGGTTGAATTTAGCCTTTGGCCCTAAACCCCATGGCAGCCAAGACACTTCAGTTCTGGTTTGGCCAGCCTGTATGAACATACACTCTCAATGCAGCCCAGCTAGGGAGAAGTTGCTGCAGCCTTGCTTTTTGGCCCTGCAGGTTTTGCTGATTTGCCTGCTGCTCACTTTGGCTTAACTCCATTCTAGCAAAGGCATCTGCACAGCAGCAGTGTGGGTGTCAGCCAAGCTCCCAGTGCTGTAGCCATCAAGACATCGTAGCTGAGAGCAAGAGTTCAGGGCTTCAGAGACCTTAGCACAGCCTGTTTCACCCAGGGACTTTTTTTACAGAGAAACCTGGTGCTTTTTTTGCTTGTCTGCTGATGTCTCCTTTGTCACCAAGTTGATGCATGGAGAGCTTGGTCCCTGCAGTGTGCAGAGTGACCAGAGAAGCTCATTGCCAGAGCCATCTCTCAGTTTCCAGCAGGGTGTGTTGAAGCAGCCCAGCCAGAAGCAGGGCACTGGAAGCCACAGGTCAGAGACTGTGCTAGCCTTGACAAGGGCCACAGCCACTAAGCTCTGCTGGTGCTTTGAAACCAGCTCTTGTACCTGTCATGGCTGCTTGTCCCAGGACATTCTTTTCCTTCCGTGTCCCAGAGGACAGAGAAGCACAGTGACTGTAGCCCCTCTGGAACATTTCCCACCTGGTGCTTCCAAAAGCTGTGTTCCTATTCCCAGTTCTCAGTGTGGCAGGCAGTGTTGAGAAAGGCCTGCACACAGTTACCTGTCTGAATCCAGAGTTCCATCTGGAAAAGAGGTTTGGGGATAGCACAGTTTATAACTGATGGAACTGAGATGTCTTTGGTCTGATTTTCTTTTTCAAAGATGCTGAACATATCTGAGGGCATTTATAGCATTGGGCAAGAAGGCATCCTGGCTTGCATCAGGGATAGTGTGGTCAGCAAGTCTAGGGATCTGGTTGTCTACCTCGACTTGGCACTGGTGAGGCCAATCCTTGAGTACTGGGTTCAGTTTTAGGTCCCTCATCACTGGAAGGACCTTGAGGTGCTGGAGCATGTCCAGAAAATTGCAACTAAACTGTGGAAGGGTCTGGAGAACAGGTCTGGTGAGGAATGGCTGTAACTAGGGTGGTTTAGTCTGCAGAAGTGGAGGCTGAGGAAGGACCTCATTTCTCTCTACAACTCCTTCAAAGAATGTTGGACCCAGGTGACATGCCACAAAGTAGTGGGACAAGAGGAAATAGAAACAGAATCAACCAGGTTGGAAGAGACCTCCAAGATCATCCAGTCCCACCTAGCACCCAGCCCTAGACAATCAACTAGACCATGGCACTAAGTGCCTCAGCCAGGCTTTTCTTGAACACCCCAGGGATGGCAACTCCACCACCTCCCTGGGCAGCCCATTCCAATGCCAATCACTCTCTCTGCCAACAACTTCCTCCTAACATCCAGCCTAGACCTCCCCTGGCCTCAAACTGTGGAGGTTTGGGTTGGATATTTGGAACAATTTCTTCACAGGAAGGGTTCACAAGCATTGGAATAGGCTGCTCAGAGAGGAGGTGGAGTCACCATCCCTGGAGGTATTTAAAAGGTGTGTGGCTGTGGTGCAAGAGATGTGGTTTAGAGGGTCTTATCAATAGTGGGATTGCAAGCTCTAGCCAAGCAGTTGGCCTTTACCTCATAGGTCCTTTCCAGTCTCAACAGCTCTATGATTTGCTGCTCTCAAGATCAGAACAGGAATGTATGTTGGTCTAGGAGCCAGGACACCACATGTCCTAGATCCAGGAACCCATCCTGGAAAATGTCCTGTGTTATTTCGAAGCATGCAACTAGAGGTGAAAGGGAAGGCAACCGTGTTCAGTCCTGTCCTCTGTTGTGCTTTCTAAGCCTTTGGAAGACTGTGCAAAGCCCTGAGAACAAGGCAGTTGGAGACCTCTGGGTCACCAGTCTTCAAAATACTCTCCATGCTGGTATGGGACCTTCAACAGTCATTCATTTTTGGGTGACTGACTGAAGAAAATACTATGTACTGCAAGACACCCAAGGCTGGGGTCCTCAATTCAAGAGATGTTGAGGCACTGGAATGTGTCCAGAGAAGGGCAACAAAGCTGATGAGGAGCCTGAAGCACAGCCCTGTGAGGAGAGGCTGAAGGAGCTGGGGGTGTGCAGCCTGGGGAAGAGTAGGCTCAGGAGTGACCTCACGGCTGTTTACAGCTACCTGAAGGGAGGCTGTAGCCAGGTGGGGGTTGATCTCTTCTGCCAGGCAACCAGCAACAGAACAAGGGGACACAGTCTCAAGTTATGCCAGGGAAGGTCTAGGCTGGATGTTAGGAGGAAGCTCTTCACAGAGAGAGTGATGTGCTTTGGAATGCCAGTCCACCACACAGGGAGGTGGTGGAGTTCCATCCCCGGAGGTGTTGAAGAAAAGCCTGGATGAGGCACTGCACTTAGTGCCATGGTCTGGTTGATTGGACAGGGCTGGGTGCTAGGTTGGACTGGATGATCTTGGAGGTCTCTCCCAGTCTGGTTGATTCTATGAAAAAAGATATTAGCTGACAGATTGTGATGGAGAAATAGGTCCTATTGGGAAGTTGGGTTGGACTCCTGACACAAGCTTTCACTGTGACCACAGCCAAATTACTTTCAGGCCCTGATGAGTGGATTAACAAAATTCTGACTTCAACAGGATGGGAATTCAGCTAAATAGGTAAAAAAAAAAAAAAATCAGTGCATACTTGGTGATTCCTCATAGGAGGTGACATCTGTTGTTGGACTTGAGGTCTGTACGAGCTTGTGTCTCTGGTGCTGGCTAGCAGTGAAAGGCTGGGGATAAGCACATCAAGAACACAGCACATGCAGGGCAATCACTTTAGTTTTCCTAATGTGCTTGATATCATCTTAGCAAATTCAGCATCTGAGTCTTTCTGTTCTCTCTGTCCCTTCTTGGTTATCTTTTTGGTCCTGGTGAACATTATTTGACACAAAGCAAGACCAACAAAACATTTCAAGCCTCCTTGCCTCTACCTGCCTTCCAGCATGGTAAGCAGCATTATCACAAGCTTGAGTGAAGAGCTCTCCTTAGGCTTTGATTCAGATGCTTTCAGAAGCTCCCCAGAGTTGCTGGGAATATTTAAAGCAGTCCACAGGAGGGTTTTTTTTAGCTCTGCATTGACATTCCTGTGTTATCAACCTCCAGAGTTGGTTGCTTGCGTAGGAAGGAGAGCTGTGAACAGTCCAGGCATGTGATGTTCCGCTCAACCCTGTGTCTTATCAGCACACATGAGGCTGCTGTGTCTGTGGAGAACTTTTCCATTCCAATTAGCAACTCGTTTTGCTGCTATATCTGCTTTTCATTGTATATACACCCAGCCTGTTCCCCTCCCCAAGGTACTCAGCCAGAGGCAGGTGCAGCTACCTCCTTTTCTTTCATGGGTTCATAGAGCGGTTTGGGTTGGAAGAACGCTTCTAGGGAGGTGGAATCCAGACAGGTGCAGGGAGTTGAGTCATTATATATAGGACATGAAATTAACCAACAACTCCCAGGGCCAGATTTTCCCTCAAGCATTGCTTGTAGATACCCTGCAATGATGGCCACCTAGACAGCCTGACCTCTGAAAGAGTCCTTTGGTGGCACAAGGGTGGATTGTCCAGTGGATAAGGAATTGGTTGGATGATTGCATATGAATGGTAGTGGTCAATGGCTCAGTGTTCAGATAGAGACAAGTGGTGTCCCTCAAGGGTCTGTGCTGGGACCAGTGCTGTTCAGTATCTTCACCAGTGTTACAGACAGTGGGACTGAGGGCATCCTCAGCAAGTGTGCAGATGCTACCAATTTGAGTGGTGTGATTGATCAGACTGAAGGATGGGATGCCATGCAGAGGGACCTGGACAGGCTGGGGAGAATCTCATGAGGTTCAAGAAGACCAAGTGCAAGCAAGGTCCTGCACGTGGGTCAGGGCAACATCAATCCAGGCTGGGGGATGATGAGATTGAGATCAGCCCTGCAGAAAAGGACTTGAGGGTGCTGATGAATGAGAAGCTGCGCATGAGCCAGCAATGGGTACTTGCAGCCCAGAAGGCCAGTGGCATCAAATGCATTGTGGCCAGCAGATCAAAAGAGGTGGTGGTTCTGTTCTGCTCTAGTGAGACCTCAGCTGGATTGTTGTGCCCAGCTCTGGGGCCCCCAACACAAGAGAGATAGGGACCTGTGGGAGAGGGTCCAGAGGAGGGCCATGAAGATGATCAGAGGGCTGCAGCACCTCTGCTGTGAAGGCAGGCTGAAAGAATTGGGTCTGTTCAGCCCAGGAAAGAGAAGGTTCTGAGGGGACCTTAGAGCTGCACTTCAATATCTAAAGAGGTCCTACAGGAAGGCTGTGAGGAACTATTTAGTGATAGAACAAGGGACAGCGGTTTGAAACTGGAGCAGGGTAGATCTAGGTTGGACATCAGGAGGATGTTCTTCATAATGAGAGCACTGAAATACTGGAACAGCTTGCTCAGGGTTGTGGTTGAAGCCCCGTCCCTGGAGACATTCAAGATCAACCTTGATGTGTCCCTGAGCAGCCTGATCTCCTCAGAGGTATCCCTGCTGACTGCAGAGGGATTGGACAAGATGACCTTTGAGGGTCCCTTCCAATCTGATACAAACTGAATCTGTGACTGATGAAGAGAAGCAGGGCCATAAAATAACCAAATCAAACATCCAAACAACAACAACAAAAAAGTCCAGCAACTTTGGCATTGAAGTGATTAGATAAACTGACAGAAGTGCAGAAGATAATTTACAGATGCAGCCAGGCACATAGAGCAGGAAGAAAATTCTTTTCCAAAGATAGCCACTTTTTATTTATAGCTTGCTTTTCTTTTACTTCTGAGATGAAGCAGAGCATTTACATGAGGGGCAAGGAGCTCTGATGATGAATAATCGTTTCTTGTGCAGACTGAAGTCCTCATTAGACCTGGCAGCAGGGATAGATGTCTGAGCCTGGTGGAGCACCAGAATTAGCAAGCATCATTTAGCTGTCTGAAGTCTTTAACTAACAGTAGACAATCTCCTAGAAGTTCAGTGGGGTTTTCTCAAAGCATCTGAAGTATAACAGGCCTGATTTATTCTGGTCAAGTTTCACAGGAGAGAATCAAAGGCTTAGCTTGTGTCTGAGCTGCTCTCTTAATTTTGGCTCCTGCTCCCATCCCCTTGATCACCTCTTGGTGCTGCATAATGCTGGCACTGGGGGAGGCAGGGCTGTGCTGCCATCTGAATTCTCTAAAGGGTTGAGCTAAGGCACACTGAATTCTGATGTTTGGCTGTTTCCTGAAGGCCTTCCTGCAGACCTCTGAGGGTCTGTTTGGTTGCCCAGGGAGCTGACAGAGTCTCTGAGCCTGGAGATGTTCAAGAAACATGTGGACATAGCACTTTGGGACATGGTTTAATGGCCATGCTGGTGTTAGGTTGATGGTTACGATCAGGTTACCTGCCTGTTGAATGTGGGGCAGGCTGTGGATGTAGTCTACCTGGACTTCAGCAAAGCCTTTGACACCATCTGCTACATCAAGCTCCTGGCAAAGCTGGCAGCTCGTGGCTTGGACAGATTCATTATGAAATGGGTCAAGAACTTTCTGGAAGGCTGGGCCCAGAGAGTGGTGGTGAATGGTGCCATATTCAGTTGGCAGCTGTCACTAGTGGTGTGCCCCAAGGATCACTGCTGCCCTAGTCCTGTTCAACATCTTTATTGATGATCTGGACGAGGAGATTGAGTCCAGAGTCAGTAAGTTTGCAGATGACAGCAAGCTAGGAGCATGTGTGGATCTGCTGGAAGGTAGGAGAACCCTGCAGAGGGACCTAGACAGGCTGGATGGGTGCGCAGAGGCCAATGGGATGAGACAGAACAAGGCCAAGTGCAGGGTTCCACACTTTGGCCACAACAACCCCAAGCAGCACTACAGGCTGGGGACAGAGTGGCTGAGAGCAGCCAGGAAGAAAGGGACCTGGGGGTGCTGGTAGATAGCAGCTGAACATGAGCCAGCAGTGTGCCCAAGTGGCCAAGAGAGCCAATGGCATCCTGGCCTGGCTCGGGAACAGTGTGGCCAGCAGGACAAGGGAGGTTATTCTTCCTCTGTACTCAACACTGGTCAGACCACACCTTGAGTGCTGTGTCCAGTTCTGGGCTCCTCAATTAGAGAGATGTTGAGGTGCTGGAAGGTGTCCAGAGAAGGGCGACAAAGCTGGTAAGAGGCCTGGAGCACAGCCCTGTGAGGAGAGGCTGGGGGAGCTGGGGGTGTGCAGCCTGCAGAAGAGGAGGCTCAGGGCAGACCTCACTGCTGTCTACAGCTACCTGAAGGGAGATTGTAGGCAGGTGGGGGTTGGTCTCTTCTCCCAGACAACCAGCAACAGAACAAGGGGACACAGTCTCAAGTTGTGCCAGGGGAGGTACAGGCTGGATGTTAGGAGGAAGTTGTTGTCAGAGAGAGTGACTGGCATTGGAATGGGCTGCCCAGGGAGGTGGTGGAGTCACTGTCCTTGGAGGTGTTCAAGAAAAGCCTGGCTGAGGCACTTAGTGCCATGGTCTGGTTGATTGGACAGGGCTGGGTGCTAGGTTGTACTGGATGATCTTGGAGGTCTCTTCCAACCTGCTTGATTCTATGATTTGGCTCTGAGAGGTCTCTTCCAACCAGATCAGTTCTATGATTGATTGGTAGGTGCCACTACCAGGGAGAGGACCATGAGAGAAAGGGCACAGCTGTTTAATGAGCTTTAGAAACGTGTTCCTTAGCTTCATGTGCCTGTATTTTTAGTCTTGCAGAGTACAGAACTAAACTTTGAACAAAAATAGATGTCTACTTGCATAACATCCTTGCTTACAAAACTCCCACAGCTGAAGCTCTCTGGAGGCTTCAGGAGCTGAGGTCTGTCAGTCACTTGGAAGCCATGACTCAGGAGCACATCTCAGCAATGCAGAGTCAAGGTTTGCAGTGTTTACACAGCAAAAGGCATGTGGCTGCAAAGGTAAAGCAGCATCCTAGCACCACTGTCTCAAAGATGAGGCTGGCCACAGCAGAGAGGGGCACACAGGGCAGTACTACCACATTTCTTCCCACTTGCCTGTGACTGGGCAGGGCTAAGAAAGGATGGGAAAAGTTTTTTCATCCCTATGGGTTCCTGGTTCTTGTTTTGTTTAGGTCTTTGTGAATGGCAGTCACTCCAGACACCGAGCTCTCTGTTGACTTGCAGTGGGGGTTGTTGGTCATCTGATACAGCCCAGTGTTTGTGTCCCTGCAGCCCTGCCACTGCTCTAATTAGCAGTCCTAGTCAAGAAGCCATGGAGCTGGAAAGGTTTAGAGTCACAGCTCTCTCCTTGACCTTCTGCCTAGGACAGAGGCATACTCATGGTATGGGGTAGGCTACCTGGTCTCAGTCAGGGCTTGCTTTTTTCTGGTGACAAACAGGTGAGAGCTGTGTCAAGGGTGTTCATTCCTTCCACTTGTACTTTGAGCCTGAGTGGTTAGAAATTAGTAATGTGTCATCCTGTCTTCCTCCTGTTTTCTCTTGGCAGCCATGGATGAGCCTGGGCAAGTAGATCCTGGCTCGTTTGCCAAAAGCACCATTAGGTTGTGACAGCACACCTTGACCCATTCTGCTGAACATGCTTGTTTTTCTGGGACACCGAGGTGGAGAGAGTGTTGGTTCAAAATAAGCAACCTCCCCACCTTGAACCTGAGCTGTTCTTCCTGGGAAGCCAGTTTTCAACCACAGCCAGCCACCAGATGCAGGCTGCTATCAAACAGATCAAAGCTGGAAGCCCACTGGGGGGATGTGTTGAATTCTTTCCTTTTGTTATCAGACCTTCTCAAGTGGAACACCACCTTGGCCATCATCTGGTGTGAGGGATAATGTCTGTTTGAGGGGGAAGGAGGAACATCTGGTTGGGGGGGAACATGTGGGAAGCATGGGGTCAGCGAGAGACGTGCGGTGGTGGGTGTAGAAGTGCATGCTGAGGAACAAACATTTACTGGGAAGCTGCTGGATTCTGAGAAAGGGCTGTCCAGCAGGTCTCAAAATAGCTGCTGACAACAGGCAGCCCCACGCTGCTTCCATGCTCTGTGGAGGAGATGCACAAGCCTTGAAACGTAATTTGTTATGCAATTTATCCAAACAGCTGTCCTCTAGGGCCTTCAGAGCCCTAGTGAGAGGAGAGAGAGAAGGGAAAACTAGGGAGTAGCTTTCTTTAGTGAGATTTTTCTTCTGAGTGCCTCAGAGTGATTTTACTGGGAGTCTTCTTTGACCTCAGAATACAGTGGTGCATTTATAGAAGGGTTATTTTTATCTTAGCTATGTGGAGGGTGGTGCTTAAGCATCCATTTTGTTAGTGGCTGTGAAGAGCGTATCCTCCAGGTCCCTGTCTTTTCAACAGCATCAGCTTTGGGTGATGTGGTAGGTCAGGTCTCTTCTGTCTTTCTCAAAGCACACAGAATCACAGCAAGCAGACCTCACAAACCATCCAGTCCAACCCTTGAACCCCTCACTGAAGGGTCAACACTAAACTGCACCCCTGTGAGCCAGGTCCACAGCCTGCTTGCACATCTCCAGGGACGGTGCCTCCACCACTGCCCTGGACATTCCAATGTTTGAGAACCCTTTCAGTGAAGAGATATTTCTTAGCATCCAGCATGAGCCTCCCCTGGCTCAGTCTGAAGCCATTTTCTCTAGTTCTGTCTCCACCAAAGAGAAGAGGCTGCCCCTTCTTCACTCCAACCTTCCTTCAGGCAGTTGTAGAGAGCAATGAGGTCTCCCTTCAGCTTCCTCTTCTCCAGACTGAACAGCCCCAGCTCCCTCAGACCCTACTCATAGGCTCCAGGCCCTTCACCAGCTTCATTGCCCTGCTCAGGACACCTCAATGTCCTTCTTGTAGTGAGTGGCACAGAGCACACAAGGCATGGCCTCACCAGTGCTGAATATAGGACGATGATCACCTGCCTGCTCTTGCTGGCCACAGTGTTGGTAACAGAAGCCAGGATGCCTCTCATCACATGGAAGGACACATGCACAGTCTACAGTCATAAGTGATGGAGACAAAGCACTGTCTAGCAGATTGGGAACTACACTGTTTTTTCCACACTACTTTTCTTCTACTGTGAGGTGTGCTGCTTGCCCACAGACTCAATGCTCCGACACCAAAATGTGGGGAGCCCTTCCCTGTGTCTAGGTGTGCAGTCATGACAGGGTCTGTAGCTGCTTTGGAGGTGCCACCAGATGGTCTTTGTCTCTTGTATGGCAAGGAATATTGTGGGATTGCAGGCTGCAGCTGAGTGGTTGGACTTGATCTTCCTTTCATCAGCTGATAGAAGGAGAGAAAGTGTCCTAACGTTGTGCCAAAGGAGGTTTAGGTTGGAGATTAGGAAACATTTTTTTTCCTGCAAGAGTGGTCAGGCATTGGAACAGGCTGCCCAGGGAGGTGGTGGAGTCACCATCTCTGGAGGTGTTCCAGAAATGTGTGGGCGTGGTGCTTCGTGGCTTAATGGCTGTGGTGGTGTTAGCTTCAAGGTTGGATGTGATCTCAAAGGTCTCTCCCAACTGGAATAATTCTGTGATTCTATCTGAAAGGTCTGTTCCAACATCAGGAGTTCTGTGGTTTGTGATAAACTGTGCCTGCCTACTGCAGATTGACTTTTAAAGGTCCCTTGCAACCCAATGCATTCTGTGATCCAAGGACTGAACTGTACTGCATGTAGGCACCATGATTTGCTTCCCACCTGCTTTGGGCTGAGCCACCAGCCTGACACATCTCACATGGCATTGTCTTCCTCTAGCTAGAGTCTTCTTTTCTATTTATTTACTTCTGTTAATTTAAAGAAGTCCAAACACTTCTTTCTAAATAACAAGAGTAATACTTTTCCTCAGGTAAAATTCTGGCAGGCTTCTTCTGGAGTAAGTCTGATATTAATACTGCTGGGAATGATGAAATTAGCTGGGGATTATGAAATTAGCTGGGACCTGGCCTGTTTACCAGCCTAGTGCCTTTAGGTTATGTCACATCAAAGCCTGAGGTGGTGAGGAGGAAAAGATTTACATATGCTCATATGGATTTTGCAGAGAGTTTCTATGTGCTTTGAGCAAATCCAAGGCAGAGACTGAGTAAGGCTTTGGCAGCTGCCAGGTCTGTGTCCAAATACCTGAGTTGCAGGCAATATCAATAGGCAAAGATCAACCCAAATTCCTGTGGGATATTAATAGACTTGTCTTCAGAGCAGAGTCTGAGTGTGGCACAACAAAGAGGCCAAAAGAGGGGAGTAAAATGAAATCCTAAGTTCTCATTCAGTGAGCAACCAAGATCCTGACTAGGAACTGGATGTAGGAGGAGGAAATAGTCTGCAGTCGTGCAGCTGATTATGTGGTGCTACCTACACAGGGAGTTTCACAATGGGAGCTGTGTGTCAGTGTGGGCTGCTATGAGTAACGTGGCCAGCACACACCCCCAGAGACGTGTGCCACATGTCCTCTTCAGGGTGGCTTCTGCATTTTAGTGGCTATGGGAATTTGAACACAGGTAGGTGTTCAAAACACCACTCAGAAATGCCAGCCCCATCAGTAGGTGTGGTGGGAAGAGGGGATCTGAGTGGGTTTGTACCTCCATGGAGCTTAATACACATCCCTGGACACATGCTCCCTGGTCTTTGATCTTTGTGAATCAAAGCCTTTGATTCATGATTATGAATCATAGAGTCACCAGAGTTGGAAGGAACATCTGAAAGTCATAATTTTAGGGTAGTGGAACACTGGAGCAGGTTGCTTGGGGAGGTAGTTGAGGCCCCAAGCCTGGAGATATTCAAGATCAGGCTTGACAGGGCTCTGGGCAATGTGATCTAGTGGAGGATGTCCCTGCTGACTGCAGAGGAGGTTGGACTGGATGAGCTCTGGATATTTGTAAATGTTGATCAGATCCCCTCCCGGCCTTCACTTCTCCAGGCTGAACAGCCCCATGTCTCTCAGCCTTTTCTTGTAAGACTTCCAGTTTCTGGACATTCCCAGTCCCTTTTGAACGGTACACAATGCTCCAGATGTGGTCTCATCAGGGCAGAGTGAAGGGGGAGGAGAAGCTCCCTTGACCTGCTGGTTGCACTCTTCTTAATGCACTCCAGGATATCCTCAGTCTTTTTGGCCATAAGGGCACATGAAGACCCCTGTTTTGTCCAAGTCCCACTGCAGCTGCTTAAATCTGTTCTGCAAGCTCCCTTCATACCTCTTTGCTGGAGGAAACAGACCCCAGAGACCCAGGAAGGTCTTACTGAGAACCAGCTCCTGTAGCTCTTTCTCTGACACCGCCTTTTTCACACAATTCATTCTGTCCACAGCCTGGATAGAGTCCAGGATCCAGGAGGGTTTCCTTATTGATTTTAACAGGACCAAGATGTTACCTCTTATGTTGAACATCACCGCTGTAGCTGTGCAGCCTGACATCTCTGCCTGGAATAAAGTGAACTCATTTAACCCAAGGGCTTTTCCTCACTGATCCAGCACTCACTGAGTCTCAGGGCTACATTAAAGGGGAGCAGGGTTTCATGCAAAAGAAGTCACAGACAGATCTGATCCTTGGCACTTCACTGAACCATAGGGTCCTTTCAGCTGGAAAAGCCCTTTAAGATCACCCAGTCCAACCATGTCCTTCAGCACCACATCTCTGCTTACTGCAAACACCTCCAGGGTTGGGATCTCAACCAGCCCCCTAGGGGGGAGCCTGTCTTGAGATCCCTTTCAGTCAAGAAGTTTCTTCTAATGTCCAACCTAATCTCCTCTGGTTTCCTCTTGTTCTATCACTTGTTACCAGGGAGAAGAGATCAACCCCCACCGGGCTCCAAACTCCTTACTCCATTTCTCCAGGCTGAACAACCTCAGTTGCCTCAGCTGCTCCTCACCAACTCTGTTCTCCAGACCCTTCACCAGCTTCATTGACCTTCTCTGGATATGCTCCAGCACCTCAATGTCCTTCTTGTAGTGAGTGGCCCTAAACTGAACCCAGTACTCAATCCAAACAGACCTGGCATGGAGATGTAATTCCTTTTACCTTACTGAGTAAGACTTGAGTGCTTGCAGGAGGAGGTGGTGGGTTAGTCAGGGACCAGGCATGTGATGCACAACCAGCACCTTCTTTACTTAAAGCAACACATAACCGAATGAGCTGCTCTCAGCTGTGGAAAAGCAAATGCATGCTGAGTCCTGTTTGTGCCCACAGAGCCACGCACATGTTCCCAACCTTTTATAGCAACACTCCTGATTCTCTGGCTGTGCCTTCACTTTGGGCTTTTTTCATCTGTTGGGGATGAATCCCACCAGCTGGTCTAATCAGCTCCCAAACCTGAGTGGTCATGGGAAGCTGTGCAGTGGAAATAACTCATGAGAACTGAGATGAAAAAATACTCAGGACAGCCAAGCTATTAATAAGAGTGCTGCAGAGCCCTCTGTGAGCATGCTGTGTAAAGGAAACAGAGTCATAGTACTGTTTTGGTTGGAAAAGCCCTCTGAGATCACTGAATCCAACCATCAACCCAACACCACAGCCCTTGAACCATGTCACCAAGTGCCATGTCCACACCTTTCTTATACACTTCCAAGGGTAGTGACTCCCTGAGCAGCCTGTTCCAATGCCTGAGAACCCTTTCTGTGAAGAAATGGGTCTTAATCTCCAACCTAAC
Source organism: Pogoniulus pusillus (assembly GCF_015220805.1). Taxonomy (NCBI): domain Eukaryota; kingdom Metazoa; phylum Chordata; class Aves; order Piciformes; family Lybiidae; genus Pogoniulus; species Pogoniulus pusillus. The sequence goes on along the minus strand of NC_087288.1, from coordinate 8,671,455 downwards.
CCTGCCCTGGCACAATTTCAGGCCATTTCCTCTCACCCTATCACCTGATACTAGGGAGAAGAGACCAACCCCACCTCACTCCAAAGGAGTTTCAGGAAGCTGTAGAGAGCAGTGAGATCTCTCATCAGCCTGCTCCTCCCAAAACTGTTTAATCTTAGTTCCCTCAGCTGTTCCTCATAAGACTTGTTCTCTAGGCCCTTCACCAGATTACCCAAACCATTTTTGCACTTCCAGCTCATGTTGAAGTTGCAATGTTTTGGCATCAGTTGTGTGCAAGAGGTGTTGTTGAAAACCTTCCCCAGGGAGATGGCTACAGTACAGCCTCCCTCCCACAGAAACACTTCTAGGCACCCACTGACACCTTTCCCATGGAAGCAGCAGGCTCACTGGTGATTCTGGTCAGGAATGGCTTTGGAAGATCTCAGCCTACCACACAGCTGTGTTTCTTCCACCCTTACCCATGAGCATGCATGTTTTTATCCAGTGCCAAGCTTCCTACTTCTCCCTGAAGTCCTCACAGCATCAGTTTCCAGGCTCGGTGCTGTGAACGCAGTAACAAGCCAAGCTGTCATGTTTTCCATTGCATATTTCACTCTGTATGCAATGGCTGTCATTGCCAGAGCTTTTATCTGCAGTCTTGCAGCCTGAGAAACGAGTGCATGAGGTACAGCTGTGGGGAGGGAACCCGTTCAAAGCCAGGCCTTCTCCACTGCAGTCTGAAAGATCAGCACGTGAGCAAATTGCTGCCTTCCCTACGGAAGAAAAGGCTGCTGTGGTGGGATCCACATCTTCCAGCCAGATCCCAGCCCCCCCTCCTCTTCTCTCAGTGTTATGCCAAATCAGCAAATGTTGAGAGAAACAGGATATGCCACAGCTGTAAAGCAGCGATGGCATCTTGTGTGTTGGGGGTTGGTTGTGTTGCTTGCTTGGTTTGGTTTTTTTTCCCTAGTGTGAAAGATTGGAGTTGTGCAACACTGAGATTGCATTGGCTAAGATAATAAATGGATCAGATGAATATAGCTGGGCAGATGCTGAGTGTGGCTATGGGGGTTTTAATTTCCCTCCTTCAAACTAAGATCTATAATAAGATGTTTCCTGGCTTATGTGTTTTTATAGTCTTGTTCTTTTTTTTCCTTGCTGGATGCTTCTGGCTGTGGCTGTACCAGCCAAGCCCTGCACAGTAGCTACAGTGAATATTGTTTTACAACTCTGAGAGTACAGTAGAGGCCATAAACTATCTGCAAGTCCACTCTGTCAGCAGGGGAGTGCATCAGCAGCCTCTCTGCAAACTGAAGAAGCATCAGAGGTGGCAGAGGAAAGGGTTTGTCTGCAGAAGAAAGGCATCTTTTTGCACTGCTGGATGGTGCTGTTGAAGAAAAGCAGAGTGTGCTCTCATTTCCTCTGCAGTCATCACACCTAGCAGGGGCTGCTCCTTGATCTTCTCCCTTGCCAATCCCAAATCTGCAGAATCACAGATTCACAGAATGCTTTGGGTTGGAAGGCACCCTTGAAGGTCATCCTGTCTGACACTTCTGCAGTAAGCCAGGACATCTCCAACTATATCACATTGATCAGGGCCCCATCAGGTTTAGATCTGAATGTTTCCAGGGATGGGGCCTCAACCAACACGAGAAGGACATGGAACTGTTGGAGCCAGAACAAGGGGACACAGTCTCAAGTTGTGCCAGGGGAGGTCTAGGCTGGATGTTAGGAGGAAGTTGTTGGCAGAGAGAGTGATTGGCATTGGAATGGGCTGCCCAGGGAGGTGGTGGAGTCACTGTCCCTGGAGGTGTTCAAGAAAAGCCTGGCTGAGTCACTTAGTGCCATGGTCTGGTTGATTGGCTAGGGCTGGGTGCTAGGTTGGACTGGATGAGCTTGGAGTTCTCTTCCAACCTGGTCCTGATTGATTCTGTAATTCTGTGATTAGAGAGAGAAGTGAAGGAAACAGCAAACAGATCCAGTGCTGAAAAGCAAAGAAAAGGAATTGTTTACATTTTGGCTTTTTATACCTCTTAGCAAACCAGTGAATGATGTGGACTTTATCATTATTATTCTTTTACAACCAATGGTCTAGTTTCTCTCATTAGAATATTCCAACATACCTTAAACTACTACAGCAAGCATTTCTACAGGGATACGATTCACTCCTGTGTCTTCAATACCAGCTTTTGTTCCTCTATCCACAGTGTGATCCCAGCTTTGATGAGCTGAGCCTCAAAAAGCCCTCTCTGCAGGGCAGTGTGTCTGGAATCAGCTTTACAAAGAGGGTCTGTTTCCCCCTTCCCTTTGTATCCATCCTGGCCATGCTCAGCTGCTGGGTGAGGAGAGCTGGGAGCAACTGCAGGGGCAGCTGTGCTGCCGAGGAGCACAGCTCTTCTGCTCAGTTTTGGCTGGGGCTACAGCCATGCCACTGTCCTCCAGGTTTGGGCTCAGCTGCCTGTTCATTAGGACTGACTGCAGACAGTGGCCATGGCTGAGGAAAGTGCTGCTGCTAGGAAGGTGGTTTGATGGTGGATGCTGAACAGGCTTGGCTTTTAGAAAAAGGTTTTGATAGGATGAGAGGAAATGGCCTCAAGTTCACCAGAGGAGGTTTAGGTTTAGAAGGTTTATAATTTCTCTACTTCAAGAGTGGTCAGGGATTGGAAGAGGCTGCCCAGGGAGGTGGTGGAGTCACCATCCCTGGAAGTGTTAAAGAAATGTGTAGACATGGCATTTTGGGACATGATTTAATGACCATGGTGGTGTTAGGTTGATGGTTGGACTAGATGATCTTAGAAGGCTTGTCCAACCTTAATGACCCTATTTAATGATTTTCTGTCAAAGCTCCCTGGCTGGCTAATATATGTGGTGATTTCATCACAGCTCTCAACCTGCTCAGCCTGCAGTGTGACTGAAGCTGCAACAAAAGCAAATTTAAATGATCCTGCAATTTATGGAGAAGTTGTCACTCTTTCTCAGACCTGCTGGGTAAAAGGGCTGCCTGGACTTGTGTTTTGCCTTTGCCTGCTCTCAGGAGCACATTCTGTCCCTGCTCAGCTGATGTATCTCAACCTCAGCATGGCATCTATCCTCATTTACTGTCATAGAATCATAGAATCAACCAGGTTGGAAGAGCCCTCCAAGCTCATCCAGTCCAACCAATCACCCATCCCTGTCCAATCAACTAGACCATGGCACTAAGTGCCTCAGCCAGGCTTTTCTTCAACACCTCCAGGGACAGTGACTCTACCACCTCCCTGGGCAGCCCATTCCAAGGGCAAATCACTCTCTCTGTGAAGAACTTCCTGTATATAGCAGGTGGAAGAGATGGGCTATCTTCATGGCAGGAGCAAATCCTGGGCTACAGGTGCACCCTCATCCTGCTACAAAAGTCTGGGGGTGTATTTTGTGGCCATAGCAGAGCCTCTGCTGGATTGTACCAACATAGCCTGGCTGTAGGGAGAGCACACCTCATCACCTCAGCAGGCCCCCTGGAAACAGGCTTGTGCTCATGAACATAACCATGGTGGTGGTGTTCACCTCCTCTGGCAGCTGCTGCTTCCCAGGCATCACCAACACACCCCTTCATCCTTTTGCAACAGCAAGGCAAGGCCCAAGGGTTGTAAGTGTCTCCAGGTCACACAGCGACTCACAGATGTCTGTCTGTCCATACAGTTCCTGTTGGGCCTCTGCCTCCTGCTACAGATGTGGTGCAAACTAGGAGTTAAGATTGCGTGACGCTTGCTGAAGAGCAGAGATACCTCTGTTTTGGGAGGGTGCCTAGGAAATTCTTCCTGATCCAATCAACCCACAGCTGGCTGCTTTCCTGCTGCGCTGGCTTGTCCTGCCTGCTCACCTCCCCTTTCTCTCCATTCCGGCTTTGCAGATGTGCAGGGACACCTCAGAGCGCCTGAGATCAAGGCAGTGTGATGAGGCAGTTGCGCCCACGGAAGCTCGTAGGCGCAGTGTCTTACATAAACAGCAATTAGCTCGGTGATTACTTCTGCTGCTGCCACAGGACCAGCCCCTCTCAGGATGTCAATCGTCGCGTTCCCTCGGGGCACGTTTTGGCTTCCCAGGAGGTTGCAAAGCGTTGGTCGCGCTCTGCGGAAGCAGGATGTAACACATCACCATCCAGAAACCCTTCTGGTGCTGGCACCCAGCAGCACCCAAAGGTGCTGGCAAGGATACAGTGCACGGTGGCTTAGGATCACAGAATCATTTTGGCTGGAAAAGACCTCTGAGATCATTGAGTCCAACCCTTGACCTCACACCACCACAGCCATTAAACCACGTCCTAAAGTGCCATGGCCACACATTTCTTGAACGCCTCCAGGGATGGTGACTCCACCACCTCCCTGAGCAGCCTGTTTCAATGCCTGAAAATCCTTTCCATGAAGAAACAGTCCTTAATCTCCAGCCTAACCCCCCTGGCACCATTTCAGGACATTTCCTCTTGTCCTAACACCTGATATTAGGGAGAAAATACCAACCCCACCTTCTTCCTCCTTTCAGGGAGCTGTAGAGAGCAGTGAGGTCTCCCCTCAGCCTCCTCCTCTCCAGACTAAACAACCTCAATTCCCTCAGCTGCTGCTCACCAGCCCTGGTCTCCAGACCCTTCCCCAGCTTTGTTGTCCTTCTCTGGACACACTCTGGCGCCTCAGTGTCCTCCTTGTAGCAAAGGTCCCAAAACTGAACCCAGTATTTGATGTGTGGCCTCACCAGTGCTGAGTAGAGGGCATGATCACTTCTCTGGTCCTGCTGGCCACACCATTGCTGATCCAGGCCAGGATGCTGTTGGCCTTCTTGGCCACCTGAGCACCTTAGTGGCCCATGTTCAAATGGTTGTCAACCAACACCCCCAGGTCCTTTTCTGCCGGGCGCCTTTCTAGCCATTCTGCCTTGCATGCCTGAAGGAAGATAGAAGTTTCCCCTGTCCTTGGAACAAGTGTAGGTGGTAGCAACATCCTTCCTCTCAAGCTGTAACAGGAGAAGGAGTTAATCCACCAGCGACACTAAGTGCTGAAGTGTCTCATCTGGCAGCTGGTGCCAGGTGGCAAGAAGCTTTGGGCAGAGGGATCTTATGTAAGACGGAGTGGTGACCCAGGGAGGTGTAATTAGCTGTGCTGGCACAGCACAGGAAGCAGCGTGTTTGTGCGGATTGTTTCCCGTTCCTAGCAGCACCTGCTCCCTTCTTGTAACCAGAGCTCTCAAATGGCCACTAATTAGCCCTTCCTGGGAAGCCCAGCTCTCTGCAGGCACTGGCCTCACCTCTCAGTCAGCATCCCTTCTGCAGCCAGGCACCTTCATCACTGCCTCAGCAAAAGCTGATAGGAGCAGGGAATTATTTTGCTGCCTAATGCTAATTAAAGGGGAAGACAGAGCTTACTGGACCTGGACTTCCTTGCTCAGGTGTGATGAGTTTCCTTCTCTGCATCCTTGAATGAAAATGGTGGTTTGCACCTGGATGATTTCTGAGGGCTTGTGGGTGAGAGCCATGTGGTGCTGCTCCCCTAGGGTTTGAGCCCAGTGCCTCAGGGAAGCTAGCCCAGCAGTGGCACAGATCTAGCCCTGACTACCATGGCAGCTTGAGTCCAAAGGGACTCTGTAGCATCCATGCTGGAGCCTTCTTCAAGGAACTACTGGAGAGTCCAGCAGAGGACTACAAAGATGGTGTGGGGACTAGAGCTTCTCTCTTATGAGGAAGGGCTGAGAGACCTGGGGCTCTGTAGCCTGGAGAAGAGAAAGTTGAGAGGATATCTTATCGATATCTAAAAGGTGGAGTTCAAGAGGTTGGGACCAGACTCTTTTCAGCAGTGCCCAGTGACAGGACAAGGGACAATGGGCATATATTGGAGCACAGGAGGTTCCACCTCAACATGAGGAGAAACTTCTTTGCTGTGAGGGTGCTGGAGCCCTGGAGCAGGCTGCCCAGAGAGCTTTTGGAGTTTTCTTCTCTGGAGACTTTCAAAATCCACTGGGATGCATTCCTGTGCAAGCTCCTCTAGACGAGTCTTCTTTAGCAGAGGAGTTGGACTGCATGATCTCTGGAGGTCCTTTCCAACCCCTACCATTCTTTGACTCTTCTGCAGGAGCCTGTGCAGTGGGCAGGCCTCCCTTTGTTTTTAGCAAGTGTAACTCTGTGTAAGGCTCTGAGGACAGCTGGGTTGGAAGTTTGGGAGTCAATGGTGTTAATGGATGCTACTGTTTGGCCAGTCCCTTCCTAATGCAGGAGAGGGTGATGAAGTTAATGAAGGATGCTGGGAGGCAGGGGAGTGGTGGTATGATTTTGCAGACACAGAGCATGTGTGATTGGGCAGGGCAGTCCTCCCAGCCCTTCAACCCTGCTGCCAACCACCACTTTACAGGGAAGAAACCTTCTGATTTCTTTTCCTGCAGGGAGTGAAAGAAACCTGGTTTATCTTCCTGCAGGGAGTGATGAGGTGTAGCCATCTAACTTGCCTCCTTGTGAGAAGCAGGGATGACACTTCCTATCCCATGACACATTCCTGGAGGTGTTTCTGCTTTCTTTCCACACCTTTATCCATGAAATCATTCCTTTTTCATAGCTGCAGTTTGGTGGCCTCTCCAGCACTCAGTCTTTAGGAAAGGATGGATTTTGGGGAAAGGATGCATATAGAACTGGCTGCCTTACAGTCTGCCATGTGCTGACCACAGAGAAAAAGGTGAGAAGGCACAGCCAGTCCTACCTTCCCCATATTTGAATCCATGTAACCACTCTTTATCCCTCATGCACCAAGTCTGTTAGCTTGGTTTTTGGCTAAAACGTGGCTTCCAGGCAGTTATCCAAGCTGGATTTGATCATCTTAAAGAGGGAGACTCTGTTCTTCCCTTTGGTCTTTGACTCTCAAGCTTGCATTGTTAATTCATTTCTGACTTTCTTTGTCCATCTTCTGTCTCCAGCTTTTACTTTTAGATCTTCCTTTTTCTGAGAGAGCCCTTTAGTGTCTGGAGTTATGTGCTCATGCCCTGTAATTGCATCCACCATCTCCACAAGATGGATGGCTCTCCAGATGCCTCCTTATAGGCATCTTCTACAGCTCAGAAGCTGCTTTTATGGCCTGGCTCTGCCCTTTTCTCACTTTCACCATGCCTTTTGCAGCCATGGACGCTGCTGCTCTGGTTTAGCTCCAGGTTAAGAAGTCTTATGAATGTAGGTGTAAGAGTCTTGTTACTACTTTGTGCTACAGCATCGCTTGCCCTCCAGCTGCAGTCTCTCCACCTGGAATACTGTGCCCAGCTTTGAAGCCCACAACACAAAAGGGACATGGATCTGTTGGAGAGGGTCCAGAGCAGGGCCTTAAAGATGATCAGAGCACCTCCCCTGTGGGGACAGGCTGAAGCAGTTGTGGCTGTTCAGCCTGGAGAAAAGAAGGCTTCAGGGAAATCTTATAGCATCATTCCAGTGTCTGAAGAGGGCTACAGGAAATCTGGGAAGAGAGTTTTTACAAGAGCTTGTAGTGATAAGATGAGGGGCAATGGCTTTAAACTAAAGCAGGGCAGGTTTAGATTGGACACCAGGAAGAAATTGTTTCAAGTGAGGGTGGTGAGACATTGAAACAGGTTGCCCAGAGAGTCTGTGGATACAATCTCCCTGGAGGTGTTCAAGTCCAGGATGGACGAGGCCTCAAGCAACCTGGTCTAGGGGTAGGTGTCCCTGCTCATGGCAGGGGAGTTGGAACTAGGTGGTCTTTAAGGTCCCTTCCAACCAAACCATTCTATGACCTGTGGATTTCCCTGTATCTCCTTCCATGCTCTCCCCTCCTACCTGTGTCACACTGAACTCTTGAACAGTAGAAGGCACAAAAAAGGCATCATTTCACAACTCACTTAAGGAAACCATATGTTTTTTTCCCTTTGCCCAACCTATGTGGACCTCTCTGCCACACATGAAAAGTGAAGGCAAAATGTCCACAAACAGCAAAGGCTGGGGGGTGGGGGAAGTGTGTGTGTGTATGTTAAAGAGCTTTCTGAGAGCTCTAAGTCCTTGAACCCTCTGGCAGTCATGGGGGGGCTTCAGAGAAGTTCTGCCTTGAGAAGGTTGTTCAGGGGGGTTGTGCAGTGACAGATCTGGCAGTGCTAATTGCCAGGCCAAGGTAGGGAAGGAAAAGGACCCCCAGCAAGGCTCAGTGTCTGTGCTTGTTGTGTCCCTCGGAGAGAGCTGTGTGACCTTCCAGAGAACAGAAATCTCTCTTCCCCAAGTGCCCCAGTTTTTGTTCACACATCATTTAGCAAGCCTTAGAACGTTTTACACTCTCATTCCTGTAACTCAGCACTGAGCTATTATTTAATGAAATGATCCCCAGCAGGGACTTAGGAGAGCTAATTGTAGATAAAAGCTTTGGCAGTGGGGCAGTGAGAAGCATCCCCAAATGCTTTAAATACTGGGTTTTGCTTCTCTTCTTCTGTTCTTACTGGGTTAATTATTCTCAGCCTCAATTCTGTCCTGCAGATATCCTTCAGCAATGATATTGATGGAATCTCTGGTGTCAGTGCAAACCATAGAATCATAGAATCAACCAGGTTGGAAGAAACCTGTAAGATCATCCAGTCCAACCTAGCACCCAGCCCTATCCAGTCAACTAGACCATGGCACTAAGTGCCTCATCCAGGCTTTTCTTCAACACCTCCAGGTATGGCAACTCCGCCACCTCCCTGGGCAGCCCATTCCAATGCCAATCACTCTCTCTGCCAACAACTTCCTCCTAACATCCAGCCTAGACCTCCCCTGGCACAACTTGAGACTGTGTCCCCTTGTTCTGCTGCTGGTTGCCTGGCAGAAGAGACCAACCCCACCTGGCTACAGCCTCCCTTCAGGTAGTTGTAGAGAGCAATGAGGTCACCCCTGAGCCTCCTTTTCTGCAGGATGCACACCCCCAGCTCCCTCAGCCTCTCCTCATGGGGTTTGTGTTCCAGGCCATTCACCAGTCTTGTCACCCTTCTCTGAACACGTTCCAGCACCTCAACATCTCTCTTGAATTGAGGAGCCCAGAACTGGACACAGTATGAGAACTGGGCCCAGAGAAGTAGAACTTCAATTTTCACTATGACCATGCTGCCAGCTAGGCAATGGTAAATGCATCAAAAAACAGGTGAAGGAGACTTCTAATCAGGGAGAAATTTGAGGAAGTCCCAGTGGGTCTGGGACTTTGGATACATTTCCAGGCACTCCTGCTTGATCTCTTCCTATGGATGTCTGTCCATATCCACAGCAGCAGGAGGCAGGGCTATGGGTCAGGCAGGGCTGGAGGGAACCCCCCTGTGATAAAAGAACATAATCTTGTTTGTTGTTTCTTTCCTGATTGTGGTTTTTTTTGCTCACCACAAAAATTGGAGAATAAATAGCATCCACTGGGGTTTGATGAGCAATTGAATGCTTTGCAAAAGTGGGATGAAGTGGGTTGTTGGTTTTTTTTTATGCTTATGATTGTTGTTATTGTTATTGATGTTTGTTGTTGAGGACAGACTGAAAGAGTTTGGGCTGTTCAGTCTGCAGAAGAGGAGGCTGCGAGGTGACCTTCTTGTGGCCTTTCAGTATCTGAAGGGGGCCTACAAAAAAGCTGGGGAGGGACTTTTCATGGTATTAGGGAATGACAGGACCAGGGGGAATGGAGCAAAGCTGGAGGCTCAGGGATGGGTAGGTTCAGACTGGATGTGAGGAGGAAGTTGTTGAGCATGAGAGTGGTGAGAGCCTGGAATGGGTTGCCCAGGGAGGTGGTTGAGGCCACATCCCTGGAGGTGTTTAAGGCCAGGCTGGCTGAGGCTGTGGGCAGCCTCATCTAGGGTAGGATGTCCCTGCCCATGGCAGGGGGGTTGGAACTAGATGATTGTTGTGGTCCCTTCCAACCCTGACTGATTCTGTGATTCTATATTAATTGTTATTGCTATTGCTGTTATTGTTATGGGCATTATAATAATAATAATTATTAACTAAACAATAACAATTCTGTTATTATTATCATCCTCCTAATATTTATTTTAATCTAATGAATTAGCCAGTTACATCTGACATCTCAGCAAAGCTGCAAGCACTAACAGCAGAGCAGCAGATCCCAGGGAAGTCTGGTGTGTTGACCCAGCCTGCAAACTGTCACATGGAGATGGAGAACAGATCTTAGAAGGAGCAGATGAGGGAAGTGGGATTGTTTAGCCTGAAGAAAAAGAGGCTGAGGGGAGACCTTTTCACTATCTCAAACACCCTGAAAGGAGACTGGAGTGAGGTGGGTGTTGGTCTCTTTAGTAACAAGTGATAGGATGAGAAGAAATGGGCTCAAGTTGCACCAGGGGATGTTTGGATTTGGTAGCAGAACCAGCTTCTTCAATGAAAGGGTTATTGAACACTGGAGCAGGCTCTCTAGGGAGGTGGTTGGATCCCCATCCTTGCAGTTGTTTCCAAGAGGCAGAGATGTGGTGCTGAGGGACGTGGTTTAGCACCTGAGTTGTTTTAGGCAGAGAATGATTGTAGGCTGGATCTTAGGAGGAAGTTCTTCCCAGAGAGAGTGATTTGCAATTGGAATGGGCTGCCCAGGGAGGTGGTGGGGTTGCTGTCCCTGGAGGTGTTCAAGCAAAGCCTGGCTGAGACACTTAGTGCCATAGTCTAGTTGACTGACTAGGGCTGGGTGATAGGTTGGACTGGGTGATCTTGGAGGTCTCTTCCAACCTGCTTGATTCTATGATTCTATGCCTCAGTGATCTTAAAGGTCTCTCCCAACCAAAATGATTCTGTGATTCTATGAAGTCAGTTGTCCTATCTTTATGGGGAATGAAATGGAGCAATTTTTATCTTCTAGGACCTGGAGGATAAAGAAACCAAAGGAGCATCTGAGTGCTGTTGGTGGTATGAAGTCCCAGAGGACGTAGGAGTTGTTCCCTGTCCCAAGGAGTCTTTAATATGCCAATCACCACCAAATGAAGACACTTTCCAGTACAAGCTGATGAGTGGTTGCTTTTCCTGCTGCTGCTGAAGTCACTGGAAAAATCTGATCCAGGATGTCCGTCAGAGCCTAATTCCTCTTTCTGCAAGCCCCCATATGCTCATGCCCAGTGCTTAAGAAAAGGTAAGCTCCACTCAGTGAGAAAATGTGCTTAAGAGCTTTATTTGTGTTCATACATGCTCTGCTGGGTCCTGTGCCATGCATGTGTCAAGCACTCTGTAGTCTCCTCTTTTGTCACTGCAATTACAGAATGGTCTGAGTTGGAAGGGACCTCTAAAGGTGAGTGCCAGAAGGCTGGAGCCAGGCTCTGCTCAGTGATCCCTGATGGACAGGACAAGGGGCAATGGGTAGAAGCTGTGGCATAGGAAGTTTCATTTAAACATGAGGAGGAATTTTTTCACTGTGAGGGTGACAGAGCACGGGAACAGGCTTCCCAGGGGAGCTGTGGAGTTTCCCTCTATGGAGATATTCAAGACTTGCCTGGATGTGTTCCTGTGTGATCTGGTCTAGGTGCTCCTGCTCTGGCAGGAGGGTTAGGCTGGATGAGCTTTTGAGGTGCTTTCCATCCCCTCACTTCTGTGATTCTGTAAAGGTCATCTAGTCCAACCCCCTCTGCAGGGACATCTTCTATGAAATCAGGCTACCCAGAGCCCCATGGAGCCTCACCTTGAATATTTCACAAAATCACAGAAAACATTCAGGTTGGAAAAGACCTTCAGGATCACCAGGTCCAACCAATATCGCTACTCTACAAAGTTCACCCTAAACCATATCCCCAAATGCTGTGTCCAAGTGACCTGTAAACCCATCCAGGGCTGGTGACTCAACCACCTCCTTGGGTAGCCCACTGCAATGCCTGACCACTCTTGCTGGGAAACTTTTTTTCCTAATGTCCTACCTCCCTGGGCAGCCTGTGATCCACTCCTTGGAAATTTCTCTTTCAACACGAGGTGGGCTTTTTATTTTTGCAGAGGAAACCACCCTGTGCCTATCCACCCACTAACAATGCCAGGAGTTCGGGTGACGCTCTGCCGCCTTCTGCTCCGAGGAAAGAAAGGGAGGGGAACCTGCTGGCATTGGAGCAGGTACAAAGCTTTCAGATGTCTGGCTCAGATGGAGTTGCAGAAAGTACTTCCCTTTGTGTTGCAGGGCCTGGCAGCCCAGGGAGATAATGAAGAATAAGGCAAACCAAGTGACAATGGAAAATGCTGAGCTCCCTGGGTAATTAAAGGTTGTGTAAGACGGTCGTATGGCTCACAAGGATTGTTAATACAGTCACGTTTGCATTACATAAAGGGTAATTAACATGCAGGCTGCTCACCATTGATTACACCCCTAGCTAGGCTGCACAGGTGGCTCAGGAGGCAGCAGCTGCCAGGAGGAGGAGAGGCTGCAAGGGGGTGCAGGGTGCTCAAGACCGTGGGGCCACCACCGTGCTGTGGCTTTGGGCAACCACTGGACAAACAACAGGGTGGAAGGGACCTCTGGAGATCATTGTGTCCAACTCCACTGCCAAAGCAGCATCACCTAGGGCAGGCCATATAGGAACATATCCAGGTGGGGTTTGAAAGTCTCCAGAGAAGACTCCACAACCACCCTGGGCAGCCTACTCCAGAGCTCTTGGCACTCTTACAGGAAAGTTTTTCCTTATGTTGAGCTGGAACTTCCTGTGTTCCATTTTGTATCAACTGGCCTTTGTCCTATCGTTGGGCACCGTTGAAAAGACACTGGCACCTTCTTGACAACCAGCCTTTGGATATTTGTAGACATTGACCAGATCTTCTCTCTTGTCCAGACTCAACAACCCCAGGTCTCTCACTCTTTCCTCACCAGATTGCTGTTCCAGTGCCTTCATCATCCTCAGAGCCCTCCCCCAGGCTCTCTCCAATAGTTGTCTGACCCTGTTGAATTGGGAAGCCCAGAACTGGACACAGTACTCCAGATGAGGCCTCACCACAGCAGAGTCTTGCACTGCAGACTGTCTTCTCCTTGTTGACATGGACTGGAGGTTGCCTCCTCCTGCCAGCATGCCACAGCACCTGCAGCTTACAAGTAAGAGCTTTTGCTGTCTGGTGGGTGTGGGGAGTGGTGAGTTACAAGCAGCTCTTGATGGAAATTGAAGCTGGTGGTGGGTTACAGAAGTAACCTAAGGAAGCTGGGAGATGAGTGATGTCTAACCTGGAAAGAGGCCACTGGCTACAGCTACTGTGTGCCCAGGAGCCACACATAGCCCTACACAAACTGCACTGATTTTGCCAGCCCTGCTGCTTGTGGATAGGCAGCTGAGCCCTCTGGGTGCCACATCATGCTCTGAGGAGCACAGGTTTGCAGAAGTTAGTGAGGAACAGCTTCCAGAGCCAGGGAAAGGCAGACCCAGCCTGTAGATGCCAGCCAGCTGTGTCATGATCCCCAAAGCCTAGGTGCACTATTAACGAGGCATGAAAGCTGGGGCTGGGCTGCTTTCTGGTGGTCCCACCTCAAAAGTGAAGGGCAGCTTCACTCCTATGATGCTGCTCCTGAAAAATGTATGCCAAGAGGGATCTGTTGTTTGTGTGGAGTGTGTGGGGAGCATTTTCCTCTGGTTCCCACAGCATACAGAGGAGAGATGCCCAGACCTGGGAAAAGGAGTGTAAGCTCCCTGACGTCAGCTCTTGTGAGCCCTTGAACACCTGGTTTGCGTTTTCCATTGCATAAGGTACCTTTTGGCACTGAAGAGGGTTTCAAGTGGAACTGGGGAGGCTTGGTCTCCACAGGATGCTTTGCTTCTGGGAGCTGTGTGCTGTCTGCTCCTGGCAGGGTTTGCAAAGGCAACGCCTCAAAGCCACGTCCCAGGCTATTTGGATGCTGCAAGCACACCGCGTTTCTGTGCTCCTGAGGATTATTGCTCTGCATTCCTGATTATTTCTCTGTGTTCCTGATTGTTTCCCTGGGACTCCTGGCCTCAGTGTGAGGGTGCTTCTTGGGCAGCAGCAAAAGCAATGCCTCCGAGGGAGCTGGAGATAAGAGCACACGCAAGAATGAGCTGGACCTACTGTTTTCTCCATGGAAACACAATTGGCACTCAGCTGTTAGGCCCAGGAAATCCAATTACAGCTGCAGACAGAAATGTGGTTAAAACAGAGGGAAAAAAAGAGTGAGCCAAACTGGTGTAAATGAAAATACAGCCCTGTGTGCTTTAGAGTCCTTGGGCTTATTTATTTGGTCTTTTACAGCCCCAGCTACATAGAGCAGACCTTTTGTAGGGGTTGTGTGCGGAGTGATGTTTGCCCTGGAGCTGTGATGCACCAGCCCTGCCCTGCACTGCCGAACCCTGGCTGGCCCAAGCATCCTAGCACTGACCTTTACTAGGGCAGTCCAGTGATGGGGCTGGACATGCAGCCAACAGCCAACATCTGAACAGTGAATTATTGCTAGAAAGCCATTTCCATGCAATAGGCCTGAATAACCAAAAGTCAAGTGGATGGGGCCAAGCTCTTTTTGCTGGTCAGCACCAATAAAACAAGGAGCAATGGGTACAAATTTGAACATAGAAGGTTCCACCTCAACATGAGGACAAACTTCTTTACAGTGAGGGTGACAAAGCCCTGGAGCAGGCTGCCCAGAGCGGTTGTGCAGTCTTCTCTGGAGACTTTCAAACCCTGCCTGGATGCATTCCTGTGCACACTACCCCAGGGGATCCTGCCTTGGCCCTTAAGGAGGTTGGTCTCAATGATCTCTGGAGGTCCCTTCCAACCTCTAAAGTTCTGTGGTTCCATGATTCTGTGATTCCTGGAGATCAACATAGAATGAATAAGATTGGAAGTGACCTGCCAAGCTCATCTTGTCCAATCCCTCTGCAGTGAGGAACATCTCCAACTACACCAGGCTGCAAAGGACTCCATCAAGTTTGACTTTGAATGTCCCCAGGGCTGTGCACCACATCTCTGAGCAAGCTGCTCCAGTATTTCACGACTCTCATTGTGAAGAACTTCTTCCTCATGTCCACTTTAAATCTCTCCTGCTCCAATTTCAAACCATTGCCCCTTGTCCTGCCACCCTTCCAAACAGTCCCTCTCCAGTCTTCTTGCAAGTCCCCTTCAGATACTGAATTACAGCTCTGAGGTCTCTCCAAAGCCTTCTCTTTTCCAGGCTGAAGAGCCCAAATTCTTCCAGCCTGTCTTCGTAGGAGTGCTGCTCCAGCCCTCTGATCATCTTTGTGGTGCTCCTCTGGACCTGCTCCATCAGGTCCATGTCCTTCCTGTGCTAGGGGCTTCAGAGCTGGGCAAAGAACTTCAGGTGAGGTCTCACCAGAGCAGAGCAGAGAAGCCGAATCACCTCTGTTGATCTGTTGGCCATGATGACAACTGAGAGGCTGTCACTTTTCTCCAGCTGGTCCTGCCCTGACAGCCTTCCAGTGGCTTGAGAGAAATCCCTTTTAAATGTTCCTTCCAAATCAGAGTCCCCTTTTTGTAGACTTCTGAACTATGCAGAGAAATGGGGAAGCCAAATCCTGACTATGAAAAGCTTGGTTGCAGGTGGGTGACTGTCCCAAATAGCCACCATTAGCTTTCTCCCTATGCTTTTCTAATTCCCCACCCCCACAGGTGATCTGTTTTGTCCTTTGTTGGGCTGGAAGTGAAAATGATTTCCTGCAGCTAAAGAAGCTGCAATTGGAATCTGAACACAGCACTTCTCAGAAATAAATAAAAGAAAAACAACCTCCAAACCAAAGCACAGGCAAGTTAAGTTTGGCCACAATAACCCCAAGCAGCACTACAGCCTGGGGCCAGAGTGGCTTCAGAGCAGCCAGGAAGAAAGGGACCTGGGAGTAGATAGTAGCTGAAAATGAGGCAGCAGTGTGCCCAGGTGGCCAGGAGAGCCGATGGCATCCTGACCTGGCTCAGGAACAGTGTGGCCAGCAGGACAAGGGAGGTTATTCTGCTCCTGTACTCAGCAATGGTCAGGCCACACCTTGAGTACTGTGTCCAGTTCTGGGCTCCTCAATTCAGGAGAGATGTTGAGATACTGGAAGTTGTCCAGAGAAGGGTGATGGAGCTGGTGAGAGGCCTGGAACACAGCCCTGTGAGGAGAGGCTGAGGGAGCTGGGGGTGTGCAGCCTGCAGAAGAGGAGGCTCAGGGCAGAGCTCATTGCTGTCTACAACTACCTGAAGGGAGGCTGTAGCCAGGTGGGGGTTGGTCTCTTCTGCCAGGCATCCAGCAAAAGAACAAGGGGACACAGTCTCAAGTTGTGCCAGGGGAGGTCTAGGCTGGATGTTAGGAGGAAGTTGTTGGCAGAGAGAGTGATTGGCATTGGAATGGGCTGCCCAGGGAGGTGGTGGAGTCACCATCCCTGGAGGTGTTGAAGCAAAGCCTGGCTGAGGCACTTAGTGCCATGGTCTGGTTGACTGGATAGGGCTGGGTGCTAGGTTGGACTGGATGATCTTGGAGGTCTCTTCCAACCTGCTAGATTCTATGATTCTATGAAGATTGAAAGTCCTTCCAACCTCAGCCCTACCCATGACACAGTGTTTTAACCCACACAGCCTCCTCCAAGCAGCCCTGAGTTATGTTGCCAGCACCTTCTGCTCCTCAGACCGCTGTGCCAGGCAGGAGAAAAGCCTTTTCCCATTTGCAGGTCATGGGGAAGTAATCTGCCAGCAAATCCACAATCTTCAAACCCACTTTTTTTTCCTCTCTGTGGAAGCAATGATTTTTTTTTATTAACTACATGTTGTGGTGGGCACAATTGAGCAGCCTTTTTAGCTGGCATCTCATCTGTGCTTTCTGCCTTCCCTCATGACTGCTTTGAGGTCTGTTTTGCTCCGTTATTCCCTGGGTGGCGAGCCTGTGGAGAAGTCAGGAGACAGGGATGGCTTTTCCAATGCTGCTACTGGCTTTGCTTGGCTGACTTTCAGATGCTTATCCAGAATGGGATTTGCTTCCCTCAGCTGCAAAATGCAGCTCATTGCTTGAGCCCCTCTGAAAAAACTGCTCTGAGAGCTCGAGGTGGAAAGCAGACAAAGAGCTCCACGTTGAGTGCTTTTCTGTTTTACAAACCCATGATAGTTTTCTCTTAGATCCCAGCTTTGGAAATGGAATGGGTGGAGTTGGTTTGGTTGGTTTTGTTTTGGGGTTTGGTTTTGGTTGTTGTTTTTTTTTTGGGGGGTTTATTTCTGGGATTTTGGAGTTGTGTTTTTTTTTTTTTTTCCTGGTTTGGTTTGGTTTACTTTTTTTTCTTTTGGCTGGGGCTGGGGGGTGAGTGGGGCTCTACAATTTTGCTGTGGTGGAAAGCTTCAAAACAGCTTGTTCTCACATCATTTTAGCCTTGCACTCGAGCAGATATTGAAGGAAGCAGTGTTGCTCTTTGGTGTAACTTTTGGGTTTTGCCATTTGTCTGTTGTGGAAGCCAAGTATTGGTGTTAGATGTGGAGACTCACATCTTTCTCATCTCACTTGTGCCCAGCTGAAGGCAGTAAAATGCTTCTCACCCCAGAGGATGCATTTTGGGCTCTCTGGGGAGGCTGATGTTATCCTGAGATGCATTAACGAGGCAGGTCAAGGGAGGTTCTCCTCCTCTGCTCTGCCTTGGTGAACCTCATGTGAGATATGGTGTCCAGTTCTGGGCTCCCTGAATCAAGAGGGGCAGAGAACTACTGGAGAGAGTCCAGAGGAGGGCTATGAGGATGATGAAGGCACTGGAACATGTCTGATGAGGAAAGGCTGAAAGACCTGGTGCTGTTTGGTCTGAAGAAGAGAAGGCTGAAAGGACATCTGATCAATGTTTACAGAGACCTTAAAGGTGGGTGTCAAGAAGGGGCCAGGCTCTTTTCAGTGGTGTCCTCCGATAGGACAAAGGGCAGTGGACACAATCTGGAGCACAGGAAGTTCCACCTCAGCATGAGGAAAAACTTTTTCACTGTGAAGGTGCTGGAGCCCTGGAACAGGCTGCTCAGATACGTTGTGGAGTCTCCTTCTCTGGGGACATCCAAGACCTGCCTGGATGTGTTCCTGTGTGGCCTGCCCTAGGTGATCCTGCGTTGGCAGTGGGTTGGGCTGGATGGAGAAGCCCCCCCCCCCATCTTTACAGCAGTGGGCAGATCCAGGTGTCATTCTGTGGAGTGAGGGAGAGGTGCATCTCCCCATGAATCACCCTTGGCAAACCCAGGGCAGACAGGGCTCTGTTCTGCTGCCACAGCAGCTGGAGCAGCTTACAGAGTGTTTACTCCCGGGACTGTCCCTTCATTCCTTTGCTGTCCTGGTGGTGGGTCCGGGCTGGAAAGAGACACCCTGGCACCTGGCCACAGGAGGTTCTCCAGTTACACAGATGGCCACACAAAGGTAGCTTTGCTTAATAGTATTAAACAGAAAGTGATAATGTTACCTTGGGGATCAAGTGGTGAGCTTTGTACTGTGTAACCTGTGGCAGCAGTGAGAGCCTCCTGTGCCATGGAGAGGCCTGGCATCTCATGGAGACCCAGCAGGTAGGAGACAGATTTACTGGGAATGGAGGCTAACCCTCTGGAACAGGTGGACTGCTGGCAGTAATCCCCTTCTCTTCCTAGGTGTTCAGCCCCTCAGCCCAAGGGCTTCCTTTCATTTTGCAATGTTTTAATTAGCACTTTGGAATTAGCTGTCAGTGTGCTGAAGCCATTCATCCTGCTCCATCCCCTCTTGCCCAGACCTATCAGCAGCTCAGGGCCACCTCTCAGTGTGCCAAAGCCATTCATTCCTGTCCATCTCCTCTTAGATTCACAGAATCAACCAGGTTGGAGGAGACCTCCAAGATCATCCAGTCAAACTTATCACCCAGCCCTAGCCAGTCGGTCAGACCATGGCACTAAGTGCCTCATCCAGTCTTGTCTTGAACACCACCAACCTGGGCACTGCTATTGCAATGGCAGGTCACTCGTCCTGTAAAGAACTTCCTTCTCTTGCCCAGACCCATCAGCAGCCCAGGGCCACCTCCCAGTGTGCTGAGGCCATTAAGCCATTCATCCTTCTCCAACTCCTCATGCACAGATGCGTTGTCAGCCCAGGGCCACCTCCCAGTGTGTCAAAGCCATCCAACCTCTTCCATCTCCTCTTGCTCAGATCCATCAGCAGCCCAGGGCCACTTCCCAACATGCCAAGGACATTCACACCTCTCTATCTCCTCTTGCCACTGCTTTCCACTACTGTCACTACTGCAAATGAGTTCCACATTTAAGCCCAGCCAGACACTCGTCTGTGGCTGTGTATGTGTCTGGAACCAAATATCAAATAACAAATCAGTGAGGAAGTATCAGTATCTATTTGCTGACACATAGGTGGAGGGGAGAAGGACAATGCACCCAGCAGTTGCTGGCTTGGCTTTAGTGGCTTGTCCTCTGGGTTGGGAACCACAGTGGAAGCCCCTTGCCATGGCATCTGGGCTTTGGGCTGTGTATGGTGCATCCAGCTATAGGAAGAGGATGCTGTAGGGGGGAAGTTACAGTGTGTGTATATATATATATGAGAGCATGTACAGAAAATGCTGCTCATGTCCACAGCCAGTCCAGTAAAGGGCAATTTCAGCCACATGAAACCATTAACTAAGTTGCTCCCTTAACTTCTGTGAAGGCAGTAGAACTTTGGGGTGGGTTTCTGTCAGAAGGGAGGGCTGATGAACTTTTGCTGCCCCAGGTCTGGAAGCAGCCAGCCACTGCTCTTGAAGCAGCATCACATAAGGCTGGCCCCATTAGCGAATGTCACAGACCCTGCCTGAGCCACAGCTCTCAGGCCTCTGCTCTTTCTTTCTCTCTTAATTGCATTTTCCAGAGTTCACAGGCCAGAGTAAATGGGGAAGTTTGTGATGGGTCAGAAATGGCTGTGGTTTGGAAAGAATTTCAGGCATCCTTCATGTGGCCTCCTCCTCCTTCTCCTCCTGACTGCACAATTGTTGCTGTTAAAAGCAGCAGCAGCAGCCATAGCCAGGGACCAGGCAATCTGCCTTGCACAAACCTTGCCCTCAGCCCTGCAGTTTGCAAACCTCTCCTTTGATACAGGAAAGCTGCAGAGGGGTAATTTACAAGGGCCTGGGGTGATAGGACAAGTGGAAGTGGTTTAAAACTAGAGGAGGGTGGGTTTAGATTGGACGTTAGGAAGGAGTTCCTTATCATGAGGATGGTGAGAACAGATTGTCCAGAGAAATGGGGATGCCTTATCCCTGGAGGTGTTTAGGACCAGGCTGGGTGAGGATTTAAGCAACCTGGTCTAGTGGGAGGTGTCCCTGCCCGTAGCAGAGGAGTTGGAACTAGATGATCTTCCAGGTCCCTTCTAAATCTACCCAGTCTGTGATTCTAGGATGGGCATTCTTTGGCTCCCTGACGAAAAAGTGAAGCAGAGTGTCCTCACCTTGGCCTGCCTGCCTTGTGCTTCCTGACACAAGCATGGTAGGAACTTTTCCCTAACACAAACAGGTCCCTTCTAACTCAAGCCATTCTGTGATCTGGGGGCAGGGAGCAGGCAGTGCCAGGGGGGTGTCCCAGAGTGGGGCCAGCAGCAAGGCAGCCCTTGGCCTGCTTTCCTGCTAGCATGGAGGAGCTACAGCAGCACCCTTGTATTGCACAAGAGCAGCTTTCGAGTCAGCCACAGCTCCCATGCTGTCGGCAGGCTTTGGAGATAATCTGGAGCCAACTCAAGGCCTGCAATGGCCCCAGCAGTGGATGGAACTTGTTCCCTTCACAGCCTGTTTGAAGGTGAGGGGGGGAAAAACGCCTTATATGCTGCTTTGCTGACTCAGCTGGCCTCGGCAAGTGGCCCAGTTAATCCAGTTAAGGCTGCAGGTCAGGAATGCCTGGCAGCTGAAGCTCTTTTGCTTGAATAGCTGCAAGCTCCAGCTAATAGTGCCCCAAATGCCAGCAGAGAGTTCCTCGTGGAGAGGGTCAGTTGTGTCCCCTCACCTCTTCCTGTGCTGTAAGCAGGACATGGTTTAACTGAATCAAGGGGAGCAAGTGGCAGCCTCGAGCTGCCCAGAGCCAGTGCTGTCAGGTAGATCATGACCAGAGAAATCATAGCATGGCTTGACTTGGAGGAGATCTCCAAGATCATCTAGTTCCAAACCCCAGCCATGGGCAGGGACACCTCCCACTAGGCAAGGTTGCTCAAAGCCTCGTGCAGCCTGATCTTCAACATTGCCAGGAAGGGAGCATCCACAACTTCTCTGGGCAGCCTATTCCAGTGTCTCATGACTGGAAAGAACTCCTTCCTAACATACAACCTAAACCTACCTTGCTCTGATACAGCTCCTGTGCCTCAATTTCCCCACCTGCAAAACCAGTGATGCTCCTGAGAGGAGCAGGACGTCCCAAGTTAAATCAGCTGTGTGTCTTTGGGTGGCACACATCACATGTTACCACCAGTTGTGGAGGACCCTGAATTGGGCTTTTGAGCATCCCCTCCCTACCTCACAATGGTCTCTCCATGAAGTGGAGTTTATAAGGGCCTGTGGTGATAGGACGAGGTGCAATGGTTTTAAGGCAGAGCACAGTAGGTTTAGATTGGACATAAGGAAGGTAAGTTCTTTACTTTGATTGTGGTGAGACACTGGAAGTTGCCTGGGAAACTTGTGGATGCCTCATTCCTGAAAGTGTTGAAGACTAGGCTGGATGAGGCTTTCAGCAACCTGATCTAGTGGGAGGTGTCCTTAACCACGGCAGGGGGATTGGAACTAGATGGTCTTTCAGGTCCCTTCCAGACCTCCCCAGTCTGTGGCTCTAGGACGAGTGCTCTTTGCCTTCCGATGAAAAAGCAAAGCAGGGTGTCCTCACCTTGGCCTGCCTGCCTTGTGCTTCCTGACACAGGCATGGTAGGAAGCTTGACCCAACATCATCAGGCAACTATTATCACTTCAAAACATCCAAGCAAATTGCTTTCCTTAGGCCTGACACCTGATACCAGGGCTGACTGCAGCTCACCTCCACCTGCAGTTCCCAGGCTGCAAATAGCTGCTCTAATTAGGTGTGAGAGGCAAGATAATGTCTTGGGGCCCAGATCCCTACTTAGATGTTGTGCTGCAAAAATAGGAGGGTGTTTGCAAGAGGGGGAGGGCTGGGGAGGGTTCCCTCTCCCACTTATTTTATTATTTTTATTGTAAGAAGAAAAGCTCCCTTCAAAGAACACCTCCTTGTGAATTTATAGTTCTGCAACCCAGTGTTTTATGGTCTCAACATGAAGCTCATAAAAATGAATGCTTGCAGAGGGGGAGGAAAGAAAAATGTATAAAAGAGGCACCAGCAAGTCTCAACTGAAAACACAGAGCAAGGTTTCTTAAGGTGAGCATTCCTGTAGAAGGAGCTTGGCTGGCTTGGGAGGGCAGGGTGTTTTTATGGGGTGCCTTCTACTCAGGCTCTTCTCCATGTTGGTGGGTCAGGAGGCTTGGCAGCAAGATGCTTTCAGTGCAGGGATGTCCTGTGGGAAGGGGAAGGAGAGGATATGAGTGTGGTGCAGAGTTGGTGGGCATTACTTCACCTGCTGGCAAAGCCTGGTCTCAGGAGATCTGTGAGGTGTTCACCCAGCTAGGGGTGGGAGCAGCTGGCTCAGAGCAGTCATGGATCCAGGGACTGTGAGAGTTTGTGTTGTAGCAGGTAGGGGAGATGTGTGTGAAAAGCTCAGCTCCTGGCATTTCTGCAGGGATCCAGGAAAGTGGAGTTGGGTTGAGAGCCCTTTTCAGGTCCAGAAGGTCAGAGGGAGCATGGTGCTCAGCAGAAGGCCCTCACCTGGACAGGCTCTGTGCTACCTGCATGTGGCAGAGCTGTTGCTCCTCTGAAGGCTGGGAATGGCAGGGCAGCACATGCTGAAAACCATGGAACTGCTTAAACCCTGGTGTCCTGCAGCCTCAGTTTCCACTGAGGGAGGGGGACTTGTTTGGGTTTGTTTCTTTTGCCCTCCCCAAAGGCTGCACTGTATTTAAGGAAAAGTTCAGCTGCCTCTCAGTGCCTTCCCCATCTGTGTGGCTGGAAAGCAGCAGGCTTTGCTTTGCAGATCATCTCTGCTGGGTCAGGTCTTCCGAGTGTGCCCTGGCCACACTGCTTGGCTGCCTAAGCTCCAGGGAACTTGAGCACCCAAGTTGTGGGTTGCTACCATCCAGGTAAAATCAGGTCTCCTTCTGGGCCCATTGAAAGCAGCAAGGAACATCTGTCTGATCCTTTGCCTTTTAGCCTGGCATGGCCAATCTGCCTCTGCTTAGTCTGTCATGTTTCTGTGCTGGGTTAGAGACTCCTGTGGTGCCTCCACGAGAGCTGGGAAACTGTAGCCAAACCACCTCCCGAGTTCACCTGGGCCCTTCATGGGTTTTCCTTCCTAACAGCTTCTCAGCTCTTCTCACCTTTTCTCTGTCCTTCTCAAACCTCAACGTCCAGTGCAATCAGCACTGGGTGAAATCAAGCCCTGATATAACACTATGACTTGGTGGGTTTGGGGTATTCTCCCCTTCTCCTATTATTATAATTTCCTCCTCCTCTTCTCTCCTCATTCCTTTTTTCCCTGTCTCTTCTCCCCCCACCCCCTTTATTTTAATTGGTTTTGTTCTTCTCTTTCCCCTTACAGTCAGTTTAAAGATGTGCAGGAGTGGCTCTTTCACAGTCTGTCCTAGGGAAGGGGGGGAAGTGTAATACTTTCCCTACACTTGCTGAAATTTGCCCCTTTTTTTCCAAAACAAGAAATGTACCTCCTGGCCAAGGTCCAGAATGGAAAATGTAAGGAGAGTAAATGTTTCTGAGCATGTGCAGGGCCTTGGTTTTGACTGTTTTGGTTTTCATTTGTTTTTGCCCTGGCTCCTCGCATTGCTGCTCTGAGAGGTCCCCATTTTGGGAGGCACAAGGCAATGGTTTCCCCTACTCCAGGTTGAGGGCTGTGACAGAAACCCAGGGAGGACTGGCTGCCCATGCAGTGGGAGAGGTGAGCTTGGGAGCAGTGGGGAGGCTGGCAGGGCTATGGCAGATGCTGTCTGTGCATTTGCAGGCGTGTCTGCAGGTGTGCACACCTGTAGAGCCGCAAGGCTGAGTGCTCTTCCCTGCACTGCACCCATACCACAGAATGGCTTGAGTTGGAAGGGACCTTAGAGACCATCTGGTTCCAAGCCTCTGCCATGGGAAGGGACACTTCCCACCAGATCAGGTTGCCAAAGCCACATCCAGTCTGGTCTTCAACACTTCCAGAGATGAGGCATCCACGACTTCTCTGGGTATCCTGTTCCAGTGTCTCGCCACCTTTATAGTAAAGAATATCAGTCTAAATCTACCCTGCTCTAGTTTAAAGCCATTGCCTCTTGTCCTATCACCACATGCCCTTATCAAAAGTGCCTCTCCAGCTTTCCTGGTAGGTACTGGAAAGTGACTGTATGGGTACAGGAAGAAAGCAATATGCTTTTATAGGCTTTATCTGCTCTCTCATTCACACATGTCCTCAGAAGTATGAATTACTGAGTGTAAGCTGCTGGGAAACAGCTGCATGAGTCCATGGTAGACTCATTTCCCCCACATCCTTCCACCCCTGCATTTTAGAAAGGAAAGGGATTTCTAATAAGGCAGTGCTGTGGAAAAAGCTTCCTTAGAGAAACCCAGTGGATGATCTGGGAAAAGGCTTGAGTAATGGAGCCTCTTCTGCTTTGTGTGGGCTAAGAGAACAAAACTGCTCCACGCAAATGTTATGGCTGGGAAGGCAAGCTGGAAAGGGAATGATTCATGTGAAATATGGGATGTGCCTGCAGTTCGTGTGAATCAGTGCTATGCAAAGTGGGAGAGGGCTGGGGCAAGGTGAGTGCTCCAGACCTGCCCCGAAGCATGGAAAAGATTAAACATCCTTATTAAAGACCTCGGCAGGAGGTGGTAAGGAGGGTGAGATAGGCTTGGGAAAACCACAGGATGGAAGGTCCCTGGGGCTAGTGTGAGAAGCCAGGGTAGAAGTCTGGGTGGCTGCTGATAGAGCTGTGATTAAGGACAAGCAGGCATAACTTCCTGTGATACTCCATGCAAGCTGAAACAAATCTCTTCAGCTCTCTGCACCTACGCTACCTCATCTTAGGAACATGAGAAAAGAAACGACTGCTGAAAAGCAGCTTTGTGGGCTAAATCTGCACTTTACTGCTTCAGAGGAGGCTAAATGGCAGAGATCAGGGAATCTGTGACCTAGTAATCCTTTTCCTCTCTTTCCAAAGGAGACATTATTCCCATGTTCTTCATGTTTCACAAGCAGCAGAACTTGTGCTCCTAACTCACTCAGGGCTCTCAAAACCCATCGCTGGTTTCTTCTTTGACATTGCCCCTGGCTGAGGTGATGGAGGAGAAGGAGCTTTGCCTTTTGTGTTGTCTCTTTTCTCTCTCTCTCTTGCCAGAGACCTCATGGTGTTGCTGCAGTGATCTGGTGGTGCATGTAAACCGTAACCCTCAGGGACTGATGAGGCTCCAAAGCTGTTGCTTCCTCTTGATGTACCTCTGGCCATGCACTCGAATATCATGGCTGGGCTGGTCCTGTCCCTGACAGTCCCCTGAGGCAACATATTGCTGTGTGCTGTCTGAGACTTTTGTCATGGGTTATATTTAGGCTGTGGATTCTCATTGTTAACCTGTGGGGCTTAATGAGCAGGTGCCTTGCTCATTGCATCAAGCACTTACCTCTTCTGGGCTGTGGCAGCCTTTAAGTGTCTATGTAGCGTGGTCAGGGATGCTGCAATAGGGTAAAGAAAATAAACACCTGGGTAAAACCCCCTGGTTTACCTCTAAATAAAAGAGAGGCATCCTTCTTATTGGAAATAATAATAATAAAGGAAGAGGAAAAAAAGTAGAAGGGACCTTGAAAGATCATCCAGACCAATCCCACTGCCAGAGCAGGAACACACAGGGCAGGTCACACAGGAAAACATCCAGGCAGGTCTGGAATGTCTCCACAGAAGGAGGCTGCACAGCTTCTCTGGGCAGCCTGCTCCAGGGCTCTGCCACCCTCACAGTGAAAAAGTTTTTCCTTCTGTTCACCTGGAATCATCTCTGCTCCAGCTTGCACCCGTTGCCCCTTGTCCTGTCATTGGACATCACTGAGCAGAGCCTGGCTCTGTCCTCCTGATGCTGCCCTTTGCATCTTTATCAACACAAATGAGGTCACCCCCAGGCTCCTCTTCTCCAAGCTAAAGAGCCCCAGCTCCCTCAGTCTTTCCTCACAGGGAGATGTTTCACTCCTTTCAGCATCTTTGTGGCAACCACAAGTCCAAACCCCTTGGCAGGTTATGGGTAACTTCTATGGCTGTAGCCCACTTGGAGGTCCCAGTGGTGTCTCACTTAGAGACAGCATTAAACACGATGCCACCAGGCAGGGCTGGCACTGCCAGATGAGCAAGTGGATCCCTGACTGCCAGAACTACTCCTTCCCTGCACACTCATGGCTCAAAATGCTCTGCAGGGTCTCTCTTGCTAAAACAAAGTGGTCTGGGTGACCAAATGGAAAAAGCAGTCACCAATGATTCACAGATAAGTCCTAAAAATATCTGGCTATTGTTCCTTTCCTCATGCCCCAGCTGGGATGAGTTGTTTTACAGAGGAAGCAAGAAGATAAACAAACAGTTCTAGCATGCGATGGGGGAGGCTGAGGTCCAATTTTGCTCAGCTGCCTGAATTCGGCTCCTAGATCCTCTTTTGCTATCAGACTCTCCCTCTCACAGCAGGAGGGCTGGAAAAGGCATCAAAGACATCCTTGTTGAATGCCAGAGTGGGATAAGTAGGGACATGCTGGCGTGGTTGGGCCACAGTGCTTTTCCTTACCAGGTCACTGATTCAGCTGTGGGTCATCAGAGCTGAGGAAATGATGCACTGCATTGCTGGCATGGCCTCGGGGTAGGAAGCTGCTGTGGTGGGTGTCACCGGTCTGGACGTGGTCCTTCTGCAGCACCTGGTGGTCCTCCGGTCATGCTGCAGTGTCTGATGAGACACCCCTGTGAAATGATCCTGCTGATGCCAGCCTGGCTCTACAGCTCCTGCTTTCTGTGCTTATGCCCTGCCTGGTTCAAGCTGAGCCACCTCTTTTTTTTTCTTTCCCTACATGCCAGCATGACTGTCACCTGCAACCCTGTCACCTCTAGGTTAGTCTTCATGAGGACAGGGAGGAAGCCCAGCACTCATTAAGCTGAAAAAGCCCAACACAGAAGAAAGCACAGGCTGGGGGTGGTCTTTTCTGCCAGGTACCCAGGGACAGAACAAGAGGACACAGTCTCAAGCTGTGCCAGGACAGGTTTAGGCTGGATGTTAGGAAGAAGTTCCTCACAGCAAGAGTGATTGGCATTGGAATGGGCTGCCTGGGGAGGTGGTGGAGTCACCATCACTGAAGGTGTTCAAAAGGAGGTTGGATGAGGCACTTGGTGGCATATTTAACTAATTAGGTGGTGTTGGGGGATAGGTTGGACTTGATGATCTCAGAGGTCTTTACCAACCTGGTTGATTCTGTCATACTGCAAGTGGCATGAACCTGAGTGCATCGGCACAGAAAGCATTGCTCGTGAGGAAGCTCCTTGCAGCAGTTTGTTGATCTCTAACAGCTCATTTCAGGTTTGGTGGTGGGAATGTTTTGGTATCATCTTTAATCCATTCAGAGAGGACATTGGTCCCTCATGTCATCACACATGGCTGCACTTGTGCACATTTCCTACATCACAGCAAGGGATTTAGCTCAGAGCCTCACATGGCCTTGATTTGCCCCCCTGATGCTGTCCAAAACAAGAAAAATATGGAGCGAGGCAGCACTGCTTCAGTCATCAGCTCTGCAGCTGGTGGGAATCAACCCAGCTCCTTGGGTTTCTCTGGAGCTACACCCTGACACATCAAAAACAGAGGAACCCCTTCTGTGTGAGGGGTTGCACCAAAACCTGTCTGGATCTCAGCCCTGGCACAAGGACCCACTCCAGCAATATTTAATTTTCCAAGCACCATGCCCAGCTGTGGCTTTGCTGTCCTTGCAAGCTGACCACCCTTAGCAGAGCAGGAACAGCACATCTGTCTCAGGGCTGCCACAGTGCCCCTGGGCAGCAATGGCTGAGAGGCATTAGAGGGAATTAGGCTGCCCCAGAAGCTCCAATCTCGATGTTTTCTCTCCAACAGCTGCTTGCCAGCTGGGGAGATAAAGCCAGAATAATTGTTTTTTTTTCAGGGTGATGGGGGGAGAAGTCTTTCCAGTAACCTCAGGCCCAAGCATCTCTTCTGGTGTGGGTACATCTGAGCCTGGAGCTTGAGTTTGGTTTCCTGATGTCTTCCACCACACCTCTCAGTCAGAGCATCCCCAGGCCCTGTGAGTCTGCCAGCCCAGAGCCTGGCTCTGCTGCTGAAGGAGCTGCTCTTGAGCTTGGTTTAAATCCATCCTGCCTGAAAGGATACCCACACCCTTCAGTGTGTTCAAACAGGAGCACCCAGGATGAAAAAGAGTAGATTTACCCTGGATATTAGGAAGAATTTCTTTCTGATGAGGATGGTGAGACACTGGAACAGGCTGCCCAGTTACTTGCTGCTTTGGTGGGTTGGCAGTCTGTACACCAGGTCAGGCTGGGCAGGAAGTGTCTGACCCCTTCCACACAGCCTAAGTATCCATCACACAGCACTGCTGCTACATAACCCCAGGTATCAGTATAAACTGGAGACTGACCTGTTGCAAGGCACTGAAGGGGAAAAGGACCTGGGGGTCCTAGTTGATGGGAGAATGATCATGAGCCAGCAGTGTGCTCTCATGGCCAGGAGGGCCAATGCCATTCTGGAGTGTATTAGAAGGCCTGTGGTTAGTAGGTGGAGAGAGCTTCTCCTCCATGTCCACTCTGCCCTGGTGAGGCTGCATCTGGGGTATTGTGTCCAGTTCTGGGGCCCCAGTTAAAGAGGGGCAGAGAACTGCTTGAGAGAGTCCAGAACAGAGCCACAAAGATGAGGAAGGAAATGGAACCTCTCTTTTATGAGGAGAGCCTGAGGGAGCTGGGGCTCAGCTGCTTGGAGAAGAGGAGACTGAGAGGTGACCTCAGCAATGTTTATAGCTGTGTGAAGGGTGAGTGCCAGGAGGCTGGAGCCAGGCTCTGCTGGGTGATGCCCAACGCCAGGACAAGGGACAATGGGTAGAAGCTGAGGTGTAGGAAGTTTAATGCAAACACGAGGAGGGATTTTTTCCCTGTGAGGGTGACAGAACCCTGGAACAGGCTGCCCAGGGGGGTCATGTAGTCTCCTTCTCTGGAGACATTCAAGACCTGCCTGGATGTGTTCCTGTGTGATCTTGTCTAGGTGATCCTGCTCTAGCAAGGGGGTTGGACTCAGTGATCTCTTTGGGTCCCTTCCAGCCCCTGCCATCCAGTGATCTCTAGGTCTTTTCAGCTCTTCCTGTAGCCTGGCCTGAGGCACTTCTCTAATGGCATTTTGAGTCTTATCACCTTTCTCTCTGCTTCAGACACCCGTAGAGATCCATGCTGCCATCCCATCACTGGCTGGATCAGTGCGACCTGCTCTGGGTATGCAGCCAGCTTGAAGGTAGTGTAGGGAGGGAAAATTGGCAGAGCTGGGAATACTCCTCATGGTCTTTATTGGAGAACCTCAATCAGCCCTCTCAGCTTCCTGCCCTGGTGCACCTCTGCCCAGAGCTGCAAGTGTGAGGTGAACTTGGGGAATAGGTCATTGGATAAAGGAAGGTAGGGAGAAGCCAACATCCTCATGTGGTGCCTGGGTGTCTTGGGCAGCTTGGACACCTCGGAGAAGGAGTCTCATGGCTCCAAGTCCCTTCAGATCAAAGATTCCTTGTTGGACTGGATGATCTTGGAGGTCTCTTCCAACCTGGTTGATTCTATGATTCTATGATTTGAGTTCTTCACCAAAAGGCACAGCAAGCAGCCACCTCTGCTCAGGGTTTGATCCCAGCCTTTGTCCTCTCTCTGGCTGCCTGTTCCTTTCCCTGAGCACCTGGGAATGGCTGACTAATGAAGATGTGCAGATGGTCATCAAGTTCTGCATTATGCAGCACATGGCTAAAAATAGCCAAGGTTGCAGTTCCAGGCCTGGCTCTGCTGGGAGAGATCCACAGAACAGAGTCAAGAAGTGATTTGTCCCCTGGTGCCATGGCAACAGATCTCAAAATGTGAGTGGCAGGGCAGCAGCAGTGTGGCAATGCTCCACTGCCGTGCAGGATGACCTTGGAGAAGTGACAGCAGCAGGCAGATCATCATTCCTGCTTGTAGGAGTCCCTCCTGCAGCCCTTTTCTCCACTCTGCAGCCATCAGCCCATGGCTGGCAGGAAAGAAGAGGCTTGTGAGGAAGGATAAAGTAAGACAAGGAGAATGTGCCTTGTGGCCTTTGTGTTTGGGTGGCAAAGATAATGACCACAGAATCATAGAACAGCTTGAGTTGGAAGGGACTTTAAAGGTCATCTAGTTCTAGCCCCCTGCCATAGGCAGGGCCAACTACCACTGGATCAGGTTGCTCAAAGCCTCATCCAGCCTGGCCTTGGACACTCAGGGATGAGGCACCCACAACATTTCTGGGGAACCCATTTCAGTGTCTCGCCACTCTCATGGTAATGAACTTCTTCCTGATGTCCAACCTAAATCTACCCTGCTCTAGTTTCAAACCATTGCTCCTCATCCTGTCGCCTCAGGCTCTTATAAAAAGTCCCTCTCCAGCTTTCCTGTAGCTCACTTCAGGTACTGGAAGGCTGTTCTAAGGTCTCCTCAGAGCCTTCTCTTCTCCAAGCTGAACAGCCTCAAGTGCCTCAGCCTATTCTCATGAGAGAGATGCTCCAGCCCTCTGATCATTTTCATGGCTTCACTCCCTTCATATCTTTCTCATGCTGGGGTCTCCAAGAGCTGGACACAGTACTTCAGGTGGGGGTCTCACAAGAGGAGAGAGTAGAGGATGAGAATCACCCTCCCTTGACTTGCTGGCCAGGACACAACAGGCTTTTGGGGCTGCTGGATAATCTAGGAATGTTGCTTGCGAGAAGTTGTCATTTGCATCTTTGGTTTCCACTCTGTTCTCACCTGCAAGTACAGGTTGAATATCTTGGACCTTATTTTTATGTGGGACGTGATCTGCCTCAGTTTTCAGAGGAGACTTGGGATTTTATTTTCAGGAGTATGATAGCTTGGGTGTTCCCCACTCCCCCCACACATTAGAAATCACCCAGACTAGACTCAGCAGGCTCTGGAAATTGGATGAAGCTTTATATTTACAGCTTAGCACAATGTACAAGCAGATAGTTACAGTTATAGACAGAAATATGCAAGGTAAAAGGTAATATGGAAACACAGCAGCCCTCCCAGAAACCTGAGACCCCAGGAGGGGCTCCCAACCACCCTTCCACCTTCTCCCACCCCTCTCTACCTTACCCCAGGTGTTGCCTTGTGCCCCAAGGAAGAATGGAAGGTTGGCCAGTGGGGTTAGGAAGCAGGTGGATTCATCAGGTCAGGTTAGAGAGAGAGAATGCAGCCCAAAGCCCAGGCAGTGCCCAAATGTCTTATCTATATTTACAATCTTGTTGTATCTCTCAGCAAGCCTATGAGTGAAGCAGACATCACCATTGTTTCTCTTTCACAGCCTGTAATCTAGTTCTTCTCACCAAAACATGCCAGCTAGCTTCAAACCAGCACAAGGAGCTTGAGGTTTTTCATAAGCTTGGCTCTGAATACATTAGGTGGCCTTGTTGGAAGTGGGCAGGAGGGCAGCTCAGGTCTCTCTGAAACCCCTTAGCAAGTAGCCAAAAATGAGACAACCCAAATCATCAGCTCTGCAAAAGTACCCCTGGCTGTAGGGTGACTTCTGTATCTGGGCTTCATTCAGATGGCCACAAGTGTTTGATGGCCATGAGTATTTGCAGTGAGTGAGGGAAGTGGTGTAAGAAAAGTGAAATGGAAAGAGGTACAGGCCCAAATGCTTGGGTAGAGAAGAGGAACTGAATCACAGCCACATTTTGCAGAAGTCTCTCTCCCCACTCACACTTCTGCTCAGTGCTGTGACCCCCCCTGCAAAGAGGTTTTCTCCTCCACGGAGCAGGGTCTGAGTGGTAGGTGGGAAACTCTGAATTTTAAGGCTGGTGAACCTGGTTCAGTTGAGTGAAAAGTTAGAAACATTGAGGAAAAATATAATTCAGGTCTGAGATTAAATTTTATGTGCAAACTCTCAGCTCTTGTGATAGAGATATACTTATCATAGACCTTGTGATAGAGACATACTTGTGATAGACCTTATGATAGAGACATACTTACAGTAGACCTTATGATAGAGACATACAGAATTTTCTTTAAGGTAGATCTATCTCACCTTGCTCTGGTGAGACCCAACCTAGAGTACTGTGTCCAGCTCTGGTGCCCCCAACACAAGGACAGGGATCTGTTGGAGAGGGTCCAGAGGAGGCCAAAAAAAATGATCAGAGGAGCACCTCCCCTGTGGGGACAGACTGGGAGAGTTTGGTCTATTCAGCCTGGAGAAGAGAAGGCTTCAGGGAGGCCTTTCAGGAGCCTTCCCGTACCTGAAGGAGGCTACAGGAGAGCTGAAGAGAGACTTTTTACAAGGGCTTGTGGTTACAGGCTAAGGGGAAATGGTTTGAATCTAGAGCAGGGTAGATTTAGATTGCACCTTAGGGGGAAGTTCATTAGTATGAGGTTGGTGAGACACTGAAACAGGTTGCCCAGAGAAAGCTGCGAATGCCTCATCCCTGAAGGTGTTGAAGACTGGGCTGGATGAGGCTTTGAGCAATGTGGTCTAGTGGGAGATGTCCCTGCCTCTGGCAGGGGCTTGGAACTAGATGACCCAGTGCAACCCATTCCATGATTCTATGCTTTGTCAGTGTGGCTGAAGAAAACTCCCCACCTTTTTCTGCCAGCCCCTTTGGCAGCAAAGTTACATGTGCTGCAGAGAGAAAATTTTGTCACTGAGGAAGGGACCTCCCCATTTCCAGATAGCTCTCTTGGGCAGGTGTCTCACTTCCTTGTCTGGGGCTGAGCAGGGAGGCAGGAAGGGGAAGCACAATAATGCAATCAAATCAAATCTAGCTGTGAAGAACAGTCACCAGCATTGCTTCTGGGACTGGACACCCATTCTGCTGCCAGAGCAGGTTTAAGCAGATGTGTGAAATGATGAGTTGCTTGAAATAAAAAGCTGCTAAGAAAGACTTTGCATTGCTGGAGCATATCCAAAGAAGGGCAGCAAAGCTGGTGAAGGGTCTGGAGAACAGGTCTGGTGAGGAGCAGCTGAGGGAGCTGGGGTTGTTTAGTCTGGAGAAGAGGTTGAGGGGAGATCTCATTGCTCTCTACAACTCCCTGAAAGGAGGTTGCAGTGAGGTGAGGGCTGGTCCCTAGTATCAGATTGGTCTCTAGTATTTCTCTCTAGTATCAGGTAATAGAATGAGAGGAAATGGCCTGAAATTGTGCTGGGGGCAAGGAGGGGATAGGTTGGAGATTAGGAAAACATTCTCCACTGCAAGAGAGTGTGGTGAGGCATTGGGACAGGCTGCCCAGGGAGATGGTGGAGTCACCATCCCTGGAGGTGTTCAAGAAATGTGTGGATGTGGCACCTGGGGATGTGGTTTAATGGCCACAGTGGTGTTGGGTTAACAGTTGGCCTGGATGATCTTAGAGAATTTTTCCAACCAAAGCAATTCTATGATTCTGTCTCTGATGTAATCAGCACAGCAAGAAAAAATATGCTGCAGGGATCAGACACGTGCAGGACTCAGATGACTCCCCAGTTCTGTCCTTTAAGCTGCTGCCTGAGAGCATCTCTGAGCACAGCCCTCAAAAACAGTGCTCACATAGGTGCAGTTCTCTTGGCTAGAGTTGGCACTTGTTTTGTCCTGGGAAGTGTTGGTATGCCTCAGCCCAAGACCAGAGGCAGCACCTTGCCCCAGCTTTGCATCTTTTCCTGCATATTTGGATGACCAGAGCATGGCTGGGGTAATGGGGAGGTGACAGCACAGCACCTCCCTGCACTTTCTCATTTGTGCTTTCCACTGTTGATGGCCTCTAAGAAAGCAGAGCTCATCCCCACAAAATCCAGACTGCCCTCTGATACTAGTCAAGATCTTCCCTTTGGTGACAGAGGCCTGTAGAGATTTCACACATGATTTCATGTGTGAAATCATGCCTCAGACAGGGCAGGTGAGGAGCTGTGTGCTCACCAGGATCCCACAGGAAGGGTTACAGTGCAGGTGGAACTGCTATGGAAATCCCCAGGCACCTTTGCAGGGATTATCCATCACAGCAGCTAAAATGTACAAGTATTTACTGGGCATGGTTTCAGCTGCTTATTGATCTGCAGATCCCTGTGACCACCCCACCAAGTTTCACCTATGGGTGCTCCTCAACCAACCTGCATGCTCTCCTCCTCATTGAGGAGCTGGCACTGCACAAACACCCTTCCCAGCCAGAGAGCCCTGGGGCTGATTTCCAGCTGCAAGACCAGCAGTGGGGCTGGGGTGCTCTTCACCCATCCCATGGAGTTGTGCCCTGCAGAAGGTGCCACTCTTTGCAAGGCATCACCATAGACTTTCCTCCACCACTCTAAAAAGACAAGGCTATTACTAGGGTGAAAATGTCCACTGCCCATTTCTCAGGAGCTATTTTCAGCTGAGTTTCAAGCCATGGCCACCCTGCAGAGGAAGCCCACAGAGCCTCAGCACCATTAGCTGCGGTGCTTGGTGCCATGCCCAGCCCTGGCAGGAGCAAGGTAGCTGTGGTGGCTATTAGAAGCTATCATCAGTCTTCAGCCAGGGGGGCTGCAAGACAGGGAAGTGATTAGGAAATGGTAACCTGAGTGATAAGTCATCTATCAAATGGACTTATTAACCTAAATGTGTCAAAGAAGTTTCCACTGAAAAGAGGAAAAAACCATGGTTACTCTTTACTAATTTGAGCTGATTTAAAATTGGAGAAAGAGACCAATTTGTAATTTTCTTTTATGTAAGCCACATTGCTTAGCACAGCTCCAGGTACCACGTGCTTGTTTGTTCACCTGCCTCCAGCCTGCAAACAGCCAGCAGTAAAGAAAGGTAGTCTGGGATTGCAGGATGAGGAGAGGCTCAATTCTCACAGCAGCTCTCGTTCCAGGGATCATCAGGTGCTCTCTAAGAGACTAACACCACCTTCCATCTCTTCTTGCATTCTCTGCCCACAGAGTCTTCTTTGCAGACAGATGAACCTGTGCCCTGAGCTGGCAGGATGTGAGCCAGCTCAGACTGAAAGCCATGTAGCTAGCCCTGGTTAGCTTGGTTCCCATCCAGCTGGCTTGGTGCACCAGCAGAGCACATGTGTTTGTCAGCAAGGATTGCAGATAAAGCCTCACTGCCTTTCAGTGGCACAGAGATGGTGTGGGACCTAGAACTCTGCCCAGGGAGGTGGTGGAATCACTGTCTCTGGAGGTGATCAAGAAAAGACTGGATGGGGCACTTAGTGCCATGGTCTAGTTGATTGGACAGGGCTGGGTGATAGGTTGGGTTGGATGATCTTGGAGGTCTCTTCCAAACTGGTTGATTCTATGATTCCTTCTGTGAAGGTCAGGACTGTGCAGAAGTGAGTAGTGCCAAGCTGTGAGGCTACTGGGGATGAAAACTTGCTTCAGAGTCACCAGGCTGTGAGAAATCAAGCAGCATAGGATCATTCCAGCCCAAAGAAACTACACAGCCATGCCTAGTTTACTGTGAAACCAAGAGAGAATGAACCACAAAGCTGGAAAGTCTGGAGCCAGTTCCTGTTCTACCCCTTGCAAATTCATTCCTTCCCCAAGCAGCAAAAAATAGCTCAGCTC
The DNA here is from genome assembly GCF_015220805.1 of Pogoniulus pusillus. Lineage (NCBI taxonomy): Eukaryota > Metazoa > Chordata > Aves > Piciformes > Lybiidae > Pogoniulus > Pogoniulus pusillus. The sequence continues at coordinate 8,635,790 of NC_087288.1, read as the reverse complement.
TTCCACTCCCTGGCAAACTCCAACCATTTTTATAAGCAAATACCAAAACCAAATCAAAATATTTTTGAGGTCTTGAAATGTTGATTCACTTCATGTTCCAGCCATAGAGGAAATAAAGGGCTAAAGATCAACACTGTTTTGATGCTCTTGTCTAAAATGGGAAAAGAAATCATGGCAACTCCAATGTGTTTAGATAAACTTTGCCTCTAGCTCTGTGTTTCTGCCTGGCTACTGCCTTACTTAGTGGGTGTCATTATCAGGTGTATGGTTGCTGCTGGTCTTCTGCTGGGTAAGGCCTCTTTGGCCATAGACTCACAGATTGCATTGGGTTGGAAGGGACCCTCTAAAGGCATCTTGTTCAATGCCCCTGCAGTCAGCAGGGATGCCTCCAACTAGAGCAGGATGCCCAGGGACACGTTGAGTCTGATCTTGAACCATAGAATCAGAATTGTCAGGGATGAAAAGGACCTCAAGGATCATCTTGTCCACCCCCCCTGCCATAATCAGGGGCACCTCACCATAGATCAGGTTGCTCAGAGTCACATCCAGCCTGGCCTTAAAAACATCCAGGGATGGGTCTTCTGTCACCTCCCTGGGCAACCTGTGCCAGTGTCTCACCACTCTCATTGTGCAGAACTTCCCCCTGATGTCCAAACTAAATCTCCCGAGCTCCAGTTTCAAACTCTTGCCCCTCATCCTGTCACCATAAGCCCTTCTAAACAGTTCCTTCCCAGCCCTCCTATAGGTCCTCTTCAGATATTGGAATGTAGCTCTCAGGTCTCCCCAGAGCCTTTTCTTCTCCAGGCTGAACAGCCCCAATTCCCTCAGCCCGTCCTTGCAGCAAGGGTGCTCCAGCCCTCTGATCATATTGGTGGCCCTCCTCTGACCCTGCTCTAGCAGATCTAGGTCTCACTTTTGCTGGGTTCCTCCCCAGAGCTGGACACAGTCTCCTAGGAGAGGTCTCCCCAGAGCAGAGAAGCAGAATCCCTTCTCTCCATCTGCTGGCCATGCTGCTTTTGATGCAGCCCAGGCTGCCATTGGCCTTCTGGGCTGCAAGTGCCCATTGCTGGCTCATGTGCAGCTTCTCACCCATTAGTACTCCCAAGTCCTTTTCTGCAGGGCTGCTCTCAATCTCATCATTCCCCAACCTGGGTTGATACTAAAGGTTGCCTCAACCTAAGTGCAACCTTGGCTAGACCAAGTGATGCCTGACCTACGTTTGCTGTACCAAGGAAGACCCTCAGGCTGTTCAGAGGTGCAGAGTGCTGCCCTAACCCAACCCATTCTATGAAACTAAGCTATCTTTTGCTGTAGACTCTTATTTACACTTGTGGTTGGTGAGTTTTCCACACCAGGAAAAGAAAGACAAGAAGGAAGTGTTCTGTCTTTAGTGGCTGGAACAGGCTGCCAAGAGGAGTTGTGGAGTTTCCCTCTCTGGAGATACTCAAGCCCCACATGGACGTGTTCTTGTGTGATCTGCTCTAGGTGATCCTACTCTGGCAGGGGGGGTTTGACTGGATGAGCTTTTGAGGTCCCTTCCAGCCCCTTCCAGTCTATGCTGGAAGAACTCAGCAAGAGGAAAGGAGAAGGAAGTGACCTGTTCCTCCTGGAAAGGTAGTGTGGTGAAATACATCATGAAGTTCAGTGCTAAAGAGAACTAAATCAGTTGAGTTTAGTTCATATCCTGAGAGCCATAAATGTACACAGGTGAAATTTTATGAGCTTTTAAAAAGGGCTTTATGAGCTTAAGGGGAGAAGCAGTATAATTTGAAACTAGGAATGGAAAAGTAATGTAATATGGATTGTGGTAAACCTAGAAAAACCTGTTAACTTAACCTACAGAAGGACCATAAAGCATAAGCAAGGAGAAGAGACCCAGGGATCTCTTTTATACTTCTGGACCTTGATCCCATCCTCTTTTGAAGATGTAGTACCCACTGAAATTGCTCTCAGGTCAGTTCAGGGGTCTGAAGTACTCAGGCACCAGTGTCTCCAGGGGAAAAAATGAAAAAGAGGGAAAAATGGAAGACTTTGGCAAGCTCTGATGGTTCTGCATCACTGCACCCTCTGGATTTCCCTATGGGGACTAGAGGTTGTCCCTCTGCATATGTAAGAAGCAAAGTCCTAAGACATGTAAAGATGTCTGATCCTGCCTAATTGATGTGAGATGGTGGCCTGTAGCCTCAGCTGAGACATCTGAATACCAAAGTATGGTATCTCTAGAAGGTCCTCTTTTGTGAGTACACCAAGTGCCCTTAAGAGCAGTAGGGGAAGGCTGAGAGTTGTGCAGGCCCTCTGATGTTACTGGCATATAAGTGAGCAAGACAGATGTTCTCCTGAACACTGACCCCTCCTGGGTGCTTGCTGAGCTCTGCTAATGCCTGAAGCTGTCAGTGACATCTCCTGCTCTGCTGTGCTTCAGCAGAGGCTATCAGTTCCTCTGGATCACAAGTCAGCTTGAGGAAGTTTTTGGGGAGGGGAGCTAACGTGTGGCTTAGGTCAGGGAAAGACTTGAGGAGGAAGACTCTAACATCATGAGAGTAGCGAGAGCCTGGAATGGGTTGCCCAGGGAGGTGGTTGAGGCCCCGTCCCTGGAGGTGTTTAAGGCCAGGCTGGATAGGGCTCTGGCCAGTGTGATCTAGGGTAGGGTGTCCCTGCCCATGGCAGGGGAATTGGAACTAGATGATTCTTGTGGTCCCTTCCAACCCTGACTGATTCTATGATCAGCTGTGTGCTGGAGGCCATGGTTAGATAGGGCTGAGAGCCGTCCCTGATAACTGCCAAGCTGACTGCTCAGTTTTCAGTAGCAACCTTCCCACAAGCTGGAATAAGCCAGCCTAATGGATCAGTGGGATGTTATGTGACTGGGTTGCTTTGGTTTGGTGACATTCTGCTTGCTTCTGACAGTACTCCCTTAGACTTCATACTGTTTGGAGTGTGAGAAGGCAAGCTGGGCCCTAGAGAGTGGCACATCACAGAAGAAGTCTGTGACTAACCACCCCACTGTTTCAAAATCAGCTGCTTAGGAGTGAATTTTCAGCAGGCAGCCAGATCTGGAGCAGGAAAAAGGGCAGGAGCCTATTTCTGACCTCTACTCACAGGCAAGAATTTATGCTAAGACAGGAGCAGCCGTCCAGCACCGCATTTGAGACACGGTCTTCTGTAGCAGAGGCTTCATGCCAAACAAAACATTTCCCCCTTGTCAGTAATCAGATCTGGCTTTGATAGAAAAGCCATCAAGAGAATCCTCGTGTTGTGCTAATATCTGAGCTTCGCCTTCCTCACTTGTGTTTGCTTTTATATATACATGGCCTTAAAGCTCCCCTTGTTAATGCACCGAGTATGTGTAAGCAATTAACAGAAGATTGTGTTTGATTCTGACTTAGAAGAAAATCTCCAGAGAAGTCAGTGTTCATTACTCAGCGAGCAGCCCTTTCAGCCATGAATGGTGACCTTGGCAGAAGGTCCTGGAGCTCTCAGAATTAACAGAGAAAGTTTTAATAATGGCTGGTGCGTGTTAAAAAACCTCTAATCCGTATGAGTAGTGCATTGTTTGCTGGTGAGGAGATGCTTGGCAGATACCTAACCCCTTACAAGTGCAGATGCTGAGCTCATTGTGCTTTCAAGAGGTAGGTTTGGTGACACGCTGCAGAAAGGAGCTTTGGAAACTGTTCTTTGAGGTGTGTAAACTGCAGCGCAGGAAGTCTCACCCCAACGTGAGGAGGAGCTTCTTTGCTGTAAGGGTCACAGAGTGCTGGAGTGGGATACCCGGGGAGGTTGTGGGGTCTCCTTCTCTAGAGACGTATGAAACCTCTCTGGATGTGTTCCTGTGTGACCTGCACTAGATTAGATGATCCTCTTTGGCAGAGGGGTTGGACTCGATGATGTCCAGAGGTCCCTTCCAACCCCTAACATCCTGTGATGCTGTGATGTACTCTGAAGGATGTTTTGCAGCTCGACAAAAGCATAAGGATGGCTTAATGGGAGGCTGTGGTGTTCAGCCAGATGTTCACTGGGAATAGTGTTTTTCCATGGCAGCATGGTTACAGAAGTGGTTGTGAGCACGTTCACCAACTCATGTGACCTGAATGAGTTTTCTTAATGAAAAAAATGGCCTTGGTGCATTGATTCCATTTGCTGCTGTACCTGCAGCCATACTTGGCTCTTTGTGAACAGTGCTCTGAGAACTCTCTGTGTCTTTTGAACTCACCGAGCCTCCAAAGGGGCAAAGGAGAGATGTTAGTCTCATAGAATGGGTTGAGTTGGAAGTGGCCTCCAAACATCATCTACTCCAATTCAGTTTGCAGTCAGCAGGGGCATCCTCAACTAGATCAGGTAGCCCAGAGCCCTGCTGAGTCTCACCTTGAATATTTCCAGGGATTTCCCTCCCTGGGCAAGCTATTTCAGTGTTCCACTACCCTCATGATGCGGAACTTGTTCCTAACATCCAATGTAAATCTGCTCTTCTCTAGTTTGAAACCATTGCCCCTGTCACTGCAGGCCTTTGTAAACAGTCTCTCTCCATCCTTCTTGTAGCCCACTTCAAGTACTGGAAGGTCACTATTAGGTCTCCCCAGAGCCTTCTCTTCTCCAGGCTGAACAACCCCATCTCCCTCAGCCTGTCTTTGTAGGAGAAGAGTTCCAGCCCTCTGATCACTTTTGTGGCCCTCTTCCAAACCTGCTCCATCAGGTCCATGTCCTGACTTCATGGACCTGTCTTCAGGGTCATAGCTTTCTATGAAGACATAGTTAAGATTTAGGAAGGTCTTGGAGCAACATAGATGGCACTATGGAAGTACCAAGGGCTAGCACACATGTATTGGGAGTGACTTTCTGTGGTGACTACATCTTGCAGCAGCAAATGAAATGAGATGTGCTAACAGGAGCTAATTTTCCCCAGAGTGACAGTGCACTCACTAAAAATAAAGACTGAGGGCATCTTTTGGACCGTAACTTCTCTGTCTCAGAGGATACTGAAGGGACTGCAGCATTACCTCTTCTCAGGAAGGTGGAATTAAGCAGTTGCTTAATTCTAGGCCTGTGTCTTCTTGAAACATGTAGACCATGACTATGGGGAACCATGAATAATCCTAGAGGACTTGAGGTTTTAATCCAAGCCCATTAAAGTCTTTGGGATTCTTTGTGCTGACTTGGGTGGGTTTTAAGAGGGAGCTCTTGGAATTGAGCTAGTTTAGGCAAATAGGTACAGGCAGCAAAGACATTTCCCACAGGCTCATTTTGCCATCAGCAGAAAATACATTCACAGGATCACAGGATGTTAGGGGTTGGAAAGGACCTCTGGAGATCTTTAAGTCCAACCCCCCCTGCCAGAGCTGGACCATAGAATCTAGTGCAGGTTACACAGAGATGCAGCAGAGACTCCACAACCTCCCTGGGGAGCCTGTTCCAGTGCTCCATGACCCTTGCAGTAAAGACATTCTTCCTCATGTTGAGGTGGAACTTTCTGTGCTGTAGTTTGCATCCACTGCCCCTTGTCCTATCCCAGGGCACAAGTGAGCAGATACTGTCCCTGTCCCTTCCTTCTTGACCCCCAGCCCTCAGATGTTTAGATAGATTTACTAGACTCCCTCCCAGTCTTCAGACTAAACAGCCCCAGGTCCCTCAGCCTTTGCTCATAAGGCAGTGCTCCAGTCCCATACTCATCCTTGTAGCCCTCTATTGGACTCGTTCGGGTAGATCCCTGTCCCTCTTGAGCTAAGATGCACAATTCAAACAAATTCAAACAACTCAAAGAATCCAAAGAGATTTTTCATTTTCCCTTTGAAGAGAGATTGTTGGTTTTTTTTTTCCTCTAAAATATTGACACTTGGAGGTTTCTATCAGCTTTGAGGAAAGCTGTTCCCACTTCCTCCTCTCTCTCCTAAGAGATGTTTCTTACTACGTCAGGTACAGTGAGATGTTCTGTGAGCACGGCGTCTCTTAGATCTCACAGTATCACAGTATTATTAGGATTGGAAGAGACCTCACAGATCATCAAGTCCAACCCTTTACCACAGAGCTCAAGGCTAGACCATGGCACCAAGTGCCACGTCCAATCTTGCCTTGAACAGCCCCAGGGACAGCGACTCCACCACCTCCCCAGGCAGCCCAGATGTGCATCAAGATTCATTCCGAGGAGGATGAAAACCTGACAGTGCGGGCTAGACCAGAAGCCACCGAGCAACTGGCAAGTAAGCAGCCTGCTCCAATAGCGTGGCTTCAAAGTTATCCCCTGGTTAGGCTTTCAGCCCTGTTTTTGTTAATGTTCCTCTCAACCAACAGCAATAGGCTAGAGGGGAGCCAAAACACCCTGCTTCGACACCTGCAGACCTTGCGTCTGGCAGCAGCTGGGCGCGTCGCTGCCAACTCTCTGTTGGCGTGGCTGAGGAGAGGGATCCGTGTGGGTTTCAGGGGCTGGAGCCTGGCACTGAACTTTGCCTTTTAGGAAAGGGCAGCTCTGCCCTGCCCTGCTGTCCCACCACGTGCCGGGCGGCGGGATGAGGCAGGCGGCAGGGACAAAGCGTCGCGCAGCACAACGAGGAGTGCTAATATGAGTAATTATTGCAGTATGTCACTCTGCTATTTTAAGGCTGCTCGAAGCGTGCCAAAGAGTGCTCTGGGCAGGGCTTTCATTGCAAACTCCTGCCAAGGCTCTTCCTGAGGGGATGGGGATAAATATAGCCAGCAGAGTGCTGGGCTGCAGCCATTGCAGCAAAGAGCAGTGCTGTGAATGCCTTAGGGTCCTCAGGCTCAGAGAGCAGAAGATAGTTGGAGCTGGCTGAGGTATCTGAATAATCTGGCTGGCTCCAGTGGTGGTGGTTTTCAGGTAGCTTTTAGATATGGGATACAAGAGACATTGGGGAATCAACTTCCAGTTCTGTGTGGGGTCACTTTTATTTCTGGCCCTTGGTGGATTCTTGTCAGAAGTTTCAGGCCAACAGCTTTGCTGTTTGGTTGCACAGCCTCATTGCTGGCCATCTGTTTAATGTTGCTGTTTGCATCGAGTCACAGGGCAGAAAAATTAAGACCAAAAGCAGAATGCCTGGTTGCTGTGAAGCTCTCCTCCTGCTAGTTTTGCATGCAGCTTGATGTTCTCTTTGCTGTCCCCAGGGCTGCCTGAGGTGCTTCACCCAGCTTTAGTATCTGCAGTGCTGTCTCAGGACTGTTCAGTGACCCTGACTGGTCATCTCTTGCACTTGCAGCCCAGAAGGCCAATGACATGGCCAGCAGATCAAGAGAGGTGATTCTGCCCCTCTACTATGCTCTAGTGAGACTTTACCTGGAGTACTGGGGGCCCCACCTCAGGAAGGACATGGATCTGATTGAGAAGGTCCAGAGAAGAGCCACAAAGGTGACTGGGGGGCTGGAGTACCACTGCTGTGAGGGCAGACTGAGGGAGCTGCGGTTGCTCCTTCTGGTACCTGAAGGGGTCCTACAAGAAAGCCTGCAGTGATAGGACGAGAAGCAATGGTTTGAAATGGGAGAAGATTACATTTGGGTTGGATGTTAGGAACAAGTTCTGCACCATGAGGGTGGTTGAACACTGGAACAGGTTGCCCATCTCTGGAGACATTTGAGGTCAGGCTCGACAAGGCTCTGAGCAACTTGATCTAGTTAAGGATGCCCCTGATGACTGCAGGGGGATTGGACTAGATGACTTTTGGAAGTCCCTTCTAACTCAACCCATTCTATGATTCTACCATCTCCAATGCTGTCAGGCTTTGATATTCTATTGAGGTAGTGCAAAGTAATGACTGCCTTGAAGCATCTGTACACAGGGGACTGAATGGGACCACCTTACCAGGACCAAACAATTCATTTGCTCTGCTGCCACTGCAGTGGGGGCCACTGGAAGCTCATGATCCCATGCAGGCAGCAAAGGCTGTGATGGCTTTGGCCTCTCTGAGATCACGACAGCACTTCTGAAGGAAAATGGCACACCCCGTGGGGTGACTGCATGTTTCAAAAGGCTGATTTTCACCACCAGTCCTGCTGGGCAACATTCAGAAGTGCCAGAAGCTGTTTCCTGACTCAGTCAGGGAGCAGAGTATGGGGCAGAACTGTCCCCATGGTGATGTAGAAGTGAAGACATGGTGGACTGTATAACTTCTTGCTTCAGAACCTGTAGTCCCTCCTTCAGGCTCTATCTCTAGGGGCTGGTGTAACTTGTTTCCTCATGCCATTGCTGGTTGTGGGCTGTTGCCAGAGCATGATATTGGTGGCCTTGGCACCAGCACATCCTCTGCTGAGCCCTCTCCTGCTCCAGACCATGGCTATTGCAGACTCTAACATTAGGAGGTCTTGTGCATTTCCTAAGCTGAATATTGATTTGCTTTGAAATTTTCTTGTCTCTGTATCTGTTGGACTCTTCCACTGACTGTTCCTCCAAAAGAGACGTTTGAGTCTTCTCCCCATCCTGGCCTCATATGTGACTTCATCTTCTCTCCCAGCAGAAACCAGGGAGCTTGCTCTAAAGATGAGGTCATGAGGAGCAGCAAGGAAAGCTAATTTTGGGGGAAGGGCTGGGGGGGCATTCCTTCTGCAAGCCAAAAGGTAGATGCCCTTTCTGTTACAGTTCCCTGTTGCATTTTGCATCATCCCCTCCTTTTGCCTAACATCCTGGCTCTCAAAGCCATCTAAGATAGCTCCAGGACAGGTCCTGTCACCCACCTTCTCCTATTCCCCCATGCTAGCCAGGCACATGTTTTGTCACTTCTGCACTGTGGAGCATGCACAGGGAATGGAAACACAGCAGCAAGTTAAAACTTCCCACAGCTTCTAAAAAGTCTGTCATATGTTTGAGAGATTTTTCCAGAGAACACCTCTGTGACTTGGAAATAACTCTGCCACAGTGGCTCAGGAGGCTGGAGGAGAAGTGAAATCCTGGTCAGCTGACTGAAAGAGGTGATTGTGCAACAGCACCAAATGGGCTTTGGTGTCCGTATCTGATAGACCTCATAGCTCTGTAGGCTGCGGGAGGAAAAGACACAGCGCTCCTAGTCATTTTCAGTTCTCTTTCTTTAAGGTGTAAGGCTATCAGGTATTCAAAACTGCCTTCAGTGTATGAGGGAGGAGGTGTGTCTGTGTGATAATTGATCTTTGTTATTGGTTTTATTTATTCATGACAAGAAACCAGGACCAAAGTCAAAGCCGCATCATCACCAAGATGATCAGAGGGCTGGAGCACCTCTGCTATGAGAACAGGCTGAGAGAGTTGGAGCTGCTCAGCCTATAGAAGAGAAAGGCTCTGGGGGGACTGTATAGCTACATTTTGATATCTGAAGGGGACCTGCAGGAAGTCTGGGGAGGGACTATTTAGAAGAGCTTGTGGGGATAGGACAAGGTGCAGTGGTTTGAAACTGGAGCAGGGGAGGTTTAAGTTGGAGATCAGGAGGAAGTTCTGCACAATGGGAGTTGTGAAATACTGGAACAGGTTGCCCAGAGGTGTGGTTGAGGTCCTGTTTCTGGAAACATTCAAGACCAGGCTTAAGGTGTTCCAGAAAAGTCTGATCTATCCAGAAGTGTTCCTGCTGTCTGCAGGGGGGTTGGACAAGGTGACCTTTGAGGGGCCCTTCCAACCCAATGCAATCTGTGACTCTTTTAGACCCTGTATCATTACGTGGGTAGAAATAAAACCCCTAAATGTCTTACTAATTGTCCCAGAAGTTTGTCACAATGTGATGCAGGTAAGGTACCTAGTAATAAGTCAGAACAAAAATGCAAGGAAGAGTCTTCTAGTAAGGTGGTGCTCTTTGCAGCATCTGCACTGCTTTGGTTGTAAAGAATAACAAGTACACAGCACTGGTGGAGCTGCACCTTGAATACCGACCTCAGTTTTTGTTCCTTCACTCCAAGAAGGACATTGAGGTGCTGGAGCATGTCCAGAGAAGGGCAGCACAGTTGGTGAAGGGTCTGGAGAACAGGGCTGGTGAGTAGCAGCTGAGGGAACTGGGATTGTTTAGTCTGGAGAAGAGGAGACTGAGGGGAGACCTCATTGCTCTCTACAGCTCCCTGAAAGGAGGTTGGAGCCAGGAGGGAGGACAGTCTCTTCTTCCTCATATGAGGTGATAGAATGAGAGTAAATGACTTGACATTCTTCTAGGGGAGGGTTAGGTTGGAGATTAGGAGAGCTTTCTTTCCCACAAGAGTGATCAGAGATTGGAATGGGCTGCTCTGGGAGGTGGTGGAGTTCCCATCCCCTGGAGGTGTTTAAGGAATGTGTGGACATGGCACTTGGGGCCATGGTTTAATGCCCATGGCGGTCGTAGTTTGATGATTGTACTTTATGATCTTAAAGGTCTTTTCCAGCTGAAACAAATCTGTGATGCTAAGTGACTTTCCAACAGGGAAGATGCCTACTCCAGCAGCCTTGCTCCTCTGCAGAGAGACCCCTGTACCTGCCAGGAAAGCTGAATCAGTTGTCTGCTACCTACCCTATTTAATCACCTGTTTTTGTGAGTGCCAAGAGCTGGAAAACAGGAATAACAACATGTTTAGAGGTCTGATCCTTTCTCATGACCCACAGGGACTGTTTCCACCACTCATTCCAAAGGGAAAGTTGCAGGTAGCGGAAGTGGAAAAAGTTATGAAGAAAGATAGCTGTGAAGGTTTGGTTTGGACATGTCCAGCCAAGCCAAAAACAATGACTCTTTCCACTTCCCACCCTCATTGTCCCAAACAGCAAACTGGCCTGTGGTTGCACACCAAGACATGCTTCTGACATACTTTCTCTCACTTAAATAAGAGTAGTTGGGTGGGAATGGAAGATTTGGAATTCCCACCTTTCCCCTAGCCTAACCCTTTTCTGTTCTCTTAGCTCACTTCTCTCTGTTACATGCCTTGATTCCCTGCACTGTGCTTCAAAGGAACTGTTTAAAAAAGGATGAGTTATTCCAAGGACCAGAAGTTACCACAGCTTAGCTGCAGCTATAAAGTACAAGACCAACCATGGCAGGCAACATGAACCAAAGAAAAAGCTGCCAGAATAGCTCCGGGGATCTCTTTCATAGAATCATAGTCACAGCATGCATTGGGTTGGAAGGGACACTCAAAGGTCACCTTGTCCAACCTACCTGCAGTCAGCAGGGACACTTCCAACTAGAGCAGGCTGTCCAGGGACACATCAAGGCTAATCTTGAATGCTTCCAGGAACATGGCCTCAATCACATCCCTGAGCAACCTGTTCCAGTATTTTGCTACCCTCATTGTGAAGATCTTCCTCCTGATGTCCAACCTAAATCTCCCTTGCTCCAGTTTCAAACCATTGTCCCTTGTCCTGTCTCTACAGGCTCTTCTAAACAGTCTCTCCCCAGCCTTCCTATAGGTGCCCTTCGGATACAGAAATCATAGGATCAACCAGGTTGGAAGAGACCTCCAAGATCATCCAGTCCAACCTAGCACCCAGCCCTGTCCACTCAACTAAGTGCCTCATCCAGAAATGTAGCTATACAAGCCACCCAGAGCCTTCTCTTTTCCAGGCTGAACAGCTCCCACCCTCTTAGCCTATACTTGCAAGGTAGGTGCTTCAGCCCTCTGATCACCTGCTCAGTCACCCTTGCTCCAGGGTGTTGCACTCGATAATCTCCTCATGTCCCTCCCAAGCCCCTAATATCCTGTGATCATCTGTGTGGCCCTCCTCTGGACCTGCTCCAGGAGGTCCCTGTCCTTCTTGTGTTAGGGGCTCCACAGCTAGACACAGGTCAAGGTTGGAAAAGACCTCTAAAATTATCAAGTCCAACCATCAACCCAACAGTTAGAATCACAGAATCAGTCAGGGTTGGAAGGGACCACAAGGATCATCTAGTTCCAACACCCCTGCCATGGGCAGGGACACCCTACCCTAGATCCTCATACAGCCTGGCCTTAAACACCTCCAGGGATGGGGCCTCAACTGCTTCCCTGGGCAACCCATTCCAGGCTCTCACCACTCTCATGCTGAACAACTTCCTCCTCACCTCCAGTCCGACTCTCCCCACCTCCAGCTTTGCTCCCTTCCCCCTTGTCCTGTCACCCCCTGGTAGCCTAAGAAGTCCCTCTCCTCAGGGCTGCTCTCCAGCCACTCACTGCCCAGCCTGTATTTGTGCTTGGGATTGCCTTGACCCAGATGCAGAAGCCTGCTCTTAGTCTTGTTGAACCTCATGAGAAGGTGGTGCTCTGCCTCCATCTTCACCCATCTAGGATAGCTTCAGAGCAGCAAGTATGGAAGCAATAGCTGCTGTCACAGCTCAGCCTCCTGAAGACTCCCTGGGGGTAGAGAGCTCCTCCCCAGGCAGACTACAAACTCTGCTTGAAATGCCTTCTCTTTTAATTAAAAAATACCAATCTGCTCTGCCTTCACCACAGCACAGATTCCCCACAGGCTGAGTGCTTGCTATCCTGCTCAGACACATGCTCAGCAACAACAACATCTCCCACCACTCCTTGAAATCAAAATGCCTAGTGAGACTCACAGTGTGGGAGCTGAGTAGGTGCAGGCAAGCCTGGAGCTTGTCTGAGAGATCAAGGCCCTTTTGCCAAATCACTGTGGCCTCCAGGCAATGACATCAGCTAGGTCATAGCCACTCAATTCATACAATCATAGAATGGTTTGGGTGGGAAGGGACCTTAGAGGTCATCTAGTTCCAACCCCCTGTGATGTGGGCAGAGACACCTCCCGCTAGAGAGGCTGCTCAAAGACCAGGTTGCTCAAAGCCCCATCCAACCTGCCATTGAACACCTCCAGGCTTGGAGGCTCCTTAACTTCTCATCATCTCACCAGCCTCATGGGCAAGACTTGCTTCCTGATATCTGACCATCCTAATATCTGACCTATAGCTTCTAACAGTGTGAAGCCATTCCCCTTTGGCCTGTCACTCCGTGCCTTTGTCAAAAGTTCCTTCCCAGCTTCCCTGGAGGCCTTCTTAAATCCTGGCTCTAAGGACTCCCTGGAGCCTTCTCCTCTTCAGGCTGAACAGCCCCAGCTCTCTCAGCCTGTCTTCATAATAGAACAGCCAAGAAATCAAAACCTGCTTTATTTCTCTTCGTCATCCAGACACAGAGCCAAGCACAGCACAGGAGAGCTTCCCCAAAGGCATGTAGCTGGTGCTGGTCTGAAAGCCCATCCACACCCACTTTAACCAAGACCCTTCTCGTCTGAGAGCACTGATGGCTGAGAACAAGGCTGAGCTCTCACAGAAACCATGCCAGTGCCTTACCGCTCCTTGGCCAAGCAGTGTAACTTCTTTGTGCTTTGCTTTCCCCAGCTGTAGGACTTAACTAAATACTCTGAGGTGTTGCCTGACAAAAAGCTGCAAGGCCTGGGAGGAACTTGAGTCCCTCTGCTCTGACAACACAGCATATCCCACCTCAGTTAAGTCTCCAGCATGGCTGTTGTTTTCTTGTCTTCAATAAATGGTCCTAAAATGACTCAAAGGAAGTCAGACTTAGGAGAATAATGAAACATGCATGTTAAGCAGCCAGCCTGTGAGGCCTCAAGCTGCACCAAGGGAGGGTCAGGTTAGATGCTAGGAGCAATTTCTTCACAGCAAAGGCTTTCAGGCTTTGGAGCAGGCTGCCCAGAGAGGTGGTGGAGTCACTGTCCCTGGAGGTATTTAAAGGAGGCATGCGTGTAGTGCCGAGTGATAGCAGAGTAGCCGTAGCGGTGGGGTTGTGAGCTCTAGGCGAGCAGCTGGGCTTGATGGCCTGAAAGGTCTGTCCCAGCCTCTGCAGTTCTGTGGTTCTGTGAGTTGTGTCTCACATGCTCTGCTCACCTCACAGGCCGTGAGTGACTCTTCAGGCTGTGCAAGCAGAGAAAGGCTGTAGCTCACTGCCTACATAGGGAGACATCTGCTTGGGATCTCACTTCAGCACGCTCTCGCTGCGCTCTGCCAGCCTGCTCCAGCTGTAGACCTGCAGAGGCTGTGGTGGCCAAGGCTTCATCTTTCATAGCTGGTTTTGGGAAAGAAGCCTGTGATTTTTTTTTCCAGTCAGGTTAGGTTTTCTTGATGCAGTCAACCTGCTCAGTCACTGTCTTGCCTGTACTGGGACAAGCCTGGTATTCCCAGATATTTTTTCTACATCTCTACTCTTTCCTTCCATTGGCAGGGAGTCTCAGCCCTTCACCCCTCTGCCATGAGCTCTGCCTTCTGCAGTTTGGCCCTTGCCTAATCAAGGGAGACAGCTTTCCTGTTGTTACTGTTGAAGCTGCAATAAATAGCAGATCCATTTCTCCATTTATCTGCTTTTTGAAACCCAGCCTGCAATGCCAGCAATAATTACTCTGTTTCTATATTTAGAGATCATCAGCACCTCATGAATATCAAATTGTGCTGTTATTATCTCTGCACAATATGGGCCAGTCTCCTATCAGTGTAAACATTTATAGCCGTGTTTATTGGTAGAACTGCTAGAGAGCCCAAAATAGACAAGGCTGAACAGCAGTGTGCTGATATTTGTTTACTGGGGTAGGCATTAGGAGAGGCAGAAGAGCCAGCTGAAAGTCTGATAGCACAAAGCCCATCTGGCTTCAGTTTTGGGACCCTCACGACAAGAAGGACATTGAGATGACGGAGCAAAGAAGGGCAACACAGCTGGTGAAGTGTCTGGAGAACTGGGCTGGTGGGGAGCAGCTGAGGGAACTGGGATTGTGTAGCCTGGAGGAGAGGATGAGAGGAGACCTCATTGCTCTCAACAACTGCCTAAAAGGAGGTTGGAGTGAGGAGGGGTTAGTCTCTTCTCCCTACTATCAGATGATAGAATGAGAGGAAATGGTCTGAAATTGTGCCAGAGGAGGTTTAGGTTGGAGATTAGAACTTTCTTCCCTGCAAGGGTGATCAGGCACTGGAACAGACTGCCCAGGGAGGTGGTGGAGTCACTGTGCCTGGAGGTGTTCAAGGAATGTGTGGACATGGCACTTGGGGACATGGTTTAATGGCCATGGTCTGTGGTTGATGGTTGTACCAAACGATCTCAAAGGTCTTTTCCAAGCAAAACTGTTGTAAGATTCTAGCATCAGTGTGGAAAGGCAATGGGAACTCTACCTGGTGGGACCTTAGGAGCAAGCTCAGAGAGTCTGCTGAGCCCAAGCACCATCTTTAATCCTCAGCATTGGGCTGCCATGTGCACAGACATCCTGCCCCACAAGCAAATTGCTCTGAACACTTCCTCAGGGTTTGTTTTTAGCCTCTTCCCTTGTCTGGGAGAAGGTGATGTTTAAAGTTCCTGTCTGACTGCTTTGGTAAATCATAGAAACTTAATTTCCACACTAATTTTACTGTCAGTATTAGCTGGCTGAGGGAAAATGGTTGAAGTCTCTTCTTCTGTGCCAGGGAATGGCTGTGTTTGAAGGCATTTGGCCTCTCCAAGCAGTGCATGCTGCTGGCTTGAAAGGAAACTCTGCTCTGGGCACAGACAAATGGTGGAATGCAGAGCCAGGGGGGTGGGGAGGGACTGCTGGTAAATTTGAAGGGCATGGGTGAATGCCAGTGGAGCTTTGCACTCACTTGTTTGGGAGCTTTTTGTTTTGATGGACGACCCACACTGCATTGAGAAGGGCTGATCTAAACCTCTGTCAAACAGCTGAAGCTCAGTGCCTCTGTCTGCCTCCTAAGAGACCTTTCCCCTCTCTAAATCTCCAGCTGAGAAGGCTCCCAGGAGGTGGGCTCTCCCTGTCATCATCTTACAGAGCTGAAAGGATGCTTCACCAGCTCAGCTCTTGGCATGGCTTTCCAAGCCTTGCTTGCCCTGATGTGGCCCCAGCCATGCATGCTGTTTCCATCCGGATTCATGCCTCCCCCTACAAAAGCTTTGCTGTCATTAATAGCTGCAATGCCTGATTGAGTTACCTTCTTCTTTCCCTCACGTTAGCCTAGAGTTACTACTCTGGAATGTTTACTTTGCAGCTCTGGTGCACCTGGGCATGGCTAGGCAGAGCCACCTCCTGGCAGGACCATAAGCCAAACCCTCAGTCTGCTGGCCAAGTACTTGCTTCTGTCAACACCCACTACCAGTGAGATGCCCCCAGCCTGCAGACTGAAAGAGTGAGGTTGCACACCTCAGTACCTAACTCTTCCCACCTCAGAAGAGTGCAGCTATGCTTCATAATAACTCTTTGTGGGGCTGCTGGACCGCAGCTCAGAGAAAATTGTGTCTGATTCATTACCAGCTGTTGGAAGGAGTTAGGCAAGGCAGTGACCATGAAGCTCAAGAATGGGCAGATGAGTTCCTTGGGGACAGGGCTGGTGGGACTAGGGGACACCAAGAAAATAGTAAAACTCTGTGAGCAGAGTTGATTCTGTGAATTTGCAGATCCTGCAATCCCAGTACTTTGGTACATACACACCCAAGCACATCACAGAACCATAGAAAGTTAGGGTTTGGAAGGGACCTCTGGATGTCTTTGAGTCCAACCTCTCTGCCAAAGCAGGATCACCTAGGGCAGGTCACATAGGAATGCATTCAGGTGGGTCTTGAAAGTCTCTAGAGCCAGAGTCTCCACAGCCTTTCTGAGCAGCCTGTTCTGTGCTCCACCACCCTCACAGTAAAGAAGTTTCTCCTCACACTGAGGTGGCATTTTCTGTGTTCCAGTTTGTATCCATTTGCCCTTGTCCTGTCATTGGGCACCACTGAAAAGAGCCTGGCACCTTCATCTTGTCACCCACCCCTCAGATATTTATAGACATTGATCAGATCCCCTCTCAGTTTTCTCCAGACTAAACAGACCCAGGGCTCTCAGCCTTTCTTCACAGCACCATAGTAGAGATGTTCAAGTCCCTTCATCATCCTTGTAGCTCTCTGTTGGACTCTTTGCAGCAGATCCCTGTCCTTCTTGAACTGGGGAGCCCAAAACTGGACACATCCTTTAGTTTCTAGCTCAGAAGGTGAAAACCAGGGCCCACCATCATAATTTCTGCTCCAGACAGGAAAAAGTCAGTAAAGAAAGATGGCTTCTTACCAATTCCTTGTCCCTGACAGCACTCTACTACTCCCACCCAACAGTTTCTGTTCTAGCTGATTTCTAGAATCAACTCTCTTTGCAGAGAAAGCTCTGCCAGAAGAAGACATGAGTAAGCAAGAGAGGAAGCTCAACTGCAGCAAAATGTGAGGGAAAGAGAAAAGAATCATCACGTAAACTCATGCTTTTCTGTTCAGCAGGGTAAATAAATCTCCATCATTCTCTGCAGCTTTGGAGGGACCTTGCTGGCTCCAGCACAGCTGACCTGGAGAGAAAAGCAATATAGGAAGCAGGAGGTAAGGGCTGTGGGGCTTTGCATGGCCCCCACTGCTTTTGTCTCTTGCACAGGGGGATGTGTCCTTCTGGCCAGAGAACACTTGTGCTGGTGTTTGTGTGGCGAGCAAGCTGTCTATGTTTGGTTTGGAAAAGCTACGCTTGCTTAACAAAACCTGAACTTATCCCTGTAATCCTTCCCTGCATCTCCATGGCCAGATTGGAGCAGCCTGTGGAAAAAATTCCTGTCTATTTTCAGAAATAGATAAAAGCATTCAGATTACAGAGTGCAAATCTCAGCTCGAAACGGCTGGAAAAATCCATTCAGCGCCACTGTCACCGACCCCTGTGACCCCTCCAAGTAATGAATTTGAGTCGCCTGTGCCTCTCCCCCGTGCTGCCTGCCTCTCCAACCTCACTCCCAGCATCTGCAAAATAGCAGCCTTGCAGCCCACTGTTTATCCCATGCAGAGTGAGGAGGAAGGTGTTTAAGGACACCAAAGTCCTGGGGTGTGTCCAAAGAAAAGCAACCAAGCTGGTGAAGGGTCTTGAACGCAAGTCTTAAGAGGAACAGCTGAGGGAAGTGGGGCTGTTTAGTCTTCAGAAGAGGAGGCTGAGGGGAGACCTCGTTTCCCTCTACAACTTCCTCAAAGGAGGATGAAGCCAGGGGAGTTGCTCTCATCTCACACGCAACAAGTGACAGGACAAGAGAAAACAGCCTTAAGTTGTGCTAGGTTCAGCATGAATATTAGGACCTTTCTTCCCAGAAAGGGTTCTCAGGCATTGGAGTAGGCTGCCCACAGAGATAGTGGAGTCACCATTCCTGGAGGTGTTCAAAAGACATGTGGATGTGGTGCTGAGAGACATGGTTTACTGGCAGGGGCTTAGCAGTAGTGGTGGGATTGTAAGCTCCAAGGGAGCAGCCAGAGTTGATGATCTGAAAGTTCTCTTCCAACCTCAACAGCTCTGTGACTCTGTGTTTCTCTGGTGATGTGAAAGAGCAGGGTTGGTCAGAATTATAATTGATCTCACTGCTTAAGGCTCTTAGTGAGATCTTTTTAGTCCAGTGTTCGTGGGGCTCACAAACCTTGGCAGAGCTCTTGTGTGCTGAGGCAAAAGGGCTCTGTGCCAAGAAAATAAAAATGCCAAGACTCCACCTCGTTGCCCACACTCACCTCAGGACTGTGCTTGTTGCTACACTGGGAGATGAGTACTGTGTGGTTCCCCCCACTGCTGGAGCTTCCACAGCAAATGAGCCTTTAGCATCACTTAGGAGTTTGTGAGACCCAAGATTTGATGGAGATCACTGCTCATTTAGAAGGATTGTGTGCTTTAGGTAGCTTCTGAGACCTGATGAACTCCTGCACATGATGAATTAGATGCCCTGTTAGCAAGCACAATGTCAAACACAACTGCAGCAAGCCTGCACCTCGCTCATGTTTCACTAGTGGATTACAGGGTGAGCCTTCCTAACTAATAGCGAGGAAGAAGGCATCCAGATGGAGCGTGGCTTTTGAAAGATTAACCTTGGTAGAATTGATTTGGGTTTATTTTTAATTTCAAACTTTGTTTTTCTTTCTGTGATGTTCAGAGCAGACCTGAGACGCTAATAGCATTGTGCTTTGCTCATCAAAATGTCTAAGGGTAATCTTCCTTTGGGATTCGCCCAGCTGACAATCACCGCACTCGTGTCTCCCTCTGACAAAACTGGGCTGAATCCCAGAAGGTTCTGAGCAACTCGGTTTTGAGCTAAGGGGGCTTCAGATGTCTTTCCTTCTTGCATCAGAACGATGAGCAGGATGTGAAAATGTAAAGGAGGAGTGTGTGGCAAAGAGAGGATGCTGGAGAGATTGGCTGCACTGATGATGACTACGCAGTTCAGGACAAGAATGCTGCTGGATATTGTTCCTAGCCCTGCTAACCATCAAGGACCTGTGAGAACCAGCTCACCTCACTGGGAAACTTACTCATGTTGCCCCTGTGCAAGTGTGATGATAGGCTTTGTTTTCATGGATCTGGTGTGGATACAGAGAGGCACAGAGCTGAGAACACCACAAGCAAAACATGTGAATGGGGGACAAGGTATGGACCTGGCGCTTAGGAACATGGTTCAGTGTTGACCCTTCAGTGCTGGGTAGAAGGTTGGACTGGATAATCTTGAAGGTCTTTTCCAAACAGATATATCCTGTGATTCTGTATACCAGCAGCTCATGACCACACTCATGGGCTGTTTGGTTCCTAAATGACTTTACCATATGTTGAGGTATTTGACTGAAAGCTTTCAGCAAGGCAGTCTTTCGTTATGAGAGCTTGTAGTGACAGGATGAGGAGCAATGTCTCTGAGCTGAAGGAGGGCAGATTTAGACCTGAGATTAGGAAGAATTATTTACACTGAGGGTGGTGAGACACTGGAGCAAGTTACCCAGGGAGGTTGTGGATGTCCCCTCCCCAGAGGTGTTGAAGGCCAGCTTGGATGGGGTCTTGGGCAGCCTAGAGGAAGGTGTCCCTACCAAGGGGATGTGGAATTAGATGATCTTTAAGGTCCCTTCCAACCCAAACCATTCTATGCTTCTACAGTACATCTTTCTTAAGTCTTTGTTATATACCCATTGTATGTGTATGTTCAGAGCTGGAGTTCTGTCTGGGTACACCCATACTTGTGCATGTGTCCTTAGAAGTCACACAGATTCACAGACTGGGTTGAGAGGAACACTCAAGGTCATCTTGTCCAGCCTGCCTGCAGTGAGCAGGGACATCTCCAACTAGATCAGGCTGCCCAGGGCCACATTGAACCTGATCTTGAAATGTCTCCAGGGACAGGGCCACCTCCTCCACACCCCTGGGCAACCTGTTTCAGTATTTTACTACTGTCATTGTGAACAACTTGCTCTGAACACACAAGGGAGGAGAAGAGGAGAGTGTGTGTGTGTGTGTATGTACCTTGTGTCTTGAGTGCCAAAATACACTGGGAAGCACAACACACATATTACACTCTGCCTATAAGTCTATTGCTGAGATCAGAATTTGCTTTATCCTACTGCCTTATTTTTAAGGCCTAGAGAAATACTCAGACTAGCCAAAATAATCTGACTCTTGGGCTTGCTTCAGGATTTTCCACATTTTCCAACCAGCTGTCAGATGAAAATTTCAGTGTTTGTAAATGCCTATTGAATTTTAATTGTTTCTTTTTTTTTAATCCTAGAATTGCACCACTTAAAGAAACATGCAAAATGACTCTGAAGAGAGTATAGACATTTTTAAAGCCTCTCTTGAGGCTTTGGAGGAAGTAGTACCACAATCACACAGGTGTCCTGGTGTTGCTGGGGCAGACTCCCAAGCCAGCCATGGGCTACAGGCCATCAGCAGCTCTGAGTCAGCCAGCACAGCTGACTGGAGTTGTCTGCAGGTGTGTCCCACCCCATGACCATCACAATCAGTGTAAAGGAAGGAGCATGCTTGGACTTCTCCACCCTCTCCTGCTCTTGACTGCTTTCCTGTTCAGTGTGGCTGCTGCACATATGCTGGGCTGAGTATAACTTTAGATCTCTTGTGTTGACCTCAGTGTTCATTTGTCTACTTCTTTAAATCCCTTTTCATTTCACCCTGTGGGTCTTCTCCCCTTTTCTTGATTCCACTTTTCTGCTGGGGAGGGGGTCACTGGCTGATAGAGCAGCTGCTGCAGTTTAGCCCCAGGGAGGAACTAAGTGTAGACAAAGGGAAGTGGTCTGACCTTCTCATAACTGGACTGCTTTGAATACAGGCCATAAAGTGGGTTAGTGGTTGCATCTTCCTCCACCTCTGGCTGTAGGAGGTGAGTGTGTAGTAATCATGTGGTAAGCACAGTGCAAGAGGGTAGACCACACTCCAGCACCAGTTTGTTGCTAACTGGGTGTGGGTTGAATGGCACTCTGCTGTCTCAACTCTTGCCCTGCAGCTTCATGCCATACAACCCAATTCATCCCAAGGATGGTGTGGACCATTAGTGTCATTGGGTGGCTGTGCAGGCAGCTGAGAGCTCTTCTAGCAGTAGCACTGGCAGCAAAGTTGAGATCCTTCATTGCTACCTCGAGTAGGACTGCTTACTGGTCATGACTCTGGATGAGGTGCTGGAGCCACAAGGTTCTCCCTGGGAGACCTTTCCACTAGAGTGGGGGAAGAGAGGTGGGCCCCTGCCAAGGGATCTGAAAAAGAGGGGTCTTATGCTCATTAGCTGGTTCTATATTGCCATTACTGGTTTTTGCTGGCTTTATGACTGTGGTCCCTCTTGCCCAATAAAGATCTGGGAATGCAAGTGAGTGGTGGAAACCCATCTCTTTAAGAGCTCTCAGGGAGGGCATGTTTAGTTTTCTCAGGTTTCTAAGTGGAGATTGGAATTCAGTTCTTTATCAAGAGGGGCCATGAGTATATTAAATCCAGATATTTTCTTTGCTGTTAACCACCTGGCAGAAAGGTTAAACTAATTACATCAGATGCATTTTCCCCAATTTTCCTGCTTTTATTATGAATGTGAGGTTTGTGTTAGAGGGGCCAGTCTGACTGATGGGAAATGCAACCTGGTTTAGCCACGGCTCAGTTCTTGGCTTTGCCAGATGACAGAGAGGCCCTCGTGAGAGGCTTGGCATGTGGGAGAGACAAATGTGGCAGAAATGGCCTGACTCTGTGACTGCAGAGCTCCAGATCTGTGTGCCTTATGGAACCATAGCATCACAGAATGGTCTGGGTTGGAAGGCACCTCCAAAAGTCATCCAGTCCAACCCACTCTGCAGTCAGCAGGGACATCCTCAACTAGCTCAGGTTGCCCAGACCCTGTTGAGCCTCACCTTGAACACCTTCAAGGATGGGGCCTCAGCTGCCTCCCTGGGCAACCTGTTCCTGTGTTCCACCACCCTCATGGTAAAGGAAGTGGGTTGGCAGACACTGAGCCAGTAGTGCACAAGAATACATGGCTTAGACCTTGGCTCAGTAGGAGCAAAGAGAGTGATTTTTATGCTGCGCAAATGGCTTCTTACCTTCCTCCTAATGCTCAAGAGGGATTTTTGGGAGCTACTGTCAGGAGGATGATGGGAATGGTGGAGCAGATGTCTGTTTGGTCTGGAGAGGGAGGAAGAGAAAGGACCAAGAAGTGAAAGAGAAGCCATGTGTTTGACACTGAAGATGATATTGTCTCAACAGATTCATACTGTAGTGAATGCCCTAACACACTTAACCTCGACTTGAGCCTTGTAGCATCACACAGGCAAACTGGAGGCTTTGGCCTTTTATGACTCTTCCTTGTGCAGTATTTTGTGGGTTTTGGTTTTGTCTTGGTTGGTTGATTGTTGTTTTGTTGTCTGTATTTTTTTTTTTTTGCTGAGAGTGCCTCAGAACTTGGCCATGTTAAGCTGGGGGCCAGGCTGCAGTGGAAACTTACAGCACTAGGGCTTTCCTGGAAAGCAGCAGTGTTAACTTTTGTCTCCATTCAAAACCAAACTGCCTAGAAGTGCCTGAACAGATTTTTGGTAGGAAAGAGAAAACATTGTGCTCAAAAGAGAGGACAACAATAAGAAGTCACAGCTAAAAAGAGAGGAAAGCAAAATATTATTTGGCCTTTTTCTTTCAAGATGAGATTTAGGCATGAAACTGCATCGTGAGCTGAAGGTCTTGCAACTTAATGACAGATCTTCTGCCATGCTCCCACCAGATGCTTCTGTAGATTGGAAATGAGCAAGAGAGAAGAAATATGGCATTTTCTTACATGATGCAACAAGATGTTGTACTTCCTGGCCACATAAAATGACTTTACAACGGAAACATGCCAGAAATGCCTGAGGGTAACACTAGACATAGCAGAACATTGAGTAGTTTTTTTTTCCTCCCTATTTTTTTCCCCTCCACATTCAATAATGGGACTGAAGGTCATTTTTCTTAACCCCAAGATGGGTGGCTAGAGAGTGAGATCAAGGTTCCATGCTTTGCAGGAAAGAGTTATTGTGTAATCAGAACTCACATGCACATATGGCCTCTGTCACATCTGCTAAAAGAGCTCTTAAGGTTATTTGTTGCAGCAGACTCCTACACTGGTGGCATTATGAAATTAATATTATTAATCTGAATAATTGGATCATTTTTATCATTTGATAGAATGGTTTAGATTGGAAGGAACCTTAAAGATCATCTAGCTCAAACATCCCTGCCATGGGCAGGGACACTTCCCACTATGAGCAGGTCACTCAAGGCCTCATCCAGAGTGGAGTTGAACACCTCCAGGGTGGAAGCATCCACAGCCTTCCTGGGCAACTTGTTCCAGTGTCTCACCACCTTCACTGCTGAGAATTTCTTCCCAATCTCCAGTCTAATTCTGCCCTCCTCAAGCTCTAATTCTGCCCTCCTCAAGCTTCAATCCATTTCCTCTTGTCCTGCCACTACAAGCCTTTGTAAAAAGTCCCTTTCTGGCCTCCTTGTAGCCCCTTTCAGGTACTGGATGGCTGCTCTAAGGTGTTTCTGGACTCTTCTCTTCTTCAGGCTGAACAGCCCAAACTCTCTCAGCTTGTCCCCATGGGAGAACTCCAGCCCTCTGATCATCTTCAGGGCCTCCCCTGGACCTGCTCCAGCTGCAATGTGTCCCTCTTTTGCTGGGGAACCCCAGAAATGGAGAGAGTGCTCCAAGTGTGATCTCAGCAGTGCAGAGGGACAAAGTCCCCTCCCTGTGCTGCTGCTCTCCCTGCTTTGGATGCAGCCCAGCACACAGCTGCCTTCTGGGCTGCCATCGACCATTGCTGACTCAGGGGGAGTTTGTCACTGACAGACACCCTTAAGTCCTTCTCCTTGAGACTGCTTTCAAGCCACCCTTTACCCAGCTCCTATTTGTGCTTGGGCTTGCCCAACCCAGGTGTAGGACCTCGCACTTGGCCTTCTCTGATACTGGTTATTCTTGTTTTCTGCTAACGCATGCATGCCAGCACCATCCACCTCTGGAGCGACTAGAAACACAGTGGGTAGTTTTGGTGTCCTCCAAGCAAAGCAGGGAGAAAATACACCTCGATTCTCTTTGCTATCTTGAAACTATGCAAGAGCTTTGCAAAATATTTGAGCTGCCAGGGGGCTGCCAGCTCTGTGCCAAGGTCAGTGTAACCTCTACAAACACTCCCACCATTTTCTTTAGGCTTTACATTCACTGAAAACATCAGAGCTGCCTGTTAGCACAAGGGAGGGAGAAGAGAAATAGCCAATCTTAGAATTCATGGTCTGTAGGGAATTGACCTGCACTGAGCTCAGAGGGCTGAGTGGCAGGTGATGAAGAGGCAGGCAGTGAGAGGGTTCAGGTGCCGCTTGCAACAGCGCAAATCTCTCTTTGGCGTAAGCAACGCTTTACACTTTACACAGGGCAGAGGAGAAAACACCACTGAGGAGTAAGCTGAGAGACCTGGCAGATCTTAATGCCTCAGTTAGGGCTCTTTGCCTTGAAGTCAGCTTTTCCACACTGATGCACATATGCTCTCTTAACCACAGTGCTATCCAAAGCCTCCATCTTGGTCAGCGTTTCATCATTCACACTGCAGGAATTATCATTTCCTCTAGACATGCTGACAAAGCTCCCTGGTTATTGCTCACAGCATGTCAGAACTGCTGGTTTGGCTTTGGAAAGCCACATGCTTTTTTTCTGAAGCCAGCTCAGGGCCCTCTGTGCAGGCTTCAGCCGCTGTGCTCGCTTTCAGCCTGGAATGCTGGATCTTGTCCACCGCGAGCTAGAGCAGAGGAGAGCATCGGCCTGAGACTGCATCTCACATGACAGGACATACATTTTTCCATAAGTCTCTGAAATCCAAACTAGCACAGAAAATACAGGTCTAGGCCCTACAGACCTGTCCAACGTCACCTCTGGCTGAACAGCCAAGACTTCGTTTCAGTCCAGGATAAACAAGAGCTGAGTTTCTGATGAAGGCTCAATTTCTGTCTTGCAGGAAAAGTCCTGAGTCACATAATCTGATCTCCCTAGCTAAAGCTTCTCCTGGAAAACCTGTTCTGCCCACCACAGCACTGCAGGCAGCAGAGAGGACATGGCACAAGAGCTGCCTGGGGTTTCTGTAGATGATTTGAAGCCACTCAATGGTAGGCAAGGAAACCTTCTGCTTGCCCAAGGACAGCAAACGTTCCAGGCAGAAAAAGGACAGCTGTACACAATGAGCAGAGATGGAGCAGCTGGAATGAACCAAGTGCTTTAAATCTAGCACAGCAGTAGCCAGAGGCTGTCCTCAGCACGTAGCCATTTGGGGGCAGGGAGGAGCAGGGTGACGGTAGCACTCTTAATTAAATGAGGCAGATGTGCTTGAAGGAACAGGACACATCCTCCACAGGATGCGAGTCCCTTCAGATGTACTTATGGTACAGGACACATCTTCTCTAGGATGGGAGTCCCTCCAGATATACTTATGGTACAGGACACATCCTACATGGGATAGGGTTCCCTCCAGATGTGCTTGAAGGAACAGGACACATCCTCCATGGGATGGCAGTCCCTCTGCATCCAGTGATCATTTGCAAGGTTGAGTTGCTATGTCTGTGGTGACCACAAAGCGGGTTAGTCTAACCTAGAGAAGTAGTGAGAGGTGGTGGTTCTTTCACCACTGGAAAATCAGCAAGTGGTTTGAAGAGGATTTTTGAGAGGGCAGGAAACTCCTGAGGGTCTCTAGTGTTGATGACAAACAGCAGCTTGATCACAAGAACCATAGGCAGGTGCATGCTACTGCTGTTTTTCCTCACTCCCTACTATCCCCTCACTCTGCCTCAGCCTGACAAGCTCCTGTAGATGTGACCCATCTCTTGAAGCTTCTTATCCTGTGTTTTATTTGCATGACACTGAATCTATCCAGGTGATCAAAAAAGACATCTTTTTACTGTTGTTGTTTTTACTGTGCAAGTGCAATGTCCTTTATTAGGGCTTTGCTTTTCCTGTGAGGAATAATCTCTGGAAACTTGGATAGGAGCTTTTGGCTCATGCTAAAAAAGGTAATAAAATCCTGGGAACCCAAAATGCTTCTCTGTTGTTTTCACCAAACATCTTTTCCCATCTTGAAAAATGTGCTTCTCTGTTCTACTTTGTTTCCTGATTTAGGGAAAATTTCTTCCTAGCTTGCCAGCTTTCCCCCTGTTCAGCAGACCCATGCATTCAGGAGGCTGTGACCAAGCACTTGGAGGGCTCAATGGATGCTAACTCTGCTCCCAGCCACAATTCTGGCCCTCCCTGCAGTAACAAGGAAGCCACTTATTTCCTTATTGCTCCAAACTGTCCATCTACCACCTTAGGATAAAATATTTACTTCCCTTTTCAAAGCATTTTAAATCTCTGTAGGAATGCATTATAAAAGTGCATTAGTGTTATTAATATTCTCTGTTGTGTAACTTTGAGAAATGGCTTATGCAAGGCTGGCTTCACTCTGACCCCCATCCATTGCCCTGGTACTGCTGCTTCCTCCCATGAAAGCAGCAATTAAGCTCTGGGGTCCCAGTATCTCCCCCTGGGCTCTGTCTTCCCAGTATTCCCCCTCAGGCTTCTACCCAGACCTTGGGGAACAACTGTCCTGATCTCTCTACACTGCTTTGGATTCCAAGGTCCTGCTGCTCCTCTCTCCACAACTGTTGACTCTGCCTGTGCTAGACTCCCAATATGTGTTTTCAGAGGCTCCAGAATGACTCTTAAGACATCAAAGCCCCCTTTTCTGGCATCCCTGAAGTAGCCCATCAACAACAAACTGAGCTATTTCCTTATGAATATGACATGAGCTTTACTGGAAGGGCATCTGTAACATTTTACCTTCTGATTCTTTCAGGCTCAGCTTTCACAAACCAATTGTAGTAGGACCATAAGAGCAGTTCAAGTAGTAACCTAAAGTAGAACATATTCAGATGGTGGGAAGGCTGAAGCTCCTGATGAGAATGACATAGCTGAATGCAGATGTGCTACTCTGGCCTGCTTTCTCTGCCACAGCATTTTCATACTTAGTAGGTAAGTTAAATGTTTGTGTTCCTTTTATTCTCTGTCATGCCAAAACATCTCATCAGTGAGATTAAAGGCTGTCAAAACAGCAGGTACTGGAATGAACACTTGTAGGAGCTTCCACTAAACAGGCTGGCAACAGTAATCTGAAGGGTACAAACTAGTGAGAGTTCTCTGTGCTCTTTCTTCTTCTTCCCCCCTTCCTGCTCTCCTGCTTTCCCCTCTTCCTCCTCTCCTGCTTTCCCCTCTTCTCCTTCTTCCCCCCTTCCTGCTCTCCTGCTTTCTCCTCTTCCTCCTCTCCTGCTTTCCCCTCTTCTCCTTTCCCCCCTTCCTCCTCCTTCCTCCTCTCCTGAAGGTTATGGGTCCATATCTGTATCATTCTATATGAAGAGCTGCCAGGTTTTATGCCAGAGGTAAAAACATTTCAGGGACAAACAAATGTCTCAGTGCTGCCAGATACTGAGCTCATGTACATGAGCCTTGGCTTTTCAAATGGCTCCACTGAACTGTAGTGGTGCAACTCCAGCCTGAACCCATCCTAAAAGGGATTTGAGCCCATTCCACTAATTTTTTGGCATTCCAAAAGTGCAGAGTACATGCCTCATAACAATGTACCCATACATTCTGACGTCCTGTCTCACACGGGCTCGCTCACTCACTCTCTCTTGTAGCCAATTATTTAGACAGGAACTGGTGACTAACAAGAGCAATTTGTAGGAAACATGCTGTTCCCAAGTGACCAACTGCAAATAGCTAACGACTGACATTAGAAAGACCTCTCTACAAAGAGGAGCAGTTGAAAGCTTCACTTTGCACAGCATTGATCAAATTTAACAACAAAATGCACACCCCCAGCCCCAACACTGGCACCTGCCATTTTTCTTTGCTACTGCTTGCCTCCTTTCTCTGTCAGAGCAACGAGACTGAAAGGCAGTAACCACGTATTTGTGTATCCACACATGAAATGTGATGTACAAGTCTTCAGTAACGTGGCCTTGTAAACTTGATGGACAAAACATGAATGCACTGTAGGGAGCAATCCTACGCTGCTCAGGAGATGGATCATAGGGCTTCAGAGATCGTTTCCATCTCTGAAATTTCTGAGTCATGATGAATGGAATTTCCTAGTATTTGCAATGAGAGGGGCACATTTAAAGAGGCTGGAGAGGGCTGCAGTGTAAACTCTTTGCACCATAAAAAAGGCAGCCTCGGTTTTTATTGCCCCTACGGGGAGTCGCCTGTGAACCAAACAGCAACTCAATCCAATAAACATTTCTGAATTAAATCCATCTCCTCTTCAGCTTTGGGGACTTGCAAAAAAACACCACAAAAAAAAAAAAAACCCAAACCAAACAAAAAAAACCTCCAACAACAAAATAAACCAACAAACTCAGTAAATGATTGGATTGCCTTTCATGGCTACACCTGCAGATGCCTTTTGAATTTGATAGCAAAACCATTTAAGCTCGGCAGCCTTTCCCAAATCAGCTAAACTCATTATATCACCTGTGCCAGTTGCTCTATTTGTAGGGCAGTAAACAGTGGCCTTTACTGTTTGCTGTTCATGGGGCTGTGCATAGGAAGGAGCTTTGTTTGTCTCCAGAGATACACACCTACCTTACTGGCACCAGAAACATTACACCAGCTTAAATCAGCGCAAGCTTTCCGTGCTGACGCTGCCTCCCTTGTTTTGATTTGGTGACTGTAATCTCTGCTCACTGCTGTGCTGATGCTCTTTTGAGTCGAGACCTCTCCTCTACTGCTGTTGCTTCTGAGAAAGAACATAAAATTAACAAGTGCAGCTAAGGCATGTTATGAACAGTTAGCACATTTCCACACCTCAGAGGGTATGTGGGCTCAGAGATCTGGTTTCCTCTGCAAGCAGATGGAGAGGTGAAAATCCTTACGTGGGCTCAGCATATCTTTCACTCAAACCCTCCAGAAAAGCAGGAAAATGAGGGTGAGAAGGTGAATGATCCAGACATCAAATAACAGCTCTCCTCACAGGCAGTGAAATTTGCTTAGGAAACCCATCAGACAGGGAAACTCCAGGTGGATATGGAGTGCTGCAGTTTCAGCAAATGAGCTATGTTATGAGGAGTGTTGGGGCTGAGCCACCCTAAAGGACTTTAGGAGAATCATAGAATTAACCAGGTTGGAAGAGACCTCCAAGATCATCCAGTCCAACCTAGCACCCAGCCCTATCCAGTCAACCAGACCATGGCACTAAGTGCCCCAGCCAGGCTTGGCTTCAACACCTCCAGCCACAGAGACTCCACCACCTCCCTGGGCAGCCCATTCCAATGCCAATCACTCTCTCTGCCAACAACTTCCTCCTAACATCCAGCCTAGACCTCCCCTGGCACAACTTGAGACTGTGTCCCCTTGTTCTGCTGCTGGTTGCCTGGGAGAAGAGACCAAGCCCACCTGGCTACAGCCTCCCTTCAGATAGTTGTAGGCAGCAATGAGGTCTGCCCTGAGCCTCCTCTTCTGCAGGCTGCACACCCCCAGCTCCCTCAGCCTCTCCTCATAGGGTTTGTATTCCAGGCCTTTCATAGTAGGGGCCATGATGATGGTGTCTACTCCACTCTTTGGGGTGGGGGTCTTTGGGGAAAGTATCTCTTGACCTCCCATCTCTTGCACTTATGATCACTTCTCATCTTTCCTTTTCTGTCACACGATCCTTTTCTTCTTCCCGCTCCTTCATTTTATCACTTTATAACATCTCTGGGGCTAATTCTGCAATTGTTTATATGGTGTAGGACCATTAGGGAAAGCATTTAATGTGTTCTGGTGTGGCTTAGCAGGTGGAAACAGCCACCTGAACAGCAGACCCATAAGTAGCTTGTGGGTCACAATTTGAAAACCACTTTATGCAAAAGCACAGCCTAGGCCATTTAGCAACAAAAGCTCCTGGAGAATCTCCTTGCTTAAATGACTGAGGCTTCTGCAAGGAACAGGAGAACCTGAGTTGTCTTTGTGCTGTTTATTAGGCAGTTCTAGGGTGGTATGGCTGGCTGCTAAAGATATTTTCCATATTGCTTATCTTTGCTTTCCTTTTGAGTGCTACGCAGTCAAGGAGGACCTCAGGGAAGTGCTTGACAGAGTCCATTGCAGAGCCACAAAAATGATGGAGTGAAACATCTTATGAGAAGAGACTGAGGGATCTGGGGTTCTTTTGCTTGCAGAGGAGGAGACTGAGAGGTGACCTTGTTCACGTTCATAGATATGTGCAGGGTGAGTGCCAAGAGGCTGGAGCCAGGCTCTGCTGGGTGATGCCCAATGACAGGACAAAGGGCAATGGGTGGAAGTTGAGGCATAGGAAGTTCCATGGAAATAGAAGGAAACATTTTTTCCCTGTGAGGGTGACAGAACACTGGAACAGGCTGCCCAGGAGGGTTGTGGCATCTCCTGCTCTGGAGATAGTCAAAACCCACCCTGGTGCACTGATGTGTGATCTGCTGTAGGTGATCCTGCTCTGGCAGAGGGGTGGGACTGGATGATCTTTAAAGGTCCCTAAGATTCTGTGATTCTCAGGTGCTGGCACAACTAGAAAGTCTGAACATTTTTTAACTTTCCCCCTTCTAAAATGATTTCTGTTGATTTTTATCTCCCCTCTTCCATTTTATCAATTCTTGATTTTTTTACAGGCTGCTTTTCCACGTGAATATTGCTGATTGCAGTCTGGTTACAAGTCCCCCTCCAACAGCTTTTTAATCTTTTAGACAGATTTTATCCAACTCTGATGGAAGGGGAGTAGTGACAGAAGCAATGTGCTTCCTACAGGTTCTGTCAGCACAGCATAGATTCATAGAATGGTTTGGGTTGGAAGGCACCTTAAAGATCATCTAGTTCCAACCCTCTGCCATGGGCAGGGACACCTTTGACTAGCCCAGCTTGCTCAAGGCCTCATCCAACTTGGCCTTCAACACCTCCAGGGAAAGGGACATCCATAGCATCCCTGGGCAACCTGTTCCAGTGTCTCACCACCCTCACTGGAAGAATTTTTTTCTGCTACCTAGTTTAAATCTCCCCTCTTCCAGATTAATCCATCAACCCTCATCCTATCACTATAAGCCCTTGTAAAAAGTCCCTCTCCATCTTTCTTATAGGTCCCCTTTCAGGTACTGCAAGGCTGCTCTAAGGTCCCTCTGAAGCCTTCTCTTCTCCAGGCTGAACAGCCCCAACTCTTGTAGCCTGTCTCCATAAAACACCAGAGAAGCAAGAACTACATTTATACCCTGTGATGGTTTGGGTGTTCCCTGCCCCCCATACTTAAGAAAATCACCCAGACTGGGCTCAGTCGATCTGGAAATTGAATGAAGCTTTGTATTTACAGCTTAGCACAATATCCAAGCAGGTGTTTACAATATAGACAGATATATACAAGTTAAAATAGTAGTACAGAAACACAACAGCCCTCCCAGAAACCAGTCCCCAGGAGGGGCTCCCAACTACTCTTCTGCCTTCTCTCCATCCCTCTACCTTACCCCAGACTTTGCCTTATGCTTAAGGTGAGTTTGGAGGGTCGGCCAGGGGGGGTTAGGGAGCAGAAGGATTAGTCACACAGACAGCAGGTTAGGTTAGAGAGAGAAATTCATGCAGCCCCAGAGCCCAGACAGAGACTCTCTGCATTATCTATGTTTATGTTCTTGTTCTTACCCATCT
Source organism: Pogoniulus pusillus (assembly GCF_015220805.1). Lineage (NCBI taxonomy): Eukaryota > Metazoa > Chordata > Aves > Piciformes > Lybiidae > Pogoniulus > Pogoniulus pusillus. The sequence continues at coordinate 8,603,946 of NC_087288.1, read as the reverse complement.
CAGCAAACCTATGAGTGCAGCAGCCATCCCCATTGTTTCCTTTTCACAGCCTAGAATCTAATTCTTCTCACCAAAACATTCTAGCTAGCTTCAAACTAGCACATACCCCCACTGAGCAGTTATTGTTGCTGTTGGCAGCTAGGTCTAGCTGGCCAACCCACACTACTGCTTCTTGCTTTGCAGGGTGGTTGTCCATGGTGTGAGGAAGTGACACAATTACTGCAGGCAGGATGGAGCTGAGCTGAAGCACATGAGAAGCAAGTTTGTTGGAAACCAGGCCTTGCTACTTCCAGGCATTGTTTTGTGGCTAAATGAAATCTGTGTACTGTCTTCTTGTGAGCACGTGGAAAGCTTGACTTCAGCAGGCATTATTTCTGTGGAGGTAAGGCCAGTACCTTCATCATGTTTTAACAAAGCCTTCTGAAATGCAAATCCGTTTCCAGTCAGCCAGATTCTCCCTTTTTGCTGAATGCTGAACATTCTTTTCTTGCCCTCGCTGTTGTCTTTGGCTGCAGGACCCATACTTTCCACTTGCACCACATCTGTAGGGCTATTCTGAATGCCTGCATTTTTCTGGAGCAGACTTTGTGCTTTCTAACAAACCAGTGACACTGACTCACCTCAGGCAAGTCCAGCACTAAGCATGGGAGTGCAAAGCACAACGTGCTTATCTCCTTTGCTTGTTGAGCTGCAGCTGAAAATTAAACTCTCCTTTGTGTTTTCTAATACATGCCATGGTGAATGGTTGGAACAAACCTCATTATCAATCCAGACTGGGGGATGAGGTGATAGAAAGCAGCCTTGCTGAAAAGGACTTGAGGATACTGGTGGATGAGAAGCTAGGCATGAGCCAGCAATGGACACTTGCAGCCCAGAAGGCAAATGGTAGCCTGGACTGCATCAAAAGAAGCACGGCCAGCAGATGGAGAGAGGAGATTCTGCCCTCTGCTCTGGTGAGCCTGCACCCAGAGTACTGCTTCCAGCTCTGGAGCCCTCAACAGAGGAAGGACATGGACCTGCTGGAGCAGGTCCAGAGGAGGGTCATGAAAATGGCTGGAGGGTTGGAGCACCTCTGCTACAAAGTCAGGTTGTTTACCCTGGAGAAGAAAATGCTTCAGAGGGACTTAATTTAGGCCTTCCAGTACTTGAAGGGGACTACAAGAAGGCTGCAGAGGGACTGTTTAAAAAGGCCTGCAGTGATAGGAAGAGGCACAAAGGTTTGAAATTAGAAAAGATTTAGACTGGGTGTTAGGAACAAATTCAGCACCATGAGGGTGGTGGAACACTACAACAGGTTGCCCAGGGAGGTAGTTGAGACCTCATCCCTGGAGATACTCAAGGTGAGGCTCAGCAGGGCTCTCAGCAACCTGATCCTAGTGGAGGATGTCTGGGTTGGACTAGATGACATTTGGTGGTCACTTCCAATCAAATCCATTCTGTGCATGGTTGAAACGATAGTATGTTCTCCTTCAGCTTGCTGCATATGTGCTCCTCTCTGGCACAGGGCTTGGACTGCATGCTCTTTTAGGGTCCCTTCTGGCACAGGGGTTGGGCTGAATGATCTTTTAAGATCGCTTCTGGCACAGGGGTTGGACTGAATGATCTTTTAAGATCCCTTCTGGCACAGGGGTTGGACTGAATGATCTTTCAAAGTCCCTTCCAGTCCCTAGCATTATATGATTCTGTGATGTCAATGTAATAGACAAAATGGTTTCTCTACAAACAAAATTGCTCTGGGGTCCTTAAGTAAAAGAGGAATAAAATTACTCATTATCTGTTGTAGCAATTTGGTTTTCTCACAGTTGTAATTAAAGTATCTTAACTGGAAGTTGATGTAGCCAGGTGCTGGCCTTGTAAGAAGGAGAGCTGTATAGGGTTTCACACTGAATTAGGAACTTTGATTAGTATCTCCTGACAGCACTCTCAGCAAGAGGAAAGTGTCTTTATTGCTGCTTCACTAACAGGGAGAGTGAAGTGATTTGTCCTTATCACAGTGGAGAGGCTTCCCATTCATGGCAGAGGCTCAGTGACTGATAGCATGCTGGATCAATGCTAATGAAATCCACCTGTCTAATTCCATCAGACCTAAACCAACGACCAAGGCTGTGACTAAGTCTGGATCCAGCCAGACCTAGACTCTCCGGTGAGAAGGCAATGCAGAGGGGTCTGTCCTGAGCCTCATGACTCAATGAGAGGTTTTCCTCAGTGTTTGGATTAATTTCATTAGGCATTAACAGTTAAGTCTGAGCTGAAGATCTGATTTAGCCACATCTAAGCTCTGTCAGGAGTTCAGAAAGCAAGGAAATCCATTTTTGAACCTTGTGGCTCAACAGGAGGGTCTCCTTTACTCTTTTGGGTCATTTAAAATCAATTCTAACCCAACCTTCCTTTGTATACTTCTTCCATGTAGTAAATCACAGAGTGAACCTTGCCACACATCTCTGTTAAGTTGCACTTCTACAAACCCACATTAAAATCACTTTAGCTAATATCTTTGATACTGATTCTTTCAGAGACCTGTGTCACTCATTTGGGATATCCCAGAAGGGGCAGAGTGAGCTGCAGTAAGATTCTGGGTCATACAGGGTAGATTTTACTAACTCCTTTTAGCATGGATTTCTTCCACAAAAGCTTTCCAGAAAGCTTCAAACTGAGCAATAATTAGCCAGATACATTTTTGCTGTTACAAGTTTATCCAACTAAGGAAAGTGCTGTGACTTGCCAGCACTACCAAATATGATGTAGATATGACTGCAGTTTCACAGGTGGATTCACAGAATGGTTTGGGTTGGAAGGAATCTTAAAGATCATCTAATTCCAACCCCCCTGCCATGGGCAGGGACACCTTCTACTAGAACAGGTTGCTCAAGGTCTTATCCAACTTGGCCTTGAACACCTCCCTGGGCAGCCTGTTCCAGTGTCTCACCACCCTCACTGGAAAGAAATTCTTCCTCATCTCCAGTCTAAATCTGCCCTTCTCGTGCTTAAAGCCACTCCCTGCCATCCTATCATTACAAGCCCTTGTAAAAAGTCCCTTCCTGCCTTTTTTGTAGCTCCCTTTCAGGGACTGCAATGCTGCTGTAAGCTCTCTCCAGAGCCTTCTCATTTCCAGGCTGAACAGCCCCAACTCCCTCAGCGTTCTCATAGGGGAGGTCCTTCAGCCCTCTCCTTGTCTTTGTGGCCTTCCTCTAGACCTGCTCCAGTAACTCCGTATCCCTCTCCTTGCTTCCTACACAACAGCAGTACAATAATTTGGGGACAGCTTTCCACTTAGCATTGCGGGGTTGTACCAGGCCTACTGTAGATGTCATCACTGCAGATGCCCTGCTGCTGTTCATAGTTTTGAGAGTGGCCAGGAGCCTGGCCAAGAGTCAATGGATGATAGCCCAAGACACATGTTCCCCTTGGAGCCCTTCTGTCTATGTTTTTCCATTCATCTTAAAGTCTTGTGCTTAGCTTCTTAAAATTCTGCAGTTTGCCCTCACCTTGTCCTTATTTTCAGGAGGTACCAGTGAGGATTTATTCAAACTGGCTTCAAGTCTCTGATCAGTAGGAGTGCTACCAAAGTCAGCCATTCAGGCCCTGAGCTGTCTTAGACATCCATTTACACTTTTTGGAGCTGCCTAGAGCAGGAGACCTTTGATGACTAAGTCTGACTGTTCTATAGTTAGCACATGTCAGGTGAACTAAGTAACCCAACAAGCAAGAGGCAGTACAATCAAAAAGGAGTTTTCTTCATCTCTTCAGCTAGGTGCTGAAGGCTTTGCCATGCTATTAGTATTTATGACCTTCTGCAGATCAGTTTTGAGACTGCAAAAGACCTTTGGAAAATCAGTTCTAGGGCTTGACCATCCCCATGCTGAAAAATTTCTTGGTATCTAACTGGGATTTCTCTTGCTGCAGTGTGCCACTGATGCCTCTCATCGTTCACTGTGCACCTCTGAGAGAAGTTGAGCTCCACTTTCTCAGTAACCTTCCATCAGTTCAAGACAACAGCTAAGTAAGTCTGCCTTTATCCTCTGCTTCTCCAGGCTGGATGACCAAAACAAGATCCCTCAACAAGCTATTCCAATGGATATTCCAACTTTTTAAGGACTTTTAGGATGAGGTGCCCAGAAAGTCCTGTTCAACATCTTTATCAATGGCATTGCTGATGAAAGCAAACTGTGAGGCTTAGCTGATACCACTGAAGGCTGTGTGGCCATGCAGCGAGACTTGGACAGACTGAAAAGCTGGGCAAAGAGCAACCTCAGGAGGTTCAACAAGGACAAGTGCAGAGTCCTGCATCTGGGGAAGAGTAATGAACTGCATCAGCACAGGTTGGGAGGTGATCTGCTGGAGAGCAGCCCTGCAGAGAAGGACCTGGGAGTACTGGTGGGCAACAAGTTCTCCATGGGACAGCAGTGTGCCCTTGTAGCCAAGAAGGTTGATGGGATCCTGGAGTTAAGAGTTGAGTGTGAATTAAGAAGAGTGTGTTCAGCAGATCGAGGGAAGGTTCTCCTCCACCTCTGTTTTGCCTCAAAGAGACCTCAGCAGCAGTATTGCATCCAGTCCTGGGCTCCTCAGCTCAAGAGTGACTGGGATCTACTTGAGAGAGAGTCCAATGGAGGGCTCCAAGGATGATTAAGAAACTGGAGCACTGCTTTACGAGGAAAGGCTGAGAGCCCTGGGGCTGTTCAGTCTGGAGAGTAGAAGTCTGAGAGGGGATCTAATACATGTCTATAAATATCTGAGGGCTGGCGGGCAAGAAGGAAGGGACAGGGACAGCCTCTGCTCAGTTGAGCCCTGTGATAGAACAAGGGGCAGTGGGTGTAAACTACAGCACAGAAAGTTCCACCTCAACGTGAGGAAGAACTTCTTTACTGTAATGGTCATGGAGCACCGTGGGACAGGGCTCGCCGCTCCGCATCCCGAGACGTGCTCCCCGTGGGACAGGGCTCGCCGCTCCGCATCCCGACACGTGCTCCCCGTGGGACAGGGCTCGCCGCTCCGCATCCCGAGACGTGCTCCCCGTGGGACAGGGCTCGCCGCTCCGCATCCCGAGACGTGCTCCCCGTGGGACAGGGCTCGCCGCTCCGCATCCCGAGACGTGCTCCCCGTGGGACAGGGCTCGCCGCTCCGCATCCCGAGGCTCCTTCAACCACCTGCTCCCCCTTTAGGGCTGTCCGCCACAGGTGTGCATGAGTGCGAGGGGCGGGGGTGGCGGTAAGGGCTGAGCGTGGGCGTGAGGAGCAGGTGCAAAGGGCGGGTTTGGTGTGTCGAGGGGAGCTGCGAGGCTCGGTGCGGCACGGGCGGGCGCTGCCCCTTTAAGAGGAACCGGGCCGGGCGGCTGCCGTGGCAACGGCGTCACAGCCGTGACCGGAAGTGATTTGTGCCGGAGGTCGCCGGTGCCAGCGGGAACATGGCGGCGGCGGTAGCAGTCCCGGCGGCGCTGGGCGCTGGCGGCGGCGCGGCCGCGCTCCCCGGGGCGGCGGCTCCGTGAGTGGGGCGGAGAGCGGAGCCTCCTCTCGCCGCGGCGCTGCCCTTTCCCAGGTGAGGGCGAGGGGGCGCGGGGCACGGGGCCGCACGTGGCCGCACCTGGCCGCCGCGGGCCGCACGTGTCCGGGCCGCCTGCCGCCCGCGGGCAGCCCCCGTGGCGCGGCCGGACCGAGCCGCCAGGGGCCATTTTCTCGCCCGGCCTGCCGACCTCTCTAACCGGCGCCCGTTTCTCCCCAGCGATGGTGTCCGCGCTGTAGAAGGGCTGGGAGCCGCTGCGATGCCAGACGAGGAGCCTGCGGAGGAGAGTGCCTGAAGTTCACCGGGGGTACCGTTCGGCGTGTGTGAAACGTGTAAGTTACCCGAACCGTGGCTTTACTGCTGCTCGTTTTATTCCACCCAGAGCAGCAATTAGAGGCTTGTTGCTCTAACCGCAGCCTTAGTGCCTTTGCTTTTGGGAAGGGCTCTGACCTGCGCACACGCAGAGTCAGGCAGGTTGTGCCAAGTGTGTCTGGGTGCTTTTCCCTTGGCTGCTGCGCCTGGTACTTGTCCCGTCGGTGCCGGCCTGTGCGCTGCTGCCTCGGCTCAGTTTGGCCTCTGGTGGGACTAGACTTTGACCCGAATTATTTCTTGTGTAAGAGGTGCAGGGTGAGCGTTGGAGCGAGGCATTAACTTTTCACAGCCGAGCTGTCAGAGCATAGCTTTAGTCTGCAAAAACCCCTACGTGAAAAATACATGCTAGACTGTGTTGGTGGTTGGACTTGATGAGCTTAGAGGTCTTTTCCAACCAAAGCAATCCCACGATTGGATGCCTGCAGCTTCACGTTGGTGCTTGTGTGTGTTCGTTGTGATACGGTGCTTGGCTGTCGCTAGGCGTTTTAACCTGCTCTGATGCTCATAGGCAGGCTAGGCTGTGCTTGTGTAAATGGGGAGTCTGTTTTGCCTATTGACTGCTGAGCATTTCCATGGCTCTTTTACTTCACAGTAGCTGTCTCTTGTTTGGAAGACACCACCCACTCTTTGCTTTTGGATCCTTGTTTTTGTCAGTGGTAGTTAACCACAGCAATACTTTAATGTTTCTTAAGCACAGACTTATTCCACTGTGAAACAGGGAGATTAACAGATGGCTCTGTTTTTGTTCCCCCCCCACCTCCTGCCTTTTCCCTTTTTACTTTACAAATGGGGGGACTAGGATTTAAAAAAAAAACAACCAAAAACCAAGGGGAGAGCCAAAGCCTTAAAATGAACACAGAAATCCAAAATGGGTCGGTTGACTTTGTAAACTGAGGAGTGGGTGTCAGGGGGATGGGGCCAAGCTCTTTTTGCTGGTCAGCAGCAATAAGACAAGTAGCAACGGCTACCAATTGGAGCATAGAAAGTTTCACCTCAACATAAGGAGAAATGTCTTTACAGTGAGGGTGACAGCAGTGGAAAAGGCTGCCCACGGGGGTTGTAGAGTCTCCTTCTCTGGAGACTTTCAAAACCTACCTGAATGCATTCTTGTGTGAACTACCCTAGGGGATCCTGCCTTGGCAGGGAGGTTGGACTGGGTGATCTCTGGAGGTCCTTTCCAACTTGTAAAGTTCTGTCATTCTGAGCTTTTATGCTATTACCCAATACTCTGAACACAAAGCTTCAGTGGCAGCTGTGCTATCCTGTCTCCTCAGCAGATCAAGGTGCAGTTCAACAGTGTGAATAGTAGTACAGTAGTAGTGTGGATAGTAGCATAGTAGTAGTTTGGGCAGTGTGTGGGCTGTAGCTGCAGGGTGCGGTCTCATTCCTTTGCTTTCACTGGCCATGAGTTCCTGTTACTCTGTAGTGGGTTTAAAGGTTGGGTGTTTGTAGGGAAGGTTGATGTAACAGTTTTGTGGAGATGGCTTTCTGTCGGATGGAAACTATTCCAGTGAGTGTTTGCTCTGATACGAATGAAAGCTGGTTCTCTTCTCTGCTAGTGTAACCCAGCTGGGGGCTATGTATAATGTGCAACTACCTTGAGAAACCACTCTCAGACTGGTCATTCAGAAAATCAAGACTACACTTAAAGCTTCTGAGAAGTTTGGAATAAAGAGTCAGGCATATGTAGTGAGCATGTGGTTAAGAGTGAAGGGAAGTATGAGTCTGTGAAGGACCTATCCCATCTTTTCAGAGGCTTTTCTCCATTCTCTTCTTGCCGAAGGTCTTCTGGGCTGAAAAAGTGAAGTCTCTCACAAAGCTTTATTTAGACCTCGAGATCTGTGTGCCCTCAGTGAGGCAGAAAAACTTTTGAAGGAAAAAGAACGTTGTATCCTACTGTAAATGCCAAAATGAAGTTGTGCAGGGAAACCATGATTTTGGTGTGTTGCAACTCCTCAGCCTTGCTGAGCTTCGCTTCCATGGAATCTGCTACCCTCCTCACAAAAGCAGTCTGAGGAGAAAGCTGAAAGTGTAATGAGGAGCTGTCTTCACACCCACTTGGGGTTTCAGCAGTCTTAAGGTGACTTGGTGCAGCAAATCCTTCCTGCAGTTGCTCAGGTGGCAGGCTATGTGTTTCATCAGCTCCGGCAGTCTTCACGTCTTCAGCAGCTGTTTTGGAAAGTGCCAAGTTAGATTCTTAATCACCTGAACTGTCTCAGGTGCAAGTCCTTTTGTCCTTCTATCTCTTAATCTTTGTTTAGGCAGTCTCGTTTATGTTTTTTTCTCACCTGTTGCTTGTCCTATGCATCAGCGTGCTGCTGTTTAGCACTCCTCTCATCTCTGCTGTGCCAAAACACACCTGTTCTTCTTGGCTGCTACTGCTTTAGGTTCTTGGGACATGCAGTCTTTGCCTCAGTTTATACTTTCCTCCTTATCAAAGTCATCCTTGTTCCCATGTTTCTGCAGAATGTGGTGCTGAGAACACACAGACGAGATTCCTCATGTTCTGTATGTGGTATTTAGTTCCATAATCTGGCTTAACGTTGTATTAGCTGTGGACTGAGGAGAGATGGCTTGTTGGTGTGCATGTGTGGTGTTTCCTCAGCACTGAGAGAGAGGAAATTGGAATCTTTAGGGGACTGACTTCTGAAACAGGTCCCTGCTGAGTCTGAGCAATGCCTCACAGTTTGTTTTTCATATGAATTTAGTTTTGACCTGGCCAAAAAGTGAATTGCTCTTGAAAGACAATTCTGCATTATGAAGTGCATTGTTGATGCTGCAGGGCATGATGAGATGCAGGAGAGCAATGTTAGTGGACTTCCTGTCTCACCTTTTGCTTTTAGCTGAACTAGCTTGCTGGACTTCAGCTGAACTTGTTTCACTGTAGTAAACTTAGTTTACTTAATTCTATTTGTTTGTATTAGATTTTCTTACATGTATTTCTCAATACAAAATTGATTGTCCCACTGGGTTCACACATTGTCTTTCCACGAGTTTCAGAAAAGTAATTTGGCTTTAATCTGACAACAGGCTTAGTTTTTTGGGGGATTCCTCATCATTCCCAGGGATTCCTTGGGAAAAAAAAAATCCAATCTAGTTGCTTTTAAACATGGTTTTCCAGGACTGTGATACTAGAATTCCTGTGATTCTCATGAGGTTCTTCCCAAAGAGAGTGATTTGCCATTGAATGGGCTGCCCAGGGAGGTGGTGGAGTTGCCATCCCTGGAGATGTTCAAAAAAAGCCTGCATGAGGCACTTAGTGCCATGGTGTAGTTGATTGTCTAGGGCTGGGTGCTAGGTTGGACTGGATGATCTCGGAGGTCTCTTCCAACCTGGCTGATTCTATGATTCCATGAGGTTTTTTGAAAGCATGCTTTGGTGCAGTATCTACTGTTGAAGTTTCTTTAGGTGTTAAGGGAACAGGTGTTGCTTTAATTGCACTGATTGTGAAAGGCATTTCTTAATGTGAGATGTTTTCTTGTTGAGCTTGTGGTCAGTTTGTGTTTTTTTCAAGACATCTAGCTCATTTTGTGGTTGCTCTTCTCTTTTGATGGCAACCTTAGAGATGCCTTGAAGGCTAAGTGAATGATTTGTCCTGTGGTGATTGGATGGATGATGGTTTGAAATTACAGAAGAGGAAGTTTACAGTTGATATTAGGGAGAAGTTCTGCACCATAATGGAACACTGAACAGGTTGCACAGGGAGGTAGTTGAGGCCCTGTCCCTGAAGATATTTAAGGTCAGGCTGACAAATCTCTGGGCAACTTGATCTAGTTTAGGATGTCTCTGCTCGCTATAGAGGGGTTGGACCAGATCACCTCTGTATGAAGCAGTTGTACAGGTCACACAATGCTTGCAGAAAGTGATGTTTTTTTCTTGCAAATTCCCTGGTCTGTTATAAATTATTGTTTGGATCTTGGAAGTGTTCCTATAAACAATCCTGCCTCAACATGCTCATAGCTCTTGGGTACTTTCGTACATGAATGGAAGTCTTGTACCCTTTCACCAAACCAATGAAACATCAGAGCTGGGTGTAGTCAGAAGAGTCTAAAGATAACCAAACACCCAGGCTTTTACAGGAGAACAGGAAATAAAACACAGCCATTTGTTTCTCTTGCTAAATCAAAGGCAATGAGCAGCAGGCAGTGCAAGTGCTGACAAGTACAGACAATTGAGTTTTCATCAGGAATGGAGTTGCTTTGATCTCCTGAATTCCGCTTGGTAGCATCAAACTGGTAATGGTCTTTGTAGATCAAGATTGCACTTAATATTCCAAGTGACTGGGGGTTATTATGGTTGTGCATTAAATGAGCATACACATCTAAGATCAGAGTGTGATGTCTATCCAATCTATCATAGCTCTTACACGGTCAGTTTGATAACAATTCCACCCAAATACAAACGTGTCCTGAAGCACAGAATCAGTTTTCTATTCAGGATAGCTGCATGTGTGAGCAGACTGCAGCAGCCAATTCAGTGAGAATAAAATTGATGGACATTTGATTTTCCTTTGTGGTCAGCCATGATATGTGGGTCTCGATGGTGCAGCTTCAAGTCAGGTGCTATGGCTGGGAGGAGCAAAAACCAGGGCAGCTGACCCAAGCTGAGCTATAGGTATTCTGTCAATATGCCATACCATAGATGTCACACTGCAGATTACTGGAGGGGTTCTCTTCTCTTGGTGGCTGCAATCCCTGAAGGGTCTTGTCCATCATTCTGCTCCTGAGGCCTGCTCCTGTTTGCTGTGACCATTGTGCTTTCACTGGAGCTGTGGTGCACGAGGTGATTGATATCAAACATTCACTGCTCAACATGTGACTGCTGCATTGGCTGAGTGTAACTTTGTGTACTTCATTATTATTTCTCTTATTTCTGTAGATCTATTTCCAGCTCGACCCATGGATGTCCTTTCCTTTTCTCTGTGTCCCCTCCCAGGCGAGGTGATTTGTGTCATTGAGTGATAGGACAGCTGGCTGTTAATTGCTAAGTAGCAGAAAATATAATGTATGACCCTTAACCTCTATTGAAAGGCCTAGGAGCTGGTTGAAGATGAGCCAGCAGTGTGCCCAGGTGGCCAAGAAGGCCAACAGCATCCTGGCCTGTGTCATTCCTGATACAACGTGACCAGCAGGACTAGGAAAGTGTCTGCCCCATGTACCTAACATTTGTGAGGCCAGATCTTGAGTTACATATTTAGTTTTGCCCCCTTCACTACAAGAAGGATGTTGAGGTGAAGAAGTGTGTTTGGAGAAGAGCAGCAAAAGCTGCTGAAGGGTCTAGAGAACAAGTCTGGTGAGAAGCAGCTGAGGGAACTGGGGTTGATCCTTGAGAAAAGGAGGCTGAGGGGACAGCTTCTGGCACTCTGTAACTCCCTGAAAGGAGATTGTAAGAAGGTGGGGATTGGGCTTTTTTTCTGAGTAACAGGTGGTAGGAGGAGAAGAAATGACCTCAAGTTTCACCAGGGGAGATTTAGTTTGGATATTAGAAGCTTCTTGATTGATAGGATTCTCAAACACTGGAACAGGCTGCCAAGAGAGGCAGAGATGTGGTGCTGAGAAACATCACCTAGCACCAGACTTGGCAGAGTTAGAGAATGGTCACATTGAGTGATCTGAAAGGTCTTTGCCAATGTAAAAATGTCTCTGACTGTGATTCTCAGACTCTCTCTGCTGTTTGAAGGTAAAAATGATGGTGGTGTACTTAACACCTGAGAGCCTGAGTGAATTGCCTGGAGTGGCCACTGATGCAGTTTTAACAGAGGTAAACTTGCTGAGAAACGTCTGTTCAATTTAATCAGCTCTTGGAGAGACAGAAGAAACAGAGAAAACATTCAGAACTTTTTTTTTTTTTCGCCCTGAAATAAAATTCTTTATGTCTAAGTAATTAATTCCACCTCCCTTGGTAATTTTGTTCTTAAGTTTCATAATGATTACTCTTATCTAGTGGTGGTATTGATTTGTTTTTGACATCGATTCCCCCCCCCGGCTCCACAAAAACAACCCTCCCCAGCCTGTATTTTCTTCAGATCAAGTATTAGCATTGTGCCTTTGAATTCAGAAGGTAATTGCCTATCTTGCAAATTACCCAATGGCTGTTTCAGCTTGAAACATTTAGAAATCCACTTTAGTTTCTCCTAATTACAGTGTTTTAGTCAGACAGCAATCTAAACTTAGGACAGGGCTTTGGCAGCGCTCTGCTTGCTTTTATAAAACCAGCACAGTTTCTGTGGTTAATTTTTTCCTTTCATTTAAATATAGATTTTAATCAGTGTAGGCCCAACTTTTCCAACCATGTTTAAAATTAGCTCGAGCCATGTTTTGAGAAGTATGTTCTCTTAATGTCATTTAACTTACATAGGGGGAAAAAATGTCTGCAGAAATGAGTAATTATTTTGGAAGCTGCTTAATATTTAAAAGTGCCTTTACAATTAGTTTGCAAAAAGAAATGTTTAGAGTCTGGCTCAAATCTGACTTGATACTAGTAGTATCTTGGTAGTAATAAATCCTACTCAAAGTGCTTCAGGCTGTGCTGAAATTTGCAAGGTAGCTGTTCAGAAAGAAACTGCAAGTTGCACTCATGAAGCAACTAACAGCATCAGTTCTGCCCCTCTCTTCTGGGAAGACCTCACCTGGGGTACTGCATCCAGCTCTGGAGCCCTTGGCACAGGAAGGACATGGACACTGGGGAGTGGGTCTGGAGTACAGCCACAGAAATGATCAATGATCAGGAGACTGGAGTACCTCTGCTATGGGGATAGGCTGAGGGAGCTGGAGAGGAGAAGGCTTTGGGGAGACCTTAGAACTGCATTTCACTATCTGAAGGGGAGCTACAGAAAGGCTGAGGAGGAACTATTCAGAAGAGCTTGTAGTGACAAGATGAGGGGCAATGGTTTGAAACTGGAGCAGGGGAGATTTAGGTTGGGTATTAGGAGAAAGCTCTTTACAGTGAGAGTGGTGAAATACTGGAAGAGGTTGCCCAGGGATGCAGTTGAGACCCCGTTCCTGAAGACAACTCCAGATCAGACTCAGTGTGTTGCTGGGCATCCTGATCTACTTGGAGGATTCCCTGCTGAGTGCAGGGGGATTGGCCAAGATGACTTTTGAGGATCTCTTCCAACTCAATTCAACCTGTGAGTCTATGGTTTTTTTTCCCTTTGTATAAGGCATCCACCAGAATCTGTTGAGCAAACCAGCACTGCAGTTACTGTCCATAGCTTTGCTGTCCTGAGCACTGGTCATGCAGAATGAAGCTTGCTTTCGCAACAAAAGGTGCATGTGTGTTGTGAGCTGGGTGCTGAAGTGAGTTTGTGTGTTAAAAAGAAGTGTTACAGTTGCCTAAAATACAAAGTCAGCCGGGGAAACCAAGCATATTTATGAGAGGTTAGAAACATGCCATTTATTCACAAGTGTAAAATAAGCAAACCCTGAAATTCAGGGCAACTGATAGCTTTGGATTTCAGTGCAAGGCATTCTTTATGGACATTATTAACAGAGATGAGAATGTTTACTAGAAGTATCACAAAATGATACACTGGTTAGGAGCTGCCCCAGAAATGGAAAATAGTAGTTGCAATGTTGTGGTACATGGATTTCCACAGGCTGCAAAATACTTGAGAATGAAGATTTTTCAGCGGTACTGAAAATAATCTGATCTGGCAGAGAAAGGAGTCGTTGAAGAAATGCTTTTAGCATGACAATAGGGAGGGAGAAATTGTCAGCAGGTGTTTCACGAGCGCTTAAAGACTGCTCTTACAGCTGGAGAGCTACAGCAGTTTAACTAAGGCTTTGCAATCTTTCCAGGGAGCATATATTACAGACTGTAGTCAGAATGCCTTTATTTGGCCTCAGTATCCTCTAAAGATACCATTTCCAGGATTTTTGCAGGTGAGACCTTCTGCATGCAATGTGGGAAGTCTCTCAGCTAGTAAAGGAGAATTGTTTTTATGGAGGAATGGCCCACCTGTAGGAATTGCATCTTCTGAAAGACCTCAATGTCTGTCTTTCTCTTGAGAAAGGTTATGGTGTGCTTTTCTGCCTGCTTCGGTGTCTTGAGTGTTTAGACTGAATTATCAAGGCCTTAGAGTTCTAGTTTTGGGAGCTGTTTGGTATGGAACTGTTGTCCTCTTGTTTTTACTGGAATCACAGAACGTTAGTGTTGGAAGGTGCCTCAAAAGATCATCCGGTCCAGCCCCCGTGCCAGAGCATCACAACCTAGAGCAGGTCACACAGGAAAGCATCCAGGCAGGTTTGGAATGTCTCCAGAGAAGGAGACTCCACAACCTCTCTGGGCAGCCTGCTCCAGGGCCCTGCTGCCCTCACAGTGAAAAGTTTATTGGCTTTGTTCACGTGGAACCTCCTCTGCACCCATTGCCCCTTGTCCTGTCACTGGACACCCCTGAGTAGACCTGGCTTTGTCTTCCTGGCACTGCCCTTCACATCTTTATCAACATGAATGAGGTCACCCTCAGGCTCCTCTGCTCCCAACTAAAGAGCCCCAGCTCCCTCAGCCTTTCCTCAGCAGGGAGATATTCAGTAGCTTTGTGGCTCTGCACTGGGCCCTTTCAGGCAGTTCCCTGAGGTCCTTCTTGGAGTGAGGGGCCCAGATAATTGCTTTCTTTGTAACATCTCCCCTAAACCATCAGATTTCCATCAGGCATGTGCTGAAGATCTAGAGTATGAAAGTGAAGTACATGTTGGAGTGGGACCTGGGGAGAAGCAAAGTTATGGGCAAGCATATTTCCTTTTTCCAAATGCTAAGCTTCAGCCACATTAATAATATTTCTACAAACCCACTCTTGAGCTAATTTAAAACAAGACTCAAGAACTGTTATATCCCACATGGCATGAAACATTCTTGATTATTTTTTTTCCTGGTGTATTAACTTCTTACACAGAAAGGAAATGAATTTTAGAAGGAATGTTACACATAAACCATTTGAGACATTCTGTGTTAAGGAAATACCAGCTGTCAAGAAAGATGCAGCCAACGTTGAGTTATATTAAAAACATTGTAAAGGAAATATTTGTCAAGGAAAAGTGGATTAATTAAAACATTTTAACTGGTTTTGCTCTGGAAGAATGTTAGGGAAGTTTTATATAAACCTCTGCTAAATGCAACTATTATTAAAAGCCAGCAATTTATTTTTTCAGATGGAAGTTAACTTGGGTAAGTTGTTTCCCCATGTAGAATAAAGAAATGTTCTAACTGTCCTGGGCTACATCAAAAGAGGTACAGCCAGCAGATCCAGAGAGGTTGCTCTGGTGAGACCTCACCTGGAGTACTGCATCCAGCTCTGGAGCTCTCGCAATAGAAAGGACATGGACCTGATGGAGCAGGTCCAGAGAAGGGCCACAAAAATGATCAGGGGGTTGGAGCAACTACCCTATGAGGACAGGCTGAGGAAGCTGGGATTGTTCAGCCTGGAGACAAGGAGGCTCTGGGCAGACCTAATTGCAGCATCCAGTACCTAAGTGGGGCCTGCAAGAAGGCTGCAGAGACACTGTTTGCAAAGGCCTGCAGTAACAGGATGAGGGAAAATGGATTCAAACTAGAGAAGAGCAGATTAGATTGGACTTTAGGAATACATTCTTTACCATGAAGGTAGTGGAGCTCTGGAACAGGGTGCGCAGGGAGGTGGTTGGGGCCCCATCTCTGGAGATAGTCAAGGTGAGGCTCGACAGGGCTCTGCACAACCTGCTCAAGTTGAGAATGCCCCTGCTGATGGCAGAGGCTGTTGGACCAAACTTTGGAGGTCACTTCCCACCTAGTCTGGTCTGTGATTCTGTGAATAAAAAAGAGGACAAAAGGCTTGGAATAGTTATGCATGATTGCCTTCCGGTTCTGTAAGCTTGCTTTCATTGATTCTTGATGGACAGAGTTGATATCAGAAAGAAAACAGGTTATGTTTTAGGGCTTTTGTAGTAACTTGAAAATAGGTTCTTTTGTGAGCAACTAATAGCACTAAGAGACATTGTTTTGCTTCTGTAGAGGCAAACAGTGAAGTGCACATTAAAAGGATCAGGCATGTGAAACATGAAATCATAGAATGATTTGAGTTGAAGGGGACCTCCAAAGGTCATCAACCCCAACCCCTCTGCAGTCAGCAGGGGCATCCCCCACTAGATGATGTTGCCCAGAACCCTGTCGAGCCTCACTTTGAATGTCTCCAGGGATGAGGACACAACTGCTTCCCTGGGCAACCTGTTCCAGTGTTCTACCACCCTCATGGCACTGAAATTATTCCTAACAGCCAATCTAAATCTACTCTTCCCTAGCTTCAAACCATTTCCGCTTGTCCTATCATTACAGGCCTTTGGAAGCAGTCCCTCTACAGCCATCTTGTAGCCCACTTCAACTGGAAGGTTGCTATTTGGTCTTGCTGGAGCCTTCTCTTCTCCAGGCTGAACAACCTCAGCTCCCTTACCCTCTCCTCATAGCAGAGGAGCTCTGTCCTCCTGATCATTTTTATCTATGATGGAGTTTAATCTTTCTTTAATCTAGGCTGCTGGCCTTAAGGAGTTGTAGGCTGAATATGCAGGTTTAGTGCAGTGATTTGAAACAGTAGGTTTTGGTTTCAGTTACTCTTTCCCCACTAATGCGTGGATGCTATCAGATTTGCTCTGACATGTGGCAAATACACGAACAGTTATGGCTGTTGCCTTTCTAGATAATAGTGCAGTTTGGTTTGTTTGTGGTCTTTTAGTTGTTAAATTCAGGGAAAGAGGTTGAAGGGGAGGATTGATATCAGGGAGGTTGGAGTAAGTGATCTTCGAAGTCCTTTTCAACCTGAGCTGTTCTGTTTCTGTGACCTTAAATGCTGAGATGCTGTTTTTTGGTAAAGCGTAAGTATTATCAAGTCTTCCTCTTTTTAAGTTATCCTACCTGTCGATTGCTGTCTGGAAACTTATGAAGATCAGAGTACTTTCTTCTGTTCATTGAAAAATCTTAAAATGGCATTTCCCAAGTTCCATGGCTGTTAGTAGAGATGAGCAGCTGTTGGTCCCCTAACTCCTGTTCACACTGGGCTTGTCATCTTAGACTTGAGATAAAATACCGACAGATGCGTAAGTACCCAATGATATATGGGCTCTACTTTTTCATGTCACCCACATCTCCACATCCTGTACTTCCATTAACCCCTTACCTTTTCTACTCTTTAAACTCAGTGGTGAGGATGGTTCCAATTTTAGGAATGCCTTAAAGATGGCAGGAATGCAATCTGTTGAATTCATTTGACTCGGGGCACGTGCCTCATGGCGGGTACTGAAGTGAATAAAGCATTGAAGCGTAAGGTTTTCTTTAGTTAAGTGCCACTCTAAAAGATTAGATGTGAGTTTTCACTTGATAGGCAAGACCTGTAGTGTTGCTATTAACAATAATTGTGGTTCTTGTAAACAGTAAAGTTTCAACCTGAGCACCTATGAAATAAAGAAAGCAAAGCTTTCACAGCTGAAGCTAACAGCAGTGGTGAATTGTACTTTGAGTGCACAGGGACAGATAGAATCACAGAATGCTTGGAGTTAGAAGTGATCTCTGTCCAACTGCCCTGTCAAAGCAGGATCACCTAGGGAAGGTCACACAGAGATGCAAACAGGTAGGTTTTGAAAGTCTTCCAGTAAGGAGACTCCACAAGCTCTCTGGGTGGCCTGCTCCAGAGCTCCAGCACCCTCATCATAAAGAAGTTTCTCTTCGTGCTGAGGTGGAACCTTCTGGGTTCCAGCTTGTATCTGTTGTTCCTTGTCCTGTCACTGGGCACCACCCAAAAGAGCCTGGCACCTTCATCTTGACACCCACCCCTCACATATAAATAGACATTGATAGACCCTTCTCAGCCTTCTCTTCTCCAGACTAAACAGCCCCAGGTATCTCAGTCCTTCTTTGTAGGAGAGGTAGTCAAGTCCTTTAATGTCCTTGTAGCTCTCCACTGGACTCTCTACAGCAGTTCCCAGTCTGTTTTGAACTGGGCAGCCTGAAACTGGATACAGTATTCCAGGTGTGGTCTGACAGAAACTCTCTGAAAATCCTTAATCTGGAAACATTCCATATTAGGCAGACACGATTCATCTACGTGGTGGTGGATCCTGAGCTGTAGAAACATAAATAGGATCCGTTGTGCAAAGAAGTGGCTGACATGGAACACTCCCAGATGGTAGCATAATAGGGAGGAAAAAGTAGGAAGGAGGAGGGAAAGGAGGTTTTGTACTGGATTTCAGCAATTTAGGTTAGTTTTATCACTATACAATGATAAGGGGAAAAAGAAATGCAAAGTAATTTCTCTCTGTAACCCTGCGGTCCATTGGATGAGGAAGGGTTCCTGTTTTAATAAACTAGCCAGGAAGGATGAGCCATAATTAGAGTGTGTTGTGGTTTCTGTATGTTTGATTGTACAGCTTCTTTGGCCTCAAAGTGTTCTGTGATGTTAACACTTCACTAACAACGTGCTGGGTGGTGCTGGATGCCCCTAAACTTTGAGCTGTGAATGGAGCAAACTGTAATTATGCCACGGGGCTGACCCCTTATAAACAGTGAGGTTCTCCTTCATGTAAGTTGTGATGATGCTGTATCTGACCTAAATTCTTTTCAGGCTGAAACTAGCTGTTGTACATTAGGTCTCTGCATCACCACTGCTGCATTCAGAGACATAGAGTTGTTTCAGCTGGAAAAGAACTCGTAAGATCAAGTCCAGCCATCAACCCAGCACCACCATGGACATTAAACCATGTCCTAGAGTGCCATGTCCACAGGTTTCTTGAACACCTCCAGTGATGGTGACTCCACCACCTCCCTGGGCAGCCTCTTCCAATGTCTGACCACTCTTGCAGGAAAGAAATTTTTCCTGATTTCTAATTTAAACCTCCTCAGCACAACTTGAGGCTATGATTCATTTGCAATCTTTTGTATGGTATGCAAGATGATAATATCTGAGATCAATGCTGACTGCAAAGAGCAGTAGCTAGATGGACTTCCTGAATACAATATCAAGACCACTAATCATGCTAGAGCTAGAAAAAAGCAATAAATCTGTCAGCTTTCCAAGTTGTTTCTCCAAAGCAGTTAACAATCATAAGTGATTTTGCAGTTTGACTGAATTATGCAGATCCTACTTAATGCCTCTCTCTTAAGTTTTGCTTTTATCCAGAGTGAAACAGTTCTTTGTGCATCTGCATATAGGGCCCGAGCAGATGGTTATTGCTCCAAGGAGAAGGAAGAGAAAATTGGCTCCTTCTAATCTGTCCATTCACATTTTGGAATTTGCTTTATGGGAACTCTTATGAAAGTTGTATTACACTCTAGGACCACTTTTTCATGTGTGTCTCTGCAATCAGGATGAAGGATGTTGATAGGGTGCTTTTCTTCTGAGAAATTAATCCTGAAGCTCTATGTATTGACTGACTTTTACTGTCTAATTGGTGATAGATGGCTTTGCTCGGGATGATGGGATGCCACAAAGCTGGTCAAGGAAGTGTAAAGTCTCCCTGCTGAGGAAAGGCTGAGGGAGCTGTGGCTCTTGAGCTTGGAACAGAGGAGTGTAAGGGTGACCTTATTTGTGTGGATAACAATGTGAAGGGTGATGTTGGAAGGATGGAGCCAGGCTCTGCTCAGTGATGTCCAATGATAGGACAAGAAGCAATGGGTGCAAGCTGGAGCAGAGGAGGTTCCATGTGAACAAAAGGGAAAATCTCTGTGCTGGAGCCCTGGAGCAGGCTGCCCGGAGAGGCTGTGCAGTCTCCTTCTCTGGAGAGAGATCGTGTTCCTATATGACCTGCCCTAAGTGATCCTGCTCTGGCAGGGGTTGGACTGGATGGTCTCTGACCCCTAGCATTGTGATTATATGAAATGTACTTGATCTAAGTACCTTTTGTGATATTTAGAGTGAGACAAAGGTTATTTGATGAACTGGCAGTCACCTTTACTGGCGGGTAACTCAGAGAGGTGTGTTTTGGATGAGCTGTAAACCTAGAGTTCTAGTTTTCTGCTAGTTTGTCTACTGGATGAGCAGTTAAATCTCTTCTGCTCTTGATGGGAGGACACAGCAATCATCTTCACAGACACTTCTGATTATAAATTCTGGAATTATGGCTACAGAATTATGATTACAGCCATGGAAATGATGAGGGGACTGGAGACTCTCCCCTGTGAGGACAGGCTGAGGGAGCTTGGGCTGTTCAGCCTGGGGAAGAGAAGGCCCCTGGAGGACCTTAGAGCAGCCTTCCAGTACCTGAAGGAGATGTACAGGAAAGCTGTGGAGGGACTTTTTATGAGGGCTTGTAGTGATAGGACAAAAGGAGGAATGTTTTTAAGCTGGAAGAGGGTAGATTTAGGCTGGATATTAGGAAGACATTCTTTCCAGTGAGGGTAGTGAGACACTGGAACAGGTTGCCCAGGGGGGTTGTAGGTGCCCCCTCCCTGGAAATGGTCAAGGCCAGGTTGGATGAGAGGCCTTGAGCAACCTAGTCTAGTGGGAGCTGTCCCTGCCTATGGCATGGGGGTTGGATCTAGGTGATCTTTAAGGTCTCTTCCAACCAAAAGTGTTCTCTGAATGTATGAAATGGTTTGACTGCAGTAAGTGTCATAGGATAACTAACAGATGAGCCCCATAACATCCCATGTGGGGTGGAACTGCAGACAGACTGTTTGAAATACCTTAAATCCTTGCATTGCTGAACCCTTGGAGAGGGATCATTTTGTGCTATGCCTTTTTAAAAGAGATTATCCTGGGTTTTGTTGCAGTTGAGTCTGAAGAATTTCAGTGAAGTATCAGGAAATGATGACATTTTTTCTTGGTGACTAATGCAGTCAAACTTGATTTGAAGCTTGGAATCTGTTACCACTAAAATGGGCTTAGAATTATGCTGCTAGGGGTTTAGATCACTTCAAATTTCTTATTTCCCATGAAATACCTAAAATCCCACCAGTCATAAGCTATTTATCTATCCACCTCAATTGTCCTGGGTGGGTAGAATATCCTGTAAGAGGAAGCTTATGCAAAGCCAGCTTTGCAAAGCTTGCTTTCCTCTGTTCCTTATGCTTAGAATCATAGAATCAAGCAGGTTGGAAGAGACCTCCAAGATCATCCAGTCCAACCTATCCCCCAGCCCTATCCAATCAACCAGACCATGGCACTAAGTGCTTCATCCAGGCTTTTCTTGAACACCTCCAGGGATGGTGACTCCACCACCTCCCTGGGCAGCCCATTCCAATGTCAATCACTCTGTCTGTGAAGAACTTCCTCCTAACATCCAGCTTATACTTCCTCCAGCACAACTTGAGACTGTGTCCCCTGTTCTGTTGCTGGTTGCCTGGGAGAAGAGACCAATCCCACCTGCCTACAACCTCCCTTCAGATAGTTGTAGACTTGTGTTGATGCTTTTTCATTTCCAGTTCATCAGTGTTTTGAGCTGCAGAGGTTGGTTGATCTGAGTGTTTTGGTGCTGTATGGTTTGAAGAGAAGATGTGTCTGGAGCAGCTGCCAAACTGAAGCCGTGAGTGACACCAGGACATTTACACTGGGTTTACTCTAATGGCCTTCTCTCCTTTTTCTTGCGCTGTCACTCTTAATCTTCTTCTTCTTTGTCACAATGCTGTTAAAAATAGGGACAGCCTAAGAAATGCTTGTCAGATAACTCCTTATTTCTTTGTAAACTGCTCTGGCAAGTCCTGTAAAATGGTAGTGGCTTCATATAAAGAAATGCAAAGGATCTTTCAGTTGTTTCTTGTGTCTTCTAGTGTAGTGTTTGGTATTGAGAGGTTATGGGTATTGATTATTTGGTATGGAGAGAAATGTGAAGTTCTTTTGGTTTGGAATGTATTTACCTTAGCCTCAAGTTATTTGAACTGTTTTGCTAGGCCATAGTATGGCACGATGCAAAAGACTTTCTGGAGCTGGTACAGCAAAGGCCTGTGAAAATGCTGAGGGGATTGGGACATCTCTCTTGTGAGGAAAGACTGAGAGAATTGTGGCTTTGTAGTCTGGAGAGGACTGAAGGTGGATCTCATCAATGCTTATAAATATTTCAAGGGTGACTGTCAGGAGGGTGGGGTCACACTTTTTTCAGTGGTGCTCAGTGACAGGACAAGGGGTGATGGGCACAAACTTGAGCATAAAAAAGTTCCATCTAAGCATGTGGAGGAAATGCTTTGTTGAGGGTGGTGGAGCACCCAGAGAGGTGATGGAGTCTCCTTTGCTGGAGAACCCCATCTGAATGTGTTCCTCTGTGACCTTCTCTAAGTGAACTTGTCATGGCAGAGGGGGTTGGACTCACTGATCTCCAGAGGTCCCTTCTAACCCCTACCATTGTGTGATTTTGTGTCATCTTTACTTCCTTGATCTTAATGTGTCCAGCCCCCCGATCATCTTCGTGACAGAGCCGGATGGGACCTAGGCTCTTGTCAGTGGTGCTCAATGACAGGACCAGAGGCAATGGGCATGAACTGAAACACACTGGAAAACACTTTTATCCTGGGACAGGTCATCCAAGGAGGTTATGGAGACTCTTGGAGACATTCATAACCTGACTGCACATCTTGCAGAGGAACTGGCTGTAGGTGATCCTCCTTGAACAGGAAGGCTAGGCCAGATGACCTCCAGAGGTTCCTTCCAACCTTCGACACGCTGTTGTTCTGTTGTGTCACTGTCGTGCAGCCTTTATTGGCTTGAGATTGCCCGTAGGTTGTTCACAGGGAAAGACAATTCCCTTTAAAGATACCTTATTTATTCCTTTAAAGCTCTCAGATGAGATCACAGGATGTTAGGGGCTGGAAAGGACCTCTGGAGATCTTTAAGTCCAACCCCCCCTGCCAGAGCCGGACCATAGAATCTAGTGCAGGTTGCACAGAGATGCAGCAGAGACTCTACAACCTCCCTGGGGAGCCTGTTCCAGTGCTCCATGACCCTTACAGTAAAGAAGTTCTTCCTCATGTTGAGGTGGAACTTCCTGTGCTGTAGTTTGCATCCACTGCCCCTTGTCCTATCCCAGGGCACAAGTGAGCAGAGGCTGTCCCTGTCCCTTCCTTCTTGACCACCAGCCCTCAGATGTTTAGATAGATTTACTAGATTCCCTCTCAGTCTTCAGACTAAACAGCCCCAGGTCCCTCAGCCTTTGCTCATAAGGCAGTGCTCCAGTCCCATAACACTGGACTCTGAAGTAGATCCTTGTCCCTCTAGAACAGGGGAGCCCAGAACTGGATACAGTATTCCAGGGTGAGGTTTCACCTTGGCAGAGTAGAGAGGAATTAGACTCTCCCTCAGTCTGCTGGACACACTCTTCTTGCTGCACTCCAGAATCCCACTGGCCTTCTTGGCCACAGGGGCACAGTTAGAAGACGAGAGGTGTTATTTGGTCAACAAGGTTCCTTACCTGGGAAGCCTTAGGAAGCATGTGAACTGCGAGCCGGAGCAGTGTTAGAGCAGTTTAAATGTCTGTTGTAACCAAGCCACCGTGGGAAAATCAGTTTCTTTCCTGACGGAGGTAGCACCTGCTGTGTTCTGTGTTTAGCTCTGGTCTGTTTCTCTTGTATGATGATCTTGAGTTATAAGGGAGAGAAACACTTCAAACAGAAAGACAAGTGGTTGTTATGCCACAAAGAAACAAGAAGTTTCAAGGGCATGCATGGTATCAAACCCAGTCCCTCTCATTCTTGATTTCTGCTTTTGAGAGTGACAACTTACAGAAGATGATGAAAAAGTTCCTTTCCTACAAGTGATGGAAACCTGTTTGTCATTTTTACAATAAAAGTGCTCCAAATCTGAAACAATTCTTTATTTTCCCAGGTTTGGAGTGGCTCTAAATTCAGTGGCTCCAAAAGTTGCCTGTACTTTTTAACTGCCTTTCTTGACACCCTTTGTTGTTAGATGAAACATTTTTACTGGCACAAAAATATTTGCCCCACCTGTTTTCATTTGCTAGTGGTGGGAATGTTCACATGAACAGCCTTTTTAAAATATACTTAGTGGGTTCTGGGGTCATTCTCCACCTGTTGTTTGTTTTTGGTTTCTGTAAGAACAGTGTGAAGTAATCATGTTGATGAAGTTCTGTCATCAAAGTAGCGGGGGTTTGGAGGGCAATATCATTGTGTTTTAATTTATACATCAACAACTTCTTCAAGCAAAGCTTGGGACTTATAGAGTAATCATAGAATCAACCAGGTTGGAAGAGACTTCCAAGATCATCCAGTCCAACCTATCACCCAGCCCTATCCAATCAACCAGACCATGGCACTAAGTGCCTCATCCAGGCTTTTCTTGAAGACCTCCAGGGACGGCACCTCCACCACCTCCCTGGGCAGCCCATTCCAATGCCAATCACTCTCTCTGGGAAGAACTTCTTCCTAACATCCAGCCTATACCTCCCCTGGCACAACTTGAGACTGTGTCCCCTTGTTCTATTGCTGGTTGCCTGGGAGAAGAGGCCAACCCCCACCTGGCTACAATGCCCCTTCAGGTAGTTGTAGACAGTAATAAGATCACCCCTGAGCCTCCTCTTCTCCAGGCTAAACAGGCCCAGCTCCCTCAACCTCTCCTCATAGGATTTGTGCTCCAGGCCCCTCACCATCTTTGTTGCCCTTCTCTGGACATGTTCCAGCACCTCAACATCTTTCTTGAATTGAGGGGCCCAGAACTGAACACAGTACTCAAGGTGTGGCCTGAGCAGTGCTGAGTACAGAGGAAGAATAACCTCCCTTGTCCTATTGGCCACTTCTGGGATAATGCACCCCCTGTAAGTTTTGAGTGGGAGTATTGATTCATTTGAGGGTAGGAAGGCTCTGCAGAGAGAGATGGACAGGCTGAATCGATGGGCTGAGGTCAGTTGTATGAGCCTTAAAGCCAACTGCAAGGTCCTGCGCTTGGGTCATGCCAGCCCCATGTATTGCTACAGGTTTGAGAAAGAGTGGCTGGAAAACTACCTGGTGGAGAAGGACATGGTGTTGCTGGTTGGCAGACATCTGAACATGAGCCAGCAGTGTACTTGGGTGGCCACGAAGGCCACCAGCATCCTGGCCTGGCTTAGGAAGGTTGTGGCCAATAGGACCAGGGAAGTGATTGTGCCTCTGTACTCAGCACTGGTGAGGCTATATCTCAAATATGGGGCTCAGTTTTGGGCTCTTCCAAGGAGGACATTGAGGGGCTGGAGAGTGTCCAGGGAAGGGCAACAAATCTGGTGAAGGGTCTGGAGAAAAGAACTGGTGAGGAACAGCTGAGAGAACTGAGGTTGCTTAGCCTGGAGAAGGGGATGCTGAGGGGAGACCTCGTTGTACTCTACAACTCCCTGAAAGGAGGTTGGAGGGAGATGGGGCTCAACCTCTTCTCCCTAATATTAGGTGATAGCATGAGAGAAAATGGCCTGAAATTTCTCCAGGGGAGGCTTAGGTTGGAGATTAGGCAAAATTTCTTTTCTGCAAGGGTAGTCAGGCATTGGAACAGGCTGTCCAGGGAGGTGGTGGCATCACCATCTGTGGAGGTGTTCAAGAAATGTGTGGACGTGGCACTTTGTGACATGGATTAATGGTCATAGTGGTGTTGGGTTGATGGTTGAACTGGATGATCTTAGTGGGCTGTTCTGACCATAAATGATTCTGTGATAATGAGCAGGGAATGCTGACAAGAAAAGTCACTTGCTAGCTTTGATCTAGAGTTTGTTGTACTGAACTGTGGAACAAAAGTCTGTAAATACAGAAAAATCTTTGATTAACTTCTTCTTTTCCACATGTCTTGACCTTTATTGAGTTCCCCTAGCTGACATTTAAAAAAAAACCCTTTTGTTCTATTTCCTTTCATTATAAAGGGGTTATTTGCATATTTACTCCCACATGTTTCATTGTCATCTCTGCCACTCGATTTTCTGCAGCCACAGTTGCTTCTGTGTTTCATATCAACCTGGTCACTGGACTAGTGTAGTTTTTTTTTGACTAAGAACAATGTACAAATTGATTTTCCTGAGCAGCCATTCTCTTGGTAAGAAAACAGTGGAAAAAAAGGGGGGAATAAAAACCCCAAAGCCAACAACAAAGCTAATAAGCAGCTACCAAAACGTTTGAAAGACAGCATAATATATTCAAATTAGGAGTAAATCACATAGGGTTCACATCACTTCTTGCTATATTTAGTTTTGCAATTATTAGCTGCATTTTCTGGTTCAAGGTAATGACATCTTTAGTCAGGCAGAATGCAAGTGAATCACAGTATTGCATTGCTGTTGTGTAAAAACAGTGGTTGGTGGCTGTGTTTCCATATTTCTGGAGGTGGGGGTGGATACTTCCTTGCTCTGGAAGTTGCTCAGACCTTTTGTAGTCCAAGGTGGTGATGAATAAATTACATTATAAATAATGCAGGCAACAGGAATGCATCTTTTTGTTTCATTAGGCCTCTCCAGTTGGCATCTCTCTGTCCTTTTCTTTGCACTCCCTGTGGTGTCAGAAACACTGGTCGTAGAAGATTACAAATCATTTTGTTCCAAGGAGTCATTGCAGACTTGATGGTTTTATGTGACTGTTCACACTGCTGCTGCCTAAGCCGGGAGCTCCCAGCTGTGCTTTAAAGGTCATGCCAGTGGTGCTTGTTAATATGACTCTGTCCTTCCTTTCCTTGTTGCCTATCCTGCAGTTGCTGCAGAAGGATTGGAACTTCTCCAGCAATTAAAGGCTGGTTACTTCTTAGTAGTTGGCGTCTTAGATGGCTGGCTAGCTCAACAAGAGCTTCCTGGCTTGGACAGACAGGCTCTCAGGAGCACCCCTTGCTGTGAACAAATCCCAGACAAGGGTTTGTTGTGATGGGATGAGGGGCAATGGCTTTGAGTTGGAAGAAGGGAGATTCAGGCTAGAGATTAGGAAGAAATTCTTTACAGTGAAGGTGGTGAGGCACTGGAAGAGGTTGCCCAGGGAGGTTGTGGATGTTCCTTCCATGGAGATGTTCAAAGCCAGGTTGGATGAGCCCTTGAGTGACCTGATCTAGTGGAAGATGTCCCTGCCCATGGCAGGGAAATTGGAACTAGATGGTCTTCAGGGTTGCTTCCTACCCAAACCATTCTATGAATCTATGATTAGGATCTATTGTTCTCCTTACTATTTTTTTCCTCTTTGACACTGTGTTGCCTGACACTTTTAAGTTGTTTTCCACAATCTGAGGTGCTGCTTGCAGCTAGCAATGCTTTCTACTAAGATGTTCCATCAAACAGAAACTTTCCCTTGGTACAAGGACGTTGTTAGTTTCAGGATTCCAGGAGAGGGTGAAGAGTTCTGATTTGCAGTTAGGAAGGTTTTTAATCACTACTTCCAACTCTCTGACTGCTGCTGCTGCTATTTGAGTGAAGCTGAGGTGGGATGAATGAAGCTGAGAGGGAGATTTGTACCTTTCATTGCTTCAATGAGGAAGCTGTCTGGCTGCTGTCAACACTTTTCCTCTATGCATTTGGATACCCAACAGCAGCAAGGAAGGCTTTAAAGGCTGCTGCTAGAACAAAGGCATTAGGTCTGTTTATACAGAAGACAAAATCAACCTGCTAATGAATAATGTTGAGAAAGATATAAACCTATGTAATTTATGGCTTTAAGGTAAATGTTAACAAAGACTAAGATAAACTTGCCATCATTGGCTACTGCAGGATTTCTTTCTGCACCTTCTGATGAAGAGCATGGTCAGACAGCATGGCTGCTTGGGCTACTGCTGATTCAGTTTGGCAGTTTCTGTGGTGGTTTTTTTTTTCTTCCAGTGGTCATTTCTTTCTTCAACACTGCAAGATAACAAAGTCTTGTGGGTCAAGACACTGTAAATATTAATTCTCCATAAATGTTGTTCTTGTGTTAAACACAAGTCAGATCTGAGTTTATAGAATCCTTTCTTTATTCAGCTTGGGCAATTTTCCAGTTTTTTTGAGGGCAAGTAGCCCAGCAAACAGTCCTTCAGATAATTCCTCATCTTTCTCCTTTTTTTCCAAAATGAAAATCCAAAAACATCAGCAGTGGGGGCCAGAATCACAAAGCAACACTGGGTGTTGCCACTTCTTGCCAGCTGTCTTGCAAATGTTCCTCTTCTCCCCTGACCCAGAACAATAACAAAACTTCCTCAAGAATTTAGAAAACAAACCAGAGTCCTTTGCAGCCCCTGACCTTTTTCAGAATAAATGCCATGGTGAAGATGTTGTTGAACAAGTACTCAAAAGGGTATATACTTTTTTGTTCTTCTTCTGTAAAGGTTGCAAGCAATTATAGGGTGACTGCTAGGTCCTTATCCTGAGTTGTTGTTCTTTCTAGGGTAGCAATTGGCTTGCTACTAGTTGCTCTTGGAGTGTTGAGTCTTAACTATTGCCTAGGTGGACGTGTCCTGTAGTTTAGGACAGACTGGAGTGAATTAATCTTGTGAAGAACTGGAACCAGGAGTGCAAGCTCCAGAGAGGGGCTGGAGGTTCTCTGATCCATGCCTGCTAGTTCCCCCTCCAGCTTCTGTGACGTGATCAGCAGTAGTAAGTAGGGTGTCCAGTGCCAGGACAAGGGGTAATGGGTGATAGCTGGAGCAGAGTAGGTAACACCTGAACACAAGGAAAAGCTTTTTCACTTTGAGGGTGGTAGAACCCTGGAACAGACTGCCCAGAGAGATTGTGGAATTCCCTTCTCTGGAGATTTGCAGGACCCATCTGGATGTGTTCCTGGGCAACCTGCCCTAGGTGACCCTGCTCTGTCAAGGGTATTGGACTGGATGATCTTCAGAGGTCCTTTCCAACCTCTAACATTCTGTGAGCCTGTGAGGGGATTTGGTAGTTGATGAGATTCAGAATCAGTGATAATCAGACCAGAGGTGGGATTAGAAACCAAGGTTGTGCTGGCAGAATGAGTTAATACAGCCTAAGAGTCAAAGACCACTGCTGAGAAGCAGAAACAGAAACTAAGACCAAATGACAGGAAGAGGGACAGGATGCAGATTTTTGGAGCAGTAATCCAAATGTTACCTACAGCTACAGAACAGCTGGTTGGGTTTCTTTGATACCAGATGTGTGGCAACCCTTACTGGAGTTCCCAGGGTTGGTTCTTTGACTTGTTGAATGCTGGTGGCTGGCTGCAGCTCGTCTGTCTCGAGTCCCATGCAGTGCTGTTTTCTACAGGTTATTTTTATCTTAGTTGAACTTCTTGGGGTCACAACAGATGATCACTACTCTCCTGGGAGAGTTGAAAGAGAATTAGTTGAAATTGTTTGGGTTATGATGAGTTCCTTGTGAGAGTTGAAAGAGATTCTCCCCCCACCAAAGGTGTTTTATATCAGCAAGCCATTGAACTTAATCATGTTGATGCATATGAGAGGAAAGAAGAGTTTCTTCATCACCACATTGACTAGAGGAAGTTTTGCTGCCTGGATTTATGCATTCAAGCTCTGTGGGCCTTTTGATCTGACAGATCTCCTTGACTGATCTGTGTAATTCAGTGCCTGTATGAACTGTGCCATGACACATTCAAAGAGCTAATGGTTCGTTCCTTGAAACCATTTCCACCCGTGTGAGCCATGGTGGGACTTGTGACCTCTAAGATGGTTTTTCTTCTCTGAGGATCCTGATTGTGGCCATCCTCCAGAGGGCAAGTGTAAAGTATTTCCAGGTGGATGACTGTCACACAGAGAGGGAGCAGCCACCCAAGCTGAGACATAGCCTGCTAGCTGAGGACCGCATGGTTAAGAAAAGAGCTTCTCAGTTCCTCTGCTACTGTTTTGACTGCCAATATGGTTTCTGTTCAGAGTGGTGTGTGGGTTTGGGGTGTTATTGTTCCATTAGTTTTTTTTCTTTCTGAGAATGCAATAGCTAGAAAATCTGATTCATGGAGTGCAGGCAATGACTCCTGGCAAACCACGCTTGTTCTACAGACAAACACGGTGTCATTTCAGTAGCAGAATCCCTTTGTGAGCCTCCTGGAAAGAATGTTTTGCATGAGGACTCAATTTTTCTTGTTTCACATTCATTCAAACGAATTACCCTGCAGACTTTATTTGTGGTAAACATTTCTTGAGAAAACCTTTACTTGAGCCTTGCTTAGAATCAGGACTGAATCTGAGTGCTGTCTAGAAGCTGCAAAGGTTGTAAGCTTGTAAACAGGTGAAATACAAGGAGCCAGAGCACTGTGACTCATTCTTCTGAGAAACTAGGAAGATCCTCAGTGTCCTTTAGAGTTTCCAGCTGGTGTTTCCATCTGCTCTCCAAACTGTTGTGCTCTTGACCTGGAACAGCAAAGCAGCTTGCTTTTCTTTTTTTAATTAGGTGATGACTAAAGATATTTACAGAGGACAGAAGATAATTTACTTAAGTCAAGCCAGTTGTTAGCAGGATAGTTGAGGACCTTTGTGCATCTGTAGGGATTTTTTTTTCCTCCTCCTTCTGCCTCTGACCAATCCTAAGTTTTCAGTTTCTCTAGTGCTGAAGGCTGGCTCTGAGTGTCAGAGAAGGAACTAAGACATAAATCCAGCTGACATTATTGGGATTTGAGCAGGCTTGCTTTCCAGCTGATTGAGAACATAGCTACGAGAAGAACGTGCTTGGGATTTTTCCACCTGCCCATTTGACGTAGGATGAGAAAGAAACCATTTGTTTCCTGACAGCATGTCTGAAAACTGAAAGTGGGATGGTTATTTAATGTGTTTGAGATTTTGGCAATCTGATTCAGAGTCTGTGAATGCTCAGAGTTGCCAGTTCTTGATGCAGTACATTTTCTTACTATTCTTTTTTTTTCTTTTTAATTCCATGAATAAGATGCAACAGACAAATTTTTAGAGCATCAGAGCATGCTGTGGTCTGTACTCTGCTTTGTTCTCCCTCTAATAGCAGGATAAATAAAAATAGTTTTAAGCCCCATCCTCTTCCAGCAAGCCTCTGGGAAAGAAAAGGGTGGAGGATGACGACCGAGCATGGAAAACTTTATGGAATTGCTCATGGGTTTCCTTTTCATGTGAAATTTCCTTGAAAATTTCCCCATGACTCATTTCCTTCTTGATTCCTTTCTAAGTCCATAGCTTCTTTCAGGTTTTGAGCCAAGGAGGTAGCTTTTTTCCCAGCCCAGCATGATGTGGGTTTTGCCAAGGTGTATATTCGGTGTTGAACTTGTTCTGCATCTTCTAAGTCCTTAGATATTGCAGCCTGGACATATGGGGACAAAATGTCCCTTTCTTCTCTAACTTCTGTTAGCCCATGGGCTAAGAAAGCAAGCAAGGAATGTACCTGCTAAAAAAGCTGCTGTTAATCAGATGTGTATTGTGTGGGAGAAGAGATAGTGGGAAGTGGGATGTGTTGTTTTAGCAAGTGTCTGTTGATGGTTGCAAAGGCCTGATACTGATAGAAGCTAAGTAAGATAATTTTGTTATAGTTTCCTTGCTTCTGACTTGCAGTTTTCATTTCATGCTGTTGTACACTCCTGCTGGATAGAGGCATCTCTCAAACTCATTCCCTGCAATCACAGAGTCATGGAATGTTACGGGTTGGAGGGGACCTCTGGAGATCATCAGATTCAACCCTCCTGCCAGAGCAGGATCACCTAGGGCAGGTCATACAGGAATGCATCCAGGGGGGTGTTGAAAGTCCCCAGAGAGCCTCTCCACAAACTTTTTGGGCAGCCTGTTCCAGTGCTCTGTCACCCTCACAGTAAAGAAATGTCTCTTCATGTTGAGGTGGAACCTCCTGTGTTCTAGCTTATGTCCATTATTCCTTGTCCTGTTACCAGGTGCCACTGAAAAGAGCCTGTCCTCTTCCTCCTGACACCCACTCCTCAGATATTTGTAGCCATTAGTAAGATCCCTTGTCAGCCTTCTTGTCTCCAGACTTAACAGCTCCCATTAGGAATGTCACCTGGAATCTTCTGCAGTGCTAAGGGCAACTCTTCTGCACTGAAAACTCCTCTTTTTATTGGAGAAACAGAAATAACTGTCCAGCAGGAGAGAGATAAAAGGCTGATAGAATGCCAAAGTCCTTCACCAACCTATAGTTACTGCCACTCATAAAGTAAGTTCCGTGGAATCCATAAAGTATTTATTGTGAATACATCAAGTCTGACCAAACACTTGGACATGCTTAAAGCTCTACAATACATCTTGTTATGGGGTGGGGAGGAAATGAAGCTTGTCAGAGTTCTGGTACCTGTGAGATAGAGCTTACTTCTTTTGTAGAAATACCCACACTAATACATTCCTCTAGCATAGTTAAAGTTTAGTGTAACAATTCAAATCATCTGAGGCATTGTAAACCCTTGAAGATCTTGGCAGTGTTTCCTGGAATAACTTATTCCATAAAAGTTTTCATGATCCAATCACCAAGCTATCCTTGCCGCGAATTAATGCTTGTCCTCTTTTCCCCTCCTCTCCCCACTCCCTCAGGGTTCAGATAAACTCTTAGCATTGACAAAAGCATGTGAGCTCAAGTGAAATCAAAGGAGTGATTTAAGTTCTAAATGCTTTATTTGTTGGAAAACAAAGCTTAAATATACTCAGAGTAAAATTGCCTGCAGAGGTTAATTCGCTTTTGAGCTCTGCAGTGGTAGTATATTTGTGTGTGAACACAAATCTACTTTTTTTCTGCAACTATTTATCACAGAATGTTAGAGATTGGAAGGGACCTCTGGAGATCATCCAGTTCAGCCCCCTGCCAGAGCAGGATCACCTAGGGCAGGTCACACAAGAATACGTTCAGGTGGGTTTTGAAAACCTCCAGAGAAGGAAACTCCACAACCTCTCTGGGCAGCCTCTTCCAGTGCTCCAGCGCCCACACCACAAAGAAGTTTCTTCTCCTGATATTGTTCAGCTGGCTGTCTTAATAGGTGTTCCCTGCCAGTTGAACCCTGGACCCTGGAAGCTATAATCAGATCAAATGCACTGGTGTTTGGCTGATCAAACCCAGTAGCCTGTCATGTGCTTCCTTAGCTGTATAAATTTGTTATTTCCAGAATCACAGAATGCATCAGGTTGAAAGGCACCCAGGAAAGTCATCTTGACCAACCCCACTGCAGTCAGCAGGGACATAATGTACTAGATCAGGATGCTTAGGGTCCCATCAGATTTAATCCTGAAAGTCTACAGGGATGGGGCCTCTGCCACCTCTCTGGGCAACTTGTTCCACTATTTCACCGCTCTCATTGCGAAGAACTTCCTCCAAATATCCAGTCTGTATCTACCTCACTGTGGTTTACACCCATTGCCCCTCATCCTCTCACCACAGGCCCTTCTAAACAGTCTCTCCCCAGCTTTCCTGTAGGCCCTTTCTGGAGCAGGCTGCCCAGAGAGGTGGTAGAGTCTCCAGAGATGAAGACTTTGAAAACACACCTGGATGTCTTCCTGTGTGCCCTTTTTTAGGTGAAACAGGGGCAGGGGGAGTTGGACTTGATCTTCAGAGGTCCCTTCCAACCCCCACCATTCTGTGAATATTGTTTTGTATATTTATATTTGATTGTAATGATTTGTGTGTTATGGTTTGTAGAGTCAGGAGCAAAGGGAAAGCAAACTGAAGAGGGAGCTCTCTTGCAGAAGTTTTTCGTTCTGCAGGTTTTCTTCATCCCTGGAGTCTGGTGTGGCTCTGCATCTGTTTAGTCACTTCTTGTATGTGAAGAGAAAATTGGCAATTTTCATCAGCACTTCTTATCCATCTCACTGTTCTCTAAAACAGGTTGAAAGGGCTCAAGTTCATTAGTTGCTGAAAGTCAGTTCAAAACTCCAGGCTGTGTGGGTGTAGAGCAGTGTGTGCATGCTCGTGTAGGGAAACCCATATGCATAACAAGAGGCTTCCAGGGTAGCCTGTATCTTGCTTCTTCCCTCCCTTTTCTCAGAAGTAAAACTTGACAAAGTGTTGCCTGCATAAAGTTGGCATTTGAAGGGTTCTAATCTGAGAGGAAAGTTTGCAGGAGGTTCTTTAGGGATCCCTAAGGAGTGAGGCAAGGCAAACTGACACCGAAGTGGCTGAAGGATTGTAGATTTATTGACTCCTTTGTGCAGGTCAGTGCCTCATAAAGCAGCTGAGGTGATTACTTGGTATATGGCAGAGAGAGAGGTGAGGTAAGAGCAGGAAAGCGTCACCACTCAGGGTTCCAGTGCTGTCCTGTGTGCCCAATGTCCTCTTGGTTGTGGGTGCACATTCCTAAACCTGGGGTTGGTTGGTAGAGGTGGTCCCAAACCTGGCTGGATCATGCACTGCTGCTTGTGTGGTGGCCCACAAGTCAGTTTTGCTGACTTGTTCTCGGGGTACCTGCATATGGTGCTATGGTGGTTGCAGAATGGCAAGTGCCCCTGATGTTCCAGGTGACTGCTGCTTCACCTGTGTTTGCAACAGGCTTTGATGTGAAGGTGGCAGCAACTGCCTTAAGCTGGCACAGGTCTAAGGCACCTAGGCTGTGTCTGAGCCACAGGGTCCTGTTCCAGGAGCAGACTGTCATGGTTGTGATCTGTACCACAAAAACCTCTGTGGTGGTGGCAAAGGAGTTTGAAACCAACTTCTATGGCCATAGAATGTTTTGGGTTGGAAGGTACCTCAAAGATCGCCCAGTTTCATCTGCCCTGCCATGGGCAGAGACACTAAAGCAGGTTGCTCAAGGCTTCATCCAGCCTGGCCTTGAATACTTCCAGGGAGGAGGCATCCACAGTCTGCTTGGGCAACCTGTTCCAGTGTCTCACCACCCTCACTGGAAAGAATTGGTTCCTAATCTCCAGTCTAAATCTCCCCTCTTCCAGCCATTGCCTGTCATCCTGTCAAGCTCTTGAGCTTTCTCATAGGCTACTTCAGGTACTGGAAGGCCACTCTAAGGTCTCCCTTGAGCTGCCTTTTCTCCAGAGAAACTGTCTGAGGTGAACCTCTATGGCAGTGCAGCTTCCATGGGTTCTGATGTCACAGCGACGTGAGGAGGGTGAGACCTTGCTGAGGTGAAGTGTCTCTTTAGTTTTGCCTACTCTGGTTGCAAATTGTACCCTGTGAAAATCAGCTGTGTGTGTATTTGCTGCTAACTGGGAAGAGAAGGAGGACTTTTCTTCTGAGAAATTAGATTATGGGATCAGCCAACTGAATGGAGTGAGATGGGATGGGGAATGTGGAGGGATAATTCCAGTGACCCAACTGAAGGTAGTTATATAAATGTCCAAAATGAAATGAAGGAAATCCTTCTTTGACAGATTGGAGCTAGGCTTGACAAATTCAAAATTGCATAAGGTAGTTTTGATCCAGGATTTTAAAGTCTGCACTACTTTGCTGGTATGAAGCAGAAGGCAGCTAATTTCTTTTCAATTTAATCTTTTTTGTTTCCCTCTCAAAGATTCAAAAATAAATAACCCAGCTCTTGGTCCAGGAGCACAGCAATATGACTGTGATATACACAGAAAAGAGGTGAAAGCTGATTTAGAAGGTAGCTCTTAAAATGACTTCAATTCTTTTGACTTCACTGTCTTGTCTAAGATAAAAAGAGGACTTTTGGTTAATTAGTAAGTATAGGTAGTAATGAGACACTGAAAGAGGTTGCCCAGGGAAGTTGGGGATGCTTCATTCCTGGAGATGTTCAAGATGTATTGCTGAATGGTGGGATTCCAAGAAGGAACATTGAAAAGACTCCCAGTGGGGATTTTCTGAGAGGTTCTACCTCTGCAAAGGTAGAGTCAGCTGTGTGCCCAGGTGGCCAAGAAAGCCAATGGTGTTCTGGCTTGTAGTAGAAACTGTGGCCAGCAAGAGTAGGGAGATGATTGTCCCCTTGTACTCAGCTTTGGTGAGGCCACACCTCGAGTACAGTGCTCAGTTTTGGGCACCTCATTACAAGAGGGATGTGGAGGTGATATGCTGGAGTGAGTGCAGAGGAGGGCAATGAAGCTGGGGAAGGGCCTGGAGAATAAATCTTATGAGGAGCAACTGAAGGAGCTGGGGGTGGTTAGTTTGGAAAAGAGGAGGCTGAGGAAAAACCTGATTGCTGTCTACAGCTACCTGAAAGGATGTCATGAAGAGGTTGGTTCTGGGCTCTTCTCACAGGTTAACAGTGATAGAACAAGAGGGAATGGCCTCAAGCTGCAGCTGGGTAGGTTTAGACTGGACATTAGGAATTTTTTTTCCCAGCAAGAGTGATGAGGCATTGGAATGAGCTGCCCAGGGAGGGGGTTGAGTCACCAACCCTGGATGTGTTTCGAGGTTATTTGGATGTACTGCTTGGGGATATGGTTTAGGTAGCACCTTGTAGAGTAGGGGTATCGGTTGGACTTGGTGATCCTGAGGGTCTTTTCCAACTGGAATGCTTCTGTGATTCTGTGGGGAAAAAAAAACATCCAGAGGTTCTATCTCTTAAAAAAATCAAGCAGTTCCACCTCTGCAAAAAAATATCCAGAGGTTTTATCTTTGTTTTAAACACTAGTCCCAACCATCACACAATACATTT
Source organism: Pogoniulus pusillus (assembly GCF_015220805.1). Taxonomy (NCBI): domain Eukaryota; kingdom Metazoa; phylum Chordata; class Aves; order Piciformes; family Lybiidae; genus Pogoniulus; species Pogoniulus pusillus. Next base: position 8,567,730 of record NC_087288.1, on the reverse strand, counting down.
ATCTTTTGAATCCTATTGCACCAGTTTATGTATTGCCAATTGACAGAGTCAGCACAAAAGACACACAAGGTAAAGAAATTAACTTGTCTTTTATGTATGGAGCAGTAAAAAAACAAGCCAAATAATAATAATAACACAGCAAAGGTAAAATACACCAAGGCAATGCACCTGAGCACTACTACATGAGGTTAGTGATTAAGAAAGATCCATCACCATTTGCTGCAGTGGTAACATGGTTTAGGCTTGAAGGGACCTCCAAATGTCATCTAGTCCAACTCCCTCAGTCCTCAACTAGATGAGGTTGCTCAGAGCCCTGTCCTGACCTTGAATATCTCCAGGGATGAGGCCTAAAGTACTTCACTGGGCAACCTGTTCCAGTGTTCAATCACCCTCATAGTAAAGAACTTGTTCCTAACATCTGATCATAGTATGTTAGGGGTTGGAAGGAGCCCAAAGAGATCATAGAGTCCACCCCCCCTGCTGGAGCAGGGCAATGCTATCTAACACAGATCACAGAGGGACACATCCAGACAGACCTTGAAAGTCTCCAGAGAAGGAGACTCTATGACCTCCCTGAGGAGCCTGTGCCAGTGCTGCAGGACCTTTACAGTAAAGAAGTTCCCCCTTGTGTTGAGGCAGAGCCTCTTTTGCTCTGAATCTCCTCTCACTTCAAACCACTGCCCCTCGTCCTATCACTGCAGGCCCTTGTGAACAGTCCCTCTGCAGCCTTCTCGTGTCCCCGCTATAAAGTCTCCCCGCAGCCTTCTCCTCTCCAGGCTCAACAACCCCAGCTCCCTCAGCCTGGCCCATAGGACATCTGCCCTCCCAACAGTTAGTTTACCATCCTCCAGATCCACAGTCAGTGGGGAGCCCTGGTTACAGCAAACATCCTCTCATAGCTGAGGCTTCCAGAGTTGCTGTGAGAGGAGCCAGCTCTTATATTTGTGAATAAACAAGTTTGCGTAACTTCAAATGTGGGAATGTCTGGCTTTGTCCTCCTCTTAGATTCCTTCCATAGTCTGGCCAGGGCCCAGGGAGGGACTAAGGGAGTGTGTCTATCTGGCTGGCTTTGACCACAGCCTTACCAGCGAGGCTGAACACCTCTTGCCAGTCTCTCAAATACGATCTCGACAGTCTGCCGAGTGAGGCCGTTCCACTGCAGGGCTTTGGTGGTTTGCCAAATGGGGCTGGACATCTGCTTGATACTCTACTAACCAGGGCAACTTAAATACATTCTCAGGACATTTCATCCTCACTAATGTTTAATAGATACATATTTCACAGTATCACCAAGGTTGGAAGAGACCTCACAGATCACCAAGTCCAACCCTTTACCACAGAGCTCAAGGCCAGACCATGGCACCAAGTGCCACGTCCAATCCTGCCTTGAACAGCCCCAGGGACGGCGACTCCACCACCTCCCCGGGCAGCCCATTCCAGTGTCCAATGACTCTCTCAGTGAAGAACTTTCTCCTCACCTCCAGCCTAAATCTCCCCTGGCGCAGCCTGAGGCTGTGTCCTCTCGTTCTGGTGCTGGCCACCTGAGAGAAGAGAGCAACCTCCTCCTGACCACAACCACCCCTCAGGTAGTTGTAGACAGCAATAAGGTCTCCCCTGAGCCTCCTCTTCTCCAGGCTAACCAATCCCAGCTCCCTCAGCCTCTCCTCGTAGGGCTGTGCTCAAGGCCTCTCCCCAGCCTCGTCGCCCTTCTCTGGACATGCTCAAGCATCTCAATGTCCCTCCTAAACTGGGGGGCCCAGAACTGAACACAGTACTCAAGGTGTGGTCTAACCAGTGCAGAGTACAGGGGCAGAATGACCTCCCTGCTCCTGCTGACCACACCATTGCTGATGCAGACCAGGATGCCACTGGCTCTCTTGGCCACCTGGGCACACTGCTGGCTCATGTTCAGGCGGGTATGGTGTCTGACATTTGATTGGGATATTCATCTAGAGGTCAGCTCCAGTTTGGAGCCTACTGCTGAGGTTGCGGCACTTCACGAGGCCAGGTTGGATGGGGCCTTGAGCAACATGGTCTAGTGAAAGGTGTCCCTGCCCATGGCAGGGGAGTTGGGAGCTAGGTGGTCTTCAAGGTCCCTTTCAACCTAAACCATTCTGTGAACTTTGTTAGAAACTGCCTTGCTGTATGCATTGCCCCTAAGACTTCTCTAAATATCCACGTAGAAAGTTGTTTAAATTTCTTAATATATTAAATTCAGGGCAGATGGAAAATGATGGAGCAGGTCTAGAGAAGGGCCATGAAAATAATCAGGGGCTTGGAGCACCTCTGTTTACAAGGACAGGTTGAGGGAGTTGTTCAGCCTGGAGGAGGCTGTGGGGTGACCTAATAGTTACCTTCCAGTACCTGAATGGGGCCTACAAGAAGAATGGAGACTGTTTACAAAAGCCTGCAGTGATAACATGAGGGGCAATGGCTTCAAACCAGAGAAGAGTAGATATAGATTGGATGTTAGGAACAAGTGTTGCACTGTGAGGGTAGTTGAACACTGGAACAGGTTGCCATGGGGAGTGGTTGTGTCCCCATCCCTGGAGGTATTCAAGGTGAGGCTTGACAGGGCTCTGAGCAACCTGATCTAGTTGAGAATGTCCCTGGTGACTGCAGAGCCACTTGGACTGGATGACTTCTGGAGGTTCCTTCCAACCCAGACTGTTCTGTGATTCTGTAGTGACTTAAAGAATGGTCTGATGAACATTTACCTTCAGTGTATTTTCTAAATACTCTATTCTGACATCCTTGTCAATACCTCAAAGCTGCCAATCAGATTTAATTGCTCAGCAAGCCTTGACATCGCTCAGTCCAATGATTGATTCTTCTTACCAGCATTACTTTAATAATGCATCTGTTTGATGGCAAAAGAAGAGATCTTTCTGAAAAGTCATTGTGAAAGCTTCTTTTCTTCCTCTAATGGTTCAATAAAGTGTTCAGCTGTGGCTGAATGGGAAAGGAAACACATGTTATTGTAGCTTGTATCTATGTTGGGGGAAAAAAGAAGTGTTCAATATAATAAATCTTAGCTGTTGTTGAAAAGTCTGTGCTCAGCAGGAATCTCTGTTTCCTCAGGTTATTTTCCAATTTACTGCACTTCTGAAAACTGTTTTACAACCAGCTTTACCCCTCCTTCAGTGCACCAGAGCGAGGTTCTTGGGAAAGACGGGCGATGGAAAACTCGGGCTGAGTCACTACGTTCATCTCTTGGGCTGTAATTGGCTTCAGCTCGTCTTTGTCAGAAGGCATGCTGCCCTGCTTTGCTGTGCTGCTGCAGGCCTTGCCAATAGCTCTGCAATAGCTCTGCCTCTCACAGAGGATGGGCCTTTATTCCCACTGCTGTGGTGTTTTGGTTCTTTCTGTCCTCTCTCTCTCAGACTATTCATCTGTGAGTACCTCCTCTATGGGGACAGGCTGAGAGACTTGGGGCTGTTCAGCTTGGAGAGGAGAAGGCTCCAGAGAGACCTTACAGTGGCCTTCTAGTACCAAAGGGAGCTATGGGAGAGCTGGGGAGAGACTTTTTACAAGGGCTTGTAGTGCTAGGACAAGGGGGAAGGGTTTGAAGCTTGAGAAGAGCAGATTTAGACTGGAGATTAGAAAGAAATTCTTTCCAGTGGGAGTAGTGAAACACTGGAACAGTTTGCCTGGGAACCAGGGTGCCCCCTCCCTGCAGGTGTTTAAGTCCAGGCTGTATTGAGGCCTTGAGTAACTTGGTCTAGTGGAAGGTGTCCCTGCCATGGCAGGGGGACTGGAACTGGGTGATTTTTAAGGTCACTTCTAACATAAACCATTCTGTGAATCTATGAAAAGTCTGTGTACAGCTGGTAGTAAACACGTTCCACAACTGCACAAACCGTGCTGAGAAGTTTCCTGCTGGAGCTATTTCTGGTGGCATGATCAGCACAGCCAGACCAGAATGGTAGTTTCCAGTTTTGGATATGAGTTATCTAATGCAAAGACTGGGTCATTGCATTTCCTCTTAGATTCCTTTTTTGTTATTTCTCCCAAGGGGGAGAGAGGATATCAGTAAATAACCTTCTGTAGACTCTGTCTGCCCTGTCACCTGTCTCCTTTATCGTCCACATGATAGTTGTGCAGGGCAGAGCGTTCTGATCTTCCTCAAGTTTTGTCTGCTTTCTGGGGCAGAAAAGGCAATGAGGGCTCCTGTGAATGACAGGGTCTGCCTCTTTTCACTCTTCCTCGCATCTCCCCATCCAATAATCTTTCAGGAAAGGAGTTACTTTTCAAGGCAGGGATAGAAAAGAGACTAATAGTAGCTGGCCCAAACAGGGAGGTGATCATTCACCTGCACTTGGCACTAGTGAGGCCACACCTTGAGTGGTTCACTTCTGGGCCCCACTATAGAGGAAAGGCATTTTGGTTCTGGAGCATGTCCAGAGAAGGACAATGAAGCTGGTGAAGGGCCTGGAGCACCTGGCCTATGAGGAACATCTGATGGATCTGGAGTTGTTCAGTCTGGAGAAGAGGAGGCTGAGGGCAGACCTCATCACTTTCTGCAACTGCCTCAGGGGAGGTTGGAGTAAGGATGGGACAGCCTTTTATCCTTGGTGTCAAGAGACAGGACTAGAGGGAATGGCTTCAAGCTGCACCAGGGGAGGTTCAGGCTGGATGTTAGGAAGTATTTTTTCACTGAAAGGGTTCTCAACCGTTGGAATGATCTGCCCAGGGCAGCGGTGGAGCCACCATCCCTGGAGGTGTTTAAGCAGTGTGTGAACCTGTTGCTTAGGGACATGATTTAGTGTTGACCCTTCAGTGCTGGATCAAGGGTTGAACTGGATGATCTTGGAGGTCTCTTTCAAGCGAATGTATTCTGTGACTCTGCAAATTGTTCAGCTTCCCTCCTTCCTCTCCAAGAACAGCAAATTGCAATGAGAACAAATCATCCCTAGGCTACCTCTCTTTCAGGCTTGGGAAGCAGAAGATGCTACTGCTAATGTCACCTTGAGGTGCAGGTTTCAGAAAGGGGAAAGAAGAGCCTCAGGCAAGGAGCTGCAGGAGCAGATATGGAGGAATGAGGTTTCTCTGGAGACAAGGGTCTCCATCATCTGCAGGAAGAGCAAGGGTGGACATACATGTCTTGGGAGTAAGATAAGAGAACACACAAGCATCACTTGTGTGAAGCTTCGAAAGCAAAGCTGGAAACTCCTCACCTTCAGCAGAGACCAAACAGCTTTGGCTTTATGCAGTCTGAGACAGTGATGTGGGAGTATTAAAATTCCCACATAATCTCATTTTAGGGTGAGAGATGTCCTCAAGATGCACCAGGGGCTAGGTTTAGTTTGGACATTAGAAGAACTTTGTCCCTGAAAGGGTTCTCGAACACTGGGAACACCCTCCCCAGGGAGATGATTGAATCACCATCCCTGGAGGTGTTTCAGAGAGGCAGAGATGTGGTGTTGAGGGACGTGGTTTAGCACCAGAGTTAGAGAATGGTTGGACCAGATGATCTTACAAGTCTTTTCCAACCAAAATGGTCCTCTGGTTCTTTGTCTTCTGACCACTCATGCCAGAGATATGAGCAGCATAGCTTCCTTGACTATCCAAGTCATTCTTTTTCCTTAATCCATTACAGTGTTTTCAAAGTTGGTGGGTTTGGGTTTTGGGGTTTTTTTTTGTTTGCTTGGTTTGGGTGGATTGTTTTTTGTTCCTTTCCTCTATCACTTTGCAGCTTTTAAGGCACATCTGTAGCAAAATCAGAAGCTGGGAGTAGTCCACTGGCCTCCAGCAGTGCCCTGTGGAAGCTCTTTAACTCTTGTGAGGCTTTCCTTCTTGCCTCTCCTTTTCCCCTGATAGCACTGCTTTAGTTTGAGCATTGCTCAGTGTAAAATCTACCAGTCCTTGAACAGCTCTATCAGCTTCTTTCCTTAAGTCTCTTCAGTCTTCTGTAGTTATTTCATGGCTGCTTTATAGCTGAATGGCCTGGCATCTCTGTGTTTGCTGCAGCATGTCTGTCTAATGAATCTGCAGTGCCAACTGCATTTGCAGCTGACTTGAAACTCGTTCTTGCTGTAGCATTGACATGGTCTTTGGAATGGGGAATTCAACACTTGTTGAACCACTTTTAATCCTTTTTTCTTTATAATCTCTTTTGAGTCCTGGCAAACTTGATTAGAAATTGAGATTCTGTTGGATATGAGCTGCTGTTTTACATAATACAAAGCTGAAACTCTAAAAAATTTTAGTCTTAGATGTTACTTTTTTTCCCCTTCATTTGTCTCCTGGCAGCTTAGTGAAGTATTGCATTAAGCACTGGCAGATAGCTTCCCCACTTGCTTTGGCATTGCATTGCTTTATTTAGCTTCTTATACTGGTAATGTGTTGTAGGATTGCCAAGCAGTCATGCAAAACGTTTGGTTTACTCATCTGTCAATGGCATCTAAATGCAAAACACAGCTACAAATCAAATGGGGGCTCCTATCTTCCTCTGTGTTAAAGAGGCCAAAGCAATACACCTTTAACAAGAATCATATGTTGGAAGTGACCTCAGAAATCATCTACTCCAAGCTCCCCATAGTGGGCAGGGATGTCTCAGCTATACTCAGGTGCTCAAGGCTTTGTCTGACCTAACTTTGAACACCTTCAAGGAGGAAGTATCCATAACCTCCCTGGGCAGCCTATTCCAAAGTCTCACCACCCTTGTACTGTGGAACTTTAAGATCCAGTCTAAACCTGTTTTTCCTTGGCCTAAAACCATTTTCCTTGTCATGTCTCTAGACACCTTTAGGAAAAGTCCCTCTCCAGTCTTCCTGTAGGATGGCTTTGAGTATTGGAAGGCAGCAATAAGTCCCTCTGGAGTCCTCTCCATGCTGAACAACCCTAGCTCCTTCAGCCTATCCTCATAGCAGAGGTGTTCCAGCCCTTGGATCATCTTTGTGGCTCTCCTCTGGGCCTGCTCTGTGTCCTTTTTATGATGAGGACACCAGAATTGGATGCAGTGTTGGAGGTGTGGTCTCAGCAAAGCAGAGTCCAGGGACACACACAATCCCCTTTGTGTCCCTGCTGGTCACATTCCTCCTGCTGCAGCCCAGCACACAGCTGCTTTCTGGGCTGCATGAGGGTGCTGCTGGCTCATGGGGAGCTTCTCAGCAACAACACCCCAAAGTCTTCTTCATTAGGGCCACTCTCAACCCACTCTGCACCCAACCTGTATTTGTGCCTGGGGTTGACCCAACCCAGCTGCAGGACCTTGCACTTTAACTTGTTGAACCTCATGCAGTTGGCACTGGTCTACTTTTCAGTCCTGCCAAGATCCTTCTGTGGCATCCTTTCCCACAAACACGACTTGCTTTGTTACACTATAGTGGTAAAACATTTTCTGGTTTTGAGAGCACTTAATTTGAAAAGAAAAAAAACAACAACCAAAACATTTTATAGAATCAGATTCAGTAGGCCTGGAACCAGAAGAAAGGTATCTGCATCAGCTTGACACTGAGCATGGACTAAGAAGCCCTGCTGAGACAGGGAGCTTTATGAGCTCCAGCAGAGCTGGTCCTGCTCAGTTGTTTGTCTCCCTGAGCGAAGCCTGTATCTCTGCACAGCACATCTGAAGGAAAAGGTTACCCTGGGAAAGGTAATGCTCTGTTGCAAATAGCTTTGAAGATCTGGATCCACTTAGAGCCTTAGGGATGTCTCTTTAGAGTTCTGTCAGAAGAGAAAGACTCCCCTGTAGCTGATGGAAAGAAAGAGTTACAGAGCTGAAGAACAGGGTGCAAGCTGCAGTTCTTAGCGCTGATCTGTAACACCAGCTTAGAAGTATTCACAGTTGCTGTTGAGTGATCTACAGCTGAGGTTTGCAGATGAGATTTGAAGCCACTTTGTAGATTCACAGATCACATTGGGTTGGAAGGGACCTTCTTGGCCAACCTCCCTGCACTCAGCAGGGACACCTCCAACTAGATTAGGCTGCCCAGCAGCACATTCAGTCTCTAGAGATGGGACCTCAACCACGTCCCTGAGCAACCTGTTCCAGTATTTCGCTACCCTACCTGTGCAGAACTTCCTCCTAATATCCAACCTAAATCTACTCTGCTCCAGTTCAAGGCAAGATTGGACGTGGCACTTGGTGCTATGGTTTAGCCTTGAGCTCTGTGGTAAAGGGTTGGACTTGATGATCTGTGAGGTCTCTTCCAATCCTGATAATACTGTGATACTGTGTGATACTGTGAGTTCCAGTTTCAAACCATTGCCCCTCATCACTACAGGCCCTTCTAAGCAGCCCTTCCCCAGCCTTCCTGTAAGTCCCCTTCAGATAGTGAAATGTAGCTCTAAGCTCTCCTTGGAGCCTTCTCCTTTCCAGGCTGAACAGCCCCAGTGCTTTCAGCTTGTCTTAACAGGAGAGATGCACCAGCCCTCTGATCATCTTGGTGGCCTCCTCTGGACCTGCTTGTTCTGTAAGGAGGCTGAGAAAAGAGTTTCTCTTAAAAAGGGTGAACACAGCACAGTGTTTAAAACCATGGAAATTTACCTTTTTCTCCCCCCCAACTTCTACATTGAGGATCTGTTGCAATCTCTGTCAATAACTCAAAAGAGCTTTCACTCTTCTTGAGGAGTGTTTTTTGATTCAGCGCCAGCAGCAGAGAGTCTGAAATATTCCACTGAACACTCTATGAGTTTTGTTTTTAACTACCAGTTCTTCAGCCTGGAGTCCTTGATTTCTGTTCCCACTTGAGGATTTCATTGTGAAATGGGTACTTCTGAAGTCACAAGTGCCACCCCTCCCCACCAAGAAATGCTGTGGAGCTAAGTATCGGGGTGCTCTTAGAGAGGAAAGCGAGAAATGATCTCTTGGTTGGTTTGTGGCATTGCCAGTTACAAAGTGGAACATTTAACCTGCTTTTCCTAACTTTCACTTGGGTTTGTTGTCAAAATTGATCAGTTTTTTGATCTGTTTTGGATTTTTAAAACCACAAGACTTCCAACACTTGAAACCAGCCTACAAGCAAGCCAGGAAGGGACTTCTCACAGAGGCTTTTAGTGATAGGACAAGGGGGAATGGATTGGAGCTTGAGGAGGGCAGATTTAAGTCTAATTCACAGAATGGTTTGGGTTGGAAGAGACTCTAAAGATCATCTACTTCCAGACCCTCTGCCATGGGCAGGGACACCACTCACTAGACCAGGTTGCCTAAGGCCTCATCCAAGCTGGCCTTGAACAGCTCCAGGGAGAGGGCATCCACAACCTCCTTCTGTAACGTGCTTCAGTATCTCACCACTCTCATCCTTGAATTTGAACTCGTTTCACCCAGGTGAAAGGTGTTAAAAATTGTTGTGGAAATTGCAACTTGGAAATGACTTTTCAGAGTGCAAACCTGAATTTGGGAGCTGGAATTTCCAACTCCCTTCTTTCATTTGCAGAAATGCAGAACTAAATGAAGCCAGTTAGCTGCTGGCCCTTTTTGCAGAGCTGCTAGAGAAGAGGCATCTTTGGCTGGTTGTGAGTTTCTGCTTCATTTTAATTGAAGGTAACATTTACCTTTTCCACTGGTAATTGACTGGAGGAGGAATTATGACTGAAAGAAGAATCAAACCTAATGCTTAGTGTTCCCCATTTGGTTCTTGAAGACTAATGAGCACTTTATTGCCTCTGCTGATTGAATGGAAACCTACCAACCAGTAATAATTCCATGTTGCTTTATTGGCACTAAAAACCTTTTCTCCATTTTTTTTTTTCCAGTGGTATCATAAAACCTGATTTGCTGACTGTATAAGACCAAGTGCTTAAAAACCTCTCTAGTTACTAGGCAGCTGGCTCTGTTTGTCAGGTAGTTTTGCTTCATTCCCTACTGGGGGTTAAACCTTTGCTTTTTTTCCGCTGAACCTGGAGGATGAATTAACCTCTGTACAAGAACTTTGAGGTAGCCAGGGACTGTTTAGGAGATGTGAAGAGTGTGGTGAGTCTTGACTGCTGGCAATCTTCTAGGCATTTAATTCTGATCTCACAACTTTACTTTATCATCTTAGAACTTTATCATCTTAGAACTTTACTTTATCATCTTAGAACTTTACTTTATCATCTTAGAACTTTACTTTATCATCTTAGAACTTTACTTTATCATCTTAGAACTTTACTTTATCATCTTAGAACTTTACTTTATCATCTTAGAACTTTACTTTATCATCTTAGAACTTTACTTTATCATCTTAGAACTTTACTTTATCATCTTAGAACTTTACTTTATCATCTTAGAACTTTACTTTATCATCTTAGAACTTTACTTTATCATCTTAGAACTTTATCATCTTAGAACTTTATCATCTTAGAACTTTATCATCTTAGAACTTTATCATCTTAGAACTTTATCATCTTAGAACTTTATCATCTTAGAACTTTATCATCTTAGAACTTTATCATCTTAGAACTTTATCATCTTAGAACTTTATCATCTTAGAACTTTATCATCTTAGAACTTTATCATCTTAGAACTTTATCATCTTAGAACTTTATCATCTTAGAACTTTATCATCTTAGAACTTTATCATCTTAGAACTTTATCATCTTAGAACTTTATCATCTTAGAACTTTATCATCTTAGAACTTTATCATCTTAGAACTTTATTTTAATCTTAACTTTTTTTTTATCTTAGGACTTTTTATTAATCTTATAACTTTATTATTTTTCACCTTAGAACTTTTTTTTAACCTTAACTTTTTTTTTTAATCCTAAAATTGGCTTTTTTTGATCTTAGGACTTAATGTTAGAACTTTAATTTTTTTTTGATCTTAGAACTTTTTTTTATCTTAACTTTATTTTTCTTATCTTTTTTTAATCCTAAAACTTACTTTTTTTTTTATCTTGGAATTTAATATTAGAACTTTTTTTTAATCTTACTTTTATTTTTCTTATCTTTGTTTTTTTAATCCTAAAATTTACTTATTTTAATCTTGGAATTTAATATTAGAACTTTATTTTAATCTTTAAACTTTTTTATTTATCTTAACTTTATTTTTCTTATCTTTGTTTTTTTAATCCTAAAACTTACTTTTTTTGATCTTAGGACTTTAATATTAGAACTTTTTTTTTAAATCTTAGAACATTTTTTAAATTATTTTTTTTTTACTCTTAAAACTTTTTTTTTATCTTAGTTATTTTTTTTTATGTTGGAACTTTAATTTCTAATCTTGGAACTTAATATTTTTAATTGTTTCTTAGCAGATAAATTTATTCTCCATCCTTTACCCACCTAAAAGCCATAGAAGAGGTTGTGAAGAAATATATTTGTTGTAGAGGCTGTTTAAAACCTTTTGAAATAATCACTAATAATCATAAATATTTATAACTAATAATTAATGATTATTACTACATGGTGGAGTCACCATCCCTGGAGGTGTTGAAGCAAAGCCTGGCTGAGGCACTTAGTGCCATGGTCTGGTTGACTGGCCAGGGCTGGGTGCTAGGTTGGACTGGATGATCTTGGAGGTCTCTTCCAACCTGCTTGATTCTAAGTAAGGGGCTCCTTTCTTAACCCATCTGATACCACTTTCTGCCACATTCTTTTTGTTTTGCACATGAATTTATTTCTGCTGCTTGATGTTGACAGCAGCTGTGGCATTGGCATTCCTTGGCTTTCACTTTGCTGTGGATGTTGCACAAAACATGCAGGAGATAAATCGTGCCTGTTACAGTACACAAAGCTTAATGGATTACTTTTCCACTGCTCATATTAAAATGAAAAAAAAAACAAAACACAACACCCCACCAGCTTCCTGTTTTTCTTCTTCTGAAATCCTTCCTATCTGAGCTCTTAGCATTTCTAAAATAGCCTGTCCAAAAATTAAAAAAGAATTCAGTGAAGGGACTGAAAAGTGACTTCTACTTAACCTTTGATTCTATAAACAATTGTTTCAGTCCAAAATAGATGGAAACAGTCTATTTTTAGGCCCTAATTTGGAGAATTGATATTTCCACATTTGCTTTGTCATAGCTGGTAGTAAGTTGCTAAATTGTGAGAGCCTGTAGCTGTGTTACAAATGCTTGGAGGGCTGCAGAGTGTTCTGCCATAATGCATTAAGGAGCTTTGGGCACTGTACATTTCAATTTATAATAAGAGAGTGTAACTGATAGCATAGACACTGGCATATTTCAAGTCTAGACTACTGTCTTAAAAACCAAGGGCTGTTGGCTGTTTGGTGGAATAAGTTGGAAAATAACTGATAAGGACAGTTGAAGTACAGCATAGTTGAAAAAGGCACAGATTGTCTAAAGCAGGGGGAGTTGGGAGGTTTCAGCCACGGCTTGTCTGCCCTGTTGGGATGAAAAGGGAACTGGGGCTTGAAATGTCTGATCAGTCCCAGGCCTTGTTGTCCAGCAGCTGCTTGGATGCAGGATGTCTGTCTGGAGGACGTCATTGCATCTGACTTGAGGACCAAAGGCTCTGAGCAGCCTCACTCAGGACTGGAGCAGCTGGCTTGAGTAGTTTCTGAAGGAGGTCTTATGTAGCCCCTTGTTAGGTGGGGAAGATGAGTTTCTCTAACACTCTATTTAGCAAAGAGAAACAAACTGGAGAGATAGAAAAAGCTGTGGAGGCACTTTTTACAAAGGCTTGTAGGGATAGGACAAGAAAGAGTGGCTTTAGGTGTGACAAGGGCATGTTTTGACTGCAGATTAGGAAGAAATTCTTTCCTGTGAGGATGGTGAGACACTGGAACAGGTTGCCCAGGGAGGTTGTGGGTGCTTCCTCCCTGGAGGTATTCAAAGCTTAGTGGGATGAGGCCTCATCCAACCTGTTCTAGTGGAAGATGTTCCTGCCCATGGCAGGGGCTTTGGAATGAGATGATCTTTGAGGCCCTTTCCAATGCAAACCATTCTATGCAAAGCAAAGTTTCCTGTTTCAGAAAGTGCTAATGTTAGCACTTTGCTAGTGACAAAGATAATGCCTTTAAGAGGCTGCATCTCAAATGTTGTGTCCAGTTCTGGGCCCCTCAGTTCAAGGAGGACAGGGAACTGCTTGAAGGAGTCAGTCACAGAGCCACAAAAATAAGTAAGGGAGTGGAGCACCTTCCTTACAGGGAATGGCTGAAGGAGCTGGGGCTCTTTAGCTTGGAAAGGAGGAGACTGGGGGCTGACCTCATTCATGTTTATAAAGATGTGGTGAGTCCCAGGAGGATGGAGCTTAGTGATGCCCAATGACAGGAGAAGGGGCAATGGTGGAAGTTGAGGCATAGGAAGTTCTATGGAAATGTGATGATTTTTTTTCCCTGTGAGGGTGACAGAGCACTGGAACAGGCTGCCCAGGGCTGTTGTGGAGTCTTCCACTCTGGAGATATGCAAGACCTGCCTGGGTGCACTCCTGTGTGATCTGCTATAGGTGAACCTGCTCTGGCAGGAGGGCTGGACTGGATGAGCTTTCGAGGTCCCTTCCAACCCCTAATATTCTGTGATTCTGTGAAAAGCTCAGCATAACAAATGTTCTCTTCTCTGGCTCTTTAATGTCTTTGGATAATAAAAATAACTTGCTAAAGAGTTTGGAGTTCAGCTGGATATGTGAAAAGCAGAGAAAATGATCATGGAATTATAGAATGGCTTAGATAGGAAAGGACCTCAGAGATCATCTACTCCAGCACCCCCACCATGGGAAGGGACACCCAAGGCCTCAGTCAGGCCTTAAACAGCTCCAGGGAGCAGGCATCCACAGCCTTACTGGGAAACCTATTTCAGAGTCTCAGCACCCTTGAACTAAACTTTGTCCTAAGATTCAGTCTAAACCTGCTTTGCCTCTGCTTAAAACTATTCCACTTTGTCCTGTTGCTACACACTTAGAAAATGTCCCTCTTCAGCCCTCTTCTAAGTTCTCTTCAGATATTGGAAGGCAGCTGTAAAGTCCCCTGGAGTCTTCTCCAGGCTCAACAACCCCAGCTGCCTCAGCCTATCCTCATAGCAGCCCTTGAATCATCTTTGTGGCACTCCTCTGGACTTGTTCCAGCAGTTCTGTGTCCTCCTCATGCAGGGGACAGCAGACCTGGATTCGAGGTGGAGTCTCCCAAGAGCAGAGTAAAGGGGATGTAGCTGACATTTTTGTGACCCCTTTAGTATCCCAGTGGCCTTTACCAAATCACTCTGCTTATGATCATTTCTCTCGGTGCTGCTGGTGAGTTTGCTTTTGTCTGCTCTCAGGATGTCTTCTCAGCCAAGGGTAGAAACAAAGAGGGGTATTGCCTGAAGAGGTCTATGGACTTGCAATGTTATGTGATTGCTTTCAGTTTCTCTCTCTTACATAATGCCAACTTTCTCTTTCAGAGCCATGGTGTCATGGAAAGGGATCTATTTTGTACTTGCACTATTCTTGGGAAGTTTTTTTGGAAGTATCTTCATGCTGGGGCCATTTCTACCCTTGATGTTTGTCTCACCAGCATGGTACCGCTGGATCACTGACTGCATTGTGGCCACTTGGCTCACGCTCCCAGTGGTAAGTTGCAGTTTGAGCTAATTCTGTTTGTAATCACACAGTTGAGTTTGACTAACACCTTTGATTTGCTACTTGTAATGTGTTTGTAATGCTTTTGTCAATACAAGCCTTAGTGTCTGTGGAGATAGTCACTCACAGAATCACAGAATGCCAGGTTGGAAGGGATCCCCAAGGATCACCTGGTCCAACCTTTCTAGGTGATGATCAAGCTGAGTCTTAAAACTGTCCAATGTATGGGAATGCACTGCTTCCCTTGGGAGATGATCCCAGTGTCCAGCTGTTCTCATGAAGAAACATTTCCTTCAGGAGTCCAATGGGAATCTCCCCAGCAGTAACATGTCCCCATCACCCTATTTCCATAAGACTCCTTGTGAAAAGTCTCCATCCTCCTGCTACCCACCTGTTATGTCCTAGTCCATGGTAATAAGGTAGGTTTTAGCTCAGTGTTGCAGATGGTTTTCCTTCTCCTGTGCTGTTCTTCCCCAGTGAATTTTCGTGTAAGCTCATGCTATGTCTTAATTGTCCTCTTAACAAGGCCTTTTCCTGACATCCTTATCCAGTGTCAGTTAGGTGCTGAGCAGGAAAGAGTAGGTGAAGCACTAAGAAGCAGGAGGATATTTCAAATTGCAATCTTTCTCAGCAAGTCCTTTTCTAAACTCCTCCTCTTGACTGTGCTCCAGTTAGGAATATTATTAACTCTCTGGTATGGTGTTGCTGACCTTCACTCTTCTCTTATTTAATCCGCTTAGAATTTAGTCCTTGTAGTTGAATTAGAGATAAATGATTTCAGGTGAAGTGCTTCCCCTTGAAATGAAGTCTTCCTCACTTAAATGCATCAACTTTGTAGCTCCAGGAGTCTGAAAATCAATAACAGAGCTCTTCCCTGAATTGTTCCTGAGGCAGAATGAATGGGATCTGTCTCTTCATCTGTTCTGTGAAACCCAAGGGATTTCATTCCTTTAGGCCTTCAGAGATTGGACTTATTTTTTTCTGAAGTAAAATGCTACATTGATGTGCAGAAATGTGTACAGTGTGGCACAAAGGGAGAATTCTGATGACATATCAAATAGTTCCTGTTTTCTCCTCTTCTCTCTGGTGTGTTTTAAAGGGGTGTCCTAGTGAGAGATGCCCTGGCGGAGCCACATCTGGAATAGTGTCCAGTTCTGAGCCTCTCAGTTCAAGAAGGACCTCAGGGTACTGCTTGAGAGAGTATAATGCAGAGCTACAAAGATGATGGAGTGGAACATATCCCTTGTGAGGAAAGGCTGAGGCAGCTGGGGCTCTTTAGCTTGGAGCAGAGGAGCCAAAGGGGTGACCTCATTCAAGTTTGTAAAGATGTGCAGGGTAGTGTCAGGAGGACAGAGCCAGGCTCTGCTCAGTGATGTCCAGTGACAGGACAAGGGGCAGTGGGTGCAACCTGGAGCAGAGGTGGTTCCATGTGAACACAAAGAGAAACTTTTTCTGGCTGCCCAGAGAGGTTGTGGAGTCTCCTTTTCTGAAGGCATTCCAAACCTGCCTGGGTGCATTCCTGTGTGACCTGCCCTGTGTGTTCCTGCTCTGGCAGGGGCCTTGGACTGGATGATCTTTTGAGGTAATTTCCCTCCCCTAATATTCTGTGATTCTCTGAGTTGTTTCATGGTCTAAACCAGTTACGCTGGTGATCATTACTACATGTGATGGAATCAGAAGAGAGGAAATAATTATCAGGAAAGAGAATAGAAAGATTGCAAGTTCTTGTCGTGGTAAGATTTAGCTGAGTCCTGATAGTGTCTCAGAAGGGACCCTTTCTTTATTTGTCTTCTAACTTTTCCAAAATTGCAACCCCCCCATAATCAAATAACAGGCTTCAAAGTAGAGCTGTACTTTATAGGTCTACCTCATAGAATGGTTTGGATTGGAAGGGACCTCCAAAGGTCATCTAGTCCAACCCACCCTGCCCTGAGCAGGGACAGTCTCCATTAGAAGAGGTTCCTGAGAGCCTTGTCAAGCCTGACACTACCTTCTGACACTTTAGCTGTCTCCCTTGGTAACCTGCTGCAGTGTTCCACTACCCTCATGGTGCAGAACTTGTTCCTAACATCTAGTCTAAATCTGCTCATCTCTAACTTCAAACCACTGCCTGTTACACATCACTGTGCTGCATCCAAGCACTGGGATTTCTCTCCCAGCCACTTTTTCTGCCACTAGACTCTACTCATTTTTGCAGGTGAAAGTCAAGCAAAAACATTTTGACCAGCAGTACTCAAGAGGAAAGAAGGCAGCTTCTGCTGCCTTCCTAGCCCTTATAACTTTGAGCAATAGATTATATGAGCAACCAGTCTCTCCTTAAATTTCATACCAAGTTACAATCCATACCAATCCCCTTTTATTCCTACACCACAGTATTCTGGGAGGAAAAAAAGAGGGGGAAAAATGCATTTAATGTTGGACACTGATTGAAAAACAGTGATTTTAAGAACTGCTATTTAATTGTGGTTTCCTCTTCCATTAAACAGCTGTGACTGTGGAAAAGCTGCCTGCTTTATTAGAAGACAGGCAGAAGTTGGTTTGCCAGTGATAATAAAAGTGAATAATTATTCAAATTAATTTTTATTGCTAATGGGCTGCTGCTTTTTCTTCTGGGAGCAGAATGGTAATATTATCTCATATTATTTTTAGGCCTTGCTGGAAATGGTGTTTGGTGCCAAGGTGGTTGTCACTGGGGATGGGTTTGTGCCTGGAGAAAGGAGTGTCATTATCATGAACCACCGCACCCGAATGGACTGGATGTTCCTCTGGAACTGCCTGCTGCGATACAGCTACCTCAGACTTGAAAAAATCTGTCTCAAATCCAGTCTCAAAGGCATTCCAGGATTTGGTAGGTCACTAAACCCTTTCACTTGATAGAAATGTTTGGTTACAGTTCATAGATTGATAGAATAGTTTGAATTGGAAGAAGCCTTAAAATGGTTTAGGGTGGAAAGGACCTTAATGATCATCTAGTTTCAACCCCCCTGCCCTGGGCAGGGACACTTTCCACTGGAGCAGGTTGCTCAAGGCCTTATCCAACCTGGCCTTGCACACCTCCAGGGAGGGGGCATCAACAATGCATTCTTTTGTGACCTGAGCTAGATTATGTGGCCCTGCTCTGGCAGGGGGGTTGGACTCAATGATCTCTTTGGGTCCCTTTCAACCCCTGACATCCTGTGATTCTGTGACTTCCCTGGGCCTGTTCCAGTGTCTCAGCACCCTCACTGGAAAGAATTTCTGCCTAGTCTCCAGTCTCTATCTGCCTTCCTTAGGTTTAAAGCTGTTCCTCCTCATCTTAGCACTACAAGCCCTTGTAAAAAGTCCCTCCCCAGCCCCCATCAAATACTGGAAGGCCACTATAAGGTCCCTCTGGAGCCTTCTCTTCTCCAAGTTGCACAGCCCAAGCTCTCTCACCCTGTCCCCATAGGGAGGTTCTCTAGCCCTCTGATCATCTCTATGGCCTCCTCCTAGGTCTAAACCAGCATCTCTGTGTCCCTTCTCTGGAGATTTTCAAGACCCACTTGAATGTGTTCCTGCGTGACCTGCCCCAGGTGATCCTGGTTTGGCAGCGGGATTGGACTAGGTCATCTCTGGGGCTCCCTTCCAGCCCCTAATATTCTGTGATTTCTTTGTAAAGAAAAATTATTTCTGTTTTCTGCTTTCTGTAGTGAGAGAATTTTTTTAGGATTGTGAAAAAAGGTCTACAAATCTTTTCAAAGTCTCTTTAACCCTTTTGGTTTTGGTGCCATTTCACTCCACATTGCAGATCTTCTCATCATGCTTTTTTCCTCATTATGCAATTTATGCTATACTAAAGAGGAAAAAAAGATCAAGGAGAAGCCCTGTAAGGAATTACCAAGTTGATGGTTCATTTTAGTAATTGTAGTTTTCAGTTTAATTGGGTTATTCCAAATATGCTGTAGGAAATCAGACGTAATCAATATTGATAGTGAGATAGGCTGGAAATGGTTCCCAGTTTCATGTACTTAGAGGAATCATTTCAGATAGGCCAGAAAATTGTCACACCAATGGCTTGCTGAATAAATAGGCAACGTTATCTGAAATAAAAGCATCTCTTTGCATTTTTATTTATCTCTTAGATTTATTTGCTGCTTTATACAAAACTAGCTTGGGCAGGATATGCATCAACTCTCTGATGTGGAAAGTAACCTTATTTATAGTTGCTTTTTGTCAGGCCATTTATCTGAGCAGAGAATGTTGGCAGGATTCCATAAGAAGGATCTCTCATACAGTTGCTCAGATATTGAATTTACTTGCTGGGCTTTTAGTCCTCTTTAAGTAAGAGCTGCATTTAGGTAACGTAGTTGTTTGGGTTTTTTTTTTCCTAACAGTCAGGCTTTATGGTCAGTTTTACTTGACAAAAGACACTTCTTCTGACATCACAGGAAATGGGAAAATAGGGGTTTAGAGAAATGTTTCATCTTCATCAGACAGCAGGTCTAAGGAGGTTCTCCATCTACTCTGTGAGACCACACCTGGAATACTATGTGCAGCTTTGTGCTCCTCAGTTGAAGAGAGACAGGGATCTAATGGAGACACCCCAGTGGAGAGTTATGAGGATGACTGGGGGACTTGAAGATCTCAGCTATGAAGAAAGATTGAGAGAACTGAGGCTATTTAGCCTGAGGAAGAGAAGGCTGAGAGGGGACCTGATCAATGTCTATAAATGTCTGAGGAGTGGGTGTCAGGATGAAGGCACCAGGCTCTTTTCAGTGGCACGCACTGATATGACAAGGAACAATGGATGCAAGCAGAAACACAGAAGGTTCCACCTCAACCTCAGGAGATTTTTAAACCAACTCTTCAAGTTATGTATAAGATTTAGCTTAAAGTGCAACCCACGTTGGTGAAAACCTTATAAAATCATAGAATGGTAAGGGTTAAAAGTGACTTCCAAAGATTGTCTGGGGCCACCAATGCACCAATGACTGGACAGGGCTGGGTGCTAGGTTGGACTGGATGATCTTGGAGGTCTCTTCCAACCTGGTTGACTCTGTGATTCTAAGAGGGACACAGACTTGCTGTAGTGGGTGTAGAGGAGAGCCATCAAGGTGACCAAAATGCCAGCATTTCCCCATGAAAATGCCTTTCCCCATGAAGACAGACTGAAAGAACCGTGGCTGCTCAGCTTGGAGATGAGATGGCTCTGAGGAAGACTTTGAGCTGCATTTCAGTATCAAAAGGATATCTACAAGAAGGCTGGGAAGGGACTGTTTAGAAGGGCTTGTAGTGATAGGATGAGGGGCAATGGTTTGGAAGTGGAGCAGGGGAGATTTAGGTTGGACATCAGGAGGAAGTTCTGTACAATGAGAGTGGTGAGATATTGGATCAGGTTGCCCAGGGATAGAATTGAGGCCCCTTCCCTGCAGACATACACTGTCAGCCATGTGTCCCTGGGCAGTCTGATCTAGTTGGAGGTGTCCTTGCTGTACTGCATGGGGCTTGGACAAGATGACCTTTTTGGGTCCATTCCAACCCAGTGCAATCTGTGAATCTGGCCCAAAGCAGCATCACCTAGGGGAGGTCACACAGGAACACATCCAGACAGATCTTTAAAGTTTCTAGAGAAGAAGACTCCACAACCTCTCTGGGTATCCTGCTCCACTGCTCCAGCACCCTCACAGTAAACTTTTCCTCATGTTGAGGAGTGCCAGTTTGTATCCATTGCCACTTGTCCTATCACAGGACAGCACTGGAAAGAGCCTGGCCTCCTCTTCATGGCAGACCCCACATCCCTTCAGATATTTATAAACATTGGTAAGATCCATTCTCAGTCTTCTCTTTCCCAACCTAAACAGCTCCATATGTCTCAAGCCATAGTACCTTGGAAGTATAAAGCATTGCATCTTTATTGTTGCAAGTACTATGTCAGTTGGAATGCAAGTCTGTGAGAGACTACAGTGCTCTGAGCGGTAAATATGGTAGGCAAAGGGCAAAGCTTGGAGTGCAAACAGATCCAGAGTCATTCTCACCCACTTTGTAGGTTAAAAGTGTAAAGGTATCAGATTTAATGAGCCTGTGGAGTCTGTGTTACAAGCAGGCAGTTATTTTCTAGTTAATTAAAATCAGATGAGTCAGGATTTCAAGGAGATGCATTGAATCCCTTATCTAGTTCTTAAGTTATTAATTCTTTGCATTCTACTGCATGAAAAAAAGAAACTCCCAACACTAAATTGATTAAAAGGTGAGACTTAAAAAGAAGCCCAAAGCAAAACAGATGGTCCTTTCTTCCTGGAGCTGTAGCTTTGGCTTGATAAATGGTGTGCAGTAAAGTTTTCAAAAAGCAGTATTACATTTCAGGACTTAATTTCAGAAGCATTCTTTCAGCACAACTTGCCAAAGTTGGTATCTCGAGGGAGCACAGCTCTGGTCTTAGCTGTTGCTGCAGTTTCTCATCTGACATCATCAGAAGCTACTGACACATTGTGCAGTGTCAGTTTTCAAGGAGAATTTCTAATGGCATTGACAGTTTCCTGTCTGGTCTGACAAGAGAGGGCTTTGCTGCAGCACTTTAATGGGTTTGCAGGATTTATCTTCTCACCTTTTCTGAATCAGTAAGGGACAGCATTGAAAGTAGTACAGGTTATCCTAGAATCATGGAATGCTAGGGGTTGGAAGGGATCTCCAGAAATCCTCAGGTCCAATCCCTCTGCAAAGGAGAATCACCTAGGCCAGGACACGTAGGAATACATCCAGATGGGTCTTGAAAGTCTCAAGTAGGAGACCCCACAACCTCTCTGGGCAGCCTGCTCCAGGACTCCAGCACCCTCACACTAAAGGAGTATTTACTCCCATTGAGTTAGAATTTCCTGTCACTGGGTACCACTGAAAAGAGTCTGGCTCCATCCTCGTGACAGCCACCCTGCAGCTGTTTGTAGATGTAACTGTAGAACTGCTGAGGTTGGAAGTGACGTTTGAGATCATCAAGTCCAATCACTCACCTAGAGCTCACAGTGCCACCGCTACCGCTAAATCACTACCACTAAACCTTGTCCCTCAACACCACATCCTCACATCTTCTAAATACCTCCAGGAATGGTGATTCCACCACCTCCCTGGGCAGCCTGTTGTGATGCCTGAGAACCCTTCCTGTGAAGAAATAGTCCAATGTGAACCTCCCCTGACACAACTTGAGGCGATTTCCTCTTTTCCTGTCATTTGTTGCATGTAAAAAGAGACCAACCCCCACCTCTGTCCAGCCTTCTTTGAGGTAGCTGTAGATGGTGATGAGGTCTTCCATCAGCCTCCTTTCTGAAGCCTAACCAATCCCAGTTCCCTCAGGTGCTCCTCATAAGACTTGTGTTCAGGGGTCTTCATCAGTTTAGTTGCTCTCCTTTGGACCCTCCTCAGCACCTCGGTGTCTTTCCTGTAGTGAGAGGCTCAAAACTGAACCCAGTACTTGAGGTGTGGCCTCACCAATGCTGAGTACAGAGGGACAGTCTCATCCCCAGACCCGCTGGTCATACTCTTTCTGATACAAGCCATGTAACTGGCCACTGTATTCAGGTTGTTCTGTGGCTAGCGTTGCTCTTGGCTACAAGATGTAGGAGCTTTTTTGGTGGTTTTGCACTTGATCATTCACATTTCTAGTTCTCAGAGGCTCAAGTTAGCTTTGGTCCTTGTTGTGTTAAGTGCCAGGGGAAATAAAAAAAGGACTTGGCCCCAGTTCAGCACTGGTCTTTGCTCCACCTATCTTGCCCTGCACGTCAGTTGATTCATTAGAGCTGTCCACATGTGCGAGCTTTGCCTGAAGCAAGTTCCAAGTAATTTGAGTCATCTTGGTTTTCAATGAAGCAGGGCAAAGCAACTCAGATTATCCTGCCTTTGCCAGGGGCTGTGAGCATGCACACTGACAGCTATGATGGATCAGCTACCATGAAGTGAAAGATCGGCGTGGTGGAGCGGAGCAGACTTTAGTACTTTACTCAACCGGAGTATGGTTAACACAGCGTGCCGCAGGGAGTCGGGGGGCCTATGGAGTGATGGGCAAGTCTTCCTGCTGCCACAGCTCCTTCCCTGGGAAGGGAGAGAAGCTCTTTGGCTTAAAGCATCTCTGCTTGGGTGGTAGCTGGATTTGCATTCAGATGCTGAGCAACAGAGCAGACTGGTTAAGTAAATCAGATGTGCAGCCTGTTGCTCAAGTATCTCAGGAGACATCTAGGGATAGGACAGGAGTACATTCAGACTGGAGAATAGGAAGAAATTCTTTACAGTGAGGGTGGTGAGACCCTGGAATAGGTTGCCCAGGGAGGTTGTGGATGCCAGCCCATCTTTCAGTACCTGAAAGGGGCTACAAGAATGTTGGGAAGGGACTTTTTACAGGGGTTTGTGATAAGATGAGGGGCAATGGCTTTGAGCTGGGAGTGGGCAGATTTAAGCTGGAGATTGGGAAGAAATGCTTTACAGTGAGGGCAGTGAGACACTGGAACAGGTTGCCCAGGGAGATTGTGGACGCCCCTCCCTGGAGGTGTTCAGGACCAGGTGTTGGGTAAGGCCTCATGCAATGTAGTCTAGTGGGAGGTGTCCCTGCCCATGGTGGGAGGTTGGAACTAGATGATCTTTAAGTTAGTTGCTTTCAACTCAAACCATTTCTATGATCTGATTGTTCCATATTGTATAAAAAATAACATAATTTAAGAAGTAGAATGGGTATTTAAGTGTGGAGTGTCCAAATCACATCCTTCTGATCCATGGTTAAGGGACTGAAAGATTCCTTCCCAAGAGCTTGGTATAACTCTGGGTATACCTTGCCATTACTGTCACGATTGTTTCTTCTGTAATTCCACACCTTATATGTGTGTGTTGGCTGAGAGAGACCTTGGTGCATCCTTTCTGGAAGGGTCCCTTCCAACTGAATACAGTCTGTGAATCTGTGGTTTGCTTCCCAGTTGAGTCAGTGCTGCCTTTGCTAAGAAAAGTCTTGTTGCCCAGCAGCTTTCAGACAACAACAACAAAAAGCTGTGCAATGAGAAAGAGCACAATCTAATCACTTTTGTTGTACAATCTGTTGACCTAAAGTTAGCAGTAATTAAGTGAACAGCATGTCTCGCTGCAGGCTGCACATGAGAAGGTCCTTCCTTTTGCTGTTTGTGTGTCAATCTTGCTGATGAGCAAACACATTTTGCCCTTTGCTTGCCTGAATTCCTCCACTTTCTTTGTGCATTCCCATTTGGTTTCCACAGTGTGCCCCATTGTTTCTCCAGTAGCAAAGGGCACACACACTGCAGAAAGGAAATCAAAGCAAGAACTGACTTGTCTTTGTTCAAAGATATAAGTCTTGCAACCTGTGCTGGGTTTCCTCTCTCCTGCCTGAACCTAGAAGGAAGGTGAGACCTGCAAAGTGCAGGCAATCTCTCCCATCATTGCATGGATCAGGGGTTTGGTTGAAGTCAGCAATGCATGCTTTTGTTGCCTTTCATTTGAGGCTTCCAAGCTTGAGATAGATTATCCACTTTCATAGATGGTGAAATAGTTTGTGCTGCCCTGGGCTTGAGTGGGGAGAAAAACTTGGATCCTTTACTATTAGTCATCTGGCTACTAGGTAATCTCTTCTTATTTGAGTGGTCAGGGTGGGTTTGGCTGGTTAGATGCACACTTAAAGGCAGAAAAGCTCTTCTGTAATGCTAGATCTTACCTCTTGGAAAGGTTGGAAAATCAAACCTGTTTTGAAAACTAGATGCATCCCAACTCCCTTCCTCTCTGACTCTCTTCCACCCCTCTTTGCCCCTTCCTGCCTCCCCTCTTTGCCCCTTCCTGCCTCCCCTCTTTGCCCCTTCCTGCCTCCCCTCTTTGCCCCTTCCTGCCTCCCCTCTTTGCCCCTTCCTGCCTCCCCTCTTTGCCCCTTCCTGCCTCCCCTCTTTGCCCCTTCCTGCCTCCCCTCTTTGCCCCTTCCTGCCTCCCCTCTTTGCCCCTTCCTGCCTCCCCTCTTTGCCCCTTCCTGCCTCCCCTCTTTGCCCCTTCCTGCCTCCCCTCTTTGCCCCTTCCTGCCTCCCCTCTTTGCCCCTTCCAGCCTCCCTTTTTTGTCCCTTCCTCCTCTCTGACACCCTACTGTCATTACATCACTGCCTCTGCTGAATTTTTCATAGCTTGTATTTAACACCACCACCTGGGACAGGAATTGGAAACTATTTCTCTGTATCCTCTGCTTTATGGGAGGTTAGTCAGGTAAAATACAAATCACCCAAGCAGCAGCTTTCTTAATAGCTGAAGGTGTTTGTAATTTGTATTCACTGTGCTGTGAAGGAATGATCACTAGAAGGACTTCATACACAAGTTTCCATGTAATTTAGAGCCTTGAGCTCCCTGACAGAAGACAGTGGAACAGGTAGGATCTGGCAGTGAGGTTTTTTTGCCATGTTCCCTCTGTTATGGACCAAAATCACTCTTCCTAAGGTACTGCTGTCCTGGGAAAGTATCAGCAGGCTTGCCAAGCAAGCATGCATTTTGCTTTTTGTTTCCCTTCTTTCCAGCTACAGGCTGCTGCAGTGAGAGCAGAAGGACAGAATGTACACCAGTCAGTAAAATGGTTTAGCACCTACATGTTTTGCATAAACTATGCTAAGCCTTGTGTCCAGGATGTTCTTGACAGTGAGGTGGTGAGACACTGGCACAGGTTGCTCAGGGAGGTGGTGGAAGCCCCATCCCTAGGTGCCTTTAAAGCCAGTGTGGATGAGGCTCTGAGTAACCTGCAGGGAGACCTCATTGCTCTCTACAGCTCCCTGAAAGGAGGTTTTGGTGAGGTGGAGGTTTGTCTCCTCTTCCTACTACCAGATTATACAAAGAGAGGAAATGTCCTGAAATTGTTTCAGGGGAGGTTTAGGTTGGAGATGAGGAAAACTCTGTTTGCTGCAAGAGTGGCCAGGCACTGGAACAGGCTGCCCAGAGAGGTGTTGGAATCTCTTTCTCTGGAGACTGTCAAAACCTGCCTGGGTGCTCCTGTGTGACCTATCCTTGGTTATCCTGCTCTGGGAGGAAGGTTGTACTGGATCTTTGAATATCACTTCCAAGCCCTAACCTTCTGTGGTTCTGTGATGCTATGAATACAGAAGAGGTTATGCAGCTTGGTTAATGCATTATCCGGACTGACTGCCTTAAGAAGTTGATTTAAAAATTGATGCCTCTATAAAGTGATTTTCTGACCTATGCTGCTTGTGAGACCAGGAGGGAATCCCTGTGAAGAGCAGCTGAAATCAAATGCAAGAATAACACACTGTAAGTCAGCAGCAGAGGAAAAGCAAACTTTGAGAACTGTGGTGAGGAGAGAGGAGAATGCAGAGTTGTGATGTTCACTCTTTGATGTGGAGTATCTGGCTGCAGGTTTTCTGCTAGTCCCAAACAGCAGCGAGGCAATGTCATACTCCTCTGAGCTCCCCTTTTAGACGGGAGCACCACAGGCATCTGGTGGAACTGGAGCACTGATTTTTCAATTCTGATGCCTGAAATCAGTGGACAGCACTTGCAGCCTGATGTGTTACACTAAGTTGTGCCAAAAAGGCTGAGAACCTTGATTGAAGGTAATGATGTGTGACCCCCTGGGCTGCAGGCTCAGCAGCAGCTTCATTTATTTCACTGCTCTGCATTCTCACTTTGCCTGCCAGGCTGTAAATCTTCACAGTTGTCTTGTGTGTTTCATGCAAACAAATGGATAGGCATCAATCTGTGGGTTTTTTTTTCTGTGATCAAGTGTAAATAGTAACTTTGTATTTTCTGCTATTAGAAATAGGGGGACAGAGTGGCTGGAGAGCAGCCAGGAAGAAAGGGACCTGAGGTTGCTGGTAGATAGCAGTTGAACATGAGCCAGCAGTGTGCCCAGGTGGGCAGCAGAGCCAATGGCATCCTGGCCTGGCTCAGGAACAGTGTGGCCAGTAGGACAGGGGAGGTTATTCTTCCCCTGTACTCAGCACTGCTTAGGCCACACCTTGAGTGCTGTGTCCAGTTTTGGGCCCCTCTGTTCAAGAGAGATGTTGAAGTACTGGAATGTGTCCACAGGAGGGCGCCAAAGCTGGTGAGAGGCCTGGAGCACAGCCCTGTGAGGAGAGGCTGAGGGAGCTGGGGGTGTGCAGCCTGCAGAAGAGGAGGCTCAGGGGTGACCTCATTGCTGTCTGCATCTACCTGAAGGGAGGTCATAGCCAGGTGGGGTTGGTCTCTTTTCCCAGGCAAGCAGCAGCAGAACAAGGGGATTCAGCCTCAAGTTGTGCTGGGGGAGGTCTAGGCTGGATGTTAGGAGGAAGTTGTTGGCAGAGAGAGTGATTGGCATTGGAATGGGCTGCCCAGGGAGGTGGTGGAGTCATCATGCCTGGAGGTGTTCAAGAAAAGACTGAGGCACTTAATGCCATGGTCTGGTTGACTGGACAGGGCTGGGTACTAGGTTGTACTGGATGATCTTGGAGGTCTCTTCCAAGTGGTTGATTCTATGATTGTATGAAATGAAAATTATGAGGAGGTGCAAAGCGCTCGAAGCAATGAGCATTTTCTGGGCCAAGCACACAGTTAAGGTGCACTACTAAGGGCAGTTCTGCAAAATGCTGCATGCTTTCATCCTGCAGTGCATAGCTGAGATCTTTGTCTGTAAGGGCAGCAGCCGCCCTTGAGCAAATCAGAGCTGCAGTGATTATAGATGTTACAGTGAGAACCATGATTTTAACTACTTAAATACTCCCCAGTTCAAGAGAGACAGAGATCTACTGGAGAGAGTCTAGCAGAGAGCTGTGAGGATGACTGGGGGACTTGAACTGCTCCCCTATGAAGACAGACTGAGGGATCTGGGGCTGTTTAGTCTGGGGAGGAGAAGACTGAGAGGAGATTTGATCAACATCTGTAAATGGATGCAGATACCTGCCAGAAGGGGCAAGGGTAAACCCTTCCGGCCATCCTCACATCCTCAGCTGCCCTTACACAATAGATATAGGGTACTAGAGGTTGAGGATGAGGTGGTTTTGGAGCAGGCAGAAGCATCACCAGCTGGGAGGGCAACTGAAACAGATCAGTTGCCCCCTTGCATCAGAACAAGTACTCAGAAGAAAAAAAAGAAATACCTGAGGGGTAGGTGTCAAGGTGAAGGTGCCAGCCTCTTTTCAGTGGTGCCCAGTGACAGGACAAGAAACGATGGGTACAAGCTGGAACACAGGAAGCAACAACCCCTAATGTTCTCTGATTCTATGATACTTCACCTATTAGAATCATTTAGGTTGGAACAGACTTTTAAGACCAAGTTTAACTGTAAACCTAATGCTGCCAAGTCTACCACTAAACTGTGTATCTCAGCACCACGTCTTCTAAACACCTCCAGGGATGATGACTCCACTGCTTCCCTGAGCAGCCTGTTCCAATGTTTAATTAGCCTTTTAGTGAAGAATTTTTGCCTAATGTCCAATCTAAATTTCCCCTGGTGCAACTTGAGGCCATTCTTATCCTGTGGCTTGTTACTTAGAAAAAGAGCCATACAGCCAACTCATTACATCCTTCTTTCATGACAACATTGACCCTAATAGCTATTAAGTCTCTGAGGAGACTAATAGCAGCACTCCAGTACCTGAAGGGGACCTACAAGAAGGATGGAGAGAGGCTGTTTGCAAAGGCCTGTGGTGATAGGATGAGGGGCAGTGTGTTCAAACTGGAGAAGAGCAGATTCAGATTGGATCTTAGGAACAAGTTCTTTACCGTGAGGGTGGTGGAACACTGGAACAGGTTGCCCAGAGAGATGTTGCAGCCCCATCCCTGGAGATATTCACGGTGAGGCTCAACAGGGCTCTCGGTAGCCTGATCTAGTTAAGGATGCCCCTGCTGACTGCAGAGGGGTTGGACTGGATGACCTTTGGAGTTTCTCTTCCAGCTCAGGCCATTCTATGATTCTATTCTCTGTCTCTGGAAGCTTTTCTAACTCTTGTAACTTCAGTTTTGCAAAACCACAGCCATTCCAAATGTATTTTGGTGTGTCAGTGAGACACTGGAACAGGTTGCCCAGTGAGGTTGTGAATTCCCCTTCCCTGGAAGTGTTCAAAGCCACGCTGGACAAGGCCTTGAAGGAAAGTAGAAAGTGTCCCTGCCCATGGCAGAGGGGTTAGAACTAAATAATCTTCAGGGTTTCTTCCAACCCAAACCATTCTATGAATCTACAAATCTGTTTCTTTAGATTATGATTTCTTCTGCTTGCAATCCAAAACTCCCTTCCTGAGGTGCTCCTAATCAGAACAGGCGGGCAACAAATGGGACATTCTGTCTGCCACAATGCATGAAGTAATTTGGAATAGCAGACACTGTGGATGTTATCAGAGTGGAATGTTACTAAAGGTGTATTCTTTAACCTTTAGGCTGGGCCATGCAGGTTGCTGCCTTCATTTTCATCCAGAGAAGGTGGGAAGATGACAAGAGTCACTTTGAAAAAATGCTGGATTATTTCTGTGACATTCACGAACCACTGCAGCTCCTCATCTTTCCAGAAGGAACTGATCTCACAGGTAGGCTGTGTTTGTCCTCTTATGGTGAAACATCTGATGTGGAAATTCATTGGTGGTTAGGGAAATAATTAAAGAAGTCCAAGGTAGGAGCAAGTCTGAGTTCTCATGTATGGTAGAAATAAGGACACAGAGCTGTTGGGGCCAGTCCAGGGGAGGACCACAAACATGGCTGGAACACCTCTGCTGTGAGGACAGGGAGCTGGGATTGCTAAGCCTGGAGAAGAGAAGACTCTGTGGGGGAAACTCAGAGCTGCCTTCCAATACCTGAATGGATCCTACAGGAAAACTGGAGAGGGGACTTTTTGTAAGGCTGTCTAGAGACAGGTGTAGAGGGAATAGTTTGAAGCTGAGGATGAGTAGGTTTAGACTGGATCTAGGAAGAAGTTCTTCAGTACGAAGGTGGCAAGACTCAAATAGGTTGCCTGGAGAGGCCAGGTTGGATGAGACCTTGAGCAACCAATTCGGATTGAAAAGCCTCCCTGCCCATGTTGTGTGGTTCTTCATGCCTGCAGCATGACTTAAGTGAGACCTTTAAACAGAAAATCAACAATTTCAATTGAACTTCTGCCTTACAGCTGAATGGGAGAGTGTTCTCAAGCCATAACTTGTTGAAGTGTCAAAGAAGGAAAGGCTAGACAGAGTATAAAAGTGACTTAGACATGGCTGTTTGTTTATTCTGTATTCCTGATATTCTTAAAACTGGAGATGTCTACTCTTCAGATGCTGTCACACTGGTAGGGATTGTCATTGCTTGCTCAGCCTTCCTAAAAGAGCAATTTGTTGTACATTCTGGGGCTTCCTCACATGATATCTCATGTTGAACCAGTTGTATATCTAAAAGTGGGAAGAGGGATGGAAATTACCTCACTTCCTAGGTTTTTTTTCCTTTGAGTTCATGAGCAGCTGTCCACTGCTAGCTCTCAATTAAGAAAATAAGTCTTAGTCTTGTGGAGTCAAGAGACTCCCTGGGTCACTCGTGTTCTCAGATGTCTCCACCTCAATAGGACAGAAAGAACTGGCTTGTCTATAATTGGATCAATTGTGTTTAGCTTCTGAGCCCTCCCCATTTTTTTCAGAGACAGCAGATTTTAAAGAACTGAGGAAGTTCTGTACTGCACTACTAACAAAAGAAGAATTAGCTGAGGGCTCAGACAGCAGTGGTGTGGTAACACCTAAAGGCACTGGTGAGGACAGTGGAGTTACTTAAGGAAAAAAGGGATCTCAGTAATGTTTATAAATATCTGAGGGTGGAGGATGGTTCCAGTCTCTTTTCAGTGATGTTGTGTGATGGGACAAGGAACAGTGGGTACAAGCTGGAACACAGAAGGTTCCACCTCAACATGAGGAGAAACTTCTTTCCTGTGAGGGTGTTGGAGAACTGTCACAGGCTGCCCAGAGAGGCTGTGGAGTCTCCTCTAGAGACTTTCAAAACGTGTCTGGATGCATTCCTGTGTGACCTACTCAAGGTGATCCTGTGACTGGACTAGAGAATCTTCAGGGGTCCCTTCCAATCCCTCCCATTCAGTGATTCATTTATATCAATGACTTAGGCTAAATCTGAGTACATGCTGTTGATACCATTCACTTCAGAAATCTCTACTTCACCAGATTCTCCACTTGATATTAAAAAAATCACTAATTGGATTTCTGAGCACAGATTTACAGCAGATCTTTTCTAAAGCTATTTCTCTTGGTTTGTTTTTTCTTTTCTCCTACTTGTGTAACATCCTCTTTAACTCTGCAGCATCAAATGGCTGTGGATGGATGGTTCTGCTGAAGCCACAGTGGATGGAGGATGATCATGCCTGCCCTGGTGTGTAGAGCAGCTCAGGAAGGAAGAAGACAAGTGAGAAGGATGGAGTGATAGGCAGGGATGTGCTGGCATGTTGAACTGTCTGCTGTTTAGCACTCTAATTTGCCATTAGTAATGAACTTCACCTAGATACTATATTTGTGCATAACAAGATGGGTAGAGACAGGGAAAGCCTGGGGCTTGTTCTGTGAGAGCAAACAGCCCTGTTCTGTGAGAGCAAACAGCCCTTCCTGTCTTGTTGCCTTCCCAGAAAGCACTGGCTTGTGTATGTTGAAATATTGCAGGCAAAATGGTGAGGCACTGGAACAGGTTGCCCAGGGAGGTCATGAATGCATTCTCCCTGGAGTTGGTCAAGGCCAGGTTGGATGAGGCCTTAACCAACCTGACCTAGTGGAAGGTTTCCCTGCTCATGGCAGAAGGCTTGGAACTAGATAATCTTTAGGGTCCCTTCCAACCCAAACCGTTGTATGTATGTACAAACTAAACCCCGACCAAACATAGGTGTGTGCTGTATAAGAATGATCACAGATTCAGTTTGTTAGGAGTTGGAAGGGACCTCCAGAGATCAGCCAGTTCCAAACCCCTGCCAAAGCAGGATCACATAGGACAGGTCACACAGGAATGCATCCAGGTGGAGTTTGAAAGTCTCCAGAGAAGGAGACTCCACAACATCTCTGGGCAGCTGGCCTCAGCACCCTTACCATAAAGAAGTGTCTCCTCCTGTTGAGGTGGCACCTCCTGTGTGCCAGTTTGTGCTTGTTGTTCCTTGTCCTATCACTGGGCACCACCAAAAAGAGCCTGGCACCTTCATCTTGGCACCCACCCCTCAGATACTTACAGACATTGATCAGGTCCCCTCTCAGCCTTTTCTTCTCCAGTCTAAACAGTCCCAAGTCTCTGAGCCTTGCTTGAAAATAATGTATTTTATGTAATGCTTTTGTATTTTATGTAATGCTTTTCTGGGGGAAAAATAATCAGAAAATCACATTATTGACATATTAAGCTCTGTTACAGCCTCAACTTCCATCCTCTAGAATGAGAAATCACAATTCTGTTCTGAATGGTGCCTCAAGATGTTAGGGATCGTTTTGCAAAAGCAGAATCAATGGCTCTTGTTTCTGACCAGATTCTAAACCTGCTTGGTTACTTCTCACAACCAAATCCTTGTGGTGTTTAAAATGAAAAATAACATCCTGTGTGTAGCTCACCAAAACACAGAATGGTTTGGGTTAGAAGAGACCTCCAAAAGCCATCCAGTCCAACTCCCTTTGCAGTCAGCAGGGGCATCTTCCACTAGATCAGGTTGCTCAGAGCCCTGTCAAGCTTGACTTGGATATCTGCAGGGATGAGGCCTCAGCCACCTCTCTGGGCAACCTGTTCCAGTGCTCCACCATCCTCACAGTGCAGAACTTGCTCCTAACATCCAATCTAAATCTGCTCTTCTCTAGTTTGAACACACTGCCCCTCGTCCTATCACTGCAGTATTGCTGTGCAGCTCTGTGCTCCTCTGTCTTTTTTGTTTTGTTTTCTCCTCTCAGTGGCCATATGATAATGACAGATTTACTCCTCTTAGTAAGAAACTGTGCTGTTTCTGGTCCTGGAGAATGAAAGTTTCAAAGAGATGTAAAGCATTTCTCCCTTCATTGTGTTTACCCTATTACTGTATTTATTGCTGGGGTGCTGCCTGACTGGAGGTTGGTGGAAGATGCTACATAACTGAATGTTACAAGTAGTAATGTCATGAACTCCCAACAGCAGGTCTGAGGTAATAATTCTATACTTATTTCTGATAGGTTGGTCATCTTTTCTCTCTGGACTACCTCAAGGTTAAAGCTAAGTGCATCAAAGGTATTTCTCCTGTAATTGCTTAAGAGGAAGCCCTCAGCACATAACCACATAGCCAGACTTTCTGAAGCCCTGAAGAAAACAAAGCAACCATAAAGCCAGTGCTCCTGGAAAGCTGGAATACAAGCCACCAGCTTTGCTTGTTGTTTTGCTTTCCTTGGTGTACCTTCCAAGGCTTTGCAGTGATTCTTCAGAAAGGAGGAACCAAAACACTGTTGCTGTGTTGTTCTGTGCCTGTTAAAGCCTCATTTTGTGTAGATTGGTGTCTGCATCCCTACACATGATTTCTCCTTCACTGCAACTTCTCCTTTCTCCTCCTGTGTGACATTTCTTCCCCAAATGCCTCTGCTGCCTCAGGAAGCGGCGCTGTGTGCTGTGGCTCATCCTCACCACTACTTGCCCTAACTGATGGACTGCTGCATGCTGTGCTGGAAGCCCTGACTGATTAAAGTAGCTATGCAGCCTGCTCTGGCTTTTCCCCTCATTAAGTTCTCAACTCTTGGAGGCTTCCCCTTGACTCAGCCATTGTTTTTTCTAGAACTCCCCTGGGACTTAATTACCTTTGAATCTCTTGCCTCTGTCAAACTTGCTTTGGAAGAGGCAACAGAGTCAAATGTTAAGGGGAACAGGTGGACAGAGTGTGATTGCACAGACCTTTTTTTCCTTGAGGGACAGCTAAAAAACAAGGGCAAAGATTGCTGGAGCTCAGATTTTGGCAGAATGTTATGATGTGGATCACATACAATATTCCATCTAGAGGTAACAACTGCAGTTGGATGGTTCTCTTTTCTAGTAAGTATACTTCAGGAATGCAAACCCCCTCCTGTTCAAGAGCAGGGGAATAGGCTGATTTAACCTGCTCTGGCTTGAAAGTAGTACAGATAAGGAGAATTGCTTGAGTTGTTACAATTCCCACTGTGGGCCAGTGGAGCTTCTATACTTTCTGGCTTGTACACTTTCTAGCCCTGTAAGACTCCACCTGCACTGCTGCATCCAGTTCTAGTGTCCCCAGCATACAGAGGGCACAGACTCAGTCTGGATGAGGACCACAGAAATGATCCAAGGGCTGGAGCACTTCTCCTGTGAGGATAGGCTGAGGGAGCTGGGATTGTTCAGCCTGGAGAAGAGATGATTTCAGGGGAACATTAGAGCTGCGTTGCAATACCTGATATAGGAAGCCTGGAGAGGGACTTTTTATAACAGTGTCTAGAGACAGAACTAGGGGGAATGGTTTGAAGCTGAGGGAGAGTAGGTTTAGACTGGATCTTAGGAAGAAGCTGCTCAGTATGAGAGTGGTGAGATTCTGAAACAGGTTGCCCAGGGCAGCTGTGGATGCCTTCTCCCTGGGGGTGTTCAAGACCAGGCTGGATGAGGCCTTCTACATTCTACTTTCTTTTTTTTTTTAAATCATAGAAGCTTAGAATCCCACTTAATAGGAACAAAGAGCAAAATCTCTGGGGTAGGTTTAGTTTGGCTTAAACACAGATTCACAAATTGCATCGGGTTGGAAGGGACCCTCAAAGGTCCAGCTGGCAGTGAGCAGGGACACTCCAACTATGCAGTGTAAGACAGGGAAGAGATTTCTAGAGAGCAATGCTTGCTCATATTTTTTGGGGAGAGCAAGCAAGAGGGGACGTTACCCTTAGCCAAATGATGTAAGATGACTTTTCTGGAGATTGAGAAGACCCAAACTGAGTTCATTTCCACTCCCTGCTTTCAGAGCTGCTTTATGTAGGAAACCTTTAAGAAAAGGTTGGATGTGGCACTTGGTGGCACAGTTTAGCTGATGTTGTGGTGTTAGGTCATAGACTGGATTGGTGATCTCAGTGGTCTTTTCCAGCCTCAATGATTCCGTGTTGTTTGGAAGCAAAGAGGAGAAAGTTTTTCCTTTCTCCAACTTCCCGTGGCAGGGAGGTTGGAGTAGGTGATCTGTGAGGCTTCTTCCAACCTGACCCATTCTGTGATTCTTGTCAAACTGTCTCTGATGAGGATTGCATTCTAAAACCTCATTAATACAGTTAGAAGTGACAAATCATCCTTAGCTGTTGAGAGGCTATGCAGAAAGGATATACCCACCATCATTTTTAACCAGCAAAAGGTTTGTACTCTGCCACTGCCTCTGAGCATGGCCACACAAGGGCTGCTTTGTACTCAGACTGAAGAGTTTGTGGCAACAAGGCCAGCATGGATTTCAGGTGGCCATGACTATGAGTAAAGTGATCTCACTCAGTCTGCAAAATGTTGTGGGGCATCCCCAAGCCAGCCTAGCATCCCTGGGCAGCCTGCTGCAGTATTTCACCACTCTAATTATGAAGAGCTTTCTCTTGATATCCAACCTAAATCTGCCCTACTCCAGTTTCAAACTATTGCCCCTTGTCCTGTCACCACAAGCTCTTCTAAACAGTCCCTGCTCAGCCTTCTGGTAGGTCTCCATCAGATGTTGAAATGTAAGTTTTTCACTTTCATTCTTTCACTTTAGAATACTATAGTCTGAGCTGCAACATGGTGAGACATCTGCAGGAGTTTTGCAGTGCTGACAGTGTGGCCTGGTCTACTGAGGGAGGGGTTTTAAAGAGGTGTTTCTTGTGGGAATTCCCTCAGGTTAGAGAGGATATAAAAAGAGGTTTCCAGTTTCCTGGAGCAGTTTTCTAACCTCCAGCTTTCAAATAATGGAGAACATCCAATTTTCTGATCCAGTTCTGAGCAGAAGACTTGCCCTGGATTTCCCCCAGAAGGCTTGGGTGCAGGTAGTTCACCTAGAGGTCCCAAGCAGCAGTAGGCACCAAGATGGCAGTGTCCTTGTTCAGAAGTAAGAGCAGAGTAAGAAGTTGTAGCTTTCAAACAGTGAGAGTAGCAAGGGGGGGAGGAGGGACATTGTTGTTACTGTTTGCTGAAGACAAATCCTGTTTTGGAGGGTTAGTCTTCTGAAGAGTAACTAAAGGCACTCTGGCTGTTTAGGTTGAAGAAGAGGAGGCTGAGGCAAGACCTCTTTTGTCTCTGCAACTACCTGAAAGGATATTGTTGAGAGGTTGGTGCTGATCTCTTCTCACAGGTAATTTGCAATAGAATAAGAGGTAGCAGCCTCAAGCTGTAGCAGGGCAGGTTTAGACTGGACATTAGGAACCTTTTTTTCCCAACAAGAGTGGTCAGGCACTGGAATGAGCTGCCCGGGGAAGTGTTTAAAAGGTCGTTCAGACGTGGTGCTTGGGGATATGGTTTAGGATGCACTTTGTAGAGTAAGGACAATGGTTGGAGTTGGTGATCCTGAGGGTCTTTTCCAGCCTGAATGCTTCTGTGATCCTACACTTACTTTCAGGGTAATGTCAAACCCCTTTGACCTTCCTGTCTGGCTGTTATAAATATTATTCATTACACAAAGACCTGTGGCTAGATGGTCATTAGGAAGGAAAGGAGGAGATGATTTTTTCCAGATGACAATGATCATCATATTGGCTGGGAGCATTACTCTAGTTCTAAAGTCCCATTACACCAGAGACATGCAAAAGGGGAATGATCTCTGTTACATAAAACTTAGAGTCCAGAGGCAAGGCAGGGATACAAATGTCAGGAAATAGCTGTGCAGTGTTGGGCAGCATCCAGCTGCTCACACCTCCTCAGAAAGGCACTGTAGGAAAGACAAATTTGGAAGGTGCTTTGCAAATGCTTACAAGAGAGTGCTTTGCAAGTACAAGGAGCGGCACTGAGAGCAGGTTTGAAGATGCCTGCCTCAAGGCAATGAGCAGTGGAGGTCTGAAACCTTTTTTTGCAGCACTGATTATGTCTTGCTCAGAAAATGAAACTGCCTGTTTGCTTCTGGGTTGTCCTGCAGTGCGAGTCAGAGTGTTTTGGAAACAGTAAGGAATTCATTTATGTGCTCCCTCTGAAACAAAATGCTAGGGAGCAGACATACAGAGAGGGTTTTCCTGAGTGCTCATTAGCTGTGTGCACTTTGTGGTGATTAAGAGTTACTTAAATTTGATATGGAACTCAGATGGCACTTGTGACTCAAAACTTTGACTTGATTTATACATTGGAAATGTTCCACAGTGAAACCCAGACTTGGGTATTCAGACCGAAGATCCATAGAATGGTTTGGGTTGGAAGAGACCTTGAAGATCATCTGGTTCCAACCTCCCTGCCATGGGCAGGGACACCTTCCACTAGACCAGATTGCTCAAGGTCTCATCCAGCCTGGACTTGAACACCTCCAGGGAGAGGATATCCACAGCCTTCCTGGAGGAACCTGTTCCAGTGTCTCACTGCTCTCACTGTAAACAGTTTCTTCCTAATCTCCAGTCTCAGTCTGCCCTCCTCAAGCTATAGTCCTTTACCCCTCATCCAATCACTGCAAACCCTTTTTAAAAGTCCCTCCCCAACTCTCTTGTAGCCTCGTGTACTGGAAGGGCACTATAAGGTCTCCCTGCTTTGGATGCAGCCCAGTACACAGCTGTCTTTTAGGCTGCCAGTGACCATTTCTGGCTTATGGGGAATTTGTCATCAACTGAAACCCCCCAAGTCCACCTCGTCCAGACTGCTCTTGAACCACTCCTTATTCTAGCCTGTATTTACACCCCAATCCAGGTGTAGGACCTAGTCTAGTGGAAGGTGTCCCTGCCCATGGCAATGGGGTTGGAATTAGATGAGCTTTAAGGCTGCTTACAACCCAAAGCAATCTATGAAATCTTTGCAGTAAGTATTTATAATAGATCATGTATGAAAAGCTATGCTCTATGGTACAGTAGGTCACAAGGAATAACTCCCCAGTCTCCTGATATGTGCTCTAGCATTCAGGGAGTCCTTCAGGAGGGACCTCCACATTTTCTGAACAACAAAGAACTAACATAATTTAGGAAGAAAAGATGCAGGAGAGCTGCATCACTTCAAAAAGGACATCTCATGCTGCTGTTGATTTGTCCACTTACTTGAGTAGAAGAGAAAGGACCTTTTAAGTATCAGTTCTGTTGAATCATTAAGCATCAGTATGTTGTTTATTACTTGATCTGCCACCTCTGTTAATGTCAGCTGTGGGCACTGACAAAAGAGAGCTGTTTCCTGTTGAAAAAGATGGTGTAGTACTTAGGCAATGATTTCTTTTCCACGAGTTTGTTGCTGGGAATTTGTCTTTTAAAACATCTGTAAAACTATCTCAAGGGCAGGAGGTTTTTAGTGAGTGAGTTGATCATACTGATGGTTTCTTTCCCCATGTTGCCTCTTGGCACCAAGGGAGGTGTCGCAGTACCCACAGCAAAGGAGTCAGTGTAGCCTTGGCTGCTAACCTGGAAGATTCCCATGCTTACCACTGGAGAAGAAGCTGCTTCCTCTCCACGTGCCTTCAGAAGCTTTTCCTTTGTTGCCTTTCCTTAGTGGGATCTGTTAGCAGCTGGCTGCAGAAAGCCTCTGTTTGGTTTTCTCCTGAGATCTCTTCTTTTTGCCAGACATTCAAAGCATGTCATTAGGTTTGGCCACGCTGCTTTCCATGCGCCTTCCGTGCACTCCAGACACTGCTCTTTCTACTCTGGTGAAGCCCCCTCCTGGAGTACTGCATCCTGATCTGGAGCCCCCAGCTCAAGAAGGACATGGATCTGATGAAGAGGATCCAGAGGAGGACACAAAGATGATCAGAGTGCTGGAGCACCTCTCCTGCAAGGACAAACTGGGAGAATTGGGGCTCTTCATCCTGGAGAAGAGAAAGCTGCAAGGAGACCTTATAGCAGCCTTCCAGTACCTGAAGGGGGCTACAGGAAATTTTGGAGGGATTGTACATAAGGGCCAAAGGGCAGTGGTTTGAAAATAAAACAGAGTAGATTTAGATTGGACATTAGGAAGAAGTTCTTTACTATGAGGGTGATGATACACTGGAACAGGTTGCCCAGAGAAGTTGTGGATGCGTCATCCCTGGAAGTGTTTAAATCCAGGCTGGATGTGGCTTTGAGTAATGTGGTGTAGTAGGAGGTGCCCCTGCCCATGGTAGGGGGCTTGTAACAAGATGATCTTTGAGATCCCTTCCAACTCAAGCCACTTATGGTTCTATTATACTCACATGCAGCTGGGACAGTCCCTCAAAAAAATTAAATCAGGGTTTCTATGTGCAGTGGAGGTCGATGAATAAAATGTGTCATGTTCCCAATGAAGATGTGAAGCAACCATTTGAATGTCTTAGGTTAGCTCTTTTCTTCCATTTCATGTTTTTCTTTCTGAAATAAGTGTTGTGGTTAAACACTGACCACCAAGTACATAATGTCCTAAAAATAAATATGTAGTTCATAGAATCCTAGAATGGTTTGGGTTGGAAGGGACCTCCAAAGGTCATCTAGTCCAAGCCCCCTACAGTGATCAGGGGCATTCTCCACTAGATCACTTCCTGTAAATACATGTTTTTGTACATAACATCAAACTTTTGTTACTTACATGGTGCTTTTGGAGTTTAAAAAAAGAAAGCAAACAGCCTTTGAAGGCATTTGACTGTAAAAGGGAGATTGAAGTGTACTGACAACTATTAACAGGTTTTAATCTGTAGCTTTCAGATTGCATTTGAGTCTAACAGGAGCATCTGTGGGAACTGGGTTTGTTTACCCCACAGAAGAGGAGACTGAGGGAACACCTTAATTACTCTCTATGAGAGTAAAAGGAGGTTGGAGTGAGGTGGAGGTTGGTGTCCTCAACCCAATATCAGGTGATAGAAGGAAAGGAAATAGCCTGAAATTGTGCCAGGTTTAGATTGGCGATTAGGAGTGGTCAGGGATTGGAACAGGCTGCCCAGGGAGGTGGTGGAGTCACCATGCCTGTGGGTGTTCAAGAAACGTGTGGATATGGCACTTTGGGACATGGTTTAGTGGCCATGGTGGTGTTGGGTTGATGGTTTGACTGGATGATCTTGAAGATCTTTTCCAACCAAAACCCTGCTGTGATTCTATGAAATATGAAGGACTTGCAGTGAAATGAGAGGATAAAAAGGCTTTTCTTGCAATCCACATCGTTCTCCCTCCTCCTCCAGGAGGAACAGCCTCCACCTGGAAAGCTGTTGCACATCTGTGCTGTGTGAACTGCTCTTGTACCTTTACACTAAATAACAGTGTCTCATTCTTGATCTGCACACTGATGGGAGATGGTGTTTCTTGGTTCTCTCCTGCAGCCAATACCAAAGCCCGCAGCAACGAGTTCGCTGAGAAGAACGGGCTGCGGAAATACGACTACGTCCTGCACCCACGCACCACTGGCTTCACCTTCGTGGTTGAGCGTCTAAGGGAAGGTAAGCCTGCTCTCTCTTCATCTTCCTGTTAGGCAGTCAGCCTCACCCAAGCTGTAGAAGTATGCAATCACAGAATCCTAGAATGGTTTGGGTGGAAAGGGACCTCTGAGTGTCATCTGGTTCACCCCCTGTGCTGTAAGCAGGGATGTCTTCCACTAGATCGGGTTGCTCAGAACCTTGTTGAGGCTGACCTTGAATATCAGGACATCTTCCACTAGACCAGATTGCCCAAGGCCTCATCCAGCCTGGCCTTGAATGCTTCCAAGGATAGGGTCTCAGCTACCTCCCTGGGCAACCTGTTCCAGTGTTCCCCCACCCTCATAGTACAGAACTTGTTCTTAACATCCAATCTAAATCTACTCTTCTCTACTTTCAAACCATTGCCCTTCATCCTATCAGTGCAGGCCTTTGGAAGCAGTTCCTCTGCAGCCTTCAGGTCTTTTCCAACCAAAACAATTCTAGGATCCTCTGAGGCTGTGTAGTAGCAGCAAGTCAGCTTCCCAGTGCTGTCAGCTCTTTCAGGGGCTGCTGACTGGGAGAAGCTGTGCACAATAGAGTTGTGCTGCTTGGTAGCATGGTGGGTAAGAGAGCATGAAATGGTTGTCTTTTACCTAGAGAGGCTCTTCCATCCCTGTGCTAATCTAGGGGCAGAGCTGGTGTCTCTGTTATCAGGGAAATAAAATACACAGGTCTGGTTGCTGGTTAGGTGGAGATGTCTGTGGGTTGTTTTGGGAATGGGCCTTGTGTTGAGATTTGAGGCTATAATGGTCTGTTAGATGATACTGCTGTGGCAGTGAGTCCAATGCAGAGGAGCAAATATCTGCAGGATATAAAAAATGGTGGGGTTGGAAGGGACCTTTGGAGATCACAAAGCAGGATCAGCTAGGGCAGGTCACACAGGAACATGTTCAGACAGGTCTTGAAAGTCTCCAGAGAAGGAGACTCCACAACCTCTCAGAGCAGCCTGAGTTCCAGGCTCCAGCACCTTCACAGTAGTTTCCCTTCATATTGAGGTGGAACTTCCTGTGTTCTAGATTGTGTCCATTGCCCCTCATCACAGGGCAACACTGAGAGGAGGCTGTCCCCATCTTCTCCAAATATTTATACACATTAACAAGATTCCCTCTCAGCCTTTTCTTCTTCAGACTAAGCAGCCCCACGGCTCTCAGCCTTTCCTCATCAGACAGATGTTCCAGTCCCTTCACCATCCTCTTGGCCCTCCACTGGACCCTATCCAGTAGTTCCCTGTCCCTTTTGAACTGGAGAGCCCAGAACTGGACACATTACTCCAGATGTGGTCTCACCAGAACAGAGTAGAATGAATGTATGGTTGAAGAGAATAAACCTGTACAGTAGGTACAGAGTGGCTTACTTATAGTCTTGTTCTTCAAAGAGAAGCAATTCTTGATCATTAACACGTGGTAGTTTTCCTGGCTGCCAAGGGAAGAAGACTGAGATTATTAAAAAGAATAAGGACCTGATGGTTGTTTTTCCTTGCTGGAATCTTTCCTTGGATTTTAGGAGCAGAGCTGGCTTGCATTTTGCCTGATTATTCTTACTAAGCAGATAACCTAAGATGACCATAAACAACTTGATGTTTTGTCCAGCTGGACCACGTATTACTGTGACCCTGTTATTGATAGATATTAGGTGGTGGACATCTTGGGTTTTCATCTTGACTGTTTACTACTCAATTTGCTGTAGTAAAAAAGCAAACTAAATAAATTGCCACACACAATTTCAAGAGCTTGTTTTACTTAAAGCTTGTCAGCACTAGGTTAACCTAGTCCATAATAATCTTTCTGGCCTGGAATGAATTTTCAGTTGAAGGAATGTTTTCCACTTGTAACATTATCAGCTTACCAAAAAACTCTGTTTGCTGCAGAAGGGAACTTTGTGGTCAGGCAGTCATTTTCTAATGTTATAAGAATGCTTTTCTCTTCCTTACTGCATGAGACATCTATGCAGATGAGGCTGTTGGGTTCTACAGAGGGAAGTATTTGATGCTGATTCATTGATTTATCTATTACAAAGTTGGGGAAAACCCCAAAACATTCCAAGATTATTATTTGGGTTTTTTTTAAATCATAGAATCATTTGAGTTGGAAAAGACCCTTGAGGTCCAACCATCAACCTTACTCTATCGAGTTCACCACTAAGCCATATCACTAAGCACCACATCTAAAGGACCTTTAAACACTTCCAGAGTTGGTGACTCAAATCACCTCCTTGAGCAGCCCATTCCAGTGCTTGGTTGGTGTCTAGTGTTAACTGTGAAGCTCTACTTTGACTTCTTTATGCTATTAGAATGACTTTGTTATACTAGAGCAAGATGAGTGCTGTGAAGGATGGGATGTCATCCAGAGGGACCTGGACAGGTTGGAGAAGTGAGCTGAGGAGAATGTCATGAGGTTCAGTAAGACAAAGTACAAGGTCCTGCACCTAGGCTGGGACAATCCTCCACATCGGTACAGGTTGAGGAGATGATGAGATTGAGAGCAGCCCTGCAGAAAAGATCTTGGGGGTGCTGGTGGATGAGAAACTGGATATGAGCTAGCAATGGGCACTTGCAGCCCAGAAAGCCAATGGCAGCCTGGGCTCCAGCAGATGGAGAGAGGGGATTCTGCCACTCTGCTCTGCCCTGATGAGATCTCACCTGGAGTACTGTATCCGGCTCTGGTGTCCTCAACACAAGGGAGACATAGACCTGCTGGATTGAGTCCAGAGAAGGCCACAAAGATGATCAGAGAGCTGGAGCACCTTTGCTATGAAGACAGGCCAAAAGACTTGGGGCTCTTCAGCCTGGAGAAGAGAAGGCTTTGGGGAGACTTTAGAGCTACCCTTCAGTATCTGAAAGGGACCTACAGGAAGGCTGGGGAGGGACTCTTTAGAAGGGCCTGTGGTGATAGGATGAAGGGCAATGGTTTGGAAGTAGAGCAGGGGAGATTTAGGTTGGACATCAGAAGGAAGTTCTTTATGATGGTGAAATACTGGAACAGGTTACCCAGGGATGTGATTGAGGCTCTGTCCCTGGAGACATTCAGGATCAGACCAGATGTGTCCCTGGGCAGCCTGATCTAGTTGGAAGTGTCCCTGCTGACTGCAGGGGGATTAGATAAGGTGAACTTTGAGGGGCTCTTCCAACCCAATGCAATCTGTGACTCTACAAATTTTTATCCTATCAGAAGGGCCCTTTTTACAATCCTGGTTTGTGATACCAGCAGTAATAAAACCAGGGTTATTAAGAAGTTGGTGTTAAGATGAGCCCCAGTTTATGGGCTGTCCTAATGCCTCAACAGTAGCAATATACATAAAAATTATGCTTATTTAATTTTTGTTTCCTGCTCATAACTGCAAGCATAAAGCAGTGTGGGTGACTTTACCACGCAGGAGGGAGTGGTGGAGAGTTTAACATCATATTTACGTCTTTGAAAGTATTTTTGTTCAGAGATGACAACCTTGTTGCCCTATAGCTCTCCCATGAATACAATTTGGCTCCTGGCTGTTTTCCATTCCTGAGGCTCAAGTGTCTTTTTTTCTTCAGGCCTGAGCACATTATTTTGTTCTAAAAATAAGTTGATAAAGAGAGAGCACAAATGTCC
Source organism: Pogoniulus pusillus (assembly GCF_015220805.1). NCBI lineage: Eukaryota > Metazoa > Chordata > Aves > Piciformes > Lybiidae > Pogoniulus > Pogoniulus pusillus. The sequence goes on along the minus strand of NC_087288.1, from coordinate 8,524,306 downwards.
TTAGAAGTTTAACTGCTTTTTGAATGTTGAAAGTCCAATATAATTTGGCAAGGACCATGATTAATACTCATCACAGGCTGCAGCATGTAAGAATTGCCTGTCACAACATAAAACTAACTATTAGTGACCTTTCTGAATCAGAAATGAAAACCTTCAGTACAACATTGCTTGTGTCTCTGCAGGTGGTTTTCTCCCTAGAATCATAGAACCAGTCAGAGTTCATAGAATAGAATTGTAGAATCAACCAGGTTGGAAGAGACCTCCAAGATCATCCAGTCCAACCTGTCCCCCAGCCCTATCCAGTTGGAAGGGACCACAAGGATCATCTAGTTCCAATTCCCCTGACATGGGCAGGGACACCCTACCCTAGATCAGCCTGGCCTTAAACACCTCCAGAGATGGCTCCTCAACCACCTCCATGGGCAACCCATTCCAGGATCTCATCACTCTCATGCTGAAAAACTTCCTCCTCAGCTCCAGTCTGAACCTGCCCATCTCCAGCTTTGCTTCATTCCCTTAGTCCTGTCACTCCCTGACAGCCTCAAAAGTCCCTCCCCAGCTTTTTTGTAGGCCCCCTTCAGATACTGAAAGGCCACAAGGAGGTCACCTTGGACCTCCAGACTGAACAGCCCCAACTCTCCAGTCTGTCATCACTGAAGAGGTGCTCCAGCCCTCAGATCATCCTCCTGACCCTTCTCTAGACACACTCCAGCATCTCCACATCCCTCTTGTAATAGGGACTCCAGCCCTTGGATTATCTTTGTGTCCTTCCTCTGGACTCACTCCAACAATTCTCTGTCCTTCTTATGCTGGGGACACCATCATGGATGGTGTATTCAATCTGGAGTCTCAGCAGAGCAGAGCAAAGGGGCAGAATCCCCTCTTTTGCCCTGTTGACCGCACTCCTCTTGACACAGCCCAGCACAAAACTGCCTTTTGGGCTGGCATGAGGGCAGTGCCAACTCATGGTGAGCTTCTCAAGGCAAAGGGTCTAGATACTTCTGTGCAAGGGCAGGAAGTTGCTCAGAATTTGGGTCTAGGTTTTCAGGCCTGGCTGGATTTTTTTAAAGTTTTGTTTTCCAAAGTCCCAAATGACATGGAAAGTTCAGATGGCTTGAATGTCCAGTTTCCAGGAAATAGTAATGATTCCTAGTTGACCTGATTCAATATTGTCTGGATTCCTTGAATTCCATATCTTATCTTGGCACAAAGTCTGTAATTGTAGCCAAATCGTCTGTCAAGAGAAAATAGTTGTTTACAAATGTTTGCTTAAAATTCCTTCATTGCTTCTGGGTAACTTCTGAGGACTAAATAAACATGGAGTGTTAAGCCAGAGCTAAGCTTTTAAAGCCTCGTTGGAGGATTATTCATTCTTTTTGCAGACAGTCATTTCTGTCAACATTAAATGTTCACTGACCCCTCTTTGACATTTCCTCTCTATCCATCAGCGATCTTTAGTCATAGAATCCTAGAGTGGTTTGGCTTGGGAGGGACCTGCAAAGGTCATCTGGTGCACCCCTTCTGCAGTAAGCAGAGGCATCCTCCACTACTAGATCATGTTGCTCAAAGCCTTGTCAAGCTTGACCTTGAGTATCTTCAGGGATGCAGGGTCACACAGGAATAGAATTATAGAATGGTTTAGGTTGGAAAAGACCTCAAAGATCATCGAGTTCCAACTCCCCACTATAGGCAGGGACACCTCACACTGGAACAGGTTGCTCAAGGCCTCATTCAACCTAGCCTTGAAAACAAACCTCCAGGGAGGGAGCATCGACAGCCTCCTTGGGCAACCTGTTCCAGTGTTTTACCACCCTCACTGAATACATCCAGATGGGGTTTGAAAGTCTCCAGAGGAGACTCCACAACCTCTCTGGACAGCCTGCTCCAGGGCTGCGTCACCCTCACAGTAAAGAAGTGTCTCCTCATGTTGAGGTGGAACTGCTTGTGTTCCAGCTTGTACTTTTTGTTCCTCATCCTGTCATTGGGCACTAACAGACAGTGCCTGGCACCTCCATCTTGGCACTCACCCCTCAGATGTTTAGAGACATTGATCAGATCCCTTCTCCGCCTTCTCTTGTCCAGACTAAGCAGCCTCAGGTCTCAGCCTTTCTTCGTAGGAGAGATGTTCAAGTCCCTTCATCATCCTCCTGTGTGTTACAGAGGCGTGGGATATGGAAAGCCCCCACCTGAAATGACATTAAAGGTTGGATCAGTTGTTCTAACATAGCCTAGCCTCCTGTATTTGGGACTGAACAGATTTCTGACTCCCAGGGTGATGTGCTGAGACACTGCCAAAAGTCCTGTGGGTTTTGGTGAGCCTGCAGCTTGTACACTGACTGGCACTGGTGTCTCTCAGAGCAGCTCCTGCCTGATGTTGTGCTGGTTGCTCAGTGCATGCGTAAACCAAAACCAGTCTGGTTTGGAAATAGGAAAATATAAGTGGCCACATGAGCATTAACTTAAGTCCTCAGTCAACTAATTCCAGCCATATGTCATCTGGATTTTCAGAGACTAAGCAGCAGCTATAAACCATGGTTCCTCAATGTAAGGAAACTCTTTCTTCCCAGTTTTTGTTGCTTTGTTGGAGGCTTTTTCTCCTCTGTGGATGTGTGCCTCCAAGGCTCATGTTCTTATGGAGGTTGAAATCACATCATTCTTGTGAAAGAGCTCTGAGCAGTTTTTGAGCTGAAAATGCAGTGTTAGAGCTTCACTGCTTGAACTTGTGCTTGTGACCTACTGACACTGGTGAGGCTGCACCTTTAGTGCTGGGTTCAGTTTTGAGGCCCTCGCTACATTGAAGTGCTGGAGCAGGGCCAGAGAAGGGTAACAAAGCTGGTGAAGGGTCTGAAGAACACGGCTGGTGAGGAGCAGCTGAGGGAGCTGGGGTTGTTTACTCTGGAGAGGAGGAAGGCTGAGGGAAGACCTCATTGCTCTGTTGCTCTCTCTGATCCCCTGAAAGGAGGCTGGAGTGGAGTGGGGGTTGGTCTCTTCTTCCTAGTATCAGGAGATCCAATGAAAGGAAGTGGCCTGAAATTGTTCCAGGGGAGGTTTAGGTTGGGTGCTGGGAACAATTTCTTGGCTGCAAGAGTGATCAGGGATTGAAACAGGGAGGAGTAGAGTCACCATCCCTGCAGGTCTTTGGAACTTTGTCACTTTGGGACATGGTTTGGTGTTGATGTTTGGCTTAGGTTGATAGCTGGACTGGATTATCTTCGAGGTCTTTTCCAACTGAGACTATTCTGTGATTCCATTCCATGAGAATCGAATCCTTTGCGGTAAATAGCAAAGCCTTTGATAAAGAAATCTGTGTGTAAAGTGCAGCTTGCAGGCCTTTTATTTCATTTGTATGTTGGCAGAAAGCTCCTAACATATTAGTTAATTTAAAAGCCAAAAGCAAACAACAAGCAAGACTTTGTTCCAAGCAACAGCACTTTTATCACCAGGCATGTCTGTTGAAGTTCAGCGGTGCAGAAAATCGGATGCAAGCTGTTGTGCTTTCTTATGAATGCTGACAGTTCTCTCTGGAATCTGGGATATGGGAAAGGGCAGCTTGACTTTTTCCAGACTCATCTGAACCGTTGATGATTACCATACCTTGCAAACATCTGTGTGTGTTGGTTTTGACCTACTCCTCAGAGTTAAGCACAAGCTTTCTGTTAGATTATTTTCTGGCCTTTGGTACACACTGAAGTTTCTGTTGCTGTCCCCTAGTCAGAGCAGATGTGGCTAACATGACAGCATACTGGAATTTCTAACATCACTGGGATGCCTGGAGTGATGAGGAGGGAGGTGTCTAAGTCACACATCTGCATCATTAGGTATTTCAATACATGAAGTGTATATATATACACACACTCAAGTTGCATCAGGGGAGGTTTAAGTTATTAGAAAAAAATTCTTTCCTGTGAGAGTGGTCAGGCACTGGAACAGGCTGCCCAGGGAGCTGGTGGAGTCACCATGCCTGTGGGTGATCCAGAAACACGTGGACATGGCACTCTGGGATGTGATTTACTGGGAATGGTGGTGTTAAACTGATGGCTGGACTTGATCTTAGAGGTCTTTCCTAGCTTTAATGCTCCTATGAGTCTGGTCTACTGGAGCAATATTCTGCACTGCTTGCATTACCTTTGTGGCAAACAGTCCATCATAGATTGCACTCCAGGTGATTCTGCTCTGGCAAAGGGAGGTTGGACTTGATGATCTTTCAAGGTGCCTTCTAACCCCTAACATCCTGTGATTCTGTGATTCACAGAATGGTTTAGTTTGGAAGAGACCTAAAGATCATCTAGTTTCAAACCCCTGCCATGGTCATGGACACCTTCCACTGGACCAGGCTGCTCAAAGCCTTATCCAACCTGGCCTTGAACTGCAGGGAGGGGACATCCACAGCCTCCTTGGGCAACCTGTTCCAGTGTCTCACCACCCTCACTGGAAAGGATTTCTTCCTAATCTTCAGCCTAAATCTGCCCTTCTCAAGCTTCAGTCCATTCTCTCTCATCCTGTGACTACAAGCTCTTGTAAAAAATCCCTTTGCAGCTCTCCTGCAGCCTCCTTCAGCTACTGGAAAGCTGCTTTGAGGTCTGCCTAGAGTCTTCTCTAGGTTGAACAGCCCCAACTCTCCCAGCCTGTCCCTATAGGGGAGGTTCTTCAGCCCTCTGATTTCCTTCATGGCCTCCTCTGGACCCACTGCAGCAGCTCCATGTCACTCTTGTGCTGGGAGCACCAGAACTGCACACAGTACTCCCGGTGGGGTCTCAAAAGATCATCTTTACAGTCCTCCTGCAAAGGATTAGGTTTTCCAAACCATTCTTTCTGCACAGCCCCATCTTTCCCACTTTCCATTCATCCATTCTTTTTGAGAAGGAGCACAGCCTTTCATTGGGAGTTCTGTGGGGGCTGGATGTAAGAATCACTATCACCTGTAGCCTTTGCAAGCTGACAGGTTGTTGCTTGTGTCGCTTATACATCTCTGGTAGTCATCAGTAGTACTGCAGGTTTTATCTTCTTGAGCCTATCAAGATCCACCTACTGAAATACTCTCTTCACACTCTGATGTGTGAGTCAGGGCTTGCACCAAGCAGACAAACCATGCAGGAGATCATGTTCCTTTTACCTCCTCACAGGTTATTAATAGTTGCTGTGGTAACCATACGACAAAGTTGTTATTTGCCAGCAATTACCCCACAGTGATATTAGAGGTTTCCACTGTTGTGCCTTAACTCAGAACACAAAAGTATCTGTGGCAACTATGGGGTAATGTTTGGCAAACGTGGACTTTGTTAATTGCTTCAGCTGGAGGCCTGCAATGATGTTGGCTCATCAGAACGTGAGTGCAGAAACTAGGCTTGGCTGCAGATGAGCTCAGGAAAAATGAGACCCCACCTCAAGTACTGCATCCAGTTCTGATGTTTCCAGCATAAGAAGGACATGAAGCTGTTGGAATCAATCCAGAGGAAGGCTACAAAGATGATGCAAGGGCTAGAGCTCCTCTGCTATGAGGATAGGCTGAGGAAGCTGGGGTTGTTCAGTCTAGAGAAGAGTCTGGGGGGACCTCAGAGCTGCATTCCAGCACCTGAAGGGATCCTACAGGAAGACTGGAGAAGGACTTTTTCATCAAAGCGTCTAGCACCAGGACAAGGGGGGATGGTTTGAAGCTGAGGGAGAGTAGGTTTAGCCTGGATCTTAGGAAGAAGTTCTTCAGTGTGAGAGTAGTGAGACTCTGGAGTAGGCTGCCCAGAGAGGTTGTGGGTGTCTTCTCCCTGGAGGTGTTTAAGGCCGGGTTGGATGAGGCCTTGGGCAACCAAATCTAGTTGAGAGGTGTCCCTGCCCATGGCAGGGAGGTTGAAGGAGATGATCTCTGATGTCCCTTCCATACTGAGGCATTCTGTGAGAAGTGATTGCTCTGTAATAAACAGAAATACTTTCTTCTGAACTGAGAAGGTGTTTCTGCTGCCTTTTAATCTAACACTGCCTCCTCTTCAAGATGTTTCTACAAAAGGGTTTTCTGGTTGGTTGTGCTTTCTGGCTGGGTGGTGAACTGCAAGTGTCTGTAGCAAGGTGTAGCTGCTGGTCTAGGCTTGGTCAGCATCTCTAGGTGTGCTTTTGGAAAGGTCATTTGTCTGCTTGTCATATTTATGTGGGTTGTGTTTTCCTAGAGTGCTGCTCACAGCAGCACAAGGAAGCTTAGCACAGGGTCTTGTAATACCCTTGATGCACCCCATGTCCTGCATGAGGCACCAAGAAGTCCATCTGTGGGCTTGTTCACTACACTCCTTTGTGACAGGCTTGGCATTAATAAAGTTCTTTACAGAGAGTGGTGAAATGCTGGAACAGGTTCTCCAGGGATGTGATTGAGGTCCCATCCCCTGAAGCATTCAAGATCAGCCTTGATGTGGCCCTGGGCAGCCTGATCTAGTTGGAAGATTCCCTGCTAACTGCAGGGGGGTTGGACAAGATGACTTTTGAGGCTCCCTTCTAACCTGATTTGGGTCTCTGTTGGAGTACTGAGCTTTGTGATTGTGTTTAAAGGCTTAAGGCTTCAGGACAGGCAATAGATGAGCCTAGAGTAAAGTTCAAGTTTGTTAATTACTGCTCTGCGTTGTCAGCCACTGATCCATGCACTTGCAAATGATATTGGTTAGCTTGGCAGCATATTTAATTATTGCTGCAGTTGAAATGAATTCCTGTAAGCTGAGGAATAATATTGATACCTGTTTATTTCACATGGCATTACCAGCAGCTTTACGCAGCTTACCTATTTTTTGGCTCCATTTATTAGTAAGGGTAATAATTGCTTCAAGCTTTCTTGAGTTGAGAGGAGCCTAAACATTTCTTTTTCCAGGACAAAATGCTGCTTAACTTCAGCTATGAGATGATGCTTCCTGATGTGTTTTATTAGGAAAATAGTAGCATGAACAGACTAATCCCAAATCATGGTCCCATCACAAAGGAGATTCTCAGTCATGTTTGATGGATTCTCCACTCTTCCACTTTCTGCAGATGTTAGCTGTTTTCATTCCCAGCTGTGTTCAAGTTGCTGTAAATGTATTTTGTCTATTCCTGATGTCACTTTTCTACATGAGTAACTGCTGTCAGGGGAGAAGGCCCATGGAGTATCATCTCAGTTACTGGAAATGTTAGGATTCTCAAGCTGTTCATCTATAGCCCTCAAATCTGTAAGATAGTAACAAAGCCTCAGCCTCAAGCTGTACCAGGGGAGGTTTAGGTGGGATATTAGGAAGACTTTCTTCACTGAAATAGTGGTCAGGCATTGGAACAGGCTGCCCAGGGTGGTGGTGGAGTCACCATCTCTGGAGGTGTTCATAAAACAAGTAGCTGTGTCACTTCAGGCCGTGGTCATGGAGATGTTAGGTAGAGGACTGGCCTTGATGATCTTAGAGTTCTTTTCCAACCTTAATGATTTTACGATTCTTAATCTTTCAATCTCCTCTACATTCAAAATGTGCTGATCTATCATTAAACCTTCAGAAGCTTCATTATGCTATTGCACCTTCAACTCTTCTTCCTTTTGCCCTCCTCCCCATCCCCTGCCATGGTTTTCAGGGTGTACAAAAGGCGCCTAGCACCTTCCTTTCCTGAGCCAAGTCTGATGCCTAGGCTTGGCAATCACTTCCTTCTCTCCTGTGTCAGCTGAGATGCTGAGAGCAGTGCCACGTTCACCAGTTCCACACGTTGCTGTGGCTCTGGTAGTGAAAAACACACCAGGGCAGGGGAGCTTGGGAAAAGTGGTAGTAGAGTAGAACTACTTTTAAAATAGATTTTTATCAAAACATAAACTTCAGCTCTTCAACTCATTCATCACCATATCTCTAATCTCAAGTACTGCAGTCTTTGGGACTTACTTTGTCTATGTTTTCCTGAACTACAGGACTTGGGAGGGCAGGAAGTAAGGTCCTGCCTCTCACTGTTCTTACTTACACAGTGACCAATCCTCCATATCAGTAGTGGCTGGGGGATGAGAGCAATAAAAGTGAATGCTGTCAGTGATCCCAGAATCACAGAATATATTTCATTGGAAGAGACCTTCAAGTCTAGTTCAGCCTTTGGCCCAGCACTACAAGATCACCACTAAACCATGTCCCTAAGCACCAGGCTGTTTAAATACCTCTAGGGATGGTGACTCCACCATTCCCCTAGGCAGACCATTCCGATGTTTGAGAACCCTTTCAGTGAAGGAATATTTTCTGATGTCCAGCCTAAACCTCCCCTGGCATAGCTTATAACCATTTCCTCTAGCCCTGTTGCTTGTCATCAAGAAGAGGCTGCTCCCTCTTTGTTTCAACCTACCTTTAGTTCATTAGAGAAAGCAACAAGGTCTCTCCTCAGCAACCTCTTCTGTAGACAGAGCAGCCCCAGTTTCCTCAGCTGCTCCTCATAGTACTTGTGCTCCAGACTCTTCACCAGTTCTGTTGCCTTTCTCTGGGCACACTCCAGCCCTTCTTACAGTGAAGAGCCCAGAACTGAACACAACACTCGAGGTGTGGCCTCACCAGTGCTGAGCACAGGGGGATGATCACTTCCCTGTTCCTGCTGATCACAGGGTTTCTAACACAAGGCAGGATGCCGTTGGCCTTGGCTACCTGAGAACACGGCTGGCTCAGATTTAGTCAATTATCAACCAATACCCCCAGGTCCCTTTCCAAAACAGTTCCGGAAGTGGGGTCCCAAACAACCTTCTGACTGCCTTATTCTAATCACCAGTCCTTCACTGTGCTACTCTGAGCAGAGCCAGCCCATCTTGATGGTTCTAGCTTTGCACAGGCATTAAGGAATCCATTAGGAGAACAGCATAACCTGCACAATAGATAAAAGGAAGAGAAGTAGTTTCAGAACTGCTCCAGAGACTGGAATTTGTGAGCAGTGGCACATTTGCATTGTCTGCAAGTTGCTATGGGTACAGATGTTGAAAAGCCAAACACAGGAAGGGCAGACTTTGGGGACACATGTCCCGTTTAAAATCCTGTAAGAGTTACTGTTCTTTCCATCTGCTTGGGAGCTTTTGAGAAACCATCCCTTGAAAGGATTCTTTCCTAAGTGCTCTCCAAGTTCATCCTATCAGCAGCACTACTGTGACTTAACCAGCCCTGCTCCTGCCTTCACTTTTGCAATAAAGCATCCCTGCCAAAAGACCCAAAAGCTTCCTGACCTCCTCTGTGAGCCCTCTGCTTTGAGCCCTTGCAGCGTGGGCCAGAGGTAAACGTGAAACATGCTCAGCAGCTATCTGGGACCTTCTTTCCTTCCCATTCCTCTCATTCCCTCTAACAGGACCATATCTTTTTGAGGCAAGTACCTGAAGGGGGCCTGCAGGAAGGCTGGGGAGGGACATTTTACAAGGGCTTGTAGTGACAGGATGAGAGGGAATGGATTGAAGCTTGAGGAAGGCAGATTTAGGCTGGAGATTTGGAAGAAATTCTTTCCAGTGAGAGTGGTGAGTCACTGGAACAGGTTTCCCAGGGAAGTTGTGGATGCCCTTTCCTGGAGGTATTCAAGGCCAGGTTGGATGAGACTGTGAGCAACCTGCTGTAGTGGGAGGTGTCCCTACCCATGGCAAGGGGTTTAAGGTCCATTCCAGCCCAAACCATTGTATGAGTATGAAGTATGTTCTTTCTGTGTGTCTTGAAAGCAGCACTCCCTGGTGTATTAGCATCGCTGCAGCAGGTAGCAGTTAAGCTGCAGTAGCCTCAAACAGTGCTCAAACACGTCCACAGCATTGCAAACATTTAATAAACCTGTTAATAACACATTCCAAACCCTGCTGAGAGGTGGTGGAGATTCATCAGTGTGTTTGTGCTACCTGTGGAGCTAACAAATTCAGTTGACAAGCCATAATGAGCCACGCAAGCAAGCGTGCACTCCAAAGATGCGCTGAATTCCCAGTGTCTAATATCAGCCTTCTACATCAGGAGGGAAGGAATATTCTCTTCATGGAAGGGATAAATGCTCCTGACTTTCAGTCTTGTGCCTGTCTGTATTCTGGCACAAGCTGTAATCAACCAGCTGTGTATTCTTTCGTGGTGCCTTCCTGTTTGGCTAGCAGCGGACAGCAGAGAATTCATTTAAACCAAGCAGCCAGATGCTGACAGAATGAAATGAGCCTCTGACTCAAAGGGTGGGCTTTTTCCTCTCAGTCCACAGAGTCACAGGCTGCATGAATTTGGAAGGAACCCTCAAAGGTAATCTTGTCCAAACCCCCTGCACTCAGCAGGGGCACTTGCAACTAGATCAGACTGCCCAGGGGCACAGCAAGGCTGATCTTGAATGTCTCCAGGGCTGAGGTCTCAACCTCATTCCTGGGCATTGTGTTACAGTATTGTGCCCGTGCAGAGTTGTGTATATGTAGAGGGCTTTTGGTGGCTGATTACACTCTTGGTGGCACTTTAAAATGGATTGCCCAGGGAGATGCTCCCTCTCTAAGGGTGTTCAAGGCCAGACTGGATGAGGCCTTGAGCAGCCGAGTCTAGTTGATAGGCATCCCTGCCTGTGGCAGAGAGGTTGAGTAGATGATCTGTGAGGTTACTTCCAACCTGACCCATTCTGTGATTCTTGTCAAACTGTCTCTGATGAGGATTGCATTCTAAAACCTCATTAATACAGTTAGAAGTGACAAATCATCCTTAGCTGTTGAGAGGCTATGCAGAAAGGATATACCCACCATGATTTTTAACCAGCAGAAGGTTTGTACTCTGCCACCACCGCTGAGCATGGCCACACAAGGGCTGCTTTGCACTCAGACTGAAGAGTTTGTGGCAACAAGGCCAGCATGGATTTCAGGTGGCCATGAAGTGATCTCCTAAGGCACTGCATCTTTTCAAAGTAAAGCAGGAGGAAAGGGATGGGCATTCAGATTGCATAACCAAATGCTGGGGAATTGAGGTTTTTGGGAAGTGGGATTGGATGCAGCCCTCTGGTGGTGCATGCTTTGGAGTGAGAGAACAAGCTTTTGCCAGCTTGATATTCCCTTTGCTCAGAGTAACAAACTTCTGCCAATTGAATGCTTTTTAATGTCAAAGGAAGGGAAGAAAAACAAATGTCAGAGTGGAGAAGAGGGCTTTCAGATTGGTTTGCCATGCAAGGAGCTATGAAGTAAGTTCCCTAAGCTGTTAGGTTTTCTGGGAGAGCCCAGGAGGGGTGAATGTGAGGAAATGAGCTGTGTTTCTTTCTAGGAGGAAGGTGGGACTTGGAAGTGTCCGGTTATAACTCTGGCAGTGTTGCCTTGGTTCCCAAAATCCTACAGCAGTTATCTCAGTGTCAGCTGCTCAACACACTTGACTATCCAGAACCCCCTTCCTTAAACGTTTCCATTATTTCAGGGGAAGTGCTGTGGCAAATGTGAAAGGGTGGAAATAATGGAGGAAGGGAAGGGAAGTGGAGGAAAGGAGGAAGAAAGGAGTGAGAGAAGGAAGGGAGGAGGGCAGAATGAAGGAAAGAGAGGGGAGGGAGGGAAAGAGGGAGGATGGAAGGAAGGGAGAAATGAAGGAAAGAATGAAGGGAGGATGGAAGGGGGGGAGGGAAGGAAAAAGGAAGGAAGAGGGAGAGGATGGAAGGGAGAGGAGGAAGGAAGGAAGAGGAGGAAGGAAGGAAGAGGAGGAAGGAAGGAAGGAAGAGGAGGAAGGAAGGGAGGGAAGGATGGAAGGAAGAGGAGGAAGGAAGGAAGGGAGGGGAGGATGGAAGGGAAGAAGAGGAAGGAAGGGAAGGTGGGAAAAGAAGGAAGGGAGGGAAGTAAGAGGAGGAAGAAAAGAAAGGAAGAAGGAAAGCAAGGAAGGTAGGCAGAGAGGGGAGGAAATGAAGGCAAGGAAGGAAAGTATATGGTTTGGCAATCAAAAAACCCACCACAAAAGCTTTTCTGGTTCTGGAACAGAAATATCACACTGATTTTTTTTTCCTCCCTGGAATTTCCTCTGTCTATCTGGTGTGGACCAAAATCAAGCCTTATCTCAAGAAGGAGCATCAGCATAGTTTTAAACACAGAAGTATGACACTGGAGAACAGTCTCTCTAAAACCAAAAACAAATAAGCACACTGGGAACCCAATTCCAAACACATAAGAGCAGGAACAATATACTGCTGAGGCTTTTGTCACAAAATAAACAAAGACTACTAAGAGCTGCCTGTAAAAAATATTTTGTCTGCTCCTTTAGCATGGACTGGAGCTAAAATGGAAACTTCTGTAGAGTCGGATGATAGCACTAAGTGAATTGGCATTTGCAATTAGTTTTCCAGTGGTTTGGTGGTATTAATAATGCAAGAGAAGGACAGGAGATCCTTCAACCAAGTCGGCACGAAGAGGGGTTTTCATTAGCATTACAATGAGGTCTGAGAACTGGGTATTCTTACTCCCTGGAAGAAAGCAGAAGGAGGGGGAAATAAAGAGCTCGGGGAAGCAAATTTGGTGTTTGGTGAATCCTGGAGAGTATCTAAGTCTGGCTGTTATCAGAAACAGGGGTTAGCATAGCACAAGGATAAAGTATCTTTCTCAGGCTGTTATTGTATTTCATGAGATGTTATTTTCAGCAGTGTTTATTATACAAAAGAATGTTCAGAACCAGATGAATCCACCAGGGAGCCTAGTTAAATAGGAATAAACCAAAGGAGGTACAAGAGAAACAAAATGCTGACATGGATGAGATAAATTGTTCTTGCTGTCGGTTCTCCATAACAGTCTGCTTTGTTCAAAAGCAGGGAGCAGTAGCTAATAGAGCTGCATATTTGTGGGCAGATTTAGATGTCCTGATTTGTCCAACAAGGTAAAATGAGACTGAAACTATTCAGTCTGGAGGAGCTGATGCTTATCAGCAGAACCTTGGGGCTGAGCAAGATTAATTGTAAAGCACTGGATGCAAGTTCATAGATCATGAAATGGTTTGGGTTGGAAGGGACCTTAAAGATGGTCTAGCTCCACCCTCCTCCCTGACATGGGCAGGGACACTGTCCACTAGAGCAGGTTGCTCAAGGCCTCATCCAACATGGCCTTGAACACCTCCTGGGAGGGGGTATCCACTACCTTCCTGGGCAACCTGTTCCAGTGTCTCACCACCCTCACTGGAAAGAATTTCTTCCTGATCTCCAGCCTAAATCTGCCCTCCTCAAGCTTCAATCCATTCTCTTTCATCCAGTCATAACAAGCCCTTGCAAAAAGTCCCTCCACAGTTCTCCTGTGGCCTACTTCAATTACTGGAAAGCTGCTTCGAGGTCTCCCTGGAACCTTCTCTTCTCCAGGCTGAACAGCCCCAATGAGTTGATGATGCTGAAGGTATGGAGGAAGCAGTATGCCTTTTAGTAGTTGCTGTCACCACAGGGCACTCAAGTTAGTCAGAACCATCAGACTAGTTCAGCATTCAGAACAAGAATATGCAGTTCTGCTAAAATGGAGGTGACCAGCTGGCATCCTACAGCAGCTTTGGAATTTGCTGCCTTTGCCATTGTGCCCCAATCCTGAATTCTGTGCTTAGATTTTAGCCTGATGCCCAGCTGCAGCTTCATCAGCCACTGGTGTCTTTTAGGCGAATTCCTGTTTATACTGTCAGGCAGTAGCTCAAGATCATCCAAATTTGGAGTCTTTTCCACTGGGGGGGATTCTTCTGAAGCATCTCTTCCTATGTCTACCTGTAGTAAACAGGTAGACACACTTTCATCCAACCCTTCTTCACTAAATGGTTGTGGTTTTGTCCTCTGCCATGTCCTGTTGCCCATGCCTCAGGTGGGTCTGAAAGAGTGTCCAGAGAGGCCTCACTAGTACTGCAGAAACCACAGTTCATCCTTTAACGTTCCTTCTCTCTTACCACTACCTCCTCGTTTCCATGTCATCTGAGAGCAAAGAGAGGAAGTGGTCAACTGTGAAGTTCAAGAGAATTAAGAAGACTCAAGCCTTCCTGATTTTGCTTCTTAGCCATTTGTTTCTCCTCTCTGTGCACTTGCCACCAGATGTTTGCTCCAGCACTGACTACGGCGCGTGAAGAATTGTGATTGATTTCCCCTTTACTTTCCCTTTACTCTTGTGAGACCCTAACTCGAATACTGCAGCCAGTTCTGGTGTGCCACTCGTAAGAAGGACACAGAGCTGTTGGAGTGAGTCCAGAGGAGGGCCACAAGGATGATCCAAGGGCTGGAGCACTTCTGCTGTGAGGATAGGCTGAGGGAGCTAGAGTTACTTAGCATGGAGAAGAGAAGACTTCAGGGGGACCTTAGAGCTGCTTTCCAACTCCTGAATGGAGCCTACAGGAAGGCTGCAGAGTGACTTTCCATCAGGGAAGGGGGAATGGTATAGGAAATATAGGCTGGATGTTAGGAGGAAGTTCTTCACAGAGAGAGTGATTGGCATTGGAATGGGCTGCCCAGGGAGGTGGTGGAGCCTCCGTCCCTGGAGGTGTTCAAGCAAAGCCTTAGTGCCATGGTCTGGTTGATTGGACAGGGCTGGGTGATAGGTTGCACTAGATGAGCTTGGAGGTCTCCTCCAACCTGGTTGATTCTATGATTCTGTGATATGAAGCTGAAGGAGAGTAGGTTTAGCCTGGATCTTAGAAAGAAGTTCTTCAGTGTGAGGGTGGTGAGACTCTGGAATAGGCTGCCCAGAATGCTTGTGGGTATCCTCTCCCTGGAGGTGTTTTAAGGCCAGAGTGAAAGAGGCCTTGGGCAAACAAGTCTAGCTGAGAGGTGTCCCTGCTCATGGCGGGGAGGTTTGAGTAGATGATCTCTGAGGTCCAATCCAACCTAAGCAGTTCTATGGTTTCTGTGTATTCTTCTCTTGAAAGAAGCCATCATTTGGGTAGGTCCCTCTCTGGAGCATGGAAAACATGATGCTTTACAAACTTCCTTCACTGCAATCCCTCCACATCAAGAACTTCTCAGAAAGGCCCTGTGAGACTTGCACTCTATCTGCCTCCACCCAAGGCAGCTCCAGTTGATGTCTGGCAGCTGCCCAGTACAATAATGCTTGAATCCAGTCTAGGATGGATTTCTTGCCACACAGCAGAGACTTGTCACAGTGACATTTCCAACCCAACCTTACTGAGAGATCTTTGGTTCCTTGGCTTTGTTCAACATAAATACTTATAGAATGGCTTCAGTTGGAAGAGTCCTTAGAGATCATCTGCTCCAAGGTGTGACATTCTGAGTGAAACTCATGTAGCAGGAGCAGCAGGAAGCTGGGTTCAATAGTTTCCCACTGTTTACTGACAGAGACTGAGGGAGATTACACAGCAGAGGCAGCCTTGGGTTGCTGCTCTCTGTTTTCTAAACACTGGTGAAGAATGAGGTTCCCCCTGCCAAACTTGTATTCTGGATGACAGCAGGCCAGCTGGTTGCTCTCAAAGGAGTTTGTTTCAAGTGGGTTTTCTGCTTGAATGATCATATCTATCAGATTTGAAGGCAGATTCATGTTGAGTAAAGCTCCCAGAGGATGTGGGAGTACAACGCAGTGAAGGACAGGATGATCTCTAGCAGAACCTTGAGTGGTGTGCTGGGCAGAGTGCAGAGACCTGGGGTAAGGTCTCCAGCTGTAGCTTTTCCATGATTTTTTGGCTTGAAAAGAGGTGATTGTAACCACAAACCTAGAAGGGAAGAACAATTAAGCCTCTACTGAAACAAGCAAACAGCAGGTAGTCATCTTGTTAAGCAGAGACAAAACTTGTTCCAACGTGTCTGGCTCAAGAGCAGCAGATGCAAGGAGAGCTTAGTCCCAGGACTGGAAACTACTTTCAGCATCTCAACAGGGGGAAAATGGCAAAGCTTTTTTGTATCCAACCTGCGCCCCAGCTGTTGCAGTACCTCGGTATGACTCTATCTCAGTGTCCTGTGAGAACAGGAGCATCTCACACGTTTTTCTGAAGCTGTAACACTTGTGTTAGACACACCGTGCCCTGGCCAGGCTGGAGAGCTGGGTGGCATGAAACCAAATGAAAGTTGTGTATTGTGGCCTTTCAGTATCTGAAGGGGGCCTACAAAAAAGCTGGGGAGGAACTTCTTAGGATATCAGGGAGTGACAGGACTAGGGGGAATGGAGCAAAGCTGGAGGTGGGGAGATTCAGGCTGGCTGTGAGGAGGAAGTTGTTCAGCATGAGAGTGGTGAGAGCCTGGAATGGGTTGCCCAGGTTGGTGGTTGAGGCCCCATCCCTGGAGGTGTTTAAGGCCAGGCTGGATGGGGCTCTGGCTTCTGATGTAGGGTAGGGTGTCCCTGGGCATGGCAGGGGGGTTGGAACTGCATGATCCTTGCAGTCCCTTCCAACCCTGACTCATTCTATGACTCTATGATTCATTAAGGGTAACTGTAACATCCTGCATCTAGGGAAGAACAACCCCATGGATTAGTACAGGTTTGGGGGCTGATCTGTTGTAGAGCAGCTCTGGGGAAAAGGATCTGGAGTCCACAAGAGGATGCCCACGAGCCAGCAATGTACCCTTGTGGCCAAGAGGACCAGTGGCATCCCGGAGTGCGTCAAGAAGTTTGCAGCCAGCAGGTCGAGGGAGGTTCTCCTTGCCCTCTGCTCTGCCCTGGTGAAACCATATCTGGAATACTGTGTCCAGTTCTGTGCTTCCTCGTTCAAGAAGGGCAGGGACTTGCTGGAGAGTGTGCAAAGATGCTGAGGGGACTGGAACATCTCTCTTGTGAGGAAAGGCTGAGGGAATTGGGGCTTTTGTAGCCTGGAAAGGAGCAGACTGAGGAGTGATCTCATCAATGTCTATCAATACTTAAAGAGTGGGTGTCAGGGGCATAGGGCCAGTCCTTTTTTCAGTAGTGCCCAGTGACAGGACAAGGGGTGATGAGCACAAACTTGAGCATAGAGAGTTCTGTCTAAACATGCAGGGGAGCTTCTTTAAGGGTGATAGAGCACTGGAGCAGGCTGCCCAGAGAATTTGTCGAGTCTCCATCTCTGGAGACGTTCCAAACCCAACTGAATGTGTTCCTGTGTGACCTTTTCTAGGTGAACCTACCTTGACAATGAAGGTAGGACTTAATGATCTCCAGAGGTCTACCATTTTATGATTCTGTGTGTTTTCTGCAGTTGCTTTGTAGGAAATTCAGTGGCCTTTAGTGCAAGGTTAGGTTAAGCTAAGTCTTTGTGACTGTCTCTGTGTTGGTCTGGGGTAGGTGGTGCGACTTTGAGAAAAGGTGGTGCAAAGAAGGTGAGAAAGTCAGCATTTAGCTGTCTGTGTTTGAATGCTCATTTAATTTGGTCAGTCTGGCTGTCTGCAAGATGTCTCCCGAGGGAGGGAAACATTGAAGTGTAAAACATCCCAAAAAAGCATCACAACACAGGGGAGGTGAAGCTGAGTGGGGAAATTGCTACTCACCCGCTGAATGGAAACTTAATGTTAAATAAGATCTTCTTACTTTTCACCCTTTGAAACACAGTAAGAGTTCCAGGAGCTAATTACCTAGGGATGCATGATGACATGGAAATATATTAAATATACATAGGTAGCTAAGGGTGAGTATTTGATGCATGCAAAAGAAAAGTCTAGTTAATTTTGATGTAAATGAAGCAACATTAAAACGGCAGTATAATAAGCAACACCACCACCAGTTTGCATTTGAATAGAACAAGGCAGCAAATTAACACTTGAAACGGAGCCTGTCTTCTGAAATGGTCTTTTCCTTGGGTGGGTGTTGTTAGGTAGCCTTATTCACAGTACAAAAGGTGATCTTTTTAGGTGTCTTGGCTAGAAACAGTCAGGCAAGTTCAGGTTTTTCCAAGCCAGTTTAATTCTTTGGGGGGTGTCATGTCTGTGTTAGCATTTCTGATGGTGGAAGGGGACCAGTGTTGAACCAGCGGAATGAACAGGCTTAGTTAAGGCCAGGATTGTGTAAGGACATCGTCCTGGCTTGGGTCTGGGGTAATGTGACCTGCAGAGGTAGGGAAGTGACTGTCCCCCTGTACTCAGTACTGGAAAGGCTGCACCTTGAATACTGGGTTTAGTTTTGGGGCCTTCACTGCAAGAAGGATATTGATGTGCTGGAGCAGGGCCAGAGAAGGGCAGCAAAAGCTGGGGGTCTGGAGAACAGGGCTGGTGAGGAGCAGCTGAGGCAACTGGGGTTGTTTTGTCTGGAAAAGAGGTGGCTGAGGGGAGACCTCACTGCTCTCTACAACTCTCTGAAAGAAGGTTGGGATGAGGTGGGGTTGGTCTCTTCTTCCCAGTATCAGGATATAAATTGAGAGGAAATGGCCTGGAATTGTGCCAGGGGAGGTTTAGATTGGAGATTAGGAACAATTTCTTTGGTGCCCAGGGAGGTGGTGGATTTACCATGCCTGGAAGTGTTCCAGAAACACGTGGACATGGCACTTGGTGACATGGTTTAGTGGCTATGGTAGTGTTGGGTTGATGGTTGGACTCAGTGATCTTAAAGATCTTTCCCAAGCTAAGTAGTTGTATGATTCTTTGACTCTGTGACTGGGTTGTTTCCAGAACTTTGTGAAGGTAATGAAAAGGGCTGCTCTCTCCAAGGCAAATGATGAAATGAGGTGCTCTCTACAAGTGATGCTCTTTACAAAGCCAGTCAGGATGTTGAGTTTGCAGTGGCCTGTCAGAGGTTGGAATGCTCTAAGCTCAGGCTTAGCTGCACCGAGCAGCTCCAGTCCAAATTCAGCCAAGAAGTAACCTGTTACCTAGAAGACAGGAAGCTCAGTTGTGGTGACTGAGTGCTGAAGAAAAACTGAGGAGAGAGAAGTTCAAAAAGAAAGTGCATTTATTTTGAGTCTCCTGCTGCAGATGGCAGTGCTTTGCTCGTGCTTTATTGGTGCTGCTTGTGTGACTTCATGTCAGAATTGCCCATGGATATGTAAAGAGTTCAGATGGAGATTATGTATAGAGCTCCCTTGGAGCTGTTAGGATTTGAGGAGGAGGGAGGAGGGTGTTCATGCAATTTAAAGATGTGTGTTAATATGCATTGCTAAACGCACTTCCCAAGCTGTTGAAGAACAGATGTCTCTGGCACGTTTCAGTGGTAAGCATGTGGCTACTCAGTTCAGAAATACAAATCCCAGAGCATTTAGATGAGTGTCTGTCAAATAGTTTGTCATGAGGCAGGGCTCAGCTTGGAGCTGCATATTCAGTCCCATTCCTTCTTTCTAATCTACTCCTGAGTTTGATTAGATGAGCCACCACTCAGCTTTCTCTAAGGCAGCAGTCACAGAATCACAGAGTGGTAGGGGCTGGAAGAGACCTCCAGAGGTTGTTATGTCCATTCCTTCTGTGCCAAGGCAGGATCACCTAGGGCAGGTTACACAGGAACCTGTCCAAGTGGGTTTTGAAAGTGCCCAGAGAAGGAGACTCCACAACCTCTCAGGGCAGCCTGCTCCAGGGCTCCAGCATCCTCACAGCAAAGAACTTATCCTCATGTTGAGGTGGAACTTCCTGTGTTCTAGTTCATGTCCCTTGCCCCTTGTCCTATCACAGGGCACCACTGAAAAGAGACTGACCCCTTCTTGACAGCCAGCCTTCAGATATTTGTAAGTATCAAGGCCTCATCCAGCCATTCAACACTTGCAGCTTGAAGCCTCCACAGCTTCTCTGAATAATACTCTTTACAAATGTCTGGAGAGCAGAATCCAAAGAATCAGAGTGAATTAGCTTTATAGTTGGTGGTGAGCACTGCTTTTATAACTGGAAAGCTCTAAGACTTGGCCACTGACATGGTGTTCAAGGCCAGGTTGGATGGGGCTCTGAGCAACCTGGTCCAGTATCCCTGCACATGGCAGGGGGTTGGAACTAGATGATCTTTAAGGTTGCTTTCAACTCAAACCATTTTACAATTACTAATTTGAGTCTTTCTTTAGAGATCAGGTTTGGATTTTGACTGTAAAAGCTGGTGCAAAACTATTTGAAGGCCTAATCCATATTTCAGGGGCGAGGTTCAGCTTCCAAAATCATTTGGCCTTTTGTTTTATTCCTTTTGTTAGGGGGCTGGTAACTAATTTGGATAAAACTAACAATGAGAGCAACATTTAAAAGAGACAAAAACGTTATGCTTGAAAGAGCCTGCAGGAAAGCTGGAGAGGCATCTTTCCTAAGGGTGTGATTCTGTGTCTAGTGGCAGGACAAGGGGCAATGGTCTGAAGCTGAGGGGAAGCAGGGTTAGACTGGATCTTAGGAAGAAGTTGTTCAGTATGAGTGTGGTGAGACTCTGGAATACTTTCTACTCCTGTGAGACCCCACCTGTAGTACTGCATCCAGTTCTGCTGTACCCAGCATAATATAGGACACAGAGCTGTTGGAGTGAGTCCAGAGGAGGGCCACAAAGATGATCCAAGGGCTGGAGCACCACTGCTGTGAGGATAGGCTGAGGAAGCTGGGGTTGTGCAGCCTGGAGAAGAGAAAGCTCTGGGGGGACCTTAGAGCTGCCTTCCAGTACCTGAAGGAAGCCTGGAGAGAGACTTTTTGTAAGGATGCCTAGAGAGAGAACAGGGGAGAATGGTTTGAAGCTGAGGGAGAGTAGGTTTAGACTGGATCTTAGGATGAAGTTCTTCAATATAAAGTGGTAAGACTCTAGAATAGGTTCCCTAGAGAGGCTGTGGATGCTTCTTTGGAGGTGTTTTTAAATCTGAATCGGATGAAGCTTTGGGCAACCAAGCCTGCTTGAGAAGTGTTCCTGCTCGTGGCAGGGAGATTGGAGTAGCTGATCTCTGAGGTGCCTTCCAGCCTAAGCTATTCTCTGAGAAATGCTCTCAGAAGTCAGGAAACAGCAGAAAGCTGTTTGTGGAATCCGAGTTTGGCTTTCTTACATGTATATATGAGCTGCTCTGGTCTTTAGCTAAATGCTTGCATGCCATTCTCCCCACACAGACGTCTTCTGCCTCATTGAGCGCTCACTGAAGGAGCAGCTTCTAAATATTTTGTTTTCTCCTCATCTTCGGTGTGTGGCCCCAGGGCTTATTTGCTGTGCTGTTCAAGCTCTTGTCTGAAAACACAATTTCCATATAAGCATCTCTGCTGCTTGCTGCTGCAGTGCTAAAGTGCTTCCTGATCTCAAAGGAATTTATTTTCACTCTGTCTGTATTCATCTCCTGTGTGTGGGAAATGGAAGCACAGCAAGCCTCGGGGTCAGGTCTGCTGCCAGGTTTTAGACACCTATGGACTCGTTTTTGTCAGCCGTAGCACTCTCCATGCAGCTGGCAGCTGGGGATGCTCAGCAGTGCTGCAAAGCTGACCCTGGGAGCTTGCAGTCTAGCACACCAGAAGATAAGTTAACAATCTGCTTATGAAACAGGCAGAAGTAGCATCCAGTTCTCTGGGCCTTCACTTAGCGTGAGGATTGCTTTGCAACTCAGCTGCCTGAAGTTGAACTTGTCCTGTTTCTTCCTTCCTCCTGTAGCAAATGAAGCAAAGCTGCTGGAGAAGAGGAGGCTCAGGGGTGATCTTATTACTGTCTATAACTACCTGAAGGGAGGCTGTAGCCAGGTCGGGGGTGGCCTCTTCTCCCAGGCAACCAGCAATAGAACAAGGGGACACAGTCTCAAGTTGTGCCAGGGTAGGTATAGGCTGGATGTTAGGAGGAAGCTGTTGGCAGAGAGAGTGATTGGCATTGGAATGGGCTGCCCAGGGAGGTGGTGGAGGCACCGTCCCTGAAAGTCTTCAAGAAAAGACTGGATGAGGCACTTAGTGCCATGGTCTGGTTGACTGGCTAGGGCTGGGTGCTAGGTTGGACTGGCTGATCTTGGAGGTCTCTTCCAACATGGTTGATTCTATGATTCTATGAAAGCTCCTGCACTCTGTTGTTACACAACCTCAATTCACTGTAAGGTCAGGCCCTGGGGCAAAGTAGTATTTCATCCTGGAGCTAAAGATGGGATTCATTACGTGGGCAGAGGCCACTTTAGATCCAGCTTATTTACTGCATCTGAGTATTGAACTTTACAACCTAAAGTTCTTTACTACTGATGTATTGTATGTAATTTTGAAAGTATTTAAACAGTGAATCAATAGCTGATCACACAACAGATCACACAGCCCCGGGATGGTTTTCTGCTGTGCTTGACAAATACCCTTCCAGAGATGTTAAACAGTTGTCCCCTTTGCTTTCGGAGGTCCCCCTGGGTTGGCCTAGTAGAGGGGACAACCTCTTGAGCTGTGCCTTACTGCAGCCCTAGCTCCTGATGGGTGAGTGTCCAGAAGAAGGGGCCAGTCTCTTTTCAGTGGTGTCCTTTGATGGGACAAGGGGCAATGGAATACAGGAAGTTCTGCCTAAACATGAGGAAAAACTTCTTTGCTGTGATAGTGCTGGAGCCCTGGAGCAGGCTGCCCAGACAGGTTGTGGAGTCTCCTTCTCTGGAGACTTTCAAGACCCTCTGGATGCAGTCTTGTGTGACCTGCCCAAGGTGATCCTGCTCTGGCAGGGGATGATCTCTGGAGGTCCCTTCCACCCCTAACATTCTGTGATTGGAACCAGGTGGCTTCCTTCCCCTAGGCTGCATGGGTGGTCACGGGCAGGGGGGGGTCTTTTACTCCCAGGGGGTGGTGCATGAACTGAAGATAGCAGTTGGGAAAACTCAATCAGGACAGATTGTTCTTAAATTTCAACCATAAACTCTACAGAATGTTTGCTGAGCATGTGCAAAATTCAGATTCTTCAAAGGCTCACAGTTGTTGGCCAAATTTGGGATGTTTTCTTGGAAGTTGGCAAAAGGCATATTACTGACACAAATACCATTCCTGCCAAACTTCCAGTTCCAAGGCTTGGGGATTTTAGTCCTTTCCAGAGAAGAAACCATTTCAATTTTTTTTCCCTCCAACTTTTTGAGTAGCAAACCCAATTTTTCCATAGCCTCAGTCTTTGATATAGCAGAATTGCTTCAGCTGCGATTGCGGTGCCCCTTCTTCCCTTCAAACAAAAAAAGGAATCTCAGGCTGAAAGAGCCTGAAAATATAAACCACTTCAGTCCAAGTGGTTTAAACTTGACATTCTACATAGCAATTACTGTAGGGTTTTGTAATGAAAGAGCTGGGAAATTGTGATGTGGAGGTACTCAGCCTGCTCTATAGTAAAAGAAATTGGCTGTTGTCGTCCGACTTGTGTAGTACTGGCATAAAATTGGTGCTCAGGAACTTTATTTTTAGACCAAATAACCCAGTCTGGACTGGACAACTTGTCCTGCTTTGATTTTTGCTCCATCAGGAGAACGTGTGATAGGTTGGCATTGCACTGTGCAGGCTCAACCCAACCATCTAAGGCTAGTTTGTTAGCATATGGTCCTGCAATACCAAACATCTTTTTGTCAGAAGAATGCAAAGAATTTTGCTTCTAATCAAGGCTTACCCTTTATGGGTAAAGTTGCTTTGCTCCCTTCCAAGATGAATGCAGCTCTCACCAACCTCAGGCAGGATCTGCTGCTTTTCTGCCTGCCTGTTCTTGCCAGACTGGATGCTTAGCTGAGGTGAGTTAGTTTAGCTCTGTTGCAATACTTATAGCTTTGCTGCTGTCGTGTATTTGCAACCTCCCTAGAATGTTTGCCTTTGGACTTGGAATTTCAGGGGTTTTATTTCCTGGCTGAACTTGAGTGAAAAAGAAACCAGTCCTTCAGTTGCTTTTCTTCTCACCTGGTTGCACAGCTTGGGTGGAGGGGTTGGAGGGGTTATTAGTCCACCCTAAAACTTTGTAACCTGCCTCCTGATTTTATGTGCCTATAAAACCAGTAACTGCCACCAGGGGAAAATACAGGAAAAGGATTGGTTTTCAGGGGGAGAATTTGTTTTCCATGATTCACCATCTGGCCTGAAAATCCTCGTGTCATTGCAGTGGTCATGAGGGCAAGGAGCAAGCCTGTGATGCCAAAGCCAGGGAAGTGGATGCAGCTGGTTTATTCCGCTGGCAATGGAAAATGCCAACCTAAATGGGTGCAGCTTAACCTAAATCATTAGGTCCATCAGACCAGTTAGCAAAAGAAAACTAATGATTCTCAGAGGCAGAAATAGGCACCTACTCAGTTTGATCCCTCTGGGTTATTGAACTTTGACTTTTGTGGGAGCTGGGCACCTGAGAAGCCCAGGCTTCCACAGAACCCCTCCTTGCAGTCTCAGAATCACAGGTGGGTCTGAGTTGGAAGGGATCTCCAAAGGTGTGATGGTTTGGCTGTTCCCTGCCCCCCAACACTTAATAAAATCACCCAGACTAGACTCAGTCGATCTGGAAATTGAACAAAGTTTTCTATTTACAGCTTAGCACAATATCCAAGCAGGTGTTTACAATCTAGACAGCTAGAGACAGAAGTACACAAGTTAAAAAGCAATACAGAAACACAACAGCCCTCTCAGGAGGGGGCTCCCAACCACCCTTCCACCTTCTTCCCACCCCTCTACCTTACTCCAGACTTTGCCTTACATGCAAGGTGAGAATCAGCCCGGGGGGGGTTAGGAAGCAGAGGGATTAGTCAGGCATCAAGTTAGGTTAGAGAGAGAAGTGCAGCCCAAAAGCTAGAGAGCAACTCCCTTATCTATGTTTATGTTCTTGGTTTTATCCATCTCAACAGGGCAGGGACACCTCCCACTAGAACAGGTCACTCAAGGCCTCATCCAGCCTGGCCTTGAACACCTTCAGGGAGGGAGCATCCACAACCTCCCCGGGCAACTTCTGCCAGTGTCTCACCATCCTCACTGGAAAGAACTTCCTAACGTCCAGTTTAAATCTCCCCTCTGCCAGTTTAAACCCATTACTCCTCATCCTGCCGTTACAAGACCTTGTAAATTGTCCCTCCCCAGTCCTCCTGCAGGCCCCCTTCAGATACTTGGAGGCCACTACAAGGTCTCCTCAAAGCCTTCTCTTCTCCAGGCCGCAGAGCTCCAACTCTCATAGCCTGTCCTCATAGCAGAGCTGCTGCAGCCCTCTGAGCATCTTCGTGGCCTCTGGACTCGCTCCAACAGTTCCACGTTCTTCTTGTGTTGGGGGCTCCAGAACTGCATACAACACACCAGGTGGGGTCTCACAAGAGCAGAGTAAAGGTAAATGCTGGTAAAGCTTCTCTGGTTTAGTGTTACTAACACATTTTCAAAGAGAAATCCAGAAATGGAGGATTACCTGTGTCTTACTGATTTCAGATCAAGCACACTGCTTGTGTTAAGCTTTCCAAAAAATTCAAACCCAAACCAAAACAAAAAACCCCACAAATTCCCCCAAGTCTACAAGATACTTTACAAAAGAAAACTGTTTAACTGTTCTTTGTTAAATATTTACAGGGAATTGTATCAACAGTTTAAAAATAGCAATGTCTGACACTGAATATTCAAGCTGACTTCTAATGAATTCATGGAGTTTTTTTATTCCTCAATCAATACACACAAACCATTCAACTCTCAGCTCATACACAGGAGGAGACAGCAAATGCCAACATCTCAGAAGTTGGTCAACAGGAGAAAGAGAGATCAGTATCCCAGGAAATGGCCAGTGTGCCAGATTCATCAGTGTGTCAAATTTACCAGCGTGTTTTGTAGCCCAGTGAATGCATGACTGGATGTTAGGAACAAGTTCTGCACCAGGAGGGTAGTGCAACACTGCAGTAGCTTGCCCAGAGAAGTGGTTGAGGCCCCATCCCCAAAGATATTCAAGATGAGGCTTGACAGGGCTCTGAGCAGCCTGAGGATGTCATAGAATCAACCAGATTGGAAAAGACTTCCAAGATCATCCAGTCCAACCTAGCACCCAGCCCTATCCAATCAACTAGACCATGGCACTAAGTGCCTCATCTTCACTGTCCCTGCTGACTGCAGAGGGGGTTGGGCTACATGACCTTTTGTGCTAGTTTGAGCCCAGCTGGGATATTTTGGTGAGAAGAGTTAGACTATAGGCTGTGAAAAGGAAACAATGGTGATGGCTACTGCACTCATAGGAGGCCAGCCTAGAGGAGAGGTTCCTGGTGGACAGAAGGCTGACCATGAGCCAAAAATGTGCTCTTGTGGCCAAGAAGGCCAATGATGTCCTTGGGTACGGGAAATATGTTCAGAGAGGTTATCGTCCCCCTCTGCTCTGCCCTGGTGTGGCTGCACCTGGAGTATTGTGTCCAGTTTGGGGCTCCTTAGCTCAAGAAGGACCTCAGGGAACTGCTTGAGGCCAGTGTATAGCCACAAAGATGGAATGGAGCATTTCCCTGCTGAGGAAAGGCTGAGGCTCTTTAGCTTGGAGACGAGCAGCCTGAGGGGTGACCTCGTTCATGTTTATAGAGATATGAAGAACAAGGTCAAGAGGACAGATCCAGGCTCTGCTTAGTGATGTCCAGTGACAGGACAAGGGGAAATGGGTGCAAGCTGGAGCAAAGGAGGCTTCATGGGAACATAAAGGGAAAAACTTTTTCACTGTGAGGGTGCCAGAACCCCAGAACAGGCTGCCCAGAGAGGTTGTGGAGTCTCCTCTGGAGACATTCCAAACTTACCTGGGATGTGTTCTTGTGTGACCTACCCAAGGTGATTCTGTTCTAGCAGGGGGGGTTGGACACGATGATCCTTCAAGGTCCCTTCCAACCCCTAACACTGTGTGACTCTGTAATTCAGAGAGCTTCATCACTTGGTTTTGTTTTGGGTGTGCTCTTTTGTGTGCAAACATTACAGCTATTTCTCTGATGTCATTGCTGATTTGCTTTCTAAACAAGGGGAGTCAGAACAAAAGACACTCAGTGTTCTGCTCTCTGTGGCTGTGAGCCTGGGTTTAAAACTACCTCACCTGAAATTAATCAGGCAGCAGTGGTTTGAGTGTTGTAATGACCAAAAAACAAAAGAAAGAGAAAACATTGATATTGATAAAATCATGACATGACTTATGGCCTGCTGTACTTCTTGCAAGAGAGGATCACTCTGAAGTGGTCAGACACCTTTCTCACCTCAGACAAGCAAACAGAAATCCTTAGAGGCAAGCAGAATAACTTCTTTGTACTTCAATGTACAAACTACACCAACAGTCACAATTTTAGCAGTGTTTATGCAAGGGGTTGCCCTAATGGCAGTTTAACAAATGAGCACTTGGAAAAGAGCTATAAAAACTGAACCTCAGGATGCAGGCAACTTCAGAGAAACAAAGGGAGCTCAACTCTCCACTCTATCCAGTTTGGGGCTCCTCAGTTCAAGAGAGGCAAGGATCTACTGAAGAGACTCCTTCAGAGAGCTACAAGGATGATTGTGGGACTTGAACATCTCTGCTATGAGGAAAGACTGAGAGATCTGAGGCTGTTTATCTGGGAGAAGGCTGAGAGGGGATCTGATCAATGTGTATAAATATCTGAGGGGTGGGTGTTGAGGTGAAGGTGCCAGGCTCTTTTTGGTGGTGCCCAGTGATAGGACGAGAAACAACAGGTACAAGCTGGAACCCAGGACGTTCCACCTCAGCACAAGGAGAAACTTCTTTAGAGTGCAGATGCCAGAGCAGTGGAGCAGGCTGCCCAGAGAGAAGTCTTCTTCTCTAGAGACATTCCACATCCTTGTGCATGCATTCCTGTGTAGCCTGGCCTAGGTGATGCTGCTTTGGCAGGGCGGTTGGACTGGATGATTTCAGGAGATCCCTTCCAACCTCTAACGTTCTATGATTCCATCTGCAGACATGTGCCTTCCTTCTCAACCATCCCAAGAGTTGAACTGAGCAGAAGTCTTTTCAGAAGATGGATTTTTAAGGTTGGAAGGGTAATTCTTTGTAGTAGAAGCAGAGTCTTTCACCTGTGGTGGCTGTCGTTCTGGAAATGTAAGAAACCAGTTCTGATGTCACAGGATGATAGGGGTTGGAAGGAACCTCCAGAGGTCATCAAGTCCAACCCCCCTGCTAGAGCAGGACCATAAAATCTAGAGCAGATCATTTTGTACTGACCACTGCGAACATCTGACTGAATCAAAGCTGCTGAGGAAATGCAGAGTCAGTTGTAATAAGTGAATATAAAACCAAACATGGGTTTTTTTGCAAGGCAGGCTAACTCATCCTTGTAAAGCAAGGCTAACCTTTCTTCTCCTCTGGATTTCCCAAAGAGAAGAAACAAAAGGAAAAGAAAAGGACCATTCCTTTGGTTGAAATTCAAAATCCTTAAAGCAATAATCTTTAAAAGTCCACTAACCTCTCAGAGGTTTCAGTGCAATTTCTTACATGAAGATTTGTTTAGAAGCCAGACTTTTTTTGTGGTGCCAGTTTCAAGTCTATTCAGCTTCCTTGTTTTCTCTCTCTTGTTTTCCTGAAAAGGGAAGATGTAAATTCGGTCAGATTAAAGCTTCTCTTTGTCGGTTTCTTCATTTAGGCTTTTCTTCACCCAGTCTCTCTACCTAGTTTTTCCTTCATGACTCACACTAGTTTGTAGGTAGTAAAAGTATTGGAATCTACAGATTCTCCCTTTACCTCTACTGATTTTCTTCCAGGAATGATTTAAAATGCTAATGGACCGTATCTGTGAGGCCCTCTGCAAGCTCTGGCAGACTCTCCACCCCTGAGTAACTCCAGTAAAGTCTGGCTTCTTTCAGGGAGGTGGTTCTGGAATGGTGTTTTTTAACATGGCCAAGTTCTTTCTCCATTCCACTGTCACCTGAAATGCTGAACCAAAGAGCTTACAGTCAGAAGGACAGTGGGCGTCATGCAGAACCATAGAATTGTCAGGGCTGGAAGGTGCCTCAAGGATCATCCAGTTCCCACCCCCCTGCCATGGGCAGGGACACCTCACACTAGATCAGGTTGCTCAGAGCCACATCCAGCCCAGCCTTAAAAACCTCCAGGGATAAGGCTTCCACCACCTTCCTGGGCAACCTATTCTAGGGTCCCCCATCCTCATAGTGAAGAACTTTGTTCTAACATCCAATCTGAGTCTACCCACTTCCAGTTTTGCTCCATTCCCCCCAGTCCTATCGCCACCTGACATCCTAAAGTGTCCATCAGCAGCCTTCTTGTAGGCCCCCTTCAGATACTGATAGGCCACCATAAAGTCTTCTCAAAGCCTTCTCTTCTCCAGACTGAACAGCCCCAGCTCTCTGTCTCTTTCCATAGGAGAGGAGCTCCAGCCCTCTGATCATCCTTGTGGCCCTTTTCTGGACATGTTCCAGCATGTCCTTATCTTTCCTGTAATAGGAGCTCCAGAACTGGAGGTGAAATCTCATCAGAGTGAAGCAGAGGAAGAGAATCACCTCTCTTGACCTGCTGGCCACACTTCTCTTGATGCAGACCTTGAAGATCATCTAGTTCCAACCCACCTGCCATAGACAGGGACACTTCATCTGACCAGGTTGCTCAAAACCTCTCCCAACCTGGCCTTGAATGCCTCTAGGGAGAGGGCATCCACAGCCTCCCTGGGCAACTTGTTGCAGTGCCTCACCACCCTTCCTAATCTCCAGCCTAAATCTGCCTTCCTCAAGCTTCAATCCATTCCCTCTTATCTTGTCACTACAAGCCCTTGTAAAATGTCCCTCCCCAGCTTTCTTGTAGGCCCCCTTCAGGTGCTTACCTCAAAAATATATGGACCTGTTAGAGGGAATGAGAGGAATGGGAAGGAAAGAAGGTCCCAGATAGCTGCTGAGCATGTTTCACATGCTGTAAGGGCAAAGCAGAGGGCTCACAGAGGAGGTCAGGAAGCTTTTGGGTCTTTTGGCAGGGATGCTTTATTGCAAAAGTGAAGGCAGGAGCAGGGCTGGTTAAATCACAGAATCACAGAACCTTAGAGGTTGGAAGGGACCACCAGACATCATCAAGTCCAAGCTCCCCTGCTGAAGCAGGATCACCCAGGGTAGTTCACACAGGAATGCATCCAGGTGGCTTTTGAAAGTCTCCAGAGGAGACTCCACAGCCTCTCTGGGCAGCCTGCTCCAATGCCCTATCAGTCTCACTGTGAAGAAGTTTCTCTACGTGTTGAGGTGAAACCTTCTATGTTACAGTGGTTGAGAGTTTATACAGAAAGCCAAGCAAAGGATGGGTTTTTAGAAGGCACTGCAGAGTCAGGAGCAAGGATCTTTGGAAGGAAAATAACCAGTACCCAAACTCCTTCAGCAACCACTTCAGGGAGAGATGCAGGAAACAAAGGTATGGAATAAGCAACCTCCTTCCTTAGGAACCGTTTAGAAACCATTCCCATAAGGAACCACCTAAAGAAGGACATGCTCTGAGCCTGCTGTCTAGGTCACTGTTGGTTTGGTACAGAGTGGGACACAGACCCATGTGTGTTGCAGCTCTGTGTCCAGCAAAATATGCTATTGTGAGTGTGGCAATGAAGTTGTGAGCAGACAGCCTGGAGGGACTGCAGCCCTGTAGTGTCATGCACTGCGTATGTGAGGAGATGGCTCAGCTTAACAGCTGAGACTGTCAGTAACAGAGCTGTGAAGTGTCTCTCTGAGGCTACCAGAACTGTTCCTGAGATCCTGATCCTTCAACTGTGGGAGCCTTGTGAAGTGTTGGTTCTCCCACTGTAGCCAAAAAGACCTATCTGGATTTTTTGGGGGTCTTTTTTTTTTTCCCTTTCTTTCCTTCTTTTGTCTTGTCTGGAGATTTTTTTACCCTATTCTTTTGTTTCCTTAAATGGGACTCCACATTCATGTATTGTCTGGTTTTATTCAGTCTTAATTCCTTTGAGTTTAGGTTTTTTTGGAGGGTTCCCATTATTGATGCATTGAAGAATATCATGGACAGAGGTTACCAAAAAAGGGTGTGACTTGGGATTGGAGTAAATTTAGCACATCCACATTTTATGAAATTTATGACTCATAAAATGCTCAATATCTCACAGAATAGCCAACTGACCCTCATTTTGCTTGCACTGATGGATGTCCTGAAGCCTTGCCAAATACTTTTGGAATTATATCCTCCAGAAAATGTTATTGCCTATTAAAAGCTTGAAAGTGACCTTTTCTCCTTTCTCTTCTCCCTGACCTCTCTGTGGATGCATCCCATATTGAAATTCTGTTTCTCCTCTGTCCGTTTGGCAGCAGCATTCCACCTCCTGCGCTTCTCTTGTGCTTTAGGAGATGTCAGAATGGGCTGTGTTGGGGTTTTTTTTTTCCTTCATGCTGCAGCATCTTCAGAGTGACATCTGTGTTTCTGGATGATCTTTGTTTCTGCATCTGGACAGGAATAGAGATTCATAACCAGCTTCAGCTTCTCAACCAAAACCTGCTTTAATTCTTAAGTGTTTTGTTGTTTATTTGTTGAGTTGGGATTTTTTTGGTTGTTGTTTTGTTGGTTTTTTTTTCCATCTTACCAAGTGTTCCTTTTGGGGGTTTTGAGGGGGGGGAGGGTTAGGTATTTTTTCTCCCCATACAGCTGTTGATATTGTGAACTGCATGTTTGTAGGGATGCATGTGTCTGCAGCATAAGATCACAGAAGCACGCAATGCCAGAGGCTGGAAGGGAACTCAAAAGCTCATCCAATCCAACCCCCCTGCCAGAGCAGGATCACCTAGACCAGATAACACAGGAATGCATCCAAACAGGTCTTGAATATCTCCAGAGAAGGAGACCCCACAACCACCTTGGGCAGCCTGTTCCAGTGCTCCAGATGCTGCTAGTGTTGTGGTAGTTCTTCTTGTTTATGGACTAGAGAATATTTCAGATGGAGTAGTTGGAGGGAGGGCAATGTCAGCATACTCTGCTGGGATTTTCATCATAGATTCCTAGAATGGTTTAGAGTGGAAAGGACTTTAATGATCATCTAGTTCCAACCCCCCTGCCATGGCAGGGACACCTTCCACTAGACCAGGTTGCTCAAGGCCTCGTCCAACCTGGTCTTGAGCACCTCCAGGAAGGGAGCATCCACAGCCTCCCTGGGCAACCTGTTCTAGTGTCTCACCACCCTCACTGGAAAGAATTTCTTCTTAATCTCCAGTCTGAACCTGCCCTCCTTGAGTTGCAATCCATTCACCCTCAACCTATTGCTACAAGCCCTTGTAAAATGTCCCTTCTTATCTTTCTTGTAGGCTTCTTTCCCCCGCTGAAAGGCTTCTATAAGGTCCCAAAGCCTTCAGTTCTCCAGGCTGAACAGCCCCAACCCTTGCAGTCTATCCCCATAGTGGATGAAGGATTCTCCAGCCCTCTGATCATCTCTGTGGGCTCTGCTGGACCTGCTCCAGCAGTTCCATGTCCCTCTTGTGCTGGGGGCACCAGGCTTGGAGGCAGTGCTGCAGGTGGGGTCTCAGTAGAGCAGATGGGCAGAATGCCCTCCCTGTCCTGTCGCTCTCCCTGCTTTGGATGCAGCCCAGCACACAGCTGTCTTCTGGGATGCCAGCAACCATTGCTGGCTTGTGGGGAGTTTGTTACCAACTGACACCCCCTCTGCCTCAGGTTGCTCTTGAGAAACTCTTTGTCCAGCCTTTACTTTTGCTTAGGATTGCTGTGACCCAGGTGCAGAACCTTGCACTTGTCCTTGTTGAACTTCATGAGGTTGGCTTGAACACACTTATCAAGCTTGTCCAAGTCCCTCTGGATGCCATCTTTTCTCTTCAGTGTGGCACCTGGGCCACACAGTTTGGTGCCATCCACAAACTCAGGCTAAATTCTGTTCATTAGCTCTAGGCTCTGGATATCACAGAATCATTGAGGCTGGAAAAGACCTCTGAGATCATCAATCCAGCCTATGACCTAACACCACAGCATCAGCTAAACCATGCCACCGAGTGCCACATCTAGCTCTTAAAGTCTTTCTACATAAAGCAGCTCTGGAAACATGGACTAGAAATAAACTCAGTTTGGGTCTCCTCAATCCCAAAAACTTTACCTTACATCATCTGGCTAAGAGTAATGCCCCCCTCTAGCTTGCTCTCCCTGAAAAATACAGTCAACACAGAATAGCTTGGAAATGTTGCATACTTTTTTACTGTGGGCATTTTTAGCAAAGGATGAAGCTCTGCAAGCTACAACTTAGTTATATCCTTATTTTTCATAACTCTTTTTGTTTCAGAACTGTAAGAAGTGAAGGTTTTCCTGGCATCAGTGACAGATTGAGGAGTCTCTTGGTTTTTTTTGTGGGTAAATGTTAGAGGTAATACTTTTCATCATGAGCTAAGCCAAATCTCTCCAAATAACCTTTAGTGGTGGTTTGAAAAGTTGTTGCACTAAAGATAGGTGAGGTTACAGCAAATTCTACAGGTCAGTGCATGCAGATCATAGAATCATAGAATGCTTTGGATTGGAAGGCACTTTTAAAGGTCATCCAGCCCAACCCCACTGTGGTGAGAAGAGAGATCAGATGCAGCTTCCGAAGTGGATTCATACAGATCATCACAGAATGATGTGGGTTGGAAGGGATCCTCAAAGGTCATCTTGTCCAACCCACCCTGCACTTAGTAGGGACACTTCCAACTAGAGTGAGCTGCCCAGCGACACATCCAGTCTCATCTTGCATTTCTATAGGGACAGGGCCTCAACCATATCCTTGGGCAACCTGTCCCAGTGTTTCACTCTCATTGTGCAGAATTTCCTCCTCATGTCCAGGCTAAATCTCCCCTGCTCCCATTTAAAACCATTGCCTCTTGTCCTGTCCTCACAAGCCCTTCTAAGCCCCTCCTCAGCCTTCCTCTAGGTCCTCTTCATGGCAGAGGTTCTCCAGCCCTCTGATAATCTTGGTGGCTCCCCTGAGGAGCCAATCCATCAGGTCCATGTCTCTCTTGTGTTAGGGGTCCCACAGCTGGACACAACACTTCAGGTGAGGTCTCACCAGAGCAGAGCAGAGTGGCAGAATCACCTCTCTCAACCTGCTGGCCATACGTGCTGCAGCCCAGGCTGCCATTGGCCTTCTGGGCTGCAGGTGCCCATTGCTGGCTCATGTCCAGCTTCTCACCCACACAGCAAGTGGTGTGTGCTGACCTGAGCTGTTTCCTATTGCAGCGACCACACGTGCAAACAAGCAGTAACAGTGGCTTTGTTCCTTATTCCATCATCCTGGGGCTGAGGAAATCAAACACCAGATTTGAGGGGAGAAGAACACCTTATGTAATGCTCTGCTGCGTGGTGCCACACTTCTCCTGTTCACTGATTGTCTCAGCAGTGACATTTGGCCGTTTCATGGCTTCCTGTGCTTGCACAGAATCTGGTTTGTGGGTTGCAGGGGAGGAGGAGAAACCGAAGGTAGAGCTGGCACGGGGAAAATTAATAAGCCTCCCCAGAGGGGCTGTAAGGTGTTGGAGGCCCTGGTGCCTGTGCATACGAATAAGGAGGTATCAGAGGTTAAAAGAGGTCCTTTCAGTTTTAGCTCTTAATCTGGGAATTTCATTTCTGGCCAAGGGACTGCACAGACCCACCGGGCACAGCTCATTGCAGGCCTGTTTGCACGATGGCTCTCTGGAAATGAAAACAAAGCCATTTATATGACAGCCAAACAGCATTCTTTATGTGATCCATCTTTGACAGGCATCCTCTGCTTTTGTCAGACCTGTTGAAACATGATATGTTTTTATTAGTTGCCTTGTCAACTACACAAAAAGAAAAGCCCAGATTTAGTTTTTATTGTATTTCTCCAACGACTGCATTTTGCCCACTTAATGGAATGGTGTCAGGAGTCACTTTCTATCCAGCTTGGATAAATATTTTGTTCTGCAACTACAGGCATCAAAAGCTTCAGCTTGTTTTTTGAAGACATGTAGAAAAATGGATACAGCTACGTATGTATATTTGTATAGAGTCATAGAATCAAGCAGGTTAGAAGAGACCTCCAAGATCATCCAGTCCAACCTAGCACCCAGCCCTAGCCAGTCAACTAGACCATGGCACTAAGTGCCTCAGCCAGGCTTTGCTTCAACACTTCCAGGGATGGCGACTCCACCACCTCCCTGGGCAGCCCATTCCAATGCCAATCACTCTCTCTGGCAACAGCTTCCTCCTAACATCCAGCCTAGACCTTCCCCAGCACAACTTGAGACTGTGTCCCCTTGTTCTGTTGCTGGTTGCCTGGCAGAAGAGGCCAACCCCACCTGGCTACAGCCTCCCTTCATGTAGTTGTAGACAGCAATGAGGTCAGGAATTGGATAGCAGCGTAGGGCAGAGGGACCTGGGGGTCCTGGTGGACATGACCATGAGACAGCAATTTCATCTTGTGGCCAAGAAGGCCAATCACATTCTGGGGTGTATTAAGAGGGGTGTGGTGAGATGGTTGAGAGAGGTTCTTCTCCCTATCTACTCTGTCTGACGATGTCACATCTGGAATATTGTGGCCAGTTCAAGAAGGACTTCAGGGAATTGCTTGAGAGAGTCCAGTGCAGAGCCACAAAGATACTGAAGGGAGTGGAAAATCTCCCTGCTGAGGAAAGGCTGAGGGAGCTGGGGCTCTGTAGCTTGGAGCAGAGGAGTCTGAGGGGTTGCCTTGTTCATGTTAATGAAGATATGAAGGGCAGTGTCGGGAGGACAGAGCCAGGCTCTGCTCAGTGGTGTCCAATGACAGGACAAGGGGCAATGGGTGCGAGCTGG
This sequence comes from Pogoniulus pusillus, assembly GCF_015220805.1. Taxonomy (NCBI): domain Eukaryota; kingdom Metazoa; phylum Chordata; class Aves; order Piciformes; family Lybiidae; genus Pogoniulus; species Pogoniulus pusillus. The sequence continues at coordinate 8,488,971 of NC_087288.1, read as the reverse complement.
AGCAGAGGAGGTTCCACAGGAACACAAGGAGAATTTTTTTCCCTGTGAGGGTGGCAGAGCCTTGGAGTAGGCTCCCCAGAGAGTTTGTGGAGTCTCTTTCTCTGGAGATATTCCAAACCCACCTGGATGTGTTGCTGTGTGACCTGCCCTAAGTGATCCTGCTCTTGCAGGGCAGTTGGTCTGGATGATCTCTTGAGTTCCCTTCTAACCTTCTGTGATCCTCTAATATTTTGAAGAGTAAATTAAAAAAAAATCAAGCTGCATTCTTCTTTTGGGCTAATTTGTAAGGTTTTGGTAAATGGGGGGGAAAAAAATGATTTCTACAATGCCAGAGTAGGTTATTTTTGTCATTGCTTTTCCCTCTAAACTAAAATCAGCCACCTTTTTCCAGGCTCTTTTTCACCCCTTCAGTGCTATAATGTGGTTAAGGAACACAGACTTTAACCTAACCATGTACAACTCAAATCATCTTCGTGGCTGTAGTTTGGGGTTTCTTTATTTCCTTTTTCCCAAATAACCTCTTTCTTTTCTATTTTGGAGTGGCAGATAAAAATAGCTTTGATGAAACCTTGATTGATTTCCTCCTTAAATAGATGAGGTTAACCTTTTGATTGCAGTTCTGTGCAGTGAAAGTTATCATTTAGTTGTGTGATCTTCTTTCTGCTTAGGAAATGGAAACTCAAGCTCTGTTTGAGTGAAGCATCCTGAAGCTGTTGACTGTTTCAGTTAAGCAACAGAAAAGGTGGCTGCACTACATTTAGCAGCTAATTTGCAGAAGCAGGCAATGAAACACCACAGAAATCTATTTCAAAACCTGAATCAAGCTTTTCAGCAATCAACCTGGCTATGTTTAAGGATAAATCATATCCTCTCTGGTCTCAGAAAAGTGTGATGGTTTGGGTGTTCCCCACCCCCCTGCTCTTATGAAAATCACCCAAACTAGATTCAGCTGAGCTGGAAATTAGAATGGAGCTTTATATTTACAGCTTAGCACAGTATCCAAGCAGATATTTACAGTATATACACCTAGAGACAGAAATATCCAAGTTAAAAAGGCAATACAGAAACACAACAGCCCTCCCAGAAACCAGTCCCCAGGAGGGGCTCCCAACCACCCTTCCACCTCCCTTCCACCCCTCTACCTTATCCCAGACTTTGCCTTATGTTCAAGGTGAATTTGGAGAATCAGCCAGGGGGGTTAGGAAGCAGAGGGATTAGTTACACAGACAGCAGGTTAGGGAGAGAAGGGATGCAGCCAGAGCCGGAGAGCAACTCTGGTATCTATGTTTGTGTTCTTGTTTTTATCCATCTCAGCAAACCTATGAGTGCAGTAGCCATCACCATTGTTTCTTTTTCACAGCCTATAATCTAATTCCTCTCATGAAAATATCCCAGCTGGGCTCAAACTAGCACAAAGAGCTTCCCTCAAACTCACTGGACTGTTTTGAAATTCATCCATAAAACTAAAAGTTGTTGTAATGAGCTTCAACAAGGCCAACTGCCAGGTCCTGCACTTGAGCAACAACACCCCCAAGCAATGCTACAGGCTTAGGGAAGTGTGACTGGAAGTCTGTCTGGCAGAAGGGGATCTGGGGCTTCAAATTGACAAGCAGCTGAATACAAAACACCAGTGTGCCCAGGTGGCCAAGAAAGCCAATGGCATCCTGGCTTGTAATAGAAATGCTGTGGCCAGCAGGATGGAGGTGATTGTCCCCTTGTACTCAGCTCTGCTGAGGCCACACCTTGAGCACTGTGTTCAGTACTGGGCACCTCGTTACAAGAGGGATGTGGAGGTGCTGGAGTGAGTGCAGAGGAGGGCAACGAAGCTGGGGAAGGGCCTGGAGAATAAATCTTATGAGGAGTGACTGAAGGAGCTGGGACTGGTTGGTTTGAAAAAGGAGCCTGAGGGAAGACCTCATTGCTGTCTACAGCTACCTGAAAGGATGCTGTGGAGGGGCTGGTGCTGGTCTCTTCTCACAGGTAGTCAGTGGGAATGGCCTCAAGCTGTGACTGGGTAGGTTTAGAGTGGACATCAGGAAACATTTTTCCAAAGCAAGAATGTTCAGGCATTGGAATGGGCTGCCCGGGGAGGAGGTTGAGTCACCAACACTGGATGTGTTTAAAGGTTGCTTGGATGTGGTGCTTTGGGATACGGTTTAGGGTGCACCTTGTAGAGTATAGGGATATCAGTTGGACTTGGTGATCCTTAGAGTCTTTTCCAGATGGAATGTTTCAGTGATTCATGATTCTGTGAAGTGCATTGTAAGAACCTTCTGCAGGTCTCAGACAGGACCAAAATGTTTGCTTCATATCTGCCAAACACAGGAAAGACATGATGGCAACTGGAACACAGGCACTTGTACTTCAACACGAGGGGAAAACTTCTTTGTCTTGAAGGTGATGGATTACTCAGAGAGGTTGTGGAGTCTCCTTCTCTGGATGTGTTCCTGTGTGGCCTGTCCTAGCTGGTCCTGCTCTGGCAAGGGGGTTGGACTTGATGATTGCAGAATCACAGAGACATTCAGGTTGGAAGAGCCCTCAGGATCACCAAGCCCAACCAATATCCCTACTCTACAGGGTGCACCCTAAACCATATCCCAAAGCACCACATCCAAATGACCTTTAAACACATCCAGCGTTGGTGACTCAACCAGCCCTGGGCAGCTCATTCCAATGATCTCCAGAGGACCCTTCCAACCCCTGCCATTCTGTGAGTCTGTGACCAATACACACAAAGCTATGAGTCCTTCCTGAAAGAAAAGTGTTTTCATGCAGAATTTTGCTCCTTTGGCATATGGTAGGAATATTCCCAAAGTGCAGAATGAAACATCTCTGAGCTTTCACACATTGGAGCTCAGGGTGGTGGGCAGGAGAGGAGAGACTGAGGTAGCTCATGTGTAGTGTTGCCAATAATGTGCCTGCCATGCAGTTGACTGCAGCAAGCAGTTCCTGGCAGATCACATGGACATGGGTGAGTCACATCATTTATAGTAAAGAATCCTTTGTGTAATGTAGGATGGAAGTTCTAGATGGGTATCATAAAGGCAGAAAAGGTAATTAGACAGGCTTAAGCCTGCATGGGCTTTTGGTACATGTTGTCCTCCTCTCTCAGAAAAGTTAAAAGTATTCAGTGCACAAACTACAACCTTGTTCTGAGGGAATCTTTAACCAGAATTCAGAAATACTTTTTTTTTTTGTGGAAGGTGAAACAAAAGTCATTGTGTCTAGCTCAGGGCTGTCATTTTCATGCCCCTCTGCTTGTGAAGCTCTCTGTTTCTTTGAACCAGGTTCTTTGCAGGAATGTTTCTTCTGTTTTATTAGAGAAAGGTCAATGCCTCAGATGGTTTCTTAGGAGCAACCCTAGGCAGGATTCAGAGTTACTGTTTCTGTCACAGAATTATAGAATGGGTTTGGTTTGGAAGGGACCTTAAAGATCATCTAATTCCAACAGGGAATTCCACTAGACCAGGCTTCTCAAGGCCTCGTCCAGCCTGGCCTTCCATCACCTTCCAGAAAAGGGACATCCACAACCTCCCTGGGCAACCTGTTCCAGTGTCTCATCACCCTCAGCGTCTCTGCAAATAATTCTTTGGTCCAGCACTTTGCTGTTTGAAAAGCAGTATAAAGGCAGGGCAGGAAAACTGAAGATAAGGCAAGATAAGGGTTTTGTGTCAGGTGCCATAATTGATGTGCTGTGAATTCTTTTTAACTGTGTTCAAAAATCTCTCTTTTTTTTCAGCAGCATTTTCAGTAACAGAAGTAATTAAGCTGCATCAAATGTTAGCACTGTTGGAGCTGTCAGTTTACAAATGTATGTGTTAAGCATCAGTAGAAATTCTGGGTTTTGAACCTGACAAGCACTGAAAGCTTCAAATGCAGATTGCTCAAGTCAATATCAGATTAATTTGTCATAGAAACAGCTTTAAGCATCTTGCACTGTAATAAGGCAGGCAGGTGTTTTGTCAGTCCTCTGTTGGTTAAGGTCATCAATAGATTCAGAGAATGGTTTGGGGTGGAAGGAAACTGAAAGCTCATCCTGTTCCAACCCCCCTGCCATGGGCAGGAACACCTTCCACTAGCCCAGGTTGCTCAAGACCTCATCCAACCTGGCCTTGAACACCTCCAGGGAGGGGACATCCACAACCTCACTGGTTCCAGTGTCTCACCACTCTCACTGTAAACAGTTTCTTCCTGATCTCCAGTCTAAATCTGCCTTCCTTGAGCTTAAAGCCATTGCCCCTCATCCTGTCACAATAAGCCCTTGTAAAAAGTCCCTTTCCAGCTTTCTTGTGGGTCTCCTTTAGCTACTGGAAGGGTGCAGAGTCTTCTCAAAAAACTGGGTGAGTGGTGGGAGGCAGAAAAGACCTTGTAGAAATTGCTGTACTGAAACACAAACCCTCAGTCTGGGCAAAAAATACCCAAACCAACATCAACAAAACCAACCAAACAAAAGGCATTTTAAAAACTAAAAACTCTCCCAGATCCAAAACTAAAAATGGAAGTAAATTTTGGCTTTGTTCTGCTAGTTGGGAGGATTGAAAAACCTAAAGAACTATTGAACTTCTTTTCTTTCTTCTCCCTCTCCCTCTCCCTTTCCCTCTCCCTCTCCCTGTTTTTGGTGGTGGTGGTGGTTTGGGTTTGGTATTTTTCGTTGGTTGGTTTATTTTGGTTGTTTTGAAGAGGTGCTCTGCAAAATTCAAATTCCAAAAGCTGGGGGCTGTGCACATCTGAAGGCAGCAGCATAGCCCAGTCTTTGCTCTGCTCATCCCTTGGGGCACTGCACCCTTCCTTGAGTATCTCCTGACAACTGGGAACATTCTGTGTGTGTCAAGGTGTCAGAGCTGAGTGCTGACTGATGACAGAGGGTGACATTTACCACAGTTTTCTTCCACCCTGGAAGGTTTTAGTTCCAGGAATCTGCTGAAGCTGTTGCTGCTGTAGGTAAAGGAATGCTTCAGGATTATGGAGGAGGGGTTAGAGAGTGCTAAACCCCACAGTTTAATCACAGCTTGGGTACAGCATTGCTGTTTTCTTCTCACCTAGCTTGTATATGTTTGTGAGAAAGCATATGGGGAGTGGGCTGTTCTGTAATCAGAGGACTTCTGCCTTTTATCAGCAGTGGAGAGATTTGGGCCCAATGGCAGTGACATGCCTAGCTGATGGGTGGAGAGCTTTTGCCTGCAGCCATGGAGTGAGTGCCTACACCTCTGGAGGGAGGTGAGAGAGGGTGTGCCGCTCACTTCTGTTGGAATTTGTAGCTTGGAGGTCCTCATGGGGTCCTTCACCATTTCAGAAGAGGAACAGCTGTGGTTCCATGCCTTTGTTTTTTCCATCTGTTGCTAGCCAGGAATTTGTGAACATCCTTCTCAGATGTGGATCTTGCTGAGGTTATTCACGTCTTTGTCACCTCCCAGGCTGCAACACTGCAATCCACGCTTGGAGCAAATGTTCATGAGCCTCTAGAGCCTTTAGCTGGTGTGTTGAAAGCAGTGGCATACTTCCTGAGCAGATTTAATCAGTGTGGGCTTGATTCTTTCAGATAGCTTTGAGGCCTTTAACTCTGTAATGAATTGGCTGAGAGCTGCAGGTGTGTTATATCTCTGAAGGATCAGCTCTTGTGAGCACACTGAGCTCATGTCTGTTACTCTCCCCTGGCTACCTAACTTGTTCCAGATGCTGTTCTAGGCAATAGCAGCTAATAGAGGAAAATGCTACTCTAGGCAACAGTAGAATAATGAAGAAAAAATGTTCCAGCCCTTGGCCCAGAATCCATATGAGTTACAGCAGGACGCTGCGTTCCGTGTCATCTTGGGCTCGCATCTTACCCACACAGCAGATGTCAGCTGCGAGTTGGGTCTGCTGCCATGAGAAGACAAGCCTGCACCTACAGCTCTGGTGGCTGAGGGAAACAGAGTCCTTATCCTCTTGGGTGGATGAAGGAAGAGATTTCTGATGCGAAAGCATCGTGTGTGTGTCACGCTCTGAGCAGTGCTCGTGGTGGTTGGTTTGTGTGATCTCCAAGTGCGGAACGCAGGCGACTCACGGCCAGGGGTTTTGCTTCAGTCAACAGCACAGCTTTATTGTTTGGCCATAAGAGGTAGAAAAGAGTGAGAGGAGAAAGGGGAAAAGTAAAGTGAAGAGGGGAAAAAGGGAAAAGGTCCTATAACTACCAACAATGCGAGGATCCCAGAGACGTCTCTCTGGTCCCAGGGTCCAGTTCTCCTGTTCTTCTTGTTCCTGGAAAAGACCTCTTCTGTTGTTGTAGTGAAGTGTGGAGAAGAAGTTAGGTAGAGATGAAGCAGAAGTTCACCTGTTGCTAGGGAGACATCTTTTAATCAGTGACTTCTTACAGGCTTAGCTGCTGCAGACTCGTGCTAAGATGTTATCATGACTTTTCCTTGAAGGCAAAGGGGTCCCAATTCCAGTGATGGGACAGAATGGCTCTTCAGATCCTTCTTTACAGCATGTAACCTCCAGCCCATCCTGCTGAGCTCTCCTGGATCTCTGAGCCAGCAGTGGGAAAACCTGTGTGCCGCTTCCCTCAGTCAGGGACACAGATTCACTAGCAGCCCCAGGAGCAGCATGGCTCTTTGGCAGGATTAGCTTCTGTTTCACTCCACATGCTGAAAGGGCTTAGTGCAAGAACAAGGGGAGCAAAGGAAACACCCAGTGTGTGACAGGAATCATAGAATCATAGAATCAACCAGATTGGAAGAGACCTCCAAGATCATCCAGTCCAACCTATCCCCCAGGCCTAGCCAGTCAACTAGACCATGGCACCAAGTGCCTCAACGAGTCTTCTCTTGAAGACCTCCAGGGACAGTGCCTCCACCACCTCCCTGGGCAGCCCATTCCAATGCCAATCACTCTCTCTGTGAAGAACTTCCTCCTAACATCCAGCCTATACTTTCCCTGGCACAACCTGAGACTGTGTCCCCTTGTTCTATTGGCGATTGCCTGGGAGAAGAGACCAACCCCACCTGGCTACAATGTACCTTCAGGTAGTTGTAGACAGCAATGAGGCCATACCTGAGCCTCCTCTTCTCCAGGCTGCACACCCCCAGCTCCCTCAGCCTCTCCTCACTGGGCTGTGCTCCAAGCCTTTCACCAGCTTCATCGCCCTTCTCTGGGCACATTCCAGTATCTCAACATCTCTCTTGAACTGAGAGCCCAGGTCAGTACAGACAGAAGGTGAGACATGCAGCCACAGCTGCCCATGGTGCTTAACAGGCAAACACAACAAAGAAAGAGGGAGAGCAACCTGGAGCCAGCTGTGGGGATTAATCCAGCTCAGACTCTCTTTTCCAGAACTCAGGTCTTTGGCTACCTTCAGGAGGGAGCTCAGGCTTGGAAGCCCTCTGAGCAGCACTGATTTTAGTTTAGCTAGAGAAAGAGAGCTGCTTTGTCCTGCCTGCTGCAGACTTTCAGACCACAGATATTTATAGACATTGATAGGATCCCCTTTCAGCCTTTTCTTCTCCAGACTAAACAGCACCAGGTCTCTGTGTCTTTCTTCACAGGAGAGATGTTCCAGTTCTTTAGTTGTCCTCCTAGCAATTTGAGGACTCACTCCAGTAGTTCCCTGTCTCTTTTGAATTGTGAAGTCCGAGACTGGACACAGTATTCTGGCTGTGGTCTTCTCAGGGCAGAGTAGAGGGGCAGGAGAACTTCTCTAGACCTGCTGGATGCACTTTTCTTGATGTACCTCAGGATACCACTGTCCTTCTTGGCCACAGGGGCACATTGCTGCAGTGTGTTTCACAACATTGGCATGGTCTGGCATTGCCATTAGAAGACCTTAGTGTCTTACATGCTCCTGGTGCCAAAACATCACACTGTGGGTTCTCCACAGGCTGTTCTGGATTTACAGTTTCCTGCTTCCCCTTGATTTTCCTGAATGTTTCCTGCATTGTGAGCACATCTTGCAGTAAAACCGCGATAGGGGAATTCCTGAAGCAGGCAGTGCAAAGGCTGTGGTGTGCTGTGCAGATCATGAGAAGACCTGGGCTCTGTGTTCATGTGGAACAGTGAGAGGAAGGCTGAAATCCCTTTTCTTAACAGAAAATATTTTAAATCAATCATTTATGATGCCTGGATTTGATAAGGCTACTTACCAGCCTAGACGTGTTTGCACACAGCAGTATCTTCTCATTTAAATTCAATCACAGTCACAAAACAAGCCTGGCTTAGACTAGCTGAAGACATAAACTTCATTTTCATCTCATTAGGCCACCTGGAAGCAACAATCAGTGAGTAGTCCTGACGTCAATGGTCTCTCTACTTCATTAAAATGTTAATTTCATGGCTTTAGTTCCCTTTGTGCAATGTGCTGCTGCAGGACAGTATATGCAGATTTATTCTGAAGCAGACAAATCTGCATGCCACATTCCATTTTTAGTGCCTTAGGTCCCTTTGGATCTTTCTTTTTTTCTTTTCTGGGGGGGTATTTTTAGCCTTTCCTATTTTTATAAACTGCTGTGAAAAGATGATCACCATAGCAACCAAAAAGTAAATATTTTCTTAAAACAGCCCTCTGAGAATGTATACTTAAGAATCAGGAATTCAAGGCATCATGCATTCAGGGGTGTTTTGCTCTGCTGTTGCCTTGCTCAGTATTCAAACAGCTATTGTTACAGGCTCACACTTTGAGCCAGGACATCAGAGATTCATGGATGTATAGATTGCATTGGGTTGGAAGAGACACTCAAAGGTCATCTTCTCCAACCCCGCTGTACTCAGCAAGGGCACCTCCAACTAGAGCAGGCTACCCAGCAAGGCTGACCTTGATTGTCTTCAGTGATGAGGACTCAACCACATCCATGGGCAACCTGTTCCAGTATTTAACTATCTCAAATGTGCAGAACTTCCTTCTGATTCCAACCTAAATCTCCCCTGCTCCACTTTCAAACCGCTGCCAGGCCACCCTCCACCTGGCTACAATGTGCTTTCAGGTAGTTGTAGACAGTAATAAGATCACCCCTGAGCCTCCTCTTCTCCAGGCTAAACAACCCCAGCTCCCTCAGCCTCTCCTCATAGGGTTTGTGTTCCAGGCCCTTCACCAGCTTTGTTGCCCTTCTCTGGGCATGCTCCAGCACCTCAACATCTTTCTTGAATTGAGGGGCCCAGAACTGGACACAGTACTCAAGGTGTGGCCTGACCAGTGCTGAGTACAGGGGAAGAATAACCTCCCTTGTCCTGCTGGCCACACTGTTCCTGATGCAGGCCAGGATGCCATTGGCTCTCTTAGCCACCTGGGCACACTGCTGGCTCATCTTCAGCTTACTATCTATCAGTACCCCCAGGTCCCTTTCCTCCTGGCTGCTCTCCAGCCACTCAGTCCCCAGCCTGTAGTGCTGCTTGGGGTTGTTGTGGCCAAAGTGCAGAACCCTGCACTCGGCCTTGTTAAATCTCATCCCATTGGCCTGTGATTGCAAGTGAGAAGTGGCCAGAACAGCTTGAAAGATGTGAAAACAGTCCAGTCAGACACCCTGCCAGCCCTCCATCGGTCTCCTGCTTCACAGTAGGCAAGATCATTTACCAACGAGCCTACAGACACCTTGGTACTTAGTGCATCGTTCCGCGTGTAAAACGAGCAGTGTTCTGAAAGGCAGCGAAGACAGATGGGTGGTGGCCAACTCATTTCCATCTTGGGGCCATTGCTGACCTTCTGCCATCAGAGGCAGCACCATAACTCAGTGTACCAGCCACTTTAAAGTGCCAACTTGGGCCAGAGTTCTACTCTTCAGATACAATTATTCATTCATGTCTGCAGTTGGTGAGAGTGGAGCGATGCTGTGATGAGTTCTCAGGTCATGGATTGACCTAGAGAAATGTCATAGGACCATAGAATGCTTTGGGTTGGAAAGCACCCCTGAAAGTCATCTAGTCCAGCCCCCTCTCTCAATTAGACATTCTCAACTAGATCAGGTTGCTCAGGGCCTTGTTAAGCCTCACTATGAATATTTCCTGGGATGGGGCCTCAACTACCTCCCTAGGCAACCTGTTCCAGTGTTCCACTACCCTCATGGTGCAGAGCACCTAACATCCAATCTAAATCTGCTCTTCACTAGTCTGAAGCCATTGCCCCTCATCCTACCACTGCAGGCCTTTGCAAACAGTCTCTCTCCATTCCTCTTGTAGCCCCTCTCAGGTACTGAAAGGTTGCTATTAAGTATCCCTGGAGCCTTCTTTTCTCCAGGCTGAAGACCCTCAGCTCCCTCAGCCTGTCCTCGCAGCAGAGGTGCTGCAACCCCCTGATCATTTTTGTGGCCCTCCTCTGGACTTGCTCCATCAGGTCCATGTCCTTCCTGTGTTGAGGGCTCCAGAGCTGGATGCACTACTCCAGGTATTCACCAGAGGTCTGTTTCGAGGTCTCACCAGGGCAGAGCAAAGTGTCAGAATCATCTCTTTCCATCTGCTGGCCACGCTTCTTCTGATGGAGCCCTGGATGCCACTGGCCTTCTGAGCTACAAGCTCACTGCCTGCTCGTGCCCACCTCCAAGTTGTTTTTTGCAGGGCTGCTTTCTACCAGCTCATCCCTCAGCTTGTATTGATAGTGACCTTTTTGTCTCTGAGACATCAGCTGCAGTTGCAGCAGCATATTCACTCTTCTAACACTGTGTTTGGATTTCACATCCATACATTATATCTTATAAACTACTCCAAGAGTTTGTCACCTTGGTTTGTGGTCCACTTCAACATGAGTTACTTCAGGTGTTTGACAAGTTATCAGTTGGCTGAATGAATTTTGTCCAATGGCATTTGAGAAGCCACCTCTGTAGTAGAACAACATAGTTGAAGTTGCTGTCCTTGCTTAGTGAACTTATGTCTGTAGGCTGACATGACTTTGGGAGAAGAAAAATAAGCCAATATTTCAGGTTGCTTTTTCATCACTAATCCTGTGAAGCCTCCACTCAGCCTCTTCATTTGAGAACTCAACAACCCCAGTTCCCTCAGCTGTTCCTTGTAAGACTTGTGTTCAAAGGCCTTCACTAGCTTGGTTGCTCTTGTTTGGACACTTTCCAAGTCTTTATTTAGGACAAAAAACAAGAGATATACTCAGTTATGTGCCGTGGCTACCTGTGGGCTCATACCTTCTTAAAGACAAGCATCCTGATCAGGAGAAGGTTGGAAGTAGAAAAGACTAGAGGGGGGCTTGCTCTGGTTGGATGGGTCTCATCCATGGAGATACTCAAGGTGGGGTTTGATGGGGCTCTGGGCAACCTGCTCTAGTTGAGACTGACTGCAGCCAGGGTTGGACTGGATGACCTTTGGAGGTGCCTTCCAACCCAGACCATTCTGTGACTCCCATCCGTGGAGATACTCAAGGTGGGGTTTGATGGGGCTCTGGGCTACCTGATCTAGTTGAGATTGACTACAGCAGGGGTTGGACTGGATGACCTTTGGAGGTGCCTTCCAACCCAGACCATTCTATGACTCTCTCCCATCCATGGAGATACTCAAGGTGGGGTTTGATAGGGCGCTGGACTACCTGATCTAGTTGAGACTGACTGCAGCAGGAGTTGGACTGGATGACCTTTGGAGGTGCCTTCCAACCCAGACCATTCTGTGACTCCCATCCGTGGAGATACTCAAGGTGGGGTTCGATGGGCCTCTGGGCTACCTGATCTAGTTGAGACTGACTGCAGCGGGGGTTGGACTGGATGACCTTTGGAGGTGCCTTCCAACCCAGACCATTCTATGACTCTCTCCCTGTCCACTCCCCTTCCACAGCAGCTGGGAGGCTTCACTTGTTCTGTGGTGTTTCTCTGTGTGCTGAGGAGCCAGTGGCTGTCAGACCCTTCAGCTTTATGGCTGCTTTCCACCGGAGCTGCTCCACCAAGTAGCTGCAGTAGGGTTGGGAGTCCGATCCCATGTTGTTAGGGAAGAAAGGAGCTGTGTAATTATTATCCTTTGTAGCAAATGTAACCACAGGCTGCAGAGGGATGGCAGTGCTTTATCTGACAAATATGTCACTGTCTTTCATCAGCTGATTACAATCATCTTGGAAGTTCCACTGTGCCTGCTTCTCCCTCTGCTTTTTCACCATTGTGTTTTGTTTAACTCTCCCTAATGAGCCCAGCGAAAAGCAATTGTTCTCGATAAATCATCTGCACTACAAAGCAGTATATCACAATTAGGCTTCCATTATACTTTAATTAGGCATTCCCTTATTAAATTGATGTCTTTGGCTTCTTTCAGGTCTCAGACTAATCCTGAAACAAATTCCTCTTTGTGGATAAATATTAGTCAGTTGTAATTAAAGAGTGTTCTCTGGAGCCGTGGCTTTTCATTAAATCCCTTTCTGACTTAGACTGCTCCCCCAAGTACTGGGCTGATTAAATTTAATAAGATTTGTCCACTGCATGTCTCATGGTCTGGTGAAAACTGGTTTAGCACCAGGAGATTGGGAATAATGAGCTGGTATTCTGGTGCAGGCAGTCGTGGGTCTATAACGCCCCTGAGGTGATGGGACTCCGTGGTGTGCAGGGATGAGCAGTGGAGGGGAACCACAGGATGGTTTGGGTTGGAAAGGACCTTAAAGACCATCTAGTTCCAGCCCCTCTGCCATGGGCAGGGACACCTTCCACTAGACCAGGTTTCTCCATGTCTCATCCAACCTGACCTTGAACACCTCCAGGGAGGGGGCATTCACAGCCTCCCTGGGCAGCCTGTTCCAGTGTCTCACCACTCTCACTGGCAAGAATTTCTTCCTGATCCCCACTCTAAATCTGCCTTCCTCAAGCCTCAGTTCATTCCCTCTCTCCTGTCACTACAAGTCTTCACAAAAAAGTCCTTTCTCAGCTTTCTCATAGCCCCCTTCAGGTACTGGAAGGGCACTATAAGGTCTCTCTGGAGCCTTCTCTTCTCCAGGCTGTGCAAGGAAGAAACCAGGGAATTGAATTAGTAGTGTCAGAGTGGAATATCAAAGGATTAAGGGAGATGTAGAGGGTTACAGTAAAGTATGAAAGATTAAAGTATGTTAGCTCTGTTTTGTTGACTGTTTCCTGACTGGGGCTTTGCTGCTTCATTGAAACCGAAGTGCTCTCCTGCCCCAGACTGGTTTCATTCAGCAAGATGCAGAGGGCAGAGCTACCTTCCATGTAAATATGCCTCAGCTGTGAATCCAGTTAATAAAGCAGACATTCTTGACAAAAATTCTTCTCATCACAGAATGGTGAGGGTTGGAAGGGACCTCTATAGATCATCAAGTCCAATGCCCTTGCCAAAGCAGGATCACCTAGGGCAGGCCACGTAGCAATGTGTCTAGGTGGGGGTTGAAATCTCCAGAGAATGAGAGGGTATGAAATGATTTCAGAGCAAACCCCCTGCCCCTGGTTTCAAATAAGGTGGAGCAATAGCATGGTGTGGCTTTGTTGTCTGTGTTCTTCAGAAAGAAGGTATAACCTCACCGTTTTCTGTGTGCTGAAACTATGCTTTCCTGCCAGGCTGCTGCTGCTGCTGCTCTGCATTCCTCTTGCTTTGTAGACAGAAATGCAAACAAACAACTGTGACCAAGAATGGCAACAGCACAAATCAGCCAGGCATGAAATGCCAGAGAGGGGCACAGGACATCTGTGGAAGCACTCCATTCAAATATTTGAGGTGGCTGCTAGCAGGTGTTTTGTCAAGGTCTAGTTCATACTCTATTTTTGGTGCAGGGGATGTTTGCATTTAGCTTTCTGCTTTGGTATGGGCTGTAATTGCCTTATTGCCATGCACTAGCCACTAGGGTGGCTACCATGACGATGGAGACTGCCCTTTCACAAGGAGATAGTGTGACCAGCAGGACCAGGGAGGTCCTTCTGCCCCTGTACTCAGCACTGGTTACTCCACGCCTTGAGTACTGTGTCCAGTTTGGGGCCCCTCAATTTAAGAAAGATGTTGAGGTGCTGGAACATGTCCAGAGAAGGGCTCCAGGGCTGGTGTGGGGGCTGGAGTACAACCCCATGAGGAGAGCCTGAGGGAGCTGGGGGTGTTCAGCCTGGAGAAGAGGAGGCTCAGGGTTTAGGCTGGACTTCAGGAAGAAGTTCTTCACAGAAAGAGTGATTGGCATTGGAATGGGCTGCCCAGGGAGGTGGTGGAGTTGTCATCTCTGGAGGTGTTTAAGAAGAGGCTGGATGAGGCACTCAGTGCTATGATTTAGTTAATTAGAAGGGTTAGGTGACAGGTTGGATGATTCTGTGAAAAGACCAGGGGTGATGGGGACAAGTTACTGCTGGGGAAGTTCACACTGGACTCCATAAGAAACTGTTTCCTCATGAGGAGAGTCAGGCATTGAAATCAACTCCCAAGGGAAGCAGTGGATTCAGCTCGACAGGCTGCTGGGCCAGCTTATTTCAACTACACTATCACCTAGAAAGGCTGGACCAGCTGATCCTTGGGGTCTCTTCCAAGGTGGCATTCTGTGATTCTGTGTTTGTAATGCTGATGCTCTCCAAAGTTTGGATGTATTTTCAGTTTGCTCTCATGTATCCCAGCTCTAATGGTACTGGGTGCACCACCTAGCCCATCTTTTGTGTGACAAGGAATCCCAGCTGAGCAGACTGCTTTTGCTGGGGCTGCTGAAGGCTGCACTAACCTTGAGTGATGCCTGGGACAGCTTGAAGAGGGCAGTGTCGGGTCATTAGGTAGCTAAAGAGTACTCTCTAGTGGTTATCTTTGGGTAGTGGTAAGAACAGATAGCAAAGTGCTCTGGATTAACATAAGGTTACTCACCCGTAGCCTTTAAGGAAGAAAAAAGAGAGTAAGGTGAGATTCGTATTTAAATAGTGGAAAAGAATTAGAAGCCAAGAACAAAATCTCTTTTTTTCTAACAGTCTCCATTTATTGCCTTGCTGCCACTGTTGCAATACAGCACTGGAGGGTGTTGTGCTGTTCATAGCACCATCACACAATCACAGGATGGTGGGCTTGGAAGGGACCTCTGGAGCTCATCTAGTCCAGCCCCACTGCTAAAGCAGGATCATCTGGGGCAGGTCATGCAGGAATACATCCAGGTGGGTTTTGAAAGTCTCTAGAGAAGGAGACTCCACAACCTTTTTGGGCAGCCTGCACCAGTGCTCCAATAACCTCATGATAAAGAGGTTTTTCCTCATGTTGAGGTGGAATTTCCTGTGTGTGCCACTTGTCCTATCACTGGGCACCATAGAAAGATGACTGGCTCCTTCTTGACACTCACCCTTCAGATACTGTTGAGATCAGATCTCCTCTCAGCCTTCTTTTCTCCAGGGTAAGCAGCCCTAGGTTTCTTAGCCTCTCCTCATAAGAGAGATGTTCCAGTCCCTTAAGCAAGGGCTGGTGGAAGCAGTGGTAGGACAAGGGGCAGTGTTTGCAAGCTGGAGCAGAAGTTGTTGCATGTGAACAGGGGGAAAGACTGTTTCACTGAGAATTAGTTTGGGCACCAGAAGGAAGATCTTCACAGTAAGAGTGGTAAAACACTGGAACTGGTTGCCCTGAGATGTGGTGGAGGCTTCATCCCTGAAGACATTCAGGATGAGACTTGGTGTGACCCTGGACAAGAGGTGTGGTATCTTGAGCTCCTTTCTGTCAGCAAGTGGAAGGTCTCCTCCTGTTTGGTGAGCCAGTGGAAGATCAGATAGCAAGAGGAAGAACCTGGTGTGCAGGATCACTCTTCTCTGTTAATCAAGGCCACCATTGTCACTCTGTCTCTTTTTTCATTTGCTTGTTTGATTGCTGCACTTACCCCAAAAAGATTTCCAATAACTCCTGAGTTGGAAGTGATTTAGATTAACCCTGGCTGATGTTGCTGCTTTGAAGAGGGTTGCCTGAAGCTTTAAATCTTCACAAGGATGAGGCTTCCCAGGAGGAGCTGTAAATCCTTGGAAACTGCTTCTTCCTGCTACTGTGCTCTCAGAAGAAAAAGATTACTCAATCCTCAGAAGCCAAGAGAGTCGTACTGCCCAGTCAGCAGTCTGAGGTGGCTTTCATCTTCATGTCCCAGTACATGCTTTCTGCTGCAAAGCCAGGCTGCCATGCTTGGGCATTGGGAAACAGGCACACATACAGGCTCTGGGCACAAATCCAGGCTGGGGGCAGAGTGGGTTAAGAGTAGCCCTGAAGAAAGAGGCTCGAGGGTGTTGGTTGCTGAGAAGCTCCCCATGAGCCAGCAGTGTCCTCATGCAGCCCAGAAGGCAACTGTGTGCTGGGCTGCATCTAGAAGAGATCCCTGACCACTGAAACTTCCTGATCTCCAACCTAAACCTCCCCTGGCACAATTTCAGGCTGTTTCCTCTTCTTCTATCACCTGATACTAGGGAGAAGAAACCAACCCCACCTCACCAAAACCTCCTTTCAGGGAGTTGTAGAGAGCAGTAGGGTCTCCCCTCAGCCTTCTCTTCTCCAGACTAAACAACCCCAGTTGCTTCAGCTGCTCCTCACCAGCCCTGTTCTCCAGACCCCTCACCAGCTTGGTTGCCCTTCTTTGAAGCCACTCCAGCACCTCAATGTCCTTCTTGGAGTGAGAGGCCCAGAGATGGAGGTGTCTTAGAAGCACATGTCGCAGCCCTTCTCCTGGTTGGGCCAGGAGCCAGGTGATGTCAGTCCTGTAGGGTGGCTGTCATTACTGCTGATAGCAGAGACACTTGGAGTAGGGGAGGCAGAATGTGAGCTGCTCTCAAGAGAAGTATGCTTGGTGCTGAGCTGCAGCAGGCTGGCCGTTGCTGCCCTTTGTAAGGACTTGCTTTCCAAGCCATTCCAGTTTGGTATTTCTTGAGAGAAGGCATGAAGGTTCTTCCCTGTGCAGCAGGCAGTGGTTCTCTGCTTAGATAGGATGCCTGGATCGTAGAATCCTACAATCCTACAATCATATGGGTTGGAAGGAACCTCCAAAGGTCATCTAATCCACCCCACTCTGTAGTCAGCAGGGACATCCTCATCTAGATCAGGCTGCCCAGGCTCTTGTCCAGCCTCACTTTGAATATCTCCAGGGATGGGGCCTCAACTGCCTCCCTGGGAAACCTGTTTCAGTGTTCCACCTGTTCCTAGCATCCAATCTAAATCTGCTCTTCTCTAGTCTGAAGCCACTGCCCCTTGTCCTGTCACTGCAGGCCTTTGTAAACAATCTCCATCCTTCTTGTAGCCCCCTTCAGGTACTGGAAGGCTGCTATTACATCTCCCCTGAGCCTTCTCTTCTCCCAGCTGAACACCATCTCCCTTAGCCTGTCCTCAGAGCAGAGGTGCTCCAACCTCCTGATCATTTTCGTGGCCCTCCTGTGGGCCCCATCCATCATCTCTGTGTCCTTCCTATATTGAGAGCTCCAGAGCTGGATGCAGTACTCCAGGTGAGGTCTCACCAGAGCACAGTGGCAGAATCACCTCTCTGGATCTGCTGGACAAGCATTTTTTAATGCAGCCCAGGATGTGATTTGCCTTCTGTGCTGCAAGCTCACACTGCCTGCTCATGTCCAGCTGCTCACCCATCAGCATCCCCAAGTACTTTTCCCCCACTTCATCCCTCCATCTGCACTGACAGTGAGGATTATTCCAGCCCAAGTGCAGCACCATGCACTTGCTCATGGGGTTCACCTGAGCCCACCTCTCCAGCTTGTCCAGGTCCCTCTGATTGGCATCCTGTTCCTGCAAACCTGCTGATGATACACTCGACCCCCCTGTCTATATCATTGATCAAAACATTAAACAGCACAGCTTCAAGCCACTGGAGGCAACCACCCAGCCAATTCCTTATCCACTGAGTAGTCCTCCCATCAAATCCAAGCAGGATGTTGTGGTGGACCACGTCAAAGGCCTTACAGACGTCCAGGCAGAGATCACATCCTTTCTCCAAACAAAAACTGGAGGACTGAGTTTTGCTCAGTGGCTCCTAGCACCTCCTAGCAGCCATATGTAGCTCTTGAAAAATCCAAGGACCAAACTGTCCCAGAGAGATCATTATAAGGCAGCTCTGAAAGGCTGAAAAGGGTTCCCCCCCCCCCACCACCCTGTGATATTTAAAGTTGAACTTTGGATACATAATTCTGAACATGTCCTTTTAAAGTAACTTTCTATTCTGTCCCTGTCATTTTTGGAGCCCAAAAGGAAAGCCAAAATGCCAGGGACAGGGAGGAAATTAAGAGGAGGAGCAGAGCTGAAGAGTAGGGTTTGATCGTCTTTGCAAGAAGTGACATCATTTAGGAGAACAAAAGTCTTCAGTCACTGGAACTGGAGACAGCTTTTAGTCTCCAATTCCATTTTGCCCCAAGCCAGGCAGCCAAATAAAAACAGCAGGATAAATCACTGCTGGCAGAACGTAGCGGTTATGCAACAGCCAGTGCACCAGGCACCTATTTTTAGATGGGCTTTGCACTAGCAGAATTTGGTTTATGAAATCTCCAAAGAATGTCTGATCAGAGGGAGGGCTGGAGGGGATAAAGAGGATGTTTGGAGGGTGCAAAATGTAAGAGCACTTAGGACAAGGATGGGCTACAGACGCCAGCTGGAAACACCAACGTGCTTTTCAAGGGCATGGGCTACAGCAGGCGTGGTAATGAAGAGTAGAGAGTTGGGGCTTTTGTCAGCATTCCCTTGGGTTCCACATCTGCAGGGGCTTGCTCAGAGCTTCATGGCAGGCATTGTCCCCTAATAACTGAATAGATGTGGCTTTACTTGAAGAGGGCTGGAGCACCGCTCCTATGAGGAGAGACTGACGGAGTTGGGGCTGTTCAGTCTGGAGAGGAGAATGATCCAAGGTGACATTA
The DNA here is from genome assembly GCF_015220805.1 of Pogoniulus pusillus. Classification (NCBI taxonomy): domain Eukaryota; kingdom Metazoa; phylum Chordata; class Aves; order Piciformes; family Lybiidae; genus Pogoniulus; species Pogoniulus pusillus. Next base: position 8,470,255 of record NC_087288.1, on the reverse strand, counting down.
TTGTGGCCTTTCAATGTCTTAAGGGGGCCTACAAGAGCTGTTCTAATGGGAGGTGTCCATGCCTATGGCAGGGGGTTGGAACTAGATGATCTCTGAGGTCCCTTTCAACCTAAACCATTCTATGATTCTATGATAAGAAAGCTGGGGAGGGACCTTTTAGGATGTCAGATAGTGATAGTTCTAGGGGGAATGGAACCAAGCTAGAAATTGGTAGAGTCAGATTGGATGTTAGGAAGAAGTTCTTCACCATGAGGGTGGTGAGATGCTGGAATGGGTTGCTCAGGGAGGTGGTGGAAGCTCCATCCCTGGAGGTGTTTAAGGCCAGGCTGGGTGAGGCTCTAGACAGCCTGATCTAGTGTGAAGTGTCCCTGCCCATGGCAGGGGAGTTGGAACTAGGTGATCCTTGTGGTCCCTTCCAACCCTGACTGATTCTGTGAAGCTGGGCTTCACCAGCTATGCTGTGCCTTGTCTTTCCCAGATCTGGAGTGCAGCAAGCAGCAGCTCACTTTGTGTTGGTGCTGAGAGGGCAGATGTAAAGAAATCACTTCAGGAAGGGTACTGAGGTGCTGGAGTGAGTCCAGAGAAAGGCAAGACAGCTGGTGAAGGGTCTGGAAAACAGGCTGGTGAGGAGCAGCTGAGGGAACTGGGGTTGTTTAGTCTGGAGGAGGCTGAGGGGAGACCTTATTGCTCTCTACAGCTCCCTGAAAGGAGGTTGCAGTGAGGTGGAGTTGGTTTCTCTACTATCAGGTGATAGAATGAGAGGAAACAGCCTGAAATTGTGCCAGGGGAGGTTTAGGTTGGAGATGAGGGGAAAATTTCTTTGCTGCAAGAGTGGTCAGGCTTCAGAAGAGGCTGCCCAGGGAGGTGGTGGAGTCACCATCCCACATGAACATAGCACTTCAGAACATGTTTTAGTGGTCGTGGTGGTGCTGGGTGAACAGTTGGACTTGCTGATCTTAGAGGGGTTTTCCAACCAAAACAATTCTATGTTACTAAATTGTGTGAGCTGAAGTACTCTGGAAAGCTCCCTGAGCTACAGATACTCCTCCTCCTTCCTGAGATCCCCTGGATTTAAGGAGCTCCCCAGATCTGGCTGGTCTGTGTTTCACACTGTTTTCTCATTCTTCACTACATTAAGTCTGTGTCTACTGCTTGCTCCACACCAAACTGCCTTATTTTCCAGTGTTCACAGGAACATAGCCTGAAGTTGTATTTTATTGGTTAAAAAACATTTCAGCTTACAACACAAATGTGAGTAGCTGAAGATTAGTCTCATGTACTGCACTTTATCCAAGGATAGATGCACATTTTCTCTCCTTTGTGTTTTATTTTATCCTCTTACTGTTGTAATTCTCCATCAGTTTGCACTGTGTGCAGTTTTGGTCCTGAAGTGTTTTGCTCAGATTCAGAACTGATAATGATTGGGGAAGGTTTGACTTTTCAGCCTTTAGAGATTCTAGCAGATAAAACATACTCTGCTCTGCCCTAGCGAGGCCTCACCTGGAGGGTTGTGTCCAGTTCTGGGCTCCTCCGTTCAACAGGGAACTGGAGAGCACCCAAGGGATAGCTCTGATGATGATGAAGGGACTGGAACATCTGTCTGATGAGGAAAGATCTGGGGCTGTTCAGCCTGAAGAGAGAAGGCTGAGAGGGGACCCTATCTGTGCCTATGAATATCTGAGGGGTGAATGTCAAGATGAAGGTGCCAGGCACTTCTTAGTGGTGCCCAGTGATAGGATGAGGGGCAGTGGACACAAACTGGTACATGGGAAGTTCCACTTCAGCCACCTCACCATTTAATGTATGTCTGAAATAGCTGAGGACTGGGGGTCAGAGGAGGGGCACAGGCTCTGCTCACTTGCTCCCTGGGATAAGGCAAGGAGCAGTGGATGTATGTTGCAGCACAGGAGGTTCCACCTCAACACAAGGTGGAACTTCTTTACTAGAAGGGTCACAGAACACTGGAACAGACTCCCTAGACAGGCTGTGGAGTCTCTTTCTCTGGAGACTTTCAAGGCCTGTCTGGATGTGTTCCTCTGTGACCTGAGCTAGACTGTATGGTCCTGCTCTGGCAGGGGGGTTGGACTTGATCTCTTTGGGTCCCTTCCAACCCCTAACATCCTGTGATCCTGTGAATGTGAGGGAAAACTTCTTTAGTGTGAAGGTGCTGGAGCACTGGAGCAGGCTGCTCAGAGAGGTTGTGGAGTCTCCTTCTCTGGAGATGTTCCAAACCCACCTGAATGCACTCCTGTGTGACCTGCCCTAGGTGACCCTGTTTTGGCAGAGAGGTTGGACTTAGCGATCTCCAGAGGTCACTTCCAACCCCTACAATTCTGTGTGTGTCCTATGAGGACAGGCTACAAGAGTTGGGGCTCTTCAGCCTGGAGAAGTGAAGACTTCAAGGAGACCTTGGAGTGGCCTTCCAAGTATCTGAAGGGGGCCTAAAGGAGGGCTGGGGAGGGACAGTCTACAAGGTCTTGTAATGACAGGATGAGGAGTAATGGATTTAAACTGGCAGAGGGGAGATTTAGACTGGAGATCAGCAAGTTCTTTCCAGTGAGGGTGGTGAAACACTGGCACAGGTTGTCCAGGGAGGTTGTGGATGCTCCCTCCCTGAAGGTGTTCAAGGCCAGGTTGGATGGGGCCTTGAGCAATCTGGTCTAGTGGGAGATGTCCCTGCCTGTGGCAGAGGGCTTGGAACTGGATGATCTTTGAGGTCCCTTCCAACCTAAACCGTTCTACGATTTATGATATCCTGCAGACATTCACTTCTGAACTCACTGCCACAGCAGCATCATCTAACCAATGTGTGAGTCGAATGTATCTTTGGGTTTCTGCAACAGCTGGGACAGTTGTCAGTCAGCAAAGCAGTGTTGTGACCACTGCATGATGTGTACTGATCTTTCTTCCCCCCAAACCTTCCTTGCAGGGGACAATCTCGATGCTATCCATGACATAACTGTGGCATACCCCCAGAACATTCCTCAGACAGAGAAGCACCTTTTGAATGGAAACTTCCCAAAGGAGATTCACTTCCACGTCCAGAGATACCCCATAGAGATGGTGCCCACTTCTAAGGAGGAGCTGCAGCTGTGGTGCCGGAAGCGCTGGGAAGAGAAAGAGGAAAGACTCCGACACTTCTATGAAGGTGGAAGATGCTTCAGTGCAAGGGGGCAAGGCATTGTCCCACCATGTAAATCTGAGCTCAGGGTCCTCATGGTGAAGTGCATCTCCCTCCTGTACTGGACAGTGTTCCCCCTGGGCATGCTGGCACTGCTGTACCTCTCCAGCTTGGCACGGTGGTATTTTGCAGCCATGATCGTCTTCTTCGTAGTGCAGCAGAAGCTGTTTGGTGGGCTGGAGCTGATTGAACTGGCCTGTCATGGCTATTTTAAAAAGCAGCAGAAACTTCAGGGCACCAAAAGGAAGAACAATTAGTTGTGGGGGAGAGAAAGTCGTAAAGCTGAATGGAGTGCAGATGTCCTGCAGGTTTTAACGCACAGGGAAGAATTCTGTTTCCTTTTGCATGAGAATCGTCTTTTGCTATCACTTGGTTTCTGTGAAGAGAAGGGGGAAATGTTAGCTCCTGCCACACGTGAAGGTGGTGATTTTTATCTCTGAATGTAATTTCAACATTGCTCTTGCAAGCAGCTAGCAACTGCATCCTGCTGTCGTTAAGAAACAAGTTGCTGAGTTAATGAACGGTCGTAAGGACATTAATAAACGTGAACTTCCCTGTAGAAACCCAAGCTCGGAGGCAGATGGATGGTGCCTGTGACAGTCACACTGCTGGAAAGTGAGAGTAGGGCTGGGAAAGCTGGCCTGTTTCACAGTGCTTTGATGGTAGGTGGAAGTTGGAGGAGGTGGTATTTTTCTGTTCTTTCTGTGTTGAAAGGCTGAGGCAGCTGGGGCTCTGTAGCTTGGAGCAGAGGAGCCTGAGGGCTGACCTCGTTCATGTTGATAAAGATGTGAAGGGCAGTGTCAGGAGGCCAGAGCCAGGCTCTGCTCAGTGACAGCACAAGGGGCAGTGGGTGCAAGCTGGAGCAGAGGAGGTTCCACGTGAAAAAAAGGAAAAACTTTGTCCCTGTGAGGGTGGCAGAGCCCTGAGGCAGGCTGCCCGGAGAGGTTATGGAGTCTCCTTCTCTGGAGACATTCCAAACCCACCTGGATGTATTCCTGATGTGACCTGCCCTAGGTGGTCCTGCTCTGGCAGGGGGGTTGGACTAATCTTCAGGGTCCCCTCCAGCCCCTAACATCCTGTGATTTCAAGACTTCAGACTTACTTTAAAACAATCATATGTCTACATCAACTTTTCCAAGCACTACTGCACCTTGCTTGGTCACCCAGAGTGATTTTAAGCCCCACAGTCTTGTGCTGCAGTACAGAAAGCAGTGCTGGCTCTGCCTCCATTTAAGTCATAATTGATTAGCTAACTGACCTCTGCAGCTAAGTTTTGATTTCTCACTGTTTCACACTGTTTTGGTCTCCCTGTTAGCTGTGGGAGACTCGTTCCTGCTGTAGTGTACAGAGCCGGGGGATAGAGGAGCTGCTTTGTTCTCGTTAGTGGGTTTTTAACTCCTAGAGGCGAGAATTAGTCCCTGTCTCTGAGCAGCTGGCAAATGCTTTGCAGCAGCTTCTCCTTGTAGACGTGATGTGATTGAAAACTTCGTCTTTATTTTTCACAGTAGGCAAGAGGTCTTCTTTTTTTCTTTCTTTTGAAGCATTTATTTTAGTTTTCATGTGGCTTCATTAGGCATTTCAAGTGTCCCTCCAGAGAAGCAGGGAGACTGCTTGTTCTGTGCTCGTCAGGCAGACCTGTTGCAAAGCAGCTGATGCAATGGTTGTCTCCTTACAGAGGTACAAGAAATGGGTTTGAGGCTTAGCACAGCACAAGGAAATTGAACTGCCTTTTCCATTTGCAGCATTTCCTTGGATTGCCTGGTGACATCATTGCTTTTCCAAGCTCCTTTGCAGCTTTCTGAGGGGCTCCCATTATAACACTTGCCCCCTAGTTTCATGGCTTCCAGAAAACCCAAAGGCTTAAACTCAGACAAGGCACTCTGAAGTGTATTCCATGGTGTGTATAATAAAAGTATCACTCATGCTGGCACAGTAGAAGACACAAACCTTGCCAGCTCTTGGGAGACACTTCAGGGTAGGTTTATTTTTCAACCTCAAAATAAGTTAGACCACTTGGTCAACTGTTATTGCTGCAAAACCTTTTTGACTTACCAAGTCTTTGCTGTTCATTGCATGGAGGTTTAGCTGAGCTAAAGCAAGCTGGCCTGGCTCTGTATGATTCATGGCATCACCATGAAATGTGAAAGCAGAGGGTGCAAAACATCCCTTGGATGGCGTTGAGCATCCCGAAGCTTGGGTCAGCGCGGTGGGACACAGCAGTTTGCTTCTCAGTGCCAGCACTTAACACTTTGTCCAACCTGTTGGTTTCAAAGGCCTGTGGCCTTTGGAAGGAATCACCAGCCTCTACTCAACTGGCCCTGGCAAGGTGACAAGGATTTTTTAATCTATGCTTATAGCAACTGGTGGTTTATTGTGCTGAACTGTACTGGAAGCCATCTGTTTTACTCTCATCTTTTTAATCCCTTTCTCTCTTCTTAGAAAGAATCAAATAAAACTAGGTTTATATTTAGGGTTATGTTTCTTAATGACCTTTTTTTCTTTTGGTCAGGTTTATATTTTGAGTACCTGATGACCTGCAGCTGGTGTTTCATTGTCAGGAGTGGAAGGAGGTCCTGGCTGCACTCTGCAGCTCTGGTGCAGTTCCCTGTAACTTGCTGCAAGGGAAAAACTAAAAACCTCATTTCTGATTAATGCAGAGGAGACCTAAAAGGCTTCTTCTAGTCTGCCTCTGAGCCAGGGCAGTGCTTTCATACCAGGAGTAACCATGACCAGCCTACATCAGTAGCCTTAACATAGTCTTCAGGAATGACTTTGGAGGACAGGTTCTGCGTGTTGGTGACTTAAGTAGCAGCTGCACTTTCCTCAGTCACTCAGAGAACACTCTGCTGTCATCAGATGCATCAGAAACATCAGGGTGAGTCTTGGTTATGGAGCAGTGAAAGGTTTCCATGTGTGTGTGATTAGAGCTGGGCTCTGAAAATGAAACCCCTCCTTAGAGCTGGGCTCTGAAAATGAAACCCCTCCTTAGAGCTGAGCTCTGAAAATGAAACCCATCCTTGACCCTTACCAGGGACTTTCTCCTAGATGGAGCCAAACACTGTGATGTGGTAGGCATCCTGCAGATGGAATTCATCCTTCTCACTCCTGGAGTGGGACTGGAAGAGAAAGAAGAATCTTCTTGTCAGCTGCTAAGGTCACATTTGCAGTGCTGGACTCCATGGTGCAGGACTGCAGGTGGTAAGTGAAGGCTCCTCCTCTGCCAAGGAAGTGTATTGGCTTTGCAGATCCAGGGCTTCATTTTTCCAGCTCAATTAAAAGTGTGAGGGGGGAGAGAGGGGAGGGAGATTGAATAAAAGCAAATAGCTTTGTAGATAAAGGAGTTTATCTGAAGTGTGGTTAGGGGAGTAGGGGGAGATGTTTCTGTGCTTTCTTTTCCTCTGGTCAAAACCTTTTACTCAGAAAGTTCTAGTATGCCGATTTTTGGGGAGATTTTTGGTCTTACTGTGTTTCTCTGTTTGAAGTACTCTAAGGTGGCATTTAGGGACATGGTTTAGTGGTGGACTTGGCAAGGTGGGCTCAATGATCTTAAAGGTCCTTTCCAAACTCAGTGGTTCTGTGCTGGGTAAATCACTTGGCAATGTTTTCAGCGCTGATACGCTCAAGGTGCTAGCACTCCAGGAGTCACATATCCCTCTTCTGTGGGACACACAGTGACATCCAGGCTCATCTCACCTACTATCACATCTGTCATAGCCCCAGCAGTGACTGCTCTGTCTACAGGACTTAGAGGTTGTGCTAGGTCTCACCATGCTGGAGATCAGTGACATGCTTTGAGGCTACTTCTCTCCTTTGCTCAGTCAAATGTGCCCCCATCAGCATCAGGGGAATCTTTCTCTCTGCAGAAGGCTGAAGTCCTGCCATCTGTGTTTCTCATCAAGCTCATCTGGGTATAGCAGGATGTCAGACCAAGGCATTCCTCTCTTGGCTTTCATGCTGCAAGGCCCAGAGCCGGTCTGTGAGGCGCTGGTCTTGGTCACACAAAAGGCAGCTCCTGGGTTTGTGCACTGCATCAGTCTGTGTTGTTTCAAGCAGATCTGTCTTTTTATAAGGTGATTTTCTATGTACACTGTGTGGAAGGAAACACCAGGATACTCCAAACCTCCAGCAAGCCTTAGTCTTCAGAGTTTCACCAAGTACATTAGAATGTTTTAGTCATGTACCAGTTACTCTACAGCAACAATAAAGACCTGAAGCATTTCATGGGTTTAATTCTTCTGTTTTCTTTTCACTGCCTGACATATTCTGCATGAGCCCATAAGGAACAAACCTCGTCTTCAGTTGTATTCTCCCCACTCTGCTCTGCTCTTGTGAGACCCCACCTGGAGTACTGCATCCAGTTCTGCAGACCCCAGCATAAGAAGCACGTGGAACTGCTGGAGTGGGTCCAGAGGAGGCCATAAAGATGATCAGAGGGCTGGAGCACATCACCTGTGGGAACACAGGCTGCAAGAGGTGAGTCTGTTCACCCTGGAGAAGAGAAGGCTCCAGGAGGACCTTCTAGCCCTCCTGGAGGGAGCCTACAAGAAAGCTGGGGAGGGACTTTTTACAAGGGCTTGTAGTGATTGGATGAGGTAAAATGGCTTTGAGATGGAAGAGGGGAGATTTAGGCTGGAGATTGTTTCCAGTGAGGGTGGTGAGACACTAGAACAGGTTGACTAGGGAGGTCATGGGTGCCCCCTCCCTGGAAGTGCTCAAGGCCAGGTAGGACAAGGCCTTGACCAACCTGCTCTAGAGGAAGTGCCCGTGGCCATGGCAGTGGGGTTGGAACTGGGGGATCTTTAAGGTCACTTCCAACCCAAACCATTCTGTGATTCTATGGCTCTCTGTCTTGAGCAGGCTGATGTCCACCTGGGTGCCTGACCTGTGGTTTGTGGCTGTTGGTTTGGTGTCTCCCATCTCTCCATGGGAGGCTGGAAAGGGACAGCTGTCTGTAGCTTCCCTTCTAGCCTCTGCATGTAAAGGTTGTGTAAACCTTTGAGCATGCAGGAGGTCTTCAGCCTCCTTTCTGCAGATGCTGAGCTGCTCTAAGGCTTTTGCTTTTCTGTCCTTGCTGGGGAAAGGGAAAGATCTTTTCCTGGAGCCCTGAGAGTAAATGCAAGGAGATGTTTTATGCAAGATCACAGCAAGGTGTTCAGGTCTGCCTCTTCACAACATGTGAAGGTTAAAGGCAGGCTCTCAGCTTTCCACCACTAATGACAGAAAGTGCTATGTAAGTGAGAGAGAGTCTAATTAGGGATTAATGAGAAAGGAGCCTGTGGTTTTGTTATCTGTAGGACGCAAGTGCTGTGGATGAGCAAGAGAGGTTGCATTAGCTGCTTCCTGCTGAGTCTTTCCAGCAGGAAAGTTCTTAGTAGACTTTCTCTATCATTTCAGGCCAGGAGATAGAGGAGGGCACTGCTGACAAGGAATAATGGTGGGGCTTGGTGTCCTCTGCTGCTGGTGGAACAAAGCTCAGACATAGGTGGACTCTGCAGACCTTGGGGCAAAGACCTTGAGCTCTGCTGTTGGTTTGCCACTGCCCAGCAGCATTTGTCATGCACCTTCTGCCAGCAGTGGACATCTCTGGGGGATGCAGTGCTGCTGGGAACACACCACACTGTGCCACAGGCTCTTACAGTGGGTGAAAAGGGGCTCCAGCCCCATCAAAGTGTGTATGGCCACAGTTGTTCCTTCTCTTCAGCCCAGCGCCTGGTGGCAGCCCACAGCACATCAGGAGACAGGCAGCCTGGGAGCAAAAGGACAGCTGTTTGGTTCTGTGAAGGCCAGAGCAGAGCCCCCTGCTTTGGAACCAGCCCTCTGTCCTGATTCAGCCTGGATCTCTGAGTGAAGGGCACTGGAAGAGAGCAGACTGTTGACTGTTAGATAAAGACCAGAATCAGCCTGGGAAGGTTAAAGACCTAATCTTGAATTGGCCTTATTGTTGCTAGCTGTTGCATAAAGGCTATTAAAGTTATTACAGGACATGCTGGATGCTTGCACAGCAGGAACCACAAATACAGGCAGGAAGGTCCTTGTCATAAACATGACTCAAGCCATCTCAACAGCCCTCTTTGCCGTCACGATGCTGCTCGCAGCCTGCCCAGCTGAGCACTGCCAAGCTGCTGGCAAGCACTGGGTACACTGGGTGGAAATGGCTCCTGCTCTTCCTGCACAATGTCAGGCTTTGATTTGCAGATCCCTGAAGGTTTCTCAAGAGGAGAGACCATCTGACGTGAGGCAGACTTGCTTTCTCACTCTCCTCTCCACGGGGGTAGTGATGCAAGCGGCAGAAGGAACCAGGGAGCAAGAGTTACAAACATCCCTGCGCAAGTCCCTGTCTTCCACAGGCATTTGCCAGACCTCCTGATGTGCTTCATGCTGCCCTTTGGAGGCTGCAAGGATTGCTCTGCTTTTTGCCACTCGGCCACCCCAGTCCCATAGAATCAGAGAATGGCTTGAGTTGGAAAGGACCTCAAAGATCATCTAGTTGCAGCCCCTCTGCCATGGGCAGGGACACCTTTCCACTGGATCAGCTTGCTCAAGGCCTCATCCAGCCTGGACTGAAACCCTTCAGGGGATGAGGTGACCACAGCTTCTCTGGGCAACCCATTCCACTGTCTCACCACCCTCACCGTGAAGAACTTCTTCCTAATGTCCAATCTAAATCTATCCTGCTCCAGTCTCAAAACATTATCCCTTGTCCTATCACCACAGGTCCTTAGAAAAAGTCCCTCCTCAAATTTCATGGAGCCCCCTTCAGGTACTGGAAGGCCACTCTGAGATCTCCCATGAGCCTTGTCTTCTCCAGGCTGAACAGACCAAACTTCCTTAGCCTGCTCTCCTGGTAGAGGTGCTCCATCTCTCTGATCATCTTTGTGGCCCTCCTGTGGACCCTGTCCAACAGATCCATGTCTTTCTTGTGTTGGGGGCTCCAGAGCTGGACATCTGTGCCCTAAAGTTATCAGTTACTTTGTCAGAACGTAGGCTGACTCCTCTGAGTCTTGCATGTGGCTATCAAGAAATCTTCATTCCCAAGCAGATGGACTTTTCCAGCCTTCTGTGTGGACACAACATGCAGTTGTTGCTCTGCCAGGTGCCTTTCCCAGTGACAGACCTCTGTAGTCCTAGGTATAAAGAAGTCCTTTGGCTGTCCCTAGTCTGCCAAATGCTCTGTCACACCCACTTAGGAACTCAACCCAGCTTTCAGCCAGGGTTCACCAGATCCTTATCCTCCTGTCCTACCTCGCTCCATCCCACCTTCTCCAGCAGAGAGGAGGATTCGAAAGGAGGAGCTCACCCTGCACTCCATCAGTGCTAGGCAGAGCGGTGGCACTGAACCTGGAGTACTTCCAGGGCCACCAAGGCTCAGTGAGTCACTCATTAAGGCGATGCAGCAGGAAGCCATCTGGAAATAGATGGCGATGGAAGCAGACGCAACAGCCAGGCACCCACTCGCCCCCATGGCAGGGGCCTGCTGGTCGCCCCGTGCCCGAGGGGAGGACAGCTACTGCCTGTGTGACAGGCTGTGGAACTGCAGTGGGCTATATTTGCCAGGAGAGCATCGTGTGCACACCTCGAGGGGCAGCTGCCCGGCACTTTGAAGAACATTAGCTCCCCTAATGAATCAGCAGGAAGAGGGACCTAAAAATACGACTCGGCTCTAGAAGGGCATCATCAAGCTGCTCAAGGAGCCAAGGTCAGGGAGCCCTGATGTGCCTTTCCAGCTCTGCTTGGGGTTATGATGATGCTCTGCTCAGATGCTCATCGCCTCTGAAAAGGTAGGATGTGCTAAGTGTCCTTTCAAACTTCTGCTGTCCTCTTGGATGTTAAACTGAAGGAGAAGACAGACCCTGACCCATGCTGTAGCCACCCTGATGTAAAGTCGAGCTCTCCCTCTGAGAGAGCTCTGGCTTTGTGTCAGGGTGTCCTGCATGGAATGGGTGTAAAGATTGGGGATGGCCTGGGCTGCATGTTTCTCACTTCTGTGTGAGGACATCAGCCATATAGAAGGCAAGTGATAAATGCATGTGTTTAAAGCCATGTGGATGTGGTGCTGAGGGATGTGGTTCAGTGGTAGTAGCTTAGCAGTACTGGTGGGATTGTGAGTGGTTGCACTTGATGAGCTCAAAGGTCTCTTCCAACCTCAGCAGTTGTACGATTTGGATTCAGTGGCTGTGCATCCTTGTCACATCCTCAGTAACCTCTTTGGTTCATGGCTTAACATTGCTCAGCAGCTTGTCCCACATGAGGGCCAGGCCACTGTACCAAAGGTGGCCCACATGGGCACGTGCAGCTCTAAGACCTGTCTGTTAAAACTACAGAGGGGTAGATTGCGTGGAGGGAGGCACTGAGTTAGTGACCTATCACAGCCAAGGTCAACCTTCCTCTCAGTAAGGTTTGCAGGGCCCTGCTACCAGTTCAAGTAATGTAACCCCAGGGACTGACTCTGCCCTAGCTGGAGCATCCATCACTTTCCTATGGCTTGGAAAAGCTTGGTCAGAAAGTGCTTTGTTGTTGCTATTTCAGTGTTTCTGAAGAGCAGTTCTCTCTCATGAATGTCAGGGTGGAGGTTACTTACAGGAGCAGCAGAGCTTCCCAGCTGCTACATCGAGTGTTAACAAAGCCTTGACTGGAGAATCCTGCTGAGCTGTGGGCTGAGGAGCAGCAGTGTCTTGTGAGCAGTGCAGGTGAAGGGCAGAGAGAAGAGAAGAGAAAAGGTCCATCAGTTCAGGAGCTGCCCCAGAATGCAGGCAGGTGCAGATGCCAGCACCATGTCCACATAGATCTCTGCAGACAGCAGGCACAAGCTGGGATCCTGCTCCTGATCTAAATCACTTCTGACAGATGCTGACAGTCCTGATGGGGAGGACAGACTCCTGGAGAAGGCCCCCATCCGTGCTGTGGGCCTGGGGCACTGGGTAGGGTCTGTGTTGCAGTCATGCATCGTCTCAGTCCCATCCTCAGCACAAATTTGGAGGCTTTGACAGAAACCACAGGAGGAAGCTCCTCTCATTGTGCTCTTCTGCTTGTCTGTGGGGTCTCTGTGCTCATTCTCCATCACTCCACGCCTGCAGCTGGACCCAGCTCTCTGTGGCTGCAAAACATGTTGAGGCTTCTGCCTGCAGGGTGGGGAGAAGGGCTGCAGGAAGCCCAGAGGAATGGTGAGCTTGTGCCTTCCCGCTGCAAGGACTGAGCTGACCCCAGCTCCATTTTCTGCTGCCCAACAGCAATAATGCTCCTGTAGAGGGGGTTGATGGGATGGGAAAGGGCAAGCTGGAGTAGAAGCCATGGAGTTTCATTCTCCTCTTTGCAGATACTATTCAAATAATCCATTCCAATCTCTGTAGCCCACACCCTGAGGGAGGATGTTTTCAGAGCAAGAGGACCACCAGCCATCTGCTTGAGAGGAGAAGTCCATGGGCAATCAGTTTGGGTGGCAGCCTGACCCTCAGACCAAGGCTGCTTCTATAGAAGATCTGGGGAGAGGGAGGGATTGTACAGGGGCATTGGTGCAGCCCCCTGTCCAGAGCAAAACCCATTCCAATCTGCTAGTAAGTATCCAGGCATTTAGGAAGGCTTGGACTCGCTGTGTTGTGTCCTGATTTGGTTCAGGACTAGCTCCCAACTGTTTTTATTCCAGCCAGCAAACTTGCTACAGGGTCTTCCAGAAGCAAGGGCACTTTGTATTTTGGGAGAGGGCATGCAAAGAGGGAATTGTGATGGGAAATGTTACTTTAATCTCTACAACTCCTTGGAAGGAGGTTGGAACCAGGTGGGTCTTGGTTTCTCCTCCCTAGTAAGAAATGATAGGGCAAGAGGAAATGTCCCCAGTTTTTACCAGGAGAGCTTTAGGTTGGACATTAGAAGAAACTTCTTCACTGAAAGGATTCTCCAACACTGGCAGAGGCTGCCCATTGAGGTGGTTGAATCCCCATGCCTCAAAGAGGCAGAGATGTGGTGCTGAGGGACGTGGTTTAGCACCAGCCTTGGTAGAGTAAGAGACTGGCTGGACTAGATGATCTTAAAGGGCTTTTCCAACCCAAATGATTCTATGATTCTGCGACAGGTTCTCAGTGGTGGGAGCATGCCTGCGGTCAGGAATCACACCTGTGCTGAGGTGATGGGACAAACCAGAGTTGCTGGGGCCAGCATTCTGGAATATACAAGAGCTGGGCCTGCAGCAAAATTACAGCTTGGCAAGAGTGCTCAGGAGTCCCTGCTGCTGCACACTTCAGCCTGAGGCAGTGCCACCTGATACAGGAACTAACTTTTTGTCTCCCCGGTTTATGCTGGGTGCTGTCATTGCACCAAGTTTCAGTGCAGCTCCTGTGTCAACTAAATGTCTTCAGGCATCCCTGATGAAATTGGATTTACTGGGATGACAAGTGTCCTTTTCATCTTGCACACAGCTGCTTGGGCTCCAGCACTGCCTCTTTAGTCCTTGGGCTCTGCCTGTGACAGGCAGGTCTCTACAGACCCCTGGTTTGCCCTGGGGCTGCCCAGGCTTGGGGAGCACTGCCTGGGTGCCTCTCTGAGTGTTAGAACTGAGGAGCAAGCTCAGGGAACATCCCAGCCTGGGATGCCATCTGGCTTCTAGTTCTGCAGATAACTCAGGTGGCCACAGACTGGTGGGTAGGTCCCTTGTCATCCTCTGTTCATGTCTAGTGAGTACAGGTAATAGATGCTGGATGTTGCAGGAAAATGCAGAACTGAAAATGATTCCCCTTCCTTCTCACTAACAAAACATTTTCTCCCCTGGGATTCTCTTGATTAATTGATCCAACAATTGACAAATCAAAGATGGGGATGCACAGAATTGAATAGAAACAGCTGAAAATAGCCTTCTGTACCATCTGATGCAGTCAGAGATGTCATCCAATGAAAGGACCACTGGAAAAGGGGGCCTGGAGCTGGAGGAGCCTTCATTAAGACATGGCAAGGGTGTTATTAAGCAAAAGAACATTGATTTTGTTTGAAAGATTTGGCCATCCATATTAAATATAATCTCAGTAATGTAATCTGGGTAGCTGCTTTAAATGTCAGCCTTGCTTGGCTACAGCTGCTTGCTGGGCTCGCTGCTCCACAGTGGAAATGGAAACGTCATTCTCCATCACCCTTTGTCCATTAGCAGCCAGCAAAGACCATGCTCACCCCGAGAGGAATTAGCATATGGGTGTCCTACAGGGAGTAAGTGTTTGCCAGGACGGGCTGTGTGTGAAGAAGATGTGTGACAGGAACAAAGCCAGCGGTCTGCAGAGGCAGAGCAGCCAGCACAGGGGCTGCTCCAGAGCCAGGAATCGCTTCAAACTCTGGGTGCTGGGGTGAGACATGAGCACCGGCCCAGATCCCCTGCTGCTCCTAGCACATCTGGCTCTGCTGCCTTCAGATCAATGGCTTTGGAAGCTGAAGCCCCTGTCTCATGTACAATACAGAAGCAGCAAATTGCTTTGGCTGCAAAAGAGCTCCAAGGTCATCAAATCCAACTAGCGACTGAAGGCCACCACAGTTATTAAACCATGGGCCATGTCCACAGGTTTCTGGAAGACTTCCAGGTGTGGTGACTCCACCACCTCCCCAGGCAGCCTGTTCCAACATTTGACCACTCTTGCAGGACAGCATTTTCTCCTGAGCTCCAACCTAAACCTCCCTGGCACAATTTCAGGCCATTTCCTCTCATGCCATCATAGAATGGACCAGGCTGGAAGAGATCTCCAAGCTCATCCAGTGCAACCTAGCACCCAGCCCTGTCCAGTCAACTAGACCATGGCACTGAGTGCCTCATGCAGGCTTCTGTTGAACACCTCCAGGGACAGCGATTCCACCACCCTCCTGGGCAGCCCATTCCAATGGCAGATCACTCTCTCTGTGAAGAACTTCTCCTAACATCACCTGGTAGGGAGAAGAGACCAAGCCCACCTCACCAAAACCTCCTTTCAGGGCATCAGAGACAGCAATGATTTCTCCCCTCAGCCTCCTCTTCTCCAGACTAAACAACCCCAGTTCCCTCAGCTGCTCCTCACCAGCCCTGTTCTCCAGACCCTTCACCAGCTGTGTTGCCCCTCTCTGTACACTCTCCAGCACCTCAATGTCATTATTGTAGTGAACAGCCCAAAACTGAACCCAGTACAAGGATGTGGCCTCACAAGTGCTGAGTGCAGAGCACTTCCCTGGTCCTGCTGGTCATGCGCCCCCAAAAAGAGGAGCTGAGGATAGCATCCCCTGGGGCACAGTGTGGGAAGGAGAAGAGGAGGTGGATCTTTCATGAACCTCATGACACCAAGATCTTAGAGAAGCTGGGGATAGCATGCCCTGGAGCACAGTGTGGGAAGGAGAAGAGGAGGTGGATCTTTCAGGAACCTCATGACACCAAGATCTTAGAGAAGCTGGGGATAGCATCCCCTGGAGCAGTGGGGGAAGGAGAAGAGAAGGTGGGGCACAGCGTGGGAAGAAGGAGAAAAGGTGGATCTTTGATGAAGACATGAAGCCAAAACCCACCTGCAGCACCACGAATGCAAGAAGTGCTCTCCTCATGTCAGATACGAACTGTGACCAAATCCATGCCTGTGTGTGTTTGAGCCTGAGGCACCTACTCTGTTCCTGTAGATCTCCACCGTACACTCTCTCTGGAAAGCCCTGGGATGGAGCAGCAGTATGCAGGTGGCAGTGCAAGCAAGGGGTGCCAGCAGACAGAAGGGACCATGGGCTCAGAAGTAGGTGGGAAGACGTCGTCAGGACCGTGGAGAGTCTCATCACAGTTGCTCCTGCACCCGTGGGCCCAGCAGGCAGGGATGTGGAGAGCAGGTGGCTGAGCACGTCGGTGGCACAGCTCTGCCAAGAGAGCACAACAACAGGCATCAAAACAATTTCCTTGCGAATCAGAAGTGGCCAGACACAGCTGAAGGCACTGAGCCACTTGACTGTAATGGAGTCAATTTTCTCCTTCAAAGTGCAGCACACAAACCTTTTTATAGCCATGCACCAGCAGAGCTATTTTTTTTCTCCCTGCCAGCTCTTGAAAGCCATTTGTGTGGCTCCCTCCCCAAGCCTTCGCCTGCTACCCTGCAGCTACTGTTCCATTGCTTGCATGAGCACTTGGGAGCTGGATGGAGAAGAAACAGAATATCAGTGCTTTGTTCTGGTATGGCTTTGGGGCTGGGAGAGAGTCCTATACTGGTGGGGGCTGGCTGGGAGATGGGGAGGAGGAGCAGCATGAGCAGCTGTGTGTGGCAAGCCTTGCTCTGTGTCCCTTCAGCTTGAGGACTTCTCTGTGCCTGACCTGTGGGCATGGGGCTGCAGCATGGATCACAGAATTATAGAATGGTTTGGGTTGGAAGGTACCTTAGAGATGATCTACTTCCAGCTCCCCCTGACATGGGCAGGGACACCTCTCACTCGACCAGATTGCTCAAAGCCTCATCCACCCTGGCCTTGAACACCTTTGAGGCAGGGGCATCTACAACTTCCCTGCACAGCCTGCTCCAATGTCTGGCCACCCTCACAGCAAAGAACTTCTTCCTAATGTCCAATCTACCCTGCTCTAGTTTTAAAAGAAGCAGCTTGGTCTTGGCACGAGGAGCAAAAAAGCAGGGGAATGCCCTGCTCCAGAGTGCTGGGGACAGAAAAAGCCTCATAGGGACCCAAGGGAAGAGCAGGCATGTTGGCAGAAGAAAGCTCTTTGGAGAGCTACTTAATGCATAGAAAACACCTCTGGTGCTGAGTTCTTCAGTGATCTGTTGCTAGAGGTATGTAGAGTTTTTGAATCCTCATGGGTTTACCCCAATTTTATTCTCCTCCTAATAGATCCTTTCAAGGGCTGGGCTGCTCTGACCAGCTTCTACATGGCCTGAGGTGGAGACACTTAAAGATCCTCCCTTAGGTCCACTGATTATTTTTTGCATTCTGCTGTGACTGTGAAACAAGAAGTGAGATAAAAACCATTATAAAGATCATCCAGAAGCCTTTTCTGGGTAAAGCCCACATCAGCCTAAAGCAACCAGGGTCTAAGTGCTGAGCTTGAAACAAGAGGGGGTTTTGCCCCACACCTTTCCTCACAGTGACAGCAGAGTGGGAGCAGTGTCACCTTTCCCTATGGAAAAGGGCAGGGCTAGCACAATAGTGGCTCCTCCGTGGTTGAACTGCCCCTGGATCAAACACAGATCTTGACAGAAAGGGTTCTCAGGTATTGGAACAGGCTGCCCAGGGAGGTAGTGGAGTCATCATCCCCAGAGCTGTTTAAAAGATGCATGGATGCAGTGCTGAGGGACATGGTCTAGTGGTAGGTAAGCATGGTCAGAGCTCTAGGTGAACAGTTGGACTTGATGATCTCACAGGTCTCTTCCAGCCTCATCATTCTATAATTTGGGACATGGATGAGGCCCAAATATTTGTCCCCTGCTTGCAGTCAGTCCTAGGGGACGTCTGATGGAAACACAAACACAACCTCCCTCCGGTGGAAAGGGAAGAAGAAAACAGAAAGAAAATAGATTTGTGCTTTTTGGGTGAGTCTGGTGGGGTTTTGAAAAGCCACAGAACACAAAAGGGGGGAAATGTAGATGGAAAACAAACTGCAGAGGCTTTTGTGTGACGCCAGCAATTTTCCTTCCCTTGGCTGAGCCAGAGGCTGCAGGAATGTGTGGTGTTACCATTTGCTCCTTCAAACGGCTGAGTCAGACACGGAGGACAGGGTTTTGTCATTCCTCCCTCAGACCAAATGGGTGTGGAAAGTGGGAAGGAGAAGAAAGAGGGAAGAAATAATAATTGCATTGGGCTTCAGGTAGGATGTTGGTAGCAGTTGTTAGATGGCACGTAAAGGTTATTTTTAAAGCCAAGCCCTGGGTGCTGCTCCAAGCATGAGCAGACTGGCAAATGAGCTGAAGTTTTCCATTTCCTTAATGTTGTTCCTATGGATGTGTTTACCACAGGGGCAGGAGTGGTTCCAGACTTAAATTTCAGAATCACAGAAGTAATGTTAGAGGTTGGAAAGGACCTTCAGAAATCATCAAGGCCAAGCCCCCTGCCAAAGCAGGGGCACCCAGGGCAGGTGACACAGCAACACATGCAGGTGGGTTTTGAAAGTCTCTAGAAAAGAAGACTCCACAACCTCTCTGAGCAGTCTGTTCTAGTGCTCTGTCACCATCACCATGAAGTGTCTCCTCATGTTGAGGTGGAACCTCCTGTGTTCCAGCTTGTACCCACTGTTCCTTGTCTTGTCCCTTGGCACCACCAAAAAGAGCCTGGCACCTTCATCCTAACGCCTACTTCTCAGATATTTATAGACACTGATAAGGTCCCCTCTCAGCTTTCTCTTCTCCAGACTAACCAGCCCCAGGTCTCTCAGCCTCTTTTCACAAGTCCCCCAGTCCAGTCCCTGAAACATCCTCACAGCTCTCCACTGGATTCTCTCCAGCAGGTCCCTGTCTCTCTTGAACTGGGGAGCCCAAAACTGGGCACAGTACTCTGCATGTGATCTCACCAGGGCAGAGCAGAGTGAGAGAAGAACCTCCCTATAGCTGCTGGACACACTCTTCTTAACCCCAGGATACCACTGGGCTCTTGGCCACAAGGGCACATTGCTGGCTCATGCAGAACTTGCTGTCCACTAGGACCCCAAGGTCCTCTGCATGTAGCTGCTTTCTAGCAGGACAGTCCTTAGTCTGCACTGGTGCCTGCTGTTACTCTCCCCAGGTGCAGGACTCTACACTTGTCCCTATTGTACTTCATGATTTACCCAGCCCTCCAGCCTGTCCAGATCTTGTTGGATGGCAGCACAGCCTGACAGGCTGCCAGCCACCCCACTCCAGTGTCATACCAAAACAGGGAAAGGCAGAAGAAGAAGAAATGTTTTGCTGGGCACAAAGGTGAAATACTGAGCAACAGTGGGAGTTGGCATTTCAGTGCCAGGTCACCTTGCCCCAGTATGAGAGCAACAACGAATAGGACTGGGATTTGGAGTAGCCTATGTACTGCTTCCATTCTCAGCACTTCAGCTTTTCAACCCTGGAGAAGATATTATTTGCAGAAGGAAATGTCCCTGGCATTGTTCGGTGTTGGCCTAAAAGCCACTGTGATGATTCCCAATGACTTTGCAGCCATTCCTGGAGCAGGCAGCACCCTGGAAGCAGCTGGAGTGGACAGGCAGGAGGCTGGCAGGGTTTCTGGACCAATCATAGACTGGTTCAAGTTGGAAAGGACCTTAAAGAGCATCTAGTTATGGTTCCACTGCCATGGGCAAGGTCTCCTCCTACCAGACCAGGTTGCTCAAGGCCTCATGGAACAGGTTGCTCTGGGCTGTGGTTGAGGCCTCATCCCTGGAGACATTCCAGATCAGATTTGCTGTGGCCCTGGGCAGCCTGATCTGGTTGGAAGTGTCTCTACTGAGTGCAGGGAGTGTTGGCCAAGATGCCCTTTGAGGGTTCTTTCCAACCAGATGCAGACTGTGAGGAGGGCACTGTCTGCTGGTACAGAAGAGGTTGCCCATCTGTACATTGTCCCTGGCTGTGGCCACAGATAGCAGATGTGGGGGGAATTTGAGGAACACCAGGGGCAAATGCTGATCCACAAAGAGTTAAGAGGAAAAGGCTAAAGGCATCTCTGAGGCTTTGCAGCTCCCTGTCTGTGGTGATGTGATGCTCTTACTCCATCCCACATTTTCCTGTCCTGCTATGTGCACGCTGACAACCTGCTGCACCCGTTTGAGCTGTGCACTGAATGATGATGAAGTGACATCGTCATGGCAACACGTGTGGATTTCCTGGTTGCTCAGCAACCTGATGTGGGCTGATGTAAGACCTCTGCTTCTTTCCTCCGCTGGCTGCCCTCCTTTGATGTGTCTGTGAGATTTGGGGTTGGTTAGTTGGGGTTCCTTCGTCGGTTGGATGTGCTGTGACATCAGCGTGATGAGCATCTTGTTCCGTGTGTGCAGAGAGGGAAAGAGAGATTATCTCCTCTGAGAGCCCTCAGAGATGTTCTTGCTTAGGGGCACTAATGTACACAGCTCATTTCTAGAGGCTTGGTAGTACTTAATCTTGTGTTTGTTGCAGCTGCTTTGGGTAACAGAGACTGGAGGAGACAGGAAAATGCCTCCAAGTGATTTTTGTCTCAAGCTCTCCCTGTTGATTTCTGCGTTAGTCTTGTCAAAGTCACAGTATCTTTGTGCACAGGGCAGCTGTAAACAGGCCAGATTTATTCACAGCACCACAGCCCAGTGCTGCAGGGAAGGCTGCAGGCCTGATCTGGGTGCAGACTGGGTAGCTGCAGAGCTGTCTCATGAGTCACCTGCAGTATGGTGACACTAAACCCCTACAATCACATTGAATCTCTGTGCGCCACATGAACTGATGAAAGGCTGCAGCGTCCCTTCCTGCTTAAGGGTGTGTTTCTTCTAGTGAAGGAGAAAAAGGTCTTTGCAGTGATGGCTGTGGCTTCAGTCTCTGCTGATGGCCAAAGGGACAGCATCTGTGGCTCTCAGAGCACCTCTGCTAACTGTCTGCTAGTTCACTGGCAATGGTTCATAGAATGGTTTGGGTTGGAAGGGACCTTAAACATCATCTCATGCCAACCCCCCTTCATCCAACCTGGCCTTGAACACTCCCAGGGGGAAGGCATCCACAGCCTCCCTGGGCAACCTGTTCCAGTGACTCCCCACCCTCTCTGGAAAGAATTTCTTCCTAATCTTCAGCCTAAATCTGCCTTAAGCTTCAATCCATTGCCCTTCATCCTATCACTACAAGCCTTTGTAAGAAGTCCCTCCCCAGCTTTCTTGTAGACCCCATTCAGGTAGCAGAAAGAATGATTTCTCAGACTTGATGCTGCAGGCAGCTCACAAGAGCTTTATGGTTTAGTTTCTTTCCCAACCCATCAGTCTCTCTCTCTTATTCCCTTTCTCTTCTATTTGGCAAGTAGAGGACCTCCTAGAGAGCTTCTGTCACTCATCTCATGGCCAGTCGAGCCCTGACCCTTGACATTACCTCTGCATTACCCAGATCATTACAGATTCACAGACAGGCTGGAAGGGGCCCTCCAGGGTCATCTTGTCCAAGTCCCATGTGCTCAGCGGGGATAGCTGCAACTAGATCAGGCTGCCCAGGAACACCTCAACTCTGATCTTGAATGTCTCCAAGAACAACCACATCCCCGGGCAACCTGTTCCAGTATTTCACCACTCTCATTGTACAGAACTTCCTCCTGATGTCCAACCTAAATCTCCTTTGCTCCAGTTTCAAACCACTGCCCCTTATCCTGTCACCTTCTGAGCAATCCCTCCTCAGCCTAGGGAAAAATCCCACATTTCCCTAAGGCTGCAATTTCCAGTGCCACAGTGAAAGATGAGCAGAGGCAGCCCCGGGATGGGAGCCTTGCTCAGAAATGCCCCTTGGACTCTCCTCTGCTGCTTTCCCCATGACTTGTTGGTAAGAGCTGAGGTTGGCATGGGCTGCTGGGCATTGCAAGTCACAGGGTCCCTGCTGTACTTCCCAGCTGGATCCTGCAGAGGAGCAAACCAAGGACAAGCAGCCACGAAGCCACTGAAGCAAAGCATGTCCATGGGAGCTGCGGCCTCCAGGAAAACACAGCTGGGGCTGGGGAAACAGGGCATGACTGAAGTGGCTACAGGCACTTGGCAGCCTTTTGACTCCAAGCAAAAATGTTCTGTAATGCTCATAGGAAAGAGAAAGGCATTCCACAGAAACAGGACAGTGAGAAAATCATCTGGACTGCAGCTGAGCAGTGAGCCTGTATGGGGAGTGCCTGTGCCCTTCTGGGCTGAACTGCTTCCTGCAGACACCCTGGCACAGGTGACAGCAAGATCTCCAGGCAGCCCAGTCCAGCAGTTCCTTACTGCTGCAAAGACTTGTCTAATATCAGCTCAAATGTTTCTCTCTTCCTCTTTAACCTGCACAGCCCCAGCTCAACCTGTCTTTTCTCTCAGCTCGTTTGGTGAAGCCTGTGCTTGTTCTTTCTGTGGCTGCTGGCAGCTGCTCCCTAGGCACAGAATCAGACTGGTCTGGGTTGGAAGGGACCTCCAAACGTCATCTACTTCAGTCAGCAGGGACATCCTCAACTAGATCAGGTTGCCCAGAGCCTTGTCAAGCCTCACCTTGAATATCTCCAGAGATGGGGCCCCAACCATCTCCCTGGGCAACCTGTTCCAGTGTTTCACCACCCTCATGGTGCAGAACTTGTTCCTAACATCCAATCTAAGTCTGCTCTTCTCTCATTTCAAACCATTGTCCCTTGTCCTATCCCCATAGGCCTTTGTAAACAGGCTCTCTGCAGCCTTCTTGTAGCCCTCTTCAGATACTGGAAAGCTGCTATTAGGTCTCCCTGGAGCTGTCTCCAGGCTGAACAACCCCAGCTCCCTCAGACCATCATTGCAGCAGAGGTGCTCCAAACTCTGCTCTTTCTTGTGGCCTTCCTCTGGACCTGCTCCATCAGGTCCATGTCCTTCCCGTACTGAGGACTCCAGAGCTGGATGCAGTACTCCAGGGGAGCTCTCAGCAGAGCAAAGTGGCAGAATCACCTCTTTGGATCTGCTGGCAGCACATCTTTTGATGCACCCTCCTCCTGAGGCAGAGGCTCACTGAGGTGGCTTTTTGGCTGTTGCCAGGGCCAGGTCATGTTGGAGAAAAGAAGACAAATGGAAAAGATTACATAAAAGTCAAAACCCAGGAGTGAGGACAAGTGGTAGCAATTTGCCTCCCAAGTTGCTCATTCCAAGCATGCTTGACTGCTGCCTTTGCATAACGTGCAGGGCTATATTTGTCCGTGGGACAGAGAGAGAACAAATAGTTTTCCATTGATGTCATTCTTGCTCACTTTTTCCTCTAAGAAAATCGATGTCTTCTCCAGCCCTTTCCATTCCCTTGCCCTCCACATTGCTCACTCATAGCCTTGCCTCTGCCGAGATGTGGTGTGCTGCATTCCTCTCACTGCTGATGGTTGGGATCTTCTTGAGCCTCTAAATCTCACACCTCCTTGCAACTTCTATGGGCTGTTCCTCCAACAAGCAGCTTCTTTTCTCTCTCAAACCTTCTTATTCCTCTGTCCTCTCCCTTTCAAATGGAAGAGGCACCTGTGTGGTGGTGCAAGTCACTAGGTTGGTCTGATGCCTCTTTTCTTCCTGTTCCTGGTTCCTCTAATGATGTTTGCAAGTCCATTAACTAAACCTCTTGGAGGGACTGCCACGTTGACCCCAGGCCTGCTCTGCACTCAGAGGGCTGAGAGCAGCAACTCTAAAGGTCGTTTGGATGTGGTGCTTGGAGATATGGTTTAGGGTGCACCTCACAGAGCAGGGATATTGGTTGGACTTGGTGATCCTGAGGGGCTTTTCCAACCTGGATGTTTCTGTGATTCATGGCAAAGAGCAGAGCAGTCTGCTCCTCCACAGACTGTGGAAGAAAGTCAGTACCCAGACCAGTTAGAGCCTGACCTAAGCAGAAGCTGTAGGTGAGGAACAAGCCCAAACTCTGCCTCACCAGCAGCTGGAGTGCAGCAGCCCTGCCACCCTGAGCTCACCCTGCCTGTCCCCACTGGCTCTAGTTGAAGGCAGAGCATTAAGGAAATGTGTCCACCCCTGTCTTTGGCAACCCAGAGCCAGGAATCAGTCTCACCTTCTCACTTCCAAAACCCACTCAGAGGTCAAAGACATTTTGCCTTCTCTTAGTAAGCTTTTGGCTCTGCAAGCCTCAGTGTGTGCGCAGTGCCGCCGACTCGCAGGCTTTTCTCCTGGAAAAAGGATGTTTGGAATTGAAAGCTGAGCATCTCATGGCATTCCTTCACTTGGATCACCAGGCCAAGGCCACAGAAAGTGATGGATCAGGCCAGCTAAAAGGGCTACTGGCGCAGTCTCCTTTCTCCCACAGCAGGCACCCTGGGAAGGGTATAATGTCAGGGACCAGATTCATCATGCACTGAAGGAGATGCCTTTGAGCATGGTACCCCTCAGCTGATTCCTTTCCTACTGCTTTTGAACACCACCAGGGTTTGGCAGCCCCAGTGTCCCACAGAGGTGAGCCCTACCATCTCCAGGCTGTGTAAAGCTTGCACAAACCAGCAGATGATTTCTTTGCTGCTCCTGGCTCATGTAACAGAGCACCTCCAGTCCACGTCGGTGTAGTCACCTCTTTGCCAGGCTAAGATATCTTCGTCTATTTAACAGTTCCTCAGTCAGAAGCTGCCCAGAAAGCTTTTATTGCCTTTGGTGCTTTTCTCTGTCCAATTTCTTTCTTCTGTGGGTGGAAGAAGGTAGGTGCAGCACCGGAAGGGCAACTCAGGTGCTGCCAGTGTCAGCCAGGTGCCTTTGTTTGTGCAGAAGAACCTATTTTGCAAGAGTTTAACATCCCCAGAGCAAGCTGTGGTAGCATGTCTCACCTACAAGATGCTGCATGTACTTTGGTCTCCTGGTTGAAAGTGGCGAGCTGGCTGGGAGAGACAGTGAGTGGTGGTCTGGAGACCAGTCCGCAGGTCAAGTCTGCCATCTGCAGCTCACGCCTGAAACTGCGGGAAGCGCTTCCGATGCTGAGGGGACTGGAGCGTCTCTCTGGCAAAGAAAGGCTGAGGGGCTTGGGGCTTCTTAGCCTGGAGAAGAAAAGGCTGTGAGGGGAGCTTATCAATGTGTATCAATACTTCAAGGGTGGGTGTCAGGAGGATGGGACCAGTCATTTTTCAGTGGTGCCCAGTGACAGAGCAAGGTATAACAGGCACACACGTGGACAGAAGTTGTTCTACCTAAAGATGAAGAGCAACTTCTGCATGTTGATGGTGGCAAAGCACAGGAACTGGCTGCCCAGACAGTGGTAGAGGGTGCATGTCTGGAGTCATCCAAAGCCTGCCTGGACATGCTCTAGAGAAGCTATGGGAAAAGAGTGGCTAGATTTGGCTAACCTCAGAGCTCCCTTCCAACCCCTGTCTTCTGTGGCTCTGTCCCACAGGCAAGGTCAGAGTCAGAGATAGACAAACAACCTGTCACTGAAATACTGTTCTCAGGTGAGGTTTCTGTGTTTAAACTTTCCAGAGGTGAGGACAGAAGAAGCAGGGCTTTAAGAGAGATGCTAAAGCCTTTCCTCTAATAATTAGGGAGCTAAACCACAAGTCTCAAATGACAAATGAAGATGTTAGTCTCAGGAGGATGTCACCATATGGAGGTTGGACTAGATTTTTGAAGATCTCTTCCTAAGTCCCTGACATTTGGTGACACCAGCAGTGCTTGGGGCTTATAGCTGGGCTGCTTCTCAGGAGCCCTTATCCACTCTCTCTGTTTCACAGGAGAACAAAAAGTGTGTTCAGGTATTTATGCCCAGGGAACTCTGGCTTGCCAAAACTCTGCACACCTTCATTATTTTTGCAGGCAAAAGTAGATGTTGGAAAGCATTTGTCTGAGTTTCTAAACCCCCCACACACATCAAGCAGCTTGCTAAGAGGACACCGTGATGGAGTTGTGACTGTCTCTGACACTGTGTGGCACCAAACCATATGGTCATAGAACTCTTTTGGTTGGAAAAGACCTCTGTGCTAGTTTGAGCCTAGCTGGGATACTTTAGTGAGAGGAATTAGATTATAGGCTGTGAAAAAGAAACAGTGGTGATGGCTGCTTCACCCATAGGCTTGCTGAGATGGATTAAAAACAAGAACACAAACATAGATACCAGAGTTGCTCTCTGGCTCTGTCTGCATACACTTCTCTCTCTAACCTGCTGTCTAACTAATCCCTCTGCTTCCTAACCCCCCTGGCTGATTCTCCAAACTCACCTTGAATGTTGTAGATGCCCCTCCCTGGAGGTGTTCAAGGCCAGGTTGGAAGAGGCCTTGAGCAACCTGGGCTAGTAGAAGGGCTTGCAGACAGGCTCAGTCCCAGCCCATGCACACCCAGCTACATGCTCCCTGGGGCCTCTTTCTTTACCCCAGCTACGCTGTGGTTGTCCTCCTGCCCTATCAACATCCAGGGAGCATTTCTGATGTCTCATTTTGGGAAAGATAAGTTATGGCAACCCTTCTCCAGGCCTGAGACAGCAGTTTGAAGTGCTGAGTGTTACAAACACCATTTAGAAGCCCAAAATTCCCCTGGGCTGCCTTTGATGGGAAATCAGATAGCAGATGAAGGTAGTGGACCACTGGAACAGGTTGCCCAGGGAGATGGTTGGGACCCCATCCATTCAAAGTGAGGCTCAACAGGGTGCCAGGCAACCTGATCTAGTTGAGGATGTCCCTGCTAACTGCAGAGGAAGTTGGACTAGCTGACCTTTGGAGTTGTCTTCCAACCCAGCCCATTCTGTGCCTAAGAGGCAGCCTCCAGCAGCCACAGAAAGAACAAGTCTTCACCAAATGAGCTGAGAGAAAAGACAGGTTGAGCTGGGGCTGTGCAGGTTAAAGGGGAAGGGAGAAACATTTGAGATGGATAATTAGAAAGGTCTTTGCAGCAGTAAGGAACTGCTGGACTGGGCTGCCTGGAGGTCTTGCTGTCACCTGTGTCAGGGTGTCTGCAGGAAGCAGTTCAGCCAGAAAGGCACAGGCACTCCCCATATAGGCTCACTGCTCAGCTGCAGACCAGATGATTTTCTTCTCACAGATTCTGTGTTGTGAGAGAGTTCTGCTCCACCAGATTGCTCATTTCCTGAGAGCAGGCTAGAAAATTACTTGCAGTCTGCTCAGTTGATCCACAGAGCCTGTGTTCTGTCACCTAAGAGTGTGCTACTGAAGAGCAAGTGCCCTTCATGTGGCCAATAATATTCCCTCTTTCCATTTCAGCACAAATCTGGGGAATGCTTCAGGAGATGCTTTCCCCTCTTTCTTAAATGCATAGCCTGGAACACATGGCCTACAAGGAACATCTGAGGGAGCTGGGGTTGTTCAGTGTGGAGAAGAGGAGGCTGAGAGGAGACCTCATTGCTCTCTCATTGAAGGGAGGTTGGAGTAAGCAGGGGTCTGGCATCTTCTCCTTGGTGGCAGCAACAGGAACAGAGGAAATGGTTTCAGGCTGCAGCAGGGGAGGTTCAGGCTGGATGTCAGGAAATATTCCTCCAATGAAAGGATTCTTAAACATTGAAGTGATCTGCTCAGGGCAGTGCTGGAGCCACCATCCCTGGAGGTGTGCAAGCAGTGAGTGGACATGGCGCTTAGGGACATGGATAAATGTTAACCCTTCAGTGCTGGGTTGAGGGTTGAACTGGGTGGTCTTGGAGGTCTCTTCCAAATGGATGTTTTCTGTGATCCTATAACGACATCACTCTGCTCACACAACAGTCTTTTATCTTGCACAGCCAGCCTGGGCACAGAGGTGTTTCTGGGGCAGCTTTGCATCTGATGATGGGTGGCATCACATTTAATGTGTGTGTCTATGTTTAGTCCTTATCTGGGGCTGAACTGCAGCAGTTGCTCTGTCACCCAATGGCTCTTCTCTCCAACAGAGAAGGGGATCAGGAAAAGAAGAGGAGACTCACAGGGTGGAATGAGAATGGATTTAAAGAGACAGCCAAATGAAACACCAAGATCAACAGAAGAGTGCTAAAGTTATACTCACCCCAGCAAATGTGCAGCAGCCACACCAAACAGGTCAGTCCTGAAGGGCAGGAGACAGAAGAGGATCGTGGTGAGGAGCAGGCTCTGGTAGAAGGCTCCCTCCTCCTCAGCAGACTCTCTTTTTACACTGGTTGTGATGCTCATGGGGTGAGACACACCTGCAGCTAATTCCAGTCAGTTGTGCTGCTGACTTAGAGCTGCTGATGGCCTGCAGCCCATGGCTGGCCTGGGAGTCTGTCCCAGCAACACCAGGACAGCATGGCAGATGAAGCAAGGGGAGAGTGCTTCTTAGACTGGCAAGCTTCAGGTATTGTATAGTCAGCATCACTTCACGTGGACCACTTTGTGTCTCAGGGAAGGGACACAGGCTGTTTCCCTCCAGCCTCAAGCAGCAAGGGATTTCCTCCAGGTGCCAGAATGAGGCTTCTTCCCGTGGACATTTAGAGAAGGAGAGCAAGGGAAGGAGCTTGGATTTAAGGCTTGCAACACTTCAGCCTTAAGGGGTGAACGGGCTTTCCAAGAGCTCCATGAAGAGCAGGTTTCTGCCTGCTAAGTTCTGCCAGCAGCAGGCAAGCAGTGAGGCAGGAGCTCAGGCCAAGGAGCCTCTAGATGTCACTGCCATGCAGCAGAAGTAGACCCCAGTGCCACACTGGAACAGGCACATCCAACCAGAGCGGGAGGCAGACACCCAGGGAGGCAACGCAACTGTTGGGGCATCCCACTCCTCCTGCAGAGGTGCAGCTGTGGCAGGGCAGGACCAGGCACGGCTGCTGCTGCTGCCAGGAAGAGCAGGGTAATGTATTCCAAGTAAGGAACTGCCAGGCAAGAGAAAAAAGTTCGAGTTCTAGCCCTGCAGCAAAGAGATCCTAAAGACAAGGGCTAAGGCTGAGCATGGCAGTGCTAAATACAGCTGGTACCCACCCCCCCAAAGAGAAATGGTCCCAACACCTTCCTGTGCTCCTGCTGAGCTACCTAAAGACAGGGCAGGGGCACTCTTGATGGGCTTTACAGCTGCCTCCCTGGCTTTGGGGTACTGGGAGAAGGGCAGGTATCTCCCTTGAGAAAGGGTCAGCATCTCACTGAGGGCAGGAGCAGGAGCTGAGCGTTCCCAGGTTTGCAGGCATCTTTCCCTCAGTCCCTTAGTGAGTGTCTCTTCAACTTCTAAAAGCAGATTCTCTTAGGACTTTTCAAACTTGTGCCCCTGAGGACTAAAACCCATTTCTCCTCAAAAAAAGGTATCAAAGGTATTGTTACAACTGCCTGAATCTCACAGAGCTTTCACAAACACCAGAACCCTTGCAGGGTTTGCATTAATATTTTAGGGCTGCCAAACACAGCTGAAGAAGCTCCACAGGAGATTTTAACACCACAGAATCACAGAAGCTCAGGTGGGAAAAGACCCTCAGGATCACCAAGTCCAACCAATATTCCTGCTCTAGAAGGTGCACCCTAAACCATATCCCCAAGCACCACATCCCACAGGGAGGTTTGGAGGGTTTTTTATCTGCCAGCAGGAGGTTTGAAGGTTTTTCCTAGTCCAGGCCAGAAGTCAGACTCAGATGTGGAATCTGGGGGCAGATTTTTAATCCTGTGTGAAAAGGGAACCAAGTTTAGGATGAAGGCAAAGCAGTTTAAATGCAGGGAAAGCCTGTGCAATCCAGCTGGTGTTAGCCAAGCCCAGGTCAGACACTGAAGAGATTTTGAGGATGGCCTGGGGCTTCTGCTTCCAAGCCAGCCTTTGACCCCTTGCTAGGGCAGGATTTTCAGCACTGCCCACCTCTGTGGTGTGTGAGTGAGGGGAAGAACTTTCCAAATAATCACACACAGAAACATCCAGGTTGGAAAAGCTCCCCCAGGACACACCAATATCCCTGCTCTACAAGGTGCACCCTAAAACACATCCAAACGACTTTCAAACACTCCCAGGGTTGGTGACTCAACCACCTCCCTGGGCAGCTCATTCCAATGCCTGATCACTCTTGGTGGGAAAAAAATCTTCCTCATGTCCAGTCTAAACCTACCCAGTCTCAGCTTGAGGCCATTCCCTCTTGTTCTATCACTAATCACCTGTGATAAGAGACCAGCACCAACCTCTCCACAATGTCCTTTCAGGTAGCCATAGACAGCAATGAGGTCTCCCCTCAGCCTCCTCTTTTTCACACTAACCAGCCCCAGCTCCTTCAGTCTCTTCATCAGATTTATTCTCCAGTCCCTTCTCCAGCTTCATTGCCCTCTGCACTCACTCCAGCACCGCCACATCTCTTTTGTATTGAGGTGCCCAAAAGTGGGCACAATACTCGAGGTGTAGCCTCTCCAGTTCTGAGTCCCAGGGGACAATCACCTCCCTACCCCTGCCAGCCATAAACAGGGACACCATCCCCATTCAGCTGGCCTTCACAGCTCAATCACAGGAAGATGGGCTGCAGAAGTTTTCCTTCTCTGTCCAGCACCTCACTGCTCTGAGCTGCTTTTGTTCTGAGCATTGGTCTCCGTGGTTGTGAAATGCATTACAGCTTCTGGTTGCTGTTGGAAAGAAAAGTCACTGCTCTATTATGGCCAAATCATTCTTTTTCTCCCTATTGACCCAATTTTTGTTTGGCTCTTTTTATTTCTTTGGGTTTTTTTTTTTCCCTCAGGCTACCAGACACCCTTGACTTTGCTTGTGGGATGGTTAATCAACAAGTCTGTCACAATGATGGATTCCTCCTGAATTGTTGCTTAATTAGCTTGCTTGGAAGTATAAATCAAGCGGAATACCAATTCCTCCAGTGCTGCAGACAGGCAGCCCACCTCAGCCTGACAGCAGTGACTTATTACTCCCTGCCTCAGCACAGGGCCAGCAGGCAGGCACCAGACCACAGACCCAAGAGGGATGGAGGTTGGTCCCTGAAAAGTGCTGGAGGGTGCAGATGGAAGCAAAGTGGGCTCTGGCCAGCAGCGTCTGCAGGGGTGACCAACTGTGAGGCCTCTGCATGTGGGCATGCACATACCCCCTGGGTGAAAAGAGCCAGCATGGGCTCACAGAATGCTAGGGGTTGGAAGGGACCTCTGGAGATATCCAATCCAACCCCTCTGCCAGAGCAGGATCAGCTAGGGCAGGCCACATAACAACACATCCAGGCAGGTTCTGTGAGTCCTCCAGAGAAGGAGACTCCACAAGCTCTCTGGGCAGCCTGCTCCAGGACTCCAGCACTCTCACAGTAAAGAAGTTTCTCCTCATGTTGAGGTGGAACTTCCTGTGCTCCAGCTTGTACCCACTGCCCCTTGTCCTATCCCAGGGCACCACTGGAAAGAGCCTGGTGCCCCCTTCTCGACAGCCACCCTTCAGGTATTTATAAACATTGCTAACATCTCTCAGCCTTCTCTCCTCCAGGTTAACCAGCCCCAGGGATCTCAGCCTTTCCTCACCAGAGGGATGTTCCAGTCCCTCCAAGGTCTTGTATCCCTTCCCCAGCATTTGTCCACAAGGAGACAGCTTCCATACCAGCAGTGTTTCTCACCTGGGAAGTCTGATATCTCCTGCAAGCTTTTTAATGGAGAAGAAACACTTCATTCTGCAGCCAAGCCAAGTTATTAGAGACAAGGATCTTTATCTAAGGACAAGCAGGGCTGCCTTCCACTGAAAAGCAATTATGCATCATAAAGGAAGGGAAAGTCATCACTGTCTGCACATTGAGAGTGTTAAGGCTGATCTTGATGAGCTGATCTTAAAAGCTTTGTCTGTTCAGAGAGGAGGCTTTCACACCACAATACTCTATTCAGACCTTTTTGATTCTCTTGTGTTGGGGGCCTCAGGGCTGGACACAGTAATCCTGGTGAGGCCTCACCAAAGCAGAGGGCAGAATCCCCTCTCTCATGCTGCTGGGCTGCAAGCACCCATTGCTGGCTCATGTCCAGCTTCTCAACCATCAGCACCCTCAAATCCTTCTCTACGAGGCTGCTTTCTATCACCTCATCCCCCAGCCTGAGTTGATGTTGAGGGTTGCCTCGACCTAGGTGCCAGACCTTGCACTTTGCTTCATTTAACCTTATGAGATTCTCCTCAACCCACCTCTCCAACCTGTCCAGGTCCTTCTGGATGGCTCCCATCCTTCAGTCTTATCACCATTCATCCTGGTGTTATCTGCAAACTTGCTGATGGTGTCTCAATCTCATTGTATCATTGATGAATATATTCAACAGCAACTCTACCCCTGCCTAAACCAGCACTCTACGTGACAGACACTCCTTCCACACGACCTTCCCCTGATTCTGTCCTTAATTGCAATAGAAATCACAGAATCAAAAAATGTTGTGGGTTGGAAAGGACCTCTCAAGACCATTGAGTCCAACCCACCTGCCAGAGCAGGGTCACCTAGGGCAGGTCACACAGGAACACACCCAGGTGGGGTCACGGAGCTATTTCTGTCTTCTCTGCACTAAGTGGTAGAACTAACCATGCTATTTACAGAAATGAGTAAAGGTAACAGCACTTCCAGTTTGCCCAGACCATTAAGTGCAATCAGCTTGCCCACTAATGTCTCCTAATATCTCTTCTCTCTCCAGAGCAACTCCAGTTTGACAGAAAAAGACTCTGCATCTCAGCATCAACTGTGCGCGAATGTCCGTGGCAAACCTGGCTTTTCAAGAGCCCTATGGAAGCCTCTTCTGTGAGAAGGCTTTGGGCT
Organism: Pogoniulus pusillus; assembly: GCF_015220805.1. NCBI lineage: Eukaryota > Metazoa > Chordata > Aves > Piciformes > Lybiidae > Pogoniulus > Pogoniulus pusillus. The sequence goes on along the minus strand of NC_087288.1, from coordinate 8,437,897 downwards.
GGGTCATGTTGAGGACCAGAAAAGCCACCTAAAACAGATGTAAAGAGACTCACTCAAAACACAGGCAGCCTGAAGTCTGTCTTTACAATCATAGAATGGCCTAGGCTGGGAGAGACCTTAGAGATCGTCTAATCCATAGGCAGGGCTGCCTCTCAGCTGGACCAGGTTACTCAAGGCCTTGAACATCTCCAGGGAGCAGGCATCCACAACCTCTCACTAATGAGAATGGCTCTCCAAGAGAATTTCTTCAACATGCCAAGTGTGTTGTCCCCACATCACTCATGGCTTGTTAGGCTCCAGCTTAGAGAGTCTCAGTCCTCTGTGATGGCTGCTCAGCTTTCAGCTGCAAGTGGCTGCTCAGTTGTTCAAGTGAACAGCTTATGAACACCCCACAGGCACAATTCCACTCCAACCCAGTCACTGAAAGTTATGATTCTGTATTTGCAGAACTTCTGATCAGTTTATGAATGATTCATGGAAGGAGAAGCCTAAACAGACTATGAATATCATTTGCAAGCAATAACTGAACCAGTTTCATCCCCCAGAGTGAGGTCCTTCTAGTCTCATCTGTACCTCATGATAGCCTGCAGAGCAAGCGATGGGTGCTGTGTTGTGAGTGATCATAGAATCACAGCATGGGCACGGTTGGAAGAGACCTCAAGGATCATCTAGTGGTGGTCACTCTGGCTAGTGAGCTTACCTTGTGCACTGGCAGAGGCTCAGCACCCTGCCCAGTGAGCTGCAACCAGCCTCAGCACCCACCAGGGCACACGCAGTCACTGTTTGCTTACACTGTGCTCCCTGGGCAGTGCCACCTTACAGCTGGAGCTGCAAAGCACACTTGTCAGCGTTGGATTTGTCCTGGACTATGAAGCCAAGCTGGAGAAAACTTTAATTGGCCACATCTGGAGTACTGTGAAAAAACTTCAATTGGCTGCATCTGGAGTACTGTCTCCAGTTCTAGGCCACATCGTTCAAGAGGGACATAGAGCTGCTTGAGAGAGTCTAGTGCAGAGCCACAAAGATGATGAAGGAAAGGAAACATCTCTCTTATGAGGAGAGCCTGAGGGAACTGGGGCTCTGCTGCGTGGAGGAGACTGAGAGGTGACCTCAGCAATGGTTATAGAGATGCACAGAGTGAGTGCCAGGAAGATGGGGCCAGGCTCTGCTGGGTGATGCCTGATGACAGCACAAGGGGCAAGGAGTGAAGCTGAGGCATAGGAAGTTCCGTGGAAACATGAGGAGGAACTTTTAACCTGTGAGGGTGACAGAACACTGGAGCAGGCTGCCCAGGGGGTTGTGGAGTCTCCCTCTCTGGAGATATTAAAAACATGCCCAGAAGAATTCCTCTGTGAACTGGTATAGGAGATCCTGCTCTGGCAGGGGGGGTTGACCGGATGAGCTTTCCAGGTCCCTTCCAGCCCCTGACAATCTGATTCTGTGATTCGGCGACACTCCCAGGTGGCTCAGGACCTCCCTCTGCTGACTTTGTTAGGTGTGCAGGGATCTTCAATCTCTGTGCTCTTGGGGCACTTAAATCGCCTGCTGCGGCTGCAGCTCTGCCCACACTTGGCCTGCCTCTGTTCGAGAGATGCTGGCTGAGGGGAGGAGGAGGGGACGCTCAGTTTCTGCTCTCCAGGAGCCACCGCTCCGTCCAGCGCCGGTCCTCTGACCCGCCGCGGAGGCAGAACAGCTCCGGAGGCTGAGACCGCGGGCACAGCTCTGCAGTGACACAGGGAAGGTGCTGCCTGAACACAAAGGGCAGACTGTCACATAACTGGGTGCAAACAGAGCTGAGAGAGGTGCCGAGTGGTGGAGCTCAGCTCCTGCAGCTAGGCAGCTGGATGCATGCAGGAGCCAAGAGAGAGGAGCAGCCGGGCACAAATGCTGTCTTGGAGCCAAGGGTGAAAGACACGGGTCCTTGCCCTGGGTCTGTAGCCCTGGAGGGGAGTAATTTACACCTCTCACCAAAGCTGGCATCCAGTGTCAACTGCCTTCAGAAACAGAGTGGGAGATAGCAGAGATGCTGCTCATGTGTGATTTATTATTGCAATTCCTCTCCCACCTGGATTTCAGTGAAAGTTCTGGAGGGATGTTTGGGGTTTTTTCACTCCCTTTTTGAACTGGGTCGGTAATGGAAGTCTGTAACTAAGCCCAGGGGTGCTTCATGAGTTCCTGCAGTCAACCACAACACAATGACAGAAGGCTTCTGGCTCCCCACTGCATGGTGTCTTTTGCTGAGGGCTGAGTTTCCTCCCCAGTTTCTTCTCAGTGCCAAATGTCTGAGATCAGCAGCAGTGCAGCTGGGAACAGCTGTGTCCCAGTGAGTTAGCAAGCAGCAGGATGGCTGAGGTGGCTTCTGGATGTATGAACAGGAAAAGGCAGAGTCCTTCACGAGACCCAAGTGACAACGTTGGAAAGCCCAGGTAAACTTCAGGGCAAAAAAGCCCCTCTCCAGGCCTGATGTGGAGGGAGCACAGATCAAATGAAGCACAAGGTAGGGACTGTTGTTCAAAGGTAAGCTAAGAATCCAGTTAAAAACTTGCAATCAGATTGACCAAGAAATCTGAGTGACCTCATATCCCTACCCCTTGCTTGACTTTACACTTGCTACAGCTGTGTAAGCTATGCAGGAGTAATTGCATCCCCCAGAAGAAGACAGCTGGCAGTTGGACTGGGTGATCTCAGAGGCCTTTTCCAACCAAAACAATTCTAAGACAAAAAAAGAAGAGACAAGTTCTGATAGGTGATCTGTTGAAAATCTCTTCCCTCAGCTGGGAACAGGGTGCAAGTGGCTAACTGAGCCATAGGTGCTCTGAGCAACAGATAAGGCCAGCAGCAGTTCCACAGATGAAACAGCCCAGAGTCCAGTTCCTTCTGCAGACCCACTCCAGCCCTGCTCACACTGCAGCTCTCACCTCTCTTTCTCTCAAAACCTACCATAAGCCCAGGCTGAGCTTTCTGAAAGGCCCTCACTCTGTGGCCCACATGCCTGTGGCTGCTGGAAGGGCACTCACTCATTTCTTCTCAGTGTGTATTGTGCTAAGGAGATTTCTTACCAGCCACCTTGAGCTCTGACATCTCTTTAGGTGTACATGACAAGAGTCAGCCACTGGAAAAAGGAGAAGAAAAGGTAGGATTTAGGTAGTCATGCTACAATAAGCCTTCAGATCTTGGTACCTTTAGTCTGGAGAAGAGGAGGCTGAGAGGAGATTTCATCACTCTCTTCAACTCCCTAAAAGGAGACTGGAGGGAGGTGGGGGACATTCTGTTCTCCCTAGTATCAGGGAATAGGATGAGAATAAATGGCCTGAAATTGTGCCAGGGGAGGTTGAGGTTGGAGATTAGGAAGAATTTCTTTCCTGCAAGGGTGATCAGGCATTGGAACAGGCTGCTCGGGGAGGTGGTGGAGTCCCCATCCCTGGAGGTGTTCAAGAAACCTGTGGACATGGCAGTCTGGGACATGATTTAATGTCCATTGTGGTGTTAGGTCAGTGGTTGGACTGGGTGATCTTAGAGAGCTTTTCCAACCAAACAGATTCTGTGAATCACAGCATTCTCTAGGTTGTGACCTAGTGACTGTGGTTAGTTCAGAGGGGCTGGAACTGCCTTAGTCACACTTCAGACTCAGAAACACTTCCTGTGTGTTCCTTTCCATGACAAATCGTTGCAGGAGCAGTTGCTGGGAGAGGATGGCACCTGTGTCATTGAAACAGAAGGCACAGCAAGCTCTGTGTAAACAGGTCCAGAGCCTTTGCTTGCAAACTTTGCTCAGTACTCAGTGCAAAACCACTGTGATGAACTATGAGGCACTGAACTAACCCCAGAGTGTAAACAGGAGCCAGCAAGGTTGTAAAATGTTCTTTGTAGGGGCGGGGGCTAAAAAAAGAAGCAACGTTTTTAAACACTGAGTTGTCAAACAACAGTCCCCAGACTGATAAAACGCAGCACTCGGGCGTATCACTATGGAGCACAGCAGGATTCCTGCTTCAGACTAGCTGATAAAAAGCTTGATGTGTCCCCATTCAGCCAGATACCCTCCAGGCTGTGCTTTAAGACAAACAGCAGCAGCAAGCATTTGTCTGCTGTTGCTTGCTTAAAGCCGAGATGTTTTGCAATGCAGAATTAACAGATGGGGCAGGAAGAAAGGAAGGCATGAATGGTGGGTTGGGTTTGTTCGGTTTGAGGTTTCCTGTCACTTGTGACTTACTTGCTCCAAGTCACTTCGAGCAATGTTTCCAGCAAGGACAGGCTGGCATCTGTAAGGGAAGACTGTGGACATGGATGGCCACTGCTGAGCTGTGCTCACCTTGATCAGGCTGCACGACTGGGACCAGAGAACCCCAGGGAATCACCTGCCACCCATCACCCACCCACCCTCACCACTGCTGGTGTCAGAGACAAAACCCCTGGCAACATCTGTCAGACATTATTGTTAAAAGCATACACAGTGGTCCCACTTTGGACCCAGAGAGAAGGAAGAAGCAGTCTTACCTCTGCTGATGTCACTGAAATTTGTGACCCACCCTCTGCTAAGTTTTGAAATGCACCTAGGGGTAGAAGAGAGAAAAACTTCATGAAGAGGAAGCAGGAAAGCAACACAGGCATGCACCTGGGTGGAGGCAATTTCAAGCATGAATACAGGCTGCATTATGAGTGGATTGAGAGCAGCCCTGTGGAGGACTTGGGGGTACTGGTGGATGAAAATCTGGACACAAGACAGCACTTGCAGCCCAGAAGGCAAATGGCAGCCTGGGTTGCATCAAAAGAAGCATAGCTAGCAGTTCAAGAGAGGGCATTCTGCCACTCTGCTCTGCTGAGACCTCACCTGCAGTGCTGTGTCCAGCTCTGGGGTCCCCAATGTAAGAAGCATGTGGACTTGCTTGAATGGGTCCAGAGGAGGGCCACAACAATGGTCAGAGGACTGGAATACCTCCCCTGTGAGACCAGGCTGAGAAAGTTGGGGCTGTTCAGCCTGGAGAAGGCTCCAGGGAGACCCTGTTGTGGCTTTCCAGTGGTTAAGGGGGGGTGGGGGAGGCCTACAGGACATATGGGGAAGAACTCTTTAGTGTAGGATGAAGGGCAACAATGTTAAGCTGAAAAAGGGTAGATTTAGATTAGATATAAGGAAGAAGTTCTTTACTGTGTGATAAGGCACTGAAACAGGTTGCCTGGAGAAGTTGTGGATGCACCATCCATGGAAGTGTTGGATGGGGTTTTGAACAAGCTGCTCTAGTGGGAGGTATCCTTGCCTATGGCAGGGAGGTTGGAACCAGGTGATCTGTAAGGGCTCTCCCAGCCCAGCCCATTCTGTGATTGTCTGGTGAGGCTGTGGCAGCTGAGGAGCAGAGCTGCAGTTCACAGAATCACAGAATGGTCTGGGTTGGAAGGGACCTCCAAAGACCATTCAGTCCACTCCTCCTTGCAGCCAGCAGGGACATCCTCAGCTAGATCAGGTTGCCCAGAGTCCCTGTCCAACCTCAGCTGGAATATTTCCAGGCACGGGGCCTCAACCAACTCTCTGACAGCCTGTTCTAGTGTTCCACCACCCTCGTGGTGCAGAACTTGTTCTGACCAGATAGAAATAAAAGCTGAAGCACAAATTAAACTGGCAGAGGGGAGACTGAAACTGCATGTTAGGAAGAAGCTCTTTGCAGTGAGGGTGGTGAGACACTGGCACAGGCTGCACAGGGAGCTCTGAGTTCCTGTGCTGAGATGCTCTGCCTGGCTCAGGTGTCCCTCTGCACTGTCCTACCCAGCCATAGCTCATTTTTGTGCCAGCTGCCCCTCTGCCTGGGCCCTGAGAGGACATCCTGCCTGCAGGGCCAGACTCTAGCAGCAGTGTGGGGACAAGGAGTGCTCAATGTGACTGCTTTCATCTGCTCTCAGAGTTTGTTGCAGCTGTACCTCCTGCCCGGTGACTGGCAGGGGGTGGGAGAACTAATGAAACACATCTTCCCACAGGGAAGCTTTCTGTTGGTCCTTTGCCACCCTCTTTGGCAGTGAGTGATCACAGCGTGCCCTGAAGAAAGCCATTCTCCCCAAGTCGTTAGTATGCCTGGAAAGCTTTTCCCAGGGAATCTAATTGCAGCTGCTGCTGTTACTCAGCTGAAGTTGGAAATTAACGTGGCTGAGAGTTTTCTGACGGAGCACTCTGCCATCAGAACGTTTAAACCCCTTCGAATATTGATATTCCACGTGCACATGCATGCTGCAGCTTGTCTAGGAGAAACAGTCAAAGCCAAAGTCTTGGGAGAAAGGCAAAACACAGCATTTTGAGCTCTTCTTAATTTATCTTGCAATTACTTTTCTCCTGGAAATAACACCCCTGAAAAGTTGAAACACATTTTAGCCTTAGCTTTGAGTAATACATTTCTCCACGAGCCTGTTTCCTATCCTGGATGAAAAGAGCCTTGGTAAGACCGTGCCTAGCTTTAGCCAAGGGTGCAAGGCTGCTAGGAGGGTGTGGGAACAGGGCAGGAGGGCAAATTGCTTCTCTGCTCCCTAAGGAGGCAACCAGAGCTACCTGGATAGTGCAGAGCAGCGTGAAGTAGTGAGGAAAGGTGTCACAATCAACCACACCCAGTCCACACTGCTTCGAGGAAAGGCACACAGCAAGGAAATCCCCAAGCTGCACCCAGCCACTTGACAAGGTTGTGTTTGCAGGGCTGGGCTTGCACCCAGCAGTCTTTTTAGGAACGAATGGTGGCACTGAAGTTACCTCCTCTGGGCAGAGTTAAGTGCCCCTTAACTGCTTCATTAACTCCAGTTAAATAGGGTTTGCAAAGAAGCTGCTGCTTTTGATCTGGGTCTCATCTCTGGCTATCTTCAAAGGATGAGTAATGATTTAATGGGACAGACTTTATCTCTGCTGCATTCACATGAAGGTAGGCTGCCTTTTATTCCCACCTGGCACCCTTATCTTCTCCCTTAACACTCCTGTTCACAGTGATTTGAAAAGCCTGAGAAAGGTATTCCACAGGAAACCTTCTGTAAAGTGGTAAGTGAAAGAGTTGACAGCATTTTAAGATTCATGGATGCATAGAATGGTTTAGGTCGGAAAGGACCTTAAAGGTCATCTAGTTCCAGCCCCCTGCCATGGGCAGGGACACCGCCCACTAGAGCAGCTTGCTCAAGGGTCTGTCCAGCTTGGCCTTGAACACCATCAGGATGGGGGCATCCACGATCCTTCTGGGCAACCTCTTCCAGCATCTCACCGTCCTAAGCTTCCTAATCTGCCCTCCTCAAGCTTCAATCCATTCCCTCTCATCCGATCACTACAAGCCCTTGTAAAAAGCCTCTCCACAGCTCTCCTAGAGCCCCCTTCAGGCACTGGAAGGTCTCCCCAGAGCCTTCTCCAGGCTGAACAGCCATAACGCTCTCAGCCTGTCCCCATAGGGGAGTGTCTCCAGCCCTATGATGATCTTTGTGGCCTCCTCTGGACCTGCTCCAGCAGTTCCACATACCACTTATGCAGGGGACACCAGATCTGGATGCAGTGCTCCAGGTGGGGTCTCAGCAAAGCAGAACAAAGAGGCAGAAGCCCCTCCCTGTGCTGCTGCTCTCCCTGCTTTGGATGCAGCTGCCTTCTGGGCTGCCATCAACCACTGCTGGCTCATGGGGAGTTTCTCATCAGCCCTCAAGTCCTCCTTCAGGCTGTTCTTAAGCCACTGCTCACTCAGCCTCTACTTAGGTGAAACTTTCAGAGCTTCCTTGTCACAGGGATGTGAAGGAGGTGGCTTTGCACTGACACTTAAAATATAAGAGGATCTTTTTTTGAGATGGGAAACAAATACCATGGTACTAATTATGGCATAAGACTTTTCATCTACAGCAAGTGATGTGTATAATCACCCCAAATGGGTGTTTACAAGCTGGCTGTTTTGTAATGAAAACATTAAAATCAGCACACGCTCTGACTTCCTGAGCAGCTCCTGCTCTGCTCCCTTGAAATGGGCTTTTAGGCAGTGCCATCTAGGCAGAAACACTGACCATAAAACATCAGTGGTAAGAGCACATGGGAGGAAATGAAAACTCATTTTTCCAGAAGCTCATCCCAAAGATTAACTAAATTGCTGTGGCAATATTCTAGCACGTGGGTAGCAATTGCTGGGTTTAACTACCATGTTTCCAGTCCAAATGCTTGTTATTAGAGTAGTAAAAATTATGCTTTTGTGAACCAGAATTCCATTTACTTGCAGGCAAAGGCTTAGTTACAGACACTCTCTCCTTGCAGCTGCCAGACTGCATGCAGCAGAGGGCATGAGTTTGTTTATCTGCTGAGAAGGGTCTCAGACCTTACCAACAAACTGAAGGGAGCTTTGCTGAAGTTGGTGGAAAAAGGCCTTTTATAGCTAGCAATAACAAAAGCACCTCCCTTGCTGCAGTTAAGGCTTCTTTGACTTTCAACCCAAAGAGCTGACTCTAACCAAAAGAGAAAGCTTTCCACTTCAGATATGTTGCCTCTTGCCTCATTCCTCTTTGCTGGGCATGAATTCGTGGTACCAGCCTCATGGTGGTACCAGCAATGCTCCTCATCACCCTGAAGGAAGCTCTGTTGTAGACCAGGATGCTCAAGCCTGTGTGGAAGGCCATAAGCACACAAGGGGACATCCCAAGTTTAGAAAATGAGCCTTAGTGCATAGGAGCCCTGCAGACAAGCCTGTAGAGGCCAGGCTAGATCCATGCAGCACAAAAGGGCTGGTAGCTGAAGAAGCTCTGGATGTCACAAAACGCATCGAGTTGGAAGTGGCTCCCAAAGGTCATCTTGTCCAACCCTCCTGCAGTCAAAAGGGACATCTCCAACTAGGTCAGACTGCTCAGGGCTATATGAGGTCTGATCTTGAATGCCTCCAGGGATGAGCCTCAACCACATCCCTGGGCAGCCTGTTCCAGTATTTCACCACACTCATTGTGCAGAACTCCCTCCTGATGTCCAACCTAAATCTCCCCTGCTCCAGTTTCAAACCACTGCCCCTCATCCTATCATTACAAGTCCTCCTAAGCAGTCTGTCCTCAGCCTTCCTGTAGGTCCTCAGGTGCAGAACCTCAGCAGGAAAAAACTTTTCCATGGCTCCTTCTGCAGGGAAACATGGCAGTGTGTTGCCACTGCAGCCCACAGGCACTCTTGATGGGAAACTGAGGGCCAACTGTGGGGCAGCCTTCCTTCTGGCCCCTTTCAATGAGGGCATCTGCCCTGGTGAGACCACACCTGGAATACTGTGTCCAATTTTGAGCTCCTCAGTTCAAGAGAGACAGGGACCTGCTGGAAAGAGTCCATTGCAGAGCCACAAGGATGGCTGGGGGACCTGAGCATCTCCCCTACAAAGAGAGACAGAGAGACCTGGGGCTGTTTAGTCTGGAGAAGAGAAGACTGAGAGGAGATCTGATTTACACAAGTGATACAGTTAAAGGGGTGGGTGTCAAGTGGATGTGGCCATCTCTTTTTGCTGGTCAGCAGCAATAAGACAAGGAGCAATAGCTACAAACTGAAACATAGAAGGTTTCACCTCAACATAAGGAGAAACTTCTTTACAGTGAGGGTGGCAGAGCACTGGAGCAGGCTGCCCAGAGAGGTTGTGGAGTCTCCTTCTCTGGAGACTTTCAAAACCTGCCTGGATGCATTCCTGTGTAGACTACCCTAGGGGATCCTACCTTGGCAGGGATGTTGGACTGGCTGATCTCTGGAGGTCCCTCCCAACCTCTAAAGCTTTGTCATTCTGTGATTCCCAGCTGCTGCTTTCTCTCTGCTCTAAACTGCTCTCTACCAGCTGGTTGCTCCTGTGGGCAGCAGACAAATCTGGCTTCTGGCTAACAGCCTGCCCAAAGGGATGCCTGGGCCATGCCTGGGCTTTGGGTCTCTTTGTTATTTCCAAGCTGTGCTGTTAGGCCATGTATGCATTGTGTAGGCTCTACACAAATGTTCCTTGACTGAAGGCCAACAGCACTCAGGCTTAGATCAGCAATAGTGTGGCCAGCAGGGCCAGGGCAGAGACTGTCACCACATATGCTGGCATTGGTGCGCCAGCACCATGAATCCTGTGTTCAGTTTTGGGCCTCTCACTCTGAGGAGGACATTGAGGGGCTGGAAGATGTCCAGTGAAGAGGAAAAATACTGTTGAAGCATCTCCAGTACAAGTATTGTGAGGAGCAGCTGAGGGAACTGGGGTTGTTTGGCATCGAAGAGAGGAGGATGAGGGGAGACCTCCTCACTCTCTACAGTTCCCTGAAAAGAGGTTGGATAGAGGCAGGATTTCGACTCTTCTCCCAAGGAACAAGAGATAGGATAAGAAGAAACAGCCTCAAGTTTAACCAGTGGAGATTTAGGTTGGACATGAGGAACAATTTCTTCCCCAAAACAGTTGTCAACTGCTCAGGGCAGTGAAGTCTCCATCCCAAGGAGGGACAGAAAAGCCACATAGATGTGGTGCTGAGGGATACGGTTCAGCGGTGACCTGGCAGTGCTGGGTTAAGGGTTGCCCTTAATCATCTTAAAGTTCTCTTCCAACCAAAACGATTCTGTGACAATCAGGTGTAGCATCATGTCCCTTGCCTCCCACTGCTTCCCTCAGCCTGGTTTTGCCAGCTGCCCTGCCAGGCACCAGGGCTGAGACTCACGGGTCATGGTTTTGAGGCGCAGCAGGCAGCAGACGAAGTCGGAGAAGCCAACTCTGCCGGCGGTGTCGCCATAGCGCAGGACCAGCAGGCGCAGCAGCTGCTCGCTGACGGCCAGACCTGCAGGAGGACGAGGACAGACAGGGTGTGGGGACACACTGCAGGAACGTGGACCAGCTCTGATGGCCCTACAAAGATGCTGAGGCCCTTCCTCTTGTGCCAGGTCGCGTGGCCCTGGACAGCAGCTTGCCTTTTGCCAGCTTGGTGCATGAGAGTCAAAGTAGGGAGATGACAAATCCTGGTGAGGTTGCACCACCAATACTGGTTTTAGTTTGGGACCCTCACTACAGGAAGGACATTGAGGAGCTGGAGTGTGTCCAAAGAATGCAACAAGGCTTGTGAAGGGTGGAGAACAGTGCTGGTGAGGAGCAGCTGAAGGAACTGGGGTTGATTAGTCTGGAGGAGGCTGAGGGGAGACCTCATTGCTCTCTACAGCTCCCTGAAAGGAGGTTGGAGGGGGGTGGGGTTGGTCTCTCTAGTATCAGGTGATAGAAGGAGAGAAAATGTCCTGAATTTGTGCCAGGGGAGGTTTAGGTTGGAGGTTAAAAAAAATGTCTTTCCTGCAGCAGTGGTCAGGCATTGGACCAAGCAGCCCAGGTAGGTGCTGGAGTCACCATCTCTGGAGGTGTTCAAGCAACCTGCAGACACAGCATTTGGGGATGTGGTTTAACGTGCATGGTGGTGTCGGGTGGCTGGTCAGAATGGATGATCTTAGAGGACTTCTCCAATCAAACCAATTCACCAATATGAAATCCTTCCAGCCTCTTACTCAGGTGGTGGCTTAGGTCAGCAGGCAGGAAAGCTTGGGCTCACTAATCTACTGCTCTCTTGCTTTGCCTTTCAAGCTTTTGTGTTCTCCAAGAAAGGGTCATCTGCTTGGGCTCAGAACCACTGGAGCCTGTGAACAGCACTTGTGACACCGCCCAGGAGGTGCTGCAGGCTCTGCATGCCTGGGAGTCTTAATTCTTCCATTTCCCCTTCTACTAGAAAATGGTGAAGGGTTCATTTCTTTATTTCATATTTTCTTCTATTAGCTGATGATTCAGTGTTTGTGCCACAGCCTCTGTGCATGGGAATTGGTATTCAGTTGAATGAGCAACAGCAAAAAAAAAATACTGCCTTTTAGAGTGAATCTTTTATCAGTTAAAGAAAACTCCCCTAAGTGTGCTGGCTATGTCAGAAGAGTGATTTAAATATATTTTGCACTAAAAGCTGGTTTGCTAAACAAAAGAGACGTTTTCTGCAGAGAATTGGGTTGCTAGCTTCAGTTCAATGCATTCCATGACTTTTCAGGAAAGTCTCATTTGCTCCCCCCCCAGTTTTCAATGGCTCAGATAGAAGAGAAAGGATTTTCCTGGATACATATATATATGTATATTTAACTAGCTCTCTTCTTTCCAGTTTTAAATGGAGCTAAATTAGGTGCATGGGAAGAAAAGAAGGAAGCACTTTCTCTACACCTATACAGGAGGAGATGCTACCAGTAGAGATGAGGTCTGTTGGAGGGCCACAAAGATGATCCAAGGGCTGGAGCACCTCTGCTGTGAGGATAGGCTGAAAGGGCTGGAGTTCAACCTGGAGAAGACTCTGGGGACATCTTAGAGGTGCCTTCCACTACCCGAAGGGATAGAATCATAGAATCAAGCAGGTTGGAAGAGACCTCCAAGCTCAGCCAGTCCAACCTAGCACCCAGCCCTGTCCACTCAACCAGACCATGGCACTAAGTGCCTCAGCCAGGCTTTGCTTCAACACCTCCAGGGACAGTGACTCCACCACCTCCCTGGGCAGCCCATTCCAATGCCAATCACTCTCTCTGCCAACGACTTCCTCCTAACATCCAGCCTAGACCTCCCCTGGCACAACTTGAGACTGTGTCCCCTTGTTCTGTTGCTGGTTGCCTGGCAGAAGAGACCAACCCCACCTGGCTACAGCCTCCCTTCAGGTAGTTGTAGACAGCAATGAGCTCTGCCCTGAGCCTCCTCTTCTGCAGGCTGCACACCCCCAGCTCCCTCAGCCTCTCTCACAGGGCTGTGCTCCAGGCCTCTCACCAGCTTTGTCCCCCTTCTTTGGACACCTCCCAGTACCTCAGCATCTTTCTTGAATTGAGGAGCCCAGGTCAGTAAGGACAAAAGGTGAGCCATCCAGCCACAGCTCCCCATGGTGCAAACACAACACAATTTCAGGCCATTTCCTCTCATCCTATCACTTGATAAGTACGTGATAGGAGCTTGAGATGCTCTGGCTGCATGAACCTAGATGGAGGTGGTCTTCCACAGGAAGCTGATACACAGTGCTAAGTATTTCAATCATGGAAATACATTGGGCTTAGACATTTCAAATGAAGATGAACCTGATTTTAGATTTCTTTTTTTCCTACAAGTAGAAGTTAGCAATTAAAAAAAAAACCTAATAACTGAAATTTCTTCTCTAATTTTAAATCACTGCCAGGCCCCACTGTAGTAGTGAGCAATGAATTATATCTCATTTTTAACCTCCTGAAAGCAGTAGGGAACTTAATCAGACTCTCTCTGGAGAGCAGATTCCAACAAGCATTGCATTGCTGCTTACAAGGTGTTAGAATCTTGTCCTGCAACAGGAAAACATTCATCATGGTCAGCCTGGGATGTACTTGCTCTGAAATCTGCTCACCTGGTAACAGCTTTCACCTCACCTCACCGACAAGGCAGAAGTGGCAGTGGCATTTCGGTTAGGTGCCGAAGCTGGTTTGGAAGGTTACTCCCCACCCTTTTTGTCTGCTGGATTTCTCACTCTGGCTTTAACCAAGCTTTAAAGTATGAATTTCATGCTTCTTTTTTTTTTTGGTTTTCTCCCCAAACTGTTTTGATGCATTTAATATTGCCAGTGAGGAGTTTCTGAGTACAGCAGGCTCCTGCTTGCAGGGCATGTGATGGTTTGGGTGTTACCTGTCCCCCCCAACACCTAAGAAAATCACCCAGACTCGACTCAGCCAAGCTGGAAATTGAAGAATGAAGCTATATTTACAGCTCAGCACAATAGCCAAGCAGGTATTTGCAATATATGCAAGTTAAAAAGTAATACAGAAACACAGCAGCCTTCCCAGAAAGCAGAGTCCCCAGGAGGGGCTCCCAACCATCCTTCCACCTTCTCCCACCCCTCTACCTTACCCCAGACTTTGCCTTATGTTCAAGGTGAGTTTGGAGGATTAGCCACAGGGGTTAGGAAGCAGAAGGATTAGTTAGACAGACAGCAGGTTAGAGAGAGAAGTGCAGCCCAAAGCCAGAGAGCAAACTCTGCATTATCTATGTTTGTGTTCTTGTTCTTATCCATCTCAGCAAGCCTATGAGTGCAGCAGACATCAGCATTGTTTCCTTTTCACAGCCTATAGTCTAGTTCTCACCAAAATATCCCAGCTGGGCTCAAACTAGCACAGGGCAGCACTGGCTTTTCATGCAGCTAGCCTGGTTTCTTCTGGCAGTGTGCTGGTGTGAGGCTAATTATTTTAATGATTAAAAATTAGATTATAGGCTGTGAAAAGGAAACAGAGGTGATGTCTGCTTCGCTCACAGATTTACTGAGACAAAAAAACAAGGACACAAACACAGATAGGACAGAGTCTCTACCTGCCAGAGTTGGTGTCTGTGTTTTCTCCCTGGGCTTCTCTTGCATAACCCAACGAGTCATTCTGCTTCTAACCCCCTTTGCCCATCCTCCAAACTCACCTTGCACATAAGGCAGACTCTGGGGTAAGGCAGAGGGGTGAAAAGAAGGTGGAAGGGTGGTTGAGAGACCCTCCTGGGGGCTCTGGTTTCTGGGAGGGCTGTTGTGTTTCTGTATTACTTTTAAGTTGTATAATTCTGTATAGAGCTGCATATATCCATAACAGATTGTAAATACCTGGTTGTGTATTGTGCTAAGCTGTGAATATAGAGCTTCATTCCTTAGCTTCCAGCTGGCTGAGTCTAGTCTGGGTCATTTCATTTCATTTCATTTCATTTCATTTCATTTCATTTCATTTCATTTCATCACAGGCAGAAAATCTGACCCATAGTTATGCTTCAAAGCATTAAGACAGCAGTGAAAATTAGGCAGACACTTAAGTGTTTAGGTGGGGAAAGCACAGAGCACTTGAGGGAACAGCTGGCCAGGAGCTGTGTTTAGTTGTATTTGTGTCACTCTCAGAGGTAGCACCAACCTCCCAAGTGCCTTATGGGGCTGTCCACCCCTTCCTGCTTAAAAGCCAGGACAGGGATCATCCTGCTGCAAAACCAGGTTGAAATGCCCCAGAGGGTGGCAAAATGAACTTAGAATTTTTTTCCTCCCTCTACTCAGAACTGCTTATAGCCTGGAACAGAGAAAGTTCCTCCTCAACAGGAGGATATGTGTTAATGAAGGCCTGCAGTGATAGCACATGGGGCAATGGTTTGAAAGTAAAGAACAGATTTAGATTGGATGGTAGGAAAAAAAATGAGAGTGGCTGAGCCAGTGCCAACAGTTTGGCCTGAGAGGTTGGTGAGGCTACATCCCTGGAGGTATTCAAGGTGAGGCTTGACTGGGCTCTGGGCAACCTGATTTGGTTGACGATGTCCCTGCTCATTGCAGGGAGATTGGATTAGATGACTTTTAAAGGTCCCTTCCAACCCAAGTGATTCTGTGATACTATTAAAAACATCTTGACTGCAAGGGTCCTGGAGCATTGGAGCAGGCTGCCCAGTGAGATCGTGGAGTCTCCTTCTTGGGAGACATGCAGGACCCATCTGGATATGTTCCTGAGCGACCTGCCCTAGGTGACCCTGCTCTGGCAGTGGGATTGGACTTGATGATCTCTGGAGGTCCATTCCAATCCCACCCATTCAGTGATTCTGATTCCAACATGCAGTGAGTTTGCCACTGAGCAGTGCCCTTTTCTCTCCTCAAAAAGCTGCACTGGTTTGGCTGTCAGGACTCCTCAGTGGACAATCTCCCTCCCTGTTTCACACTTCAGTGCCTTGCTCACAGAACGGACCTGGCAGCAAATCCTTTGACATTTGGCACATTGGTCCTGTGCTCCTCAGGCAGATGCTAATGCTCTGCCCACCTCTCAGCAACAAGGACAGAAAATATGACACCTACATCCCCTGAGCTGGGGGCTGTCACATACAGCAACTCTGCAGCAGGTTCCTTGCCCGTCCGAGCTGCAGACAGGAGGAACCATCTCCACTGCAGCCTGCAGGAGTATTGCTGTCTCAGAGCTGTATGTGCTGCACTAAGTCTCTGAAGAGGTGACCCGTCTGAAATGCTTCACTCGAAGGAAGGGGTCCCAAGCTCTCTTGGCAAGTTTCAGCATTGCTGTAGCCAACAGAGGTCAGTGCAAACCACGTAAATGTATGTCGCTGGAGCTTTGCTTTGCAGACTGTCACTGCCCTGGAGAGAAACTGCAGGGGCTGTTCCTTACTCCTTTCCTCTGTTGAATCTTCTGCCCATGACATAGAGACACTGTGGCTAAGTCAGTCTGCCAGCTCTGGCCAGTGCCAGATGCTTCTCTGCATCTCTCTGCTGGCTCCCCAGATGCACCACGAGGGATTTCTCTTCCTGAAATGAGCTCTCTGTGCCAGTGCCCTAAACCAGTGCAAACCTTTGGGCAGCACTGTGCTCTAATTAGCACTTTTGTACAATCCCAGGCACTGGGCTGCATCAAATATAGTGTGACCAGCAGGACAAGGGAGGTGATTCTACCCCTCCACTCTGCTCTCATGAGGCCCCACCTGGAGTATGGTGTCCAGTTCTGGTGCCTCAAGCATAAGAAAGGCATGGAGCTGCTGGAGCACCTCCAGAGGTGGCCATGATCAGAGGGCTGGAGAACTTCCCCTATGGAGACAGGCTGAGAGAGCTGGGGCTGTGCAGCCTGAAGAAAAGAAGGCTCTAGGGAGACCTTAGAGCAGCCCTCTAGTACCTGAAGGGGACCTACAAGAAAGCTGGGGAGGGACTTTTTACAAGGGCTTGTAGTGACAGGGTGAGGGGGAATGGACTGAAGCTGGAGAAGAGCAGATTCAGATTGGAGATTAGGAAGAAATTCTTTCCAGTGAGGGTGGTGAGACAGTGGCACAGGTTGCCCAGGGAGGTTCTGGATGCTGCCTCCCTGGTGGTGTTCAAGACCAGGCTGGATGAGGCTTTAAGCAACCTGATCTAGTGGAAGGTGTCCCTGCCCATGGCGGAGGTTTGGAACTGGATAACCTTTGAGGTCTCTTCCAACCCAAACCATTATTTAATTCTCCTGAAGCTCTTTTTGCTTTCCTCTCTGTTTTCCATCCTTTCCTTCACTGCCAGAGGGACAAGAAAGGGAGCTGCTCAGCACCCGTGGACATACCTGCCATCTGTATTGCACTCTTCAGTTCAGACACATCAAGAAATCCAGAACGGTTTCTGTCTGCCTTGCTGAAAATATCCTAAAAAAAACAGTGAGGAGGCAGATTTCAAGCCCATATCAGCACTTCTCAAGTTTACTGCTGTAGCTAATTATGCTTTCCCTCTTTAGCAAACAGGCTGCAGAGATATTCAGGAGATGAGATGGGGTGGCCATGATCCATTTCCAGAAGCCTCAGGCAGTGTGTTACTGTGTAAGGAACCCCAGAGGTATGGGTGGGTGGAAGCATTTTTGCTCACTCCCTCACACCTCCACTGACACAAAGACATTGTCTATAACACCTGAAACGAGCCAGGAGTCCTGAATCCCCGAATGGTGTGGGAGTCATCTTTCCCAGCTTACTGCTGCAATCCCACAAGCCACACCTGAAGCGTGGCCAGTGGGAAGAGCACAGCTGCTAGATGGGGAAACAAGATCCCACGTCCTAGGTGGCATCTCAGGAAGGATGAAAAGAAGCAAAGTCCACCCAACCCTGAGGATTCAGGAAGCCTTCCTGTCCTGCACCAGGAGTGAGGGAGAAGGATCATGCTCCAGCAGAGGGGTCAGACTTGATGATCATCCAATGGTTTTGTGATCTGATGCAGAGAAACTGCCATGCATGCCCTGGCTCTGAATTCAGGTGGGAACCCTAAGCACCGAGCTGCTGTTCTCACTGCTTTCAGACCTAATGCTTATCCTGGAGCAGAGACATTTCTGCCAGATAGATTTCATTGGATCCCATGCATTTCCAGTGCCAGTGGTGGCATTCAAACAGATTTCCATCAACTCTGAGCCTAACTGGCCTTCTTGCCTTTCCCCACCCTTCTCCTCTTCATCCCCTGTGTTTGAAAACCCTTGGCTGCTCATTTGGAGCACATCACACACACTGCAGCTTGCTGAGGGTTCAGCCTTTGCATGAGAGCAGGAAAATCTGACCCACTGAGCAAACAATCTTTGCAAAGCTTTTCCCCCCAGCACTGCTATCACAGAGCATCTGCACCCTGGTGATGAAAAGCCCAGGAGAGGAGAGAGCATCCCTCATGTACCGTGTACTCAGCGAGGATTTGCCAGAGGCTCCTGAACTCTTGCAGCGTCAGTCGTCCGTTCGAGTGGAGCTGGGAGTCTGGTTAAGGACTTGACAGCTAATGAAAGCTAAACCTGGCTGTCTCTGTTCCCCAGCATGCTGCCTTCACAGAAACACAGACATAAGCTCATCCTCCTCTTACTTTGTGTTGAGAAAGCCAAGAGCTTTTCTGCTCTCAGTTATTCTCAGAGCTAAACTCACCTTCTTCGGCGCATTGTGCAGCTGCTTATTCCTGTGCTCACAAGCAAGAAAATGTTTCTGGTTTATGTGGTGCTTTTAACCACAAAGGACCCTGCAGTGATTGTTCAGCTGACACTGAGCCACCTTGACCCCATGCCCCAGTGTGTGCACCTTGCCTGGCCTCAGTGCTTAGAGTCATAGAATCAGTCAGGGTTGGAAGGGACCACAAGGATCAGCCAGTTCCAACCCCCCTGCCATGGGCAGGGACACCCTACTCTAGAGCAGGCTGCCCACAGCCTCATTTAGCCTGGCCTTAAACACCTCCAGAGACAGAGCCTAAACCACCTCCCTGGGCAACCCATTCCAGCCTCTCACCACTCTCATGATGAACAACTACCTCTTCACTTCCAGTCTGAACCTCCCCATCTCCAGCTTTGCTCCATTCCCCCCAGTCCTGTCACTCCCTGAGAGCCTGAAGTCCCTCCCCAGCTTTTTTGTAGGCCCCTTTCATATCCTGGAAGGCCACAAGAAGGTCACCTCGCAGCCTCCTCTTCTCCAGACTGAACAGCCCCAACTCCTTTAGTCTGTCCTCATAGGAGAGGTGCTATCATCCTTGTGGCCCTTCTCTGGACACACTCCATCAGCTCCACATCCCTCTTGTAATAGGGGCTCCAGGACTGGATGCAGTACTCCAGGTGGGGTCTGACCAGAGCAGAGTAGAGGGGGAGAATTACCTCCCTTGCCCTGCTGCCCACACTTCTCCTGATGCAGCCCAGGCTCTGGTTGGCCCTCCAGGCTGCAAGTGCACACTGCTGGCTCATCCACCAGCACCCCAGTATTAGCACTGGATGCTGGATCCCCTTGGAGCAACAGGCACCAAAGAAGCCAAGAGCACAGGGAGTCAGTCCTGATGCCTGCTGTCTTGAGGCAGTCATAGTCTGAGTCATGCATGTGCCACATGTGAGAAAACTTTTCCCCAGCATGAGCTGTAGAAGCCCAGGGGCATCAGCAGACATCCCTCAAGGATGACTGAAGGATTGTGTCAGTGGACCTGTTCCCTTCCATATACCATCTAGGAGTTCTGAGCAGCACCACAGGCAATTACAGGATCACAGGATATTAGAGGTTGGAAGGGACCCAAGGAGATCATCCAGTCCAACCCCCCTGCCAGAGCAGGACAATGATATCTAACACAGAGGAACACATCCAGACAGGCCTTGAAAGCCTCCAGAGAAGGAGACTCCACAACCTCTCTGGGAAGCTTATTCCAGTGCTCTGTGACCCTTGCAGTAAAGAAAGTTAGTGATAGAACAAGAGGGAATGGCCTCAAGCTGTGACTGGGTAGGTTTAAACTGGACATTAGGAAACATGTTTTTCCCAGCAAAAGTGGTCAGGCACTGGAATGAGCTGCCCAGGGAGATGGTTGAATCAGCAGCCCTGGATGTGTTCAAAGGTCATTTGGATGGGGTGCTTGGGGATATGGTTTAGGGTGCACCCTGGAGAGTAGGGATATTGGTTGGATTTGGTGGTCCTGAGGGACTGTTCCAACCTGAATGTCTTTGTGATTCTGTGAAGCTCAGCCAAGCCCTGGGCCCTGCATGGGGGAAGATGGAAGCAAAGAGTTAGCTGATAGCAGAAGGGTGATCCTCACCTTTCAGCAGACACACCAGAGCCTGGGCACGCATGGCAAAGTCCTGCAAACTCTGTGACCATTATTTATGGAGGATTTGGGCCAATATTTGTTTTCAGGTTCTTACACTGGGATACTCAGCTTAGCCATAACTCAAGGCAGGGATGGGCAGCACCAGGCAAGTTTACTGCTTCTGCTGAAAGGATACATCCATCAGAGCTAAAATGCCTCTGCATGAATCGAAGCTGAATCTTCCTCCCAGGCTGGTCATTTCATCTGCAAGGATTGACACAACAGAAGGAATTGGCAAAGACAAAAGGGCTGACAGAGGCACCAGGTCACCACTCAGAGGGAGGGAGGACACTAGTCTGAAGGCTTACACAGCTAAAAAGCCTCATATCTGTCTCAGGTTCTCAAACAAGCAGCAAGGGCTGTGTTCTGTGCTGAGGTCCACTGAGGGTGTCTGAGAAGTCCCAGACATCTCCACTGCTCCTTTCCCCAAGGACAGGTGTCTTCTTTGGGCTCTCGGGTAGCTGCTCTGCAGTTTCTGCCCAGCTCCCTGCCCTGATGGAAACTCTTCCCTCTTGGAATAAGGCTTAGGGAAAGGACGGCAACACGAGAGGCCTCCCACACCGAATTAGTGAGTGCTAAGAGCACTCTGAGCCTTGTGCACGACTGAGTTGGTTCAAGTCCTCTGCCCATGCCCTTATTCCATGCTGCTTTCATAAAGTGGGCAAGTTAGGAATGCTGGGAAATGCTGAAAGCCACCCTAAGGCCTCTGCAGAGGTCCAGTGCAGGCCAGGGCTAAACTGGGAGAAACTGGGTGATGGTGAGGAGGCCTGAGGTGCTCACTGGTGCAGCCTAGCCAGGGACTGAGTTCCTGCTGCAACTCAGGAGGCACAGAGCAAGAAGAGGTGCTCATGGGGGCTGCAGGGACACCCAGGAGAAGAGCAGCATGGAGTAGGGTAGGTCTGCCAAGCAGAGGCCATCCAGAATGGGGGATGGGAAGGGCAGGGTGAAGTCTGGCTGTGGAGCAGATTCACAGCTTTGCTGATGGCTGTGCACTGAAGTGTCAGCTCTGGGTAGCTTTGCTGTCTTCATCTGAATAGCACTTTGAATGTCTTCAAAGGAAGAAACCCAAACTGTTGTGACTGTAAAGCAGCCTTGGTGGAGGCACTCTCCTTCTTTGAGATCTAACAGTGCAGTAAGCCAGGCTGAGGGCTTGGAAGGACCACAATTTACACCAGAGTAAGGATAGAGAAGCACATGAGCTGGGTTGTAAAAGCCTTACCTCGCAGGATCACTTCATTAAGCAGTTGTTGCAGCTGCAAGGCATCCATATCTGAGCCCTAAATGCAGGATAAAATGCAAAGAGAGGTTTGTGAGCATAAAATTTATGACCTGTGCCACCTCTGCTCAAAATATTTCCACTCATGCCCTGTAGCAACTAAGAAGGACATCTGTTTATATCACAGGAACAGCAGCACACCCTTGGAACCATGACAGAGCCCTCTGCAGTGCTGGACCACTCTTGATCCTTCCCTGCAAGAGTCTGGGGGGGTTGCAGCCACTCCCATCACCATGGGGTACGTTCGGCAGGGGTGGGAACATTTGCTGACTCCACCAGCCCCTAGCTGGAGAGCCGCCGATGGGCAGGCACAGCAGGCAGCTAGGAGAGCGGGCTGAGAGCGCAGGCACTGCTGCCTGCTCCCTTCTCAGCTGCCCTGCAGTCAACCTGCCTCCCTCCTGAGCCACTGCCAGGGCACTGAGCATGGCAGGCTGTGCTCATTTGCACCTTCATGCATTGATAGAAGTGTTAACTGCCATTGTGCAAAGGCTTTTGGCACTGACATTTTTTTCCTCTTGACTAAGCCGAGAAGTTCTTTCTAACAGTTTATTAAACCACTAAAAGCATCTCCTGTGAATGCAGAGTTTGGCTCTGAAGGAAGAGGGAATCAATTACTCAAAGGCTGACTGATGTCTGGTTTCCAAATGCCATGAAGGCAAATGGAAAACGATGTCGATGGGAGGGGAGGAATACCCAAGGCTTTCTAATTGCTTTCAGCAAATAAACAAACCAAACCAAAGCCAAACAAACAAATAAATAGATGAACAAACAAACAAACAAATAAATGGCACATGCAGGCCTAGCAGCAGCATGACCACCAATCTCCACTCCTCTGCTAGCCAGCCTAGCCCAGCTGAATGTCACATTTGTCTTGGGAGTGGGGGAAGGTTGGCAGGTCAATCAATACTGCTTTCAGGGTATCCACTTGAGGATGCAGCTACATTCCCCCCTCCACCCCTGCCTCCAAACCCCCACCCCATTTCTCTAAATGGATTTGCATCAAGCTCACAGAGCAGTGTCTCTTTTTTTTGCCAGGCCACGTGGCTGTTTTGTTTCTCTTCAGAAAGATGTTTTAGATAGGGTACCTGCTTAGCATATCTTAAGAAGACAGCCTTATAGGAGCTGTCCTCGTTCTGTCTCGGTACATCCTGGATCAAAGACAAAGCACACACATCAATAATTCAGTTCCAAAACAACTGGAGGCAGAAAGCCTGCAGATCCAAGCAGCACTTGAGAGAGGGCAGGGAATGTGTGGCACGGGCTGCAGTTGTTTGTCGCCCCCAAAGCAGAGCGGCCTGGGAGCAAGGAACAGCAAGGAAGAAGCATAGCCTGGATGGTATCATGTAGTATAGCCAAGTAAGGAGCAGCTCAGGAGGACAACAGAATACATCCAGGGTGGAGTTCAACAGGTCAAGGTAGAGATGCAAACCCTGATCCTTTATTGATCACCCTTGGTTGAAACCAGCAGCTTAGGACATGTGAAGATTCATAGAATCACAGAATCAACCAGGCTGGAAGAGACCTCCAAGCTCATCCAGTCAAACCTAACACCCAGCCCTGTCCAGTCAACTGGACCATGGCACTAAGTGCCTCATCCAGGCTTTGCTTGAACACCTTCAGGGATGGCAACTCCACCACCTCCCTGGGCAGCCCATTAATGTGAACCAAGAAAACAGAGCTGACTTTTCCTTTCTCTTGCACCTTCTCAACCTTAAGGCAGGCTTGGTTGTCCCTGAGCAATTGCAATTCAATGGCTAAGTGATTTATTTCTTTTCCAACCCTCTGGTGAGAAGATCCAGCAGGCACTAACAGGAACTATCCCTGACACTATCCTTTCCCCTGGAACTTGAAGCCTAAGCCCCAGTTCCTTAGCTCTGTGTGAGATAATTCACACCACTGAATCCCAGATACCTGAACAAAGGGAGAGGGTGTGGGTACCATAATTTGTCAAAGCCAAAACATTGGCTAATGCCAACAGATGAGTAAACTGACAGCTTGTCAGTGGAAAAAGAAAGTAAGCCATCATTTACACTGCCCCCCCTAAGCAGGCTTAATTGTGGGCTGGAGAGTAAATCACAAGGAAAGGACCTTGGTTTGTGTTCTGCCGAAGCAGATTTACACCTTTGGCTTCAAAAGCCTGCACTGAGTTTGCACTGCTATAAATAACAGCCTCTCAGCAGCAGGGATTTGCAAGCAACTGGTGTGACAGCAGCATGGAGTGGACCAGCTCTGGTGATTTGCACCGTGAGAAAGTCCAGTAACAGATGGCAGCGAGGCTAGGCAGGCTGAAAGGTGAGCTGAACTAGAGGCATAACCAGTCTGGAAGTGTAATTTCCCTTGTTTTCATCCTGATGAAAGTCAGAAGAAATCTGCTTTGGGCCTCACCTCTATGGTCTCCTGTGCCTTACAAGGTGCAAGAACTCAGATGGAGCTATTCCCACAGGGAAGGCAGGTAGGGCCCCACTCCCTGGTGTGAGGTCTTTTTAAACAAGGCCAAACTCGATGTGTAACTTTTTCATATAGAATCATAGCATCAGCCAGGTTGGAAGAGACCTCCAAGATCATCCAGTCCAACCTAGCACCCAGTCCTAGCCAGTCAACTAGACCATGGCACCAAGTGCCTCATTCAATCTTGAACACCTCCAGGGATGGTGACTCCACTACCTCCCTGGGCAGCCCATTCCAGTGCAAATCACTCTCTCTGGCAACAACTTCCTCCTAGCATCCAGCCTAGACCTCCCCTGGCACAATTTGAGACTGTGTCCCCTTGTTCTGTTGCTGCTTGCCTGGGAAAAGAGACCAACCCCACCTGGCTACAGCCTCCCTTCAGGTAGTTGTAGACAGCAATGAGGTCTGCCCTGAGCCTCCTCTTCTGCAGGCTGCACACCCCCAGCTCCCTCAGCCTCTCATAGGGTTTGTGTTTCAGGCCCTTCACCCCCTCTCCTCCTTAGCTGCATGTTACAGGCATTGCAAGAAATTCCTGTCTTTGAAATGCTCTCCTCCCTGCTCTGGTTGGTTGGTCAGAGTGGTGAGGTGAAAAGGACAGATGGACAGGCTGGAAGGGGGATTGTATGAGGCTTGTTTGCTTCAAGAATCAGGCTCTGGAAGAGAGACAGGTGAAGGGGAAGGGCTTTGTTGTCACCACTGTCTCTCCAGAGAGTTACCCCACTGATCACCTGCTCTCCCAGCAAGGTGACAGGGTGCTGGAGTTGGGCTCTAGGACAAGTGAAAGGAAAGAAGAGCAGAGTGGTGTCTAGTGTGTGGGGAAGGAAGAGGAGTCAGCAGAGCTGGCTGCAGAGTGGTCAGTTCCCTGGGAAGCCTTCGCTACTACCAGTGTCTACGTCACATTTCACAGAATCTTACCATTGGTGGCACTGGGCTTGGAAGAGAGTTTGAGCTCCTAGAAGAGAGGTACAAGAGTCAAACTGGCTGAGAACAGGCCTGCTGGGAGGTGTGGCAGAAGGCAGGCACCAACAGGAGCGCTCATCCAGCCTGCAGCCCCACAGGGTGCTCAGCACTCACACCACCCACTCCGTCCTGGTTCACTCGACACTTGCACCAGTCCTGAGGTTCTCTGTGCAAGCAGGTCTGAGTCGCTGGCTGCTGTGGGGCCACTGCCTCCCCTGAGCTGGCCCTGCTGGCACCAGCAGCAGTGAAAGGCTAATTTGTCTCACTCTGAGCATGCCAAGACTAACTTCACCTCACAGAAGCGAGGGCTGCCCTGCCTTGACTCACCTTTGCCTAGTGGAGTGGTCAGGAGTAAAAAGAACACCTGGGCTCGTAAAAGGCAGCATTGTTTGTTCAGGAAATGAGTGGAGATAGTTTAATGGCCATGGTGGTCTTAGGCTGATGGGTCATAATCTTGGAGGCCTTTTCCAACTAAAACAATTCTATGGTTCTGTGACTGTCTGAAATTGAGCTGAGGTCACCATTCCTCCTTGAGGACCACATAGTGACAATATCCAAGGCTTGAGATTTGCTTCTGGTAGAGAAATTAAGCAAGCCAGGTGCTATTTTGGTAGCATCTGCACTATTGCATGGGTGAGTGCTTCAGAGACTGTGTGGCTGGGATCCCCACTCTTGGCTTAGCTCAGGAGGTTCTGTGAGGGTCAGAGGCTCCCCTGGAAAGTGTTGCCTCCCAAGGCTGAATTGTCCTGTGCATGACTCATTATGCTGAAGGCAGCCAAGCCCCAGGGCACAGACTTCTCCTGTTTGTTTTCCATAACTAAGGAGTTGCCTTAGTTGGCTCTGGGTTACTTTTGCCAGGGGCCAAAGCCTAGAAAGCAATCTCATTATTAAGATGTGGGTCTATGAGGCAAGAGCTGCAATCAAGTTCACTTCTGAAGGAAGGTCATTTGGTAGGGCTGAATGCTGGGGCTCACTCTTTACTTAAAGGAGACCCACATGTTCATGTGAAAATGTGATAACAGCTGCCTTCTCATCAACTAAGATACCATTTTTCCACTAAACTTATCCTCAAGGCCACTCTCATCATCCCAAGGAGCCCTGCCAGTCTGTCTATGAGATGGCTGGGTGAAGGAATCAAGGACTTGCACTGCTCCCTGCTTCCCTAGGTCCTGGTGTGAGCAGAATGTGACCTGATTCAGCTGGCACAGAAAAGCTGTTCAGAAAACCAAGCTCTCACTCCTCCTTTCAGTAAAGTCAGACTTCCTCACAATCAGGACAGGGTGGAGGGAGAAGTGCCTGTCTCATGAGTGTTCATTGCTTTCTACCAAAGCTGAGACCTTTGGTGGCTGAAGGAGAGCTACTGCCTTGTTCTGCATTGGCCACCCCTGTGCAGCTGACCACATATCTGGTGTGTCTCAACATGGTGCTTAAGGCTAGGCCATGCTCCCCAACTTGCTTCTAATCAGAGAATCATAGAATCAAACAGATTGGAAGAGACCTCCAAGATCATCCAGTCCAACCTAGCACCCAGCCCTAACCAGTCATCTAGACCATGGCACTAAGTGCCCCATCTGATCTTCTCTTGAACACCTCCAGGGAGGGTGACTCCACCACCTCCCTGGGCAGCCCATTCCAATGCCAATCACTCTCTCTGCCAACAACGTCCTCCTAACATCCAGCCTAGACCTCCTCTGGCACAACTTGAGACTGTGTCCCCTTGTTCTGTTGCTGATTGCCTGGGAGAAGAGACCAACCCCACCTGGCTACAGCCTCTTTTCAGGTAGTTGTAGACAGCAGTGAGGTCCCCCCGAGCCTCCTCCAGGCTAAGAGAGTATGTTAAAAGCAGGTTGCTGCATTAGTTATAGAATCATAGAATGGTTTAGGTTGGAAGGGACCTCAAAGATCATCTAGGTCCAACCCCCTACCATAGGCAGGGACACCTTCCACTAGAGCAGGTTGCTCAAGGCCTCATCCAGCCTGGCCTTGAACACCTCCAGGGAGGGACCATCCACAACCTCCCTGGGCAACCTGTTCCAGTGTCTCACCACCCTTGCTGTCAAGAACTTCTTCCCAATCTCCAGCCTAACTCTGCCCTCCTCAAGCTTCAGTCCATTCCCTCTCGTGCTATCACTGCAAGCCCTTGTAATAGAACCTGCTGTTTGGATCTGCACCAATACCATTCCATTGTTCTGAGCTATGGCATGACAGAGCAGCTGAAGTGTCCCCTTTCCTTCACTGACCAAGTGCTGCACAGTAATTCTGATGCCTCTGGTAATGACCTGTTCTGCTCTTCCACTTTCAACCCATTACCCCTCATCCTGTCATTGTACATAGTCTCTCCCCATGCCTCCTGTAGGCCTCCTTCAGATACCAGGAGTTATCTTGAGGTGGAATTGTTATGTCCTGTGACACTGCTCTGGCTGGGACCTGTGAGGAGTGCTCATCATCTTACTCGCTGTAGTCACGCTTCAGGAAAATCCGCAAGAGGAACTCAAACCCTTGGTCCTCTGTGCTGGCAGGAACCACAGCATAGGTGCCTGGCCTCAAGGTGAAGTAGCAGGTCACATCTCGAGCCAGGGAAAAAGTCTGCTTCAGGACTCTGGAGTTATCCTGAAAGAAAAATGGAGCTGGTTACCTCCCCTTCATACCAGTGACCAAAGGACATCAGCAAGCCTGCCCACGGCAGCTCCCTAAAGGTACACATCATCCAGAGGGACCTGGGCAAGCTGGAGGGGTGAGCACAGGTGAACCTCATGACATTCAACCAGAGCAACTGCAGGGTTCTGCACCTGGGCAGGAACAATCCTCGCTATCAGTACAGACTGGGTGATGAGGTGGTAGAAAGCAGCCCTGTGGAAAAGGACTTGGGGGTGCTGATGGGTGAGAAGCTGGACATGAGCAGACAGTGTGAGCTTGCAGCACAGAATCAAATCACATCCTGGGCTACATCAAAAGGTGCTTGGCCAGCAGATCCAGAGAGGTGACTCTGACCCTCTGCTCTGGTGAGACCTTGCCTGGAGTACTGTGTCCAGCTGTGGAGCCCTCAATATGGGAAGGACATGGACCTGATGGAGTGGGTCCAGAAAAGGGCCACAAAAATGATTGGGGGGTTGGAGCAGCTCTGCTACAAAGACAGGCAGAGGGAGCTGGAGTCGTTCAGCCTGGAGAAGAGAAGGCTCTGGGGAGACCTAATAGCAACCTTCCAGTACCTGAAGTGGGCTACAAGAAGGATGGAGAGAGACTGTTTACAAAGGCCTGCAGTGACAGAAGGAGGGGCAATGGCTTCAAACTAGAGAAGAGCAGATTTAGATCGGATGTTAGGAACAGCTTCTTAACCATGAGGGTGGTGGAACACTGGAACAGGATGCCCAGGGGGGTAGCTGGGGCCCCATACCTGGAGATATTCAAAGTGAGGCTCAACAGGGATCTGGACAACCTGATCTAGTTGAGGATGCCCCTGCTGACTGCAGAGAAGGTTGGACTGGATGATCTATGGAGGTCCCTTCCAACCCAGACCATTCTATGAACTTATGATCTAACACGTCTTAACCTCCCCTATGGCACAAAAAGCCCATCCAGGAGCCCAGTTTTGTTCAGGGACACAGCAAAAATGCCCTAGGGGTGGAAGAACTGAAAGAAACAGAGGGTAACATGAATGTAAGTGGGTTTGGAGAGAACCTGAATTCAACATTAAGCAGACTGGAGTTGATGAAAGGATCAGAACTTCCCTGAGACCTAGCACGGCTCAGAGTGGCCAGCTAAGCATCTCAACTCGATGCTTCCAGAGCCACAACCCAAACCTCCCAGCATGTGTCACAAGAAAACAGACTATTCTGATCTATTCTCCCAGTGTTTTTGCTGAGATGAAACAAACCTAATGCAACAGCTATTAGGATGATGACACAGAAAGACAGCCTAATAAAAAACTCTTACTAAACACATTCCCCCAAACACATCAGCCTGTGTGAATGCCATTTAGAATGGTTATACAGCATGGCAGAGTTATTTATGAGCCATGCCTTTGGGAGAAAATAACAGAAAACTGCTCTTTTGGGAAGGGGGGAGGTGGTGGAAAAAAATGACTACTGTTACAGACAGCTGGGAGGTACCTGGACTGCCAAGTATTATGGGTCAGATCTTGAGCAGACAGAAATGGGCAGTGCTGCGGAGAGATAAATGGTGCGGTGCTTTTTTTCACTTGTGGGTCTCATTCCACATTCCTTCTGGTAAAAAGCAGCAGCAGATTAATATCTCAGTGGAGTCAAAACTGGAGGGAGACAAGAATCAGCCTCTCTACATTGCTCAGCTCTATCACACAACATTAAACTTCCCTCATAGCCACCTATTAATGTTCCGCGTCTGTATTTAATCAAAGGCTTCCCAGAGCTATCAGATATGTCCATTCTGGTTTGCATCCCCCTCTCCTCCCTGCCTCTTCTGTGCTTCACAGCAACAATCTGATGCACCTTGAGAGGTACTGAACAATGAATGATCCTGCTAATGAATGATGGCAGTGAAAGCAGCCCAGGGAGGATGAGTGAAGCCACACGAAGCTTAGCAATTGCTCCCTGTTTGCACAGGGAAAACCTCTTGTAAACCTTTACACAAAGATACCACCTCTGAGTGCCCTCAGGCACTGAGGCCAGGCACTGGAAATAAAACTGGTGGAACAGTGCTGCTTCTGGACTTGACTTTTGCTGCTGCAAGGGCAGGATACTGGGCTGGCTCTGAGGAGCTGCTGCATCAGCTCTCATGTTAAAATACTGTGTCTGTGGGAGAATATTTTTTATATTCATAGATTCTTACAATGATTTTGTTTGGAAGGAACTTTAAAGATCATCTAGTTCAAATACCCTCTGCCATGGGCAGGGACACCTCCCACTAGAGCAGGTTACTCAAGACCTCATCCAGCCTGGCCCTGAACACCTCCAGGGAGAGGGCATCCATGACCTCCCTGGGCAACCTGTTCCAGTGTCTCACCACCCTTGCTGTCAAGAACTTCTTCCCAATCTCCAGCCTAACTCTGCCCTCCTCAAGCTTCAGTCCCTTCCCTCTTGTGCTATCACTGCAAGCCCTTGTAATAGAACCTGCTGTTTGGATCTGCATCAATACCATTCCATTGTTCTGAGCTATGGCATGACAGAGCAGCTGAAGTGTCCCCTTTCCTTCACTGACCAAGTGCTGCACAGTAATTCTGATGCCTCTGTTCTGCTCTCGCCCTTCAGCTCTTGTGTGGGAGATGACCTGAGATGAGAAGTCGAGGCTGAGCCCGAGGCAAGCTGTGGGCTGACAGCCAGAGAGGCCATGCCATCCAAGCTGGGCATACTAATTGAGTTTCAGCCATCTTTGGAACATACCAAGAGTGAGGATAAAAGAAACGAGCACACCTGAGCATCCACTGGAGGGGAAGAAAGACATCTTAAATAGGAAGCAAGAACAGAGCCAACCTGCCCCCTGTCTACTTCCTGATTAAACAGCCTTGCTTCAAGGGCTCCAGGACCTGTGCCATCTCCCACTGAAGGTCATTTCTGTTACAAGAGGTAGCTGATCAAGGTGGAAATGCATGTTCAAGAGCATGCAGGGGCTTCCAAGTCTGGTGACTGTGGGGGGACAGCAGAACAAGGGAGGTTCTCCTCCTCCTCTACTTTGCCCTGGTGAGACCTCATCTTGAGTACTGCCTTCAGTTTTGGGCTCCCCAGTTGAAGAGGGACAGGGATCTGCTGGAGAGGGTCCAGCAGAAGGCTATGATGATGATGAGGGGATTGGAGCACTGCCTGATGAGGAGAGGCTGAGGGACCTGGGACTTTTTAGTCTGGAGAGAAGACTGAGAGGGGATTAATAAATGTCTATAAGTATCTAAAGGTTGTGGGTCGGAGCTGAGGGGACAGGCTCTACTCATCTGCACCTTGTGGACAGGAAAAGCTGCAGCACAGACAGCACAGGAGGTTCCACCTTAACATAAAGGGAAACTTCTTTACTGTAAGGGTCACAGAGCACTGGAACAGACTCCCCAGGGAGGTTGTGGAGTCTCCTTCTCTGGGGACTTTCAAGGCCTGTCTGGCTGCATTCCTCTGTGACCTGAGCTAGATTGTATGGTCCTGCTCTGGCAGGGAGGTTGGACTTGATCTCTTTGGGTTCCTTCCAACCTCTGATATCCTGTGATGAGGATGCTGGAAGGAGCTAGTCCCCTATTTACCGGGAGCAGCATCCCTTTCCAGATGGCACAGCTGTCCCCATGGAGTCCTGAAGGTCTGGTAGCTCCGTTGGATGGAGGGATTCTGAGTTCCCCTTGCTGCAGAGGTGCTCTTTTTATTACATCCTTTATTTCTCCGGCGCTGTGCTTCACGAGCTACAAAGCCGTGCTCCTCCGTGACAAAGAGCTCCCAGATTCGTGCCATCAATTATTCAAAGTCTGAGACTAGGGCAAATCTCTCCAGTGAGCAGGAGAATGTGAAGTTAGGGTCATAGCAATTTCTCCTTTCTTTTATTCTTCAGGTGAATAATCCCTCCCACCCTCTCCTCAGCCAGCACCAAAACGCTTTGGGAAGGGCCAGCATCTACTTGCACTTTCAGTGAGCCTGGTAATCCACTGGTAGCACCTGCCCTTGGGATGGCACCCTCCTGAGCAGTCACCAAGAGGGAAAAACAAAACAACCCCTCCCCAGGGAAACTGCAATGGAGCTCCCAGGTATCTGAGCAAAGCCTTCCATGGATACTGCAAATGGGTGGTACACAGCATTTCTGAGATAGAAGAGGGGGATAAGGCAGGCCCAGAAAATGCTGTCATGGAATAGAAAGTAGAAATGCTTTCATAGAATCAACCAGGTTGGGAGAGACCTCCAAGATCATCCAGTCCAACCTAGCACCCAGCCCTGGCCAATCAATTAGACCATGGCACTAAGTCCCCATCCAGGCTTTTCTTCAATACCTCCAGGGACAGCAACTCCACCACCTCTCTGGGCAGCCCATTCCAATGCCAATCACTCTCTCTGCCAACAGCTTCCTCCTAACATCCAGCCTAGACCTCCCCTGCCACAACTTGAGACTGTGTCCCCTTGTTCTGTTGCTGCTTGCCTGGCAGAAGAGACCAACCCCACCTGGCTGCAGCCTCCCTTCAGGTAATTGTAGACAGCAGTGAGGTCACCCCTGAGCCTTCTCTTCTGCAGGCTGCACACCCCCAGCTCCCTCAGCCTCTCCTCACAGGGCTGTGCTCCAGGCCCCTCACCAGCTTCATCAACCTTCTCCGGACATGTTCCAGCACCTCAACATCTCTCTTGAACTGAGGAGCCCAGAACTGGACACAGTACTCAAGGTGTGGCCTGACCAGTGCTGAGTACAGGGGCAGAATAACCTCCCTTGTCCTGCTGGCCACACTGTTCCTGATCCAGGCCAGGATGCCACTGGCTCTCTTGGCCACCTGGGCACACTGCTGGCTCATGTTCAGCTACTATCTACCAGTACCCCCAGGACCCTTTCTTCCTGGCTGCTCTCCAGCCACTCTGTCCCCCGTTCTGGATAACAAGAGGCCATTTGCTTTCCTAGGAGACCTGGCGTGCTGCTGAAGTGCTGTGGTTAGTGCAGGTTGTCACACCTTGTGCCAGGCCAGCAAGTCATATCACCAGTACTACCAGGTGCAGAGGATATTGACCTGGCATGTCTTGCAACCTGGGCAGTCCCTGAGCTTCCCAGAGCTATTTTAGGATGCTACAGAACTAAAAGTTCAACCTTTCCTCTCTTAAGACATGACTAAAGGAAACAAAGCCTGCCTAGCTCTACTTTTGCTCTAATGGTCTATGACAAAAGGCATCCAGAAATTCACTTCAAATACTGACTGCCCTCTTTTTATAGCCCAAAAGGCAATTTAGTCTTTCACTTCCATGTACAGTAACCAACAGTGCCTGTTGCTTGGCTATCATAACTGCTTGTGCTTACCTTGGTGATGAAAAAGCCAATCTTCAGGTTTTTTGCATCCCTCGTATCCTCAGCATGCTTTTGCATGAGTGAAATGAGCACATTATAGGGTTTGGGGTCATGATCTGGCACTTGGAAAATATACAGAGGGTTTCTTGGAGCTTCCCCTGCCAAGAAAGTGTTACTAGATTAAGGGTAGCCTCATAAAGGTCCCAGGAGTAGCTTAGTTAGAGCCTGCTTGCATGGTCCCAGAAGCAGAAGGAGATGCTGCTCCAAGATCCTTTCAACAAAACAGAGCAATGTGCTTGCCCCACCTTACCAGCAGCAGTTGAGGCATCAGGAATTAAGCTCCACTGCACATTAACCATTCTAGATATTTCTGGCAAAGGCATCAAAGTCATGCAGGTTTCTTAAACCCCTGCACCTACATGGCACACTTTTCCCCAAGAGAGGCAAGCAGGAATTCTTAATGAGCCACCCCATCCAGTGACTGAGCTGAAAAGGACTGTGGCTTGGAGATCATAGCCACAGAAAAGAGAAAGACAAAATGGTCCAAAGCTGTCCACTTCTTCCTTTCTCTTAGTGTTTGTGATGGACAGAACAGAATGTGGAGCACCCGAGACAAAAGGCTGTTTCTTGGTCAGGAAGCATCCAGCAGGTGGAGGGAGGTCCTCTTCCCCCTCTGCTCAACTCTAGTTAGGCCACATCTGGAATGTTGTGTGCAGTTCAGGAGGGACAGGGAACTACTAGAGGGAGTTCAAGAGGGGCTGGAAGGATGAGGAAGGGGCTGAAGCATCTCTCTTATGAGGAAAGAGTGAGAGACCTGGGGCTGTTGAGTCTGGAGAGGAGAAGGCTGAGAGGGGACCTTATCAGTGTTGCAAATACCCTAGGAGTGGGTGACAAGAAGAAGGTGCCAGGCTCTTTTCAGTGATCCCCAGTAACAGGATGAGGGGCAAGGGATGGAAACTCAATCACAGGAAAATTCTATCTCAGCACCAGGGAAGACTTCTTTACAGTCAAGGTGCCAGAGCCCTGGACCAGGCTGTCTGAGAGCCTGTGGTCTCCTTCTCTAGTGGTGTTCAAAACCCACCTGGACACGTTTCTGTGTGACCTGCTGTAACTCAGCAGCCAGTGCTGCTGCTCTGTTTCTGCCTGGCAAGCTGCTAGGTGCTGTAATGGCACAGGGCATGCATGAACAACTGGCAATCAACACTTCTGCAATTCCCTGCTCAGTGAATGCTTTCCTGGCAGCACCAGTGGAGAGAGGGAGACAGGGCGACTGCAGTGAGTGTTCTTTACCTGAGGAGGAGTTGCTCCTGCCTGTGGGAAGGGCTGGACTCCACAGATTGATGTGCCTGTCCGTGGACCACGTCGTGTACTGCTGGTCTCCAAAGTCCAAAAACGTTGGTGTGCTGTTGCAGATATACAGCCAGGAAAACTGCTCCTGGAAGTTCTCACAGGACATCCTGCAGAGAAGGAGGAAATCTCACTTTTCATTTTGAGACAGGTGCTCACCTTCACCCTCCCGTGTCTCTAAGGGGAGATTCCAGAGGGCACTGCAGGCTGTAGCTGATCTGGATGGCATTCTGCAGAATGGGTCAGCTCATATTTTATTTGGGGTGTTCTAACTGCTCTGAAAGTCCCAGGGAAATTACAGGCCCTGTTCAGCAGTACCGAGGTGGAGCCCTGTTATCTCCAGCACCCCTCGGCCACTGCACCTTGCTTTATCCCTCCAGTGTCCTGCCCCACCCTCAGGCTTTACTCAGGCTTGCAGTGTCTATCTCAGGACAGCCTGCTGTCCCTCCGCTTTCCTCAGAGCCCTAAGTGTGCACAACAGCTTTCCCAAAGGATGGCTGACACATGGCTCAGCTGGATCTGAGAGCAATCAGAAGGGGTGAACTACCACGAGCAGCTGCAGAGCAGCCCAGTCACAAGCTCTGTGACCTGCTCAGCCATTTGTCCCCTCCAAGCACCAGCCAGCCCAAGGTTCATGCTAGGTGCCTTGTGGGGAAGGGCAGTGTGACAAAATGACTTGTTCTCAAGGACCTGCACTTAACTTCAGCTAACACAGGATGTGCCTTGAGCCATCACAAAGAGCAACCACCTGCCTAAATGACAACCTGACAGACAGAAAGGTTGATAGGGAAATACCAGAATTCTCCATCATCCTTATTTCTGAGGAGGGCTTCTCTGCATTGAGGCTCAACGTG
This sequence comes from Pogoniulus pusillus, assembly GCF_015220805.1. NCBI lineage: Eukaryota > Metazoa > Chordata > Aves > Piciformes > Lybiidae > Pogoniulus > Pogoniulus pusillus. The sequence continues at coordinate 8,403,091 of NC_087288.1, read as the reverse complement.
GTCCCACTGAGGAGAGCTGCAAAGAGGAACAGATTAACAAGCAGCTAAGAGGCACAACTTTCCATTTCTCTGGGCAGCCCATTCCCCTAACCAGTCCATGAAGAGGAGAGCAGCCAGCACGTTGGGAACAGGGCTCTGCTTGATACCTTCACAGCCAAGGCCAGCAAGCAGAGCCTTTGTGCCTCCGCTGTGCCCATCTGAGCTGCCCACCCTAGCATGGGGAACCATTTCCCTGCCCTCCAGGCCCCAGTAGGCTTTCCCCATGCTGGAAAGGTTAATGAAGTTGCAAGACATAGCACTCTGAGGTGCTGATGTTACACTGACGTGCAGAGGGTACATTAACCACTCAAATGCACAGTTTCCAAGCAGCCTGTTTATAACTAAGTAGTAGTTGTACTTTCTGCAGAGTTTAAGATAAATAAATGGAGCAGGGATCAATATTGTATTGATTAATGCAGCTTACCTGTGGTGGTGGTGTACTGACATTTCTCCTACACTTAGGATTACAAGCCACCCTTCCACAAAGCTAGGAAGATGCTGTCTGAGCAGACAGCTATTATCCCAGCCTTAACCATGTCTGCACAGCCCACCAGCCCATCCAGACACAACAGAGCAGCTTGGGTTTTCTCAGCAGAGAAGCTGTGAGTGATCCTAGCAACAGGGAGAGGTGGGATGCTATTGAGTCGCTTGAGAGTGATACACAAACACTCTCTAGTCAGGGAAACACTGATGCAATCACAGCAGGAAAATTCACATCTATTTCTTTACAAAACACTCTTGCAGTCTTCTTCTGTATCATTCCTTTCCTCAGGAAGGAGAAATTAACTCTTACATGCAGCTGCAAAGTGGTCCTTGCCCCTTCAAGGCCACATGCAGCATCCAGAAGATCAGTTGGAGCCATCCAGCAGCACTTTGCAATGCCTGTGTTCAATGCTGCATTTCTCTCATGGGCTCTGCTAACCACCCTCATCCCCTGATTCAGACTGGTGGGAAGGGAAGAAGGAGCAAGAAGGTGCAAGATTGCTGTGGAAGAACTCAATAAAAGCAGCCACTCAGCAACTAGGGGCACACCCAGACCTTCCTCCAGGTAATAACAACTCCTTCATCCATCACTTCTCTGAAGTTGCACAGAGGAAGATGTAGACAGAGACAAGAAGGGGATACCTGAGTTGGGCCTACTGAGGAGCACATATAAAATCAATGCTCCACCAGTTTTCCTTAGACTGCATTTCTGTGGGCAGCTGCTTTGCAGATGGAAATAATCCTTGTAATGAATTGACTTAGAAACATCTGCTTCATTCTAGTGGGTGAAAAGCAGAGGTCCTCTACAATAAGCCTATAAAGGAGTGATTCTCCTTATGAGATTAAAGCTTTAAGACCATACTTATCACTCCAGGGCCCCTTCCACTCCCCGTGGCCCCACGGATTCCAGATCCTGATGATATGTTTCCAGCCATTCTTGTAGGGTATCTGTAAAGAGGAGGGGGAAGTAATGAACTCAGCCACAGGTTTTTACAGTTGTAATATTAAGGGAGGAGCTGGGTTATAAAAAAGATCTTCTGCTCTACCTTGGAGACCTGGTTTAATTTTTGATCTCATTTGACTTAAACTAAGAAACAGTGCCTTTTGCTACCTTGTAAGGGAGTGAAGTGGGGGGAGCAAAAGGCCCATTTTGCTTTCTGGAGGAGGGTGACTAGCTGCCAGGGAGGGAAGCAGCACTCCTGCCACATTGCATGACTTCAACAGCCCTGGGAATGTCCAGATCCTAACTCTGCACATCTGATGCCGTGAGTCAGCAAAGGCAGAGACTTTGAAGAATGAGGTCACCAGACTGCCTGGAGTGAATGTCAAGAGTCAGCAGGGAGAGATGATGACAAACAGCAGCTGTATCTACACTACTGTGGCTTCCAACAGCTGGGCTTCCTGGTCTTTTTCTTCCTCTTGCTGTTACTGGTTTAAGCAGGAGGCAACTCACTTTTGCCAGTGAAGCCCAAGTGGTGGAAGTGGAAAGGAGGAAGAAAACCTTTTGTTTCTGGCTCTCCTTATACACACAAGCAGTACTGGAAACAAATACCATGACAGTTTCTTCTCAGCCAAAGGTTCAGCCTCTGCATTTTCCCACAGGACCCTCCTGGATGCCTTGGCAGTCCTGTAAGGTGGGGCAAAGACTATTTCGCCTCACTAGGAAGCTGAAGTAGCCTGCTTCCTCGCCAGTAGGATTCAGCATCCTCCCATCCTTGCTTGGAGAGAACCAGTTCAGGCCTTCTCTGGATCCTAGATATTCTCATCCTTTACTTTTGGAGCCTCTTGGATATGAGCAAGTGTCCTCTGAGAAGCAGCACACTGGCCATCAAGCATGCCATGGCACGAATGGCTGTGAATGAAAGCCAAGCTCATACAGGCAACCATTAAAGAGAGGGAGAGAAGGGCTTAGAGAAATCAAACCCACCTCTTTCCCAACCTACTTTAGCTTCTGAAATTAAAATGTGTTGCAGTTATCTTGCTTGAGAGCACAGCCATTGTTTGGTTTCCTTTTTGGCCTTGCTCACTGTTTACTCTCCCTGCATGCACTTACAGCTTACCAGGGCAATCCACGTTCTGCATCTTGGTTATAAAAAAACCCTTAGTTTATTTTTTGTCTGATAAATTGGCCCTGTTTTCAGATCAGCAGTATCAATATCTAGCCAGGAGATGATGCTCTGTATGAGTGGAGCAGCTTTAAAAGACAGGGAAATGCTGTTCTTGAACCAGAGAGCTATGTACTTTTCACACAGTGATTTTTGGCAGCTTGTGATGGAGCTGAACAAATGTAGATTTGCTTCGTAGGACAAATCCCAGAGTTGCAGGCAGTACTTCTGTTCCCATTTGAAAGAGAAAAGCAAACTTCTAACAGATCAGAATGGATTGGAAATGCCCAGAAATCACAGAATGACAGAACTTTAGAGGTCAGAAAGGACTTCCAGAGATCAGCCAGTCCAACCTCCCTGCCAAGGCAGGAGACCCTAGGGTAGTCTGCACAGGAATGCATCCAGGTGGGTTTTGAAAGTCTTCAGAGAAGGAGACTCCACAACCTTTCTGTCCAGCCTGCTCCAGTGCTCTGTCACCCTCACTGTGAAGAAGTTTCTCCTTGTGCTGAGGTGAAACCTTCTATGTTCCAGTTTCTAGCCCTATTTGCCACTGCAGTGTCCCAAAACAAAAGTGAATTTGCACTGCACTTTTCCATTTGAACACTGTAGGGCTCAGATACGTAGCTAGGGTAGGGTGGCCCTGCCCATGGCAAGGGGGTTGGAACCAGATGTGGTCCCTTCCAACCCTGACTGATTCAATGATTCTTTATGTGTCAGAATCCTTCCACCTCCTGGAACTTGACCTTTGTGTTTTCAGCAATCCCCCCTGAGCACGAAGCCAATTAGAACTGCTCTGAGTGGAACAACAATGTGACTGCCCCGTGGGGGACCACCAGTACAAGACTGCCAGGCAGGAACATGCCTTTTATCTTACCTTCACAGCTCCTGTGACAGTGTAGGCATGACCCTGTACAATCCCATTTCTCAGCTCTATGTTTCTCTTCAGCTGCAGAAGGGAGAAAGCACAGCTTTTAGCTCTCTGCCACACTGCCATCAGTACCTAGAGCGGGTATTTGGCATGGCAAAAAGAGACTTGGTTTTCACTACGGCAGCATCTCAGATATGCTGGCTGCAGAGGACTGTGCCTGTTGTTCCCACTGCAGCCACAAGCAGGCCAGTAAATCTAACAAACCCACAAGCTTTCACGTGTCTGCAAGTTTGTAGATGATCCAGAGCTGAGGAAGCTGCAGAATGACCTGAATTGGGTCACTGGCAGAATTTCCCTGCCACCCACAGTTCAGCATCAGCTGCCCAGCTAAGTGGCTAGTCCTTGGCTTGCTTTCAACAGCCAAGCTTTGTGTCCTGGTGAACCAGGCACTGCAGAAGCAGTTTCACATACTTTGCAGTTCTCCCTTACATGCTGTAAAGGGAAGCCTTGGCAACCTTTTAACAAGGCACCTGCCAGGCACCACAAAGTCTTTTGCAGCTTCCCAGTGTTAATACCAGGAGCCTGCAGATCATAATGCTATAATAGCATCTTTTCACAGAAGAGAGATGCGTTTTGGCCTTGCCAGAACTGATCACAAAGCTCTCAGGCCAAAACCAGCACTACTGCAAGAGGAGAACGCTCTATTGCAGTGGAGTTATCCAGGGGAGAAGCCACAGACTGTTCTCTGACAGGCCAATCCATCTCCATCTACCCAAGAGCCTTTACATTCCTGTCCTAGCTTCAGTTGGGATGGAGCTAATTTTTCTTCTTACTAGCAAGAAGAGTGCTGTGGCTTGGATGCAGTCTGGAATTGGCTGCTGCCTAGGTTCAGACCATGACAATTCTTTATTGCATAACCCTATCTGCTTTCTGCTGCCAGGATCTCTTCAGGTATCACTAAACTCTAACTGTTGTGTTCTCCCCCTACCACTCAAAAGATCAACCTTTATGCAGACAAGGTAAAGCAAGCAAGGCATGCTGCCTGCCAGCCCTGTGACTCACCTGGGCTGATGTGCTACACCCCATCAGGCACTGAGATCTGTCAGCTGCTTTCAGTATCTCCTCCAGATCAGGAGGGGGATCCTTCAAAGAAAATTGCACTTGGACTCCACCTGTGAAGTCTACTAACGCATCAGAAAGGTAGCCTCCATGCAAGCTCTGGTAGGAGCCCCTCAACCTAGGGGAAAACAACCAAAAACCAACAAGCAAACAAAAATCCCAAGTTAATAAGCCCTTACAATGTGATTTAATGCACAATGCACAGTGATGTTCACAGAATCACAGAACGTCAGGGGCTGGAAGGGACCCTGAAAGCTCATCCAGCCCAACTCTCCTGCCAGAGCAGGATCACCTAGACCTGATCACACAGGAATGCATCCAGGTGGATTTTGAATATCTCCAGAGAGGGAGGCTCCACAACCCCCCTGGGCAGCCTGTTCCAATGTTCTGTCACCCTCACAGGGAAAAAATCCTCCTCATGTTTAAATGAAACTTCCTATGCTTCAGCTTCCACCCATTGCTCCCTGTCCTGACACTGGGCACCACTGAGCAGAGTCTGGCTCCATCCTGCTGGCACTCACCCTTTACATATTTATAACCACTGATGAGGTCACCTCTCAGCAAGCAGCACAGCCCCAGCTCCCTCAGTCTCTCCTCATAAGAGAGATGTTCCATTCCCCTCATCATCTTTGTGGCTCTGTGCTGGACTCTCTCAAGCAGTTCTCTGTCCCACTTGAACTGGGGGGCCCAGAACTGGACACAGTGCTCCAGATGTGGCCTCACTGGGGCAGAGTAGATTCCCCAAATGGGCACAGTTATCAAGGTGGAGAGCATGGGGGGAGCAGACAACAGGCCAGGTGATGGAAGGGAATACATGCCCAGACACAAGAGGTGTCCCGTGGGATAAGTGAGACAAAGAGGGACTTTTTCCTTTGTATCTGCCCACATCTGACACAGCTGTCTAGAGTCACTTACAGAGTGGAAAGTAATGAGGTGCACCTCATGCCAGCACAGGCACTTCAAGATGAGCTGCATCACATTTTGAGGCATCCACTTTCCTTCTTCTGAACCAAAAGGGAGCCCAAGGGAGACTAGTTCAAAACGATGTTCCACACCAAATGGAGCTGAGCTGTCAGTTTCTACATCATATTTGATCATGACTCCATTTTTGGGCCACTATCCCTTTTGCAAAGGAGGGATAGGAAGAAGAGAGAGAGGTCCTCCTATGAGGACAGACTGAAAGAGTTGAGACTGTTCAGTCTGGAGAAGAGGAGGCCCCCAGTTGACCTTATTGTGGCCTTCCAGGATCTGAAGTGGACCTACAAAAAAGCTGGGGAGGGACTTTTTAGGCTATCAGGGAGTGACAGGATTAGGGGGAATGGAGCCAAGCTGGAGCTGAGGAGATTCAGACTGGACATGAGGAGGAGGTTGTTCAGCATGAGAGTGGTGAGAGCCTGGAACGGGTTGCCCAGGGAGGTTGTTTAGGCCAGGCTGGATGAGGCTCTGGCTAGCCTGACCTAGGGTAGGGTGTCCCTGCCCATAGCAGGGGGGTTGGAACTGGATTATCATTGTGGTCTCTTCCAACCCTGACTGATTCTATGATTCTGTGTGAAAGTATTTGCCCATGCTCCCTTTTGCAAAGGAAGGATAGAGAGAAATGAGAAGAGAGGTCAAAGTATTTGTCCATGCTCAAGACAGGACCAAGTTTTCATCACTCCTCCCACTTCACTCTGCTAGAGTGCAGTAAGAGAGTGATAATTTAATATTGCTAACACAGTCCTTGTTGGGTTTATTGTGTGCTTTTTATTGAGACAGCAAATAAGCTGGAACATGCTGTACTTAGAGCAGGTAGAGCATGCTGTTAAACCCCGCCATACTCACTGCATTTAATGAATGTAATCAAATGAAGTCTGCAGCTAATTGTGTTTTGAAGGGTTGTCCTTGTCCTACACTGATGAAAAGAATTTGTCATGGGCACTGGGGAAAAGCTGCTCAAATGGGAATCTCATGAACAGCATTGCCTGCAACTTTAATTTAATAGGGGTTTGGTTTGCTTTGTAATTAAAATCTTACACAGCAAATTGGTGCTGAATCTTGAGTCAACTTTTCTGAGACATCCCGAGGCAAAATGCATCCTATTCCTGAGTTGCTCAGGTGCTGCTTTGGCATATGTTTATTCCTTGACCAAATAAGCCAAAATAATTGGCTCTCTCCATCAGCTCTCCTTAACTGCATGGCAAATGTTGCACCAGCTTGATGCGTGCCAAGCGCCAGCTTCAGACAATCCCTTGCATAGGAATTCCTCTACAGTGTTGTTCACGATGGGCAATGTTACAGGTGCTAGGGGACCACTCTGACTACTTCACTCCTCAGAGCATCTCTTAAAATATATTAACTCTATTAGTCACTGTTAAACCTATAATACTCTGAGGACATCAGTCAGCAGCCAGAGCTCTCTGTGTGAAGTGAGAGCTGACCAGAGGCTCACAGGAGTGCATGTGTTGTGCCTGGGCAAATTCTTCAGCCGTGCTTCCTCTCACTGCCTGCTCCAAATACCTGTGTGATCCCTGGCTGTAAACAGAAGTAATCCCTGCTTAGAGCCTGCCATTTTAAATGGAGAAAAACATGCAAAGGAGATCAGAGGCAAAAATGTTTGCTGGAACCAAAGAGGTAATGCTCAGCCCCTTTTTGTGTCATTAGCCACTGCCCTCTCTGCTCTACTTCTCAGTCATTGACATCACAGAGTCAAACTGGGTCCATTTAGGTCTCCAGCCTGAGGCCAACATCTCCAGGTTGCATTGGCCCTGTGTTTGCATGCAGATAGAGTTCCTTGCATAAGCACAGCACAATATACACAGTTCATAGCCTAAACTTCTCCTGTGTCTTTTGAGTGAACCACACAATCACAGAACCATAGAATTGTTGAGGTTGGAAGAGACCTTTGAGATCATCATGTCCAATTGCTTGCCTCGGGGTCACAATCCCACCACTACTGCTAAGGCACTAAACCACATCCCTCAGCACCACATCCACGCATCTTTGAAATACCTCTAGAGATGGTGACTCCACTACTTCCCTGGGCAGCCTGTTCCAATGCCTGAGAGTCCTTTCTGTGAAGAAATTGTTCCTAATATCCAACCTGAACCTCCCCTGGTACAACTTGAGGCTGTTTCCTCTTGCTGCATGTGAGAAGAGGCAAACCTCTCTCCAGCCTCCTTTGAGACACTTTCAGAAGGTGATGAGTCTTCTCTTGTGAAGACTGCAGAGAGGAGATTACCTTCTGTAGAAGGCGATCAGCCTCCTCTTCTGAACACTAAACAACCCCAGTCCCCTCAGCTGCTCCTCACAAGACTTGTGTCCAAGACCCTTCCCCAGCTCGGCTGCCCCTGTGCAGGTGGTGAGAGCACCCCTAGGCAGCGTGCAGCTGCTCAGGAGGACTGGCCCAGGAGCATTTACTTGGCATATGCTTTTTCCAGCAGGGATGGCCAGAATTCGTTTGACGTTCGGGGGTGCACAGACAGGTACGCTCCGTTCAGGATCGGCAGCTGGTCGTCTATCACCACATCCACCCACTCTCCATACTGCCAGAACTGGAAAGACAGAAAAGCAAACAAAAACAGGAGGGAAAAAAGGAACCTTTCATCATCATGCCAAGCAACAGCCTCCTGAAATAGCTCAGGAATTCATCTAAAGCATGGATAGGTGCAAAGTCTCTCCTGAGCTGTTTCAGGCACTGTGGTGGGTTAAGGAATTTTGCCCCCTCCCCAGTCTTGAAATTCACCAGACCAGCTGAGAGGGCTTGGAAATAAGATAAAGCTCTATTTAGAGCACACCTAAATGTACATGCACACGCACACAGAACATTTATGAGTACTTACAATTGCATGCAATTGAGAAAGAACACAGAAAGGCAGATTCCCTCCCAAAGTAAACTGCCCAGAAGGGGCTCAAAGCCATCCTCTCTTTCTCCCAGACAGACAAACCAACCAGCAAAGTTTCTTATCTCTCAGTGGAAGATATTACAGCAGAGCAAAGAGGTGAAAACAGCGAGAGCTCTGAGGCAGAAGAAGAGCAAATTGTTTCTACTTTGGCTCTTTATCCCTTTTAGCAAACCAATGAATGATACAGACTTCGTCCTTATTTTCCTTTTATAACCAGTGACCTAATTTCTCTCATTAGAATATTCCAATTAGCCTCAAACCAGCACAGGCACATTGTTGATGGAGCTACCAAGTGGCTGGATTTTACAGTGTCACAGGGAGTCACCTGGGAATATGAAGAGTCCTGCAGTCAGTGGGAGGAAGGATTCAACATGGGCAACAGGCTAATATCCTTAGGCAACAGCAAGTGTTCAAGGTGATAGAGAACGCTCATGCAGTAATGCCACTGCACTCTGCTCAGGTGAGACCTCACCTGGAGTGAGCTCTGGTGCCCTCAAGATAGGAAGGACATGGACCTGATGGAGCAGATTCAAAAGAGGGCCATGAAAATAACTGGGGGCTGGAATATTTCCACCACAAAGAAAGGCTGGGGGAGCTGGGGTTGTTCAGCCTGAAGAAGAGAAGGCTCTGAGGACATCTAATAGTGACCTTCCAGTACCTTAAGGGGGCTACAAGAAGGATGGAGAGAGATTGTTTACCAAAGCCTGCAGGGATAGGACATGGGGCAATGGTTTGAAATTAGAGAAGGACAGATTTAGATTGGACGTTAGGAAACTAAGTTCTGCACCATGAGAGCAGTGGAACACTGGAACAGGCAGCCCAGGAAGGTAGTTGAGGCCTCATTCCTGGAGATATTCAAGGTCAGGGTCGACAAGGCTCTGGGCAACCTGATCTAGTTGAGAAAGTCTCTGCTGACTGCAGGGGAGTTGGACTGGGTGACCTTTGGAGGTCCCTTCTAAGCCAAACTGTTCTAGGATTGTATTCTGTGGTTCAGTGAGCCTCACTCCTCAGCTGCACTTGGATTTCTCCTTGCAGCACAGCTCTTGGCCAGAGAGCCTCTGGCAATATTCAGACTCTGGACTTGCTTTCCTTTGTTTCAGTTAAGACTCTGATGTGCCAGCATGGACAGGGATGGTGTAGTGACTAAAGACTGCTCTGAGGTGTTATCCATCTCCGTGATGGATGAGGAGGACGCAGGCGGTCTCTCCGGCATGTGGACAGAGCAGGTGTTTCTCCAGCTGATCCAGCTGATGAAACCTTCCAAGGGAGAAGACAGGGAAAGAGATCTGTGGGGATGAGCTAAAGGAGCCATTTCCAGAGTCATTAGCAGATTAATGTAGCTTAGCATGATTCGCAATCATAAGAGGCCAAGCTCTTATTTGCAGTAATGCTGAGGACTCCAGTGGAAGCATGCCAGCAATAGATTTAGTCTAGCATGGGTTTATTTCAGCAGCTTTGTTCAATGAAAGCCCCAAAATGAGCTCTTCTGCTGGAAAAGCACAAGACCATATCTGGCCAGCAGCAAAGCAGCTTACAGTCTGCTAAGCCAAAAGCATGTTTGACCCTGCTTCCGTTCTGCCTCACCCCAGCCTCTTACTTTCCTGCGTTATTGATGGCAGGATTGACTCAGAACCTGAGCTCAAGGAGCGGTTTTGAGGCTTCTGCTTGATTTTGGCAGGATGGGACTTGATGAAGAGCCCAAGAAGAGAAACAGGCAAAAGGACAGTCCACAAGAAGCTGTCCTTTCTGGTGGGGGGGGTCCTGCTCTGGAGGGGGGGTTGGACTCGATGACCTCTTTGGGTCCCTTCCAACCCCTAACATCCTGTGATCCTGTGTGCCTGATGGCCACCATTCAATGCCTGGCAGCAGGTCATAGAATCAACCATCTTGGAAGAGACCTCCAAGATCATCCAGTCCAACCTAGCACCCAGCCCCATCCAGTCAACCAGACCATGGCACCGAGTGCCTCAGCCAGGCTTTGCTTGAACACCTCCAGGGATGGTGACTCCACCACCTCCCTGGGCAGCTCATTCCAATGCCAATCACTCTCTCTGCCAACAACTTCCTCCTAACATCCAGCCTAGACCTCCCCTGCCACAACTTGAGACTGTGTCCCCTTGTTCTGTTGCTGGTTGCCTGGCAGAAGAGCCCAACCCCACCGGGCTACAGCCTCCCTTCAGGTAGTTGTAGACAGCAATGAGGCCATACCTGAGCCTCCTCTTCTCCAGGCTGCACACCCCCAGCTCCCTCAGCCTCTCCTCACTGGGCTGTGCTCCAGGCCTTTCACCAGCTTCGTTGCCCTTCTCTAGGCACCTTCCAGCACCTCAACATCTCTCTTGAACTGAGGAGCCCAGGTCAGTACAGACAGAAGATGAGACATGCAGCCACAGCTGCCCATGGTGCTTAACAGGCAAACACAACAAAGAAAGAGGGAGAGCAACCTGGAGCCAGCTGTGGGGATTAATCCAGCTCAGACTCTCTTTTCCACAACTCAGGTCTTTGGCTACCTTCAGGAGGGAGCTCAGGCTTGGAAGCCCTCTGAGCAGCACTGATTTTAGTTTAGCTAGAGAAAGAGAGCTGCTTTGTCCTGCCAGCTGCAGACTTTCAGACCACAGTCTCACCTGAGCTCACGAGAACAGGAGAAGCCATAATGGGAAAGAGAAATCTTAGGGAAAGTCATGGGATGCTCTGGGTGTGCAAGACAGATACAGGAGCATCCATTCTCACTGTATGGATGCAGAGGGGAACAATGCCTTCACTTTTCAGCTTGGTGACATTTCTTTATACCTTCAGGATTTAAAGCGCTGCAGCCTGGGAGCATGACAGTGAATGAAACAAAGAATCCCTGCTTAGCCAGACGGGCTTAGGGACACTCTTAGCTTCCACATTCCTGGTGAGCCTTTTAAATGGACACTTTATTTTCCTGGGCTTAGAAGGAGGAAGAAGAAACCAGACAGTTGCAAGATGACAATAAGCCTAGGGTGCTGCTGCTCAGAGGGGGAATACACTGTGGCTATTATGCCTCTTTTTTGTGCTGTCCCTTGACATGGACCTTAGAGATCTCCAGTTGTGAAGTGAAAATCCCATGCCTTTCAACCACTGCCTTTTGCACGCTGCTAGAAGGCACCTATTGGCTGTGTCATGAAACAAGAGATGACTAAAGACTTCAGCAGATTTCTTTCTGAGAGCAGGGGCGTGAAGGCTCAGGGCAGATCCCCTCTCTTCTGGGTTGTGCTATAATCCCCCTGCAGAATATTTCTGCTGTCCCCCCAGGCTGAGCTGTTGCTGCTCACTTGCACAACATATGGCACATCCTGGCTCACCAGCATCAGACTTTCTGTGTCAAAGAAAGCACAAACATGGGACTGCCTTAATTCCTGCTGAAATAATGTCATGGTAATTGTTCCTTAGATAAAAACATCGCCCATCCTAGCTGCAGCTGATGTAGTGCTGAACACTCTTGCAGCCAGCCACTGCTGTGCAGGAAAGCTGAAGCAGCTCCACGAGAGGCAACGTGTTCCAGACCCAAGGAGGTGGAGGGGGGAGAAAAAGGTGTTAGCTAAAATTGTTGTGTTAGCATATGCTATGCCTTGTTTGTGATTCTTCACTGAACTGAGGACTGGTGGCTTAGCCTGTGGATGGCAGTAAAATATCTTTGATGGAATAATTGGAAGGCACTGCCAAGATGCATTTCCATTCAGAGTAGCTTTCTCAGGGCTTTATCGCTCAAGGAAAGCCAGAAACAGTTGCATTGATTTGCAGATGAGATGACAGGGAAAACATTTTCAAATACTGTAAGGTATTTATACTGCTTAAGACTGAAGGTTTGTTCCTAACTAATCTTTTCAAATCTCTCCTGAAGAGACAATCTAGCTTGCATCTTTTCAATGTGTTTGAAGTGGACTGCTGCCCCTTCACCTGCTTTGTCTCACACAGTGCACCTCTGCATGCTGGAAATGGGCCAAGACAGAAACATCTGGTATGCTGAGGAGTGAAAGAACAGAGCAAAATTTAGACTCCCTGCAAGATAATCTCCTGATGCTCCTCCACCAGACCTCTGAAGGTCAAAGAGGTCTCACTGACAAAGCTCTTTGCTTGGTATTGAGCTGAGTATAACAGAAGTGATTTGTGAGGAAAGGGAGATGATGAATGGCTGAGTGCTTAGTGATTCTCCCTCCATCCAGTTTAGATTCTGGAGTTTAATGGGACTGCAAGTGCTTCTAGTCCCACAGAGTATGTGGTTGACCCTGACACAAGCAAGCAGGGCCTGGCAGTTACTAACCCAGCCATTTCAGAGACTTTCAAGAGTCAGTGGGCAGTGAGGTTTACTGACAAGAGTTATTTTCTCCTCTGAAACAGTTATCTTTCTGAAATAAAGGACTGGACGTGAGGAGGAAGTTCTTCACCATGAGAGTGGTGAAAGCCTGGAATGGGTTGCCCAGGGAGGTGGTTGAGGCCTCATCCCTGGAGATGTTTGAGGCCAGGCTGGATGGGGCTCTGGCCAGCCTGATCTAGGGTAGGGTGTCCCTGGCTAGGGCAGGGGGGTTGGAACTGGCTGATCCTTGTGGTCCCTTCCAACCCTGACTGATTCTATGAAATATCAAAACTCTCTTTTTCTGATCTGTCTCCAGGGATCTGTAATTTCCAGCCCCATCTATGAGCTCAAAGGGCAAAGTGGGAGAAACAGAAAAGGAGTCCAACTAGATGAAGAGCACAGGAGTGCTGACAGCCATGACAAACTGTGTCAAACTAAACAGAATGTCAGCCAAAACAGATATGCACACACATGTCTGAACAGCTGGCATCTGCACCTCTGGAGTCAGAAGGTTCAGGAATGGGCTTCAACATCCCAGCAGTGTGATTGCCCCACTGGGAACATAAAGAGTCATCATAGAATAAACCAGGTTGGAAGAGACCTCCAAGATCATCCAGTCCAACCTAGCACCCAGCCCTAGCCACTCAACCAGACCATGTCACTAAGTGTCTCAGCCAGGCTTTTCTTGAACACCTCCAGGGATGGTGACTCCACCACCTCCCTGGGCAGCCCATTCCAATGGCAAATCACTCTCTCTCCTAAAGCCATTAGAAAATTTGGCATTTCCTGCAAAATTCTGAGCTGGGAGGTAGCACAGAAGATCCAAAAGCATTCAAGGGTGTTGAGATCTGGGACTGCATTTTGGACCCCTGCGTGATCTAAGTGAAGAAGCCCGAGCAGTAGCAATAAAGCAGAGAAGACATACCCTGAAATGAAAAATGCCAGCATAATTGTCCTGGAATCCTTGGTCCTTTGGTAAAACGTTTTCCAAAAATTGCTTCTGCAGTGTCAGGGAGCCCAGGGCAGCCAGCATCCAGCAGTCACCTCAGGGGAGGCAAAAACACAGCATTCAGTCACTCATGGTTGTGGACCATGGCTGGCTCGCAGGAGAATGAACTTCAACATCCAAGAGTCAGCTTGTTAAAAGAAACCAATGTTCTGTCTCACTTTACCTCCCTCAAAATGCTGAAGCACAACCTAGTATCAAGCAGCATTGTCCTTTGGGAACCCTGATGCCATCCTTCTCTACTTTCATGCTACTCCTGACTTCTGTGGCCATATTGAGAGCACTGTTTAGGAGCTCCTCAAGACTCTCTTTTCTTTCTATATGGGAGCAGAGCTGCACTCAAATCCACACATAGTTAAGGGCCAGGAGTAAAAAGAAGCAACCTATACAGGGTGCAGATACATGACTGGGTAGGTTTTGGAGGAGATAGAAGTATCCACAGGAAAGCAAACACTGAGGGTCAGATGAAGACATTAGGATGAAAATTTAGTCCTATATGTCGGGGCTGTGCCTTCTTACCCGAGAGAACTGTTTGACTCTTGTCCTTCAAGCATCAGCCTGATCCCAGTTGGAGCTCCTTTTCTATGCTTGTCCTTACATAGAAGGCAAGTGCCATGTGTAAGTGACAGAGATTAGAGCTGCTGCATTTGGGAACCCTGCTATATAGCTACAATAAATTGTGTGAAGACTTGAGTCTGGATTGACCTGCACTGATTTCTCACTGCAGCTACCATGGTCCAGGTCTTCCCACCAAACACTCAGAACACAGCAAAGCAATCACAGGTTGCTGCTTTGTGCCAGTCTTCTCCAAAACAGGAATATCACCTTACCTATTTCTCCTTGCATGATATCAAATCTGCTAACTCCATTCACCACCAAATGTGGGTTTCTCTGAAGTTCCTAGAGGAAAGACAATGAGAAGAGCAGTGTGAGTGCCCAGCCTTTTCCCACAGTGTGTTCCTGCCCTTGGAGACCCTTGCTTGCCTACCTTTAACACAGCTGGAAATTATTTCCCTTGGGCCCTGATGTTTTGTTGGCTTGAGCCCTGATGTTTTGTTCTCTACCATCAGAAGAGATGACCATCAGCAAATTCACAAACTGGGAATGATGGCTGACACCCTGATAGGTTGTGCTGCCATCCAGGGAGATCTGGACAGGCTGAAGAGCTGGGCAAAAGGGAACCCCACAAGTTCTGCACCTGAGGAGGAATAACAGAGGGAACCAGAAGAAACTAGGGGTTGTCTTGCTGGAAAGTAGCTCAGAAAGACCTTAGAGTCCTAGTGGAGAAAAAGTTATCTGTGGGACAGCAATGTGCATTGTTGGCCAGGAGAACCAATGGCATCCTGGGGTGCATTAAGAAAAGTATGTCCAGCAGGTCCAGGGAGGTCCTCCTGCATCTCTACTCTGCCCTGGTGAGACCACATCTGGAAGACATTGTTCAGTTCTGAGTTTCTTAGTTCAAGAGAGACAAGCATCTGCTGGAGAGTCAAACAGAGAGCTACTAAGATGACTGGGGACCTTGAATATCTCTCCTGTGAAGAAAGACTGAGAGATCTGGGGGTGTTTAGTCTGCAGAAGGTTGAGAGGGCATCTTATTAATGTCAAGATGAAGGTGCCACTCTTTTTGGCGGTGCCCACTAACAGGCAATGGAAGGTAGGAAATTCCACCTCAACATCAGGAAAAACTTCTTTGTTGTGAGGGTGCTGGAGTCCTGGAGCAGTCTGCCTAGAGAGGTTGTCGAGTCTCCTTCACTAGGACTTTCAGGACCCATCTGAGTATGTTGTTGCATGATCTACTCTAGGGGATCCTCCTATGGCAAGGGGTTGCACTTGATGATCTCTGGAGGTCCCTTCCGACCCCTAACATTCTGTGGTTCTTTTTCAGTCTGCTCAGCTGTTCCTAGGGATGGCAACTTGTGGCCTTGTGCTCATTGAGTTTTTATTTGAGTTTCTCTGATGTCAGCAAAACCTCTGAGAGACAGCTCTGACCCTGGCTGCTAAACCATGCAGTTTGCTGGGCGATAGCAGGGAAGACAAACAGAGGTTTCCACGAAAAGTGGATCAGTGTCTGTACCTCAGCTCAGCTCAGAGTCTGTACCTCAGCTCAGCTCTGAGTCTGGGAATATGATACTCTCCCAGCCTTTTGTATTTCCATGCAGGACTAATGCAGATCAGCCTGGGCTGCTTACAGAAAGAGAGGTTAATCTCTGGCTGCAAAATCCCATAGGCCTGGCTGGCTTATTTTTAATTCAGGGAGAATTTTTCTTGAGTTCTTTTGAGAGTCTTGCTTGGGCAGTGATGGGGGAAACACATCAGAGCATGGCTTTGCACACAAGAATGTGAGCCATTCTCCCACCTTCATCTGGCTTTTGGGCTGAGATATCTGAGTGCTCAGATAGGAAGGGTGTGAGAATCCCCTGTGAGTAGCCCTTGGCACCTCCCAACTGAGTAAGGCTCTGTTCTGAAAGAGCAATCAGCTTTAAATAGGAAAGTCACTGCACATCTAAAAAAATGAAGAGATGAAAGGGAGAAAAACCAACTGAGCAAGTTAAAAATAATGCAGCAGCTCTTCCTTAAGCAGGCCCTGGCATTTCTTCTCCCCAGCTGATTTGACATGCTGCAAGAAAATGAGACCAGTGCACGACACGGCTCGTGACTGGCGCGGCTGCTCGAGCGCAGCATTAGCAACCTTGTCACTCTGCTGAGATGGCTTCATGGCCATCAAACCCCTCTAAGAAGTTTCCCTGTCAGGAGAAGATGCAGTGCAGTGTCACTGTTCCAGGCTGGCAGACAGACCGTGCTCCCACAGCACTGCTGACTGGGGAAAGCAGCCTGGGCAGGCATCTTCCTTGGCAGCTGCTTTGATGCAGCCACCCCCACGATTTCAGGGACTTAGAATGAGAGATTTATCCATGGCATGGGAGCAAGCCCAATGAAGTGGTGGTCATCAGTGACAGTAGTTGGTTGCAATGCAGGAAAACAGCAGTGCTGAGCCCTTCTCCCTTCCCCTTGACATCTCTCCCAGCTTTATTTCTCCCTCCCTCTTGATTTCCCTGACAGTAGTTTGCTTTGCTCACCAGGGTCGACTCAAAACCCACAAGCAGGAAAAAACAACTTACACAGCAGAGCCCAGAGCTTGGTCCATGCCTTTGTGTGTGTCTGACTGGCAATAGCCATCCCAGAAAACCAACAGCACAAAGAAATGGGTGAGTTTGTTCCCCTGTCGTTCCTGAGGCTTAGTTGCCCCAAGCAGGCTGGCTGGGCTCTGATGGTGACCTGGAGGTCATAGCTGCCCTGGGAGTGACTACCACAGAGCAACATGAGCCTGAAGCTAATGGGAAAGCAGCTGCATCTCCTGGGAGATTCCTGAGGAAATGCCTGCTGCTCTGGACTGTGCTGGGACAGCAAAGCTGAGTGCACTCTGGATCCTGCTAGCCTGTTATGGAGACTGGCTGAAAAGTTAGCCCAAGCAGTGCCTCAGCAGGTACCCTCTTGCCCACCAAGGTGTTCAAACTCCCCAGTAAGCAGAGATGAGTTGAATCATCAAGCAGGTTCCTTGCTGAGATAAATCAGCAATTTTGTCTAACCCCAGAAAAGAGATGATCTGAAGGGCTATGAGGATGATGAAGGGCCTGGAACATCTGTCTGATGGGGAAAGGCTGAGAGACCTTGCACAACACAGCTAAGCCTCTGCCCAAAATGTACGAGCCTCACCGGTCGGTAGTGCCCAAATGGCCTGGCAAATAAAGAAACCCCAGCTGTAACTCTAGGTCTGTCCAGAAGCAGGGCCCTCTTCTGCTGAGAAATTATGAGGAGGCTTTGTGACAGTTTGCCAAGGCTTCTCAGCTTTAGCTGGAGGGGAAAAAGAAGCAGCAGCCGAAAGAGGCACACGGTCTCTTCTCAGAGCGTCTACAAATCTAGCAGTGAAGGCAACCATATGGGCTGCAAGTCAAGTGTTCTGCCTGAACTCATCCCTCCAGGACAAAGCTATCACCACTTGATTTCCCTGGCCCACTGAAGACTTCATTATGCATTCAGAGTGAAAGAGAAGTTCAAGTGGAAGCCAATTCATCCTCTAGCGAATGCTCTTCCCACAGAAGGCCTGTTTATCCAAAGGGCAAGATGGAGAATGAATTGGAGCGGTGGAAGGACAGTGCCCTCTACATACATCTGGCTCTCAAATTCTTTTCATAGATTCATAGAAACAGCCAGGCTGGAAGAGACCTCCAAGATCATCCAGTCCAACCTAGCACCCAGCCCTAGCCAGTCAACCAGACCATGGCACTAAGTGCCTCAAGCCAGTCCAAACTCCTCTGCAGAAAGCAGGGGCATCCTCAGCTAGATCAGGTTGCCCAAAGCAATGGTGGAGGTTAAGAAAGTAAGACAGAAGTCAACCTGGCCATACTGTGCCAGCAGGATGCAACACTGCTCCCTCCCTGGGAGATGTGTTCAGGCAGGAATCAGTCTCCTCTGGGGAAAGTATTGTTTATCTCCTTGCTGAGTAGTCTGGGTGGCTTAAAAGCCTGGGCGCTGAGCCACCTGTGTCTTTACAGTCAGGATTAATGACCTAAGAACAAAGAGATTCTGCACATTTCTGCACAGGTGAAAAGGTGCCCAACTGACAAAACTTCCTGAACTGGGCAATTTGACTCCTACCACTGCAGCCTTCCCTTTTCCTGCCCAGGGGATAACTCCCAAAGGCAAGTGGGTGCAGCAGTGGCCTTTCAGGACATTTGAAATGCAAATAGAGCTTTATTTGCTTCCCCTCTTGGCTCAAAACATCTGCAGCACTATAAATGTAAAACAGCCACTGCTAGTTAGCAACATCTCCTGCTTCATTCTTCCAGGAGGCACAGGACATGCTTTAATGTCACTCTGACACAGCATGCGTGTTGTGGTGATGTTTAAGTACTCCTGGTGGGGCTCCCCAGGCAGTTGGCACCTTTGCCCTTTCTCTGGCATCTAGCAGAACAAAACCTGGCTGCTCAGGAAACAGCTGCAGGTGGGAATTTTGGTCTAAACCAAGGTAAAACAAAACCCCTCAAAACAACAACCACCACCACAAATGTTAAAATGGAGCCTTCTTCAGCTCTGACATCCTGAGTTTCGTTTCCAGTCAACTCAGCAGTCTCAACTTTCATCCCTCAAGCACATCACAGAAGAGCAGCTGATGAGGCTGCCTTAACCTCTGTAATAGAGGAAAATGCTTTTTAATGTTCTCATTGTGAACCCTGGACCATGAACACTGAGTTTAAATCTTCAAAGGAGAGCTCTGGCAAAGTTAATGAATTTTCATCCCACTCCTGCCTGAAAAATATCTGGAAAATTCTTGGAAGTGATTTGCTTTCAGTCAGTTTGGTGGAGCAATGCAGGCTAAGGGTGTCTAGTGACAGGGTGGGGGGGAAGGGTTTGAAGCTGAGAGAGGGCAGGGTTAGACTGGATCTTAGGAAGAGGTTCTTCAGCATCAGGGTGGTGAGATTCTGGAGTAGGCTGTCCAGAGAATCTGTGGATGCTTTCTCACTGTGGGTGTTCAAGGCCAGAATGGATGAGGCCTTGAGCAGCTAAGTCTAGTAAAGAGGTGTCCCTGCCCATGTCACAGGGGTTGGAGTAGATGATCTCTGAGGTCCCTCCCAACCTCAGCCATTCTAGGATTGAAACTGTCTGATGACTGGTGAAACAAATCTTCCAAGGGGAAGTGTTGGGAAGGAGAGGACCTCTGCAAAGTTTTGAAACCACAAAAATTTTCATCCCTCAGCTACATGGGCTCAGCAAAATGGAAAGGGGTTTTGCAGCACTAGTCTCACCTGGCAAACTTCAAACACTGGCAGCAGTGGGTTCTGCTTTTTTGGCAAGCCACATCAGCCCCTTTGCACACTAAATGTACCTCGGGGTATTAGAGCAGGATTAGATGTTCATCCTACACTGAGTCCCTCAACATTAGTGGTAGATGGGTTTCTGTACCAGCCTGCTTGCTTTGGAAATCCTACTCTTCTCTGCTCCTCCCAAATGGCACAAGCAGCAGGGTGGTTAATACTTAACAGAACTGCCTCATAACATTTTATTCCAGTTTATCTAGCTCTAAAATGCCCCTGAGAGTCCTTTCTAATATCCACGTTTCTCTTTCATGAGTCTCATGCTTAGTTATCATATCTTCGCCTTTCTCAGTCTGTAAAAGGTGGCAACTAATTCCTCTTCCTTCCTTTCTGCAGTTACTCTTCTACTGTAAACCTTCTTTGAAGAGAGATTATCCCCCCACACACCTGCTGTGAACCTGTTAGCAAAGGGCTGGTATGAAAACCATCTGTAATCTCACTGGACTTGGATCTGAAGAAAGGCTGTCTAAGGAGAAGCCCTGATGTTCAGCCAGCAGGAAGAGCTATTTCTGCAGGGAAAGGTGATCCCATTTTAGCAGCCCCAGAGAGGACACTCAGACATCTGTGCTCAGCACCTCCACTCCTATCAAGCCATGTGAGAGAGCATCAGCCCAGACTGGAAGTGCCTGCAACTCTGCACACAAAATCACTCCTGACATTGGCAGGCTCAGCTGCAGCAAAGGGAAGTGAGAAGTTCAAACCTTAGCCACCCATCCCTATCACTGCAGCCACAGCCCTGTTGGTGTCCAGGCTGCAGCTTCTGCTCCATCTAATAATATTTTACCACATCCCATTCCTTTTACACCACAGTTGGAGATTCCCACTTTTCCATTCACATTTAGCAACTCTGCAGGGCTAGCCTGCTTCCCTCCCATGAGCCTTGGCTTTCAGTGTCCATGCTGGCAGCAGACTCTGCTGCTGCTATGCCAAGGCCACCTCCAAGCCAAGCTCCAGCATACCCTCATTGCTCTATGTGCATCCAGATACACCTTTTCTAGTTGTCTTGTCCAGTCTCTGCAGACTCACAGCTACTGCCTCTGCAACCTGAGGAGCTGGCTGCAGAGAGACCTCAGAATCACAGAATGTCAGGTTGGAAGAGACCCCAAAGATAATCTGGCCCAACCTTTAGGTAACAGGAGAGTTGAAATGAGCTGGTCCAACACCCTGTCAAACTGAGTCTTCAAACTGTCCAATGTAGGGGAACTCACTGCTTCCCTTGGGACATGAGTCCAATGCCTGAGTGTCCTCATGGGGAAACATTTTCTTTTGCAATCCAATTGGAATCTCCCCAGCAGTAACTTGCCCCCATCACCCCTTGCCTTGTCCTTGGGACTCCTTGTGAAAAGGAAGTCTCCATCCTCTTGGTTTTTACCTTTACAGTAAAAAAGAGTACATAAAGGGATGAACAGGTTGCCCCAGCCCAGGGAAGCTAAAAGTCCCAGGCACTAGTGGAGAGCTCAGAAAAACCCAGCAGAAAGGCAGCCTGCACCTGCAGCAGAATCACAGAAAACATCCAGTTGGAAGAGACCTCCAAGATCATCCAGTCCACCCCTCGACCCAGCATTGAAGGCTCAACACTAAACCATGGCCCTAAGCAACAAGTCCACACCCTGCTTGATCACCTCCAGGGATGGTGACTCCACCACCGCCCTGGGCAGACCATTCCAATGGTTGAATCATAGATTCAACCAGGTTAGAAGAGATCTCCAAAATCATCCAGCCCAACCTAGCACTCAGCCCTATCCAGTCAACTAGACCATGGCACTAAGTGCCTCATCCAGGCTTAGCTTGAACACCTCCAGGGATGGCGACTCCACCACCTCCCTGGGTTGAGAACCCTTTCAGGGAAGAAATATTTCCTAGCATCCAGCCTGAACTTCCCCTGGTGCAGCTTGAAACCATTTCCCATAGTCCTGTCTCTTGACACCAAGGAGAAGAGGATGCCCTCTCCTTGCTCTAATCTCCCCTCAAGTAGCTATAGAGAGCAATGAGGTCTGCCCTCAGCCCTCTCTTCTCCAGACTGATTGTCCCCAGCTCCTTCAGATGCTCCTCACAGGCCAGATGCTCCAGGCCCTTCACCAGCCTCAATGCCCTTCCCTGGACATGCTCCAGCCCCTCAATGTCCCTCTTGCAGAGAGGGGCCCAGAACTGAACACAAACATATCATACAGACCAATACTATGGAGAGTAGCCTGACCACAAGAAGATTCCCTGAATTGGGTCCTAGGATAAAAGAGCTGAGTGTTGTGACTCCAACTCCCCACAATCAAAGATCGTGACTAGAATTCAACAGCCTTCCAGGTTTGCACAAAGTCCTCTGGAAGCAGATCAAAATGAGAAAACTGCTTCTAGTCACAGAAAAATGTTTTACAGAGGGAGCTCAGGCTTTTTAACTTGGAGAGGAAGAGACTAAGGGCTGACCTCATTCATGTTTATAAATATGTAAGGGGTGAGTGCCAGGAGGCTGGAGCCAGCCTATTGTCGGTGATGCCCAGTGACAGGACAAGGGACAATGGGTGGAAGCTGAGGCATAGGAGGTTCCATGTGAACCTGAGGAGGAATTTTTTCCCTGTGAGGGTGGCAGAGCACTGGAACAGGCTGCCCAGGCAGGCTGGGGAGTCTCCTTCTATGGAGATATTCAGGAACTGTCCAGGTGCATTCCAGTGTGATCTGCTCTGAGTGATCCTGCTCTGGCAGGGGCAGGGGTCTTTCGAGGTCCCTTCCAGCCCCTGACATTCCGTGATTCTAGTTTGTTATCTTCCCTCCACTCATTCCCCAGCAAGGATCCCTCCCTGCAGTTTGCACTCCAGGTGTTCCCCTTGGCATCCCCTTCCCTGCTTAGCACAGACCTCCTTGCCCCGGCCGGCAGTGCTGCCATACTGCATGAAGACCACAAAGCACCCCAGCTGGCATAACTCACAGTTGGCCTTTTCCACTGGATCTGACGCAGAACATCTTCTGGGAGCACGTTGTGCCCGATGGAGCTGAGGTGAGCAGGGAAGGTGGCATCCTCAAAAAGCAGCCCCTGGCTCAGGCATAAGGCACGCAAGTGGGTGAAGTCCTGGTTATTGAATTTCTTCAGGTTCTGGAGGCTTCCTGCCCCTGTGGCTTGCCAGCCCTCATCCGAAGTCAGGGCAGAGCCAGGGGCCAGCATT
Organism: Pogoniulus pusillus; assembly: GCF_015220805.1. Taxonomy (NCBI): domain Eukaryota; kingdom Metazoa; phylum Chordata; class Aves; order Piciformes; family Lybiidae; genus Pogoniulus; species Pogoniulus pusillus. The sequence continues at coordinate 8,380,247 of NC_087288.1, read as the reverse complement.
GTGTGCTTTGCCTGGGAAGAGGAGACAAGGACTGCCATTAGGATCACAGAACATCAGGGGTTGGAAGGGACCACATGAATCAGCCAGTTCCAACCCCCCTGCAATGCCCAGGGACACCCTACCCTAGATCAGGCTGCCCAGAGCCTCATCCAGCCTGGCCTTAAACACCTCCAGGGATGGGGGCCTCAACCACCTCCCTGGGCAACCCATTCATGCAGAGCAACTTCCTCCTCACATCCAGGCTGACTCTCCCCACCTCCAGCTTTGCTCCATTCCCTCTAGTCCTGTCACTACCTGATAGCCTAAAGACAGCTTCCCCCATCCCAAGTGGTGCCCGAGTGGTAAGTGAGAAACCAAAACCACCTTCCCCCCTCCACGCCGAGAGGATTGTGGAGCAGCAGCTTGCAAGGCTAAAGGCAGTCACAGTGACAAAATCCTTATTAGCTGGAAATGCCTGGAGAAAGAGTAGTCGTCAAATCCCAACTGCTTTATCTCAAACCAGGGCTGTCACTGCTACAGATTCAATTTGGAGTCTTCCCTGAGGACAGAGAGCAAAGCTGTTAGCGAGCCGCTGCGTTAGCACTGAGCTACCTCTGCAACAGAAGAGAGCCCAGGGGATGGAGCAAGAGCTGCAGACTTAGGGCAGGGGGAAGGTGCTGTGAGCCAGGGGGGCTCTTTAGAGGTATTCAGGACTTCTTCTGATTATGGATCACAGCTGTAATCCATGGGCATTTAGAGAGTTACTTAGTGCTGGAGCATCTCTTCTGTGGGGACAGGTTGAGGGAGTTGGGGCTGCTCAGCCTGAAGAAGAGGAGGCTTTGGGAAGACCTTAGAGCAGCCTTCCAGTACCTGAAGGGACCTAAAAGAAAGCCAGGAAGGGACATTTCACAAGGGCTTCTAGTGATAGGATGAGAGGGAACAGACCGAAGCTTGAGGAGGGCAGACTTAGACTGGAAATTAGGAAGAAATTCTGTACAGTGAGGGTGGTGAGACACTGGAACAGGTTGCCCAGGGAGGTTGTGGATGCCTCCTCTCTGGAGGTGTTCAAGGCCAGACTGGATGAGGCCTTGAGCAACCTGGGCTAGTAGAAGGTGTCAAGCCAATGGCAGGGGACTGGAACTAGATGATCTTTAAAGTCCCTTCCAACCCAAGCTGTTCTATGAGTTCCACAAGTGAGTGCCTAATGGTCACTCCATGTGATACCAAAGAGGGCAGAGATTTGTCTTTCCTTGGGACCTGCTACTTGTAAATACATTGTGTGTACATATGCTTGTACATGTAGCTCTGCTCTAAGTATAGCTTCATCTTATTCCTGCCTGAGCTAGTCTGCTAAATTCCAATACAAGTTCCTAATCCACCACAGGGTCCCATAGCTGGACACAGTAGTCCAGGTGAGGTCTCACTTGAGCAGAGTGGCAGATCACAGATTCACAGAATTAGCCAGGTTGGAAAAGACCTCCAAGATCATCCAGTCCAACCTAGCACCTAACCCTTCTAATCAACTAAACCATGGCAATAAATGCCTCAATCCAGCCTCCTCTTAAACACTTCCAGGGATGGTGACTCCATCACCTCCCTGGGCAGCCCATTCCAATGCCAATCACTCTCTCTGCCAACAACTTCCTCCTAACATCCAGCCTAGACCTCCCCTGCCACAACTTGAGACTGTGTCCCCTTGTTCTGTTGCTGGTTGCCTGGGAGAAGAGACCAACCCCACCTGGCTACAGCCTCCCTTCAGGTAGCTGTAGAGAGCAATGAGGTCTGCCCTGAGCCTCCTCTTCTGCAAGCTGCACACCCCCAGCTCCCTCAGCCTCTCCTCACAGGGCTGTGCTCCAGGCCCCTCACCAGCTTTGTCACCCTTCTCTGGACATGTTCCAGCACCTCAACATCTCTCTTGAATTGAGGGGCCCAGAACTGGACAAAGGACTTAAAGTGTGGCCTGACCAGTCTTGAATATGGAGGAAGAATAACCTCCCTTGTCCTGCTGGCCACACTGCTCCACCAGGATGCCACTGGCTTTCTTGGCTACCTGGGCACACTGCTGGCTCATGTCCAGCTACTACCTACCAGTACCCCCAGGTCCCTTTCTTCCTATATTTAAGAAGATATTTGTGATATTTGTCACAAACTGTTTGCACACATGGAAAACACCAACCAGCCACTCTGAAGGTGTGATGCACTCTGTGTGTGTGTCTCCACCTTACTGAACGGCGTCACCTTTCTGGGTGCTTCAGGCCACTTGGCCTTCTGACATTACAACAGCAGCCTATAAAAATAAGGAGCTGTGCATCTCATTGTTTTAATTAAAAGCCTCACCACAAAAAAAAAAAAAAGATCAGATGGCATTAAGAAATCACCCTCAGCCAACAAGAAGAGAGAACATTCCCCTTGGGCTTGCATTTTTTAATACAATGGAAATAAATCTCCTGTAATGTACCAGAACATGACAAGGGGAATGGCTTCTTCTTAACAAATACTCATTTGAAACTCTGCCCAGGCCCCATGCATGCTAAGATCTATTTCTTGCAACAGCATTCCAGCAAAACTGATTACTAATTCCAAACTCAAATTAAAACTAACAGAGCTTGAAGGCTGGGCCTGACATGAGTTGCCTCTCTTCTGACAGAGAACAAGGGTGTTGAGCGTGCGAGCTGTGTGTGTTTAATTATGTTGTTTAACACATCCGCAGTAAATTAACAACCAGCCTGAAAGAAGGAACACATTTTACCCTGCCCTTGCAGCCACAGAACAACCCCAGCTATCAGTACAGGGTGGGGACTGACCTCTTGGAAGGCACTGAGGAGGAAAGGACCTGGGCGTCTTAGTGGATGGGAGGTTGACCATAAGCCAGTGATGTGCTTAGTGGCCAGGAAGACCAATGGTATTCTGAGGTGTATTAGAAGGGCTGTGCTTAGTAGGTAGAGAGAGGTTCTCCTGTGCTCTGTTCTGCCCTGGTGAAGCCACATCTGGAGCACTGTGTCCAGTTCTGGGCCCCCCAGTTCAAGAGGGACATAGAACTGCTTGAAAGAGTCCAGCACAAAGCTGTGGGGCTCACTTTAGGTTCAGAAGAAGGAAAGTGGGTGCCTCAAAATGTGATGCAGCTCATCTTGAAGTGCCTGTGCTGGCATGAGGTGCACCTCATTACTTTCCACTCTGCAATTGACTCTAGACAGCTGTGTCAGATGTGGGCAGATACAAAGGAAAAAGTCCCTCTTTGTCTCACTTATCCCACGGGACACCTCTTGTGTCTGGGCATGTATTCCCTTTCATCACCTGGCCTGTTGTCTGCTCCCCCCATGCTCTCCACCTTGATAACTGTGCCCATTTGGGGAATCTACTCTGCCCCAGTGAGGCCACATCTGGAGCACTGTGTCCAGTTCTGGGCCCCCCAGTTCAAGAAGGACATAGAACTGCTTGAGAGAGTCCAGCACAGAGCCACAAAGATGATGAGGGGAATGGAACATCTCTCTTATGAGGACAGCCAGCACAAGGGGCAATGAGTGGAAGCTGAGGCACAAGAAGTTTCATGGAAACATGAGGAGGATTTTTTTTCCCTGTGGGGGTGACAGAACATTGGAGCAGGCTGCCCAGGGGGGTCGTGGATGTCCAAAACCTGCTTGGACACATTCCTGTGTGATCTGGGCTAGCTGATCCTGCTCTGGCAGGATGAGCTTTCAAGGTCCCTTCCAGCCCCTGACATTCTGTGATTCTGTGAATAGCTCCATCAGTATGGTGTCTGAGGGCACATTCATGGATAGATGAGCTCTACACCCACCCATGCCACTGTATGAGCAGCCCATGGGGTCACATTCACCTGGCTAGCACTGTCCTGGCCACCTCACCATCTCTTTGGAAGCAGCATCCTGAGTCCTAGCCACAGGTTTGGTCTCATAGGTGTATCATCACCTGCAAAGGTGAGAACAGCTTCTAAAGCAGAATTGTCTCCTGCCCAGCTGAGGACCTTCTTATTGTTATAAGGGACAAAGTTATAATGCAATGGATGTCAGAGGTCTTGTCTTTGCCTGCTCTCTGCCATGTGATGGAGGGAGAGAGGAAGAGATTTCAAACCCAAAAGTTGGTTCAGACACACTGGGAAACACTGGAGAAAAACAAGAGGCTGACTCTCAACTAAGGAAAGAAAATATTGATCAGAAGGGGTTAAACTTGCATTGCCTTAGTCTTGGGATATCCTCCAACACATTTGCTTATCTGAAATGGAGAAAGGAATCACGCCCAGCTCTGCATCTAGCTGCAGATTCCTTTCCAGCACAGAAATCCCTCTTCTTGCTGCCAGAGAAATCCCTTTTCTTGCTGTCTGTCTCAGCAGAGAAGGCAAATGACAGAGTGAGGGAGGAAAGAGAAGCAGTGGAAAAGCTGCAGAGAGAAGGAGGAAAAGGGATCAGGTATAAGAGGAGATCAGAGTAAAAAGGTTGGGTGATCCCCACAGAAACAAACCTGGGAAGCCCAAGCCCCCACCGTATCCTGCATTAAGCAGCTTAGGGTGTGTGCTTCATCTCCCTCCTGCACTCATTCACCAACGACGACAAGCAACTATTATAATCAAGTACTCAATGCTGGCAAATGTTACTGACAGCTAATTACATTTTGCATAAAGATTGATATCAGAATACATTTATCATTTCCTTCAATGGCTTCGGGTCTTTTTCACTGAGTAGAAGGTGGAAACAGGCAATCAGAAACATGTGCCTAGATCCCAGCTGAACTATCCACCTTCCCCTCTCCACCACTGTTCCCCAAACACTTCCAGTACATGTTGGCTCATCTGGGTTTCTCTGCTCTAGGAAGAGCAGCTGAGTTTTCTCAAACACTACAAGGGACACCAGAAAAGCCACAAATCCAGCAGCCCTTCCTTCTTCCTCCGATTCCTCTCAAGCACTCCAGATTATCAATGCCTATTTCATCTCTCCCATAATATTCAATACATGCCACAGCAATGCAAGCACTCCTCCCTCCCTCCAAGAGCCTGTCATTCATGTGTTTGGAGGACTGTGGAAACTTCAGGGAGTTAGCTCCAGAATTGCCTTTCAGGGAAGGGAAGCATGAGTTTATCAGCTCCCCTTGCACTCAAACACAGAAACAACCGAGACAGTGCTGCTTTGCAGCAGCTTGCCCACAGCAGCAGCAAATTGCAGAGGCATAGCAGGACCTGAACTCGGGTGTCCCAAACCCCAGATGGGCAGCAGCAACTTGTACATACAGTGTGTGAAAGCCTGAAGTACCTCAGAAAATCAGAACCAAAGCCAGGCACTTTGGCAGCCCTCCAGGAGATTGCTTTCCCAGCGGCATCTTGCGTGACTTTCTGCTCCCAACAGTCTGTGAAGTACTCCCTTCTGGCTATTTATTAAGTCAATTTTCTCCTCATTTTGCATACATAGCATAAGACAGTTCCAGATACCTTTTTCTTCTACCTCATTTAACAGCAGCCTACAGAGTCCTCCTCCTCTTAGGATCTCCACTCCCACTTGATCCAATTACTGCTGACAACTTACCATTGTACTAGGAGGCTCTTTGTGGGACAGCGAATTCATCTTCCCTCTCCCTCCAGGTAACATTAAGGGTGAGAACTGTAATTTATTCTCCAAGACAAATCCCTCTCCATGTGCCTGTGGTGCTTTCCCAGCACTATTAGTTGCATTTCACCTGCTTCCTCTGGTAGTAAGTGAAACAGCCAAAGTGATGTTTTACCTGCAGCACCGCGGATGCAAACTCTCCAGCCAACACCAAGAGAGCGAGAGGCTGGCACTACCCTTGCCCTCCTTTATAGGGCAGCTTTTGCCACGCCTTAAACAAACACAACCAGGTTGAAGTTGAGTTCAAGACCGAAAGCAAGCAATCTCATTCAGGCATAACAGCTTCATACAGATACCACACCGTGGAGAGAGATCTAGACTTCTATTAGCCACCCACTAGGAACTGTCTGTCGGTCAAAGTTGTCCGAGAGCTTCCTGCAGCTAACTGTGGCTTCGGTCGCAGGTGTTCTTGGAACAAAACAGGATTTGTCTGCACCTTCCACTCTTGCATATTATCACTTTTTCCTCCTCATGCCACTAGAAAATGTAGTAATCACCCAGGTTCCAGGCACAGCCTGGCAGGACTCACCACCAGACCAGTTATCAGAGCTGTGTGTCATTCTTTCTGCAGCAGTAAAAGCAGCAGGTACTCTTAGACCAAAGTGTTTATGCTGGGCTCTTCATTTTCACATCCCTTCACTGAGGTAGTTCATTTCCTTTAGGACTGCCTGAGTAATTTATCCATATATTTGTCAAGGAATCATCACAGAATCGCAGAAACAGTCAGGTTGGAAAAGACCCTCAGCATCACCAATATCCCTACTCTACAAGGTGCACCCTAAACCATATCCCCAAGCACCACATCCAAACGACTTTTAAACACATCCAGGGTTGGTGACCCAACCACCTCCTTGGGCAGCCCATTCCAATGCCTGACCACTCTTGCTGGGAAAAAATGTTTCCTAATGTCCTGTCTAAACCTACCCAGTCTCAGCTTAAGGCCATTCCCTCTTGTTCTGTCACTAATTACCTGTGAGAAGACACCAGCAGCAACCTCTCCACAATGTCCTTTCAGGTAGCTGTAGACTTCCCTCAGCCTCCTCTTTTTCAAACCAAGCAGTCCCAGCTCCTTCAGTTGCTCCTCATAAGATTTATTCTCTAGGCCCTTCCTCAGCTTCGTTGCTCTCCTCTGCACTCACTCCAGCACAGAATAGTTTATGTTAGTTCCAACATCTTCCACTAGACCAGGTCACAAGCTCCTGTCCAACCTGGCCTTGAACACCTCCAGGGAGGGGACATCCACAACTTCCCTGGGCAATCTGTAAAGAATTTTCTCCTATTAATCCAGTCCTAAATCTCCCCTCTTCCATCCAAAAGCTGTTGCCCCTCCTCCTATCACTCCAAGCCTTTGTAAAAAGTCCCTCCCTAGGGCCTAGGGGGCTGCCCTCCATTATCCAAAAGTCTAAAGCCAAGAAAAAAATAATAATTAAAAAAAACTAAAGAGTTTCTAGCAAAATCTATGGGAAGGAAGAAGTTATTTAATTCTGGGGAGGCCAAAGCGAGATAGGCTGAAGAGGCCTGAGATTCAAGGGAATGGTTGCAGCACACCCTCAAGGACATGTTCCCTGGCAGCAAGCATGTTTTTATAGCCTGGAAGTGTATTTTTGAAGGACAGGCACTTGGTGTCCTGGTGGACAGAAAGCTGAACAAAAGCAAACAATGTGCCCTTGCAGTAAAGCAAACCCAGAAGCTCCTGGGCTGCATGACCTGTAGCAGAGGGAGTGGGTCAGGGCAGGGAATCCTTCCCCTTTGTGCAGCACTTTTAAGATCATATCTGCAGTACTGTGATTAGTATTGGGCTACCCAGTGAAAGAGAGGCACTGAAAGTGCAGCAAGCCCAACAGAAAGCCACCAGGAATGGTCAGCAGGATGGACTACATGGCATGAGAGATGAGGCTGAGAGACAAGGCTCAGCCAGGAGAAAGAAACCCACTTCATAGATTTATAGATTCATAGTATAGTTTGGGTTGGAAAGGACCTTACAGATCACCTAGTTCCAGCATACACACACCCCCCACCTCATCCAAGCAAAGGGCAGGGACACCTTCCACTAGACCAGATTGCTCAAAGCCTCATCCAGCTTGGCCTTGAACACCTCGAGGAAGGGGGCACCCATGGCCTCCTGGGCAACCTGTGCCAGTGTCTCACTACCCTCACTGGAAAGAATTTCTTCCTAATCTCCAGTCTAAACCTGCCCTCCTCAAGCTTCAACTCACTTTCCCTCATCCTATCACCAGAAGGCCCTTGTGAAAGTTTCTCCACAGCTTTCCTGCAGGCCCTCTTCATGTACTGGAAGGCTGCTCATGAGAGCCTTCTTTTCTTCAGGCTGAACAGCCCCAACCCTCAGCCTGTCCCCAAAAGGGAGGTTCTCCAGCCCTCTGATCATCTTCATGGCCTCCTCTGGACCTGCTCCAGCAGCTCCATGTCCTTCTTAAGCTGGGAACACCAGACCTGAACACAGTACTCTCAGTCTCCCACTATCCAAAAGACAGTTGCAAACAAAGTGGACCCAGACTCTTCTTGAAGGTGCACAGAAGATAAGCAGAGGCACAAGCAGCAGCAAGGAAAATGGCACATGGTTAAAAAGTACTCAGAGTGGCTCAGCCCAAGAACAGAGGCATCTCTACACTTGGAGACATTCTGCTGGAAGAAGATGTCACCCTAAGCTGGAAGTCAACCCTGCTTTGAGCTGGAGTGGGAGTCAAAGACCTACTGAGATGCCTTCACATCCCTATGCTTCACTGTTTCTGGAGCTGCAGCTTATGCATCAGCATCCAGGCTGGCTTCAGCCCACCTGGGCTGCATGCAAGTGGGGCACATTAGTGCCATCACAGAAGCCCACACTGGTTACTGCACAGTTCACCTGGAAAGCCTGCATGGTCAGTGCACTTCAAGCACTGTGCTATGGCCCCACTGCTCACAACACCTCAGCTGGCAAATGGAAAACCAGCTCAGGTTATGGGTGCATGCATTGCTTTTCCTGCTGCTGTGTAGTGAAGAGCTCGTGTCCTTCCCAACAGCTATTCCAGAATTGGTCAGGCTATCTGCAACTCACTCAAAACTAATTGCTTAAATAGATTGGACAAAAGCCTCAGAGCTGGGACCTGATCAAGCAACTTAGTACTGCAAAGCAAAGCAAACCAAAGGTTTTACTGAGGACAGGGAGAACCTGAATGTAAAGCTTCAAATGACACATTTTGGAATTCAGAAGTCAAGAGGGGATGCCATGGAGGCAGCTTTTCTTTTTCTGAGGAGGTTTGGTAGTTAGCCCAAGAAACTGTCCCCTTTTTTTCAAGCTACCATCAAAAGAAAAGTCACTCTGCAGTGTGTGTTTGTGAAGTTTAGTCTGGGAATTAACAGGAACTTAGCAATGTGGAGTTCTTTCCTTTTCCAAATTAATTACATCACCTGGGTTCAGAGGTTTCCTCAGAACAAGACCTCTACTTGGACTGCCACCAGTTGGAGGTGGGATGCTAGTAGTTCTCATAGCAGCTGGTCCCCAGGAGCTAGGCAAGATGAAAACATAAAAGTGCCCATAAAAAAAAAAGGCAGTTCAGCTTCTTCATCAGTATTTAGTTTAGTGCTATGGATCTAAAAGCTGAGTACTGCATCCTGCCTACTCACACCTCAGAGTTTTCATTTCCTCATGAGACCTCAACACTTAGCAAACTAATCTGTGTAAATTAGAGCAAAACCTGCCCCAGAGAGCAAAACAGGTGCAGTTTGCCTTTAAGAGCTGTTTGCCACAACTGCTACATAAATAAAAGCTGATTGCACCAGAAGCAGGGAGCAAAGGCTTCGTTCCTCACAGGCTAGGAGCTGTGGGGTGATAAATGCCAGCGCTGCTGGCTGCTCTGACAGCAGGCATGCTGCTCATCGCCTCCTCTCTGGGGAAGCCGCAGGTAGCTTCCCCTCCAGGTACAGTGATTCATTGTCTGGAACTGAGATCTCTGCTTAAATGGGGGATTAACATGATTGAAGAAATATTCACGGCAAAGGTGATTAGAAAGCACCAGCAGCAACCTGGCAGGAGATTTAGGCTTTTGCATCATGACACCGTTTTGAGACTGTCAGCTCTTCTGCAGAAGGCTCCACTGCTGTGTTCGTCTTTGCAGTGGCTCCAGAGAGGGAGAGCCAGAAGGCTGAGGGGCTGTGCATGGTCATGAGCCTCTGGATTATTTGCTTTCCTAAGTGTTTGGTGGAATCCTGGAAGGAAAAGAAATCAAACAAATGTGGAAAACATAAAGGAAAAAAAAGAAAGTGGTGGGGGGGAATGAAAAAAGGGGCAAAGGGGAAAGGGAAGGAAAAGAGAAGGGGAAGGGGAAGGGGAAGGGGAAGGGGAAGGGGAAGGGGAAGGGGAAGGGGAAGGGGAAGGGGAAGGGGAAGGAAAAGCAAAGGGGAAAGGGAAGGAGAAGAGAAGGGGAAAGGGAAGGAGAAGAGAAGGGGAAAGGGAAGGAGAAGAGAAGGGGAAAGGGAAGGAGAAGAGAAGGGGAAAGGGAAGGAGAAGAGAAGGGGAAAGGGAAGGAGAAGAGAAGGGGAAAGGGAAGGAGAAGAGAAGGGGAAAGGGAAGGAGAAGAGAAGGGGAAAGGGAAGGAGAAGAGAAGGGGAAAGGGAAGGAGAAGAGAAGGGGAAAGGGAAGGAGAAGAGAAGGGGAAAGGGAAGGAGAAGAGAAGGGGAAAGGGAAGGAGAAGAGAAGGGGAAAGGGAAGGAGAAGAGAAGGGGAAAGGGAAGGAGAAGAGAAGGGGAAAGGGAAGGAGAAGAGAAGGGGAAAGGGAAGGAAAAGAGAAGGGGAAAGGGAAGGAAAAGAGAAGGGGAAAGGGAAGGAAAAGAGAAGGGGAAAGGGAAGGAAAAGAGAAGGGGAAAGGGAAGGAAAAGAGAAGGGGAAAGGGAAGGAAAAGAGAAGGGGAAAGGGAAGGAAGAGAGAAGAGGAAAGGGAAGGAAAAGAGAAGGGGAAAGGGAAGGAAAAAGGAAGGGGAAAAGAAAGAAAAAAGGGGGGAGAGGAAGAAAAAAGAAAAAGAGGGAAAGGAAGTGAAAAGGAAAAAAGGAAGGAACAGGGGAAAAGGAAAAAAATTCAAAAGAAAAATGAGAAAAAAGCAGGAGAGGGGAAAAAACAGGAGACAAAAGGAAAAATGAAAGAAAATCAGGAAAGAAAAAAATAAAAAAAAGAAAAAGGAGGGAAATAAAAAAAAATAAAAAAGGGTGGAGGAAAAAAGAAAGAAAAATGGGAAAAAAGAATGGAAATAGGGGAAAAGGAATGAAAATGGGGGAGAAGAATGAAAATGGGGGAGAAGAATGAAAATGGGGGAGAAGAATGAAAATGGGGGAGAAGAATGAAAATGGGGGAGAAGAATGAAAATGGGGGCAAAAGAATGAAAATGGGGGAGAAGAATGGAAATGGGGGCAAAAGAATGGAAATGGGGGAAAATAATGGAAAATGGGGGAAATGAAAAATACAGGAAAAAGGAAGAAAATGAAAAAAAAAACCAAAGAAAAATGATGTAAAAAGGAAAAAAGAAAAAAAAAGGGGGGGAGGAAGAACAAATAAAGAAAAACAGGGAAAGGAAGAAAATATACTGGAAAACAGGAAAAAAGGAAAGACAGATTGGAAAATAAACCTGTTTATTTTCTCAGCCCTATGCCCAGCTCCCCCAAGGGCAGGCTGCTGGTCTGTGAAGGCAGCAGGTCCCTGAGGCAGCTTTTGTTGGGGGGGAGGAGGGGGAATTTTGCCCCAGTAGCAGTGGAAAGCTTAGCTTTGGCATTAAGAAAGGCAACTCTCCCCACTCCACCCACAGAGCTTATGTGCTGCCATCTCAGGGCTGCTATCTTTTGCAACGTTCCAGACATATGTCTTCAGTTCTTACTTCCACTGCCTTTGCCCCTGTGAAGGTCACCTCCTTTTCAGCAGCAATCTCCTCCTTTACACCCTGAGAAAGAGGAGAAACAGGCTGGGGGTTTTCCCACGTCTTTGTGCCAAGGAGGAATCTTCCTCTGCTCGCCTGCACGCTTGCTGCAGTGATTGGGTGTCCCTCTGCTGCTGAAGCACAGGGCTAATGGAAGAAGGCCACCACAGAACGGTAGGGGGTGGAAGGGACCTCCAGAGATCACTGCAGTCCAATCCCCCTGCCGAAGCAGGATCACCTAGGGCAGGCCACACAGGAACGCGTTCAGGCTGTCTTTGAAGGTCACCAGAAAGGGAGACTCCACAACCTCTCTGGGCAGCCTGCTCCAACGCTCCACCACCCTGGCAGGAAAGAAGTTTCTGCTCGTGTTGAGGAGGAACCTCCTGTGTTCTAGCTTATAGCCATTATTCCTTGTCCTGTTACCAGCTGCCACTGAAAAGAGCCTGTCCCCTTCCTCCTGACACCCACCCCTCAGGCATTAGATGCCTAGAGATCCCCTCTCAGCCTTCTCTTCTCCAGACCAAACAGTCCCAAGGTCTCTCAGCCTTTCTTCACAGGGGAGATGCTCAAGTCCCTCAACCATCCTTATAGCTCTCTGTTGAGGTCTCTCCAGCAGGTCCCTGTTTCTCTTGAATTGTGGAGCCCAGAACTGCACACAGTATTCCAGGTGTGGTCTCACCAGGGTGGAGTAGCAGGGGAAGAGAACCTCCCTAGACCTGCTGGATACATTTTTCTAATGCAGCCAGATAGCACTGGCTTTCATGACCACAAGGGCACATTGCTGTCCCATAGATAACTTGCCATCCACTAGGACTCCAAGGTCTTTCTCCATAGAGCTGCTTTCCAGCAGGATGACCCCTAAACTGTACTGGTGCCTGCCGTTACTTCTCCCCAGGTGCAGGACTCTGCACTTCTCCATATTGAACTTCATGAGGTTTGCCTTCACCCAACTCTCCAGCCTGTCCAGATCTTCTTGGATAGCAGCACACCCTTCAGGTTTCCTCAGTCATACCTTCATATACAGCTCAGATGTTACCCTTTATTTGCTCCCCTTTAACAGGATGCAGGGGAGGCTGTCAATAACAGAATCACAGAAACATTCAGGTTGGGAAGCCCCTCAGGATCACCAAGCCCAACCAACATCCCTGCTCTACGAGGTGCACACTAAAGCCTATCTCCAGGCGCCACATCCAAGCGACCTTTACACACATCCACCCAGTGACTCAACCACCTCCCTGGGCAGCACATTTCAATGCCTGGTCACTCTTGCTGGGAAAAAAATGTTTCCTAATGTCCAGTCTAAGCCTACCCAGTTGCAGCTTGAGGCCATTCCCTCTTATTCTATCACTAATTACTTGTGAGAACAGACCAGCAGCAGCCTCTCCACAACGACCTTTCAGGCAGCTGTAGAGAGTAATGAGGTCTCCCCTTAGCTTCCTCTCTTTCAAACCAACCAGTCCCAGCTCCTTCAGTCACTCCTCATAAGATTTATTCTCCAGGCCCTTCCCCAGCTTCATTGCCCTCCTCTGCACTCACTCCAGCACCTCCACATCCCTCTTGTAATGAGGTGCCCAAAACTGACCACAACACTCAAGGTGTGGCCTCACCAGAGCTGAGTACAAGGGGACAATCACCTCCCTGCTCCTGCTGGCCACAGCATTTCTAATACAAGCCAGGATGCCATTGGCTTTCTTGGCCACCTGGGCACACTGCTGGCTCATATTCAGCAGCTCCCTTTCTGCCAGACAGCTTTCCAGACACACTGCTCCAAGCCTGTAGCACTGCTTGGAGTTGTTGTTGCCCAAGCACAGGACCTGGCATTTGGCCTTGTTGAAGCCCATCCCATTAACAGTGGTCCATCCATCCAGACTATCCAAGTCCCTCTGTAGAGGCTCCCTACCCTCTTGAAGATTAACACTGCCACATTATTCACCACATTATTCACAGACAATCTCCTTTGTTCAGTCTTTATGCCCTCCTATTTCTAGCCAGACCTGCCCCTTCTAAAGCACACTTATGGTTGTATAAACTATCAGGCAAATAGCAAAGTTCTCCTTTGACACCAGGTTCTACCCAGCCCTCACCCACGAGCTGCCCCTCAGTGCAAATCCACCAGGAGCTGCAGCACGTTGCCATGTTCACATATGAGTCATTTTGGCTCGTAAGGAAAGCACAACTGCTGCTGGAGTGAAGTGTGGCAGCTGCTTAACAGCACAGAATGAATCCACACAGCTAGAGCCTACTGCTGCTTGGTGGAGGGGGGGAGATTTGGTGTGAAAACCATCTCTCTCTGGAGCCCTATTGTTCAGCAGAAATAGCCACTGACTTCAAAAGCTACAGTGGGAATTCTTCAAAAATAAAAATAGTAATAGAACAAAGCAATCAAACAAACCAAAAAACAACCCCAAGCAGCCTGCTACAGACACCCAGATTAGCACTAGAATTTCCCAGGGGAATATTCTTTTCCTGCAGAAAAATGCCAATCTGTCAAACATGAAACAGATGAGCAATGAATTTTCACCATGAGAAAGACACAAGGCATTGCAATAACATCACCATGCTTCCATTTGGAGTTTGGAGCAGTCTCCTTTTTTTTTTGCTGATGAAATCCCCATCACTTCAGGATCCTGTCTGTGTTCTCCAAAAGGTTTTAGCACTGCAATGGAGAAAAGATTCCAAGTGTTATTGCAATAGCTCACTGCAATCAGGCTGCCATTATACCTCAGAATGTGGCTTCCTAGGGCATTTTGGACTTTGTTTTTTTATCCTTGAATGAGGAACAGAATATGAAAGCATTTTGAACATGATAAACCTTTACAAAGCTGAAATACCAGCTTGGCCTCACAGCAGCTAGCACCAAAGCTCTCCATGAGAACAAGCACATCCCATCATCCAGGTACTATAGAATGGTTTGAGTTAGAAGGGACTTCCAAAGTTCATCTAGTCACAGAATCACAGCATTCTCAGGTTTGGAAGAGACATCAAAGATCATCCAGTTCCAACCCCCCTGCCATGGGGCAGGGACATCTCACACTAGATCAGGTTGCTCAGAGCCACATCCAGCCTGGCCTAAAAATCTTCCAGTGATGAGGCTTCCACCACCTTCCTGGGAACCTGTTGGAGGTGTCCCTGCTGAGTGCAGAGGGGTTGGACAAGATGACCTTTGAGGGTCTCTTCCAACCTGATGCAGTCTGTGAATCTCTGGATCTGTAAAGCAAGGTAATTAAATGCAATACATGAACAAAGGAGTACTTTTGCTCTTCTCACTGTGGGGTACCTCCTCACAAACACATACTGGGTTCCACAAAACAGCAGGCACCTCACCAGAGGCAGACCTCTGTGGAGGAGACATCAAAGCAAGGTTCTTCTTGTCATAGGCATATCGGCCCTTGCTTGGCACTTGTGTCCAGCCTTTGTCAGAGCTCTGTAGGCATGAGATAATTAATCTCATACTTTTATTTGGTTGTTTCTGTCTTGGTAGGAACAGATTGCAACAGTCTCACATTTGTTTGCTTTCCAGAAACAGTCCTGCCACCCTCTAATGAAGAATCCTTGGCCTGGAGATCACTCACAGGCAGTTTACTAGAAACATTTGCAGTTGACAGTCCTCACCTCAGGCTTTGCTGACAAGTGGCACAGCTTCTCCTTCTTTGACATCTTGTCATTTGTAAGGTGCCAACAAGGATGCACTGCTGGTATGCCAGTCAGATAGGCAACTTGCTCACCACCTGTCCTACTTGATCCCACAAGACATCCAACCTGTAGGGATAGCAAAGGCTGCAATTTGAGACAAGCCAGACAGCTGCTCTGATATTCACAGATTCATCTGGGGACTCAAACAGAAAAAGCATGTGGACCTGTTGGAGCATGTCCAGAGAAGGACCTAAAAGACCATAGAGTAGTTTAGGTTGGAAAGGACCTTAAAGATCATCTAGTTCCACCCCCCCTGCCATGGACAGGGACACCTTCCTCTAGACCAGCTTGCTCAAAGCCTCATCCAGCCTGACCTTGAACACCTCCAGGAAGGGGGCATCCACAACCTCCCTGGGCATATTCCATGGTCTTCAGCATGTACTCAAAAGCTGAAAATGAGGTTACTCTTCAGGTCAGAAAGGGGGAGGAGAAGGATATGAAGCTAATTATGGCAAATTCTCTTAATGTCACAGTGGAATGAAGACCATGAGGCAGCTGGAATTCAGTCATAACATCCTGCCCTGTAAGAAGGCATTGTGGAGCTTCTCCACCACACAGTAAATGTGGTATGCTGACAGTGCTGACCATCATTCAAATATGTAAGTTCCATGGAATAAGAGAGAGAGAGAGGAGAAACTGAATTAATTTCTGAGACTAACACTCCCACCAGCAAATTCCTGGAAACTGAATAGGTAAAGAACCAGCGAGGCATTTTTGATGCCTCTGGTTTCATCTTCTCTGGATCCAACAGAGCTGACCTCATCTAAAGAATTAATACCCAGAAATACTCACCTGCAGTGTGCATTTCTAAAGCAAGGCTCTCTTGATGGAGAGTATGCCAAAACACAGACATCTGTTTGCAGTGTCTGGAAAAAAATCCCAACCCATGTTTATCTCAGTTACCATAGGAGGTAGGTCAGGCACAGATCTTTCTGCTCCCAAGACGAGGCAGCAGGCAGGTCTCCTTGCAGCCATGCAGTGAGCATGGACACAAGGTTCCTAAGATCATGCTGTGCTTCCCTGGAGCACACAGGGTGCCCAAATCAGGTGCTTGCAGCATTTGGGTAAATTCTGACCATGCAACCAGGAATAACTGTCCATGGCTCCTGATACTTCACAGCTCCTCTGACGTACATGCAGCCCAGAGTCACTCCCATCCTGGAGCAGCTCTTGCTCAGCAGAAGATGGGTCACAGGACAAGCTGGAGTGTGACTTCTGTTGTTGTCCTTCATTTGACTGCTGCTAGAGCTCTCTGTGAAAAAAAAAGCAGTCCATGCTCTGTATCCCCTCTCATTAGACATCCATTTGGTCCCTCTCTAAGGAGAATTTTGGCTGAGAGAAGAGCCATCCCACAACCTTTTGTAGCAGCCCAAGAGCTTGCCAACATCACAGGGTTGGGCAGTCATACAAAACAACAATCCTAGAACATAAGCAGGCTGAGTACAATCATTTCATCCTGTTGACTTTGCAGCCAGATGCCTCTAAGCTTGCTCATCTGACTGGCAGGAAGTATAAACCCCATTGCCCATAAAGAAGGCAGCTCAGCTTATTCTTGAGGCTCTTCCTGGGCAACACTGTTCCATGGTGTTGCTTGAGCTAAACCCAAAGGACAATACAGAGCCATGAAGAAGCACAAATCACAGAACATCAGGGGCTGGAAGTGACCTCGAAAGCTCATCCAGTCCAACCTCTCTGCTAGAGCAGGATCACCTAGACCAGATCACACAGGAATGCATCCAGGAAGCTCCTGAGTATCTCCAGAGGAGACTCCACAACCCCCATGGGCAGCCTGTTCCAGTGTTCTGTCACACAGAGAAAAAATTCCTCCTCATGTTTCCAAGGAACTTCCTGTGCCTCAATTTCCACCCATTGCCCCTTACCCTGTCATTGGGCTTCACTGAGCAGAGTCTGGCTCCATCCTCCTGGCACTCACCCTTTACATATTCATCAACATGGCTGAGGTCACCTCTCAGTCTCATTCTCCAGGCTATAAAGCCCCAGCTCCCTCAGGCTCTCCTTGTAAGGAAGATGTTCTACTCCCTTAATCATCTTTGTGGCTCTGTGGTCCCTTTCCCCTTCACTGCTCTCTAGCAGGTCAATGCCCAACCTATCCTGGTACATGGAGTTCTTCCCCAGAAAAGCTCCAGACAGAAGTGGACTTCTCCAGTCAATTGAAACAGTCTTCCTTTTGAAGGCTGCTGTGGAAAAGCAACAACATTTTATGGAGAGAGAGTTCAGGAATTTACCTGGATGAACTTCTAATATACCACTGATGAAGGAAGAGAGGAAAGAGTATTTGTTTTCTTGCAGAATGGCTATGGTGGGTGCTCTAGTGCCTAGGACACACAAAGGAGTTGAGCCCACCCCTCATGTGATGAAGCTCTAGAGAGCAAGTGGAGAAGTTCAGGCACAGAAGCCAGTGGTGCTTTCCCCAGGGCAGTCATCCTGAGCAGCACAGCACCAGTACTCACTCTGGGTTCAGAAATATAAATAGCAAAATGCCTGGTGGACCAAACTGTCCTCCCCAACTCCTGCATCCCAGGAATGCAGGGGCCAGCTGGAACATGCAGGAATGAGTATATATGATTCTATCTAGCTCTAGGTGATCCTGCTTTGGCAGAGGGTTGGACTCGATGATCTCACCTGGAGTGCTGTGTCTAGCTCTGGAGCCTTCAATATAGGAAGGACATGGACCTGATGGAGTGAGCCCAGAGAAGGGCCACGAAAATAATCAGGGGGTCAGAGCACTTCTGCTATGAGGACAGGCTGACAGAGCTGGGGGTGTTCAGCCTGGAGTAAGAGGAGGCTCTGGGAAGGCCTAATAGCAACCTTCCAGTACCTGAAGGGAGCTACAAGAAGGATGGAGAGGGACTGTTTACAAATGCCTGCAGTGACAGGACGAAGAGGAATGGCTTCAAATTAGAGAGGAGCAGATCTAGATTGGATGTTAGGAGCAAGTTCTGCACCATGAGGGCGGTGGAGCACTGCAACAAGTTGCCCAGGGAGGTGCTTGGGGCCCCATCCCTGGAGATGCTCAAGGTGAGGCTCAACAGGGCTCTGGGCAACCTGATCTAGTTGAGGATTCCCCTGCTGACTGCAGAGAGGCTTGGACTAGATGACCCTTGGTGGTGCCTTCCAAACCAGACGATTCCATCATTCCATGATCTGCAGAGGTGCCTTCCAAGCTCTCCCACTCTGTGCTTCTGTGATCAGCACGTGCCACTGCAGCACCCGTGAAAAGAAAGAGCTTCTGCACTTGTCCTCATTTCCAGCCCCTTGCCCCTGGAGCTCACCATTTCCCACACGGGGCCTTCGCTCCAACCTCGCTCCCTGCTCTGTGCTGGCAGCAGGCTCCCTTATGTGCTTCAGAGCAGCTCCAGCCCTGAGCTCTTTTGTCAGGATGAAAGCTGCACAAGGCTGTTTGATAAGGCAGGTCTGCTCTCTCAGCTCTGTGCTATCAGCCTGCAGAACAAAGAGGATTGCTGCTCTATCTGAGCTATTAATTAAACACCTTAAATAGATAGAGAAGGCATTTAGCTAGGGCTCAGCACAAGTGGGGAGAGCAAGATAGCAGTAGAGGGAACAGCATATGGTCCCTAGTGAACATTTCTGACACCTCTCACTGACACTTCAACTAATGTTCTTCCTGGGTTACCTGTGCTCTGTGATGTAATAAGAAAGAGCATCACAGATTGCCTTGAACTTCAGCCAAACTGCTCCCTCTGTCTAAGCATCTGCTGCTTCTTGGGAGAGGGGGAAGAGGAGGATTACACCCTAGAAAACTTACTTCTGTGGTCACACACAGGAAGGCTATGGGTAACAGTCACAAACCAGGGCAAGAATGCAGAAGAATAGCGTAAAGAGAAGGGCAAAGTCTCAGGTGTTCAGCAGAGGATCACTTCTGTGAGAAGTACTCCATCCAGTGAAAAAGGGAAAGTGTAAGGCAATGCCTGAAAGAGAAGAGGGACACGGTAGGAGTGGACAAGGCTCAGCAAGACTAGCCCAAGGGTGAGACAGACCTCCAAATCATAGAAACAGGGAATGGTTTGGGTTGGAAGAGATCTTAAAGGTCATCTTGATCCAACCCCCTGCCGTGGGCAGGGACACCTTCCACTAGACCAAGTTGCTCAAGGCCTCATCCAACTTGGTCTTGAACACCTCCCTGGGCAGCTCATTCCAGTGTCTCACCACCATCACTGCAAAGAATTTTTCCTAATACCCAGTCCAAATCTACCCTCTTCCAGCTCAAAGCTATTGCTCCTCATCATATCACTACAAGCCCTTGTGAAAAAAGGGTTGCTCCCCACTGAGGTGAGCAAAACAGATACAACATACTGAGAAGCACCCAGGAGAGTCTGAAAAGAGGCTGGGAAGAAACTTGGCAGTGCCTCAGTTGCTGATGTGGTTTCAGTTCAAACCTTTTCTGGAACAGAAGGTGTTAATTCTAGTTTGGGATGAGAAATTGCCACATTGCCCTCAGCCCACCTGATGAGAAAGGTCTCCTCTAGTCACCTGATTTCCTCCAGCTACTGTTCTGATTCTGGTGAGCCATGCAGGTGCAGAGAGGGATAAAGTATGGAACAAAGCTCAGCAGAGCAGCTCTCCTGACTCACTAACTGAGAAGAAAAGGCAACACCATCCCAGCAGCTCCAAAGACCAAATTAGAGACCTAGACTCTATCAGAGTGAACCATCAAAAGTTGGTTCTCCAAAGCAAGGAGATGCTTTGAACTTAAAGCTAATCAAGGCTAGGACCACTGCCACATTCTGTTCACTAATGTGGGATAGGACTATGAGGCAATATTGAATCAAGTCCCTTGCTTACTGCATCCAAGAGAAAACTCTGTCTAAGCATGTGTGTGATGTGCTGAAAAGAAGACTAAGCTCTTTCTCTCCTGCAGTCTGAATTTCAATTACTGTGCTTATTGCAGAGTAAGGAGACCAAGCTTTGGTACCCATTAGCTGGAGAATCAGGCTCTAATGTGTCTGACCCAGTAGAGTCCTCCTGAGTGACAGAGACTGGTATTGAGGAGGAAATACTGCGGGCTGTGATAGATCAGATCCCTGGAACAAAGAATTACCTTCCTCTGCTCCACTCCCTTTATATTCTCTTGTCAAGTTGCTGGAGATGGTCCTAATAACTATGGACTACAGAGAACATTGCAGCATCTGGCAAGGAAGCCACAAAGATAGGTTTCACACTAAGTAACTGGACCGTCAGAGAGAGAAGAGGACATTGCACTGGTGGGAGTCAAAACCTAAGAGTGACACAGCACCCCCAGTCTGCAGCTACCCTGGGGCCACAGGCTGCTATTTATTATGTGTGTACAATGCAACAAGACTTTGACCCCTGACTGGAGCTTCTAGAGACTCTGCAGGCCAAACAGCTAATAGCAAACAATTACTGTATGGCAGAATGGTTAAAATTTGGTTAAACTAATTTCTGTCAGAATGGTTAAGAAACGTTTCATTGTGTTTTAACTGTTTGGGATACTTATACATATAAAATCACAGAATCAATCAGGTTGGAAGAGACCTCCAAGATCATCCAGGCCAACCTAGCACCCAGCCCTAGCCAGTCAACCAGACCATGGCACTAAGTGCCTCATCCAGGCTTTGCTTCAGCACCTCCAGGGATGGTGACTCCACCACCTCCCTGGGCAGCCCATTCCAATGCCAATCACTCTCTCTGCCAACAACTTCCTCCTAACATCCAGCCTAGACCTCCCCTGGCACAACTTGAGACTGTGTCCCCTTGTTCTGTTGCTGCTTGCCTGGCAGAAGAGACCAACCCCACCTGGCTGCAACCTCCCTTCGGGTAGTTGTAGGCAGCAATGAGGTCTGCCCTGAGCCTCCTCTTCTCCAGGCTGCACACCCCCAGCTCCCTCAGCCTCTCCTCATAGGGTTTGTGTTCCAGGCCCCTCACCAGATTTGTCTCCCTTCTCTGGACACCTTCCAGTATCTCTCACACACACACATTGATGTGTATGAAAAACCAAAGAAGGAAGTTTCAGAACAGTTAATCATTAATTGCTTTGCTTTGTTTTGGGTTTGTTGTTTGTCTTTTTTTTCTCCTTTTATTAACCAAGCTGACTTAATAAATCCCTAGGCACTTGGTTAATGAGCAGAGTTCCGTGCTGTGGAACAGTCAAGTGATTACCATAAAGATTATGTTTTATGAAGATTACTAAGCCATTGTTTTACTCACCGTGCTAATGGGCCTGCGACGCAGAGCTGCAGCACGGATGTGCAGTCACCCTTGTAACTCCTGCTCCTTTCAAGCCCAAACCCTTTGTCCTCTTTGTCATTCCCACTCGTGGCAGTTCAGAGGCAGGTTAGGCCCTGCTGTCTCACTTAACACTGAACAGTAAGTGAAGAGCAGTTTCCTTCTCTGGAGACTTTTAAGGCTCCTTTGGATGTGTTCCTGTGCGACCTGAGCTAGATTCTATGGTTCTGCTCTGGCAGAGGGGTTGGACTCAATGATCTGTGGAAGCCTCTCCCAACTCCTGCCATCCTGTCATCAGCAACTCCTGGTCACTACTCACAGTGGATGGTGCTGATGCTGGCAGCTGTGGTGGCTACGAGGGCTGTCCCCCACTGTTTGTCACCTCAGCACTGCAAGGAGTCTGGGCTGTAGGCTTTACATCCTTTAAAACTCCCACGAGAATGACTTCACTGGTGAAACGTTCACAGGCAGACAATCTAAAGCAAAATCACAAAGCATTTACTTGGAAAATTATCTCCCATTTGCAGTGCAAGAGTCCTCCTCAGAAACACACCTGAAATTCTTCTTTCTCCAACCCCTGAATTTCCAGATAAAAATGATGCACAGCTGCCTGCTGGTTTCAGGATCTAACCCAAAGGAGTTTAGTCAGTAGGCCAGGTGTGCATGGCCAGGTCTTGCTTAACAAACCTGATCTCCTCCTACAACAAGACGACCCTGATCTAGGGTAGGGTGTCCCAGCCCATGACAAGGGGGTTGGAACTAGATGATCCTCATGGTCCCTTCCAACCCTGACTGATTCTATGATTCTATGACCCACTTAATGGATGAGAGAAAGGCTGTGCTTGCTTTTCACCTGGACTTTAGTGAAGCCTTTAACACAGTTTCCCAAAGCATCCTCCTGGAGAAACTGGCTGCTCATGGCTTGGCTGGGTGGATGTGTGGACATGGCACTTTGGGACATGGTTTAATGGCCTTAGTGGTGTTAGGACTCGATGATCTTAGAGGTCTGTTCCAACCAAAACAATTCTATGATTCTATGACTTTTACAGAACAATTAAACAACTTCAGTGTACCTTGGCTCAAGGCAGCAGCACCCTAGCCCTGGATGAGTTCAATGGCCACATCATAGAATCATACCATAGAATCAATCAGGTTGGAAGAGACCTCCAAGCTCATCCATGCCAACCTAGCACCCAGACCTAGACAATCAACTAGACCATGGCACTAAGTGCCTCAGCCAGGCTTTGCTTGAACACCTCCAGGGACAGCAACTCCACCACCTCCCTGGGCAGCCCATTCCAATGCCAATCACTCTCTCTGCCAACAACTTTCTCCTAACATCCAGCCTATACTTCCCCTAGCACAACTTAAGACTGTGTCCCCTTGTTCTGTTGCTGGTTGCCTGGCAGAAGAGACCAACCCCCACCTGGCTGCAACCTCCCTTCAGATAGTTGTAGACAGCAATGAGGTCACCCCTGAGCATCCTCAACAAGCTACAAGCACCAAGGCTTCCTCCCTATTGTTAAAGAGAATAGGAGCTGCCAGTGGCCTGAGTTTGGCCCCAAGCCCAAGTGGCAATGTGTCCATACCACAAACTTACTTCTTCCCCAGAAGAAGGCAGTCTGATCCAGGCTGCCAGAGGACCAGCAGCTGCAAACTGTCATCTAGTAAAGAACAGTGCAAACCCACCCTTTTTGGGTTAGTTTCAGACCTGCAGAGAAGCCCACAGGCCTGAACCTTTCTCCATTTCCTTTCATCTGTGTCTGCATCAACAGGTCTAATACAAAGTGCTGCATCTCCCTGCCAGCCTGATCTCTCTTCCTTCTCACCATTCCTCTGCAGCACTTCCCTACTGCCTGACCTCACACTCACACCTGGGCAGAGCCATCTGTTAGAGCATGTGTAAAAATGCTAGAAAAGTAAATATTTGCAAAGTCCAGGCCCTGACTCTACCTGCTGACTGTTACTTGGGCTGCCTTCCTCATGGACACCTGGTGAGGTGTCACCGAAGCACAGCAAAGCCGACGCTTGTTGCTGTCAGCATCTGCAGTGGAGCTTGAACTGCAGTGCCCAAAAAATTACAGCTAATGCAACACCCAGAAAGACTCATTAGCACCAAACCAAACATCACGCTGCAGACTGACCTCAGACTTGACTCACACACAGATGTGTTTACTCCTGGTTGAGTAAACCACTTGCAAACACCTCCAAACAGCCTCATGGCCCGGAGAGCAGAGCAGGGGCAGGGCCATGCAGAGTCACACCATCACCTCTGGTTTCACAGGAAGGGGCACCAGGATTAGCCTCCACCTTTGCACATAACCAATCATCTCCCTCTGATTTCTCTATCAACTTCCCCAGTGACCAAGAGGACACGTTGCTGGGTGACAACTGGGTGGTGGCAGTCTGGGAGTGCCTTTTATAATGGCAGCAGCAGGGGAGTTGAGCAAGGCTGGGGACACCCCTGGCTTGAAAGATAGGTCAATGGATTGCCATGAATCAGTCAGGGTTGGAAGGGACCACAAGGATCAGCCAGTTCCAACCCCCTTGCCACAGGCAGGGACACCCTACCCTAGATCAGGCTGGCCACAGCCTCATCCAGCCTGGCCTTAATTACCTCTAGGGATGGGGCTTGAACCACCTCCCTGGGTCAATGCAAGTGCCTTACAATTCTCTTGTGTTTCTGAGCATTTATCTTCACTGTTTTTTTTTTCCAGAAGATTTTTGTTGTGTTTTGGTTTGGTTTTATTCCCAGGTTTCTGCAACTTTCTTGCTACTTGTCTATGAATGTGCTGCTAAATAATTTTACTGGCAAGACTATACTCAAAAATAGGATTCTGAGCAGAGCTTTCAGAAAATAGAGTGCTGTGCAGGATAACTGGAAACAGGCTGAATTCCTGTCATCTGAGTGAAAACACACAGCACTTCCACATCAACAGACTACTGCAGCGTCCAGCCTGTAGCTAACAAGCTGCAGAGAGCTTTGCTAGGAACAGTGCTTATTAGAGAAGGCATTCATACCAAAACAAATCACTCCCTTCCACCTGACTCTTTTGCTGTTCAAAGGGAAGAAACTGTATGTGGCAGATGTTGATAACTCTGCTCAGGGTGCTTCTGCAAGCTACTCAGACATGACAAGGCAACACATTGGTGGAAAAGCTATCCCTGTAGAAAGAAGCTGGAGGAAAGTCCACTGCTAGCACCCATCAAGAAGCAGCCCACATCTGTTCCTTCCAAACTCTGCATCATACTCTTAAGGCACAGGCCAAGCACTAAGGATTTTTACTGACTTATTATTTTTAGTAGTACAAAACATTTAAAGGTCATACTCAGAAAATAGCAACACATCAACTAGCTTAATACATTCAAACCAGCTAATCAACACGTCAGCACAGCCAGGGTTCTGAATCTCAAACACCTCACTTCCAGCTGCTCACAGACTGAAAAATTCATAAATCAGAAATGACTAATGGCCACATTCAGCAAATCATCTCAGGCAGCGAATGCATTTGAGAAGCCCTCAATCTGTCCAGAGGAAAATCAGAAGTGATAAGAAGAGGTGACTTTGGCTGTCCTTCTCTGGGAAATGATTTACTCATGAGAAACTCTGGTTGCCTGGCTCCCAAGACACCAGTCCTGAGGAGCTGGGCAAGCCTGGGTCCAGCTCAGGGCTTGCTCTTGGCAGTAATGGCAGTTATCTTATAGAATCCATTAGGAAGAAGTTGGTGGAAGCTCTGATACTTAGAAAAGAAAATCTCTTTTATCATTCCATCTCCTGTGTTGGCTCAATCCATCAGGAAAAGAAACATCTGCTCCTGCAGCGTCTGGCTGATGTCTCTGCTGAACCTCAGGCATGGCAGTAACAAAGCATTGTGAGCTTTGAAAATCAAATTTGCTGAGAGATGGAAATCAGGCAGAGCCCTGCAGCAGCTATTGTAAAGCTGTATACCCGCAGTGACCAGCCAGCCACCAGCCCTCCCAGCACACACCCTGCAAGGTGACTCCAAACCTTCAGCGCTGCTCCCTGCCTGCAGAGAAGCTCCAGTGTTCCCCACCTACAGCTCCCCTAGATCAGACTGGTGGTGTGACCCAGAGCAGCAGCCATCCCAAGGCATGCAGGTTCAGGGGATCAGCCAGAGAATCTCACCTTTGGGATGACAAAGCCAAGTGCTGGGTCCCACAAACTGGGTTGCAACAACCTCTACGGGCATGGGGCAGAGGGACTGGTAAGTCGACCATCACAAAAGGACCTGGGTGTGCTGGCCAACAACTGTTTGAACGTGACCCAGCAGTGTGCTCAGGTGGTCAAGAAGACCAACAGCATCCTGGCCTGGATCAGCAGTAGCATGGCAGGAGTAGAGAAGCAACTGTGCCAGCGTGCTCACAAAATCACAGAATACCTCCTCTTGGAAAAGACCTCCAAGGTCATCCAGTCCAACCCTCAACCCAGCACTGAAGGATCAACACTAAACCATGTCCCTAAGCACCAGGTCCATTCACTGCATGAACACTTCCAGGAATGGTGACTCCACCACTGCCCTGGGCAGACCATTCCAATGTTTGAGAACCCTACTCATCACTAGTGAGACTACACCTTGAGTACTCGCTTCAGGTTTGGGGCCCTCACTACAAGAAGGACATTGTGGTGCTGGAGAGTGTCCAGAGAAGGGAAAAAAAAAACTAGAGAAAGGTCTGGAGAGCAGGTCAGACATTGGAACAGGCTGCCCAGGGAAGCAGTGCAGTCACCATCCCTGGAGGTGTTCAAGAAACCTGTGGACATAGCACTTGGGGACATGGTTTAATGTCCATCGTAGCACTGGGTTGATAGTTGGACTGGATGCTCTTAGAGGCCTTTTCCAACCAAAACAGTTCTATGATTCTATGACAGAACAGCTCTGATGCACACCAACCATGTGCTTTTTGAGTACCATCACTTCAAACACCCAGCTTATCCTCCTGCTTCCCCAGGGAGCCTGTGGGCAGCTCCAGCTCTCAGCTCCCTCTAACCTGGCACTTCCTTTAGTTTGTGCCTGGGGCAAAGTGCTGTTGGCACACAGCCACCAGCCCTGAGGAGAGCACCAGGCTGCTTTGCACCAGTCAGGGCTGGTTCCAGCTTGTCCCATCACAGAGCCCAGCCAGCCTCTCAGCTATGATGGTGGCAGCTGGGGCAAAACATGCCAAAGGAAGGGTGAAATGCCACAAACCGAGAGAGAAGCGAGGACAAAAGTGAGAGAAATCCCCCTGCAGAAAATGACCAGAGGAAGGGAAGAGGTGCTGCAAGTTCTGGACGTCCTTCCTGGCACCCTTGCTTGCCCTCCTGCTGCTCTCCCAGACTACTCAGCAGGGAGGGACTTTAGCAGCCAAAATCCAACCTCACTAGCTCACTCTGTGGCTCTCCAGAAGGGAATGCCTGGCAGGAAGGGAGGCCAGTGTATCCCCAACCATGGGCTAGCTCAACACTTGGGAATCTTGGTCTAGTAGACAGTGTCCCTGCCCATGGCAGGGGGTTTGGAACCAGACCATCTTTGAAGTGCCCTCCAACCCAAACCATTCTGTGATTCCATAAATCCTCAAGGTTTCCCCCTCTGCCAACTGCCACACACCCAACAGCCTTTTCTAGTGTCAGGAAGTGACTTTATGTTTACCCACCCACGTCTATCTCACAGGAGGTAAGGTACAGGTGACTACACACGTTGCAATCACAGGCATCACAGTATCGCATGGAGCAAAGATCTCCATTTCCACCAGCCCCAGGCAAGCTTCCTCTTCATACAAGGGAGATCAGGTAGAAAAGGAGGTGCTGGCAGGTAGGGAGGCTTTGCAGCAGGACCTGGACAGGTTAGACCCACGGTCCAAGGCCAATTGTATGAAGTTTAACAAGGCCAAGGGCCAGGTCCTCCATCTGGGTCACAAAAACACCCATGGTAAGCTACAGACTTTGGGATGTGTGGATGGAAAGCTGCAACTCAGAGAGGGACCTGGGGGTATTGTGTCAGCAGTGCTCAGGTGGCCAAGAAAGCCAGTGGCATCCTGGCATGCTTTAGAAGCAGGGTGCCCAGCAGGAACAGGGAAGTGATCATCCCTCTGTGCTCAGCGCTGGTGAGGCCACACCTTGAGTCCTGTGTTCAGTTCTGGGCCACTCACTACAGGAAGGACATTGAGGGGCTGGAGGGTGTCCAGAGAAGGACAACAAGGATGGAGAAGGGTCTGGAGCACCTAGCCTATAAGGAGTGTCTGATGGAGCTGGGAGTTGTTCAGCCTGGAGAAGAGGAGGCTGAGGGGAGACCTCATTGCTCTCTACAACTCCCTGAGGGGAGGTTGGAGCAAGGAGGGGGCAGCCTCTTCTCACAGGATCAGTTGGTGTCAAGATACAGAACCAATGAAAATGGTTTCAAGCTGCACCAGGGGAGGTTCAGACTGGATACTAGGAAATAGTTCTTCACAGAGTGGGTTCTCAACCACTGGAATGGTCTGCCCAGGGCAGTACTGGATTCACCATCCCTGGAGGTGTTTACGCAGTGAGCGGACCTGGTGCTGAGGGACATGGTTTAGTGCTGGTTTGAGGGTTGGACTGGATGTTCTTAGAGATCACTTTCAAACAGAACCTTCCTGTGATTCTGTGACTCAGGAAAGCCAAAAATGCCAAGTACACAAGGACTGTGGCACAGCCACAGGTACAAGACCTGAGCAGCTTATCCTGTGCTGAAGTACATGCCAGGTCCACTCACTCTCCTCTCTCTTGCACAGATCTAACTGAAACAAAAAGAAGCTGCCACTCACAGCCTGTCGATCAGTCCCAGTGCAGCCCTGGGTATAGACTTTACTGTCAGATACTCACTAATCAGCTGAGTTGTTTTGCAGGCTTTTTTTTTTAGTTCTTTTTCCTCTTTTTAAAATAAATCAGTATTTTTTGGGTGGATGCCTTGTCCAGAGCTGCACTGTGCTGACAGAGTTCTGCTGGGCTCCTGGGCAAATCACTCACACCGCAGCTTGCAGATGCCACAGACTGAGGGTTTTCACTGGAGTTCAGAGTAATTGCTAGCATTTATCACTTTAACAGCCTAATGAAGGTGAGATGTAATTAGAAAGGGTGTCAACTAGAACATGGAGTTTGTTTTACACTCAGCTATCCAGTGGGTGACCACTGGCACAGAACAGTGCCTTCTAAAAAGCTGGTAACACGTGGCACAAATGTCCAGCGCTGACGTGACTTAAAGGGACCCAAAGCCACGTGCTGCAATTGCTGCCTTTCTTCCTAAGTGCTTGGAACCAAACACAAAAAAAGATTGAGGCCCTCCCAAGACAGCTTTTCCAGCCAGTGTGGATGGTTTATACCCATGCAGCAGAGCCCATACTACTGTCACCTCGACGCCATTCCCACTTGCAGAGCAATCAGCAGTGATTTTGCTTGAGTGATTTTTGCCTCTCTAAGCAAACTCGAATGAATGAAACAATAATAAGAACTCCCAGCAGAGCTGTTGCCATTGCCAAAAATAAGCCTTTAGAAGCTCACACGCCAAAAAAAGCCTTCTTGTTGAATCACAGAATGGTTTGGGTTGGAAGGGATCTCCAAAGGTCATTTAGTTCAACCCTCTCTGCAGTCAGCAGGGACATCCTCAACTAGATCAGGCTGCCCAGAGCCCTGTCGAGCCTCACCTTGAGTATCTGAAGGGATAGGGCCCTTAACTAGCTCCCTGGGGAACCTGTTGCAGTGTTCCACCACACTCATCACACACACCAGAAAAAGAGGGTTGGAAAGGAAAAAAAAAGCAACCCAACCTAACAAAATTACTGAGAATTAAAAACAACTCCAGAAGTTGCATTTCTTTCTGTTTTGCTCAATAAAAGTGCTCCTGCTCAGGGGAAAGTGAGTTTTATGCAGTTAACAGGATGGCTGACCCTTATTTAAGCTAGAACATTTAAAAGCAGGAAGAACACTTCTCCTAGATAGTGATCTCCTGCTGCTAAATAAATAGCAAGGCTTGTTGCTTGATGGATATTGTGCAGTAAAGCAACGCTGGCTGATGGTGCTGTTAGCAGAGAGCTTGACACTGAGTGGGAGATGGGAGAGGCAGTCAGGAAGCCTCCTGTGCCCAACAACCACCGTACGAAGTACGCCTTTCCTTCAAGAATTTATCTTGTTTCTGACTAGCAGAGTGTAGTTTTAATTTGTATAATCTCTTGAGGGCTGGTCAGATTACTGGCAGAGTGATTGCTTCAGAGAAACAAGCCCTTTGCTCCTCAGAATGGGAGCGTGGGCTACGGTACTTGGCTACCGCCACAAGTGCACTTCGGTCCCGGTAGCTTTCACTAGGAGCTGTAGCTGTAGGATTAATAACCTGCTGTGGTAGCATCCTTCTGACATTATCTAAAATGGATTCTAACTTAGTGCAGGAGCCTAACAAGAGGTCACATTGAACATTTCAGCTC
Source organism: Pogoniulus pusillus (assembly GCF_015220805.1). Taxonomy (NCBI): domain Eukaryota; kingdom Metazoa; phylum Chordata; class Aves; order Piciformes; family Lybiidae; genus Pogoniulus; species Pogoniulus pusillus. The sequence continues at coordinate 8,350,408 of NC_087288.1, read as the reverse complement.
CAAGACTCAGAAACAGCCTGCAGCCATAAAAGTATGGGTTTTGCTCAGCCCCTCTGTAAGATGAAAGCAGAGGGTCTCCTGCCTGCCTATGAGATGCCTCCCTTCAGTTCCTCATGACAGGATTTCCCCAAGGCTTACAACCCCCTGAGCGACTCTGCAGAGATCATTCTCACTGCAGATATAGCAGTGGGTTAGATAAGGGTAGATACCTACAATGAGCCAGCAACGGGCTCTTGTGGCCAAGAGGGACAGTGCCATTCTGGGGTGCATCAGATGGGCTGTGTTTAGTAGGTCGAGAGAGGTTCTCCTGCCCCTCTACCCTGGTGAGCTTGCATCTGGTGTGTTGTGTCCAGTTCTGGGTCCCCCAGCACAAGAGGCACAGAGAACTGCTGAGAGTCCAGTGCAGAGCCACACAGATGATGAAGGGAATGGAACATCTCTCTTATGAGGAGAGCATGAGGCACCTGGGGCTGTGCTGCTTGGAGAAGAGGAGACTGAGAGGTGACCTCAGCAATGTTTACAAATACATAAAGGGTGAGTGCCAGGAGGCTGGAGCCAGGCTCTGCTCTGTGATGCCCAATGACAGAACAAGAGGCAATAAGTGGAAGCTGAGGCATAGGAAGTTTCATGGAAACAGGAGAAGGATTTTTTTTTCCCCTGTGAGGGCAAGAGAGCACTGGAACAGGCTGCCCAGGGTGGTTAAGGAGTCTCACTCTCTGGAGATATTCAAGACCCTCCTGGATGTATTCCTGTGTGATCTGGCATAGGTGACCCAGCTCTGGCAGGGGGGCTGGACTGAATGAGCTTTCAAGGTCCCTTCCAGCCTCTGACATTCTGTGACACCTGAAGCACTCCCACACGACAGCACAAGTGTTGATAACTACTTATCAGAGGACACTCCTGTCACTAGTCCACCATTTAAGATTTTCAGACAGCAGAATGCACTCAGAAGCATCAGCCTAACAACTATGAACTGAGCCCCTGTCTGCATTTTGTGACCACCTAGAGTGCTTTTGAAGAGTGTGGTTACACTCTAACTCTAGGCTATCCTAACCCCGTCTGCCTCCTGCTACACACTCCCAGCCTGGCCTTCATTTCCTGCCTTAGATGACATACATCTCACTTCCCAGGTGGTACTTAGTGCCATGGTGAAACATCAATTGAGCTGACAAACCTCCTCAAAATTCAGACCCAATTCCAGACTCTCTGTGCTTTGTGTAGTCACCTGAAGCTACAAAAAAGGAGGATATGAAAAACGACCTTTTCAGAGAGGCACTGTTTTGCACTCACCTTGCAGGGTTTTAGATGCCTTCAAAAAGCAGCAGCAGCAGCACTGCTTTCATTTGGTCAGTTGAACATAGTTCTTTGATATCCTTAGAAGAAAGCCTTGCTGATTACATCAGACAACTGGACTTGTCATCTGGGGATCGTGTATTTATTTTCTGTGTGGACACCTCAGGCATGAGGATCAGCAGAAAACTGCTCTGACAGGTGGGAGCCTGCAGAAGTGAGAGCCTGCTAGAACGTGGAGGCCACAGGATGACAGCAATGGCTCAGAGGAAAGTGATGCTCCTAATTGCAGCAATTGAACAGTAATGATATAATTAATGCAAAAATTATGCATGGCTCAAATCCAAGCTATTGGAGTGCAGGAGGTATTCATCACGCCTAGATGAAAATGATTCATGTTGAGATGATATCCAATCTGCTTTTATAACTTGATCATGGATAATGGTCAGAGGGAATTCGGGGAACAGTGGCAGGCTACGTTCAGCAGCAGAAGTACCTGAGGAGAATGTCAACAAAACACAAAAATTTGACTGGATAAATTCAGCACCAAAGGTGAGGAGAGCTGAAAAAGTCTTGCTGTAGCCACAACCTTCAAAATCATGCCCCAAACAGCAGATGTTGTGCCCCACAAAGGCAGATGCAAAGTTGGCTTCAGTGTCCAAAGCATTCAAATGGGCATCTCACAGAATGGCAGGGGCTGGAAGGGAACTGTGGAGATCACATAGTCCAATCCACCTGCCAGATCAGGTTCGTGTAGAGCAGGCAGCACAGGATGGCACTGAGGAGGGTTTCGAATGATTCCAGAGATGGAGACTCCACCCTGGGCAACTTGTTCCAGTGTTCCACCACCCTCATGGCTGAATGTTAGGAGGAAGTTGTTGCCAGAGAGAGCAACTGGCATTGAAATGGGCTGCCCAGGGAGGTGGTGGAGTCACCATCCCTGGAGGTATTCAAGCAAAGCCTGGCTGAGGCACTCAGTGCCATGGTCTAGTTGACTGGCTAGGGCTGGGTGCTAGGTTGGACTGGATGAGCTTGGAGGTCTCCTCCAATCTGGTTGATTCTATGATTCTATGGAGAATTCTGTCATGTTTACCTCAGCTCTCAGCTCGCTCTGCAGTTTGGCTCCCACATTGTGACAATCCACCTTGTCATATTTCATGGTACCTCCCACTAGGGCTATTAGGCAGGACATGTTAAAAACATGGCCAAGAGGCCTCATCAATTGCAAAGAAAACATTGTTTTGGTGCTGCTCAAAATCGTGGCAGACAACAAACACAGAGTCACATCAGTCAGATTCACAGATTGGGCTGGCAGGGACCCTCAAAGGCTATCTTATCCAACCATCAGAGAACATTACTGGCTCATGGTCAACCTCCCATCCACTAAGACCCCCAGGTCCTTTTCCTGTTCAGTGCCTTCCAACAGGTCAGTCCCTGAGAGCCAGAATTAGCTTTGCCCTCCAGCAGCTTAAACCATTTTGCTTTATTTGCCTCTAGCTAAACACAGAAAGCCCTGAGGTCCAGTAAAGTGGACCTGGTGTTTGTATTCGTGCAAGCACACGATCCATCAGCCACTTGGCTTTATGAACATACCTTGTTTGGTGTCTAAAGAGGAGTAATGGTTTTCCATTTAGAGTGTGGAGCCTGCTGCTTAATAATAAATACACTCCTGACATTGTTAAATGATAGCCTGCTTCTAATAAACCCCATGCTGATCTCTGTGTTGGTGAGAGCGAGCAATTCATCTTCCCGTGCTGTTAAAACTTGAGCTGAGATTATGGAGATAACATGAATCAGACACCATCAGCATCTCCCCTGCTGCTCTGCTCATTTTCTGCCCATAACAAAGCACTGGCCAGCTCTCCCCTTGTGTTGCAGACCTTCTTATTAGTTGATTTTGTTACAAATTCCTCTTAAGGCTTGGGAGGCTGTTTGAAGGCATCTACCTAAGGGATCTACAGCAAAAGGCCACTCTGCTTTCATGCTCTTGCTTCTGCCAGGCCCCTTAGTTGTAATCCCTTTGCAGTTGCTGAGCAAAGCAAAGAGCCTGCAGCCACACTCTTAACTCCACCAGGATGAACCCAGTGCTCCAATTTTCTCCTTGATTTGCTACCCAGAAAAAAAAGAAAGAAAGAGGGGAATAAAAAAAAGAGGAAGGGAAAGCATCCTACTATCCTCCAATCTAATTGTGGCCTGGATAGCTCCTGAGGATTCAGCTTTATGAAGTGGCTCATAAAAGCCTTCCTTGTCATCATGCCCACTAATACTCTTTGATCTCATGAGCTGGTAAGGGCTTGTTGCAGACACTTTAAATTAGCTGATATCACAGAATGTCAGGGGCTGGGAAGGGACCTCGAAAGATCATCCAGTCCAACCCTTCTGCAGAGCAGGATCACACAAGGATGCACCCAGACAAAATCCAGTTGAGGCTCCATGAATTTTTCCCTTCTGGATGCTTGCACTTTCAGGACCTTTTGACACCTACCCTTAATTATCAGGATGCATGAACATGGCACCTTTCATTTCCACAGCTGCCTAGAGGCAAACCAGCAGGAGATTTGCTTTCTGCCACCAAAGGTAACAAGCTCAGCTGAGAAAGTCACCCTGGCCCCTGCAGAACAACCACTGCCTGCCCCAGGTCTCATCACACAGGATCTGTCGTCTCAGGGACAACCTGAGAGCCCACCTGCTCCTGTTTGGTAATAAACTGTGAATATTCATGAGCCAATGTGACACTCCTGCCGTGGGAGAACAGCAAGGCAGGACCCACAACACACACCCAAGTCCTGGCACAGCAGGGCTTGGTTGGCAGCCCTGTGCCGAAGAAAGAGAGGGGATGACTCCAGAGAAGAGTTGCACTGCAAAATCACCTCCATCTCCAGCACCAAAGTAGCATCTTGAGCCTGTTATCTCTTAGATACCCTCAAAATTAGATGCTAGTGCACATCAGGAAAATCTGTTATGAAAGACCAAGAAAGATAATAGGGAGGAGGGAGGGGAAAGTGATAGGTTTACTGTGCTTGCTTTTCTCTCATTGCTTTCCCCTTTATAGTATGCTCTGTCAGGAGGTAAACAGCAAAGCAGAGAGTAAATAAGCAGGTAGGCACCAGCTGAGGACCAGACTGGAAGGACAGAAGTACCAGAGCAGGAGAGAAGGACACAAGTCACAAGCCCAGAGAGAAAAGCATGCTGCACACGTGGCCCTCCAGAGCCACCACTCACCAAGTGGTGGCCCAGGCAGAACCTCACAGACCAGTTTGCTGCCTCCTGAAGACAGTGGGAACAGTCTGGCAGCTTATGTGCAAGACAAGTCCCCCAAAAGCAGATAGAGATGCCTCACTTGCCCTGGGAATATGCTTTGGATTATACCACTAGGGATCAGGAGTTACAGATTCACAGGTTGCACTGGGTTGGAAGGGATCCATTCAGCAGAGACACCTACAACTGGAGCAGGCTGCCCAAAGACACATCCAGTCTGATCTTGAGGGTCTCCAGGGACAGGGCCTCAATCCCATCCCTGGGCAACCTGTTCCATTATCTCACCCCTCTCATTTTGCAGAACTTTCTCCTGATGTCCAACCTAAATCTCCTCTGTTCCACTTTCAAACCATTGCCCCTCATCCTATCACCACAAACCTTTCTAAACAGTCCCTCCTCAGCCTTTCTATAGGTCTCCTTCAGATATTGAAATGCAGCTTTAAGGTCTCCCCAGAGCCTTCCCTTCTCCAGGTTGAACAGCTCCAATTCTTTCACCCTGTCCTCATAGCAGAGGTGCTCCTGCCCTCCAGTCATCTTTGAGCCCTCTGATCACCTTTGTGGCCTCATCTGCACCCACTCCAGCAAGTCTGTGTCCCTCTCGTGTGGGGGTCCCCCAGCTGCAGTTGAGCCTGAGAAATGCACTGCAGCTGTCTTGAAGCAGAGCAGATGAGTTTATCTCATTTCAGAGCCACCTCACGGATGGGTAGAGATAGATCAGCTGTAAGAAATGCATTTTATTGTGCAACTTGTTATTCACAGTAGGGTGAGAATGGCTTCAAAGGTGATCCCACGCACTCTGAGAGATATCTCCTTCTATCTAATGTAGTTTATACAAACCAAAATTGGTTTTTGCTTCAAACACCTCTCAGCAGAAGAAAATCAATTTCGAGATGCAATGGCTGCCATCTTTCAAGCTAAGGATCCATTGCAAAGCCACTAAATGTTTGGCAATGCAAAGCTGCAGGGACAGGACAAGTAATGCACATTATCCACACGTGCACCGTGTCCAAATCAAGCCTTCGCTTGCACGGCGCAGAGCAATCCATTGCCGCTCTAAACACAGCGGCACCAGCAGAAGTGAAGGCACCTTGTGAACAGAGAAGAACTTCTTAGCTTCTTTGAACCCCTGCAGCAGTCTGGGGCAGCCCTTGCAAGCCAAAGTACAAAGAACACCCACCCCCAAACGTGCAGGGTGCTGACCCAAGGAGGACTGCTTAGAAGGGCCTCTAGCAGTAGGATGAGGGGCAATGGTTTGAAACTGGAGCAGGTCAGATTTCAGTTGGACATCAGGAGGAAGTTCTGCACAATGAAATGCTCTCCCAGGGATGTGGCTGAGGCCCTGTGCCTGTGCATATTCAAGGTCAGCCTTGATGTATCCCTGGGCAGCCTGCTCTAGTTGTAGGTGTCCCTGCTGAGTGCATTGGGGTGGGACAAGATGATCTTTGAGGATCCCTTCCAATGCAACACAACCTGTGAAGATGCCCCACCAGGCTCTCTGCACTCCTGGGAGCAGAAGTCTTCATGCTCAGATTATTTGTAACATCCTTAGTTACTCTACAGTCTCACCTGGCCTGCTCCTGCAGCAGCAGCCTCACACCTCCACCACTTATGTGGCTCTTGTGAACCCACCTGCCTTGCCCTCCATCAGCTCTTGTGCCAGACTACCTGCCAGACACCCAGGAAACCAAACCTTCACCTTAGCTTGTACACAACCCTGCAATGGGACAAGGAGAAATGGTTTGAAGCTGAGGGAGAGCAGGGCTAGACAGGATCTTAAGAGGTTTTTCAGTATAAGGGTGGTGAGACTCTGGAATAGCTGCTGAGTCTAGTTGAGAGGTGTCCCTGCCCATGGCAAGGAGGTTGGAGTAGATGATTTCTGAGGTTCCTTCCAACCCAAGCTATCCTATGATTAATCAGGAGATGCAAGGAGCCTCAGGATGAGAATCAGGACAACTCTATCCAACACTGCATGCTCTCTGCAGGTCACAGGATGTCAGGGGTTGGAAGGGACCCAAAGAGATCACTGAGTCCAACCTCTCTGCCAGAGCAGGTCCATACAATCTAGCTCAGGTCGCACAGGAACAAATCCAGACAGGCCCTGAAAGTCTCCAGAGAAGGCTCCACAGCCTCTCTGAGGAGCCTGTTCCAGTGTTCTGTGACTCTGACAGTAAAGAAGTTCTCCCTTGTGTTGAGGTGGAACCTCTTGTGCTGCAGTTTACATCCACTGATCCTTGTGGTATCACAGGTCCTCCTCTGCAGAGCAGATCAACCCCTAAGCTGTCTGGTGCATGGTGCTGCTCCTCCCCAGGTGTTGAACCTTATTAGGTTCCCCTTTGCCCTGCTCTCCACTGCCTTCAAGTCTCACTGGATGGCTGCACAGCCTGATGGTGTGTCAGGCAATCCTTCCAGTTTGGTTATCATCACCAAACCTTCTCTTATACCACATGTCAGGACACACACAAGCTTTCAATAATCCTTTTCCTTCTTGTTTTTTCCTTGCTTGGGTTTACAACTGAATGTAACCCTGTCTGGCAGCAGCGTCTTGTCTGGACACTTCTCTCACAGGGCAAGATGTGAGAGACACCACTCATTGTGAAGAAGAGCTGATAGATAATTACCAGACAAGCCTTTACACAACCCCCAACTTTGAAACTCTTTATACACATCACACACAAGCAGCTTGGACTGCCTTACTGCCCAAGGAACACTAGAGAACACCAACCAGCCCTCTACACCATAAAAGCAGCACATCTGACCTAAAATGTGATGCTTTCTGTCAGCTAGAGGTTGAAATGCAGCTCAAAACTTAACTCATCTGGAGAGGTGGTAGCTTTGTAACAGGTTTTGTTCTTAGAGGCTTCTGAAGGCACTTCCAGTGAGAAACAGATGAGTAGAGCTATGGAGAACACCCATAAATTTGGATTAATTCCACTGTATTTCAGCCCTTGAGTAAGCTGCACACTCACACCAGGCTTCCTTCAACTCTTCAGCCACCTATAGCAGTCATGCAGTATTAAAACTGGAGCTGGGCTGCTAATTCAAAATTAATTCAGCCAGAACATTAATGAACTGCAGTTTCTTCTGCTGCTTGCATGTAATCTGTTTGATTTTGCTCCCTCTTCCACTCCTACAAAGAATTCTAGCCCATAGCTTTTCACTAAAGCTTTCCAGATCTGAAAAGTAAGCAGCAGAGATCCTACTGCACAGCTGTGATCAGAGTCCAAGCCATGAACAGCATCCACCTATTATGCTACAGACTTTGGTTTGCTTAGGGCAGTGGGGTGGGATGAACCTGTCCACTCCCCACCAGACAGGATGAAGGAAAGAATCAGAATGGCAAAAGTGAGAAAAAAATGTGGGTCAGGATGAAGAGTTTAGTATGTTTTGGTCACCAGACTGAAAAGCAGCACCACACAGGCTGCTGTGAGGGGAATTAATTAATAGAACCACAGAACAGTTTGAGTTGGAAGGGGTCTTAAAACCCATCCACTTCCAACCAACTGCCAAGGGCAGAGACAGCCTCTGCTAGACCAGGCTGGTCAAAAGCCTCATCCAGCCTGGACTTGAATACCTCCAGGAGAGGGGCAACCACAACCTCCATGAGCAACCTGTTGCAGTGTCTCAGCCACCCTCGTTGTAAAGAATTTCATCTTAATATTCAGGCTAAATCTGCCCTCTTTCAGCTCAAACTCATTCTCATCCTGTCACTACAAACCCTTGTAAAAAGTCTCTCCCCAGCTCTCCTGTAGCCCCCTTCACATACTGGAAGGCTGCCATGAGCTCTCCCTTGGAGCTTTCTCTTCTTTAGGCTGAATAACCCCAACTCTCTCAGCTTGTTCCCACAGCAGAACAGACTTCTAATCATTTTCATGGCCTCCTCTAGACCTGCTCCAGCAGCTCCATGTCCGTCTTATTCTGGGGGCACTAGAACTGGACATAGTACTCCATCTGGAGCCTCATCAGAGCAGAGGAGAGGGGTAGAATCACCTCATTTGTCCTGCTGGCCACACTTCCTTTGATGCAACCCAGGATACTCTGTACAGCAGATAACAAAAGTCCACAGAGTCAGCTCCAGAGCCTGCCAGTCCACTGCCAATGCAGTACTGCTGGTGTTGCATGCAACAAAAACTAATACTTGGCTTTCTGCCTCTGAAGCATTCAGTCTTCACTAAAGTTTGGGAAACTGAGGCAGAGAAAGAAAGAATACTATCTCAATTTGCTCCTAGAAGCAGAAAGTATTAGCACTCAGAGCTGCTGGTTGTCCTGAAGTCCTCCAGTCTTCACCTACCAGCTCCATTTTCCTGCTGCATCAGCAGATAATCAGTGATCTTTGAATCCAGGTTGGAAGAGACCTCCAAGCTCATGCAGTCCAACCTAGCACCCAGCCCTGGCCAATCAACCAGACCATGGCACTAAGTGCCTCATCCAGGCTGTTTTTCAAACACCTCCAGGAACAGTGACTCCACCACCTCCCTGGGCAGCCCATTCCAAAGCCAATCACTCTCTCTGGGAAGAACCTCCTCCTTCTATCATCCAGCCTAGACTTCCCTCAGGTGGGAGGAGGATTTCTTGTAGTGAAGGGCCCAAAACTGAAGCAAATACTCAAGGTGCAGCCTCACCAGTGCCCAGTACAGGGGACAATCAATTCCATGGTCCTGCTGGCCACACCACTGCTGATCCAGGCCAGGGGCCATCTGGGCACGCTGCTGGCTCATGTTCAGCTGGCTGTCAACCATCACCCTCAGGTCCAGCCTGGAGCACTGCATAGGACTGTTGTGACCCAAGGCACTGCAAAGATGAGCACAAAGGTACTTGAAACCACACAAGCTGCAAGGTCAGGGCTGTAAGACTACCAGTCCAGCCAAAGTCAGATAGGCTCCTTCCTACTGGAACACAGATGTCCTTTGGGAGAGAAGGAGAAGGCTAAGGTGTCTTTTGGGGCTGGTTATTTTTGTGTTTAAGGTTTTTTTGCATGCCTTGGTTGCTCTTTCAAAGGCAGTAGTAGTTCTACCTCCAAGTCTCCTGCCCTGCATCTGATTTTCCCAAGGCACAAGGAGTGACTTACCTGAAGGTCACAAAGGCTCAACAGCCAGGATTAGAACCACATCTTCCACATTTATCTTCTGTCATTTCAAGTCAGTGCAAAATGTCACCAAAAAGCATGACACTGGGGCTTAAGAGGCATAGAAGCCCATCCAGATCCACCTATCCGTGTCACGTGTCTCTGTTCCCAGCAGCATAATAGATGTCTAGGCAAGTGACAAATACAAAGCAAAAAGGGTTCATCTGTCTGCAATATGTATTAATCAGTGAAATAAAGCTAAAGGTTTGGACTGCAGCAGCAGTTAACCTTTCCCCTGACATGATGCAAGGTCTCTTTGCTGGGACTCCAGGCAGAAGATCTGCTAAATGCCACACTGGGATTGCCAGCCCCACTGCCTGCTCACATAAAGCTGCCCAGCAGCCAGACAGATGCCCTCAGGCTTCTCTGAAAACATTGCTGATGCACAGAGCTAATCTCATTTCTCAGACCATGAAATAAGCTGCAGTCTGAGGGTTACAGGATATGGCTGCATGAGACACCACCACCAATTTTCCAGTGGTTGCTGCTCCCCAGGTCTGACAGATACTTGACGGCTTTGAGACCTGCAAGAGACTTACCTGAGTGATGCTACCCTCTGCCTGCTGTCACCTTTCCCACTGCCTGCTTTCCACTGTCTCAGAGTTCTGGTTTCTTCTGTTTTGGAACAGCAGGGTGTTGCTACAGCATGTGGGCCTCACAAAAGGCAAGAGCTGAAGAGCTGCTCAAACAGCTTCTCCTTGGAACATGAGCCTGCAGGTCCCATGTGCTCAAGCACACAAGCGTGCAGCCAGGCAGCTGTCTCTGCTAAGGCAAAGAAGAGCATTACCTGTTTTCAGAGCTCTGCCTGGCAGCAGAACAGATCTCTTTGGCTTTGGGAGGAAAATAACAAAGCTAGAGAGATCTGAGGTCCTACCTACAGAGTACCTGCCAGGTGCTGGACTTCAAAACTGATGCCAAGTAGTTTGTCTCTTGGAATATTCAGAACTGAAGTGCCAGCAGCTGAGCAGTCCCTAGGTGTAGGCACAGTAGAGGAGTGAATAGAACCAGAGTGTTAGAGGTTGGAAGGGACCTCCAGAGGTCATTGAGTCCAACTCCTTTGCTAAAAGCAGGATTCTCTAAGGTAGTCTGCGCATCCAGGTTGGTTTTGAAAGTCTCCAGAGAAGAAGACTCCACAACCTCTCAGGGCAGCCTGCTCCAGTGCTGTGTCACCCTCACTGTAAAAGAAGTTTCTCCTCATGTTGAGGTGAAACCTATGTTCAACACAGAAGGTTCCAGCTCCTGGGAGCTGCTTTAACTCACAGCACTAGACGGGGGATTACCACCACTCGCCTGTCATCACTGGAGTGAAAAGCTGCTGTGCTATCTCCTGGGTCCATTAAGCAGAAGGCATCCAAGGTCGTTACCCTTCTTTGTCACATGGGTCCATTCCTCTTGAAGTGTGTCCTCAGGAGCAGTGACATGGAAACAGTCATAGAATCACAGAGTGTCAGGGGCCGGAAGGGACCTCCAAAGCTCATCCCGTCCAACCCCCCTGCCAGAGCAGCAACACCCAAAGCAGATCACACAGGAAAGCATCCAGACAGTTCTTGAATATCTCCAGAGAAGGAGACTCCACAACCCCCCTGGGCAGCCTGTTCCAGTGCTCTGTCACCCATACAGTGAAGAAATTCTTCCTCTGGTTCACATGGAACCCCCTATGCCTCAACTTCCACCCACTGTCCCTTATCTTGTCACTGGGCATCACCAAGACGATACTGCCATCTCCCACCAGGAAATGGCAGCTTGCTTCTGTCCTTGCCTCACAGAAGCCCTTTAGGCTTGGGCCAAGGGAGCTGAGTAGGTTAGAAATCACTGGAGCACGTGGGAAGCATTTAGACCCTGCGACCTCTTGTACAGAAAGAGTTATACTGCTCCTGCTGCTAAAGCTGAGGGAGATTTACACGCCAGGCTTTCTCCCAGCACTGATGGAGGAGAAACCGAGGCAGTAAAATGCTGAAAGCCAGCAATTCATTCAAGAAGGGCTGCTGAGGGCAATTGAAGGCTCAGAGCTTATGGTATTTTACTTTTAGTTTTCAGCACAGAAAACAAATGGTAGGATTTCCATTAAACCCAAGCATTTTTACAGACTTAAATTGCATTTCCCCCCTTCAAGCGACGTTGACAGTGCTGCAAAAGTTCTCTTTGAGAGCTCTTACTACACCAGAGCTGTGTGCACAGCCCTCCTGGCAAGCTGCTGCCTGTTACCTGCTGCTGTAGAGGGAGCTCCACTGAAAGGCAGGCTGGAAAGGACCTTCCTAAAATGAAGTGTGACGTCTTCACAAGACTGCTGTGATTTGAGTATTTAATGAAACAGGGGGTTATGGATGTGTTCAGCTTTAGTGCTACAAAACTTGATCTATTCATCCTTTTCCTGTCCTAAGTAAAACTGAGCAGTGTGCAGGTCCTGCAATGTCTTTATATGATCATGTCTTAGACTAATAAACTTCCAGTTCATACATCTGTGGTAAACAAACTCCTCTCCCATGGCACTCCTCAGGGAGAAAGCAAAATGGAGACATCAAATTGTGCTGTATCCAGGTCTGGTGTCCTCATCATGAGAAGGACAGAGACCTCTTGGAGTGAGTCCAGAGAAGGCCACAAGGGCTGGAGCAACTCTGCTGTGAGGATAGGCTGTGGCAGCTGAGGTTGCTCAGCCTGCAGGAGAGAAGACTCCAGGGAGACCTTAGAGCTGCCTTCCAGTTCCTGAAGGGATCCTATAGGAAGGCTGCAGAAGGACTTTTCATAAGGGTGTCCAGCAACAGGACAAGGGGGAATGCTTTGAAGCTGAGGAAGAGTAAGTTTACCCTGGATCTTAGGGAGAAGTTCTTCAGTATGAGGGGTGAGACTCTGGAATAGGTTGCCCAGAGTGGTTGTGGATGCTCTCTCTCCTGGAGGTGTTCAAAGCCAGGTTGGATGAGGCCTTAGGCAACCAAGTCTTGTTGAGAGGTGTCCCTGACCATGGCAAGAAGGTTGGAGTAGATGATCTCTCAAGGTCTCTTCCAACCTAAACCATTCTGTGCAATGGTGCACTACCTGTAGAATGTTAATACTCTATTCACAAGAGCTCTTTTCTGTGAGGTCTTCTGCTCTATCTTCCTTTGGCAGACACCTCACTCCCACATAGTGCTAGCACCTGGCACGACCTCTGGTTCTCTTCATGACCTCTCTTCAAAAGCTGAAGAAATAATTTCTGCCATTAAGCTAAATGACTTTGGGAGAAGTACTTTGTGACCCAGAGTTTCCTGACAGAGGGAATCCCAAATCTCATCTTCAGTTCTTCACATATTGAGCTACCTTTGAGGTACCTTTGGGAAGCAAACCCAGGTCACAGCATGTTCACTTCCTCAGAGCAGTTTCTGGTTTTAATCCCCTCTTCAGCTCCTTTAGTAAGAGCACTTCATGGGAGTCCCCTCTACTTCTGCAGCTGGGAACCTGGGCACCAGAAATATGACACAATTACCTTCAGTTACCAAAAATATTACTTTTATGGAAGAAAAGTGAAAATTTGACTTATTCCATTTCTGAAGCAGTGAGAGACACATAGTGGGATTATAGAGGACTTTGCAGTGTCTGAGGCTCACCCCATGGCCTTCAGAGAAGAAAAACAATCATGTTACTGCCTTTGCTTCTGGCTTCACAGCACTTTATATCCTTTCATCCCACACACTGAATTCTCTGTTTGCTTGGGCTTTAGATATCCAACACACCCCACGTGCAGTTAGCACAGAGCTGGGTTCACCCAGGACGTGCAGGTTTGATCCTGGCCACAGCCCTAAGTGCCTGCCCTGCTTCTGTATACACAAGGTTTAGGTGGGTCAGATCCAAACTCAAATGTGCACAGGGCTCCACTCGTGCTGCCTGCAGAAGACAAACTCATCTACAGCAATGAAAAGTGCAAAGACAATTCAGTGCTTTCCACTCGACCCCAGGCGATGTTTCTTAGCATCTCTTTGGCCATCCCTCCTTGAGTACCTGCCTCACCTCTCAAAAGATTGTTTTGCTGAGTCCAAGCCTCCTTTTATTCTCCAAGGCTCTTCTACCTATGTTTCCAGAGAGACTAATCAATGCTGTGCACACTGAACTTCTGCAGAGCCCATCACAGGAGCCCTGGTATCCCTCTAGAACACTTCCAGTTGGAGGCTTTTTGCCATCTCTTCACTTTGAACGTCTGACCACCAACAGCTCCATACCAGCTGCACATCTTGCAGGCAACATCCATTGTTCCACCTGGAGCACCAGGTCCTTAATTTTATTCAAACGACTCCTCTCCTGTCCCACAGTACACAACGACTCCCAGTGGTTTGGCATTGGAGCTCCATCTGGTGCGTCTTGGCTGCAGGTAGCAACATCTCAGTGCCCGTCCCACAGTGCCAGTCCTCCAGGGGGTCACGACATCACCATGTCCCAGCGCTGACTCATGGCTGTGCTCTCACAGGGGTTGATGACAAGCTCTTTGGTACTCTCATTCGTGTCCCCAACTGTCTCAGTGTCCAAGCAGAAGCGTGAAGCTATGTGCTCAATGTGGGACCCAACTTTACCCCATCGCTGAGGAGAGACACAGAAGAAGTGCAGCAGAGGTGAACGAGCTTCATCATGCTTTTAAGCGACTGCTCCAGCATCAAAGGACAGCTGTCACTGAGCCTCTGCAGCCTGATGCTGGGAAGCATAGGGTCCCCAAGCCCACACTGAGCAGAGCATATGCTGAGCATCTCTTCCCTCATGGAAGCTCAGCCTCTGCCTGGCTTCAGGAAGATAATATCTTGCTAACAGCTTTTCCCCAGGTCACTGGTTCAAATGCCAGCTCGATGATTAACTGCAGGGAAGTGCTAGCATCTGCCGGCTGACTGGCAGCCCCTGTGACCTAAATTGCCAGGTTGGGTTTGACTTCTGCAGTTAAGTACCCAGCTCACCGCCCCTGCTAATAGACATCCTTATCAACACACTCATTTCAGAGGCAAAGGGCTGAGAGGCCAGGGGTGGGCACTCCCAGGCAGCCTCTGCTTCCCAAAGGGATGGGAGAACGCAGACTTGATAGGCAGTCATCCTATGGCGAAACAGCTTCAGAGAAGGTGGAGATCAATGAAAGGGCTCACCTGCTTGTTGTCACCTTCTCTGCAAGGTGACAGCAGCACCTGGGACCCGGGGAACAGGGTGTACACAGACAAGCACAGCTGCTGCTGGCGCACTTGGTGGTTGTATGTGTATGTCCATTCCTGCAAAGAGGAGAGAAAAGAGAAGAGGTGATATTGACAGGACATGTTCAATTGGAACACATGGAGTAAACCCCTGTGAAATAGTCCTGGACTAAGCAGTGGCTCTCTAAATGCACAATGCTTTGTCCAGCACAGCTTGAGGCTTTGTCCAAGCACAACCTTTTTACGAGTGATAGGATGAGAGGGAATGAATTGAAGCTTGAACACAGCAGATTTAGACTGGAGATTACAAAGAAGTTCATTACAGTGAGGGTGGTGAGACTCTGGAACAGGTTTCCCATGCAAGTTGTGGATGCCACCTCCCTGGAGGTGTTCAAGGCCAGGTTGGATGGAGCCTTGAGCAACCTGGTCTAGTGGGAGTTGTCCCTGCCCATGGTAGGGGGTTGGAACTAGATGATCTTTAAGTTCTTTTCCAACCCAAATCATCCCCAAATCATCCTATGATTCTGTGACTCTCCTATCTGAAAAGCAAATACTTTGGTTTGGATCCTATCCCCTGTGAAACCAAACATAAACCTCACTGACTTCAAGAGAAACCAGGACAGGTCACTAGGATATTTCAAGCCTTCCCAAGCTACAGCTGTCACTGGGGGTCAGCAGGTACCAAAGAAAACCTCTGCTGGATGAAAACTGTTCATAAGGCAAAGGATTTCATAGCCAGAATTGGGCTGTGAGCGGAGAAGAGGGTGATGGAAAAATGGCAAAAAGAGAGAGGGGGAATACTACAGACACTTCTGGTGAGGAAGAGCAGCAGAAGTACTTTGTAGCTGGCAGTAGGAGAGAGGAGGTGATACACAGTTGCTGGGATTCTGTTCTAAACACCACACAAATGAGGGGTAAAGCTCCACTTTAAAGGAATGGGACCAGACTCCAAACATGAGCTGCACTGGGTTGCTATGACCACTACTATTCCTGCTTTCCTGAGCTCTCTTGGCATTGGTTTGGGTTTTTTTTCTCCCTGTCCTGCTTTTCATGTTCATCTGCTCTTTATCAGCTCCACAGCCCAAGACAGAACCCTTGAGAGGCAGAAGCTCTTTGTCCTCTGTAAAGTATGCAATAAACCAGACACTCTCTGGGTTCATTCTCTTTTTCACTTAGGGATCTTTTAGCTGGGAGAAAAATAGAAGCAGTTGATTAGCTTGGCAAAGTGTTGTGCATGTTGAGATCCACTGCTTAGCCCAGGAGTATTTCACAGAACTTTACTCCACTTATTCTAGTTGAGCATTTGCTGCCACTCACCTGTATTCCTACCACTCAGAACCACCTCCTCAAGACCTGAGCCTCTCCAGGCAAGGGACACCTCCTTCCTATCGTGCATGTGTGTGTGCACAAGCAGAAAAGAGTTGCTTTGGCTTACAGAGAAACCACAAATCATGCTTTTACACCACCCTAGAGAATGACTTCTGGAGCAAGTTTCTTGCTTCTAACTTTGTGGGAGCACTAACTTGAAACATCAGAAAGTGGAAGGGATTTCTGAGGGCCTCTAGCCAGGGTGCAAAGCTCCTGCTGTGGAATGGCTCTGAGATAGGCATCAGGACAGCAGCAGTGGGAAGAAATGGAAAGCAGGTTGCTGAGCTATGGCAGGGCAGGTGAGCAGGACTGGAGCAGGATTCCACTAGCAGAGGGCAAGGACCACACTGGAGAGAGCAAAGCCAGGAAGCAGG
Organism: Pogoniulus pusillus; assembly: GCF_015220805.1. Taxonomy (NCBI): domain Eukaryota; kingdom Metazoa; phylum Chordata; class Aves; order Piciformes; family Lybiidae; genus Pogoniulus; species Pogoniulus pusillus. The sequence goes on along the minus strand of NC_087288.1, from coordinate 8,333,861 downwards.
AGAGCTGCTGCAATGGGCCCAGAGAGCAAAGGCAAATGGTTTGACAGGGGACAGGCCATGAGAACTGGGAAAGTTGCTGTGAAAGGAGATCTGCAGCTAGAAGCAGCTGAGAACTGAGCTGTGTAAGAAGCAGAGCTCTGGCAGGAGTGAAGTGAGCAGGAGTGCTGGCAAGGGAAGGGACAGCAGCACTCAAACATGCTGCTATTGACTGTGTCTGAAAAAGGGAAGGGTAAGAGGTGCTCCTGGGAGACTGCAACCTTTTCTGAGTGCTGGAGGGGCAAGTGAAGAAAGTCTGTCCTCATCTCAGAGCTGGGACCACTGCAGCTCCCCTTGACTACAAATGGTGGAAGCCTTGGGTTCCATTAGCATCAGTTATGAGAGCAGGGAAATGCTTCCATCCCTTTGGTATTTGTCACTGACAGCACTTCCAGCTCCTCTCCTCAACTTCAAAGCAGACAGCTACAGGCATTTAATACCTGAGGTTATAAACCCCACCTCGCTCAGATTCTTAGGCACCTGGAAGGGAAAATAATACATTTGCACAGCAGATCCAGTCCCAAAAGGACTTCACACTGTAATCCTCACACCCTCCACTTCTTAGCCTGCTACTCCCCAGCAGCTAATGGAAATCAAGCCTGGCTTTCTGAACAGTTTGCCCACAGGCTTCTCAGTGAGAGCTGCTCAGAATTTCAGCACATAACAAGCATTCATTTTCAAAGCCATGGTCTGCACCTAAAGGGCCTTCTGGCATCTACTTCTTTGTCAGATGGAGCAGAGTTCACCTGATCCTACAGTGAACACATACCAAGCATCCCATCCAAGCAGGCTGTCAGCTGCTGTGTACACCACCAGGCTGAGAAATCAGGTGCCAAATAAACCCTGCATCTGTGAAGAACCAAGCCCTATGGGGCAGGCTCCAACACCTGTTCTTGGTGCCCACACTGCTACAAGCTGCTTGGAAAACCTGCTTTACATTTTTAACCAATTGCTCCTCATTTTAGCTCAAGACAGGGCTGGCACTGCACAGCTGGAGCAGGGCACTCCTCAGGTCTGTAATTCATGTACAGGTTGAGTCTCTCAACTCAGATCCTGGCACTTTCTTACTTATTCTTTTATTGTTTGCTGTTGTTGTTATTATTATTTTATTCTCTTTTTCTTTTCCTAAACCTCTTTGTTTCACTGAAATACCTCACAGAGGACTGCTGGTTCCAGAAGTTCTCCCATGCTTTATTATTCCAGGCCAGGTTCCATTCAAGCCTACCCAATGGTCACATCCTCTCAAGGCAGGACCATTCTCTCACTCAGCAAAGCACCAGGGGATCACAGAAACTCTGAAACATTCAGGTTGGAAAAGCCCCTCAGGATCACCAAGTGCAACCAACATCCCTACTCTACAAGGTTCACCCTAAACCATATCCCCAAGCACCACATCCAAATGATTTTAAACACATCCAGGATTGGTGACTCCACCACCTCCCTTGGCAGCCCATTCCAATTGCTGGGAAAACACTTTTGGAATCATAGAATCAGCCAGGGTTGGAAGGGACCACAAGGATCATCCAGTTCCAACCCCCCTGCCATGCCCAGGGACATCCTACCCTAGATCAGGCTGTCCACAGCCTCATCCAGCCTGGCCTTAAACACCTCCAGGGATGGGGCCTCAACCACCTTCCTGGGCAACCCATTCCAGCCTCTCATCACTCTCACGCTGAGCAACTTCCTCCTCACATCCAGTCTGAACATACCCATCTCCAGCCTCATTCCATTCCTCCCAGTCCTGTCTCTCCTAGAAAGCCTAAAAAGTCCCTCCCCAGCTTTTTTGTAGCCCACTTCAGATCCTGGAAGGCCACAAGAAGGTCACCTCACAGCCTCCTCTTCTCCAGCCTGCACAGCTCCAACTCTTTCAGTCTGTCCTCACAGCAGAGCTGCTGCAGCCCTCTGAGCATCCCAGTGGCCCTTCTCTGGACACACTCCAGCATCTCCACATGTTTCTTGTAGTGGGGGCTCCAGAACTGGATGCAGTACTCCAGGTGGGGTCTCAGCAGAGCAGAATAGAGGGGGGGAATCACCTCCCTCACTCCCTGGCCACACTTCTCCTGATGCAGCTCAGGATCTGGTTGGTCCCCCAGGCCATTTCCTAATGTCCAGTCTAAGCCTACCCAGTCACAGCTCGAGGCCATTCCCTCTTGTTCTATCACTAATTACTTGTGAGAAGAGACCAGCACCAACGTCTCCACAAGACCCTTTCAGGAAGCTGTAGTCAGTAATGAGGTCTCCACTCAGCCTCCTCTTTTTCATGCTAAACTAGACAAGGCAGATGTGGTACCCACTCCTAAGCTGTTCATCACAAGTGAGGCCTTCAGAGCTTTCTTTGGGTCCTCCTCTCTTACCCCAGGGCTGCCTTGCTACCATTCCTATTCAGAGTGACAGATGTTCTCATGGCTCTCCTGTTTTGGCAGAGTGGGTCTTTATGAAAGCCAGGCCTGTTGAAAATATTTCACCCAGTTCTAATCACATCTTGTCTCTTCTCAGTCCTAGATGAAAGCCAGAGAAAATTATGCAGAAAATGAAGCTATTCTGGGGGACAGGCAGAATTCTGAGCACCACAGACTGCCTGAAAAGCTCTGGCTTAAAATACAGGCAAATGACCATGCAAAATTTTATCTTACCTTATCTCTTCCTTTATTTGTATCAGTTGATATGAAAAAAAAATCCTGCTTGTTTCTCTTTCTTTTCCTCATGAGAAACTTCTTTAACTTTCAAACTCCAAGACATTGAGCACTCACACAGCCAGCACAGCAGTACCAACAGCAGAACTTTGCACCCCAGGGGCTGTGATGGACAGGGCAGCCCAGGGTATTGCCAAGAACAGAGACCTTCAAGTGGCTTTAGGGCTGCAGAGTGGTCTGAAGAGATGCCAGCAAGGTTTAGAGCTGACCCCCACACCAAGGCAAAACAAGCACAGGAGGTGAGAGAGAGATTAAAAGAGGCTGTTTACAGAGGCCTGCAGTGACAGGGGCAACGGCTTCGAGCTTGAGATGAAAAGCCTGGATGAGGGAGGCACTTAGTGCCATGGTCTAGTTGATTGGATAGGGCTGGGTGCTAGGTTGGACTGGATGAGCTTGGAGGTCTCTTCCAACCTGGTCGATTCTACGATTCTAAGAGCAGATTTAGATTGGATGCTAGGAACAAGTTCTGCACCATGAGGGTGATGGAACACTGCAACAGGTTGCCCAGGGAGGTAGCTGAGGCCTTATCCCTGGATATTCAAAATGAGGTTCAAACAAGGCTCTGGGAAGCCTGATCTAGTTGAGGATTCCCCTGCTGACTGCAAAGAGAGTGGGTCTGGATGACCTTTGGAGGTCACTTTCAACTCAGACCATTCTATGAAACTGAGATGAAGATTTCCTGCCCTGTCAAAGACAAAGATGAAATGGTGGTGGTGGAGCAAGGAGAAAGAAGAGGGTGGAGTGGCAGAGCAGAGCTACCAGCTGCATACCACAACCATCAGTCCCCTTCCTCCAAAGCCTCAGATAACACCGACCCCTATCTGAGCCTTGTGACTGTTTTTCAAGACTGCAGCATCATTTGAGCAGGCACCTGTCACTGTCACTCAGCATCACTGGGAGCTGAGGACACTATTTTCAAATGTGACCTTTGGATTGGCATAGCCTGGCTGGCAGAAGGAGAAAGGAACCCCTCAGCCTAGCAGGGAGCAGCCCCACAGCAGCCCAGCTCATATGTGACGAAGCTGCTGCTGAACAAGAGGTCAGCCATACCCTAAAGCTGGGGCAGGAGCTAGAGAAGAGTGTTTCTGAAGAAGACTGGAACAACTTCAGCTCTCAGTTGTCTGCTTTAAATCACAGAGAATGACTTCCCAAGGCATGTGACTGCTTGGGTTACCTAGGGACACTCAAGTGCTTCACTCATTCAAAGGCCCTGGGGCACTTACACACATCTCAGGAGAGGGGAAGCAAAGCACAAAAGCTGCCCACAGTAGCCTGGGTGCAGAGGTGACACTGTTGCCAGCCACTCTCTCTACTCTGCCAACTCAGCCTGGCTCCTGCAGCTCCAACCAGCCCGCTGTTAGGGCAGGACATGCCCATCAACAGTGACAACTTGTGAGAGAAGGAATCACAGGACGCTAGGGTTTGGAAGGGACCTCTACAGATCATCTAGTCCAACCTCCTTCCAAAGCAGGTTCACCTGGAGCAGGCTGCACAGGAGCTCATCTAGGTGCACCACCTATCTTGCACCCCCCAAGTCCTTCCCAAGTTCAGGTGGTCTGGTAACAATTGTGGAATTAAAACACAAGTTTCTATTCACACTGAATATTCAATACTCTGCTTTCATCTGCAATATTCTCCATGGGTACACAGAGCAGGGAACTATGCTTGAAAGAAAGAGGAAGATAAAAGGGATCTGTTTTTCTCTGTTCCTGCCTGTACACTGAGTGTATCTACTCAGCAATCTGTTTGTAGTGCATTTTTTCTTTTCCCCTGCAGAGTTACTCCTGGATGTGCACAAGAAATGGAGCTGCCATCCAGTGGGAGGTGCTGACCTATTGCAAAAACTGCTGCAGAATCAGAATGGGGAAGATGACAAGTCAGTGGCATGAGAAATTCCACGAGTTTACTCCACAGAAATGTCAGAACAGAACGTGTTTGAAGGGAATGAAACAATCCAACTTGCTGGCATGACATTTCTCATTCTCAAACATCACATCAAGTTGGTTATTTCAGAAAGACCAAAGCCATTTCATTTTCTAACACCAGCTTGCAGCAGCATTTCCCATTCCAATTTCCTCATCCAGCTCATTTCAAGCCACTCCTGTCACTAAAACTTTGGTGTGTTTCCTTCAGCAGAATTGACCCTGCAAAACATGATAAACAGTTCTGGGCTCCGCAGTCCAAGAGGGACAGAGAACTGCTTCAGACAGTTCAATGGAGGGCTATGGGGATGGTTAAGAGACTGTAACTTCTGTGTGAGAAGGAAAGGCTGACAGACCTGGGGCTTTTGATGCAGCCCAGAAGGCAACTACGTGCTGGGCTGCAAGTGCACAGCACAGGTTCATGTTGAGTTTCTCATCATCAACTAACATCCCCAAGTCACACCGGGGAAGGGAGAGTTATCCTCTCTGGTTTATAGAGCAGCTAGAGAACTTCCTGACATGCCCAAAATCACCAAGGGAGCCTGAAGGAAAGGTAGGTTTTGAAGTCATAGCTTCAGGGCCTCGGTAACTCTGCTCTTGGCTCCAACCTGTCATAGAACGTCCTTCTGAGAAGACTGATTCTTGTGGCTTCTTCTCATCTCAATGAGACACAAAAACCCTGAGCTCATTCCCATTAAATTCTAACTACTGAAGGGGCAATCTAATAGCGAGTGAATGCCGACGACGAAGCTCTGAATGCCGCTGCCATTGAGTGCATTTTGATCCAAAAAAGGCTGCAAGATGAGAGGCAATTACAGTTCTCTTTGTCTTTCTTTGATCTCCTGAGCACCAAGAAGCGCTCAGCGCAGGCTGGCACAGAGATAAGCCTGCACTGGAGCTCCCGAACCAGTCCCTGCTGCTGCTGCTACCCAGGACCTTCACTGTGGTAAAGAGGACTTACCAGGGTTTAATCGCACGCAGCCTTAAGAAAGGAGCTGGCACAATGGCTAAGCCTCCCACAGCGCTTCAGCACACTTAGGAAATCTCCTTGAACCTGCCCCAGAGCCTATCCTGGAGACAGGAGACCCACCTTACCTGTGCTGTTGCTGCCGTGCCTTTGCTGCTGCTGCAAGGACTTAAGCTCAGGATGGGGAACTCTTGGCCTTCAGATTTGTGTGACTCCAGGCAGCTCTGCCTTTGCCTGATCATCCCAGTCTGGTAGAGAGATTCCTCGGGAATCCTGTAGGAACAGCATGAAAACACCATCCCAGCTGCCCCAGACAGGTACTCCAAGTAGTCCAGGGGAGGCTCAGTGGTGGGAGGGAGGAGGGAGCAGCCACACCATTTCACCTCCAGAAAAGCAGAGTGGCAAGATCTACCAGAACGCTGAGCCACTGAGAGCAAAGCACAGGCAGTGACTCTGCAGAAGCAGCACTCAGGGGTGGATTTCCCTTCCTAAGAGTGTGCTGGTCTGAGGCTAACTGGAATATTTATATGTGGGAAATGAGATCATTGGCTGTGAAAAGAAGACAATGGTGGTGTCTATATCACTCATTGGTTTGTTGAGAGGGATAAAAAGGCAAAACATAAACAGTGGAATCTCACTTTTTCCTGTGACTTTGCCCTGTTCCTTTCTGTCTGGTCTGTGCTTCCTTTTTAACCCTGATCACCTTTGACACCTGTGCTGGTTTGAGGCTAATTGGACTATTTTAATAAGAGAAATTAGATTGCTGGCTGTGAAAAGGGAATATAGTGCTGTCTACATTACCCATTCATTCTGCTGGGACATATAAAAGCAAGAATACAAACACAGACAAGTCAGTCTCTGCCTGGCCTTTGCTATATTAACTCTTCTGCCTGATCCTGCACCTTTCCCAGCCAATCATTCTGCTTCTAACACCCCTTGCTGACCTTTCCACCTTACCTTGCATGTAAGGGAGACTCTGAGATAAGGGAGAGGGTGGAAAGAAGGTGGAGGGGTGGTTGAAAGCCCCTCTTGGGCACTCTGACTGCTGGGAAGGGTTTTGTATTTCTGTATATAGTTGTAAATATATTGTAAATATCTGCTTGTAAATTGTGCTAAGCTGTGACTGTAAAGCTTCATTCTTTAACTTCCAGTCAGCTGAGTTTAGTCTGGGTGAAACCTTGTGTGGAGGGGGTGGGTGATGCCCAGAACCACCACAGTATCTCACCTCTAATTTCAGCAGTTAACATCTAAGCTGTCCTCTGTCCATGTGTGTTTCTGAGATAGAGAGGGGAGGAAACAGAAAGGGAGGTACCTTTGAGGTCTTCTGGTCAGTTTGTTTTGTCTGGGAGGGAATTGGGATGTCTGTATTACTTCTAACTTGTATATCACTATAAACACTTGTAAATAGTTGTGTATATATGCTTGCAAACTCTGCAGTGCTGCAAATATAGCTTCATCTTACTTCCAAACAGTCTGGGTTAATGTAGGAGAACTCAGATAGTGGGAAGAGACAGTTCCTAACCCACTACAAAAATAAAAGTTAATGACACTGCACAAGGCAAAGGGGGGAGGAAGGAACAGTCTGAGAGCAGCCTGAAGGAGCAAGCAACTTCAGAACAAAGTGCCAGGGAGCCCTGGCACTTCCTGTGAATGCTGCTGTGCAATGCTACACAGGGCAAAGCAAAGGCAAGACAATTGCTTTAAGTAATTTTTACACCAGCAGGTCCCTGGAGGTATGTCCAGAACTTCTGAACCCCTTCTAAAATGGCTGCTGACAGGGAGTGGAGAAATGGATACAGTGGAGCCTGGAATAGTTTTTGTGCCTAGAAGGGATCTGTGCAAAAGCAGCTGTAGAAATGCATATTAAGCCATAGCATTAGGCTAAGAGTAAGGCAGAGCCACCTGAAGACAGCTCATAAACTTTCTATAATAGATAGCTTCACAACAGGGAAGTCTTAAGTATCCCAGAGGAGTGTGAAAGGACTAGAAATTAGGTGCTTGTTTGCTAAGCAAAAGACATTAAGAATCGAAACAATCCAGTAGAGGCTAGAGTGGGATACTTCTGTAAGGAAAACTGGCTACAATATCAGCATGGGCAGGAGGGTACATGAGGAAATCCCAAAGAGATGAGAGAAGCACCTGGTGCTTTGCTCCTCAGCAGCCCTGCAGCAAGGAGCCATGGAGTCTCTAAGCCTGCTTAGAGAAAGCAGGATCAGGATGGAACCACATCACGCTGTGAGCAAGCCGTGCCTAAAACCAGCCCAAAATTAACTTGCCCTTCTGGGAAGGCCAAAGGAGGGTTTGACTGTGCTGCTGGGGAAGGTGGAGGTGCAGAGGAAAGCTCTGAGGTGCAGGAGGCATGGGGTACCCTGCTGAAGACAGGTGGTGGTGACACATTCATACCGAAGTTCAGGGTAAACGTTCTCCAGGTACCACTTGAAGCTGTGGCATTTCAACCTCTTCCGCAGCTCCACTCTGCTCTGGATGCTGTGGGTAGGAAACACCACAGAGAAGCAATGTAAGTCATGAAGGTGAGACTCAATGCACCACAAAGGGAGGCTGAGAGATACCTGGCAGGCAGTTTGCACAGACAGCAGACACGAGAGCAGCAGCAGCAGCTCTGTTTTCTGCTGTCTTCTCCATGAGCTCTATCTGGTTGCAGGTCTTGCTTGGTGAAACAGAGTGGTGATGTGTTGCCATTTGGCCATGGAGCATGGTGGATAACCAAGAAATCACTTTCTGCTACTAGAAAGGTCTATGGGGCATGTGGCTCTTTGTAGAGGCTGTCAGAGGTGCTGCCCTGAGCAGAGGGGGAAGCCATAAGGATTCCTAGAATGGTTTGGGTTGGAAGGGACTTTAAAGATCATCCAGTTCTAATCCTCTGCAGCGGGCAGGTAGACCTCCCACTCGATCAGGTTGCTCAAAGCCTCATGGCAAAATGCAGTCACTTAAAAATGGTTAGTAAAAAGTGTCTGCTCTCTCCTATATGCAGTCACCATTCACTCCTTACATTAATACATTAGGAAATGAAGACATGCTACTGCTATTATGTTACTCTCAGTTTACAGATGACCAAAGGCTTCGACTCCCAAGAGCACCTAAATGCACTTTTAAGTCAGCAGAAGTTAATCAGGCGTCGAAATTGTTCTTCATTAACCAGGACAACATTTCACTCGAGGAGTCACAGAATCCTCCAAAGCTCATCCAGTCCAACCCCCTCTGCAGTCAGCAGGGACACCCTCAACTAGATCCAGTTGCTCAGAGCCCTGTTGATCTTCACCTTGAATATCTCCAGGGATGTGGCCTCAACCACCTCTCTGGGCAACCTGTTTCAGTGTTGCAGCACCCTCGTGGTGCAGAACTTGTTCCTATCATCCAGCCTATATCTAGTTTGAAACCACTGCAGGCTTTTGCAAACAGTCCCTCTGCAGCCTTCTTTTAGCCCACATCAGGTACTGGAAGGTCCTTTGTAGGTCCCCCCAGAGCCTTCTCTTTTCCAGACTGAACAACCACAGCTCCCCAGGTCTGTCCTCATAGCAGAGGTCACAGAATCACAGAATTAACCAGGTTGGAAAAGCTCTTTGAGATCATCAAGTCAAACCTACTACCTAACACCACCTAATCAACTAAACCATGGCACCTCCAGGGATGGCAATTCCACCACCTCCCTGGGCAGCCCATTCCAATGCCAATCACTCTTGCTGTGAAGATTTTTTTTCCCTAACATCCAGTCTGAACCTGCCCTGGTGCAGCTTGAGACTGTGTCCTCTTGTTCTGTCACTGGTTGCCTGGGAGAAGAGACTAACCCCCACCTGGCTACAGCCTCCTTTCAGGTAGTTGTAGAGTGCAATAAGGTCGCCCCCAAGCTTCCTCTTCTCCAGACCAAACAATCCCAGCTCCCTCAGGTGCTCCTTATAGGGCTTGTGCTCCAGCCCCCTCACCAGCCTTATTGCTCCAACCCTCTGATCATTTTCATGGCCCTCTAGACCTGGCTGCCCAGAGAGGTGGCTGAATCCCCATCCCTGGAGGTGTTCAAAGAGGCAGAGATGTGGTGCTGAGGGACATGGCTTCGCACCAGCCTTGGTAGAGTAAGAGAACGGTTGGACTGGATGATTTTAAAGGTCTCTTCCAACCAAAAGGCACCCAAAGGTGATTTTGTACGAGAATGAGAAATTAGCAGACACAGTTAGAGCCCTGCTGACAGGGAGGTGTTTCCAACCACTCACACAACGAATGCCAAGCTGCCTGCATACAGAGCACTTGCTCCGTTCCACTGAAGCCTCAGCAAGCCTCAGATTTGATGGGGCTTCCAGCAACACCTCCAGACCCTCCCCACCAAACTCTGCTCTGGGACCAGAAGTGCTTGTACCTAATGGCAAAGGCAGGACACGAGCAGAGGGAAGGTTTCTTCCCCCTCAGCAGGGTTGAAGCAGCACCACGGGGAATCGCACCAGCTAGCTGCTGATGTGTGTCATTGCTGTGCTCACAGCACCTACCCACCACCAGCATCCAGCCAGGGGTTCCTGCACAAGCAAGGCAAGAGGGCTCCTGTTGCAGCAGGGGCTGGCACAATGAAGGCCCACGGCAGCAGGCAGGGCACAGGCAGCAGAGGAAGCCACTTACTTGCCATAAGGCCTCCCTTGGGCCGCGGGACGAGCCGCATAGTAGTACTGCTTGAATTCATCCATCCACACCTCCGCCGTGCGCTTGGTGTTTCTGAAGGAGGCAAGAGGAGACAGGTGACAACAGGCATGCCTCTGAGGCAGCACTCTCTAAACTGCATCAACGAGACCACGGAGTCCTGGCAGACAGCAAGTTCTGCAAGGGCCAGCAATGTGCCCTTGTGGCCAAGACAGCCAAAGGCATCCTAGGGTGCATCAGGAAAAGTGTGGCCAGCAGGTCTAGGGAGGTTCTTCTCCTCCTCTACTCTGCTCTGGTGAGACCACACCTGGAATACTGTGTTCAGTTTTGGGCTCCCCAGTTCAGAAGGGACAGAGATCCACTCGAAAGAGTCCAGGGGAAGGCTGTGAAGGTGATGAAGGGGCTGGAGCACTGCCCTGTGAGGAGAGGCTGAGGGACTTGGGGCTTTTTGGTCTGGTGGAGAGAAGACTTAGAGAGGATCTAATCAATGTTTATAAATATCTGAGGGATGGGGCACTGGAACAGGCTCCCCAAAGAGGTCCCCTGGAGACTTCCAAAACTTGTGTGGATGTGTTCCTTGTGACCTGCTCTAGATTCTATGGTCCTGCTCTGGCAGGGGGGTTGGACTGGATGATCTCTAGAGGTCCTTTCCAACCCCTAACATCCTGTGATCCTGTGAAATCTCAGCATTCAAAACTTGAGAGAAACCATCCCAGCCACAGTGCTGTAACATAAAAGTCATCTTCAGCATCAGCCTGGTGTCTAGAGGAGGTCGAGGAACCTCAGGAAATCTGCTGACTTCAGACAGCTCCAGCTGTCATTGCAAATGGCTTTGTTGCTCCACGCCTATCTGCATGGGTCAGGGAAGTCTTCCAAGCTTCTGCTCTAAGGTAAGTCAGTGCCTTCAGTTGCTACCACACCAGTAAGCTGCAGGTACCACAGGATAGGCTCAGGATCTAGCCAAGTCCCATGTGGCTAGAAAAAGGAGACAGTCTGCATATGAAGCAACAATATTGGAGCCTGAAGCTATCTCTCACACTGAAGTAGAGGCTGTGTGGAAAACCAAAATCAATATCTGGCAGAAAGGTGGAGGTATTTCTTGCTAACATCTCTGTTTAAACAGAGCATCAGGTGGCCAGAAGATGTTTTTCCTCTCAGCCTATATAATACAGCACTAAGGTTGATGGATGCCATCAGGTTACTGAAATCCCACCTCCTAATGCCTACAGAGAAGTTCCTCCAGGCTGCTTTTCAATCCACTGCTGATTCATGGTGTTTCTTCCTCTCTCTCTAAGGCCACTGCAATAGTCTAAATGCCCTGGCTCAAGAGCAAGTCACAGTGTCTACATTTGTACCTAACCTCCCCCAAAACCCAGGGGGTTAGGTCTGGCTCCCTGAACTCATTTGGGCTTATAAGAAACACAGGAACAAATGCTAAGACTCACAGCTTGGGGAGATCTGGCTTTGTGCCTAAGACCACAGAGCTTGCTCCTGAGGTGCAGCCAGAAGGGCTGTACCCACACAAGCTCTCCTTGCTCCTCCTGCAGGCGATGCAGTGCAGGTTTTGTAACATCACACCTCAGCCTCCTCTGGAGGAGTCTGTTAAAAGCAAGGGGAGCACTCCTCACAGTTCTCAAATCTGTGCCTTCCTTCTTGATGCCAGCAACTCCCTGTGCTGCTCACTGCCATCTTTTTGAAGCAACAGGGTAGAGAAGCATAGAATGTGGAAGGGACTTGAGAGATCACTTTAGTTCCACCTCCCTGCCATGAGCAGGGACACCTGACACTAGACCATGTTGCTCAAAGTCTCATCCAACATAGAATCACAGAATCATAGAATCAACCAAGTTGGAAGAGACCTCCAAGATCATCTAGTCCAACCTATCACCCAGCCATAACCAATCAACTAGACCATGGCACTAAGTGCTTCATCCAGTCTTTTCTTGTTTTAAACATCTCCAAAGAGGAGGCATCCACAGCATTTCTGGGCAATCTGTTCCAGCATCTCACTAACCTCACTGTAAAGGACTTCTTCCTAATGTCAAACCTAAATCTACCCGGTTCTAGTTTAAAAACATTGCTCTTTGTCCTATCACCACAGGCCCTTATCAGAAGTCCCTGCCCAGTTTTCCTGTAAGCCCCCCAGTAGGTACAGGAAGGCTGCTCTAAGGTATCCTCAGAGCCTTCTGAACATCCTCAACTGGTCTGCCTCCTGCTTCACACACTGCACAGCTGGAAGAAACATCCCTTGGCATCATTTGACAAGGTCAGTGGGCTCACAAGAGCAAATGGTCTAAAATTGTGCCAGGAGAGGTCCTGGAGCATGTCCAGAGGAGGGTAACAAAGCTGGTGAAGGATCTAGAGAACAGGTTTGGTGAGGAGCAGCTGAGGGAACTGGAGTTGTTTAGTCTGGAGGAGAGGAGGCTGAAGGGACACATCATTGCTCATAGCAGCTCCCTGAAAGGAGGTTGCAGTGAGGTGGGTTTGATCTCTCTCCAGTATCAGGTGATAGAAGGAGATGAAATGGCCTGAAATTATGCCAGGGAAGGTTTAGGTTGGAGAGGAGGGAAAAATTTCTTCTCTGCAAGAGTGGTCAGGGATTGGAACAGGCAGCCCAGGGAGGTGGTGGAGTCACCATCCTCGAAAGTGTTCAAAAAAACACGTGGACAAGTCACTTTGGGCCATGGTAGAGACAGGTTGATGTTTGGTCTCAATGATCTTACAGACCTTTTCCAACTGAAACAGCTCTGATGCCCCTCCACAGTGATGCCCTGGCACCTCCCTCGGTCCCCCTGCCAGCGAGGTGAGGCCCAGCGGCACCTCTGCTCCAGCAGCCAGCAGCCTGAAAGCAAAGCTGCCGATCCAGCAGGCTGCTCGGCTCCGCTCTCCCGCGGGCATCAGGAGTCACATTTTCTGCTTGAGCCGAGCCACGCTCAGTGCCCAGCTAAGGTCGCTGGGTGCCGACAGGCACGGCCGGCAGCCTGCTGCCAGGTCGCTGGAACTGCGTGCTGGCGACCTCGGGGGTCTAAACCATTTGCTGTCGTGGCAGCGAGCACTCAGAGGGACGCTGGGGTCACCCCTGCAGCTCTCTGCTCGTGGAAGAAACCACACAAGTGTCCTACTTCTGTCATATTCTCCACGCTGTAGGAGCCCTGAGGGAGAGCCGCATTGCCTCGCATTTTCCTCGGCTCAGGAGATTCCTGCCCAAGGATATTTCAAAGTTTTCCAACCAACCTTTCTCCTCCCCTGCTCCTTCCTCCCCAGAAGCTTGATTCCCCGGGACAAGAAGCAAGCAAGCACAGAACACCTACTTAATGTACGTGTTGGCATTTCCCTCTGGGAAGACGTAGGGATGCTTCTTGCGGAAGACGTGTCCAACGCGGCTGCAGGGGATGATTTCCAGGCTCCCTCCACACATCCACACACGGAAGGAGATCTCTGCAAGAAAAGCAGCTTCAGCAGTTTGTCTTTCTGTCCTAGAGCAGGCTGGATCCTGGTGTTACCTCTCACTTCATCCTCTGCCATGTTAAAGTGGGGAACATCAATTGCCAGAGGGCTCAGGTGCCTTAAAGGCTCGTTTCAAAGCTCCTTGTGATCTGTTTGAAGGGAGTGCACTTGAAACGTGCCTGTAGCACAGCAGGTGCTATCAGAATGGCCAAGAGTAAGAAGGTAAGGAGGTGCCTTTTCATGCAGCCCTGCTTACATCCCAAAATCATCTTGCTGCTTTTCTGCTCCCATAATTACTCCTGCACTGCCTGTTTCAGAGTCACTTCTCTCTAAAGGGCTGTCAAGTTCAGCAGGAGAGGCCAGAAGTTCTGTTTATTGATGACTAGACCTGCCATTACCTTTCTGAATCCACCACTGACTCGACAGAGTGAACAGAGAGCTGTGCTTCTATCACCTGCCTCACAACGGACAGCAGCTTACCCTGCCCGGCACACACTCCAGATGCTGAGTGCCAGCACCTTCACACAAGCAAAGGTCAGTGGTGGCAAGGACTACCTCCCAGAAAATCTGGATAAGCTCTCAGTGCAGGAAACGTCTCCCACTTCCCCCAAGCTGCTCTCTGCCTGGTCCGTGGGACTCTTCTGGAGGAAAATAAGCCTGTGGTACAAGTGACATCAGAAGTCACAGGGCTCTTGGCAGGGAGCTGGATGAAATCCTAGCTGGTGAGGTAGGACAGGTGAGCAGAATGTCTGATCTAATGGGTCCATCTGGTCCTACTGCCTGTGAAGCTACGAATCTGTAGCTACACTGTCAGAAAGCCATGCTCAGACAGAACCAGCACAGAAAACCAATGAAATTAAAATCCTCTTTTCACAGAATCACAGAAACATCCAGGTTGAAAAAGACCCTCAGGATCCCCAAGCCCAACCTAGAACCATACTCTACAAGAGTCACCTTAAACCATGTCCCTAAGCACCACATCCAAACGACCCTTAAACACATCCAGGGTGGGTGACTCAACCATCTCCCTGGGCAGCTCATTCCAGTGCCTGAGACAGAATGGTCTGGGTTGGGAAGGACATCTAGAAGTCATCTAGTCCAACCCCCTCTGCAGTAAGCAGGAACATCCTCCACTAGATCAGGCTGACCATGTGTTGGGAGTACGTGAGCTACGTGTAGCATATATTTACTCCAAGACCACAAATTCCTTTTCACTCCTTCCCCTCACTTGTTTTTAACTACAGAAATCAAGATAGGCCACCTATCATCCTTGCCAACTTATGCTCCTGGCAGTCCCCTCACATTGGCCACCATGAGGCTTACTTGTCCCTAGGTTGGATGTTGGCAAGCCTGTGGTGGGAAGGTCAGTTGGGCAGTAAGGGTAGGAGTCCTCCTCCTCCACTGCCAGCCTGCAAAATTGCCATCCCTCTGAAAACAACTGCA
The DNA here is from genome assembly GCF_015220805.1 of Pogoniulus pusillus. Taxonomy (NCBI): domain Eukaryota; kingdom Metazoa; phylum Chordata; class Aves; order Piciformes; family Lybiidae; genus Pogoniulus; species Pogoniulus pusillus. Next base: position 8,318,712 of record NC_087288.1, on the reverse strand, counting down.
CAGCTTCAAGGAGCAAAGGAGAATGACATCCTGGTCACCAGAGTGGAAAAGCATGGAGTAGAGGAGTGAAGTACCCATTGGATAAGGAGTTGGCTGGATAGTCACACTCGGAGAGTTACAGTCAACAGCTCAGTGTCCAAATGGAGACCAGTGATGAGTGGCATCCCTCAGGGGTCAGTACTGGAACTAGAGATGTTCAGCATCTTTGTCAGCAACATGGACAGTGGGATGAGTGCACCCTCAGCAAGCCTGTGGGTGACATCGAGCTGTGTGGCCTGGTTGGTGTGTTGGAGGGAACTGATGCCATTCAGAGGGATTTGGATAGGCTTGAGAGATGGGCCCATGCCAGCCTCATAAAGATCAACAAGGCCAAGTGCAAGGTCCTGAAAGGGTTGGGGTCATCTCAAGCACAAATGCAGACTGGGCAAGGAGTGGCTCAAGAGCAGTCCAGAGGAGAAGGACTTAGGGGTGTCAGTTGATGAGAAACTCCCCATGACCAGCAACAGTCACTGGCAGCCCAGAAGGCAGCTGTGAGCTGGGCTGCATCCAAAGCAGGGAGAGCAGCAGCACTGGGAGGGGATTCTGCCCCTCTGCTCTGCTGAGATCCCACCTGCTCCACCTCCAGTTCTAGTGCCCCAGCACAAGAGGGACATGGAGCTGCTGGAGCAAGTCCACAGGAGGCCACAAAGATGATCAGAGGACTGGAGTACCTCTCACATGGGGACAGGCTGTGAGGATTGGGACTGTTCAGCCTGGAGAAAAGAAGGGTCTGGGGAGACCCTAGAGCAGCCTTCCAGTAATTGAAGGGGCCGGGAGGAACTTTTTACAAGGGCTTGTAGTGATAGGATGAGAGGGAATAGATTGAAGCTTGAGGGGGACAGATTTAGGCTGGAGATTAGGAAGAAATTCTTGACAGTGAGGGTGCTGAGGCACTGGCACAGGTTGCCCAGGGAGGTTGGGGATGTTTCCTCTCTGGAGGTGTTCAAGGCCAGGTTAGATGAAGCTTTGAGCAACCCGCTCTAGTGGAAGGTGTCCCTGCCCATGGCAGGAGGTTGGACCTAGATGATCTTAGAGCTTGTATCTCTAAAGCCACCTGCTCTCAGCACACATGGCTCTGCCATCAGGTACATGTTGCCCTGTTCCCAGTACCCCCACCTGCCCCTGATCTGCTGAAATGGAGGGGCTGGCTCAGCCACAGAGCCTTCTTGCCCTGAAGGGTAGGTCTAAAATTGAGCTAATCCCCAACAGGGGCCAGCAAGGGCTGAGGTGGGAAAGCAGAGTGGGGAGCAGAAGAATTTGTTTCCAGAAATCCCTTCCTCTTCCCTACTGTGCTTACAGGCAAGAGCTACTGCAGCAGCTGGAGCCTCACCACGTTCCCCAGGGCTGGGTATTAACAAAATGTGCCCTTGTGCCATGTCCTGGTGCTATATTGGGAGCAGCCTTAATCACAGCCGCTGGGAAATGAGATTAGGGCAGGATGTGGCTGCTCTAAGCTGCTGTGCTCAGCTCCCCTCACGCGTGGCTGCTGCTCTCCTTTGCCTGTCATCATGCTAGCCTTGCTGCTAGCCCTGCTGTGTGCATCAGAAGGGTGTCCCACAGACAGGACCACGCTGCCAGCCCTGCTGTGTGCATCAGAAGGGTGTCCCATAGACAGGACCACACTACTAGCCCTGCTGTGTGCATCAGAAGGGTGTCCCATAGACAGGACCACACTGCTAGCCCTGCTGTGTGCATCAGAAGGGTGCCCCATAGACAGGACCACACTGCTAGCCCTGCTTCAGATGTGTTGCACCCTGCAAACCCTGCTCCAGTCCCAGCAGAAGCAATTAAAGCAGAGATTTCAGCAGGCAGATATGAGCCTCTGAGCCACCCATGGCAGGTAACGAACAAGGTCTGCAGACAGGCAGCAGAAGAGCTGAGAGTCTTGGGAAGGAGTAAACTGAGGCACCAGTGAAGGCAGAACACAAGAAGAAGTCAGGGGAGCAGGAATCAACAGCATGGTTCAGCTGACCCTCAAGAGATGTCCCCAGGCTGGGTGGCTCCTCTGAGTGGCCTACAGACACAAGCAGTGTGGGCTTGGCCTTAGCTTGGCTAAACACCTGTAGCACTTCTTGCTGGCTTGCAGGTATTTCATCAGGACTCCTTACAGGAGAAGTAATCAATTCAAGCAGTAAAACACCTACAGTGTCCTCCTTCTAACCCTCCCTAACCCTTTCCTCTGCTTTTCCAGAAGTCTCCAGCCCAGGAACACAAGAGGCAGCAGCCATGCTCCTCAGCACCAGAGTTCTGTGACCTCTCAGGACTAGGTGGAGTCACCATCCCTGGACACGTGTGGACATGGCACTTTGGGAGATGGTTTAATGGCCATGGTGGCTGGTGCTGGGTTGATGTTTGGACTGGATGATCTCAGAGGTCTCTTCCAAGCAAAACAATTCCACAACTCTATGACTAAGCTACCAGCAAAGGCAAGCAAGCGTCCAAAATGTGAGCCACTCTCTTAGCTCCTGCTGTCACCTGTCCAGAACTGACTGGGGCCAGGGGGGGCCCAGCTGTCCTTGCTGTGTTCAGAGGAGAGGTGGGACACACTGCCCTCCACTGCTGCACCAGTGGGACCTGCAGCTGTGAGCTGGGCACGTCCCTGCTTTTGGCACAGCCATGCCCTGAGAGACTCACACCAAGCCTCACACCTGCCCTTTGGCACAGCCATGCCCTGAGAGACTCACACCAAGCCTCACACCTGCCCTTTGGCACAGCCATGCCCTGAGAGACTCACACCTTCACTTTGGTACACCAATGCCTGGAGACAGCCTCACACCTGCCTTTTGGCATAGCCATGGCCTGAGAGACTCACTCCTTCTCTTTGACACACTGATGCCCTGTGGCAGCCTCACACCTGCCCTTTGGCACATCAGTGCCCCAGGACAGCCTTACACCTCACAGCACAGCCACATTTGGTTGGGACCAGCCTGCCAGGGCATTGTAGCAGTAAGATGAACCTCCCATGGCAGGTGGGCCAGAACCACATGTAAGGAACATGGTGCTTGCCATCACAGAGCATCACCCAGCTGCTGGATGGAGCTTCCCTGGAGGACAGGCTGCCCTGTCACTGCTCACCTCCCAGGAGCACCTCAGGCTGCTGCTGTCAGAGATGGGTGACAAGCAGAGACAGACAGCAGGTCCCTCTCCTCCTGTCTAGTTCCCTTCTCCAACGCTTTGCTTGGACCACTGATCCAGCAGAGGAGGTAGGAGAGCTGTCACTCCCCTCCCAGTGCCACCCTACTCAGAGATGCAGATGCTTTGGGTCAGTCTGGTGGCAAGAGAGACAGAGACTGAGAGAAAGCATGAAAGAGAGAGCCCTTACTGCACAGTGAGATATGAACAAATGGAAGTTTTTAAGACCAGGCTGCATGGGGCTCTGAGCAACCTGGTCTAGTGGGAGGTGTCCCTCTTCATGGCAAGGGGATTGGAGCTGGATGATCATCTTTGAGGTCCCTCCCAAACCTGACAACTCTGTGATTCTGTGAAATATGGCAGGGGAAAAAGGCAGGTGAAGGAAACAGCTGTGCTGGGCAGTGGTAAGGCATTGCCAGGCAGCAGCATCTGTCCTCTAGAGTGACTGACAGCAAGGCTGCATGCATTAAGACATGAGATCTTTCCTTCCCTCCTCAGTGGACATGCTCCCCAGAGGTGTCAGCCATTCAAGCCAGGTTCTCTCTGTTTCCCTGCCACTCAGTGCCTTCCCCTCCTTTCAGACATAGTCTGCCACTTTGATCTGCAGCATCACTGTGGCTTCAAAGAGGCAACAGCCCAACCTCACCCATCTCTCTTTGACAGGGGACAAGGGACAGGCTGGCATCTCTTTCATGTGCCCTTCTCAAGTTTGCATGCAGGAGATTTCTTAATGCCCATCCTTCCCCCTGAGAACGGGCAGAAGGGACTGAATTGAGGGCAGCTCTTAGCCTGGCTTTTTGTCACGCAAGAAAAGTGGCAGAGTCTAGGAGAGCCCAGCAGTGCCACCATCCCCAGAGGTGTTCAAGAAACACGTGGATGTGGCACTCTGGGACGTGGTTCAACTGCCATGGTGGTGTTAGGTCGATGGTTGAAGATCTTAGAAGTCTTTTCCACCCAAAACAATTCCATGGTTCAGCCATGCAGGAACAGAGAAACAGCCATGTCACTTTGTCACCTGCCTGCGGCATGCCGATGGAGCTACTGTCTCAGGCACTCAGCAAACTCAAGGAGGCCTTGATGGCTCAGCTCAGGGCTTTGAACTGCTGTCATCAGACAGCATTTTTAATGAGGATTTTAACGACAGCATTATTAATGAGGAAAGGGATGGGGGGGGGTGTGGTGTTCTCTCATCTGTGGGTAACACCAAAGCTGAAAAGCTCTGTGGGTTAGAGTACTTCCCTAGAGAAAATCACAGCAGCTTTAAGGGCAGGGAGATCCAAGTGTCAACAACTGCTTGCTTCCTATCATTCATTTAGGAACAAGTTCTGTACCATGAGGGGAGTGGAACACTGGAGCAGGTTGTCCAAGGAGGTAGTTTGGGCCCCATCCCTGGAGATATTCAAGATGAGATTCAACAGGGCTCTGGAAAACCTGATCTAGTTGAGGATGCCCCTGCTGACTGCAGAGAGGGTTGGACTGGATGACCTCTGGAGGTCCTCTCCAACCCAGACCAAAATTCCCTGCCTTTTCAAAGACAAAGATGAAGTAGTGGTGATTCTGTGATTCATGACTGTTGGGTTCCTGACTCACTTGAGGCCATAAGCTCTGAGTTTAAGTAAGGGAAACCATGGCTAGCATTCAAAGCCCAGCCCAGAGTGACCTTGTATCCAGCTGGCACAACTCGGGAAGAGAAGCCAACACAACAAGGCACAGGGGGGAACAAGAGTGACTCACCAAAGTTCTCCCCACCCCAGATGTCCATGGCGCTGTCGTACTTCCCCAGGTGGTTGAACCAGGCTTTGTCGATCACAAACAGCCCCCCAGCAATGATGGGAGTCCTGCAGGAAGGGAAGAGGGGACACACTCTCAAACACTGCTGCAGCTCCCGGATGCACAGAAGCAGCTCTTCCCTTTGCCTCCTCTTCCACCGTCAGGACCTGACCTATGCATCTCCTCCTCACCAAACAAGAACACCATACTTCAAAAAGCATCTGAGCTTTTCTTTTGGCTTGCCTTGGTATTTGGCTGTCAGTCACTGAATTGCCTGGTACTTAATGACTGGGCTAATGCACCTGCCAGCACAATTCCTCCAAGACCCAAGTTCGCAGCCCTGATTGTAGGCTTCGGCATCACAAAGGCACTTAGCACTCAGGGGGGTTGTTCGCTCAGAAGGGCTTTTTGCCTGCAGCCAGCCCATTAAGAGACCACTCCACTGGGGAGAGGAAGGCAGAGCCAATTCAGAAGGGCTTTTTAAAAGCCATGGCTAGCTGTGTGCTGGTTATTGCAAAACAGAGCTATTTCCATTCTCCAAATCAGCTAACAAAAGCAGGCAGAGAAGGCTTGTGGAGGAGGGGACGGCAGGCCCAGAGCACAGCTCGTGGAGCTGGCACAAGTCCCATCTCTGTTCGATTGCAGACAGTGTAGGTGCCTTAGTGTGGCCATGTGGGAAGCTGGGGTGGCTGCCATGCCCAGGCTAGCTTCCATAGTGCCCTACACGGCAGAGCAGCTGGGGGGTGAGTGTCAAGTGGAGGAGGGCAGTCTCTCTCCGGTGGTGCACAGTAATAAGACAGGGAACAATGGATCAAACTGGAACATAGAAAGTTTCACCTCAAGACGAGGAGAAACTCCTTTACAGTGAGGGTGACAGAGCACTGGAACAGGCTGCTCAGAGACGTTGTGGAGTCTCCTTCTCTGGAGCCTTACAAAACGCTCCTGGATGCATTCCTGTGTAGCCTGCCCTAGGTGCACTTGCTTTTGGCAGGGGGTTGGACTCCAGAATCTTTGGACGTCCCTTCCAACCCCTAACATTCTGTCATTCTGTGAATGCAAGGTGGGCCTTTGGGAACCCAGTGAGAAGCCCTGCTAATAACAGCACCCTAAGGAGCAGCAGTGCTTTGCTCCCCTGCAAGCTTTCTAAGGCCCTGAGCTTCCTCCAACAGTTGGTATGCCCCACACCACACATCATGGTGCTCCGTGGCTGGGGAGGCAGACACCAGCACTAGGCTTGGGGCCAGGAGAGATTTTCCAGCATAAGGTAGGATCCCTTCCATCCCACAGCATGAGGACAGATGGCAGCTCTCCTGCTCAGTTTCACTATCCCTCCTGTACATCCTGAATTTCTGAGGAGCCCTCAGCAAGGTCCAGAAGAGCAGCACTGATCTGGAAAAGTTGGACCAGACACCACCTTTTTACCAAGTGGGCTGAGAATGCTGCCTTCATTTTAAGTCATAGCTGAGCTGAGAGAAGCACGAGCCTAGAGCACTGAGCTTTCTCCCTAGCCATATTCAGTCCCCTTACCACTCCCAAAACAAAAGTCTTCCTAAATATTCCCCTCCTACCTTTGCAGCACCCTCAGGCTTCACTGCTGGGAGGTGAAGCTGCCCTGCAAAACTCACACTAGCCAGGTGCTCACTACAGGCATCAGCTCAGAGCTGTCCTGGAAGCAGCATCCCACTGCTGTGCAGCATGGTGACACAAGTGAGGTCAGATGAGATGCCTGTCACACCCTGCGCTCCTTGAGCGCCTCCCTCCTCTTGACTTACTTAATAGGTTCGGTGGGATCCAGCCGCTTCACTTTCTGCTCTGGGGAAAGCTGCTCCCACTTGAAATGCAGACTCCAGTCAAAACCTAAAAGCAAAGCAGAGAAGTGCCATGGGGAAAGCAGACATAGGTATGTAGGAAGAGGCAATATAGGCTGCAGCAGACATGCCTGTTGGAGTATTTTCTCCACTTCCAAATGACAAGCCATAGAGATGCAGGCCTTGGGAGGAGAATCCAAAGACTATAACCTATTTTACCACAGCCTATGAACCAGGAATAGCACGTTGCATGACAATGGCAAAGTCAAACACTCCAAAGGCAGGAAAAGTCAGGATGAAAGCTGCTGCTGAAGCCTCACTTTGTCCCCCTGTGCCCACAGACACACGCTCTGATGGATATTATGTGCTACAAATTGCACAGGCATACTAATAAGGGCTACAGTGACATCCTCCATTTGTTGCCTAGACGTCCCTCATCTCCTCTTGTCAGCAGCCCAGCTTTCAATGCTGCCAAGGGTGGCTTCACCGTGACCCCTCTTTCCTGCTTGACTGCCTTTATCCAGTGTAGCAAACACCATTCCTCACGCCATGCTCACCTGTCTCGAAAATAGCCTGAAGGCATCCAGCGGGGAGCACTCCGCAGTGCTAATGTGCTTTGTGCAAGAGAGCAGGAGCCACCAGCTCCTCATGCCACTGCATGTTCACACCACAGGATGGGCACCCACAAGGCATCATGAGGCTTGAACTTACCTCCTCTGAGGTCTGATGAAGCTGCCACATAGGCAAAAGTGTCCAAATTGATGATGTCAATAATGGGACTGACCACTCGAGTAGGATCCTGGAAAGCAGAAGGGAAATGACCCACAACTTCAGACCATGCTGCTCACTCTGGTCAAGGGGTGCTCTGAACTCCTGGAGACACTAAATGGCTGGAAATCTGGGTGACATTCAGGTTTCTCAGGGACCAGCACCCATCACCATCTCCACCTCCCCAAGCCATCACTATATATAATCAAGGAAATAATGGCAGCAGCACGAAGTGGCAGAGACATTGCTGGGAGCCTAGGAAGGCAGGCACCACCTCTCCTGGGAAGAAGGAATGTGTGCTGCTGGGCTGCTGAGGTAGCATCTCACTAGCTTTGGCTTCACTCTCAGTCTCTCTCTCCACAGGCTGTGCATGTGTTCTGCACTCAACTCAGCTGATGTGAAGCTCCAGCTGCTCTTCCTCCCTTCACTGACATGTTTCCCTATCACCTCTTCTAAATACTTCTCATTCCAGAGTCATGGAATTGTTCTGCTGGAGAAGATCTCCAAGACCATCAACCCAACACCACCACAGCCATTAAATCATGTCCCAAAGTGTCAGGGCTACAGGTTTCTTGAACACTTCCAGGGATGGTGACTCCACCATCTCTCTGGGCAGCCTCCTCCAATTTCTGTCCACTCTTGCAGGACAGATTTTCTTCCTAATCTCCAACCTAAACCTTCCATGGAACAATTCCAGGACATTTCCTCTCATCTTATTCCCTGATATGAGTGAGAAGAGACCAACTCCCACAGTCAGCCCCAACCAGGCAATTGAAATGGCAGAGGAAGAAAGTCAGTCACACACATAGAATCACAGAATGCTTCTGGTTGGAAGGGACCTCCAAAGGCCATCTAGTCCAACCCCCCTGCAGTCAAGCAATGACATCCTCCATTAGATCAGATTGCTCAAAGCTTTGTCAAGCCTCACCTTGAATATCTCAAGGGATGGGGCTTCAACTATCCCTCTGAGCAATCTGCTCCAGTGTTCCACACTCTCATGGCAAAGAATTTGTTCCTAACATCCTACCTAAATCTCTTATTTCAAACCATTGCTCTCATCCTATCACTGCAGGCCTTTGCAAACAGTCTCTCTGCAGCCTCCTTGAAGCCCCCTTCAGGAACTGGCAGGCTGCTATTAGGTCTCCCTGGAGCATTCTCTTCTGCAGGCTGAACAACCCCAGCTTCCCCAGCCTGACCTCATAGGAGAGATGCTTCAACCCCATGATCATTTTCATGGCCCTCCTCTGGACCTGCTCTTTCACCCCCATGTCCTTCCTCTGTTGAGGGCACCAGAGCTGGATGCAGGACTTCAGGTGCACAGACCTCTGTGATACAATCACAGTTTTGTCCAAGGTGTAAGAGGGTTAAACAAAAAAAAAAAAATCTGAATTATCTTGACTGGTTGGTGGTGATTTAATTAACATCCTGTTATGGGCAAAGAGATTATAGGAACAGTTAGGAAGAAAATCTGCTACATGAGGAAGAGTCTCCAACAGCTTAGACTGGTCTCTTATCTCCCTTTTTCTTTTCAACAATCCCAAACTCCAATTATAGCTCAAACTCGAAGCTTTTACCCTCCCCAGATCAAATCGTTTCTCACAGCCATGCAAAAGGAAGCACACAGGGGGCTGGAGAAGACTTTGGTTTGGAAATTAGTCCTAACAAAGGAGTATTCAAATGCAGCTGTAGGAAGAGTAACCAAAGGGCCTGAGCTGGGAGCTGGACCAGAGCTCAGGTTTTCCAGATGAATGTGACAAAGACTTGGCATTTCCATAACAACCTGATGTCGTGGAGAAACTCCAGTCACGTCCCAGCAGGATGAGACTTTCACCCTGGAGTAGCTTCTGCACAGCATCCCTCAGACTGCCAGAGCTCAACAAACCCAAGCAGCCTTTATATGCCTCAAGGCAGGGGAAAGGTTCTAAGCAAAGCATCTCTCTGTCTTGCATGCTGAACACTGCATGGAATTAGATGATACCCAGTCGTTCAAAACTTGCTCCTCAAGCATCTTACTGGTGAGCACTTCTAACTAGCCCACACTCATCCCCAGTTATGGTTCCACACCCCTACTCATTGCACAGCACAACTTCTTGCAAGGAAATCCCCTTCACCTCCTGTCTGTGTTTGTTGTGGGAACACCACCATGTATGAGAGCTTTCTTCTAGCAGCTGTCAGTCCTTCAGATGGCTGCCATAAAGGTGAGGCTGCAAACCATAGGATCATAGAATCAACCCGGTTGGAAGAGACCTCCAAGCTTATCCAGTCCAACCTAGCACCCAGCCCTAGACAATCAACCAGACCATGGCACTAAGTGCCTCATCCAGGCTTTGCTTCAACATCTCCAGGGACAGCGACTCCACCACCTCCCTGGGCAGCCCATTCCAATGGCAATTAACTCTCTCTATGAAGAACTTCCATCCTACATTAAGCCTATATTAAAAGAAACATCTTCACTGAAAGGGCTTCCTGGGGAGGTGGTAGAAACCCCATCCCTGGAGGTGTTTCAAAGAGACAGAGATGCGGTGCTGGGGGACACGGTTTAGGAGAAGCCTTGGAAGAGTTACGTAATGGTAGGACTTGATGACCTTCAAGGTCTTTTCCAACCAAAACTATTGTATGATTACTGCAGAGTGCAAGCACTGAAACAAAGACTGGCCTCTTATTGACACCCACCCTTCAGATTTCATAAACATCAATAAGATCTCTTGGTCTTCTCTAGGCTAAACGGCCCCAGGTCTGTCAGTCTTTCTTCTTTATCAGACAGAAAACCCAGTCCCTTCCTCATACTTGTAGCTCTCCATCAAACTCTCTCCAGTATTTCCCTGTCCCTCTTGAAATGGGGACACAATACTCCAGATGTGGTCTCACCAGAGCAGAGTAGAGGGGAAGAAAGCTCCGTGTGGTGCTCAAGAGGCACCTTCACGCATGCCCATGGTGGTGGTCCAGTGGCACACAAACTCCAGCACTTTTCACCATGGCAAGGTGAAGTCTGCCCAAGAAAATGAGCCAGCAGCAATGGCCGGGGTGGCTGGTGCTGGCCAGAGCCACCCGCTGCTCCTTTGCATGATGATTCAATGGAAATAGCTCAAAGCTGACAGCTCCTGGGAGCAACACGGTAAGGAAACGCTTTTTCTAGGCAGCTAATCCTCCTGGAAGTGGCGGGACAGGGAAGTCTCCTCTGAAGCACAGCCTGAAGGTGGCAGCAGTAACATTTCATACACTTCACTGGATCAATATTTTAACCCTGATGGAATGGATGGGTACAACGAGGAGGAGGAAACCAAGGACCTCTGCCCTTATCCTGCAGCTTCTGCGTGGAGTTACAAAGCGAGCAAGCAGGACTCCATTTGCTTTGCAAGTCCTCAGCACAGTAAGTCTGCCTCACTGCCTGTGCTGCAAGGCACTGGGCAGGGTGAGAGCAGCATGAGCAGCCGTGCAAGCTTGCAGACTGCCCTGCTTCCAGCTGGAGAAAGCTCGAACCCAGAGGAGCAAAATAAAAACAAGTTTATGGAGGTAACCTCTGTTTGATGCTGTATTCAGCCCACAATGCAGTGAAACTCCTACAGCAGTGTCACAAGTGGCATCTATGTGCACCCACCCCATGGGTGCTGGACATGGGGCACTGCCCTGGAGCTGCACAGCAAGGCAGCTCTGCCTGCTCCCTTCCTGCTGTCACCACTCTTCTTCTCCTACCAGAACATACCAAAAGCTCCACCTGGCAAAGAAGCAGCTGCTCTGGATATTCCTCACCAAAATAGAGCAGGGCTTCAGCAGAGGACAAGGAATGCCAGCCTTAAAACACCTCAGAGGAACAGTGACCCAGTGGAATTTTGTGGTGGATCCCACCCTGGGGCAGACCAGCCACGAGGCTCAAGTGGAGTGTCACAGCACATGTTATCGTTCCAGCAGAGCTGAGATCCATCACATAATAAAGGCAATCTCCATTATACTGCCATGCATCAGCAGCCCTGTGGTCCAGCCTACAAACTGCAGCTGGGACCTCTCCAGTGTTGTATCACACAGTATCACCAAGGTTGGAAGAGACCTCACAGATCATCAAGTCCAACCCTTTACCACAGAGCTCAAGGCTAGACCATGGCACCAAGTGCCACGTCCAATCCTGCCTTGAACAGCCCCAGGGACGGCGACTCCACCACCTCCCCGGGCAGCCCATTCCAGTGTCAAATCACTCTCTCAGTGAAGAACTTTCTCCTCACCTCAAGCCTAAATCTCCCCTGGCATAGCTTGAGGCTGTGTTGGCCACTCTAGGAGCATTAAGTGCACTCACCCACCACAAGAGTGACCTGACCTGGTACTGTGCCCCACTTTCCCCTGTGCCATCGCTGCTGGACACAAGGCACACACAGCCCAGCCAGCACAGCTATCCCACAGCAGATGTGAAAACCAGAATGCCTTGCATAAGGGGCAGCATGAACACCAGCCAAGCAGGTTCCTCCACAGTCCACTGCTTCAGCTTGCCCTTGCTCCAACAAAATTCATTAGCTTTAAAATGACTGAGTATTAAATGCAAGCACTTGGGAGCCAGAGGTATCACAGTATTATCAGGGTTGGAAGAGACCTCACAGATCATCAAGTCCAACCCTTTACCACAGAGCTCAAGGCTAGACCATGGCACCAAGTGCCACGTCCAATCTTGCCTTGAACAGCAAGGGTGGAGGAACAACACACAGCAACAAGAAAGGACCACAGCACAGAATTACAGAATCATAGAATGGCCTGGGATGAAAGGTACCTCCAAAGGTCATCCAGTCCAACCCTCTCTGCAATCAGCAGACTAGATCAGGTTGCCCAGAGCACCGTTGAACCTCACCTTGAATATCTTCAAGGATGGAGCCTCAACTACCTCCTTGGACAACCTGTTGCAGTGTTCCCCTACTCTCACAGCGCAGAACTTGCTCCTAACATCCAATCTAAAGAGCAGATGCTCTTCTGCTCCATACTGGAGATGAAGGTTTCATCCTCTGCACCATCCCAGCAGGTGACCAACAGAAAGCTGCCTCTGCCTCGAGCGCCAAGGCGCCAGGAGGCTCCGTGCGCACGTCTGGTGAGCGAGTCGCCAGGGGCGGCTGTCATTGTCTGCTCCAAAATCAGCAGAATTTAAATCCTATTAAATCAATTTATTAGCACTTAATTTGCATGAAATTAAATTCGGCCCCTATTCAAGGAGCTGTCACTCCCTGAAATCATCACTGCTGAGCATTCCACAGCAGCCTAATTGAAACCTGGGCTGCAGCACTGCCCAGCGACTCCCCTTTCACCACGCAACCTGTGCTTGCCGCTTAACGCCCCGCTGCTCTGGGAGACACCTTGTCCCACCCACCCACCTGCTCTCCCTGTCAAGGAGACAACCTTACCTGGTCCCTGGAGGAAGCAAGTACTGCAAAGTCACTTTGCACCCTGAAAGTTCATTGCTTTCTTACTCAGGTGCCTGCATGCAGTTGGTGGTTACCACACTGTACCATACGACACCACATCACATCACAGAATACATTCGTTTGGGAGACACCTCACAAACCATCCAGGCCAACCCTTGACCCAGCACTGAAGGGTCAACACTAAACCATGGCCCTAAATGCAAGGTCCACAGACTGCTTAAACACCTCTAGGGATGGTGAATCCATCATTGCCTCAGGCAGACCATTCCAATGTTTGAGAACCCTTCCAGTGAAGAAATATTTCCTAACATCCAGCCTGAACCTCCCCTGGTGCAGCCTGGGATCATTTCCTATGGTCCTATCTCTAGACACGAAGGAGAGGAGGCTGCCCTCTCCTTGCTCCAACCTCCCTTCAGGTAGTTGTAGAGAGCAATGAGGTCTGCACTCAGCCTCCTCTTCTCCAGACTGAACAATCCCAGTTTCCTCAACTGCTCCTCGTAGCCAGTGTGCTCCAGACCCTTCTCCAGCCTCAGGGCCCTTCTCTGGACATGCTCCAGCCCCTCAATGTCCTTCCTGTAGTGAGGGGGTCTAGAACTGAACACAAGCCTCGAGGTGTGGCCTCACCAGTGCTGAGCACAGGGAGATGATCACCTCCCTGTCCCTGTTTCTGATACATGCCAGGATGCCACTGGCTTTCTCAGCCACCAGAGCACACTACTGGCTCATGTTCAGCTGACTGTCAACCGATACCTTCATGTCCCTCTCTAACTCATACAACAGAATGGTCTGGGCTGCAAGGGACCACAGAATTGTTTTGGTTGGACAAAGACCTTTTATGTCACTGAGTCACAGTATCACAGTATCATCAGGGTTGGAAGAGACCTCACAGATCATCAAGTCCAACCCTTTACCACAGAGCTCAAGGCTAGACCATGGCACCAAGTGCCACGTCCAATCTTGTCTTGAACAGCTCCAAGGACGGCCATTCTCTAACTCTGCAAAGCCTGGTCCTAAACTACATCCATCAGCACCCCATCTTTGAAACACATCTATGGAGGGGGATGCAACCACCTTTTTAGGCAGCCTGCTCCACTGCTTGACAGCCCTTTCTGGAAGTAATTTTCTTCTGCTCCAACTTGAACCCCTCCTGGAGCAACATGAGATAATTTTTTCTTCTATCACTCTTACTAGGGAGAAGAGACCAATCTCTTCCTCACACCAGCCTCCTTTCAGGGAGTTGTAGAGAGCAATGAGGTGTTCCCTCAGCCTCTTTTTCTCCAGGCTAAACTGGCCCAGTTCCCTCAGCTGCTTCTCACCTAACTCATCACCAAGCTTTGCTGCCCTGCTCTGGACACACTTCAGCACCTCAAAACCCTGTATTTGAGGTGTGGCTTCACCAGTCCTGAATCCAAGGTGATGATTTCTGACCCACTCCTGCTGGCCACACTATTGCTGATCCCAGCCGTAAAGAGCATCTAGTTCCAGAACCCTTGCGACAGGTTTGCACAACGTTGGTTGTGCTGTTATGCCTACCGAGAGGGAAAAGGAGGTGGACACCAGCCAGGCACGCCCTGAGGGTGGCCATGCTCTCCTCAGAGCACTCACCTCTTTGATCCTCTGCAGCAGAGGGAGCAGCCAGTCCTTATTCACCTCGCAGTGGCTGTCCAGGAAGGTCAGGACTCCTGCTTGTGCCACATCTGCCCCTCGGATGCGGGACCGGATCAGACCTGTTCAGGGACACATCACATCAGCTGCCACCCAGGTGGTTGGGCAACGTCCTTGGGCTCCTCCAGCACTGTCTCCTGCACTTGCACATCTCCTGGGTAGTGACCGAGCCAAGCCCCATTTGGATAAAACACAGCTTGGGTTCACTGCCTCCTCTTCCCTCAGTGCTGCAAGGCACAGCAACTGTTTCCCAAGGTCACCAAAGCAAATAAATGGCTCCAATTAAATTAATGATTTATGGCACTTATGCCAATCCTTAATTTGTGCAATTATTTCTCCTGTCACCTTCTGGGGCAAAACATGACTTGAAATGCTTCTGTAACCCTTTGCAGGTAATAAATCTAATGCAGACCTAAGTCAGTGGGAAGTGAGTCAAGGGAGCTGAGGATGGGAACAGACCAAGCCAGAACCAGGCTTTTCTTTCCCTCACTGTGCCCCTTTCCATGGTCCAGTGTCCCCCCAGGTCTCTCCCCCACCCTGGAAGCACTGTTGATGTGCAGCTCTAGGGGAACACATTTCCCACAGAGGAAAGAAGGTTGACTCTCAAGGTCCTTACAGCCTGCTTGGCTCATCAAGGCCCTGATGGTGAACTTAGAGTCCTTCAGAACTGGAGATGGATTGCTGCTCTCATGAGAGACAAAGCTGAACTGAGAAGCAGGTCATGGAAAACAGCTGTACACACAGATTTCACACCAGACTCACTGACAAAGATCACTGCTTTTAAAGGTGCTCTGTGTCTATTTATACAGGAGCCAACCAGCTCTGCAATACTCCTGCCTGCAGTCCATGCTCCAGTGAACTGCAGTCTAAGAACACAAACAAACTCTGGAGGACAGAGTTTGGCAGACAGAAGGACAGGCAGGCTGCTCAAGGGGAGCAGAGCTTCTCAGTGAAGGAGCAAAAAGTGTTAGCATCAGGAGAGCTGGGGGCAAATAAAGAGAGATGGAAGGATTTGGGGAGCAGCCACCCCTCTGATCCATGAAGGTGGTCACTGACTTTTATATAAGAACTCCCCAAAGGAAAGGGGCCAAGGAACAGCCTCTGAGCAGGAGAGAGAGGGACAGGAGAATGAAGCCTGGAGCAGCCCAGCATGTGCCAAGGTTGCCTCCTGCAATGAGGTTGTCTGTCTCTAACTTCTAAAACCCTGTGGGTAGGCACAGTCTCCTCTATCCTCCTCAGCCCTCCCCAAATCATCTCAGGTTCCAAGGGACACAGCTTCAGCAACCTACTAAATGAGGCAAGTCCTCCAGGCTGGATTTTCAAATCCTGGCTGCTTTAAGAGCATCACCACCTCCAGGCCCATCCAGTGTAGGGGTGAGCACATATGTCCCCCAATTACACAGGAGAAAAGGGTGAGGAGCAGATGTAGACCTCGGGAGACTTCCCATACTCTCCTGCTAACACAGACATGTTTCTTCCACCCACTGGGGATGATGCTACCACAAACACCAGACTTGTGGAGCTGAAATCTGCACAAAGCTCCCCACTCTCCCTAGTGTGACAGACACCTAGGCTCAACCCTTCAGTTTCCAGCATGAAAACACTTCTTTGACTGTAGTTTTCTTGCTGCTGCACAGCAGGATTGGGAAGCACCTACCCAGGCTAAGAGGAGCTGGAAAATCAGAATAATTTTGCTTGGAAGAGACCTTTAAGATCATCCAGTCCAACCATTAACCCAGCACTATCAGGTCACCACTAAACCATAGCTTTCAGCACCACATCTTCATGACTTTGAAATCATTCCAGGGAGGGTGATTCCACCACTTTCCTGGGCAGCCTGTTCCAGGGCTTGATAACCCCTGTGAGGTAAAAATTGTTCCTAATATCCAATGTTAACCTCCTCTAGCACAGCTTAAGGTCATTTCCTTTTGAATATCCAATGTTAACCTCCTCTAGCACAGCTTAAGGACATTTCCTTTTGAATATCCAGTGTAAACCTCCTCTAGCACAGCTTAAGGTCATTTCCTTACTATCTGGGAGAAGAGTGACCCACACCTTGCTCCAACCTCTATTGAGGGGGTTGTGGAGAGGCAGAAGGGTCTCCCCTCAGCCTTCTCTTCTCCAGACTAAGCAACCCCAGCTCCCTCAGCCACTCCTCACCAGACCCTCCAGACCCTTCACCAGCTTCACTGCCCTTCTCTGGACACTCTTTAGCACTTCAATGTCCTTTCTTGTAGTGAGGGGCCAAAAACTGACCCCAGTACTCAAGCTGTGACCTCACCAGTGTCAAGTACAAGGGAACACCCACAAATGTCTCAAAAGGTTGCCAGAAGCAGCCCAGTAGGGCACACACTGAACCTTCACAGAGCCCTTCTTAATCTTTCAAATATAATTAATTAAACCAAACCCCACCCACCCCCACCCTGAGGCAGCAGGAGCAGATCTCCTCTCTTTCATTAGAGCAAACATCTTTCAAAATAAGACCTGGGGCTTTCTTTTGCCTGTTCTAATTTTCTGGCTAATAAGCTACAGCTGAGCCTCATTGGATATCTTAATAGTCCCATCTTTTGCAGCTAGAGAGGTGGGGGGATGCACTTCAAATCCCAGCCCTTGATCATCTGGTTTAGTGTTGACCTTTCGGTGCTGGGTTAAACGGTGATCTGTGAGGTCTCTTCCAACCAGGAGTTTTCTGTGATATCTACTTTCATCAGGGTTACCCTATCCCCAGGAACTGCTGACCTTCCTTGTAGCCCCCTCCATAGATGTGTCCCATCCTCCCAGAACGTGGGTTTCCCAGCTAGGTGGTGGGCAGGCAGCTCTTACCTTCTCGCCGTCCATTCCGCAAGCACTTCACCTTGGGGAGCTTGCCCAGCAAACGGCAGTCATCAGCTGGGGAAACACAAAGGAAGGACACATCACCTGGCAGCCCTCAGGTACTGGCTCCCACAGCAGAAAGGGGTCCCAGGGGAAATTTGGAACCCATTGTGGACTGGCTGATGGCTTGGTTAGGGCACTGCTGGGGCGCAGCAGCCAGCCCTCTGCTCACACGGCATCAATCGGGACTGGAGGAGCAGCAGTGACTATAGAACTGGTGCAGCCCCAGCAGGTTTACAGCAGGAGCAGCTGGATAGTGCTCTAAAGCCAGCACAGAAGAGCTGTACTTTGGGTCAGGGTATTGGCACCTTAGTGGAAATAGCCATTTTTGGTAACTGCAAAGCAACACACAAGCTGACATGTGTCTGCACGGTGAGGCAGCAGCCTGCCAAGGTGGCCTACAAGCTCTGCGTGAGGAGAAAGGAATGGTCATGCTGTGGATTATCTGAGGGCTCCTTATGCCCAGGACAGCAGCTCCAAGAAGCAGCAACGTCCCAATGCCACCCATACCTGAGCTAGGGAGGTCCTGCAAACCCAGATGCAGTTGCTGTGAATGATCTTATAGAAGCACAGAACTGTTTGGGCTGGAAGGGACTCCAAAGGTCATCTACTCCAGCTACCTTGCAGGGAGCAGGGAAATCCTCCACTCGATCAGGTTTCTCAGAGCCCTGTTGATAATGATCTTGAGCATCTCCAGGGATGGGGCCTGCAGCCCCAGCATCCCTCCTTAAGTCACATTTCTCCCAGCAAGAGCTGGATCTGTGACCTACCCATCTAGGTCTACCTACCCATCACAGCCCACTCTACCTCCACAATACCTTCAAGCCTCTCTCCACTTCTCTGCCTCATCCTCCCTGGCACTATGACCACATAGGCATGTGCCCCATGCCAGCCACCTCCCGTGTGCAGCCCACATACCTCCAAGGAATTTCCAACCCTCCACAAGAGCCTTCACCCTACCCACACCCCTGCCAGCTCGGGTATGAGGCTGCTGTGCTCTGTGGCACCGAGGCAGCTGAAGAGGCAGGGCCTGGCAGCAGATCCGGGACGGGAATTTGCTGGGAAGAACAGCACCCCACGTGCAGAGCGACCGCATCCCGGTGAGCAAAGGTCAGTGGGCAGACAGAGGTGAGAAATCAGACACCACCAAGCACAAGATGAAAGCACCAACAGCTTGGAGTGGGCAGCAGGGAGAAAACCTGCCCGCGTGTGTATTATGCAAATGCATGCATTTTATGCAAATGTATGCAGAGTAGATGCCAGGAGGCTCAGACTATCATGGGAGAGGAGATGTAAGACAGCTGAGAAGTGCTGATTTCGAGTAGCCAAGGGGCTGCTCCAAGTTAGGCAGGAAACAGGCTCTCTCCCCTTGTGCCCCAGGAACGAGAGGAGTTTAAATCCAGCCCTGGTTCCGTCTCCAAGGCCCTCACTATTGGGTGTGCTGGGACAGGGAAGCTGTTTTCCCACCAAGCTGTCCCCTGTCAGGAAGGCAAAAGCTTTGTCTGTTTAGCCAAACACCCAGCATTTATTTCCCCCACTCTCAGAATGCATCATCTGCTCTATACCAGGGCAGCTCCAGTCCTGCCATCTGCTCCTTTCCTCCACTATAGCTGTTTTGCTGCTCCTCAGCTCTACCTAAGCCTGGCCTCCACGTGCTGGAGGTGCTCCAGAGCTCACCCTAACCACTGCAACCCCTGCCCCTGGCTCCAGTGACCCCAGGGATTCACCAATGGAGAGAAATGAGGCTCAAGTGAAATCCGTCCCTAATGCTCTCTGAGGCAGTGCCTGTTTAGGACATCCAAGATCAAAGCACAGATCCCCCGGTTGGTTTTGGTGCCTTTTTAAACCTCTCTGTCTTTGTTTCCCCCCTTTTTTTTCCCCTAGAAAATGGCTCCACTTAGCAGCTCCTTGAAATGTAAGAGCCACAGATCCCTCCACCTAGGTGCGTTTTATCATCCTTTTCATGCCTCTGTTTTTTGGAGCGCTCACTCTCAACACCTGGATCTTACTGGGCAAGGGTCCTTAGCTGATATTGGTCCCTAGGAACCCTCAAGGCTTTCAAGGCTTCAGCTACTGAGTTCTGCTGGAGATCAGACCTATTGATTTCGCTGGATCCAGGCTATTGACTGGAGGAGAAGGGCAGGAGGACACGGGCTGCCTGCAGCAGCCTTTGTGATGCACCTCAGAAAGGGGCACTCTCTGCAGGAAATCCTCTCTACACGGGTGAAAAACATAAAAATCGACCTTTCTCAGAGCTGCTGATCACCTACCTAAACTGCTGCAGAACAAATGCATGCAGCAGAAGGGTCAGGCTACCATTGTGCCCTGCCATTCCAGTGGCATCAACCCCGAGCTGCTCCTGGCTGCAGCTGAAAGCCAGATTAAACACATCACAGCTGCAGCAGGACACAACTGGGTAGAGAGTGGATTCAGGTCCACTGGGCACAAAAAGTTATTTGCCATGCACTTCTCCTGTATTATTTCCAGGAGAAGAGGTTTGATCATCTGGAATTTGAATTCCGCAGACGGCAAGGCGAGCCTAGCACAGCAGGGTTTGCTCTCTGCCCCTACAGAGCTCGCTGCTTCCTTCCACTCTGACAAACCCTTCCCTGCTCCCTGCACAAATCCCAGTCTCTCCCAGCTTTAACCACAGAAAGGGTCACTTACGGTCGTCACTGAAGTCATCCACTAGTATGATTTCACGGACAAGGTGCACTGGGGTACGGTTCAGCACGCTGAGGAACCAAGAGAGAAAATCCATGACAGTGCTTGGCCAACCCCACAGCCCAGCAAAGCGGGCAGGAAAGCCTAGGAACTGACCTCTGCCAAAGTGCAGAGGACCAAGCTTGGGATCCCAGAAAGGATATACTAGGTGAGACCCAGAAACCAGCCCCTCCATGCCCTAGGTAACTTCTGGTGCCCAGCTATCAGCTCCCTGTAGCCTGGTCAAAGAGCCAAGCATCCAGTATTCCTGGGAAATAGCTGAGATTCCCCCGACCACCACTGTGAGCAGAAGGTAAAGCCAGAAGAAAACAGCTTTTCAGCAAGGTGCACATCACACCAAGTTCCCTGATGGGGCTTAGGGCAAAGCTGCTGTCACCCTGTCACCACTCTTGGGGCAAATGATATGGTGTCCACCAACAGCAAGGCCAGCACCGAGAAAGTTGCCCGTCTCATCCCCATCTTCAGCAAGCTCACAGCTGAGGCAGGACCAGCTCTGTTTCGATGCGTGAGCTGGCTGTCGAGAGGATCAGAGCAGGCTTGCAGCTGCCTAGGTCATGAGAGAGAAAAGGCTGGAGGATGTGGGTCACAGCTGCCTCCAGGTGGACAGACACTGTGTGGCACGGCTGACAGCTACAATCTTCCCTTAATTATGCCACCAAGGGGGGTTAAATCCCACAGCGATAGGGATTGTCTCCTTGGACTCTGCTCTGGTGAGGCCACACCTCAAGTATGGTGTTCAGTTTTAGGCACTTCTTTACAAGAGGGATGTGGAGGTGCTGGAGCAAGTGCAGAGGAGGGCAGCAAAGCTAGGGAAGGGTCTGGAGATTAAATCCTATGAAGAGCAATTGAGGGAGCTGAGGCTGCTTAGTTTGAAAAAGAGGAGGCTGAGGGAAGACCTCATTGCTGTTTACACCTACCCAAAAGGATGTTGTGGAGAGGCTGCTGCTCATCTCTTCTCTCAGGTAATTAGTGATAGAACAAGAGGGAATGGCCTTGAGCTGGGACTAGGTAGGTTTAGACTGGACATGAGGAAACATTTTTATACAGCAAGAGTGGTCAGGCATTGGAATGGGCTGCCCAGGGAGGTGGTGAAGTGACCAACCTTGGATGTGTTTAAAAATCATTCAGATGTGGTGCTTGGGGATATGGTTTAAGGGTGAATCTTACGGAGTAGGGATATTGGTTGGACTTGATGATTCTGGGAGTCTTTTCCAAGCAGAATGTTTCTCAGTGTGATTATTTGAAAAGTCTAGACCTGTTCTTCCCCTCACTCACACACCACAGAGGTGGGCAGTGCTGAAAGTCCTGCCCTAGCAAGGGGTCAAAGCCTGGTTTGGAAGCAGAAGCCCCAGGCAATCCTCAAAATCTCTTCTGGGCTTGGCTAACACCAGTTGGATTGCACAGGCTTTCCCTGCATTTAAATTTCTCTGCCTTCATCCTAAGCTTGGTTCCCTTTTCACACAGGATTAAAAATCAGTCCCCAGATTCCACACCTGAGTCTGACTTCTGGCCTAGACTAGAAAAAACCTTCAAACCTCGGGCTGGCAGACAAAAAGCCCTCCAAACCTCCCTGTGGGCTAATGATCTTGCATCCCCTGATACCCCCAGGTATTTACTGGCAGGTTTCCCTCGTCTCTCAGCCTCCCAAAGCTCTGGCAAAAAGCCTGGAAAACCACATCCTTGGTCAAGACCCCAATTCAAGAGGGCTCTGAGGGGTAGAATCCCATGGTGATTACTGCCAGGAACCCAGAGGAGCCCTATGGCATCACCTGAAAACATTCAGCACTTCTCTGATGAAGCCTCCCTGAGGAGAAAGCTCAAACCCACCCCACCAAGGAGAGGGTTCGGAGCATCTATGCCTATTGCCAGGTGCCTGCCACCTGAGCTGGTGTACCCCAGCTCCACCAGCTACTGGAATTACAGCCTTCCAGAGGGAAAAGAGTAGATCTGGATCGTTTTGGAAGGAGAACAGGAGGTCTCAAGGCAGATGCTTGAAACGGATCCCCTCTCCATGAGTTTGTGCTTGGTGGGCTTTGTTTCTTTGTTTCGCTTGGGGTTTTGTGTGCCTATGGTTTGTTGTTGTTGGGGGGGGAAGGTTGTTCTTTGTTTCTTTTCTTGCTTTTGTGGCTCTTTTGCTTTGTTTTTCCCCAGTAGAAATTCTGTTTAAAAAAAAGGGGGGGTTATCTCATCCTGAAGTGGGTGAGGCTGCCACATCCCTTGCGGAGCTCCTCAAAAAATCACTTTCAATAATTATTTCCCCTGGAAACACTCCCTCTGCCTCCTCCAGTTTCAAGAGCTTGGCAAAAGCCACGATCTCCCCCCTCACTTCAGGTGCCTTGCATGCTAAGGTTGGGACGGGGAGGAAGAGAAATCCCACTTCTGGTGGCAACCCTGACAGGCTGGAACTGCTGTGACCACCGCAGCACCACTAAAGGCTTGCACCAAGCGGGTTAGACAACGTCGCTTTGCCAGCAACCTGTACAAAGCATTAAAGAAAGTGGCTGAAGGCCCCTCCTGCTGCTGCTGCTGGGGCACACAGCAATTTAGATGTGCTGTTCCCACCTGTCAAGTGTTTTTTAATTATTATTATTAATAGGTTTGTTATTTTTTTTCCCTCCAAATCCCCATATGCAGGAGCTGAGTTCAGCAAATTACCGCAGCCGAGCGTCAGCAGAGAGAGAGACAGGAGAGCAATATCATGCTCAGTGGAATATTTAACAAGTGCTGATTGCCTGGAAACCTAACTTGGTGAAACCTGCAGGAAAGAAGCAGCCTTGTAAAAAAGGAAAAAAAATAAAAAAGAGCCAGCAAAATAAATAAATAACCTGCTGGGAGCAGGAGGGAGGAAAGGAGGGAGCAGGCAGCCAGGGCACTTCAGTGCCTGCCCCCCACCCAGCCTCCCGCCCAGAAGTGCAATACAGGGCTCGGCTCTACAGGGGGGTGGGCAGAAAGGAACTGAGTCTGCTTTGGCTGGCATCAAAACCACTGCACTGGGCTGTAGGGACAAAAATGGACTCAGTGGAACTCAGTGCCTTGGAAAAATAGCCCCCAGGGGACCTCTTCTGGAAGAATCCTAGAATAGGTTGGGTTGGAAGGGACCTTGAATATCATCTAGTTCCAACTCCTCTGCCATAGGCAGGGACACCTTCCACTAGAGCAGGTTGCTCAAAGCCTCACCCAACCTGGCTCTAAACACCTCCAGAGAGGAGGCATCCACAACCTCCCTGGGCGACCTGTTCTGGTGTCTCACCACCCTCACTGTAAAGAGGAGCCAGGCTCTGCTCAGTGATGTCCAGTGATAGGACAAGGGGCAATGGGTGCAAGCTGGAGCAGAGGAGGTTCCATGTGAACAGCTTTTTCACTGTGAGGGTGCCAGAGTCCTGGAGCAGGCTGCCCAGAGTGGTTGTGGAATCTCCTTCCCTGCAGACTTTGAAAACCCACCTGGATGCAGCCCTGTGTGACCTGCCCCAGGTCATCCAGCTCTGGCAGGGAGTTGGACTGGACGAGCTTTCAAGGTCCCTTTCCACTCTGTGATTCTGCGACCAGCATACCCTAGAACTGGGCAGGCACAAGGCTACTGCTGCAGGCACAAGGAGATCCACAGAAAAGTCTGCAGTGCCCTGACCCCAGTGAGCTTCCCAACACAGCCAAGAGACACTGCATTGGCTCCTCAGCAACAGCAAACTCACTCAAAGGGTTTTTCTGCCTGTGCTCTGCTAACCACACAATGAGGCACCCGTGCTCCAAAAACAGGCTATTACAAACACCTCTCCCCTGTAGTACTCCTCAAGGAGAAGCCAAAACAAAGACATCAAATTCTGCTGTGTCCAGTTTGGGTGTCCCCAGCAAAAGAAGGACAGAGAGCTGCTGGAGGAAGTCCTGAGGAGTGCCACAAATATGATCCAAGGGCTGGAGCACCTCTGCTATGAGGATGGGCTGAGGAAGCTGGGGTTATTCAGCCTAGAGAAAAGACTCCAGGGGGTCCTTAGAGCTGCCTTCCCATAGAATCATAGAATCAACCAGTCTGGAAGAAACCTCCAAGATCATCCAGTCCAACCTAGCACCCAGCCCTAGCCAGTCAACTAGACCATGGCACTAAGTGCCTCATCCAGTCTTTTCTTGAACACCTCCAGGGATGGTGCCTCCACCACCTCCCTGGGCAGCCCATTCCAATGGCAAATCACTCTCTCTGTGAAGAACTTCCTCCTAACATCCAGACTAGACCTTCCCCAGCTGAAGGGATCTTACAGGAAGGCTGCAGAGGGACTTTTCATGAGGGTATCTAGAGACAGGACAAGGGAGACAGGTTTGGAGCTAAGGGAGAATAGGTTTAGACTGGACCTTAGGATGAAGATCTTCAGTATGAGGGTGGTGAGACCCTGGAACAGGTTGCCCAGGGAGGCTGTAGATGCCTCCTCCCTGTGGACATTCAAGGTCAGGTCGGATAAGGCCTTGAGCAGCCAAGTCTAGTTGCGAGGTGTCCCTGCCCATGGCAGAGGGGTTGGAGGAGATCATTTCTAAGGTGTCTTTGAACTGAAGCCATTCTGTGGCTACAGAATAGATGACAACAGCACTTTGGAAAAACTAAAGCCAGCTTTTCTATTACTTGTGCTTTGATACTTTTTCCCTGTACTTTTTTTTCTTTCTCCATGTGCATGCATGGCTTTTTACTTTCCTTTTATACAGGAAAATCCAGAAGACAATTAATATCACAGTGCCTTGAAGTCTCTCTGTTAGAGTTTTTTTTTTCTCTCCTGAAATCAAACCTAGGTAGATAGACAGCAGTGATGGGAGTATTTTAACAAATCAAAACAGCTTTTAAGTTCTGTTGAGCCAGAGATCACAACATTTTCTTCCTTAAATCTCCCAAAAACCTGTTAACATTGAAATGAAAACTCGTGCCTCTAGCCCATAAAGTGCCTATGTTTATTCAACTCTACAAGACCAGCTCTGCTGCTGAATTAGCCTAAGAAGTTAATGCTTAGAGTTTCTTTGTTTCCATGGATTTAGCAGACAATGCATCCAGTTCTGGTGTCTCCAGCATAAGGAGGACACAGAGCTAGAGTGAGTCCAGAAGAGGGCCACAAAGATAATCCAAGAGTTGAAGCACCTCTGCTATGAGGATAGGCTGAGGAAGCTGGGGTTGTTCAGCCTAGAGAAGAGAAAGCTCTGGGGAGACCTCAGAGCTGCCTTCTAATAGCTGAAGGGATCCTACAGGAAGGCTGCAGAGGGACTTTTCATTAGGGTGTCTAGCAACAGGACAAGGGGGAATGGCTTGAAGCTAAAAGAGAGCAGGGTTAGACTGGATCTTAGGAAGAAGTTCTTCTACGAGGGTGGTGAGACCCTGGAGCAGGCTGCCCAGAGAGGGAGGCTGTGGATGCTTCCTCTGTGGAGGTGTTCAAGGCCAGGTTGTATGAAGCCTTGGGCAACCAAGTCTGGTTGAGAGGTGTCCCTGCCCATGGCAAGAAGGTTGGAGTAGATGATCTCTAAGGTCTCTTCCAACCTAAATCATTCTACAATGAATTTCACCTTACATTTTCAGTGTAAGGTCCTTTCATCCTCCTCAACAATTCATCAGGATTCTTTTCTACCTACCTAGAGGTAAGCACTAGATCAATCAATTTCATCTCCTGAAATTGTGTCAGGAGCAGTTTAGATTGAATATTAGGAACAATTTCTTTTTTGGAAAAGCAGTCAGGTATTGGAACAGGCTGCCCAGGGTGGTGGTGGAGTCACCACCCTTGGAGGTGTTCAAGAAAAGTGTGGACATGGCACTTTGGGCCACGGTTTAAAGGGCATGGTGGTGATAGGTTGATGATTGTACTCAGTGATCCTAAGAGGCCTTTTCTAAGTGAAAAAATGCATGAAATAGCAGTGCAGAAGTCCTCCTGACATGCAGGACACAGAAAATGTTTGCAGGGAGGAGTTCAGATCTTTTAACCAAAGGTTGGCATGTTTTTGGTCACCACCCAGACTACCAGTTGCTTTAGAGAGGAGACTGCGGGCATGGGTCCTCAGGAACTCACAGGCTCATTAATTCTCTCCATGGCAACATACTGGGACTTGTTAGGAGAGACAAAACAAAACAATAACCAGAAAACAACCACCAAACAACACAGAATCACAGAATTTCTCAGATTGGAAAACACCTTTGAGGTCATTGAGTCCAGTCATTAGTTTCACACTGACAAGTCCCTGACTAAACTAAATCCCTCAGCACAACATCTGATCACTTTGGTTGGAAAGGACCACCAGTATCAGCCAGTCCAACCTTCATCCCAGCATTCTTCATCACTAGACCACATCCCCAAGCACAACATCCACTCTCCTTTTAAACACCTCCAGGGATGGCAACTCCACCACCTCCCTGGGCAGCCTGTTCCAGTGCCACTCACTCAGTAAAGAACTTCCTCCCAACATTCAACCTAAGCCTCCTCTGATGCAACTTGAGGCTATTTCCTCTTGTCCTATCCTTAGTAATTTGGGAGAAGAGATCAGCTCCAGCCTCACTACAATCTCCTTTTAGGTAGTTGTAGAGGGCAACAAGGTCCTCTCTCAGCCTCCTCTCCTCCAGACTAAACAACTCCAGTTCCCTCAGCTCATGTTTGCCAGACCTCTCCCCAGCCTCATTGCCCTCCTCTGCACCTGCTCTAGCACCTTTGGGGGTATAATAAAGTGTCAAAAAGGACCAGGTTCACGGTTTGGAAAAATCAGACTGAGAGCACAGAGCAAAAAATGCCCACCAAAATGAACTGCTTCAATGACCCCAAATGGCTAATTATAGAGGAAGAGAGAGATCACACCAAGAACAGCCATAATGAGCTTTGATTACGCTGCAGCTTTCACACTTTATTCTTCCAAATACCCACAAAGCTCTCTGAAATTCAAGAGTTCTCTTATGTGAACATCAAAAGGTAAAAGCACACCGAGGGCTGTGTGCTCAGTCACCACCAGAGATGATTAGCAAATTAAGAGAGGAAGAAAAAAAACAAAACAACACAACCAAACCCAAACCAACAAAAACAACCAGTCTAGGATTTAAGCAAAAAAAAAAAAACAAAAAGGCAGGCAGAAAAATAAAAATGAAATAACCTCCCCAGGCAGCACAAAGTGCTAATTAAACAGCTCCTGTGTGCCACACCTGCTTTGACTTTTCTGCTTTCATCAGGCTGGTTTCAGTTGTGGCACCAGCTCTACATGGCGTCAACCACTGCCTAGGGAAGGAGGCTTAGAGAGGTACAGAGTAGTTTGGGTTGGAAGGAACAATAGTTATTTATACAAGAGTTGGGGTTAGATGGGCACAAAGGGACTGAGCCTGCTTTTGTAGGTACCAAAACCGCTGTGCTGGGCTGTAGGCTTACAAATGGGCTCACAGTGGAACTCAGTGCCTTGGGAGAATTCCCTCCAGGATGCCTCATCTGGCATTGGAAAGGATCTTAAAGCTGAGGAGGGACTTAGAATCACAGAATCAACCAGTCTGGAAGAAACGTCCAAGATCATCCAGTCCAACCTAGCACCCAGCCCTAGCCAGTCAACTAGACCATGGCACCAAGTGCCTTACCCAGGCTTTTCTTGAACATCTCCAGGGACAGCGACTCCACCATCTCCCTGGGCAGCCCATTCCAATGCCAATCACTCTCTATGTGAAGAACTTCCTCCTAACATCCTTTTTAGGATGTCAGGTAGTGATAGGACTAGGGGGAGTGGAACCAAGCTAGAAATGGGTAGATTCAGACAGGATGTTAGGAAGAAGTTCTTCACCATGAGAGTAGTGAGACACTGGAGCAGGTTGCTCGGGGAGGTGATCAAAGCCCCATCCCTGGAAGTGTTTAAGGCCAGGCTGGATGAGGTTCTAGACAACCTGATCCAGTGTGAGGTGGCCTTACCCATGGCAGGGGTGTTGGAATTAGATGATCCTTGTGGTCCCTTCCTAACTGATTCCATGACTCTATGATCACCTAGTTCCAAGCTCCCTGCTGTGGGCAGGGACACCTCCTGCTAGATCACATTATTCAAGGCTTCATCCAATCTGGACTTGAACACCTCCAGAGAGCCTCCCTGTTCCAGTGTCTCAGCAACCTCACTGTCAAGAATTTCTTCCTAATCTCCAGTCTAAAACTGCCCTCCCCTCAAGCTTCAATCCACTCCCTCTCATCCTATCACTACAGGCCCGTGTAAAAAGTCCCTCCTCAGCTCTGTTGTAGGTGTGTGGCTTAGTCCTTTCCCTGGCTCAGGTGTGTCTGGCTGCTCTAAGGTCCCAGCAAGAGGGGAAGACATAAGGTACTGGCTCTCCAGGACATCCCTTCCTAACAAGCACAGGAAAATGAAAGGCAAGATACTCTCCATGCTAATTTCTCAGCTAAATATTTGATGTGGTCTTCATAGCACTCACGTCAGGACTTTTGCCAAAGGATGTGTTTTGGTTTGTCAGCAGGAGGTAAATAATTAAGTTTCCTTATTCCTATTCTGAACTCCCCAGCTGCAAGTTGGAAGAATAAATAAATCAAGACCACTCAGCAGAGTAAATGAGACTGTCTCACCCTCTGCACCACAGCCTCCTATCCCACCCCTCTGACCCTCCTCCTCTCTGCCCAGCCTGCACCAGTGCTGACCAGCCACCGAGCTCCCAAGATGGCCTCGTTGGACACGATCACAACGTGGTGCTCTCTGATGGCCACTGCAGGCTGCGGGCAGCCTTGCCCCTGTTCCTCTCGGTGCTGCTCCTGGGGATGCTCCAGGCATGGGGCACGCACCAAGCCTCTCTCCCTGCAGACCTCAGCATGGGTGCCACACCACATCAACCCTAAAAGCACTGATTCCCCAGCAATGCTCACGTCTTGGCAGGTGAGCATGCTGATGCCTGCAGGAGAGGGACAGCAAAGGGAAGGGGAGGATATTCTCATCAGCAAGCCATGGAGATAGGGTCCCAGCATCCTGCACAGCCCCAGGTCATGAGGAGTACATCTGCTGATCCTTTCCCCTCCAGTGACTACAGAGGCCCCGGGGACATCATTAAGCTCTCCCTCTGGAGAAGCTGGGCAATGAGCTGGATTCCCTTCCTAAATCCAGGTTAGGGCAAGAAGGAAAAAGAGAAAAGAATAAATTGTTTGGGTTTTTTTTTTAAATGCCTCTGTATTGCTTATTTTCTCCTTTGCTCCTGCCTTTTCCCCTTGGCCTTACTCATGCCACAGAGGTTGTGGAGTCTCCTTCTCTGGAAACTTCCAAGACCCACCTGGATGTGTTCCTGTGTGACCTGCCCTAGGTGATCCTGCTTTGGCAAGAGGATTGGACTTGGTGATCTCCAGATATCCCTTTCAACCCCTAACATTCTATGATTCTATGAGGTTCTATTCCTATTCTGTTGGAAACTGTCACCAGCTTTAATGCACTGAGCCTTGGAGCTTGAAATATGTGCAACTCATCCTCTGGAGGGATAAGAAATTTGCCCAAGGTAATTCAAAAGGTGAGTGGCTGAAACAACCATCCAGTGGCAGTTTGTCTGCATTGTCTGCACAGCAAAAAAGAGAAAAAGAATCTCAAGAGATCCTCCTTTCTGGCCTCTTCTCCCCTCTTCTATTTCCTTTTCTCATGACACATAGCCCCTGTGACCTGGCCACTTGCAGGCATTCACAAGCACAGTTACACATTGACAGGGTCATGGAATCACAGAACTGGAAAAGCCCACTGAGATCACTGAGTACAATCATCAACCTATGACCACTGAGGCCATTAAACCACGTCCCAGAGTGCCATGTCTGTATGTTTCTTGAATGTCTCCAGGGATGGCGACTCCTCTACCTCCATGGGAAGCCTGTTTCAATTCCTGACCACTCTTGCAACAAAGATATTTTCCCTAATCTCCAAAATAAACCTCCTCTGGCACAATTTCAGGCCATTTCTTCTCATTCTATCTCCTGATACCAGGGAGAATCTACCAACCCCCACCTCACTCCATCCTCCTTCCAGACAGCTGTAGAGAGCAATGAGGTCTCCTCCCTCCCAACCTACTCTTCTCCAGACTAGACAACCCCATATCCCTCACCCTTTTCTCACAAGGCCTGTTCTCTAGACATCATTTACTGAGATTCAGGCATCTGATTAATTTAGTTGGGTTTTGCCCCTTCATAGAATCATAGAATCCTTTTCCTCCAGCTGGCAAATGGTCAGAGAAAAGATCATCAAACTTTTAAACCAAGCCATGATTCAAGACAGTCCACTAGCTCTTCCCAAGAGCTCTGACAACACAAATCACTTGTTACCAAACTGTCCCAAACACTGGTGACAGGGCTTGTGCAAGGGGTGCTGCAGAGCCAGGTGTTGGTGCCAGCCTCCACACACAATGAGCTGAACCGAGCCCGTAACACAGCTCAGCCTCAGCACTCACTGAGCACTGAAGCCCTCAAGCAGCTAGGAAAACTCTAAGAACAGCAAAATCTCTCCTGCTTGTTATGTATGTGGTCCCTTATGAAAAGATCACAGAGTGGTAGGGGGTGGAAGGGATCCCTGGAGACCACCTAGTCCAACAACCCTGCTAACAGAAGCCAGCCTAGAGCAAGTTACCAATGAGCAAAATGTCCAGGTGGGATCTGAAAGTCTCCAGAGAAGGAGACTCCACAACTTCTCTGGGCAGCCTGGTCTGGTGCTCTGCCACCCTCACAGTGAAGTTACTCTTTAAGTTCAAGTGAAACCTCCTGTGTTCTGGTTTGTGCCTGTTGCCCCTTTTCCTATCACTAGGCACCTTTGAGAGGGTCCCAGCCCCACTCTTGTGACCTCACCTTTTAGCTATTAATCAGCACCCATCACATTCCCTTCCAGACTGCTTTCCTCCAGGCTAAACAGCACCAGGTCTCTCAGCCTCTCCTTGTAAGAGAGATGCCCCAGTCTTCTCATCACCTTTGTAGCTCTTGCTTGGACTCTACAGTACTTCCCTATCTCTCCTGAACTGAAGACACCAGAACTGGACACAGTACTCCAGGGGTAGCCTCACCAGGGTGATGATTTTCTTCCCTTCTAAAGGATGCTTCCAGCATCATTTCTCTCTGGCAATCCTCAGTGTTTAGTTGGGGTCTCCCTTTGAGGAGGTGGTGTCCCATCACCCATGGCTTTGGACAAGACAAGCAATGTTCCTTTGCCCTGTCTTTTGCTCCTGCTGTGGTGGTTCCCTGAGAACACTGCTTTTGCAATGAGGATGGAAAACTCAACTTGCTTGAAGTCAGGCAACCAGGTTTGCAGCCCAAAATCTTCCACCAAATACAGACAAATTGCCTCACTGTCCCCTAGTCTGTCTCCTGGGTTATACCAAGAAGGCACTGAGAAGAACAGGATAGAAGGAGCTGCCCACTTTACTCAACTGCTGTGCTCAGAGTGCTTGGAGATACTTGGCTACAAACTGCTCTGAAAGGCACAAAGCAACATCAGGATGATAGAGTTTGTTTTGACTGGCCATGGAAAATGATCCATGTTGTTATAGCCACCCAGGGATGGAGTTAGCTGAAGATCTAATTAAACTGAGCATTTGTTGAGCAAGGGAGGGGGGTAAGGAGGTGACAGGACCAGAGCAGTCAGAAGGCACAGCAAATTGATCTACAGAGGCTGAAGAGACAGACAAGCTCTCAGCTGGGTCCAAAAAGAGATAAGGAAGTGGTAATACTGCACAGTCATGGCCAGAGAGAAGAGCGTTGACTTGCCACCAAGGGCTGCCACTTCTAGGGCCAGTTCGAGGGGGAGTACTGGATCCAGGAGAAAGAATGCCAACCCCGAGGCCAGGAGGCCACCTCCAAACTGTAGGGGGCAGAATAAAGAGGGTCAGCTCAGGATCTCATCCCAGGATGAGGCAGATGAGATGTGGACCCAAGGCTGTCATCTCAATTCCTCATTAACTGAGCCTGCCTCTGCAGTGTAGCTCTGTGAGATGCTCCTCAGGGCTCTGGCACCATTGGGAAATCAGGAAAGCAGGCTCAGAAAGGGCCCCAGAGCTGGGGAAAACCTCCCCAGAGACAAGAACATGAGTGGTGGAACAGTTAGGGAAGGCGAGTGGGGAAGAGCAGTGCACGGGCTCAGAGCTGTGGTAGAAATCACATGCAGCTGGATAAGGCAGGCAGTAAAGCCAATAAATCAAGTCAAGCAAAGAAAAGAAGAGGAACAAGGAAGAAAGTCTTTTTACAGCTGTACACTTCAGAGGACAGTATGTTAGAGGAACAAGTCAAACTACTTGTGTTTCTAACTGTGCTGTCACTACAGTGAGCAGCTTTCTAATGAAGCCAGACATGGAGAATCCAGGCATAAATGCCACATGATGGCTCTACCATCTCTGAAGTGACAACATCACTCTTGACCCTACCTGCCAGGAAAGTCAAAGGTGGGGCTATGGGCAGAAGTGAGACTGAAGTCCATCCCTTCACTGTACCTGCTATAAGCACTCTGTATGTCAGGGGCTAGAGGACCTCACTTGGCTTTGCCTGGCTGCATCTGTTACAAAGGCTTCTAGAGAATGGCAAACCCATGCCAGGCACTGCAAAGGTGGAAGAGAAGGTTCAGGACCAAGGAGCTGGTACACAGCACCAAGTGTCAGTGCTATGTACATCCAGAATCTACACACCCTGAAGAGAAAGCTGGGACAGATTATTAAGAGTGAAGCAAAGGAGATGGGATTGGGCATGGAACCATAAAGTAGGGCAGAAATTCAATTTCAGGACTGTCAAACTCACTTGTGGCGCCCCTGCCCTCACTCAAGGAAGAATGCTGCTTCCAGAGAAGAGCCCAGTGAGGACACAGGGGTGAACAGGGCACAGCTGAAACCCTGCCCCCCCAGACAACCTGACTGCCCAGTCTGACCAGTACCAGCAGTGGTAGGAGGTCTGTGGGGATGCCATGGTTTAACTGACAAAGCTTGCAGCAGGCAACAAGCATCACTACGTGGGCATGAGATCTGGAGAGGCTGGAGAGCTGGGCAAAGGGGAACCTGACAAGGTGCAACAAGGACAGGTGTAGAGTCCTGCCCCTGGGGAGCAACAGCACCATGCACTAGCACAGGTTAGAGGCTGACCTGTTGGAAAGCAGCCCCACAGAGAAGGAGCTTGGAGTGCTGGTGGACAAGTTATCCACAGGGCAGCAACGTGCATTAAGAAGAGTGTGTCCAGTAGGTCAAGGGAGGTTCTTCTCCCTCTCTGCTCTTCCCTGGTAAGGCATCAGCTGGAGTGTTGTGTCCTGTTCTGGGCTTCCCAGTTCAAGACAGACAGGGATATACTAGAAAGTATCCAAGGGAGGGCTGTGAGGATGATGAAGGAAGTGGAACATCTATCTGATGAGGGAAGGCTGAGAGACCTGGGGCTGTTTAGCCTGGAGAAAATAAGACTGAAAGGAGACTTTATTAATGTCTATACATATCTGAAGAGTGGGTGTCAAGAAGGTTCCAGTCTCTCTTCTATGGTGTCCTTTGATAGAACAAGGAGCAATGGATACATACTGGAACACAAGAAGTTTCAGCTCAACATGAGGAAACCCTTCTTTGCTGTGAGGGTGATGGAGTACTGGAGCAGGCTGCCCAGACAGGTTGTGGAGTCTCCTTGCCTTTCAAGACCTGCCTATATGCATTCCTGTGTGACATGCCCTAGGTGATCCTGCTCTGGCA
Organism: Pogoniulus pusillus; assembly: GCF_015220805.1. NCBI lineage: Eukaryota > Metazoa > Chordata > Aves > Piciformes > Lybiidae > Pogoniulus > Pogoniulus pusillus. The sequence goes on along the minus strand of NC_087288.1, from coordinate 8,284,906 downwards.
GGGGGCTTGGACTGGATGATCTCCAGAGGTCCCTTCCAACCCCCACCATTCTATGATTCTGTGATCTGCAAAACATTTGGTACTACAGAGCAGAGCACACCCAAGCTCCCTACAGAGGAACTCACCAGCTGAAACCTGGAGCCAAACCCCTCAAAGCCCAGTAAATCCTCCTACAAGAGAACTTGCAGATTCAAGGCACACGTTGGGATTAAGCAGCAACTTCCACAGCCTCTGATGAAAACAAAGCCTTCACTCTATGCACTACAGCACAAGAGAGCCACAAATGAAGGAATGGCCACATGCCCAGAGCCCTCCACTGTGTATCCAGAGGAACAGAGAAATCATCCTTGAAACTCTACTCTGCATAAGCATCGTTAGGGTTTCTCAATAAGCAAGCCTTGCTGGCACTTGATGGGAGAGCCTCAAAGAGCAGCAGCAGGGCAGGCATCTGCAGAACAACAGCTGCCCTTGGAGAGCTGGGATGAGATGTAGGTACAGCCCTGCTGCTGCCATGAGTGCAGATTCTGCCTTTATGCAGGAAAACTTCTAGTCCCCTCACTCTACTTTAAGATGGTTTCTAGATTAGAGCATCTCCAGCCAACCAGGAGCTCTTACCTCCGAATGGTCCTGAGCAAGGCTGACCTGGCCTCGTTGTGGAAGGTGATGATGACACTGGTTGGTGGGAGGTCCTGGCGGTAGTGCAAAGTTGTACACCTGGGGAGGAGAAAAAAGGGAAAAGGCCATTTCAGAGACTGGAATTTTAATTGGCATCTTAGCTGGTCCACCAGCCTCTATTACCAAAACAAGCCTTTTCTGTGTGAATCTTTTCTGAAGGAGTCCACAAACTGCCAAATAATTCATTAAGGATTAAAGCAGCAAAAAGGGCTTAACTGTCATTAACAGCTGAGAAAGGAGGCACCCAGCTTGCAGTCCTTCTCTCTAAACACTGCTTTGCAGCTAGCACGCAGAGCTTCCCCCACAAACAGGAATCACAGAGTGGTCTGGGTTGGAAGGGATCTCCAAAGGACATCCAGTTCAACCCCCCTCCACAGTCAGCAGGGACATCCTCCACTAGATCAGGTTGCCCAGAGCCTTGCTGAGCCTCACCTTGAATATCTCCAGGGATGGGGCCTCAACCACCTCCCTGGACAATCTGTTCTGGTGTTCCACCACCCTTATAGTAAAGAACCTGTTCCTTACATCCAATCTAGATCTGATCATCTCTGTTCTGAAAGCCCTTGGCCCTTATCCTATCACCACAGGCCTTTGTAAGCAGTCTCTTTTCATCCTTCTCGTAGTCCACTTCAGCTACTGGAAGGTACTTAGGTCTCACCAGAGCCTTCTCTTCTCCAGGCTGAACACCCTCAATTCCCTGAGCCTGTCCTCATAGCAGAGGTGATCCAAGCCCCTGACCATTTTCATGACCCTCCTCTGGACCCACTCCATCATGTCCATATCTTTCCCATATTGAGAGCTTCAGAGCTAGACACAGTACTCCAGGTGAAATCTCACCAGAGCACAGAATCATCTCTCTGGGTCTGCTGGCCAAGCATCTTTTAATGCAGCCCAGGATGTGATTTGCCTTCTGTGCTGCAAGCTCACACTGTCTGCTCATGTCCAGCTTCTCACCCATCAGCACCCCCAAATCCTTTTCCACAGGGCTGATTTCTGCCACCTCATCCCCCACTCTGCATTGATAGTGAGGATTGTTCCTGCTCAGGTGCCCTGCACTTGCTCTGGTTGAACCTCATGAGGTTCAGCTGGGAGGAAGTGGGACCCTTTTCAGACCATTCAGGGCAGCACCACTTTCAGCAAAGATCCTCCTGGCTGATGCTAGCTCGACGGGGTCAGAAATTAGCCTCTCACACCAAAGGCAAAGCACAGCTGAGATGTTTGCAGAAGACCAGCTGCAAGTCTCAAGATGCCTCAGTGGCTTTGTGAGGCTTTTGGTGTCATCTCAGAAGTACTGAGCTATCATGAAGGGGTTTTTGCTTTCCAGAACCGAGGCAGAGGCCCAGACACTGTCATGCCCACCTGGCTGGTGGCACTGGCAGAGGTAAGAGCATCGCCGCAGTGCCGACTCCCAGCCACCTCAATACCACCTCCCAAGGCTGCAGTTTCCACCAGCTGGCTGAGAGGTGAGCCAAGTCCTAGTTCTGAACTGACTCCTTCCTTATTCATTCCACCTTACTGGCACCATCCGACTACAGGGAAGACTGGGACTTAACACCTTCCAGGCCAGCCCGCAGAAGGTGAAAAGCCACAGCTGTAAACACAGTCCCTGCTGCCTCCTTCCCAGGAGGAAATGTTGTAGACTCTGTAATTACTCTGACCTTTAGCTGATGAAATTCGTGGCTTTACTGAATAATGCCAACATATTCCTGGCTCAGGAAATCCAGATACACCTCTTACACCTCCATGCTGCTCTTTCCAGGTCCCTGTTGGTCTCTGTGATGGCCTTAAAGATGACACCCCAGTGGCAGGAGGGCACTCCATGCCCAGCCTGAGGAGCTCTCCCTCACAGCCACCATGTCCCTTCCCATCCACGTGCTGCTCACCTCCTCTTGTGCCACTGCCCAGATGCTACTCTTCATACTCTCAAATGAAGCAAGGAAGAGGACTGAACAACCATAGAATCATTCAGGGTTGGAAGGGACCTCAAGGATCATCTAGTTCCAACCCCCCTGCCATGGGCAGGGACACCCTACCCTAGATCAGGCTTTCAGCAAGCCATCAGTTTGCTTCCCCAAAGCACTGGACCACTCAAGGTAAAGAAAAATGAAGGTAGGACTGGGGAGGAAAAAGCAAGTAAGGGTAGCCAAATATTACTGGTTTAAGCTAGCAGCACAGCACATTGCCAAAATGCCTGAGGTGTGCTTTTTAATTAAGTTTTTCACCCTCTCATTTTGAAATTGCATTTCTGGATATTTACAAAGCAGCCCTACATGAAAGACAAAAGATTGCAGGAGAGGTGAAATGACTCCAAAGGTAAGGAAAAAAGCCTACATCTTGAGAGAGGCAAGCTCACACTAAATCAGTAGCTGCTGTCTCTCATCAAAACCCTTCCCAAATCCTGCCTTGACTTGACCAAAGCAGATTTCTCACCACTGCCCTGTCCTTTCAGCACAGCCATCAACTCCTAAAATCTATCATTCAACTGATTCTAATTCTAGGTCCATCCTCAAAGGACACTAAAGTTGCACGTCCACTCTGCATGCAGTAGAAAACTCTCAGGCATTGCCCTGTGCAACACTATCCTCATTCATCAAAGCTCCATCTCAGGAGTTCTAAAGACAGAGAGTTTCTGAATTACTAAGCAGAACTGGGTCATGCCCTGAGCTGCTCATCTAGGTCCCTGTGGCTCCTTGCATCATTCAGTAAGCAACTTCAGCTGAGCTTTCCTAAGCTGGCATGATGAGTGAGAAGCTGCTGCTGCTGCTATTGTCTGGTGCCTGTTTTACCAGGCTCAGCCCCAGCCTGCCTACCACAACTGCTCTCCCTGTGCTATTTCTGCACCATTATCTCCTAACTGCTCCCAGACGTGTGTCCTTCCACCCACTCCCAGCTCCACAGCAGGAAGGGGTCTGGGGAGCAACCAAGGGAAGCTATTTCTGGAGCAGAGTGAAAGAGGATGGAGAACACAAAGTCATCAATACTTCAGTGGTGTGATTACAATAATTAAGGAGCTAATAAACAAAGCTGTGGTGGATGTGCGCTGCATCACCCACCAGTGGGATTGCCAGGGAATACTGCATGCTGGCTGAGCCTGCCAGGAGTGTGAAGGCTCCTCGTGTGTGATAGCAACTTGCTTTTAAAACCCCAGATGCTGAAGCACCAGATCAGCCTAACTAGACAACATCCACGTGGGGAACACTGAAATGTTGTAGACAAGCAGCCCCAAGAGCCTCTGGCTCTGCCACTCAGCCCTGACTTCTATCTAATAAGGCTTGTCACATCCCAAAGATGGGACTGATGTCTGAGGCCTTGAGCAACCTGGCCTCCTGGGAAGTGTCCCTGGCCATGGTTTGGAACTAGATGATCTTTAAGCTCCCTTCCAACCTAAACCATTCCACGAATACCTGTGCTGATGCTACATAAAAAGACAACACCCTTCCAAGCACCCCCAGTCTCAGTTCACCTCTGGAACCAGTAGTGGCACCACAGGATGGACAAACCTACCCCAAAAGTCTCTTGTGCTCAACACTGGTCAGGCCACATCTTGAGTACTGTGTCCAGTTCTGGACTCCTCAATTGAAGAGAGATTTTGAGGTGCTGGAAGGTGTCCAGAGAAGGGCAACAAAGCTGGTGAAAGGCCTGGAGCACAGCCCTGTGAGGAGAGGCTGAGGGAGCTGGGGGTGTGCAGCCTGCAGAAGAGGAGGCTCAGGGCAGACCTCATTGCTGTCTACAACTACCTGAAGGGAGGCTGTAGCCAGGTAGGGTTGGTCTCTTCTGCCAGGCAACCAGCAACAGAACAAGGGGACACAGTCTCAAGTTGTGCTGGGAGAGGTCTAGGCTGGATGTTAGGAGGAAGTTGTTGGCAGAGAGAGTGATTGGCATTGGAAAGGGCTGCCCAGGGAGGTGGTGGAGTCACCATCCCTGGAGGTGTTCAAGCAAAGCCTGGCTGAGGCACTTAGTGCCATGGTCCAGTTGACTGGATAGGGCTGGGTGCTAGGTTGGACTGGATGATCTTGGAGGTCTCTTCCAACCTGCTTGATTCTATGAAAAAGCAGCCTGAAAAGGGTTAGGTTGAGCTGCTGCACCTGCCAAGGCTCCTTTGGGGTCCCTGTGGAGCTCTGACTGTCCTTGCCAAGAATTCTACCCCTGGATCCTTTTTGAGAAGCCCTTTCAAAGCCTCCTCTAGTCAGTCCCTTTTCTTTTTTCCCTTCTTCCCCCAAGCATAAGCTCAGCTAAAACCTCTCACAGCTCCCCAGAAGATAGATTTCCATGCGAGCTGCTCCCTACCAGTGGCTTTCTTGGCACTCGGGCTGGGTAATAAACCCGCAGGCTTGCAAAAGCATGAAATCCAGCATGTCCAGAATTATTTTGTGTGACAATTACATCTGGGGTAATTTCAATTTAATACCTGGCTGTGAGTGTGGATTGCAGAGCATAGCCTGAGAATGGCTGTAATAAGGAAACTCAACCCACTCGGAGCCGTGTGCTGGCACTGCCTGCATCGAGCATGCTGCTGGGGGCACTTCAGAGGGCACAACACTGCCACCAAGAAAAAACCCAGAGAAACAAACCAAAACAAACACCAAACAAAACACACCCACCCCAAAACAAAACCCAAACCAATGGCCTTTCTTCGGGGTTTGGGATGATGAAAAGCTCAACATGAGCCAGTAATGTGCATGCAGAGACAGACAGCAGCCACGTCCTGGGCTGCGGCAGGAGAAGCATGGCCAGCAGGGCAAGGGAGGGGATTCTGCCCCTTTACTCTGCTTTCCTCAGACCCCTCCTGGAGTACTGTGTGCAGTTCTGGAACCCCCAACACAAGAAGGACATAGAACTGTTGGAGCCAGTCCAGAGGAGGCGACGAAGATGCTCAGAGGGCTGCAGCAGCTCTGCTATGAGGACAAGCTATGAGAGTTGGAGCTCTGCAGCCTGGAGAAGAGAAAGCTTCATGGAGTCCTTAGACTGGCCTTCAGGTATCTGAAAAGGGCCTACAGGAAGGCTGGGGAGAGACTATTTAAAAGGTCTTGTAACACCAGGACAAGAGGTAATGGGTTTACACTGGAAAAGGGTAAATTTAAACTAGATGTTAGGAAGTTCTTCACAGTGAGGGTGGTGAGACACTGGCACAGGTTGCAGACACTCCCTCTCTGGAGGTGTTCAAGCTCAGGTTGGATGAGGCCTCGAGTGACCTGTTCTAGTGGGAGGTGACCCTGCCTATGGTGGGGGGTTGGAATTGGATGAGCTTTGAGGTCCCTTCCAACCCAAACTCTTCTATGATTCTGATTTTCAGGAAACCAATGGCAGTCTGAGGGTTGGTTTTTTGTTTTGGTTGGGTTTTGTTTTCCGATTGCTGAAATCACAGAATGTTAGGGATTGGAAGGGACCCTCCAGAGATCATCTAGTCTAACCCCCCTGCAAAAGCAGGATCACCTAGGGCAGGTCACCCAGGAACACATCCAGACGGGTCTTGAAAGTCTCCAGAGGAGACTCCACAGCCTCTCTGGGCAGCCTGTTTCAGTGCTCCAGCACCCTCAGAGCAAAGAAGTTTCTCCTTGTGTTGAGGTGAAAATTCCTGTGCTCCAGTTTGTATCCATTGTCCCTTGTCCTCTCACAGGATACCAGTGAAAAGAGACTGACACCTTCTTCTTGACACCCACCCTTCAGATTTTAATAAACATTGATAACATCTCCTCTCAGCCTTCTCTTCTCCAGATTCAACAGCCCCAGGTCTCTCAGCTTTTCCTTGCCAGACATGTTCCAGTCCCTTCATCATCTCTGTAGCCCAGCATCACCATGCACTGGCTGGCACCTGGTGCCATGCTAAGTGCTAGCAGCAAACAGGCTGCCTGCACATCCTGTATTGGGATCCCTGCACATCCTGGGACAAAGAAATACAAAGAAATCTCTGGGGTTTCCTCCACAGCACCAAGAGCTTTGATGCTGACCATTCCAGAAGGCCACACCACAACCTGAGCGTGAATGTCACTGCCCAGAGCACCTATATAGGCTTTACAGCACGACAGGAAGAGCAGAGATTGCCACCAGATACAGACCCTTTTGTAGCTATCCTGGTCTTAGCAGGTCCACCTCGGGCTGGCAGGAATTAGGGACAGGGTAGTGCTACCAAAACACTAAAAGAGGGGCTGAAAAAAAAGAACTGGAAGGTGGAAGACTCTGGAAAGCAGCTGTGCCAAAAGGAAAGAAGGGATGAGGAGTCAGATGCCACTTGGTGATGCCATGGTACTGCAGGGGATGCCAGCTCAAGTGTGACTTGCCAAAGTGAAAACACACCCTTGAGAAAGGTTGGCAGGTCTCTGTGATGGACTGGCATGCACCTCAGGCTTGCACTCCAAAAAGGGACTGAAAAATCCCCAAGGAGGCTGCTGGAGCTGGGAGAAACAGAGGCCACCCACAGAGAGGAACCTCTGCTTGAGCAGATGTCTGGGGCGTGTGCAAGGCTTTGAGCAAGGGTGAGGAAGCACATCTGCAACAGATACTCAGAGATATCAAGAAGTTACTTAGCTGGCTTTACCTAGATGTAATTGGATAAAACTGTTAAGGAAGACCACCAGGAAAACACTGGCCTAAACCGGTTCTGGCTGTAGATTTGGCTCCTAGAAAAAGCTGGCCAAGTCCCCGCGTCTCCCCTCCTCAGTGCATGCTACCACAAAACCACTGGAAAACAGGTTAAAAAGAGGAACCCTTCTGCAGGCAGGGGAAGATGTAGCCACTGATGAAAGAGCTCTCCTTCAGCCTCTGTGTTCTTCTGAAGCCGATGTGCTACCAAGAACGTGAAGCACTTGCCTGAAGGCAGCTCCAAGCCTTGGCAGGGGCTCACCGCGCAGGCTGCCCACGAGGACAGGCACCTGCAAATGGGCACCCGGCTTCAAATCAGCTTATGGGTTGACCTGAGGAGCTCAGTCTTCTGGAGCTGACCAAAAAGGACACTTTCCTACACAGCTCCTGGCAAGCAAAGCAGTGCTAGCACACAATTAGTATTTCCTCTAACTCGCTGCCTTCTTAGGTCTCCTTCTTTCCTTTCTTCCTTCCTTTCTCATCCCTGCAAGATAGAGATCTAAAAAATTAATCAAACAGCTAAATTTGAAGAAAGGGGGAAATGCAAGAAGGCAAAAATAACCTACTGTGCACATGATGTGCTGCTGCCTGCAAACCTCCAAACTGATGAGATGATGCATTTATAATTTATTACCCCCCAAAAAAAAAGAAATTGCTGGATGGATTTTTGTCTTTGGAGAAGAAGAGGAGAATAAAAAGAGAAGCTCCTGGAAAGAGAGAATTGCAGGGCTGTATTTAAAACCAAGTTAAAGCAGACTGTTTGTCTTGATCTTCAAAGCAGCTCATGAATAATTCAGACTTCTAGGGCCCTCTGCACAGACTCAGGGTCTGCCTTGTTTCTGGGCCTCCTCCCCCACCCTCCCCCCCCCATCTCTCCTCACAACTGAAGCAAAAAGAAAACAGAAACCAACAAAAGTGTGTGTGGGGTGAAGGAAATTACAGGGTCAAAAAAAACAGAACCTTCTTTGTTTTCAGTAGAATTTGACATTGTGGCCAAATATCTGATGCCACTTTTACTGGAACACCAGAGCTGATATCAAAGGTTTTCACTTGATGACATTAGAAGCAAAATCTGGCACCTTGCACCTTCCTGGGATCATAAAACTGTTGAGATTGGAAGAGATCTCTGAGATCATCAAGTCCAAGCACTCCTAGAACTTGCAATCCCACTACTACTATTCAGCCAGTATCACTACACCATTTCCTTGAGCATCACATCTTCGAATATTTAAATACCTCCAGGAATGGTGACCCCTCCACCTCCTTGGGCAGCCTGTTCCCACACCTAAGAACCCTCACTGTGAAGGAATTGTTCCTAATCCTCAACCTGACCTCCCCCAGCGCAACCTGGGACCATTTCCTCATCCTGTTCACTTGTTGCATGTGAGAAGAGACCAACCCCCACCTCACTCCACTCTCCTTTGAGGAAGCTGTAGAGGGTGATGAGGTCTCCCCTCAGCCTCCTCTCTGAAGGCTGAACAAGCCCAGCTCTCTCAGCCACTCCTCATAAGGTTTGTGTTCAAGGCCCTTCCCCAGCTTGCTTGCTCTTTTTGGACACATTTCAGCCACAGATCCTTTATTGAAGATCTTTACATGCCAGGAAATCCCAGAATTACAGTTCAGATGGTCAGAACCACAGATGCAAAGACTCATTAAGGAGGATGCTTTCTGACCAGAGCCTCCTGGCACCATGTGGCAAAACAAAGCCAAGCCCCCATTCCCCACAACAACTCCTTAATCATAATTGGAAAAGTACAATCTCCACTCTGTGCTGCAAGAGCTCAAAAAGACTTCAAGCATGCAGAGATCTGTAATGCTTTCAGTGGCAGTAATGTGTCCAGTTTAAAGGACTAGTCTGCAACTACCTAAAGGGAAGCTGTAGCCAGGTGGGGTTGGTCTCTCCTGCTAGGCAACCAGCAACAGAACAAGGGGACACAGTCTCAGGTCATGCCAGGGGAGGTATAGGCTGGATGTTAGGAGGAAGTTGTTGGCAGAGAGAGCGATTGGCATTGGAATGGGCTGCCCAGAGAGGTGCTGGAGTTGCTGTCCCTGGCGGTCTTCAAGCAAAGCCTGGCTGAGGCACTTAGTGCCATGGTGCAGTTGACTGGACAGGGCTGGGTGCTAGGTTGGACTGGATGATCTTGGAGGTCTCTTCCAACCTGGTTGATTCTATGACTGAAGCACTTTCCCTATATGGACAGGCTGAGAAAGTTTTGCCTGGAGAAAAGAAGACTCTGGGGAGACCTCAAAGCAGCCTTCCATTACCTGAAAGGGGCCTACAAGAAAGCCATGAAGGGACTTTTTCCAAAGGCTTGTAGTGATAGGATGAAAGGGAACAGATTGAAACTGGATGAGAGGAGATTTAGACTGGAGATTAGGATGAAATTCTTTCCAGTGAGGGTGGTGAGACACTGGAACAGGTTACCCAGGGAGGTTGTGGATGTCCCGTCCCTGGAGGTGTTCAGGGACAGGTTGGACAAGGCCTTGAGCAACCTGCTCCAGTGGAAAGTGTCCCTGCCCATGGTAGGGGGCTTGGAACTAGATGTTTTTTAAAGTCCCTTCCTACCTAAATCATTCTCTGAATCTATGAAATCTCCCCAGATGGCCCCAAAGCATTGCCTGTGATCACCCTTTGAGGACAGCCGACAGGAACAGGCCTATAAGGTGCAGGGCAGTGAAAAAACCAACCAAACAAGGGTTTGATGGAAGAAACTGCCTCATGGCCTTAATTACCAATAGCAACAAGCCTCAGAAATTAGTTCCATCACTTACCAATACTTGACTTCGATTTCAGCCCACGCTAACATATTGGGTCAATAGAAATGGCAGGAGGAGCAGGGAAGTTAAACAAACAGCTTCATTCAGTCAGGATTACTTGGAGCAAGTTATCAAAGTAATCGATGGCAGGTAATAACCACAGACCAAGTGCTCGATACGTTAGAGCAGTCGCAGGCACAGAGTGATGGACGGCACCTCGCCGATGCTGAAGCACTTACAGACGAAGGGATGTCCATCACCAAGTCTTCAGCAGGCCCTTTGGCACGGGTCAGGTGGGCATCATATCCACCAAGGTGATCAGAGGGCCGGAGCGCCGCCACGGTGACAGGGACATGCAGAAAGAGCAGCAGCTCTCCGGCTGGTATCTCTGGCTGAATGTGTCACCAGCTCATTAAGTGAGGCTCTGGTTTTGAAAAAGGTTCATTTTTCATCAAGTCTTCTGTCCTTGGGAATAATTAGCCCTGGCAATACCAGCTCTGTCCTTCCCCAGAGGACTGAGAGACATGGCAATGGCATTGATGGACAGACAGCATCTCAGCTCTGGGCTAACAGAGCACCCAAACAGCAGCTCCTGCTGCACCAGGACAGGGGAGGGCTTGCCCTGCTGGGAAGCTGCTCTGTGGAGAAGGGTCTGGCAGTGCTGGGGGACAAGAAGTTCCCCATGAGCCATTAATGTGGCCAAGAGCAATGGCATCCTGGGATGCATTAAGAAGAGTGTGTGCAACAGGTCAAGGGAGGCTCTCCTCTCCCTTGACTCTGCCCTGGTGAGACCACACAGAGTATTCTGGGCTCCCCAGTTCAAGAGAGACAGGGAAATACTGGAGAGACTCAAACCGAGGGCCATGAGGATGCTGAGGGCACTGGAACATCTCTCCTATGGAGAGGCTAAGAGACCTGGGGCTCTTCAACCTGGAGAAGAGCAGATTGAGAGGGGAATTGATCAATGTTGATCAATAGTTACAAGGGTGGGGGGCAGAAGGATGTGGCTGGGCTCTTCTCAGTGGTGCCCAGTGACAGGACAAGGGCAGCAAGTACAAATTAGAACATAGGAGGTTTCACTTGAACTTAAGGAGAAATTCCTTTACTTTGAGGGTGCCAGAGCACTGGAGCAGGCTGCCCAGAGAGGCTGTGGGGTCTCCTTCACTGGAGAGATCTCACCTGCACTTTGTCATCCTGGGCAACCTGATCTAGGTGAACTTGCATCAGCAGAGGGCTTGGATTAGATCTCCAGAGGCCCCTTCCAACCCTCACCGTTCTGTGATTCAACACAAACTAACCTATTGTAGAATATTTACAGAGGCCAAATCCTGCTCCAAAGGGTGCACATGTTGGGCCTGCCCTATTTTCTGCCCTTGGGTACAGGGGATGCTTTAAACCAAGGCACCAAGGTGCTCTAACGCAGCCAAGAGCTTCGCAGCTCTGGCACCAGAGCACCAGTCCAAGCCCCTTCTCCCCAGGCACCACCTCCAGTACCAGCTCTGAGGCAGTCTCTTCCTTCTCTGCTCTGCTGCCCAAATCTACATAGCAAGAGGGAAATCCCAAGGGCTCTCCTAACTCTTCCATCCCAATGACAAGCCTGTTCTCACAGAGAGAACCAGCCACTGAACTAAATCCCACGGGAACTGCAGGGAAGAAGATCCCCATGGTGCTTGCACCACAGCCCTCACTGTGGGGTACAGGGCACAAAGACTGCTGAGAACAGGGCTGGGATGCAAGCAGAGTGTATGGAGGAGCTGGACGAGGACAAGGGGAGGTCATTTCAGCTCGACCCAGAACTACTTGTTGCATGCAAAATGCAATGGGTGGGTGGGGAATTTCCAGAAGGAAAGTAAAATCATCTCAAGAGGAAGCAAACCCAGAGTATCTTAGGTGAAGGAGATCTATCACTGGGAGAGGGAAAGTGAAGCTGTTTTCAGCCTGCTTTTCCCTTGGAAACAGCAGGTTTGGGCAAGCAAAACGTTAGTCCAACTAAAATAAAGGTCTACAGAAGGGACCTCTGGTGTGGAGGCTGCTCCTGAATGAGCTTCTTAGACAGGAGGATGCCTGTCCAGTCCTGTGACCCAGAGAGTCACAGTGGGGCTGGAACAAGGAACAGCGGGAGAAGAAAAACACAGGAGTAAGAAATGTAACATTACACCATGGTGTTTGCTGGAATAGTGCAGAATCACCCTCACTGCCTGCAGTCAGGCCCCTGTGGGGTCCACTGCAGATCCCTTTTAGCCAGGAGCACAGCTCAGGAACGGGTTCTGCTGGCTGTGCAGACAGGTGCCATAAGTCATGCTCCTAGCGCAGCACTTCCAGGCAGAACTAGCTTTGCCCTCCAGAAAAAGACAAAACATGAGTAACACAGCCACTTACCTGACACATCCTCCTGCATTCAAAACACCTGCCTAGACACTGCCATCAGCTCCTCACACACTCTAGCTCACTCTCCAGCTCCTTCCCAAGAGTTGCCCTCATCCCTCTCACTCAAGAATGAAAAATGAGCCAGGAGGAACAGCGCTGCAAATCCTCTGCTGCAGAGTAAGCGGCGTCACGTTGTTGTTTCCCTGTCATCCATGATCAAGACAAGCATCCCTGCCCCTGAAGGAACACCAGTCTCCCCCTGCCCTTGCCTAAGCATCCCATCAGTGCTATTGGTAACCAGTGCCCCTCAGCCTGCCTTTTCTCTAGGCAGCTCCTCGAGATACAGAACCGGAAGGGGGCTTACAGGAGAGATGGGAAGGGACTTCTGATAAGAGCTTGTGGTCATAGGACAAGGGTCAGTGGTTTGAAAGTAGAGCAGGGTGGATTTAGATTGGACATTAGGAAGAAGGTTTTTACTATGAGGGTGGTAAGACACTGGAACAGGTTGGCTGGAGTTGTGGGCACTTCATCCTTGGAACTGTTTAAGACCAGGCTGGATGAGGATTTGAGCAAGCTGGACTAATGTGAAAGTGTCCCTGCTCAAGGCAGGGGGGCTGGAACTAGATGATCTTTAAGATCCTGTCCAACTCAAGCCATTCTATGAAATCTGAGGCATCTCACAGCACTTCAGATCCCATTCCCTCGATGACCAGAACATCTCACACCAGAGTCCATGACTCCAAGGCATGACTTCAAACTATGCTGTGAAGATAGGCTGATGGAGCTGGGGTTGTTCAGCCTAGAGAAGTGAAGAGCTCTGAAGGGACCTTAGAGCTGCTTCCTAATACCTAAAGGGAGCCTACAGGAAAGCTGCAGAAGGACTTATAACAAAAGTGTCTAGTGAGAGGACAAGAAATAGCACAGAAAAAGCATAAACAATTCTTTCTCATAAGACATCACCCAGCCTGTGAAGGTTTCAAACTCAGGCCACAACAGGCAGCTGATCAATGGCAGAAGCAAAACCTTGGCCAAGACAGGTAGCTCTAGTTCATCCTCAAGACACACACTAGCCCCAGCTCTGCTTGATGGACTGTTCTCATATCTTCATCCCCAGAGATCTCAGCTTAAGGAAGTGAAGCAAAAATACAGTGCTGAGTGCTGACCTCTTGGGGTCTGGTGTCTAGGAGACAAAAGCTATTATGCTGTTTCCTAATGGAGATAGTTTCATCTCAAATGCTCCTCCCACCATTCAGCTGGGTACCTGCAGAGTCACACTGTGCTTCTCTGTCATTAGAAGGGAGATTAAAGCCAAAGAATGAGTGAGGTGATTCTGCCCCTCTACCCTGCTCTTCTGCCACCCCACATGGAGTCCTGTATCCAGTTCTGGTATTCCCAGCACAAGAAGGAGGGGGTACAGACAAAGCAAAGAAGGTCATCAGGGGGCTGGAGCACCTCCCTTGTGGGGACAGGCTGAGTTGCGGTTGTTCAACCTGGAGAAGAGAAGGCTTCAGGGAGGCTTTATAGCAACCTTTCAGCATCTGAAGGGGGCCTACAGGAAAGCTGGGAAGGGACTTTTTACAAGAGCCTGTATTGATAGCACAAAGGGCAATGGCTTTGAGCTGAAGGAGGGGAGATTAGGATGAAATTCTTTCCAATGAGGGTGGTGAGACACTGAAACAGGTTGTCCAGGGAGGCTGTGGATGCCTCCTCCCCAGAGGTGTTCAAAGTCAAGCTGCATGAGACCTTCAGCATTACCATCTAGTGGAAGGTGTCCCTGCCCAAGGCCAGAGGGTTGGAACTAGATGATCTTTAAGGTCCCTTCCAAACCAAACTGTTATATGAATCTATCATGAAAGGCTGCAGGATCACCAGATCTTCTCTCACCCAGCTAATTCTGCCTCCAAGCACGCTCTGCAAGCAAGAGATGCCCATACAAGGGCTTTGCCCAAGTGTGATAAATCTTTTCTGTTGTAATGAAATCACCAATGCCCTGGCTGTGCACAGAGAACAATGGAGCAGCTGGAATAACTGACCAAGGGACAGAAAAGCTTTTTGGGATACTCTGGATACAACTGTACAACTACCTGAAGGGAGGCTGTAGCCAGGTAGGGTTGGTCTCTTCTCCCAGGCAAGCAGCAACAGAACAAGGGGACACAGTCTCAAGTTGTGCCAGGGGAGGTCTAGGCCGGATGTTAGGAGGAAGTCGTTGCCAGAGAGAGTGATTGGCATTGGAATGGGCTGCACAGGGAGGTGGTGGAGCCTCCGTCCCTGGAGGTGTTCAAGAAAAGACTGGATGGGGCACTTAGTGCCATGGTCTAGTTGATTAGATAGGGCTAGGTGCTAGGTTGGACTGGATGATCTTGGAGGTCTCTTCCAACCTAGGTGATTGTATGATTATATGGATACTGTGATACGCTTTAAGAGAACTCTGTGACTGCTGGCTCGCAATCATACAGCAGGCTAATAACAAAGCCCCAAAGCAAGAAGGGTCCTGTACCTCCTTGCATCCAGCCACCCACAACCCACAGGAGGTGCTGCCAGGCCACTATCTCCAGAGCTTCACACACTCTGACAGGGTACCCCCAGCTCAGACAGGAGAGTGCAAGACAGCACAGCTGGCAGCACACACAGACGGCTGCAAGAGGACACCTCTCCTGGCTTTCAGCGACACCGGATCTGGGAACGTGGTGGCATTTGAGCATTCCCTCTCCTCCACATCTTCGACAGCACAGCTCCATCTGTTCTCATGGGCAGAGGTTCACCCACCCCCACAGCACTGAAGGCACCGCTGCTCAGACGTGCCCCACTTGCTGCTGCGCCACCGCCCTTCTGCCCCAGCGGCATCAGGTGCGGGCAGACCACCGCACGCACGCTCCTGCTCACCCAGCTCTTGTCCTGCTCTGCAGGGCGGCACAGCCCGAGTCAGCAGTTCTCAGGAGAGTGGCTGAATAAGCAAAGGGTAAAAATAACAGGATCCCTGAGGACTCAGCCTGCATTACGCCTGAAACGGGATTAGCTCAGCTACCACCCAGAGCCCACCAGAGAAACACACAGAGTCAGCAACGGCAAAGGCGGCAGCGCACCAGAAAAGCCTCTAGGTTTGGTTCTGCCCTCAACTCTTCGAGCTCAGCCTGCCTAATGCCACAGAATCACAGAATGTTAGGGGTTGGAACACGGAGACCAACCCCCTGCCAAAGCAGGATCACCTAGGGCAGGCCACACGGGAACACATCCAGGTGGGTTTGGAAAGTCTCCAGAGAAGGAGGCTTCACAACCTCTCTAGGCAGCCTGCAGACCTTCCCTTGAATTCAAGCCACCTGCGAGGCACCCACCAGCTTCTGCAAGTCTAATGCTCAGGCACTGCTGAGCACAGCAGAGCAGAGCCCTGTGCAGCACCTTTGTGCTGCCTGTGGAACAAGGTGGGCTTTTCCACACATGGTCCTCCAGACATTCAGCCCCTCAGCTGGGGACTCTCAAGAAAACAGACAAGAAGGGTGAAATAGATGAATTTGTACATGGGGTGTGAAATTCATTTCCAGCTGTTGAGACCCAGTGTTCACCTCAATTAATCTCAAAATGGTTTTCATCCAGTAGGCAAGCAAGTTGAAGGATGATAAGGCAATGTGAGAAGTCCAAGGGGATGGTAACAAGCAGAGCCAAAGGCAATGCTGTCAAAATCTACTTTTCCCCTCTCCAGCTCTTCACTTCCAAGAAGATATTACAATATTCTCAGTGCACTTGACTGCTTGCCACTCCTGGGATGCAATCATCAGCTCAGCTAAAAACAGAGCCACTTCAAAACCTGCATGAAGCACAGAATCACAGAATGCTAGCGGTTGGAAGGCACCTCCAGAGAGCAGCAAGCCCAAAACCTCTGTGATGCAGGACCACTTTGGGCGGGTCATAGAAACAAAGAGTTTGCAAGATTAGGGAAAGACCTTTAAGATCCTTAAGTCCAACCATAACTCAACAGGTTATACAGGGACACCAGCTTTCTTGCAAGCTGCCTAACTGAATACCCCTCTGCTCTTAGAGGAAGAAATCATATTCAACAGTCACAGAGGAACACAGCCAGATGGGTTTTGAAGATCTCCAGAAAAAGAGACTCCACAACCTCCCTGGGCAGGCTGTTCCAGGGCTCCAGCACCCTTACAGTAAAGAAGATTTTTTCTCCTGTTGAGATGGAATTTCCTGTGTTTATGTTCCTTGCCTCTCATCCTATCACTGGGTGTCACTGAACAGAGGCTGTCTCCATTCTCTTGAGGGTCATCCTACAGATATTTTTAGACATTGATAAGGTCCCCTCTCAGCCTTCTCTTCTCTAGATTAAACAGCCTCAGGTCTCTCAGCCTTTCCTTGTAACAGAGATGCTCCAGTCCTCCATTAGACTCTCTCCAGTAGTTCCTTGTCCCTCTAGAACTGGAGAGCCCAGAACTGGACACAATATTCCAGATGTGGTCTGAGTAGATCTGAATAGAGGGCCAGGAGAACCCCATCCTGACCTGCTGAACACACTCTTCTTAATGCACCCAAGTATACCATTGGCCACCTCGGCCACCAAAGCACATTGCTGTCCCATGGGTAACTTCTTGTCCACCAGAAGCCCTGCATGCAGATGTCTACACATGCTTTCACCTGCCATGTGCCAAATGTCTTTTGCATGGGACACAGGGAGACATGGAAGGTGTGCAGAGCTGAGATGCATGACCAACCCCCTGTGGACCCAGAGGTTCCTCCCAGCCATCCCATGCACAGCACAGCTAGGTATTTTCAATTACCCCAACCAGAGCTGCTCCAACACAATGCAGAATGTGCAGCCCTGTGTAGTGCTTCAAATCCTGACTGCTCTGGACCCTCAGAACTCAAACTAGCAGCTCTCTGCTCCAGAGGAACACAGAATCATAGAATGGCCTAGGTTGGAAGGGACCTCCAAGGCTCATATAGTCCAACACTACAGGCATCACCTCTTCCCATTTGTCCATCATACAATCTTCATGGTTGGAGAACACCTCTAAGATCAAGTCCAATGATTATCTAACTACCAGGGCCACTACTATGCCATATCCTTGAGCACCATATCTAGGCAGCTTTTAAGTACATCCAGGGCTGGAGATTCAGCCATTTCCCTGGGCAGCCTGTTTCAGTCTTTGAGAGCCCTATTGGCACAGATTTTTTTCCTGCTTTCTCTCTCTCAGACACACACACACACAAATGCACCCTCTTCAGCAGCTCTGTGAGTCAAGCTTAGCTGGGAAGGTAGAACTTCTTGAGATCGTGGAGAGGGAGCAAGCTTCAAGTATTGTGTGATCTGGTATAGGTGATGCTGTTCTGGCAGGGGGGTTGGACTGGATGAGCTTTCAAGGTCCCTTCCAGCCCCTGACATTCTGTGACACAATCTGGCCCACAGTAGCTGTGGCATTTAGCCAGCTGAAATCACCACCAAACCAAGCACAGGCTTGCAGCCCTGCAGTGACTGGAAACAGGTTCCTCAGAGCACTACAATTCCTCTCCACCTAAAACTATTCCACTGGCTGCAGTTTAAAAACAAAAATGAATCCAGCAAACATTGCTAAGCAACTGGCTGTCAGCACCACATCTCACCAAAAGCATCTGCCCTCTCCATGGCCTTCTGGCAAGGAGCTTGCTGCTCAGCCTTTGCCAGAGTCTGTGCATTCAGCTATTGTTGGCAAGTCCACAGGCTTGGCTGGGTTAACAAAGGAAACCCCAGGAAATCTTCTGCAACCATCCTGGTGAAAAACACCACACAGATTGGCTATAAGGAGTGGGCCCCAGGGTCAGGACTAGGAGGTACTGGTGGGCAGCAGGTTTAGGATTAAGAGATACTGGTGGAAACTAGAGACAGGACTAGAAGGTACTGGTCTCAGGGTATTACTGTGATCTGCAGATGTGTGGGTCTTGGTGCTGGCACATGTTGTGCAGAGAAGATAAAAGATGGAGAGCAAACATGTTGAAAACCTGGTCCCAGAGAAGAGCAAGCTGCTTCAGACAATAACATCTGGCTGAGGTTGAAGGAGAATCTGCTTGTCCATGGGGATGAGCTTAAGTGGTGAGACCCTCTTTGAAGCCTCCTCATCTTGCATGTGAACTTGGCAGCAGCCCCTTGGTGGGCCAGTGGCCCTCAGCACAGCTTCTGGCACCACAGTGCCCTTTGCTGTAGGACCCATTGTAGGGCGAACCTTCCCCTGAGGTCAGCTGGAGCAGAACTGAGGTCTAACTCTTTGGCTTCACCATCACACAAGAAAGTTTGAGCCCCTCCAGCCTGGGTCACACAGAGCAGCCTAAGATAGGGCTACCACCAAAACCATTCACCATCACACAAGAAAGCTTGAGCCACTCCAGCCTGCCTCACACAGAGCAGCCTAAGATAGGGCTACCACCAAAACCAAGTCTCTAAGGTCATGCAGAGTGAACCCTGGGGGCCTTTCTGTGTCTCGTGCTTGTCTGGTCGGTGGCACTCTGCCCTCCACATCACAGGAGGGAGCTCTCTTAGTACACAGCTGTGCTGTGTCCATTCTCCACACGCAGCCACCAGTAATTTCTCCCTGCTCCAAGAGCACACCATGCCCGGCCATGCTTTCCCACCCAGCTCCACTGGGCCATTCAGGACCCACTGCCGGGTGGCAGGGTAGTGCCAGCACATCACCCTGGACACCTGCACCATCAGCACGGATTTCCTTCCAGAAAAGGTTCTGCAAACTCTGCACCTTCCTTCTCCCTGAGGACCACCACGCCTGGACCCCTCTCCAGCCTCCCCTACCAGCTCCTGCCTCCCGCAGACCTCCCAGCAGCTCCATTTCCTCCGTGGCCACGCTAATGCTCAGCTAATGGTGCCTCATCCACAGCACTGGTTGGACACATCCACTACATCAGAATCCAATTACCGGGCTGAGGAAATGAGAAGCAAATGCAATTAGCCACAGCCCCTCCCACGTGCCCTGCCCTCGCTTCCTCCCTAATGACAACTTTCCTTTGGCAGGAGCACTCAGCACTGTGCCCACCTGCCCAGGAACAAAGTGGCTGCCACCAGGCAGCGGGGGTATGGCGAGGGGGCAGCCGAGTGGCGCTTCCCTTTTAACAAGGCAGATGGTTCATATCCCTGGCACTCATCCTCTCCAGGAATAGCAACTCGCTCTCAGCTCAGCTCTAACAGGCGTCCATCAGGGCTGGCAGCATCTCTCCAGAGAAAGGAGCATCTGGTCCTTACTATGAAAAGGAGTAAAAGAATAAATCAATAAATAAGTACACTGCTTGCTGTGGGGCTGGAGCACTGCTGCTGTTTCAGCACTTCAGCCCAAGTGCTGCTTTTGGACTGCAGCAGGGGAAAGGCAATTGGGTCAGATGCTGGGAGCTTGAGCTGCTTTGACCTGGGGATAAGGTGCAGCCCAGGCAGCAAAGTACCATGGCTGGGTCCCATCACAAAGCACTTTCATCAGAGCAGAATTTCCCCTGCAAAGGCTACCAGGAGAAGAAAGTAAAGGATAGCTGCTGCCATAGGGCTGGGACTCAATCCCAGATACAGCTCCCTGGGAAAGGCTTGTACCAGCTGTGGGCTTGGAGTGCAGGCAGGGGCCAGGCATGCACTGTGTCCTAGAAGGACAAGGAAGAAAACTTTGGTGCATTTCCTACAGCAGTGGGGCACTGGCATCCATCCATCCAGCAGACTAACCATTATTCCTACTGCCTATCAACACCCTGTAGCTATGAAGGGCATTCCTTAACTAATGGGTTTGGAGAAGTAACTGGAGGAAGACTATAGTTGAACTCATGGCAAGTGAGAGTACACAAAATCTCTCACCCTGCCCTTCACAGGCAGATGACAACAAGGGAGTGCAGGTCATAGAATCATAGAATGGTAGAGATTGGAAGACATCTCTGGAGATCAAGTCCAACTTCCCTGCCAAAGCAGGATCATCTAAGCCAGATGACACATGAACAAGTCCAGGTGAATCTTTAAAGTCTCTAAAAAAGGAGACTCCACAACCTCTGTAGGCAGTCTGCTGCAGTGCTCCAGCACCCTCACAGTAAAGAATTTTTTCCTTATGTTGAGGTGGAACTTCCTACGTTCCAGTCTGCATCAGTTGCCCCTCACCCTATCCCAGAACACCACTGAAAAGAGTCTGGTCCCTTCTTGACATCCACCCTTCAGATACTTATAAACATTAATAACACCTCCTCTCAGTCTTCTTCAAACTAAACAGGTCTCTTAGCCTTTCCTCATCAGACAGATGTCTCAGTCTCTCCTTCATCCTCATCTGGCAAAGCAACCCTCACTGTAATCCTCTCTGGCCCTCCAAGAGATTATATGGGAGCTGAAGCAACTAGCAACCCAAGTTCTTACCTTTCTCTCTCCTCCTCACTCAGCAACAGTCCCTTGTCCCCCACATGAACTCCTCTCTTTGCAGAGCAAAGTAAGTTCTTAACAGTTGGTTTATCCCCCTTGCATGCTCTGAGAGCATCCTCTGCAAAGCAAGAGTTCCCAGCACCAGTGAAGACTTCACCCATCACAGAGATGCAGTTTGTAACACCCAAGACTTTTCTGAAGGAAAAACAATGAAAGGCTTTTCCTTTCTTTCCCTATGATCCTGGAGTAACTTACACAGGTTTTAACTAATAGGCTTAAGACTTCCAGACATGCCAAGAAATCCAGCAAGGTGAAAGATTCAGTTCTAACAGTACAACTCAGGCAAAAACAATCCCAAGCACACCCACTGGGACAGACTCCCCCCAGCATCCCAAACCCGGGGCCCTGAAGAGGAAGGACACTCTCCACCCAGATAATGAAGTTTTGTGAGGAAGACCAGGAGAAGCCCTGGGGAAGGGAGAACCTGTGGTGGCGAGTGTCGCGGACGGCGCGGTCACTGGGAATCCGCTCGCTCTCCCGCTGGTTGAAGGCATGGAGCCGGTAAGGGTCCTCGCCGCCCTTCCACCTCCGGGCACTCAGGTACCTCCGCTCTTCAAACTGATCCCAAAGGTCGTCCCAGTCCAGGTCCGAGCTCTGTGCACACAAAGTCAGACCCGTTAGAGACAGGAGGCACCACAGGACATCTGAAGCCGCTCCGGTGGTCCTCCCAAGCCCCACTGGAGGTCACAGGATCACAGATGTTAAGGGCTGGAAGGGACCTCTGGAGATCAAGCCCAACTCCCCCTGCCAGAGCAGGACCATACAGTCTAGTGCAGGTCACACAGGAACGCATCCAGACAGGGCTTGAAAGTCTCCAGAGAAGGAGACTCCACAATCTCTCTAGGGAGTCTCTTCCAGGGTTCTATGACACTTATAGTAAAGAAGCTCTTCCTCATGTTAAGACAGAACTTCCTGTGCTGTAGTTCACATCCATTGTCCCTTGTCTTACCACAGGGCACAAGTGAGCAGAGGCTGTCCCTGTCCCTTCCTCCTTGACCCCCTTACATTTGTAGCCATTTATTAGATCCCCTCTCAGTCTTCTCCTCTCCAGACCAAACAGCCCCAGGTCTCTCAGCCTTTCCTCATCAGGCAGTACTCCAGTCTCTTAATCATCCTTTTAGCCCTCCGTTGGACTCTCTCAAGTAGATTGGTTGGCCCCACAGCATGGACCAGCATGGCAACAGCAGCCTAAGAAGGAGCCTCAGTAAATCTCCAACGTC
The DNA here is from genome assembly GCF_015220805.1 of Pogoniulus pusillus. Lineage (NCBI taxonomy): Eukaryota > Metazoa > Chordata > Aves > Piciformes > Lybiidae > Pogoniulus > Pogoniulus pusillus. Next base: position 8,262,886 of record NC_087288.1, on the reverse strand, counting down.
TGGGTTTTTTTAAAAGGTCTTGGAAGCAGCAAGGCAAAGAAAGGCTGCCAATTTGAACTTAGCATTACTACCTCGAAGCCAAATTCAGGTCTCTGGTGGATCCCCTCCTTAAACAACAGTCTCCAGATACACAAAAGTGTAAATACACAAAAGTGTAAAGGTCTTTGTAGGGTTTTAATTTCTCTCCAGCCAAAAAACAAAGGTATTTTCCACCACATCTCACCACCCCTGTAACTCTTCAGGTAGGAAAGGGCCATCAGGGAGTAGCAGCAAGCACAATTTCATGTTTCCGCTCTGGTACCAAGGCTAGCTCCAGTAATGGGACTCTGGAGGAAATGCAACACAATCCTCCCACCTTGATTTTGTTTCATCTTTGCTGCAACAAGCTTCCCACCAAAGACTTCACAGAACCATAGAATCATAAATTGCATTGGTTGGAAGTGACTCTCCAAAGTTATCTTGTTCAGCCCCCTTGCAATCAGCAGGGACATCTCCAACAAGATCAGGCTGCTCAGGGCCACATTAAGTTTGACCTTGAATGTCTCCAGCGATGAGGCCTCAACCACATCCCCTGTTCCGGTATCTCACCACTCTCATTATGCAGAACTTCCTCCTGATGTCCAACCTAAATCTCTCCTGCTCCAGCTTCAAACCATTCCCCTTTGTTCTACTGCTATGAGCCCTTCTAAACAGTCCCTCCCCAGCCTTCCTGTAGGTCCCTCTTTGGATACTGAAATGCTGTCCTAATCTCCAGTCTAAATCTGCTCTCCTCAAGCTTCAATCCATTCCCTCACACAAGCCATTATAAAAAGTCCTTTCCTGGCTTTCTTGTAGTCTCTTTTCAGGTACTGGAAGGCTGCTCTAAGGTCTCCCTGGAGCCTTTTCTTCTCCAGGCTGAACAGCCTCAACTCCCAGTTGGAAGAGAGTTTAAAATCCCAGCCAGCCCTACTGCAGAGAGAAGAGCAGGCAAGCATGTGCCAGTGCAGTCCCCCCTCTCCAAAAGGATGGAGAAGTTGCATTTTGGGATAACCCAACAGCTCCAACAGGCATCAGAGGGTACAAGCATCCCTTGGCAGCACAGTGCCACCAGAGGGTTTGAGCACCCCCAGCAGCATGACGCCGTGCAGTGGTTCTGGCACTGGGCAGCACGGTGCCGAAGCCAGCACAGCGCAAGGCGGCGCGGATAAGATCTCAGCGTTCCAGCAGCACAGCCCCTTTGATCCCAGCCTACATGGAGAGATGCAAACGTTTACAGACATCTCAGCTCAAAGAAAATTGTGATCTTATCCCATAATTGATCTTTTCTTCTTCTTTTCTTCTTTCTTCTTTCCTCCCCCCTCCTCAGCTCGCACCATCTCAAAGCCGATTTTGCCTGCTAATAGTGCAAAACGAAGCTTTTGAAACGGGTGATTTTTATCCCATAATTGATTTTGCTTGCTCCCAGCAGTGAGTGTTTAGAAGAAAGGAAGGAGGGAGAAGCAGCAGCAGGACCAAGCTGAGCATCTCCAGCTACACGATGCCCCACACTACTCAGGGTCACAGTGACACAGGCACCTCCAAAAAGCCAACAGAGCCCAGGGGTGCAGGGGATTTCAGGAAGATGAATGGCTTTTTCCTCTCCTGGTGTGACCCCATGGTCTTTTCAGAAGAAACACCTGCACTTGCCCAGGGAATCATAATCAGAGAATGGCAGGGGTTGGAAGGGACCTCTAGAGATCGAGTCCAAAAACCCTGCCAAAGGAGGATCATCTAGGGCAAGTTACACAGGAATGCTCACAGATAGGTTTGCAAGTCTCCAGAGAAGGAGACTTCATATCCTCTCAGTGCAGCCTCTTCTCCTGGGGGGCATCAAGAAGAGTGTGCCCAGCAGGTCAAAAGAGGTTCTCCTTCTGTGCTCTGCCTTGGTGAGACCATATCTGGAGTACTGTGTCCAGTTCTGAGTTCCCCAGTTCAAGAGGGACAGGGACAGGACTGTAGAGAGTGGAAGTGAGGGCTACAAGGACAACGAAGGGACTGGAACATCTGTCTGGTGAGGAAAGGCTGAGAGCTGGGGCTGTTCAGTCTGGAAAAGAAAAGGCTGAGTGAAGATCTTGTTAATGATTATAAATATCTGAAGGGTGGCTGTCAAGAAGGGGTCAGTGCCTTTTCAGTGGTGTCCTGCAATAGGACAAGGGCAACAGGCACAAACTGGAAGACAGGAAGTTCCACCTCAGCATGAGGAGAAACCTCTCTCCTGTAAGGGTGACAGAGCACTGGAGAAAGGCTGCTCAGGGCAGTTGTGGAGTCTCCTTCGTTAGAGACTTGAAAAACCCATCTGGATGCATTCCTGTGTGACCTGCCCTAGGTGATCCTGCTTTGGCAGGGGGTTGGACTTGAGGTCCCTTCCAATCCCTACCATTCCGTGATTCTATGATTTGCTCCTCATCCTACCTTGAGCACAACTTGCATCTAAGAGTGCAAGCCTTGTTTCACCACAGTGAATAACTAATACCCCCACAAAATCTCCACCTGAAAGACACCACCCAACCCTGATTCACCTAGGCTCTTCTTTTTGGGTCAAGGAAAGTAATGCGTGATGGTTCCTAAATATTGGGTAGATAGATGCTAAATAGAGATTAAAGGTTAACAAATTGATCTGGTCACAAAACAAGCCCAGGAGGTTAACATTCTCAGCCAGAAGTAAATACCTGTGTTTGGTCAGTTGCTTTCAATCTAGACCTCTTGCCCAAATCTTCTGAGTGCTCTTTGGCTTTTCATTCCAAGACATTCCACAAGGGCTACAAGAATTGGGGCTGTTCAGATTGAAGAAAAGAAGGCTCCAGGGAGACCTTAGAGCAGCCTTCCAGTACCTGAAAGCTGCTACAAGAAAGCCAGGAAGGGACTTTTTACAAGGGTTTGCAGTGATAGGATGAAGGGTGAGGGCTTTGAGCTGGAGGAGGGCAGATTTAGACTGGATATTAGGAAGAAATCCTATACAGTGAGGATGGTGAGACACTGAAACAGGCTGCCCAGGGAGGTTGTGGATGCCCCCTCCCTGGATGTGTTCAAAGCCAGGATGGATGAGTCTAGTCAAAGGTGTCCCTGCCCATGGCAGGGGGTTGGAACTGGATGATCTTAAAGGTCCCTTCCAACTCAAACTATCCTTTGATTCTATGAGTGTGTGAAAATAGGAGCAGGATGCTCTGAGACATGCACACACTGAAATAAACACCTGCACAGTGGTGTACACCTGCTCAGAGGAGCCAGGGAAAGGAAGGCAGCAGCCTCGGCTTTAAAGCTCCCAGCTACAAAAGCAGTGGGAGGCAGGAGACCTCCTGACCTGAATGTAGGGACTCCCCAGTCCTCAGCCCCTGATCATGGGTAAGGAAAGCAAGTGAAAGCATAAGGGAAAATCCCCTCTGCTCACCCAGGGACAGCACATCAGTCACAGGTTACTAGGTAAGGTCTTCACTGTCATATTTCCACCATGTTTTATCACCTCTTCCTCACACCAGAGCTCTGTCTTGGGAGTTAAATAACTGATGTGCAGAAATCCAAATTTAATTTATTATGATCTAACTCACTCTAGAAGCCAAATTACCCTGCACTAGGAAAGGATCAAGTCAATACTCCACTTGCCTTTCTATTTATCTTCTTCAGGGCTCCTCTCTCCAAGTTTCATATTCATTTTCTTTCATGTACTAGTAATAAATTGTCTTTTTTTTTTTTCCCTTGGAATTAGGTAATTTCTCATTCAACATCACAGTTGGATGGTGGGTATTAATTATAGAAAACACAGTCAGTGCTTGGAAGAATTTGAGAAGCTCAACAAGTCTGGAGAACAAGAGAAGAAAAAGATATTCAGGGGGTGGCCGACTGCTCTTGGGGAAAAAGTGCAACCCCTTCCTGCACCTAACTGAGCAGGGCCTTGGAGGGCTCAGCAAGAGGGACACACCACAGACAATACGACAGACAAAACTCCTTGTGGAGAGAAGCTCCCACCTTACACCAGTACCCTGCTGAGGGCAGAGCTCACCAAGAGCCTTGTCCTCCACCAGCTTGCTAAGAGTAACCCCCTCCCCCCAAACCACTTACTAAATGCACCCCTCCCCTAAACCACCCACCAAAAGCAACCCCCCAAACCACTTCACCAAAGAGCAAACAAGCAAAACCACAGAGCAGGCATGGAGGCAGCTTTGCACTGCCATTGCACATGAAAGATCTGAAGCCTCTCAGTGCAAGGATGTCATTCATCTTCTGCTCCTTCAATCATGGCTCAGAAACAAAAAAAAAGGGGAAAAACTATACTGAAAAACCAAAGGCAAAAAGCAGACGTGGTGCTGCAGGGGGAGAGTGGGTCATTAGCAGTAAAACTACAATTTTCTGGCAACTGCTAATGCCTTGTTTATGTGGATTTCTGCAAATAGGACATTTTAATGGCATAATAATTGTGTGATTACAGTACAGCAGGGATCGCTGGAGCAGGAAAGAGGAAGGAGCGACCCAGTCGGCTGCTGCTCAGAACCCAGAGCACCTCCACAGATGCTCTGCTCCCTGCCTGCCTGCACCCACAGGCAGCTCCTGCACCTCAGCAGCATGGGAGGACAGCGGAGGTTGGGTGCTGGGCATGGGACTGGCCTAGTGAGCTGGCTGGGCAGGGAAAGTGTTTCAAGTGAAAGGCCTGGGCCAAGAAGAGCTGGTGGTGACCAGGCATGGGCAGGTTGCAGTTGTCCCCAGGAAGAAAAGGAGTGGGCGGCACAAGACAAAAGTGGGCTCTGATTCGTTTCCTTTCTCTCATGACACTTTTAAAGGAGAAAACTTGAGCCTTTACCAAAACAAAAGCCTTCTGGGGCTGCTGAGCACTGTGTGGAGCTGGCACCATATGCATCCCTTCAGAAGACAGCAAATCCCAGCCAGTCTGATGGCCAACAGAGCTGTTTGTGTTTCTTGGGCAGCCCCAACCTTTGCCCAGATGAAGGTATTTTGCCTGTGCAGGTGCAATGATGACCCCCCAAAGAGATCAGGCAGCAACCAAAGATGCCTCTACCTTGGCCCTCCTCGCACACAGCTTCCCCTGGAAAATCTAGTTCCAACATAATCCCTGACCAAGCACTCACTGCTGAGCCTCCATCCCGCCTTCCCTGGGACTCAGGCACTAATAAAAGCAAGCGGGAACACAAACAAAAGAATACATTAGCCTAGCAAAAGCTACCCGTGGTGACTGTCGCCACCTCCGAGTGAAAACTGCGGAGGGTCAGGTGCGACGCAGCACGGCGCTGCCCAGCCCAGCCGCGCTGGGTCCGCACTCCGCCCGCACGGCCGGAGCTGGCTGGCGCAGGCTGCGCGTCCAGCGCGGCCCGGCGGCACTGCAGGTGGAGGGCGCTCCGCTCCTTCAGGAGCAACTGCAAGCAGGCATTACACAAATGAGATTTGAACGGCTCGCTGAAGCCCCTGCGAGCAGCAGGTTCAATTATAGAGCTGCTCCCGGCCGGTAATGCCAGCTGAAAGGATTAGACACTTCAAACAGGGCAAGGCTCAGCCCTCCTTGTCCCCAGGCACCAGCGCCTGCACTAAGAGGGTCAGCAGGCCCAGGTGAGAAAGAAGCAGGGCAGCATCACACTGCCTTCATCCTCTCCCCCATCTCCCCAGACAGCCCAGATAGAACATCAAGGTACAAGATTCTTGAGCTGTGCTTTGGTGTAGGTTACCTGATGCCAGAGCCCCGCAGTTTGGCTTAACCCCATGCACGCAGCGCTGTGCATCCCGATGGCCTCAGCCTCATCATATAAGGAGAAGACAAATAGAGCACCACGGCCACACTCTTTGCCCTGTCCTTGCCCTGCAGTGCCAAAATCAAGCTGTGGGTCTCTGGAGAAGAGGCTCCAAACCCATCCTGCAGCATATTCTCCGGTGCATCAGGTGGCACTCAGCAGCAAATCAACACAGACCCTGGAAGGGCAACATCCCACATCTCCTTTCTATCATCTCTCCTTCCCCAAACTGCAGATCCCTCAACCAAATTAAGCCCTTAAAGACAAACTTAAGTGACTCGAGGTATTTCAGAGGAGCCCACAGAAATCCCTGTTCAAATGCCTAAAGGACTCCCCTGAAGTGTTTCATGACCTCACTGCTGCCTTCTTCAGCTTTGTGCTGACACCAACTATGCATCACAAAACAGAGGGCCCTCAACTCTCATCTGTCCTCAATCACTCTTCTGCTTCATGTGGATTTTAGCTTCAGTTTCTTTATTTGAGGGCTACAGCTCCTCTTTCCCTTCCACTGGCACCTGTACACAACACTCACAGAATCACAGCACAGTAGGGTTTGGGAAGTGAGCTCTGGAGACCGTCAAGTCCAACCTCCCTGACAAGGCAGGTTCACCTAGAGAAGATCACAGGGGAACACATCCAGGTGAGTTTTGAATGTCTCCAGGGATGGAGACTCCATCACTTCTCTGGGCAGCCTGCTCCAGTGCTCCCCCGCCCTTAAAGAATTTCCTCCTCATCTTTAGATGGAATTGATGTTCCAGTCTGTGCCTGTTACTCCTTGTCCTGACACCTACAGCTTTGGGCAACAGGACTGAGAAAGGCAGGAAAATGGGCATGGAAATGTCTTGACCTCTGAGGAATGGAAAATGAGTTGACCTTCAAGAAATGGAAGAAGATTGACCTTCCAGAACTGTCTGTAAACATTGCCTGGATGAAACAGCCTCATTCAGGCACTGGAGAAGGCTCTCCAGTGCCCTTCTCTGAATGTCCCTATGCTCAACTACCATCAGCACAGGCTGCTGGCCACCAGTTCAGTGCAAAGAGCCATCCCAGGTCAGTTGAGCCTTTGATAAGTCAATCCAAGCCAAAACCCATCTCTTTTGTGCATCCTCATCTGTATCCACAGGAAACAATCTACAGGCTCCAAAACACCCTCCAGAGGTTTAAATCTGCTAAAAAGTCCTCAGCCAAACACAACAGCATGAAAAGCCACCAGAGAATTATTGCTGCTATTTCCAGCAAGGGTACCAAAGCTTGCATTGTAAAACAGATGGCCAGGGCAGCCACCAAAATGGAGAATTCACTTGCAAATCAGGACCAGGGAACTCCAGCTTGCAGGAGGGAAAGCTGATAGATTCACTGCTTTGATGAAAGGCCAAGTTTTGTTCCCAGGGCTTCCCTCAGCAGAACACAAGTCAGCTCAGAGTTGACACTGCGCTCACCAGCAAGCATTTGCTGCAGCAGTGCCAGGTTCAAACGTACCCCAGCTCCTGCAGGCAGCTGGTCTGAGCTTCAACTCTGGATGATGCTCTGACCTACTGGATGTAGGTGTAGGTTACTGTCCTGCCTGACACCACCATAGCCATTAATCAGAATCAGTCAGAGTTGGAAGGGACCACAAGGATCATCCAGTTCCAACCCCCCTGCCATGCCCAGGGACACCCTACCCTAGATCAGGCTGCCCAGAGCCTCATCCAGCCTGGCCTTAAACACCTCCAGGGATAGGGCCTCAACCACGTCCATTAAACCATGTCCCAAAGGGCAATGACCACAGACTTCTGGTACACCTCCAGGGATGGTGACTCCACCACTACTCTGGGAAGCCTGTTCCAATCCCTGACCACTCTTGCAGCAAAGAATTTTTTCCTAATCTCCAACCTAAACCTCCTCTGCCACACTGAGGAACCTCCTGCCTCCTTGTGATGATGAAAAGGAGTACAAAAGGTCGAGGCCACTGACCTCCAGCCACAAAATTCCCACTTGGGAGGTACTCCTTCTTCTCAGACTCCTACAATCAGGTGCATGCAGAGGTATCTGGCTATGCAAGGAACACAGACTTTAATTCTTTAAAATAACAAATTAGCCCACAGGGTTTCCTGACACAGGGAGACAAATCCTGGATAATTAAAAAGGAAAGGAATCCGATTAGATCCTCCTGGAGAATATTGCTGCCTGCTTCTCTTTTATTTATGTATTTCACTGCATAATGAGCTGAATATTTAGGAGGTCAGCACAAACCAGCCTGCTGACTGGAAAAAAGACAAGACCCAGCTCTGTCTGTGCCAAAAGCAAGCAGGAGGATGGAAAACATTTTTGGTCAACTCTTCCTCATCCAGCCTGCAGCTATCTTGAGATGCTGTGGGACTGCTTGGTTCAACAACTTGCACTCAGGCCGCACCAATCTTCCAAAGCCTACATCAAAAAAAGGTCTTCTGGGCTCCCCTATGGCTCTCTAAGAAAGGATGAGCAAAGGCAGCCCAAGTCCACTGCCACATGTTAATTCTTCTAACGGGTCTGCAAACAAGACCTAAGAGGTTTGAAGACTTGGTAAGAGAGTTTCTGTTTCCACTGAGTTGTATTTCTTTTTAGGATTTCAGGTCTGAAAAGCAAACCAACAAAAAAGGTAGGTGGGTAGCCATTAGTCTGCTCTGTGGTAAGCCCCCTGGATTGATGGCATTAGTCCCCCTCCAGTGCCCCAACTGCTGGTCCCATGAGTGCTGGGGCACTTGCAGCTCCCTCAGACCCTCTCCATCCTTTGCTGATGCCAGCTCCCCTGTGAGCACTTTGTCAGAGGAGATCCCCTTGGCACCCCAATCCAGGCTCAGTAGGGCATCAAGCCCTACAAGGAGAGGCTGAAGGAGATGGGGTTGTTCAGCCTGGAGAAGTGGAGGCTCAGAGGAGACCTTATTGCTCTCTACAACTACCTGAAAGGAGGTTGTAGCCAGGTGGGAGCTGGTTTCCTCTGCCAGGCAACCAGTGACGGAACAACAGGACACAGCATCAAGCTGTGCCAGGGCAGGTTTAGACTGGACGTTGGGAAGAAATTCTTCACAGCAAGAGTGATTGGCATTGGAATGGGCTGCCTGGGGAGGTGGTGGAGTCACCGTCCCTGGAGGTGTTTAAAAGGAGACTGGATGAGGCACTTTGGTACCATGTTAGTTAATTAGAAGAGTCAGGTGATAGGTTGGACTCAAAGGTCTTTTCCAACCTGGTTAATTCTGCAATTCTGTGACCAGGAGACAGCAAAGTGCATCTTTACAGATGTTATGGTATGTTAACTGGAGTGTCACACGCAGCTCCTCCACAGCCCACTGACATCACTCAGTGCTAGCACGGTGTGGGCAAGCCTCAGAGCTGGTATCCATGAAGGCTAGCAGCAATTAAACCAGGCACTGATAGGGAAAGACAGGCAGACAAGAGAGGCAGACAGGCAGCATCCAATGTTCTCTCCACACAAGTAAGGTTCAGCTCATCTCCAGGACCACCAGAGGTCAGACACATTTGGGATGTTCCCATGGAGTGTTTTGTTTTCCTTCTGTGCCTTTCCAGGACAGACAGGAGCTGCTTTCCAGCCACGAAGGTCAAACCAGCCTTCCCAGGCTTCAGCAAACGATTCAGTGCTTAGGAGCCCATAGCTGCTTTCCAACCCCGGCTGAGCTTTGCTCCTCTTGCTGTGCCAAAGCCGCAGCTCCCACCAACCACAGAGCCTGGAGAAGTCTCCCCTTCCCCACGGAGCCGCAGCTGCCGTGTGCCAGAGGACAGGCCAGGATAAGGGGGAAAGGCGCAGAGAGGGAAAGGCAGCAAGGGCAGCAGCTGCGTCCTGCTCTGAACTCAGCCCTTCCGAAAGCCTCTGGCTAATCCGAGCGGCAGCGCCCAGCGGGGCAGCGATCCTGCGGCGAACGCACCCCGACCTGACCCGGCCCCTGCGCGGCAGCACAGCCGGGGGACGCCAGCTGGCAGCTGCTCCCACGGGATCTTCACACCGCTTTAGGGACTAACGCTACCATCCCTTCCTGCGGCTGCCCTGCCACAGCCCAGCAGCGCCAAGGTGTGATGGGGAAGAGCAGCCTATTAACGTGAAGGGAGAAGCGGCTCCCGGCAGGAGAAAGGCTCAGCCTGCATTTCACCCTGCTCCACTCCAACAGGAGGGGGGAAACACCCAGAGATCAGAGAAACAGATACAGAAGCAAGCTAAAATCATTGCAAACACACACAGGGCTTCTTTAGTTGTCTTCAGGAACCATACAATTATTAAGGCTGGAAAAGACCTTTAAGAGCACTGAGCCCAATCATAACCTAACTACCACGATCCTGAAGCACCACATCTACAGCTCCTCCAATGCCTCCGGGGATGGTGACTCCATCACCTCCCTGGGCAGCCTGTTCCAATGCCTGACCGCTCCTGCAGCAAAGAATTTTTTGCTAATATCCAACCTAAACCTCTCCAGTACAAATTCAGGCTGTTTCCTCTCATCCCAACACTAGTTACTAGGGAAAAGAGACCAACTCCAGCCTCACTCTGATCCCCTTTCAGAGAGCTGCAGAGAGCAATGAGGTCTCCCCTCAGCCTTCTCCTCTCCAGACTAAACAACCTCAGCTCCCTCAGCCACTCCTCATATGATGCCCTCCAAACCCCTCATCAGCTTCATTGCTCTTCTCCTACAGTGGACACACTGCAGGACCTCAATGATTTTCTTACGCTGTGGTGCCCAGAACTGAACACAGAGCCCAAGCTGTGGCCTCACCAGGGGCACCATCACCTCCCTATTCCTGCTGGACACACTGCTCTTGATCCAGGCCAGGAAGCTGTTGGCCTTCTTGGCCCTCCTGGCACACTGCTGACTCATGTTCAGCAGTCATCCACTGGCACCCCCAAATCCCTTTGCACTGGGTGGCTTTCCAGCCACTCTGCCTCAAGCCTGTGACATTGCTTGAGGCTGTTGTGACTCAAATGTAGGACCCAGTATTTGGTCTTCTTAAACTTCATCCCCTCGACCTCAGCCCACCAATTTAACCTGTCCAGATCTCTTTGCAGAGCCTTCCTACCCTCGAGCAGATCAACACTGCCACTCAATTTAGTATCACCTGCAACCTTGCTGAGGGTGCCCTTGATCCCTTAGTCCAAATCACTGATAAACAGGACTGGCCCCAAATAGTGAGCCCTAGGGGACCCTGCCAATAGTTGCTCACTGGAGTTAACTGTTTATCACAGCTCTTTGGGCCTGGCCATCCAGACAGTTTTCAACCCAGTGAAGAAGCCACCAGTCTGCTTTTCCCCTTCCCTCTGTCAGCTAACTGCTTCTGAGGAGCAAAGCTCTGCCACGTGGGCACCAAGGCACAACATGCTCCAAGGAAAGAGCTCAGCAAGAACAAGAAATGCCACCAGTCAAAACCTCTGGTCTTTCCTCAACCTGTTCCTCAGTTTTCCTGCTCCTACAATTAACCCACAAGGCTCTTGCTTGTTGGCAGGCTCCTCAAGGAGCACCACCTGTGCTCAGCAGCTCCAGCACATGAGCATTTTTTCATCTTCTCATCTCTCACTCACGGAGTGTGACTTACAGAGGACAATCCTTGCTGGTCACTAACCAAAATGCCCCAAAGCCCTCTCAGACAGCTTCCCTCATCGTGCAGTGTTGTGCAAAGCAGCCCAGCTCAAACTACACCAAACAGTACTCTGGTACTGGCAGAGAAAACCTTGGTCCAAGCACCACCTCTCCAGCATACTTTAAAAGCACCACCAGGAAATAGCTGGGCTGCCTTAGCTCTGCATTGAGAGGATGGAGGACAGGGACTTACTGCAGAGGGTACAGCAAAGGGCTAGACAGGTGCTGAGGGGACTGGAACGTCTCTCTTGTAAGGAAAGACTGAGGGAATTGGGACTTGTTAGTCTGGAGAAGAGCAGACTGAGAGGGAACCTCATCAGTGCTTATCAATACCACACCAGTGGGCATCAGGAGGATGGGGCCAGGCTTTATTTGGCGGTGCCCAGTGAAAGGACAAGGAGTAACAGGTACAAACTGGAATGTAAGAAGTCCCATCTAAACATGAGGAGGAGCTTCCCTAATATAAGGGTGACAGAGCACTGTAACAGGCTGCCCAGAGGGATGGTGGAGTTTCCATTTCTGGAGTCATTCGAGACCTGCTGGACATGTTCCTGTGTAACCTCTAGGTGACCCTGCCTCGGCAGTGGAGGGTGGACTCAATCTCCAGAGATCTCTTCCAATCCTTACCATTCTGTGACTCTGAAAAGCCAGGATTGCTTCAGCTGATAGGGACAGTGTAGGCTGCAGGCTATGTCCTACAAGCCATCAGCTGCACAACCAGAGCACAGGATCTGCTGATGCCCACCTGTCAGATGCCATCCAGCTAACAAAGTGCCAGGGCTCCAACGTGAGCCACCTCTTTTGTCTCACACACATACAGTTTGCAGAGAGGCAGGACTTTCTATGACCTTGAGCTGGTCATCAACATGCAAGGAGGAGAAGCAGCTCAGGTTAAAGCAGCTGTGCTCCAGGGTGCATGTACTACCCAGCTGCCAGCCCATCCTTCCCTCAACTCTTCTCAAGGAGAAATTAGACATAGAACATTTGTGACAGCAAGAACTGATCTAAACCTTTGATCCTTAGGTACCTGCTGCTGGAGCATTTCTGAGATCTCAGGCCTTGAAGCAACATGACTGACAGCACCAGAGATACAGCAGCATAATTTAGAGCCTGTGTGTCAGCCCAGCCTTCTTCTACCTCAGCTCCGCAGCAGCAATGAAAAAACCTCAGCCCTGGCTAGTGGGAAATGCACCACAGCAAGATGTGGGGAGCTGGAACAGAAAGAAGCCTGTGGAGGAAGGGCTGTGGGTCCCTGTTGGACACAAGCACAGGCACTGAAGGAACCTTGGGCTTGATGATGCCAGGTGTCTTTTCCAACCTGAATGATTCTGTGAGCCTCAAGTAAGGTTCTGCACCTCGTGATGATGTGGGCTTACCTGCTGGGCATGGGACATGCTGGCTCCATGCAGCAAGGAGAGCCTAAGGACAACGTGGGCCAAAGCTCATATCCAGGCCTGAAAGGGTAAGTTTGTCCTCAAAATCAACTCCACAGGGAGAGAAGGGACAATGCAAAGGAAAAAAAAAAAATCACAGCTTTTCATGGGGCAAAGACCCTCTTCTGCTATCACCAAGGGGCAATGAAGCCAGGAAAGAGCTTGGAGAATAAATATTATGAAGAGGACTGAAGAAACTGGGGCTGGTTAGGTTGGAGAAGAGGAGGCTGAGAGGAGACCTCATCACTGTCTACAGCTACCTGAAAGGATGTTATGGAGAGGTTGGTGCTGGTCTCTTCTCACAGGTGATAAAACAAGAGGGAATGGCCTCAAGCTGCATCAGGGGAGCTTTAGACTGGACAGTTGGAAGAATTTTTTCCCAGCAAGAGTGGTCAGGCATTGGAATGAGCTGCCCAGGAAGGTGGTGGAGTCACCAACCCTAGAGTTTAAAGGTTGTTTGGATGTGGTGCTTGGGGATGTGGTTTAAGGGTGAACTTTGCAGAGTAGGGTCAGTGGTTGGACTTGGTGACCCTGAGGGTCTTCCCCAACCTGAATGTTTGTGTGATTCTATGAAAAGCTACCTGCTTCTTTTGTGGGACAGCATTATCCTTCCCAAAGAGAGGAGGCAAAGGAGCATAGAGATGCACACCCCACCACCTCCTCCAGCTTCCCACATTGCTAGGAAGATCGGAGATGTGAAAGGAAACCAGAAGGAGGGGAGAAGGAAACAGACAAACAAAACAAACAAAAATTAAATTGGACTTGTAGCAAGCAACATCTGTACTTTGAAGGACAGCTGCTTTCACCACCAAGGGCCCATCTCTGGAGCTCTCACACCCAGGAGGATGCTGGTTAAAAAAACACTGCCAGTCACAGCCCAGAGACACAGAACAATCTTCCCTAACAGTCCAGCAACATCTGACTGGCACTTCTGCACATCTTTAGAAGCAATAACTAGCTAAACAAATAAATATTACCCACTCAAAAATAAAAAACCCAAACCCACTGCTAAATCACCTGTCACAGGAAACTCAAAAAGCCCTCCACCTCCTGAGAGAGTGGAGCTCTGGATGGAAAACAGCAACCAAGCACTGAGCACTGCTCTTGTTATCAGAGAAACAATCACAGGAGACCTGTGTGTTGGGCAGCAATGCTCCCTCACACGCACACACACATACATATATTTCACTGCAGTAAGGAAGAGAGCATTTCTGAAGCCATCAGCTGTGGAAAATGCAGCCCTGAAAACCTTGATGGACACCTCTGGCTTGGCCATGCCCCAGCCCCTGCAGCTGATGCAGGAAGATGCTTTCTGCACTATGGTGAGACGGTCCAGCCGAGGGCTCCCAGCACATTTCTGCTTGGCTCCACCATGACACATTCATAGCCCATTTTCCTTTCTGGGATGTGTTAATCAAATGGTTTTCCAGCTGATTCACACACCCTTCTCTGCAAAGAGCCTCTAAGCTGAGCTGCAAGAGCTGCCCCAGGGATGTGTTTGGAGCATGGAGCAGGAAATCTGGTCCCCAGGAAGCAGGGTGACAGCCACCTACAGGAGGACTGCTGAGAAAGGCAGCAGTGCCAGGCCACATCTGCCTAGATACTCCAACTCTGATGAAGTCTGGAGAGCAAAAACCTAGGGAAGACTACACGTGAATGAACACAGGGACACTTCTGAGCATCCTGCTGCTGCCAGCAGGCTCCAGTCTTCTCCTTTAACACCTGCATGGATGTTTCTCCCACACATCTGTCCATTGAATGCCAAACCCACAGATGCTTACAGCAGCCAGAAGATGCTGTTGCATGGGCTCCACAAACTCCCTGAATCCATCTGCATTCAACCTGGCCCTGCCAGTTCCCTTTAACAACCCCAGCTTTTGCCTTTGCAACCATTAATCACCTTCCAGATCTCCAACACGAGGTTGGTCTCTTCTGCCAGGCAACCAGCAACAGAACAAGGGAACACAGTCTCAAGTTGTGCCGGGGGAGGTCTAGGCTGGATGTTAGGAGGAAGTTCTTGCCAAAGGGAGTGATTGGCATTGGAATGGGCTGCCCAGGGAGGTGGTGGAGGCACTGTCCCTGGAGGTGTTGAAGAAAAGCCTGGCTGAGGCACTTAGTGCCATGGTCTAGTTGACTGGACAGGGCTGGGGGATAGGTTGGACTGGATGATCTTGGAGGTCTCTTCCAACCTGGTTGATTCTATGATTTTCTTTGTTTTTTCTAATAAGAAGTAACCAACCTCTCCAGCTCAGTCACAGGAGAAACATGAGGACATCTCAGGCAAGCTCTGAGAGACTCGTTTTAAAATGTTCCCTCCGCCAACACAGATAAATATTTGAGATGAAAAAATGTCTATTACAAAAAAACCACCTCAGTGTTGACTCATGAAGAGCAAGCACATTAAATATAGAAAATAAATTAAACCATTAAAGGGCACAAGTAATGGGATTTTAGCCCTGCTTCGATCAGCCTTACACTGGGGGCTCCCAAGCTGCTTTTGAACCCCTCAGAGTGGGTGAAGCAGGCAGCCAAGCCAACTTGGACCATGCTGCTGGGGCATGCTTCTCTCTGGAAGAGAGGAGAAGTGGGGCTGGTGCAGGGAGCTTGTGCTAGTTTGAGCCCAGTTGGGATACTTTGGTGAGAAGAATTAGATGGTAGGATGTGAAAAGGAAACAATGGTGATGGCTACTGCACTCAGAGGCTTGCTGAGATGGATAAGAACAGGAACACAAACATAGATAACAAAGTCTGTCTCTGGGACTGCATCAACTTCTCTCTCTAACCTAACTTGCTGCCTGACTAATTCATTTGCTTCCTAACCTCCCTGGCCAACCCTCCAAACTCACCTTGAATGTAAGGCAAAGTCTGGGGTAAGGTAGAGGGGTAGAAGGAAGGTGGAAGGGTGGTTGAGAGCCCCTCCTGTGGACTCAGGTTTCTGGGAGGGCTGCTGTGTTTCTGTATTACTTTTTAACTGGTACATTTCTGTCTGTAGCTGTATAGATTGTAAATATCTGCTTGAACAAGAGGGGACAGTCTCAAGTTGTGCCAGGGGAGGTCTAGGCTGGACGTTAGGAGGAAGTTGTTGGCAGAGAGAGTGATTGGCATTGGAATGGGCTGCCCAGGGAGGTGGTGGAGTCACTGTCCCTGGAGGTGTTCAAGAAAAGACTGGGTGAGGCACTTAGTGCCATGGTTTAGTTGACTGGACAGGGCTGGGTGCTAGGTTGTACTGGATGATCTCGGAGGTCTCATCCAACTTGGTTGATTCTGTGATTCTATATTGTGCCAAGCTGTAAATATAAAGCTTCATTCAGTTTCCAGATTGACTCAGTCTAGTCTGGGTGATTTTTCTTAAGCGTGGGGGGGCAGGGAACACCCAAACCATCACAGAGCTACCCTCAGCCACTGCTCCCAGGGCACAGCACAGCTTCACCCAGGGCTCCCCATGCCTCCTCCTCATCCTGACGGGGCAGCTGGAGTGCAGGGGTAGTAACTGTTTTGCCCACTGCAGCCCAGAAATCCTCCATGGGATGCCAAGTCAGTGGCAATGTGCTGTCTAAGAGCTGTCACTGGGCTGTCCCAGAGCCAGGGGTACATGTGGCAGCTCTTTGGGTATGCCATCATTCAAGCTTCAAAAAAAAAATTACTTCTAGCTTCCAAAATCCTGGGACAGGCTGAAATTTAGGCTACAGAGCTTACAGCCAGATCCTGTTATTGCCTGGAGCCAAACCCTGCAATTTAGAGGTGGTCTGGCACTAACCCATCCTAAATGTGGCTCCACGCCTCCGTCACACTTACAAATTACACACAGCACCAGGGCAGGCTCACAGCACCTGCACCACTGGAGAGCTCAGCACTGGCCTGGCTTACCAAGACTGTCATGGGTCCCCAGCAGAGCAGGGGAACTGCTTGCCCAGACTGGTGTGGAAGCCTGAGGCTGCCCAGCAGTTAGGATGGCCACACAAACCTTTACTCCCAAAACTACTCCCCAGTATTAAAGCAGGAAAACCTCGTGACAAGGCTGTGCTGGGAGGTGCCTGCCAGGGCTGGGCAACCACAGGACATCTCTGACCTTCACAACAGCTCTCTCCTGCCACAGCCTGCAAGATGCAGCAGGCACAGGAGTGAGCAGTAGGGTAAGAGACAGGGAGAGGATACACTCAGAGCCATGCTCTTCTAATACCACTGTCCTTTCTTTCACTTCCCTCCCTATAAAAAAGGTGTGACATCCTCAGGGTCTGTGCTGCAACGAGGTCAGCCTCTGTGCAGAGGTGACCTGACCAGCCCACGAGGATGAAAGAGGAGAAACAGCTTTAAGACATATCTGTGCCTGTGATCAGGAGGCTGAAAACCAGCAGCATCAGCTCCCTAAATAACACACAGCATCTGAGGCTACACCACTGATCCTGGCAACAACCCCTCCCTGTCAGCTACAGAAAGCCTATATATAGGAGAACAGAAATATCTGTGTATCGCTCATGTTAGTTTCTCTTTTCCACACAGCCCAGGAAAGCATCACAGGTTTGCTTTTCCCAAGCAGGAAACCAACATGCCCATGGCTAAGCAGTGCCCCCTGCTCACATACTCCTCTCCATCTTGTACCCCAAGTACCTGTCCAGAGAAGGGCCACAAGGATGATCAGGGGGCTGGAGGACTTCTCCTATGAAGTCAGGCTGCGAGAGCTGGGGTTGCTCAGTTTGGAAAAGACAAGGCTCCAAGGAGACCTGATTGTGGCTTTCGAGTATCTGAAGGGGGCCTAAAAGAAAGCTGGTGAGGGACTTTTTAGGGTGTCAGGTAGTGATAGAACTAGAGGGAATGGATCCAGGTTAGAAGAGGGGAGATTTAGATTAGACACTATAAGGAGTTCTTCACCATGAGGGTGGTGAGACACTGGAAAAGGTTGCCCAGGGAGGTGATGGAAGCCCCATCCCTAGAAGTTTTTAAGGCCAGGCTGGATGTGGCTCTGAGCAACCTGATCTAGTGTGAGGTGTCCCAGCCCATGGCAGGGGAGTTGAAACTAGACAATCTTTGAAGTCCCTTCCAACCCTGACAATTCTATGATTCACTTCTGATGGAAGACAGGGAGAGGAGGATTAAATCACTATGGCAAACTAAGTGAAACAGATCTGAAATATTCCTAATCTCCCTCAGGCCACCGTCTTGACATTTATCCTGGCAGGAGCTTTGCAGGGATGGAAGAGAGAAGTGCGTGCCTAGAGCTGCCAAGCCACAAAAGGCACAGCCCAGGCAGCAGGGACAGATGGAAGCAGTTAATGACAGGGCTGGGATTAGTGGTTTGCATACATTTTATGAATGGGCTTGCATCTTCCTTGGTCATGAGTGATGCCTGTTGCTAGCCACGGGCACTGCAACCCTATCACAGCTGCCAGTGCCACTGACAGCCCCTTTGCTAAGCCCATGCTGTCCCTCACTTGCAGCAGGACTGTAGACAAGAGGAGGTGATGCTGGGTAGCATCAATTAGTCCCCTCCTGGGAGGGAGTATGAAGCATCAGGATGCCACTAAGCCCCCCAATGCTTACCAGCCACTGCAGTGTCCCCATAAGCATCCCCTCCTGATGAAAGCCATGTGAGTATCCCCTCCTGGGGTAGTCATATTCAGCTTGAAGCAACAAGTTTGCCCCCTCCTCCACAGGCTACCAAGGGAAACCCAGTCCCACTGAAAGTACTAGCCTGCTGCTGCTTTTGCCTCTCTTCCACCTGTGCAGCTCAGCTCGGGTTGCCACTGCCAGGTCCCCACCTCCTGCAGCTGAAACTGACATTGCCAAGTGAAGCTGCCCACCCACCAGCATCAAAGCACCACACTGCCAACACCCAACACTAAGATGCACAAAGCCAGCAGCTGAAACTGGGAGGGGAAGAAGATGGAAATTACATTCACAGAATCACAGAATTGCTTCAGCTGGCAAAGACTGCCAAGATCGAGGCCAGCTGTCACCCTAAGGACACCACAGACACTAAACCAAATCCCAAGTGCCATGGCCACACCTCCAGGGATGGTGACTCCACTACCTCCCTGGGCAGCCTGTTCCAGTGCCTGGCCACTCTTGCAAGAAAGATTTTTTTCCTAATCTCCAACCTAAACCTTCCCTGGTGCAACTTGAGGCCATTTCCTCTCATCACCTGATATGAAGGAGAAGAGAGCCAGCCCCAACCTGAGCACACTTCCAGGAAAGAATTTTTTCCTAATCTCCAACCTAAACCTCCCCTGCCACGCTGAGGAACCTCCTGCCTGCTTGTGGTGATGAAAAGGAGTGCAGAGGGTCGAGGTTACTGACCTCCAGCCACAAAATTCCCACTTGGGAAGTGCTCCCTCTTCTCAGATTTCTACAACCAGGTGCACGCAGAGGTGCCTGGCTGCGTAAGGAACACAGACCTAAGCCTCTCCTGGCCCAATTTCAGGCCATTTCCTCTTGTTCTATCACTTGATGCTAGGGAGAAGAGAGCAACCCCACCTCCCTCTAACCTCCTTTCAAGAATCTGTAGAGAGCAATGAGGTCTCCCCTCAGCCTCCTCTTCTCCAGGTTGAACGATCCCATTTCCCTCAGCCATTCCTCATAAGGCCTTTTCTCCAGAGCCTCCAGCAGCACGTTTTCATTTGCAATATCCTGAGAGAGGCTGGTAAGGACACTGGAAGGTGAGCTACCCCCAGCCCAAGGAGATGTGGCTGTTTGTGAGACCATCTGGCTGGCGGCTGCTCACACACCATGTGAAGTGCAAACGGTAACTGCACCACGTCAGTGCCAGCTGTGGCCAGGTTAGATCTGGGCTGGCAGCCACCTTCTGAGCAAGGTGAGCATGCAAAGAAGATCATAGGATCACAGAACATTAGGGGATAGAAGCAACCTCCAGAGATCATCAAGTCCAGCCCTCCTGCCAAAGCAGGGCAGGCCACACAGGAATGCCTCCAGGTAGGTTTGGAAAGTCTCCAGAGAAGGAGACTCCACAGCCTCTCTGGGCAGCCTGCTCCAGGACTCCAGCACACTCACAGTAGAAGTTCTTCCTCGTCTTGAGGTGGAACTTTCTGTGCTCCCATTTATGTCTTTTACCCCTTGTCCTGTTACAGGACACCACTGGAGAAAGACTGGCCCCTTCCTGGCACCCACACTTAAGGTATTCATGACCATGAAGAACTCATCTGCACTGTGAGGAGCAAGAGCAGTCTGCCCTTCATAGGTTTGGATTTATTTCATCCTTGCGTGTAACTTGTTTATTCAGGAAGAGGTTGATAAATCATTGCTTGCTCCAAAGTGGGCACCAAAGCAATGGCTACAGGAGAGCATTTCTTTGCTTTTAAGAAAACAGGGCTCAAAAATGGTCAAATCCACATAATGGGCTGTTGAAACAGTGTTGTTGTCAGCCTCTTATGTCAGCCTTGTTCCTAATGATTTTACTAACCAAAGAGCTGGAAAGAGATCAACTTGGCACTCCTGGGCTCTGCTCAGACACAAGCAGGAATCAGAGCTGAGCAGCAACAGGTAAGATGGTATTTAATGTCCACCTCTCCACCTCCACACTGTCTGGTTTGAAATAGAGCCCTCATGCCATTTACTGGCTGTGAAACTAATAGGATTCTGCAAGAATCAATCCATAAATGCAGAGACACCAAAATGAATGGTTTCCTTTCTCTCTCATTTACAGGAGGAACTCTTTTATGACTATCTATATGCTGGCATAAAAATTGCAGGAGAAACTTTTCCAAGTCTTCATTAAATTTGAGGGGCATTTTTTTCCTCAGTCTGCTTCAAAAGAAACTGCCTCACACCAGGGGATGTAGAAAGAGCAGCACTCGCTCGTGACAGCCACCCTGACTGCACCATAGAATCAACCAGGTTGGAAGAGACCTCCAAGATCATCCAGTCCAACCTAGCACACAGCCCTGTCCAGTCAACTAGACCATGGCACTAAGTGCCTCATCCAGGCTTTTCTTCAACACCTTCAGGGACAGTGCCTCCACCACCTCCCTGGGCAGCCCATTCCAATGCCAATCACTCTCTCTGGCAGCAACTTCCTCCTAATAACCAGCCTAGACCTCCCCTGGCACAACTTGAGACTGCGTTCCCTTGTTCTGTTGCTGGTTGCCTGGGAGAAGAGACCAACCCCACCTGGCTACAGCCTCCCTTCAGGTAGTTGTAGACAGCAATGAGGTCTGCCCTGAGCCTCCTCTTCTGCAGGCTGCATACCCCCAGCTCCCTCAGCCTCTCCTCACAGGGCTGTGCTCCAGGCCCCTCACCAGCTTCGTTGTCCTTCTCTGGACACGTTCCAGCACCTCAACATCTCTCTTGAATTGAGGGGCCCAGAACTGGACACAACACTCAAGGTGTGGCCTGACCAGTGCTGAGTACAGGGGCAGAATAACCTCCCTTGTCCTGCTGGCCACACTGTTCCAGATACAGGCTTGGAGGCCATTGGCTTTCCTGCCCACTTGGGCACACTGCTGGCTCATGTTCAGCTACTATCTACAAGTACCCCCAGGTCCCTTTCTGCCTGGCTGCTTTCCAACCACTCTGTCCCCAGCCTGTAGTCCTGCTTGGGGTTGTTGTGGCCAAAATGCAAAACCCTGCACTTGGCCTTGTTAAATCTCATCCCATTGGCCTCTGCCCACCCATCCAGCCCGTCTAGGTCCCTCTGCAGGGCTCTCCTACCTTCCATGCTCCTGATGGAACCCCAGAGGGGGAAACCAAGATCAATGTGAGGTTGGGACACCAAGCCCCACACCCAGCAAAGGAGCTGTCAAATGGAAACGATGTACACCAGCATCCCTGTGCTTTCTGATGATGGCAAAATGCTGCCTGGGCTCACTCGCGGGGACCCCAAGAACGCTGCGGTGCCAGAGTCTGTCCTGCCAGCCAGAGGACTGCTGTTGGTGGAGGCTTTCCAGAGGGGAGAAATAAATTCATTAGCTAAAACTGAGTGCTTCTGGGCAGCCCAAGGGGAATGTTTCCTGACAGAACATTTCATGAGAGCAAATTAAATATCCCTTCTTCACCCTACCAACTGTGTTAACAGCAGAGGAGGTGCTGAAGGTTGGGTTTTTTGAGGAACCAGAAAGACTATGTGACCTGTTTCTCACTTCTGAAAACAGAAGTTGATCAGGGAGACTTGCAAACAGAGATGGCTCAGATTTCTGCCTCTACAAGCATATTTATTCCAAACTCACTTTCCTGAAAGCATCCAAGCAATCCCTGCCCCAGAAGCAAGGTGAGGATGCCAGGTAACAGCCCACCAAATCAGCTCTGCATCTCCTCCTCACCTCTCAGCCCTGCAGGCCCCAAAGTTAGCCTTAAGTCCCACTTTGTGGTTCCCAGCTCCACTGGTGCAGACAGAGATGCTGCGACATAGCTTCCTCCGGCATCAGCCCACCTGACAGACCTCATCAGTACTGCAAACAGATGGACAGCAAAGAGTCGGGCAGGCAGTTCACTAAATCACATCTCCAGCCCTTCCTGATCCACAGCTTCCTGGCTTTCCTCACCACACAAGGACGAGATGGTGACTCCACAGACCAGCTTCTCCATCCCTTGCCATGAACACTGACACCCCTTAGTCACTCCACTGGGATTGCCTCTGCGAAAAGCCAAAAGGCAGAAAGGCACCAGCACATCACCAGATCCTCTAAGTCCTCCACGGGGCTTACAACTAGCCTGAGCATAAATTGGGATAAAGCATCCAAGCCCTCTGTACATCTGCAACAATTCATCTTGTCTCTGGCAGCTTAACATCTGCAGGAAGCTGTGCTGTAGGAAACACTGCTGCTGAGAGCTGCTGGTTGTGACGGATCCCGAGGCACACGGCAGAAGCTCCGCACAGCTCCTGGCCAGCAGCCAGGCTCACAGCATTGAATTTCCTCTTGCTCTCTTTCACCTCCTCCTTCAGCCACAGAGGCTTTTCTTCATCTCTCCTTCCTCACGTTTCACTTTCAAGGGCACAACACTGTTTTTCTTCCACGCCCATCCTCAGAAAACAAATCATTCCATAGATGCCCAACCAAACACCTTGCCTCCAACGCTGCCAGGAAGATGGAAACCTCCCCTGGCTGGCTGCACACAACTCCCTGACGAGTGAGGCTTTGCCCCACGTTTTGGTCACCAATAGACCATCCTGAACTGCAAGACTTTTTTTTAAAGCCATCTCTTTTCCCTCCTCTTATAAAAGCTGTGGCTCAGGATGGCCACAGAGGTGTCACAGGACTACAGGATATCAGGGATTGGAAGGGACCTCCACAGATCATAGAATCAAGCAGGTTGGAAGAGACCTCCAACATCATCCAGTCCAACCTAGCACCCAGCCCTAGCCAGTCAACCAGACCATGGCACTAAGTGCCTCAGCCAGGCTTTTCTTGAACACCTCCAGGGATGGTGACTCCACCACCTCCCTGGGCAGCCTGTCCCAATGCCTGACCACTCTTGCAGGGAAGAATTTTTTTCCTTATCTCCAACCTCAACCTCCCCTAGCACAATTTCAGGCCATTTCCTCTGATACTAGGGAGAAGACACCGAGCCCCACCTCACTACAGTCTCCTTTCATCACCATTACTAGCTCTTCACTTTGCCCCCAGATTACTGCTTTTTCCCCATCAGGTATGGCAATTCTCTGATGCTTTTAGCTAGCTTTATCTCAGTTTTAGGTCATTTGGCTAGTATGTCACTAAACTTAGCTAAACAGCTAATTTCACACAGCGTCTTCCCCCCCCCCATTAAATCTTCCCATGCCTTCAAGTCTCCATCTATAAAAAGAGAATCATTATCAGCAGTTTGTCTCCAGGTGACAGAGGCTTTAAATCACTGCCACCCAATACCTGGTTTGTGGCCCACAAGTTGCTGCTGGACTCTGTTCAGCTCAGAGTGGATAATTCCCCATGAGCAGTGATGCCACTGACACAGCTCCTAACACCCTTCTCCAAAGTACAGGTCAGGGCTGAGGAACATGGTTGGGTCTTGGGCAATCCAGGGACCTAAACACCACTTTAGACTTAAGCCTTGGAGGCTTTCAACCCTTACTAACAGGATAGAACATGAAAATTAGAAGCAAAAGAAAAGATACTTAGCTAAGGCAGGCAGCTAATGGAGAGGCTGCAACCTGAACAGCTGCAGAGACATTCAAACAGCAGCAGCTCAGCTCATCCTTACAGCTGTAGACAGGAGGACTGTAAGCTGACCAGTGGTGTAGCTCCACTCAAGAGACAAGGATCTACTGGAGAGAGTCCCATGGAGAGCTAGGAGCATGACTGGGGGACTTGAACGATTCTCCTGTGATGAAAGATGAGAGAACTGGGGCTGTTTAGTCTAGAGAAAGGAAGGCTGAGAGGGGATCTTGTCAGCTTCTATGTCTGGGTGGGTGTCAAGACAGGTAGTTTGAGACAGAACAAGGGGGAATAGCCTCAAGCTGAAGCTGGGTGGGTTTAGATTGGACATTAGGAAAAGATTTTTCACAGAGAGAATGATCAAGCACTGGAATGAGCTGTCCAGGAAGGTGGTTGGGTCACTTACCCTGGATGTGTTTAAGGCTTGTCTGGATGTGGTGCCTGGAGATATGGTTTAAGGTGAATCTTGTTGAGTAGGTTTATAGATTGGACTTAGTGATCCTGAGGGGCTTTTCCAGCCTGGATGTTTCTGTGTTTCTATGATGAGGAATGGGACAGACTTTTTTTGGTGGTGCACAGTGACAGGACAAGGAATAACAGGTACAAGCTGGAACGCAGGATGTTCCACAACAGTGTGAAGCAGGCTGCCCAGAGAGGTTGTGGAGCCTCCTCTGAAGACTTTCAAAACCTACCTGGATGTGTTCCTGTGTGACCTGCCCTAGGTGATCCTGCTGTGGCAGGGGGGTTAGCCTCAATGAGCTCCCTTCCAAACCCTAACATTCTATGACTCTATGGTGTGGTGCTCTCTAGTCATTCCCATGTCATGGACACTGGCTTTCACCCCTGCCTCCACCACCCATTAGCTGCTCTGTTGGTGAGCAAGAGGGCAGGTGGGGTGTCAGTGCAGCTCTGCACACATGGTCACCTCCTCTTCCTACCCCAACAAGTCCCACTGCAGCACCTTGAGTCGGTGGTAGGAGCACATTGCCCAGGAGCCTTGGTTGAGGCAGTTTTTCCACTCCAGCCTATCTATTGTTGACTATGCTATTTTCTTCACTGCCTTTTTATTATTTTTCCCTTGGGTTTTTTGTGTGTTTTTATCTCCTTCCCCTCAGTTCACATCACAGCCATCATTTATCTCCACAGCACTGCCAAGCTGATTTACTGCCCGGATCCAGCATCAGCTGCGTGAAATCATCAAGTCCAACACTCAACAGAGACCCAGCCATGAGAAGCTGGCAGGGCGAGAGGGAAGGACAGGGCAGAAAACCACCCCACAAACCAAGAGCACCAACAACACAACTTTCCTCACTCTTCCCTCATTGTGGCAAATCTGCAAGCACAGGGTGATGTCAAAACAGATGGATGGATGTCCTGCAAGTCACTCTTGGAAGGCAGAAAAGTGGAAGCTGAGTGCCCTAGGAGCAGAGAATCATTGGAAGCAACCTTTAGAAGTCTCTCAGTCCAACTCCCCTACAGTATGGAAGGACATCCCCAAGTAGACCAAGCCTTTCCCAGGCAACCAACAACAGAACAAGAGGACACTGTCTCAAGTTGTGCTGGGGGAGGTACAGGCTGGATGTTAGGAGGAATTCTTCCCAGAGAGAGTGATTAGCATTGGAATGGGCTGCCCAGGGAGGTGGTGGAGTGGCTGTCCCTGGAGGTGTTCAAAGAAAGCCTGGATGAGGCACTTAGTGCCATGGTCTAGTTGACTGGATAGGGCTGGGTGCTAAGTTGGACTGGATGATCTTGGAGGTCTCTTCCGACCTGGTTGATTCTATGATTCTATGCTCAGAACCCCATCAAGCCTGACCTTGAATGCCTCCAGGAATAGGGCCTCCATGGGCAACCTGTTCCAGTGTTCCACGACTCTCATAACAAAGAGCTTCCTAATGTCCAAAAAGACTTGACCCAAACTAGGTGCTTTTTTTTATCTCTCCCTAACCAGCAGGAGAAACCTGCTGCATCAGGCTCATCTGGGAGCATTTCTGCTAAGCACCTATTTCTCTCTCCCTCTCTTAATGAGCAGCTTGACAAGCTCCAAAATCAATGGAGGCTGGGGGAAGCCCAAGGGCAGGCTGGTGCCGATGCCCAGCCAGGCATCCCTGCCGCGCTGCTCTCCCTAAGCAAAACCGACAGGGCAGCCACTAAGCAACAGGCTTCTGAATGGCCATCTTGTCAGGGCTCTTCTCAACCATGACCCATGGAAGCAAACCTTGGGAATGAGCCATGCTATGGAGGTGCCAGCCTTTCCCTTGGCAGTGCTGGTGCAGAAAAGAGGGATGATGATGAGGCCACTGTGGTATTCCGGGAAGCGGCCTTGGAAAAGCCCCACTGCCTCCCCCTCAACACAGATGTTTAGCTTAGCATCCCTCTCCCAGATACACATGGGCCTCCCACAGCCCCATGAGCCAAGTCTTTATGGCCTGCTGGCCATTGCACGTTTTGGGGTCAAAGAGGAAGCACCGGGATGACTCTGAGCCAGGCCATCTGCTTGTGATTCCTGCAGATGAGCTGGGATGCAGCCAGGGGAGAGAGGACACAGCCTCAGGTGACTGAGAGGGCTGAGGAGTGGGCAAACAAGAGAAGCAAGGGTGCCAGGAAATTGCTTTGGGCTCTCTTCCCTAAAACACCTGACAGACTGGAGGTCTCACTGCAGAGGCTGAGGCTGTGTGTGAGGGATGAAGCTTAGGCAGGGAACCAACCAAGGAGACCCAGGAGCTGGGACAACAGCACAGATATGGTGAGGAACAAACACTCCCCAAACACCAAACTGACTGATGTACAGAGAAGAACTCACTAGGGAGCAGCTTTCCCCCAGCACCAAGCGGCAGATAAGCAGCTGCTGGCTTCAGCTCCATAGCCTCCTCACACCACCCTCTGCCACTCACCCAGTCCCTGCACTGCCCAGTACATTCCAGTACATACACATGTACATATCCATAAACACTGCCCAGATTGCTGCTTTTACACCCATACCTGGCAAGAAGCAGCAGGTGCAGCAGCACACCTTGACCCACCCCAGTCCCTTTCACAGACTGCACTGGGTTGGAAACAACCCTCGAAGGTCATCTTGTCCAGCCCTCCTGCAGTCAAAGGAGACACTTTTAACTAGAGCAGGCTGTCCAAGGACACATCAAGGCTGATCTTGAATGTCTGCAGGTATGAGGCCTCAACTACACCCCTGGGCAGCCTGGTCCAGTATATCACCACGCTCAGTTTTTAATAACTTCATCTTGATGTCCAACCCAAGTCTGCTCTGTTTCAGTTTCAAACCACTGCCCCTTATCCTGTCACCACAAGCCCTTCCAACAGTCCCTCCTTAGCCTTCCTATAGCTCCCCTTCAGATGCTGAAATGCAGCTCTAAGGTCTCCCTGGAGCCTTCTCCAGTTCAGACTGAGCAGCCCCAATTGTTTCAGTCTGCCTTAACAGGAGAGGTGCTCCAGCCCTCTGATCATCTTTGTGATCCTCCTCTGGACCCTCACCAGCAGGCCCATGTCTGTCTTGTGTTGGAGCACCCACAGTTGGACACAGCACTGCAGGTGAGGTCTCACCAGAGCAGAGTGGCAGAATTCCCTCTCTCCATCTGCTGCCCACACTTCTTTTGATGCAGCCCAGGCTGCCATTGGCCTTCCGGGCTGCAAGTGCCCATTGCTGGCTCATGTCCATCTTCTCATCCACCAAGTTCCTTTCTGCAGAGCTGCTCTCAACCTCATCCTCTATTGATATTGAGTAGCTCACCGTTCCTGTGCCCTATGTTCTCTCGACCTCTCCGGAAGACACTGTCTTCCTGGCTCATTTCACAGCTCTGGCACCATTCCCTCTGTGGTTTATTTGCTTTAAAAAAACCAACCCTCTCATTGCTTAAGAGATGGAGAAAAGGAAGTGGGCAAAGAGGAGCGATCTGACAGTGCCTCAGCATGCCCTGGCTGGCGGGGCTGCACACGCTGTTCAGCGTGGCACGGGCGATTTGCCGCTCAGCACGGTGCTGTTCAAACAGCGGCAGACAGCAGAGCCTGAGGAGCAGAGCTGGCTCCAGCAGCGGGCACATTAAGGGCATTTAACAGCCCTTGTCATCACGCTGGGGCTCCTTGCAAGGGCACAGCCAGACGGCACCAGGGAAAGCACTAAACCACGCTGCTGGGTTATCAAGCGCCACTGTGCTCCTTACAGCAGCCAAAATCAGCCCTGCTTACAGAAGAGAGCATCATCTCTTTCCAAACCAAATCCCACACAGCAAAAGCCTGTAAGCCTCAAGCGCTGGGATGAACCAAGTGGCTTTAAAGCCTCCTTCGGTGAGAGCTGGAATTCGGGTCCCTGTAACACCAGGCAAACACCAACACCTATGGCAAATTTCTCCACTGCACCTGTGTGTGAAGCACCGGGAAAGGATTACTGGGAAGGAAAAGAAATCCTGAGCATGGCATGAGTTTAGAGGTGCCTCAGAGCTAGAGATCTATCATACTTCTCAGGTCAGGCTTTAGCCCATTCTCAAAGGACACGATCCCCAGCTCCCAGACTTCAAAAGTTTTGACTCTTTCATTGGGTTAACATCACTCCAGAAAGTTCCTGTGACTTTGATGTACAAATGGCCAGCTATCTATTGCAGCTGCTGTGCCTGTGAAATACAGCCACTCCTGGCCCACAGATTAGAATCAGCTTCTGGAAATAAGGGGGGAAATGTAAGAATTCATCTGCTTTATCTCTTGGATACAGTGATGACTGCTAGCTCTGCCTGAAGACAGGGAGAGCATCTTGAGCCACGAGCTGAGAGAGAGATGCTGGCTTGCCCGAGGCCATCCACGCAGCTGGTGCTGATGCCCAGACTACTGCTAATTCTGGGAGATCTGCATCTAAATATGAACTGATCCCAGTTGATATTTACCTGTAGAAACTCAGAATTGCCTGGCTGCAAGATGACGCAGGCAGGTTTCAACTGGGCTAACACACACAGTGTCGGGTGCTCCCACCTCCCCAGTTATCTCAGCACAGCTTCTACACCAGAGGGAAGGGAAATAACTATCTGACCTTTTATTCACACCTTTAATTATTCAGCTTATGTTGATATTAAATTAACTGAAGCAGAATAAGCTTTTATCTCAAATACAGGTGCCCACCTCTGTGGGCATCACTGAGATTAAAAGGTGCAAACTGCACTTCATTTAATGAGCTCATTTCTGGCTATAGCACAGGGCAAACCCCCATGCTGGACCTGCATGTGCTGGTCCACTTAGAGCAACTGCCTCTACACCAGCTTCTGCCCCAGCTCAACAGCTGCAGTCCAAGTAGAACCTGGTTAAACAACAGATGTACAAGGGTTGGGTTAAACAGAAGAGACGCCCTGCACTTCTGGTATTCATCCATTGCCAGCACTTGGCCAGCAGCAGGACCTGATTTCTGAAGGATGCAAAATACAGCACCAAAATCAAAGCAATCCTGTTTCACAAAACACCACTTATGCCTGATGGGGAGGATTGACCACACTTCACCTCCCAGCAGCCACTGACCTCAAGTGTCAACATGTTCTTCTGCCTCCCATATGCTAGAAAAGCATCTGCTTGCAAAGGCCAAATTGGAGCTGACTTGCGCTTCCCTGGCATTGCCCCAGAAGGCAAGGAGTCCTCACCTGGTGCCTCAGGGGAAGGACATCTGAACCACATTTCCCCATCATTCATAGGCCTGCCAGAGCTCACTCACACCTTGCAGGGCAGATTGTGTTTGCATTTCACTTTCAATTTTGCAAGTGTTGTGTTTCCTGAGCGTGCAGGTGCATCCAGGAGGTCCCTGTTCAGGAGACACATCCATATCTGTGTGCGATAATGGGGCCACATCACCAGCAGGGACCACCAATGTCCCACTCTCGCCACCCAATTCTCTTTCGACACCTGCAAAGCCTGATTTCAGCCTGCTTCACTCCAAAATGTCCTGCCTGTTATTCCACTGCAGGGGTTTTGAGAGCTGGGCAGGAAGAGCCAGACTCTTTTTCAAGTAACAAAACCAGGACAGAATAAAAGTTGTTTTGGTCCTTCTATGAAATCCCAGTGCCCTCTGTTTTGAGATATCCTTCCTTCTCCATGCTCTGGGGCTAGAACTCCAAAGCAAGGAGATGACAACCTCTCTAACAGGCTCAGATACTTCACTCTCCCCTCCACGCCCTCCCCAAGAATATCAACAAATCAGGCAAAGTGAAAGGGCCTTTATAAAGGTTAATTTTGCACCAACACCTGAACACTTCATAAGACTGCAACATCTGAAGTCTCAGTGTATTTCAGGCTCTTTCGTGGCTTCACCTTCTCACTGTATTCTAGTCCCAACCAAATCCTTCACATATCATCTCCGCAAGGTGGTGGGGGGGGGAGGGTTATGTACATTTTTATCTCTCCAAAAGCTGTGCAGATACAATTATTACAGATTCACAGAATGGTTTAGGTTGGAAGGGACCTTGAAGATCACTTAGTTCCAGCTACCTTGCCATGGGCAGGGACACCTTTCACTAGATCAGGCTGCTCAAAGCTTTATCCAACCTGACCTTGAATAGGCCATGAAACTCTTGGCTGCCAGTGTCCAGCACACCAGAAAAGGTTTCCATGGAAGTGTGTTCCTCTCCATCTATGAGCTTTGGGTCAGCAGTGAGCAGTAAGAAAGAGGCCAAAATAGCTGCCTGAAAAGGGAGCAGAGGCCATCCAGTGAGCTCTGCAAGTATTCTTACACATCACTGCATCAGACTACACCCTCTTAATAGGAGCTAAAGTGGTGATGGGTACCACAGCACATTCCACTTTAAAACCTCAGCCCTGGTCTTCAAAGGTACAGAACAGGATTTCTGTAGGTACTTAATTAGATGGTAAAAAAAGTCAACACTTAGGAAATGAAAGGCAAATTGATTCTCCTTCTTGCATCCCAGAATTTCAACCTCACAGCAGAACTGCTGCTAACAGCTTCCCAAGACACGTGCCATCCCTCTGTCAAGGGCTGCAGGCTGGTTGGTTCCTTCCCTTAGGAAGGCTAAGGCAGAGATCTTCCTGCAGGATGGGAGGGCAGGGTGGAAGTACTCCTGGACACCAGCGCACAGCTTCGCTCTGAGCGTTTCATGGACATTCATGCACTTTGATGCCAGCCGCAGCAACAGATGGCTGCTTAATGTATGTTTGAGCCTCCCTCTCTCCAAATTACACCGTGTTACCGTGCCAGGAAAACGCAACGGGCATTCCAAATGCCACAGCTCTCCCCTGCATTCCCCACCACCACCCCCCGTCCACGTCAGCTCCTGCTGACAGGCAGGATTCTGTAACGCCGCAGCTTCCCTCCCTGCTCAGCTCCCAAGCACCAGCTCCAGCAGGCCCCTGTGGCACTACTCACTCTGCTGGCAAAGCCACTCACCTTCCAAAAGGCATCCCCCTGCCCCAACCAGACCCCAAGCTCTGCATTCCAGCTGGGCAAGGGGCCCAGCGAAAAGGGGCTTGTGGTGAACAGTCCTAAAGGGCATTAAATGGGCTTATTTACCTGCCTGTCTGCACTGCAGCCAGGGCCGGGAGAACAGGACAAAGGAACCCAGGTGGCCCAGTCCGGTTTGATCCGGTCGCCTGAGAGGGGTTTCCTAAGGCCCACAGCCCTGTGGCGCGCAAGGCCTTGTTTTTGGAAGACAACAGCCTGTGGGGTCTGCCATTTTTGGGTCTACTTGGGTGATAGCCAGAGGTGAGTGCGTGATTGTGTGGCCAATGAGACCCTTAGCCTCGGCCATTACCCTATAAATGGGGGTGAATAGGTGAATAAGGAGCTTGCCTGCTCGGTCCTGCCTCGCTCACCTGCTGCTCGCCTGCCTCCTCAAGCTGCCTCACTGCCTCAAGCCGCCTCAAGCTGGCTCAGCCGCCTCACCGCCTCAAGCCGGCTCAAGCTGCCTCACTGCCTCAAGCCGGCTCAGCCGCCTCAAGCCGCCTCACTGCCTCAAGCCGGCTCAGCCGCCTCACTGCCTCAAGCCGGCTCAGCCGCCTCAAGCCGCCTCACTGCCTCAAGCCGGCTCAAGCTGCCTCACTGCCTCAAGCCGGCTCAGCCGCCTCAAGCCGCCTCACTGCCTCGAGCCGGCTCAAGCCACCTCAAGCTGCCTCACTGCCTCGAGCCGCCTCAAGCCACCTCACTGCCTCGAGCCGCCTCAGCTGCCTCAGGCCGCCTCAGCCAGCAGCTGCTTCCACCCTGCAGCCCAGGCGGAACTCGCCACAGGACTTCTGTTGAATATGCTCCTGCCTCTGTTTTGGGCCACAGCCGTTAGGACCAGTGAGTATTGTGAACTCTTTGTTCAAGTTGCGAAAGGGTTTTAATCAGCCTCACAAGCGGTGAATGAAGCTGCCAGACAAGGACATTTCTGAAGCCTGTCCAAGTTCCATTGTACAGAGACATTCTGTAACATAGCTCTGCTAACAGCGTTAAAGAACTTGGGTGGAGAGTTGTAAATAAGCTTGGGGGAATTAGTTTGTGTATATTTAATAACTTCTGAATCGGCCTCATTGCATTTCACCCCAAACTCAGATTTCAACTAGTCCCCTGCATAACAGGGCTGCACCCTAAACATCCCCTGAGGCAAGTCTCAAAGGAGATGAGAGGATACCACCAGGAGGATGGAGATCCCACCTTTACAAGGAGCTACATGGAAAAGACAAGGGAAGATGGGTACAATCTCCTGGGGAGATTCCCTTTGGATTCCATACAAAAATGTTTCCCTATGGAAGCAGCTGGACATTGGAATCATCTCCCAGGAGAAGCAGCACATTACCCTATACTGGGCAGCTTTAAAACTCAGCTTGACAGGGTGCTGGGCCAGCTCATTTCAGCTCCACCATCACCTAGAAAGGTTGGACCAGATAATCCTTGGGATCCCTTCCTACTTGGCATCCTGTGATCCTGTGATATTATTCTAGTTGATTGAATCGGGCTGGGTGCTAGGTTGGACAGGATGATCTTGGAGGTCTCTTCCAACCTGGTTGTTTCTATGATTCTATCCTACAGGACCCCAAATCAACCCACTGGGTAAAGTAAATGACCCTGACTTAAGGAAAAACAGAACAAAACAAACAAAAAACCCCCAAACAACTCTTTAAAATAAACAATAAATTAGCACCAATAATAACTAAGTCAATGTTGAAGAGAAAGAACTGAGCCAAGCCGGTGAAAAGGAGCCTGCTCACACCTGCCTCCCCTCCCTCCCAGCTTTTCTCCATCTCACCCAACGACGAGCAACTCAAATCTCCGTGCAGAATGAAGACAAAGAGACGCAAGCAGATCCCTCTGGGCTGGGGGGTGCTGAGGCAAGACTGAGAGGCTCTGTGCGGCGCCTGCGAGCCGCACGCCTCCATCGTGTGTTATGAGGTGTGCTTGTAACCGGCGGGCACCCACAGTGGTCCTTGAGGAGGAAATGGTCTGTGTCTAAATGCAGGCAAAGCTGTTTACAAAGCCAAACCAAAGCAGCCTCGCTCAGGCCAAATTACATCCTTTGGACTTACTCCTTCAGTGGCTTCCAGGAGAGAGGGAAAAAAAAAACCCACAACCAAACCCAAAAACAAACAAACAAAAAACCAGGAAAGGAAGGAGGAAAAAAATCTGTCTCAATTTCCTTGGCTGTGTGAATAATATTTAGAGAATAGAAGGTGATTTCAGAGCTCGCTTGTTTTTGCACCCTGCTCTCCTCCTATCACTTTCCAATCAGGCTTCATTGTTGGCACTGCCACTTGGGAACAAAACTAAAATCATCTTTCACACTTGAGACAGAGGTAGGGGTGGAGGGGGGGGGGGAAGAATTTTATTCAAAAGTAATAATATTAATAATCATCTGTCTTCCCCTTGTCTTTCAGTCCGGCCTGAGAATGAACCTGTTTTGCTTCTGAATCAATTCTCCCCTGGCACAGCCCCTCCCCCAGTCCTTTCTGGGATGAGATGCAATCACTACCTCGCTTGCTCCTCCAAAGCTGGAGCTCAAGCTGCTCTGTGGTAAATCATCACTAATCTCTACCTGCAGCACAGCAGGGTCTGGGGTGGGACACAACCTTCCCTCCCCCCCACTCACAAGTGCCACCACCAATGCCTCTGTATTCCTTCTGACTAGGGATAGTCTCCAACCCAGCATGCCTGGAGAGGTGAAACTGATGCATTATCCCTTCCCAAGACGCTCCTCTGTGGCACATGAAGGGGCACAGCACCTCTGCTGCTCCCTCAGGTCTGCAGCAAGGGCTAAATGAGGCTCAAAAGGAGTTTCTAAACAGCAGAATGGAAAAGGAACTATTAATACTACTAACTCCACCTCCACAAATACAAAGTGGTGAACTCCTGCTGAACCTGTCACCACTGATGATTCCCCAAAGGCATGCTTTAATGATGAGAAATCATCATCATCCTTCTCACAGTGCCCCTGTGCCACAGGCACCCAGAGCCTCAGCTTCCCTGGGACATCAATCTCACAATGGGCACCTTTCTGGGTACTCTAGACTGATCCAGCCAGACCTAAGGCTGCCCTCCTCACCAAAACAGCAGCCATACAGGAAAACCTCTATCCAGGCATCTCACTTGCCCTAGCTCCTATGGAATTACATAGAAGGAAGGGAGCAATACTGATTCAGATGAGCAGGAGATGGGGCCCCACAATCTCCTCCTTGGCTTGCTCTTCCCGTAACACTGACTCCTGCTGAGATTTTGGAACCAAAAAGGGGAAAGAGGGTGGGAAATCAATTTAATTGCAGCTTAGTAAGCAACTGTGCTAAGCGTTGCTGGCAGTATCTGAACATTTCACTGTGAGAGAAAGGGTGGGAAAATGGCTTTTTCATTGCATGGGAAAATGGATGGAGAGCAACTTCCCCCCCCCCCCATCATCTGCTCCTCTTCACCCCTTACTTCTTTAAACAGGAGGAAGCCAGCAAGAAACATCAGCAAGCTCTGCTACCCCAATTAATAGTCAATCCACTGCACCCTTTGTCGTTAGGCTACACATAATTACCCCT
Source organism: Pogoniulus pusillus (assembly GCF_015220805.1). Lineage (NCBI taxonomy): Eukaryota > Metazoa > Chordata > Aves > Piciformes > Lybiidae > Pogoniulus > Pogoniulus pusillus. The sequence goes on along the minus strand of NC_087288.1, from coordinate 8,228,021 downwards.
TCACACTAACGACTTTCTTAAACAGATCCTGCTTTTGCTTCCTCTGCAGACACATTCCCCATAATTGGTTTTACTGCACCAAATGCTAGGCTGCCCTCATGGAAGAGACCAATTCAAACTGCAATTCTCTCTCACAGCTGTAGGGTGTTCCTTTTGCCTGGCCACGGTTTCTCCCCAGCTTGCTTTTTCCAGTGAAGAGCCCAGAGCACCTACAAGTACCAAAGTGGCATCCCACGGGCTGCACACACTGCCCACTCGTGTCCACAGAGCTAAGGAAAACACTCAGCCCACACCATCTCTGCTCAAACTACCAGGTTCAGCTACCTGGAGATGGCCCAGCCTGGGACAGTAATGCTACACCTGCCTTTCTATGGGCTTACACAGGGGTGTTACCTGCGTGGCTGACTCCCCCAGCACTGCTCTCCCAGTGCCTATGCTCACCCAGCTGGTGCCTGCTAAACCACAGCAGCTCAGCAGACCACGCACCAGTGCTCTGCTGCACTCTCTATGTCTACAACCAACCTCTCAGCATCAGGAGGGAAAGAACTGTAGCCTCAGCCCACAACATGCTCCACAGAGCTATCTCCCCTAGGCACAGCTGTTTATAGTCTCTATCCTGCAGCTACCCTGTGTGTCCAGTGCCTCTGTCCGTGGGCAGGCACAGATCACATTGCAGTGCCAGGAGATATCTAAGCAGAGCAAGAGGAAGCAGACCCAGTCAAGACAGGCCCTGGGCCATGAGCACATCAAATTAGGATGATGTTCTCTTGCCATGATCAAGGAGGACGAGACAGCCTGGCCTTTAGAGTAAATAACTCCCCTCTGTATGTATCTGAGGTGGCAGAAGGATAAAGGAGGGAAGAACATTTGTCCCTTGACACTCAGCACCTTTCTCACAACATACATGCTGTATCTTTGGACACCTCTGCATCCAGACACAGAGCTGATTTCAGAGAGCTCACTGCTTTATGGGCCACCAAGGGCTCAGAGCCACAAGCCAGACATGAATCTTCCTAAAAACCCAGCTGCAAAGGCAAAGACTTGAGCCCTTCCTTCTCACTACCATGTGGATTTCCCCACAACACACCAGCTGCCGAGGGACAGAGCAGCCCAGCTCAATCCCACTGGCAGCACGCTCTACAGGGACCTTGCCAAAAGGAGATTACAAGAGACTGTGACACTCCTGAGCTCAGCTCACCCCAAGAAGCATCACCACATTCAACATCCCTTTGGAGCACAGCAGCAACACTCTTCCCACTTCTTTCTATCCTTCCAAAGCAGGATAAAAAGTATTTGGATTCTTCTGGTGCTCAATACCTCTTGTCAACGAGACAAGTACCAGCTGCATAAAAATGTACTTAGCAACTTAGCAGCAAAGAAGCAGGATCCTTGCATCCTCTCCTTCCTTCCCTGACATTTTTCTTGTTTTAAAAGCACCAGGGAAAGGCATCCGCACCTCCTGATGCTCACCACTTTGCAAAGCAAACAGGACTTGTTCAATCAATATTTATGCCCCACATCAGTCACAGCTGCAACTCGGAGCTCTACCAGAATGTAATGGGGGGAAAATTCATTCATCGCAATTACCAGTGAGAAATTAACAGGGGTTTCATTGACTGCTTATCGTCCACAGCTACCTCTGAAAGGGCCTGGTCGTGCAGCAGGTGGATTAATTAAACAAGATGTAGAAGGCAGACAGCTCACCATTTGGCTTACAGAATTGCAGAACTGTCAGGGTTGGAAGGGACCTCAAAGATCATCCAATTCCATCCCCCCCTACAATGGGCAGGAACACCTCGCAGGTTGCTCAGAGACCAGGTTACTCAGAGCCCCATCCAGCCTGGCCTTAAAAACATCCAAGGATGGGGCTTCTACCACCTCCCTAGGCAACCTGTTCCAGAGTCTCACCGCCCTCATGGTGAAGAACTCCTTCCTAATATGAATCTACCCACTTCTAATTTTACTCCATCCCTCCTAGTCCTATCACTACCTGACATCCTAAAAAGTCCCTCAGCAGCTTTCTCGTAGGCCCCCTTCAGATACAGGAAGGCCACAATAGGGTGTCCTTGGAGCCTTCTCTTCTGCAGACTGCACAGCCCTCTCAGTCTGCCTGATCATCCTCATGACCCTTGTGTAGTTTAGCAGCAGAGGTGATCAGGTACTGACTTTGGCAGGTCCTCTCACCACACTCCTGCTCCACAAGGACACAGGTGCAAGCAGATGGCCATGCTGAGGAAACCTATTTCCCAAGCCCACCAGAAGGAAGGCGAGTGTCTGAGAAACAGCAGCCATCGACGCACCAGACCTGTCCCACAGAGGAGGGCAGCTTGAGCATGGTTTTCTACTGTTATATCCATCACTATATACACCAGTAGTAGGGAGCAACTGGATTCCATCCCACCTCCTGCACCAGCAAAGCTCTTGACAGCCTAGAAGGTTTGCTCCTAAAGAATTCAGGATGGGATTTCACCAGCAAATCCCGACAGAAGGTTCCTCTTCTCACCCATCCCAGACCTCCTAATGCCCACAGCCATCAGGAGCTTCCCTGGTATTAAATTCTCTGCCTTTTTTGTTCCCGACAGCTTAGCCACTTCAATCCCTTAATTGTGGGGATGGGAATTTTTGCAGGATACGCAGTTATTTTAATCTGCTAAGTGGCTCTGCTGCTATAAAACTGGCAGGAATTTAATATCTGGAGACTGTCAGCTGAGCTCCAGGTGCTGACGCTTTCTGGATGGCAATGATGCAGAAGGAAGCGCAGGTTGGTACAACACACACACACAAGCAGCAAGCTTGCTGAGCCTCTCACCACCTCCCAGGAGCCATCCCCAAGCTGCATCTCAGCTTTCTCAGAAAGCAGCCGTTGCATTGCAAACTCTAGCACAAGTCAAGTAGATCAGGTCACTTTTTTTAACAAAAGGAACTTTTCCTCTGTAGCTTTCCTCCTGCAACCCAGCCCGTGACGGACACGCTTTCCCTCCAGAGCTGTCAGCTCTGCTTCAGACACTCGTCAGAAGGAGCAAGCCAGCATGCAGGAGGGAATGAAGAGAAATAAAACCCCCACACTCAACAAAACACCTTCCTTGCTTGCACTGCTGGTCTCAAGCATCAGATCCTACCCCTCTCCCACCAGCCCTTCTCACTGTTGCAGGGCTCTGCTACACAGCCAGCTTCCCACTTTGGTCTGATGTGGATCACAGAACCATAGAATCGTAAGGGTTGGAAGGGACCTCCAGTGGTCATTTAGTCCAGCCCCACTGCTAAAGCAGATTGCACAGGAACAGCTCCAGGTGGCGTTTGAAAGTCTCCAGGGAAGGAGACTCCACAGCCTCTCTGGGCAGTCTGCCCCAGTGCCCCAGGACCCTCAAAGCAAAGAATTTTTTTCAGGAACCTCAAAGCAAAGAAAGTTTTTGCCCAGGTAGAGGTGGTACGATGAACCAAGAGGTTGTTACCTCCTCTCCTGCTTCCTCTCACAGCCGTGCAGCTGCAGCCTGGCACAGGGCACAGGCACAAGCTGAGGGAGCTGGTGTGCCAGCAAGACATCGCTGCAGAGCTGGCCACACACACTCCTCACAAATCAGTTTGGGAATTTGCTTGTAATTAATCCTGCGTATCAGTTCCTCTCATTATTTCTTAATCTAATTAAGTTATTAGTTTGTACATTCTCCCCTTTCCCAAAGCAGAGAGAGGCAAGGGAGATGCCCAGTAGTAGCAGGGGGCCATGAGCCTGGGTTCCTGGAGCACATGCCAAAGCCCAGCACCGCCTCCCTCTGTGACCTCAGGTGGATCACTGGCAGCCCGATTTTCCAAGAGGGTTGAGCAGCTCCAATTCCTCTGGAGTCGATGAGAGCCAGAAGGATACAGAGTTCAATTAACCTCTCCGGGTCCCAGTTTACCCAGCCAGAAAAATGCTGGGGCAGGGAGACAGGCTCGAACTAATTAACGCTTGCAAAGTATTTCAACACCCTCTGCCAAAAGGGCAGGAGGCATGGAGCAGTCCCGGCTGACCCACAACCCCCACCAGCCCCGGCTCCTCACAGCCTTATCCATCAGGCTCCACTCTCCCGTGGGCAGACCCAGGGCTGCTAAGCAGGCAGGCAGCCGGTCCCACAGGCCCTGTGCCCGGGCAGGGGCCCCCGCACCGCCACGGCTCCTCCACTCAGCCCAGCTGCAGGAGCCCAGAAAGGGCAAGTTCTGCGAGCTGCACTAATTGGCCTTGATCTGCCCTTTGGGAAAGAGAAAGGAACCCAAAGCCAAAGTGACAGCAGTAGTAAGAGCACCGGGGGAAGCAGGGAAGCTGCTCAAGGAACAGCTTCAGAGCCTTGAATGGGGCAAGTTATTCTCTTCCACACCCTGGCAGCCCTGCGAGGTTCCTACACCCGAGCCAGGAGGGTGCCCCACACCCTAAACTCCAGCCTCAACCTGCTCTGGCCACCCTGGCACGCACTGCCAGGGGCTGCAAACAACAGGGATGAAGAGCAGGAGGGGAAGGTGACAGGGATTAAGGGCAGCTGGCAAAAGAGGGTCCCACTGAGCCTGCCCACCATCGAGCAGCAGTGAGAGACGCACAGAGGTGAGATTAGAGAGAAAAAGAGGAGCAAAACAAGAGGAGGTGAAGCCAAGCTAAGCACAACAGAGGGCTGCTCCCACCTCTTTGGGCACTGGCAGCTTAGGGAAGCTCACAGTTGCCCCACACAACACATCTGCCTCTGCCAGGGCCACGAGAGGCCAAGCCAGCAGCATGTTTTGAGGGGTAAGCAGGACTCAGCAACCACAGTAGAGCCCTCAAGCTGAGCACTTGCTCCTTAGAGACCTTGATGAACTCAACAGAGGGTTCTCTAGCCATAGGAAAAACATCACAAGCCTTTCTTTGGGAAACTGAATACTGAATTTGGCACAGGCTTTGGAGTAAAGAGCAAGGATGGATGCAGACCAAAACAAAGGTGGCGGACAGGGAAGCCCTCCACACAGCCACAGGCAGCAGCCCCACGAGCTCTGCCACAGGCCCTTGGCAAGCCACCAACATGGCACAGCCAGCCAGCAAGCTCAAGGCACGGTGGCCTTCCAGCATCAGACGCATTCTGCAAGCCCTGCCAAGAGACAGGCATGGTCAGGAGGAGGCATTTCCAGCTGGAGCCTAACTAGGAGGGTCTAAAGGTTAAATCCATATGAGGCATGATATATGGTGTGCATATGGCCACAGAAATTAAGCTCAACAGAGCAAAGGCAAAAGAGAGGAGGGGGGAAATGGATGAAAAACACCAAAACAAAGGCACTGGAAAACAGTGCCAGGAGGCTGATGCAGATTTGCTCCACTTCTCCACTGCAGCTGTGCGACAAAGTTTGCACTGCTATCAGCAAGCCACTACCTCCCCTTGCTTCATGAGGAATTTCAGAGGACTTCACTGCTGAAGTTTTCATCGCTGGCAGCCAGTCCCACTGGCCAGAGGAGTGACAGCACACACCACCCAGCTCCATCCTGCACAACCACATCCTTGCCTCCAGTACCCCTGTCAACCCTGAGGCTTCACAGATGGGTTAACTGAAGTGACACCACGTCCCTGTGCTCACAACTGACTTGTCATTCACACCGCTCAAAAGTGGTTTCCAAAGCTGAAAAATAGAATGCATTAAAATAAAAGAAGAAAGGGGAAAAGCAAGAGAACCTGTGCTCTATGGACCTCAAGGGGACGCAAGTGTTTTGATGGAAAATTCTGAGGAAATGAAGGAGAGGCAATTTCAGCAGTCAAAGTGCTAGAGTTATGGCAACTTGGCAGTTGCAGCCTTCAAACTCAGGACCTGATCCTGTGTGACGGGAGAAGCTGGCTTCAGCCAGCCTAGCCCCTAAAGAGCAGCAGCAACCTACACCTCAAGGCCTTGAACAGGAACGAAGGATAAAGGCTGGGCTGCAAAATGTCAGCAAGTGGGCTGCAGCCAGCACTACGTGAGAAGAGAGGCTCACTTCAAGGAGAGCATCAGGGCTCATGCCAAACAGGAGAGGTCTTATTTTCCAGTTTCTAAGAGCACAGCTCTAATAGAAACCTCCTGACACCAAAGCATGGCTGTTGTTAAAAAAAAGGCATTTGTCTTCCAACTCTCTTCTCAGTGAATTATTGCCGTCTTCAATGAATAAATAAATGCACACGTAATTGTTTATTTGGGGGCCTGAAATGGCACAGATTCGTTACCCTCTGCTAGGATGGAAAGCTTTCTGAAAGCCTGAAAAAGCTCCTCAATCATTTTGATTAAAAAAAAAAAACCCAACCACCCCAAAACACAAAACATTGAAAACCAATAATTTCTCAGGATGAAAAAAAACAAACAAACCCAAACAAAAACCAGTCAGTTTTATGAGTTCTGACTTTGTGTTTTTCCCATCAGGTTGTTAATTCAGCAGAGGTGAGACACAGGCATTAGACTCTACAGAAACCTGGCCAACACGTACAGCTGGTACGTGTCACAGGCCACTCAGCTGGGCACCACGGGTGCAACAGCAGGGGGCCAAGCATTCCCAATAACCCTTGATCTCAGCAGGTGCTTCCAGACCCAGGCTGTAACCTCAACTAATTTATTCAAGAGTCGTAACAGCGTAACTCAGCGCACCGTCTAATGCGAGTCCTCTGGAAAGCTAAACCCTGCCTGAGCTCTGGCCACTCTCGGCTGTGGGAGAGGACACTGAACCTTGTTCAAAGGAAGCTGCTTGCAGCTCCTCTGCTTTTCAAAGCGTTTGGGCAGTGAAACTCCTCGGTCGTACTCCCGGTGCCAAGGGCGATGCTCTTCTCATCGCTCCCGTGCACTCCAGGTATCCAAATGCAACAAAGAAACACACGGCTGCAAACGTGTCCTCTTTCCACCCAGGCTGAGACCGAGGGGGCAACACCACCCTGACCGACGCGCTGTTCTCAGACACCAGCAGAACTAAAACCCCACTGGTCTACACCGGCTGATGCACCTGCAGCTCTGCCAGCTCAGGGACGCCAACCATGGGCCATCCCAACACTCTCCTTCTGTTCCCGTCCTGTTTTAACCCGGAAACAGGACCGAGCCCTTCGTGTTGGGCAAACCTCGGGAACGCTGCCTGACCCACGGGCAAAAGCAGCCACCGGGCCAGGCCGCCTGTCCCCACGCATGGCAGAAAACTCGCACTTGGCTTCCAAGGGGCACAACAGTGCGTCCCCGGAGTCCCGACGCCCTAAGCCAGGGACGTTCCAGGCTGGCTGCGGGACAGAGCGCTGGCCGCGGCCAACCCTGGGGACCCGCCGCCCTAAGCCAGGGACGTTCCAGGCTGGCTGCGGGACAGAGCGCTGGCCGCGGTCAACCCTGGGGACCCGCCGCCCTAAGCCAGGGACGTTCGAGGCTGGCTGCGGGACAGAGCGCTGGCCGCCGGCCCCTGCCGGTCCCGCCGGCACTAGCGGCTCAGGGTAGCTTCCACGGCTGCAGCTCCCGACGAACCGGGGCGATAGGGAGCTGGGCGGACACATGACTACTGGGACTGTCCGTGTCAGCGGAGATACCGCGACCTGGACGGTGAGGTGTAAGGAAAAGTCTGTCCGCCACCCGCGGGCACGGAACCGGCGAGAAACTTTAAGGGCAGCGTGCTGGGGCGGCGGTCCCGGTAACCGCCGGTAACTCCTGCCCTGCCCGCACCCCAGCCGCGGCAGCCCCGGCCCCGTCGCCCCTCTCCTTACCTCCGACGGGTGCCCCTCGGTCCCCACCGCTTCCAACTTCTTCCGAGCCCCGAAGAAGAAGAAGAGGAGCAGGGCGGCGAGCCAAAGCAGCCCCAGCAGCGGCAGCGCCAGCCGCCGCGGCGGCCTCATCCTCGGGAGGGTGGGAAAAGTGCGGCTGAGGGGGAAGGAAGCTCCTGGAAAGGGGCAGGGCGGTGGCGGAGCGCCCCCGGGCCGGTGGAGCCCAGGGGGCCTGGGCGGGGAGCAGGGTCTGGGCCGCTGGCCCGGGAGCCGGCGGCGCGAGTCCCGGGCTGCGCGAGTCCCGGGCTGAGCGTGCTCCGCAGGGGAGGGGAGGGGAGGGGAGGCGGCGGCGCCGGGCGGAGCGGGGACGGGGCCGGGCGGAGCGGGAGCGGGGCCGGGGCCGAGCCGCGGGAAGGCGCTGGGCGCACGCGGCCGGGCTGGCCCCGCGGGGCCGCGCCGCTGCCCTGCCTGCTCCGCCGCTGCCCTGCCTGCTCCGCCGCTGCCCTGCCTGCTCCGCCGGGCACCGCACCGCGGCCCCGGGGCTGCGGCCGCCTGGAAACAGGGGCTGCGAGCGCACCGGCCGGGGCGGGGGGGTGCAGCCCGTGGTGCAGCCCATCGTATCCCCTCCCACGCAGCACGCGTGGGCCCGGCCGCTTCCCGAGGGCCCCCGAACCGGGCGAAGTTAGCCCCGCGTCGGTCCGGCTCCCAGCCCGGGCCCGGGGCGAGGGGAGGCCACCGTCACACCGCGTGCAAGGGGAGGCTCAGACATGACGGGAAGATTAATTTATCCAATTGGAACAGCGGGGGGGAATTCAGGTAGGTGGAATTTAATTAGGGGATTTGGAAGGGAAGATCGAGTCTCCGGAGCTGTCAAGAGCACTTACAAAATAAAATCATTACCGGCAGCCGTGGGTACATCATTACCGGCGGCAGCTCCGCAACCAGCACCGGCCGGGGGGAATGGCCCTCGGCCACCAGCCCTGTCCTGGGGGGTGCTCCCTGCCGGCCCCACACACGGCGAGCCTGCCCACGCAGGGCAGCCCAACTGGGAATTACAGACATTGCTAAGGAGATAAAAGCCAACAAGGGTAGGGCTCCAGAAAGTAGCTTCCTCAGCCAACTGTCCCTGCTCTCCTGCCTTTTGATCCTGCTACTGACGAGTACTGCATGAGCCGCGCAAACCCTTGCAGAAAACATTGGAGAATAAATGAAGTGTTGGAGCAGATGTGAGTCATTCATTTTAGTACAAAAACTATGGAACTCCATAAAAACATGAATCCAAGTGACATATGGAATGAATTGGAGATAAGATGTCAAATGCTGGGAAGCCTGATGCACATGTTGTAAACAACCTCTCCTATTGCATTTCCCACACACTCCTCCTGGTTTTATTATTTCCTGCAGTTGTTTTCTGTCACTTCCTAATTTGTCATTTGTGATCTCCATCCTCTGTCACCTTCTGATTTATCTCCAGGGCTCAGCAAGCCCTTCTCCTCTAACATAATCCATGCTTCTCAGACCCACCACTCACAGAAAGATGCCCTGATAAAAATTTCATTAACACACACACACCCCCCCCCCAAAAAAAAAAAAAGAGGACATTTCTCTTGCTTTCTTTTACAGCCATCTAACTTAGAAGTACCTTAGCAGAACGGTGAAATCCAAGTCCAGCAGGCAGGCTTAGGTTGAACTTTGTTTTACAACTGTAGGAGCAGAGGCATGCAGGAGCAGAGCTGTGTGGGAAGAAAGTGAAGATCCTTTGTGCACCGGTGAGCCAGCAGCGCAGCATGGCATAGAAAGCCCATGCCAGCCTGAAAACACCTCCTCTTCCCATGGTGGTGTGCAGCGTTTGTCACGCCAGCAACCTTCCTCAGCCTTTCACTTGGGGTAGTTAAGCCACCCCACCCCGGGTTTGGTCATCACAAAATGTCTGCCCAGCCCACAGAGCACCTGCAGGTGTTGCTCTCTTTTGCAAACTGTTGCTTTATGCTTGCTCCTTAAAGCAAAGGTAAAGCACCTGAGCAACTTGACGCAGCTGGACCACATCAGTGGTGATTTTTCACATGGCTTACAACTGTCTGTCCTCTTGCCTTGCACAAAGGTAAAGCACCTGAGCAACTTGACGCAGCTGGACTCCATCAGTGGTGATTTTTCACATGGCTTACAGCTATCCTCTTACCCTGCACAAAGGTAAAGCACCTGATCAACTTTATGCAGCTGGACCACATCAGTGGTGGTTTTGCACAGAGCTTGCAGCAGTCCTCTTACCTTGCACCCACCCTAGCTGTTGGCACAGGCTGGTTGCTGAGTCTCACAGAACTGCCTCTAAACCCAGTGGAGCAGAAGTGGCTTTCTGGCCAAGAAGATCATCTTGCAACAAGCAGAAAATATCTGCTGGTGTTTTCCTGGCTGGGACGAGGTGACCTTGGCTGTGGTTCTGCAGCACTTCCCCGACACGTTTGCAATGGGTGCTGAGCTTTTCCTGCCGGGCTAGAAGAGCCCTTCCAGATAACGGCACCTGGGGGGTGGTGTTATCATTCAAAGCTGGATTAAAAACCTCGTGGGTTTTGTAGGTTAGACTTTCAGCACAAGTTATTAGGAAATGTATCGGGGAGACAGAGCAAATACCAGCGAAATACGGTACAAATTAGATTACAGGCAGGGTAATAAATAGGAGGGAGCTGACAAAAATGCAATGGGATGATGCTATCTCGCTCATTACCTTGAGAAACAACTCCCTCTGCTGAGGGAAAGCTTTACCAGCAGCGCTCAGCGCCCTGACCAGCGGCCGAGAGAACGGCCACAGCCTGGCTCTTCCTTGCTGCCACCACCCTTACCCTGGCGCTGCTCTGCGCGGGGGTCCCGTGATGAGAAAGGGGGTTCGAGGAGCTCTAGCACCACTGATGATCTCCAAGGAAGCCTGTTCCCCCTGGCTGTGTGTGCATATGCTGAGACAGGTTCACAGATTGCATCGGGGGTGGAAGGGACCCTCAAAGGTCATCTCGCCCAAACCCTCTGCACTCAGCAGGGGCACCTCCAATTACAGCAGGCTGTCCAGGGACACTTCAAGGCTGATCTTGAATGACTTTGGGCACAGGGCCTCCACCACACCCCTGGGCAACCTGTTCCAGTATTTCACTGCTCTCATTGTGCAGAACTTCCTCCTAATGTCCAAACTAAATCCCACCTGCTCCACTTTCAAACCACTGCCCCTCATCCTATCGCCACAAGCCCTTCTAAACAGTTCCTGCCCAGCCTTCCTGTTGGTCCCCTTCAGATACTGAAAGGTAGCTCTAAGGTCTCCCCACAGCCTTCTCCAGGCTGGAGGTGACGTATGGAGCAAGTGATGGTAGCAGCTCTTCAAACAAGAGTAAAGCAAGAGTACAAATCTGTAGGTTCAGAGTAATTTGAAGTCATAGACTCTCAGAGATCTGTGTATAAATCCTACTGGCAATTCCACTAAAACCATGGCAATAAAAACAATCCTCTGTTGTATTATTGATACTCTTACCTTCCTCCTTTTTCTAATTTTCCATCTGCCAATCTCAGATGCTTCACAAGTGAGGTCCATAACATCCTACCTGTTTGCAGGAGAGTAAAATGTAAAGCCAGCAGCACAGCCAGAGACACACAACAGAGCCTAGGAAACAGGTGTTCAGCATTTGCTGGCATAGGCTTTGCAAAGCTGATGAAAGAAATGATTTCACAAGAGCACAAACAGGACATCATTTATGGGAGGAAATGGGACTCTCTAACTGCATCTTCAGGGGCTTGCCTTTAAGGACAGGGGGTTAAGGGAAAGTGGCTCTCCTCACTATTTCAAGGGCACCTGTAAAGCACATTTCAAAGGAATTTCATCTCACCAGGTCTACAAACCAGCTGGGCACCAGTGCAGCTACTACTAGGAATAGTTACTCCAAGGTTTGAGTCTCAGCTGAACATCACAGGGAGTTGTAGGGTGGAGCAACCCACCACCGAGCTCTGGCTGAAATAGGGTTTGTAGGACAGGGAGCCTCCCTGCCAGAGGAGGATCTGGCACGGGCAGGGTTTGGGGTGGCTCAGCTCTCACTGCTGTCTGTGGCAGTGCAGCTTCCACACACAGGTGCTGCTTGTGGTAGCAGAGAGATCAGGAGCAACATGTTTGGAAAAATGAAGAGATCAGAAGCAACATGTTTGCAAGAATGAAGAGATCAGAGTTTGAAAGGGTCAGTGTGGTCATATGGAGATGGATTCCACTCAGTGGTAGCCTTGTGGTCACTGCTCCAGGCCTGGAGAAAGAGAAGCTGGTAGGGAAGTTTCCCCCCCTACCCCTGCAAGAGAGTGGATACGCTTACTGAATTTATGCTGAGAACAGGGCCAGGAGAGGAGGGAGAGCATAGCAAGCTGCTCCCAAATAGCTGTTTTGGCAAGTGCTGAGCATTGGCATGTTTTGCAAGAAGCCCAGCTGTCCCTTGTCACCCAGCAGCCGAGGTGCCAGCCTGGGTGTAGGCCCTTCAGGAGAGCAAGCCAAAACATGCCCCTGGCCCAGGCACCACCCCAACAGCCCTCACTTGCTCCCCAGGGATGACTCAGAAACCGTTTGCTGCTTGTCTAGGGGTGGAGCTGTGCTCTGAATGCAGCCATGGCAGTGACTCTTCCAGGTTTATATTCCATAAAGGAACAAAAAAAATCCCTTTTTGGAGCTGAAACTGTTCAAAAAGCCTCCAGCTCCCATGGCCTTTTCCTAATGCAGTCCACGTGGGCAGCAGGGGAGAAGCCAGCAAGTTCCTTGCACAAGGAGAGATTGTTGCTTTGCCGTGGGGGTCCCCCAGCTCTGCAGCACTTGTCACCACCACGCCTCGCCCCTGTGGCACGTTGCTGCAAGGATGCAAGCTTGTACCGAGCTGGTGGTTCCTAGCCACAGCTACCATCCCACACAGCTCCCTGGGTTGTGAAGGGCAGGGAGCACTCTCTGTCACCTCAGGCAGCACTCTGCCGTCTCAGAAAGCAGCTGCCACGAAGGCTGCTGAAGATACTGTGGGCATTATCCCACATTCCTGTGGCAGATGAGCTCTGCCTTAGTTTTTGTGCTGTAATGGAAGCTAAAAGCAAACAAACAAAACCTAAAAACCACAGAATGACATAACATCAGGGGATGGAAGGGATCTCAAAAGATCTTCTATTCCAAGTCCCCTACCAGACCTAGGGAGGACCTTTATCTTTGGCTATCTCCTTTCTCTCACTGAGATAACAGAAGATAACAGCTTGTCCAACATCTGCAGCCTAAACTGGAGGGTCAAACATGAAGCTGTGAAGCATTCACCTTCTCCACATAGGTGACAGTATCACTCTGCACCTCCTCACCTACTGCAGCAATCAGAAAGGGAAATGGTGGAATTGCAAGCAGATCTTTTTCAGTATCTCCAAAGGGTTGAGGGTTTCTTTCTCTTTTCCTCTTTTTAAACTGTAAGCATTCCTCTCTAGCAACTTTCCATGATGGCATCTCCAGTTAATTAAAGGTTTAAGCTGCCAGGAAATGCTATGCATTAAAAAAAAATTAATTAAAAATATAAAGAGGGGAGCTACTTTGATAGCATTTGTTAATTGAAGTGCTCATCAAGTCAGCTGCAGGAACACAACCTGTTTGCTGAGTAGATGGGCACCAGCACGCAGCCAGACGCTCAGATGCGGTTCCTACAAGTCAGGCTCCCACCTGCAGCCTAGCGTGTGAGGGAGTGGATAGATGAGACCCTGCTGAGCTCCCTCATCACTGGGTCAAACACAGAGACTTCTCCATGGCAAGACTGGAGGAAGGCTGTGGGAATTGTTGCCTGCCACAAGGCAGGCATCTGTAGCAACGGCTATCAAATGGCCACCCACTGCAGCTTGTTTCACAGAATGACAGAATCAGCTTGGTTGGAAAAGACCTCTAAGATCATCAAGTCCAACTATCACCCAACGCCTTCTAATTAACTAAACCATGGCACTAAGTGCCTCACCCAGTCTCCTTTTAAACACCTCCAGGGACGACGACTTCACCACATCTCCAGACAGCCCACTCCAATGCCAATCACTCCTGCTGTGAAGAAGTTCTTCCTAGCATCCAGCCTGGCACAGCTTGCGACTTTGACCTCTTGTTCTGGCACTGGGTGCCTGGGAGAAGAGACCAACCCCACCTGGCTACAACCTCCTTTCAGGTAGTTGGAGACAGCAATGAGGTCTGCCCTGAGCCTCCTCTTCTCCAGGCTGAAAACCCCCAGCTCCCTCAGCTGCTCCTCATAGGGCTGTGCCCTCACCAGCCTTGATGCACTTCTCTGAGCATTCATTCTCCCCAGCCTTTGTCTCCATTTACTGGAGCACAGCACAGGTTTTTCTGGCTTAGATGCAATCTTTTACTAGCTCTCAGCACTTCCAGGTGCCCAACGATACCAATACAAGCAGGGCAAGAGCTTCCAAGGGAGAAATGCTGACACCAGCATGTGGCTGGGAAATGTGTTATGGAGCACAAGAACGGATCCCTTGAGCAGTGCTCTTCCACCCTGATCACCTTCTCTACTGTTCATGGGTTGCTTCTGACCAGCCCTGTTTTTATATTGCTGATTGCCACAATACAGTGAAGTCTTCTGGGTCTTGTCTGCCTCCAGATGCCTCTAGCAGTTAATAGTCTCTCTCCTGATGATCCCCAACACAGGCATTTTCTGGGAAACACTCATGGGTAAGTGATGGCAGCTAATCCCACTGCACATTTTCCCAGTGTTTTGGCCAAAGGGAAGCCATCTACCTCTGCATCAGCAACCAGTGGAGCCACTGCAGATGGTCACAAAAGAGCATTTGGGACAAAAGGCAGCAGATGGCTTTATGGGCCAAGTGGCTGCACACGTAACACAAGGCAGATGAATCTTTACCATCATCACCTAAGTCTGTAAGGTGCTGGGCACCCTGCAGCCCTCAGCACAGCTCTGGCCTGCACCCATGCTCCTGGGAGCTCCAGTGCTGCTGTAACTCCGCAGGGGGAGCAAAGCTTTTCAGCTGCCTCCCAAGGTGTGCATCCCTGTGTGCCTGCAAGTGTGTGCACCCCCTCACTCCCAACCATCTCTCAGCAGGCAGAGAACTCTGTCAGAACTCAGGCCAAATCCTTTTGTTACTCTGAATATGCTAAATCAACCCTTTCAGCCAGCTGCAGCACTATGTCCTTAGAGCCATTCAAGCCCATAATTGCAGTTTGGACAGGTGACACTCAACAGAATAAAGAACAATTCAGGTGATGGGTGAGAAAGCACATTACCCAAAATAAAGCTTCATCTTTAAAAAGAGAGGCATTAAAGGTGCTTTAATGCCTCTGTCTTTTTGTGTGCAGGTGTTAAGCAGCCTCCAGAGCCAGATCTGTGCTTCAGCGATATGTAAGCCTGACCTGACGCCAGCTGGGATTCAGGCAGTGATTAACACAGCTGGTGACATGTAATATGGCACCAGGCCTTTGGTGGGAGGGAGCCTTTTCACAGCTGGATGAAAAGTTTTACCCTCGTCTTCCTCCTGGAAAAAAGGATTCTTGACTGTTCATCCCTCCCTTCTCCCGAGGGATCCAAACACTGAGGGGAGGCAGCCACATGCCACCTACGCGCCTAAGCTTTCAATCCTGTTATTTAGGTGAAGTGTCTAGCAATAGACATTGCTTCATATACTCCTTCCAGGGTAAGGATGAAGTGATTTATGGCTGACCAGGCAATCTGCTGCTCTCACACAACAGCTCCGAGGGGCTAAAAACTAACACCACCTCTCCTTGAAAAGCAGTTAAAGGTGTGCAGTTAGGGCAACAAGAGCACTAACAGCGAGGTCAGCAGGCTGAGAGAGGGGATTCTGCCCCTTTACTCTGCTCTCCTGAGGCCCCACCTCAAATACTGCAACCAGTTCTGGTGTCACCCTCGTAAGAAGGGCATAGAAGCGTTGGAGACAGTCCAGAGGAGGGCCACAAAGATAATCTAAGGTCTGGAGCACCTGTGCTATGAGAGCAGGCTGAGGGAGTTGGGTTTGTTCAGCCTGAAGAAGAGATGACTCCAGGGGGACCTTAGAGCTGCCTTCCAATAGCTGAAGGCATCTTACAGGAAGGCTGGAGAGGGACTTTACATAAGGGTGTCTAGCAACAGGACAAGAAGGAATGGTTTGAAGCTGAGGGAGAGTAGGTTTAGATTGGATTTTAGGAAGAAGCTCTTCAGTATGAGGGTGGTGAGATGCTGGAACAGGCTGCCCAGGGAGGCTGTGGATGCCTCCTCCCTCGGGGTGTTCATGGCTGGGTTGGACGAGACCTTGAGCAGCCAAGTCTAGTTGTGAGGTGTCCTTGCCCATGAGGAGGAGGTTGGAGTAGATGATCTCTGAGGTTTCTTCCAGCCTAAGCCATTCTATGATTCTATGTCCCACAGCAATCCTTTCATGAGATCCACTGTGAGCTCCCCCAAGAAAACACACACAGTGCTACAAACACTGCCTGCCTGCAAGGGAGCAAAATTCCACCCTGACTGTGCTCAGGTGCACTAACATCTCATTTCCCATCACCAAATCATTGCTGTGGGTTAGAACACAAAGCAGCAGCTCGATTTCCCCACTAGCAGGACAGAATTTCAAGGCTGCTGTTTAGAAAACAAAGTAATGTTTAATTGCATACATTTGTTTTGCTGTTATTGAGCAAGAACAAGTTAGAAGCCCAACAGCAATATTTTCCCTTCCCTGCATAACACCTTATTAATGCATTCAAACCTGATAGAATTTGTTAGTCCCAGAGGCCCTTGTTGAACCAGAACGATCAATAGATGCAAACAGAGCAGGTAAAGAGGCAATTGGGGTCCTAGAAAGTTGAAATATTTTCCATTAGCACACAGTAATAATTTCCCCCTAAAAAATGTTTCAACAGCTGGTGCTACAAGCAAGGGGACATCCCAGGTGGGAGCTACCTGGGCATGATACATGAGGGAAGGAATGCATCTTGATTTAATCATAGAGAGCAAAATGTGCTCCAGATGGATTCAAAGATTGCACTGGGTTGGAAGGGACCCTCAAAGGTCATCTTGTCCAACCTCAATACACTCAGCAGGGACACCTCCAGCTAGATCAGGCTGCCCAAGGACACATCAAATCTCATCTTGGATGACTCCGGGGACATTAAAATTGCAGAGCAACCTGTTCTAGTACCGCACCACTCTCACTGTGCAGAACCTCCTCCTCATATTCAACCTAAGTCTGCCCTGCTTCAAACCATTGCCCCTCCTCCTATCACCACAAGCCCTTCTAAACATTCCCTTCCCAGTCTTCTGTAGGTCCTCTTTGGATATTGAAATGCAGCTCTAAGGTCTTCCTGAAGCCTTCTCTATTCCAGGCTGAACAGCCCCAATTCTTTCAGCCTGTCTTCATAACAGAGGTGCTCCTCTCAGCACCTTGGTGGCCTTCCTCTGGACCCACTCCAGCAGGTCCCTGTCTCTCTTGTGCTGGGGGCACCAGAGATGGACACATCATTCCAGGTGAGGTCTTACCAGAGCAGAGCAGAGGGGCAGAATCCCCTCTCTCCATCTGCTGGCCACGCTGCTTTTGCTGCAGCTCAGGCTTCCATTGGCCTTCTGGGCTGCAAGTGCCCATTGCTGGCTCATGTCCAGCTTCTCACTTGCAAGGTACCTACAAGTCCTTTTCTGCAGGGCTGCTCTCAATCCTCACTATCCCCCAGCCTGTACTGATGCTGAGGACTGCCCTGACCCAGGAGCAGGAGCTTGGGCTGTCCCAGGCAGGCAGGGTCTGTCACACCAAACTCTGCATATGGGAGATAATTGCAGGCAAGCTCAGCGTTGGCGCTCGGGGCTGTGATCTCCCTGCAGTAATGAGCACACAAGCAGACGATGCATATGCATGAGAACATAATTAAGAGTGGTAAAACCTGGAAGATTTTCAAACTCCATGGCAATTACCAACTTAAACACACAAAAAATTGAGATAGCCTTATACCCAAAGGGAAGTTGTTATTGCAAGTGCCTTGCCTCATTACGGTTAGCTGGAGCTCCAGCAGCAGGCTCTAGCAAGCAGGGAGGAGCTGCCTTCCATCAGCAGCAGGTGCTCTCCCTAGGATGGAGGCAGGATGCTGACATCCTTCTGCTCCTGTTGAGATGTCTTGAGTGGTCCCCAAATGCTGTGGCTGGAAAGCAGCTGACTGGCAGCTTGGGCTCCCCTGTTGGTCTTTGGGCCCCTCTGGTGAGGAGCGCCCATGGACAGAGAGCTGCCCTGTGTAAATAGATTCACTAAATAAACGAGGTAATTACACTGAATATTATTCTCGGTAGAAACAGCAGCAGGGAAGTGATTTGCATAAGAAATGCAGATTATTCATGTAAATGAGCACGTTATTTGTTTATAGAAAAGATTAAGTCTTGTCTAAAGACCTAGGACTCAGCTAGACATGAAAGCTAACACTCTACTGGGGCTGATTTAAGTTGGACATCAGGAGGAAGTTCTGCATGATGAGAGTGGTGAAATACTGGAACAGGCTGCCCAGGGATGTGGTGGAGGTCCTGTCCCTGGAGGCAGTCAAGATCAGCCTTGATATGTCCCTGGGCAGCCTGCTTTAGTTGGAGGTGTCCGTGCTAAGTGCAGAGGGGTTGCACCAGATGACCTTTGAGGGTCCCTTCCAATGATGAATCTCATACCTTCAGTGTGTTCTGCCCACGTTATCCCACTCACCTTTGCAGGACTTGCTGTGGTTTTCCCATCAGCCTGGTTTGCCGAAGTTCAAACTCACCTCAGTCCAGGAGATGGTTCATTTTTGCTAGGGAGCTTGTTTGGGCTGCCATCAGGCACCTTCACAGGAATTCAGGCTTTGAATCTTTGTTTCAGCAAGCTGAGCCTACTGGCAGGAGAAAGAGGATAAGTTTCTGGGTTTGAAGAGCTCTACAAAAAGCCTGACTTGGGAAGGTGAGTTGTTCAATTTCATTCCTCCATGTACTGAGGGCAGGAGGCACTCAGGTTCCAGGCTGTCTCCACTCTGCACAGTCCAGAAGCAGCCAGGAGTACCCTCAATTATAGCGGTATGTCAGAGCAGGCTATCATATCCCAGCAGCCTCCCAGAGCTGATACACTGGTAGAGATGCTGCATGCCTACTTCCCCCCTTCTCTGTCACCTCATGGCATGCTCACCTTTGGAGTACTTTCACTGTGCTGCCTGAGCAGTGCAGAAGGGGTTGATCCATGTTTTACAATGAAGGTGGTGAAACACTGGCACAGGTTGCCCAAAGAGGTGGTGGAAACTCCATCTCTAGAGTCATTCCAGGTTAGGCTGAATGGGGCTCTGAGCAACGTGATCTGGCTGAAAATATCCTTGCTCACTGCAGGGGGGTTGTACTAGATGACCTTTAAAGGTCCTTTCCAACCCAAACCATTCTGTGACCCCGTTGCAACCACCTCCTCTTAACATCACAACAGCCTCATCTCTCACTGCAGCAATCCCAAGCCCAGGGTTATTCAGCAAGGGAGAAGCACTGACTTAACAGAAAACGCAGCAAGGCAGCCTTAGCTGACACAGCAGGACCTTCACCCTGCCACTCACCCCTGCAAAACAGCCAGCTCAGCTCCTGGCTCCAGCTGCTGCACATGCACCCAACACAGCCCCTTAGAAGAGCAACTTTATCAACATCAGGAGACCTCACTAGAGGCTTTAAGCTCCAGAGCCTGCTAACTAGAGGCAGCTCTTCTTATATTGCCTACCATATCCCAGGCTACACCAAAAGAGTGCAGCCAGCTGTTTGGAGGAGGTGATTTGTCCCCTCTACTCCTTTCTGGTGAGATCCCACCCTGGGGATGCATACATGGACCTGTGGGAGCAGGTCCAGAGAAGGGCCACAAAGATCATAGAATGGTTTAAGTTGGAAGGGACCTTAAAGAGCATGCAGTCTCAGCCCCCATCATGGGCAGGGGCATCTTCCACTAGACTGGGGTGCTCAAGGTTATTCAACCTGGCCTTTGAACACCTCCAGGGAGGGGGCATCCACAACCTCTCTGTGTAACCTGTTCCAGTGTCTCATTGCCCTCAATGGAAAAAATTTCTTCCTGATCTCCAGTCTAAACCTCCCCTCTTCCTGCACAAATCCACTCCCTCTTATCCTATTACTACAAACCCCTGGACAAAGTCCCTCCCCAGCCTTCCTGTAGCCCCTCCCTCGGGTACTGGAAGGCTGCCCTAAGGTCTCCCTGGAGTCTTTTCTTCTCCAGGTTGAACAGCCCCAACTCTCTCAGCCTGCACCCATAGGGGAGCTGTTCCAGCCCTCTGATCATCTTTGTGGGCTCCTCTGGACCTTCTTCAGCCAGTCCATGTTCCTCTTTTGTTTTGGGACCCCAGAGCTGGTCACAGTAGGCTGGAAAAGACCTCACCAGAACAGAGTGGCAGAATCCTTGCCATGGTGACAGTGCTTTGGATGCAGCCCAGGATGCAGTTTGCCTTCTGGGCTGCAAATGACTGCCAGCCCCTTCTGGGCTGTGAGTGCTGGCTCATGTTGGTGATCATAGAGCTGGAACACCTCTCCTACAAGGAAAGGCCGAGAGACTTGGGGTTGTTCAGCCTGGGGAAAGCTCTAGGGAGACCTTATTGTGGCCTTTCAAGTACCTAATGGTGTCCATAAGAAATACAGGGACAGACTTTTTAGTGCGACCTGTTGTGATAGGGCAAAGGGTAATGGTTTAGAACTAAAAGAGGAGAGATTTAAACCGAACATAAGGAAGACATTTTAAACAGAAGTCTGTGAAACACTGGCATGGGTTGCCCAGAGAGATGGTAGAAGCCTCATCCCTGGAAATATTCAAGATCTGGTTGGACTGAGCTCTGAGCAAAGCACTCTAGTTAAAAGAGGTCTCTGCTTGCTGTGGGGAGGTTGGACTAGATGACCTTTAAATGTCACTTCCAACACAAAACATTCCGTGATTCTATATGCCAAGCTGCTCTCAGCTGATCCTACCTTTGATGTGTATGCAACAATGTGGACCACCTGAGGATCTGTTGCTTCTAGTTGCTTTAAATAACTTGAGAGAGGATGAATGTCCACCTCACAATGGCAAGGGCTCGATTTCCTGTCACAGTAAGCTCTCCAGTGACAGCTGTATTCGCAGCTCAGGCTTTCAAGCCTTAATTCAGCAAGATGATGTGGACTTCTCAGCTTACTCCAGCTGTCCCAGGCTGTAGGAGCTGATAGAAGTTCTTCTACCTTCTTCAAATTGCTTGCAACATCTGACATAATATAAAGAGCAGCAGTGAGGAATTGCAGCCCTACACAACCCTTCCACCTAATTTCTCCTGTTATTTTGTCTTTCCAAGTACTTGTGCACCATTACTATGTAAAAGAAACCCCAAAACAGAAGAAGAAAGAAAGGTTCCTTCTACTGGACTCAGCAATTTATTCTTGCACCATTACTATGTAAAAGAAACCCCAAAACAGAAGAAGAAATAAAGGTTCCTTCTACTGGACTCAGCAATTTATTCTTGCAGCATATCACAGGCTCACAGGATGTTAAGGGTTGGAAGGGACCCAAGGAGATCATCGAGTCCAACCCCACTGCCAGAGCAGGACAATGCTATCTAACACAGATCACACAGGAACACATCCAGACAGGCCTTGAAAGTCTCTATAGAGGGAGACTCCACAACCCCTCTGGGGAGCCTGTTCCAGTGCTCTGTGACCCTTACAGTAAAGAAGTTCCCCCGTGTGAGGCAGAACCTCTTTTGCTTCACCTTACACCCATTGCTCCTTGTCCTATCCCAGGGAGCAAGTGAGGAGAGACTGTCCCCCCCACTCCTGGCCAGCTCTCAGATATTCATAAACATTTATCAAGTCACCTCTAAGTCTTCTCTTTTCCAGGCTAAAATATGTGAATTATTATCTCTTTTCCAGGCTAAATATATGAATTATTTCCTGTTGATTCACCTCCTGGGCTCTTTATGAGCTTAGCTATGTGTTGATAGAGTATCCTTTTCTTTCCTCCTTTTTTTTGCACCTGATACAATTAAAGTTCTGCAGAACCCCAGTGCTTTAAACTCTTGGAAACTTGTGCATATTGGAAAATATTGATCCAGCTGGTGGGAGCTGTGAAGTGCCCAAGCCTTGCTTCTGAGCTCTGCTTTGCACAAGTGGCAGAGTGAGCTGAAGAGGAAACTGAGCTCCCACTAATGATTATCTCAGCTGTCCAAAAATCGTGACTGCTTCAAATCAAACTCCTCTGCAGATGCTCAAAGTTATTCCTGCTGCCCGTATTTGCCTGATGATCAGTTGAGATGTTAGGGGTCATGGTTCTCTGCAGTCCCCAGGGACAAGCATCTTAATATCAGGCTAACATTTCTGCAGTATTGCCAAAAGGCAGGTGGTGCAGTGCTGGCAGAAGCTGGCCATAAAGACTCACAGAATCATAGAAGGTTGGAAGGGACTTTAAAGATCATCTAGTTCCAAACCCCCTGCTATGGGCAGGGACACCTCGCAATAGAGCAGGCTGCTCAAGGCCTCGTCCAACCTGACCTTGAACACCTCTAGGGAGAGGGTATCCACTACCTCCCTGGGCAAGCTGTTCCAGCATCTCTCCACCCTCACTATAAAGAATTTCTTCTTAATCTCCAGTCTAAATCTGCCCTTCTCAAGCTTCAATCCATTCCCTCTTGTGCTACTGCTACAAGCCCTTGAAAAAGACCCTGCCCTCCTGTAGACTCCTTCAGCTACTGGAAGGCTCTCCCCAGAGCCTTCTTTTCTCCAGGCAGAACAGCCCCAACTCTCTCAGCCTGTCTCCAGCATGGGCATCACCTAAATTTCAGAAAAGGGTACTGTGACAAGAATGGCTCCAAGTTAAAACAAGACCCCCAGTGCCAGGGATCTGGTAAGACTTTAGTGCTGGGACACGTTGTCCAACAAGAGCACTGCAGTTCCTGCACGACTTCAGCTGTCAGCCTGCAGAGCTGAAGCTAATGAACAACTCGAGCTGATGGGAAACACTTCAGTCTTTCAGTTTCAATCTATTGCTACATGTCCACCTGTGTGCCCTGTAAGTAGAAGCCTGGTTTTAAGACTAGAGTTATGACTCTTCTGAGATGTGTGTAAGACTAAGGAACAGATAGGAAAGGTGTGATGTTGAATCACAGAATGCTAGAGGTTGGAAAGGACCTCTAGAGATCACTGAGTCCACCCACACTGCAAAGCAGGATCACCTAGGGCAGGCTGCACAGGAACACATCCAGGTGGGTTTTGAAAGTCTCCAAAGGAGGATACTCTAACGATTTCTCTGGGCAGCCTGCTCCAGGGCTCCAACACCCTCAGAGCAAAGGAGTTTTTTTTCCTGTTGAGCTGGAATTTCCTGTGATTGAGTTTACATCCATTGCCCCTTGTCCTATCACTGGGGGGCAACAGGGAGATAAAGGCAGTGATAGCAAGGCTACCTCAGCTGAACCCGACTCATAGAATCAACCAGGTTGGAAGTGACCTCCAAGATCATCCAGTCCAACCTAGCACCCAGCCCTAGACAATCAACCAGACCATGGCACCAAGTGCCCCAGCCTGGCTTTTCTTCAACACCTCCAGGAACGGTGACTCCACCACCTCCCTGGGCAGCCCATTCCAATGCCAATCACTCTGCCAACAACTTCCTCCTAACATCCAGCCTAGACCTCCCCTGGCACAACTTGACACTGTGTCTCCTTGCTCTGTTGCTGCTTGCCTGGGAGGAGAGACCAACCCCAACTGGCTACAGCCTCCCTTCAGGTAGTTGTAGACAGCAATGAGGTCTGCCCTGAGCCTCCTCTGGAAACTCAGTGCTGAGCTGAGGGCTCATCATTGGAGACATTCAAGGTCAAAAGTGATGTGCCCCTGAGCATGCTGATCTAATTGGAGGTGTCCCTGCTCACTCTGGGGGGTCATCTTGACCTTTAAAGGGCTCTTTCAGCCTGATGCCTTGCATGTGAGCTGCAAAGGCAGGAACCTCCTGCAGCCTCAGCCCAGCCACCACCAGCACCCAGGCTGAGAGCACCCTGGTCAGGATTGCTTAAGACCCAATTTCTCACTCATGAGCTCTGGCTCTTCAGCAGCCAGAGCTGCTTTCAAGCAATAAGTGGTTTATGTCGAGCTGCAGCATATTTATGAGAAAGAAATCCTGCTTTTACCTGAGGAAAAAAAGCTACTTTACAGCAACTACTGCTTTCATTTTGTCTCACTTAATGAGCACCAGCTATAGACATCCTTCTCCTAGCCATATCTGCAGAAGCATGAGGATCTTCACGTGGTTCCACAGGGTGCTCAGCTCTTAACCCTTCCCTCCACAGGACAATAATACATGATTACTAGGAAACAAAAATGATGGGACTTAAAAAAAAAATTATTCTCCACAGCAGTACACAACCTGGGTCTTTAGAATCTGGAATGTAATTTCCACACTCATAGGATCATAGAATGGTTTGGGTTGGAAGGGACCTCCAAAGGTCATCTACTCCAGCCCATGCTGCAGTGAGCAGGGACATTCTCAACTAGATGAGGTTGCTCAGAGCCTTTTCATGCCTGACCTCGAATATCTCCAGGGATGAGACCTCAAGTACCTCTCTGGGCAGCCTGTTCCAGTGTTCCAACACCCTCCTGGTAAGAAACTTGTATCACAATGGGCTTAGGAGAAAGCTGGACTTTGAATTGCATGCTTTCTTAACAGACATTCCCTGTGCTAGTGACTGGAAGTTTTCCTCCCCAGCATCAATACAGCTAAGTCCATGCCCACTGTCTCACAAAACAGCTGAAAACCTGTGTACACCAACAACTTTGTTTGCAACCTGACTCTTGCTGTGAATTTGAGCTGCCAGGACCGACCTGGCCACCCAGCTATATCATTAATAATGATAAAGGGGATGTGTAAGTCACCCAAAAAATAATTTTCCATGCCAGTTTTCACCACTTCAACAACAACAACAAAAATAGTAGGAGATAAGGCCAGGCAGAGAGCACTTCTTCTGCCTGGTATCAGCAGGAACCAGAACACCAAGTGGGTGCTTTGCAAGTGGCATCAGTCTCTGACACTGCCAGGCTGGATAGAATTAGTCAGGATTTTGTAGGTTTTTTCCCTTTATCTGTGGAATGTCAGCTTCCTACATTGCATAGCTGATCTGAGCAAAACAAAGGTCTGCCTGCACTGGAAGGGAGCACGATGGAGACATTCGTTTCCCCAGAATAGGTGGTGTAGCAAATCAATCCTGACTGCACTGATAAATTGAACTTCAAGCTTGGTGATACTGCTTCTCAGGTTTAATCCAGTGTAAGACACAGCAGGAAGGGAAGGGAAGGCGAAGGCACTCGTTAGCATTTCGTGCTGCAAAGAGCTGCTCCTTGAGGAGGCAGGAAGGCAAAAAAGCACATTAAAACAAAGAAAGAAGTCACCATTTTCCTCTCTCTTTCAGCATAACATTGCAGCTGTTTTAGAGGCAGGTGGCAGGAAGTGTGCAGGTACATGTGTGCAAATGATGAGGTGCAGAAGAACTACTGGCTGAGCACCACTGGCTTCTTGCCAAGCCCCCAGCACTGGAATGGGGCCATAAGCTGAGCTCCTTGGTGCCAGTGAAAAAGTGGCATTGCTCACAGGAAGAACCTGGCTCACAGCAGTGTGACTTGGGGGTGAGGCTTTTCTCCCTAGAATCAGGTGACATAACAAGAGGCAATGGCCTGAAAATTGTGCCAGGGGAGGTTTAGGTTGGAGATGAGGAAATTTTTCTTTCCTGCAAGGGTGGTCAGGCATTGGAACAGGCTGTCCAGAGAGGTGGTGGAGTTACCACCCCTGGAGGTGTTCAGGAAATGTGTGGACATGGCACTTTGGGACACGGTTTAATGGCCATGGTGGTGTTGGGTTGGTGGCTGGACTGGATGATCTCAGAGGATTTTTCCAACTGAAACAATTCTAAGATTATAAAGCAGCAATGCCCTGGTGCACAAAGGGAAGGGGAGATGGTGGGCTAGGCTTCAGGAGGCTGAGGTGCAAATCAAGTCTTACCAGCCCCAGGCTGAACACAGGCTGCAGATGCACTTCTGTTTGTAAGCAGTCAGCAAGTCCTGCCTGCAGGTCACACAGCAACCAGCACCCTGAGGACCTGATCTTCCTGCCCTCAGCATTCCAGCACTGTAAATAAAAACAAAGGGGATTTTTGCCATTACCTTTTCTGACTCCATCCATAAACATCATACCTTGGGGAAATTCCAGATTCTCAGCCTTCTCCCACATGGAGCACAGGGTTGTGTTCAGCCAGAATCCACAGCAGGAGTTACCTTGAGAAAAAGGTCTCCACAGCCCTCAGCACTGTAGCAGAGAGCCTGAAACTTTGGCCTGAAAGGCTGGCAAAAGAAACAAAAAGGACTCCAGGTTTGCAGATTTTGAAATCCCTGTGTTGAAATTCCCATCTCCTGAGGGGCTGCAGCATTGGAGAGGGGGGAAAAAACTGGAAGACACTTGGATTTGGCCATGCCTTTGGCTCCACATTCCCATGTTGTGTCCTCTTTTCCATCACTGCTGCGTGCAAAGGTGTGTGCTGCTGGGATGTCTTGCAGCAGCTCTGCTCAGTGCCCTAGGGAAGAGATTCTTCTTTCAAAAAGCTTCTCAGACCTCACTTCCATGGCTTCAGTGCAGTGACAACTTGCCCTTTAGAGTTGCAGAAGGTAACAAGGTCTTCCCTCAGCCTCCTCTTCTCCAGACTGAACAACCCCAGTTTCCTTAGCTGGTCCTTGAGACTCTTGTTCAAGGCCCTTCACCAGCTTGGTTGCCCCTCTAAGAGCAACTGCTAAGAGATGTGACTTCAGAGAACTACACTGCAGCATCTCAATGGCACACAGACCTCCACATTTTATTTGATTATCTCCACAGAAATACACAGGTAGGCAGAAATGCAGAAGCTCAACCTTGGACCAGCTGAGTATATCTACCAAGGAGTTCCTCCATAGCTGTCCAAGGGCAAGAGCCCCATGATCTTGGGTGATCACCCGAAGCCAGCTGTCAGGCCTCTGTCACAGCTCTCCACTGAAGCCATGACTGAGGGGTGACCTCATTCATGTTTATGAAGATGTGCAGGGCAGTGTCAGGAAGATGCAGCCAGGCTCTGCTCAGGGGTGTCCAGTGACAGGACAAGGGGCAATGGGTGCAAGCTGAAGCAGAGAAGGTTCCACATGAACATAAAGAAAAAACTTTTTCCCTGTGAGGGTGGCAGAGCCCTGGAGCAGGCTGCCCAGAGAGGTTGTGATGTCTCCTTCTCTGGAGATGTTCCAAACCTGCCTGGATGTGTTTCTGTGTGACCTGCCTTAGGTGATCCTGCCTTGGCAAGGGAGTTAGACTGGATGGTCTCTAAAGCTCCCTTCCAACCCCTAACCTTCTGTGATTCTCTAAGTGCTTCAGCCATGCTCTAAGCCTAAGCCCCTTGCTAAATCCTGTTAGGCTTCAGAGTAGAGCCTGTCCTGTTGCCACCTGGACAGAAGCCCTGACCGTGCAGAATGCACTCAGTGAGACCGACAGGTAGCTGCTGTAGCCCAGCTGCACACCAAATGCATGCACCAGCTCTACCTGGGAAACAATGAAATCCCTCCAGTTGTGCTACCTTGCAGCAATAAGCTCCAGCTCAATATTCTGTTTGCAAAGGGTTGATTGCTTCCTTTCAATTTCATCCCAGTCTCCCTGTCACACCACACCTCCTCATCCAGCTCCTCTTTGCACTCCATCCATTATTTGCTGTCCTTGTTATCTGCTCCTGCCTTTTCCAAAGAGCACTTTTATTAACAATACATCTCAAGCTGAAGCCTCACTTTCCATACACAGCATCACAGAAGATTAGGGGCTGGAAAGGACCTCAAAAGATCATCCAGGCCAACTGCCCTGCCAGAGCAGGACCATGTAGGGCAGGCTACACAGGAACACATCCAGGAGGGTTTTGAAAGTCTCTAAAGAAGGAGACTGCACAACCTCTCTGGGCAGCCTGCTCCAGGGCTCTGGCACCCTCACAGGGAAAAAGTGTTACTTTTGTTCACGTGGAACCTCCTCTGCTCCAGCTTGCACCCATTGCCCCTTGTCCTGTCATTGGACACCACTGAGCAGAGCCTGGCTCTGTCCTCCTGACACTGCCCTACACATCTTTATCAACGTGAATGAGTGCACCTCTCAAGCTCCTCTGCTCCAGGCTCAAGAGGCCCAGATCCCTCAGCCTCTCCTCATCAGAGAGTTGTTCCACTCACTTCATCACCTTTGTGCTGGACTCTCTCAAGCAGTTCCCAATCCTTCTTGAACTGAGTGGGCCAGAATGGGACTCAATATTCCAGGTTTGGCCTCACCAGGGCAGAGCAGAGTGGGAGGAGAACTTACTCATCACAGCCCTTCTAATTCACCCTAGGCTACCACTGGCTTTCTTGGCCACAAGGTCACAGTGCTGTCTCACCTGCCAGAGCAACACCCCCCCACTGCAAAGCTCAGTATCTCTAGACACTCTGTGGTTATAAACCAATGCATCCTTCAGTAGCCTTTCAGACCAGTTTGGTTTTCTCCTCCAGAACGCATATTATAAATGAGAAGTCATCTAACTTCAGAACTGCCCAGAAAACATTCTTCTGTTACCAACATAAAAGCCTCACATTGTCCAAGCAGGTGCCCCTGACCAACAAAACCCCATTTTACTGTGAGCCAGATAATTCAGTGTGAATTGGAGAGGGCTTGGTACAGTCATTCCAGTAAAGCATTCTTTACACTTGTGTAACAGCAAGTCACGTGGCTCAATAAAGTTTATTGCTGCAAATGCTTTAGTGATTCATGGCAGGGATGAATTCTGTTTCATTCCTGGATCAAGTAATCAATAGGAAAATAATCTCCCTGCAATTACATTGCTCTGCATTAAGGAGCTGTGAAGTAAATAAGTACAGAAGCTGAGCTAAGAGCAACGCCTGCAACATGGGAATGAGCTGAGGCTGGGGCACACAGCCTGTGGCAGAGCCACGGCCAGCAGACCCTCGGCCTCCAGTGTCTCTTGCTTAGCTGATCACACACACACTCTGCTAAAAAAGGTAACCCAGTTGGACTGATAGCTTGTCACAGGGTTGGAAGGGACTATCAAAGGTCATCTTGTCCAACTCCACTGCAGTCAGCAGGGACACTTCAATCTAGATCAGATTGCCCAGGAACATATCAAGGCTGATCTCGAATGCCTACAGACACAGAGTCTCAACCACATCCCTGGGCAGCCTGTTCCAGTATTTCACCACTCTCACTGTGCAGAGCTTCCTCCTGATGTCCAACCTAAATCTTTCCTTCTCCAGTCACAAACCATTGCCCCTCATCCTATCACCACAAGCCCTTCTAGACAGTTCCTCCCCAGCCTTCCTGTAGGTCTCCTTCAGATACAGAAATACAGCTCTAAGGTATTCCCAGAGCCTTCTTTTCTTTAGGCTGAACAGCCCCAACTTTCTCAGCCTGTCATCATAACAGAGGAGTTTCAGCTCTCTGATCACCTTGGTGACTTTTTCTGGACCTACTCCAGCAGGTCCATGTCTCTCTTGTGTTGGGGGCCCCAGAGGTGGACACAGTACTCCAGATAAGGTCTTAGGAGAGTGCAGCAGAGAGCAGCATCCCCTCTTTCTATCTGCTGGCCATGCAGTTTTTGATGCAGCCCAGGCTGCGTTGGCCTTCTGGGCTGTAAGTGCCCATTGCTAGCTCATGTTCAGCTTCTCATCTCCTGCAGAGTCATGCTGTGGATGCTGTGCTCTGGAAGACCCTCTCACCGTCCCTGTGGCTGCCAGGCTGGCTGTTTTACAGAGAGCACTGAATGAACAAGACCTGTGCTCTCTCAATCAACCTTCTGTGCTCCTCCAGCACTGCTCCTGCACGCCGTAAATCAGTGTTGATAACATCCCCCACTGAGTTGAGTGCAAATTAAATCAGGCTCATTTAGTTCCCACCATCATGCTCAGCTGCAAGCCATGAAAGGGAACAGCGGCACAACAGCTGGCAGAGGGCACCTGCATCGTGCCAGAGCCACCAATGGGGGCTCTGCAGGAGCCCAGCACGAACGCTGCTGCTCAAGGGCCTGGATGTCCCTGTCCCTCTGACCTGCTCTGCTTGGCAGCTCTGAATCCTGTGGCTGCAGTGAGACCACAGCAGGAGGCTCATGACAGCCAACAGATACAGAATCTGTGGCAAACCAGCACAAGCACAGCTGGCTCCTGGTTCCAGCAGTTTTCTCATCAAAGCAGTATGCCAGTGGCACTGCCTAGACACAGGCTGCTCTGGGGAGTGGCACTGCTGGTTTTAATGCCGCCTGACTCAGAACACTTCTGTGCTCTGGGCTTTCTCTCTTCCATGTGCTTCTGCTGGTGCACAGGGCTTTGATGCAGTGCTAAGCACCTGCCTAAGCTCTGCCTTTTGCTGGCGTTTGTGTTCTTATCCACAGCTCACATCACTCTTGATGCTCAGATGCACTCCAAAAGGATATTTATAGAATCAGAGAATCATTTCAGCTAGAAAGGGCCTTTAAAATCACCCAGCTCAGCCACTAGCTAACTAAGGTTGGTGCTAAACTATGGCCCTCAGCAGCACATCTCTGTCTCTTTGAAACACCTCCAGGGAAGAGGATTCAATCACCTCACAGGGCAGCCCATGCCAGTCTTTGAGAACCCTTTCAGGGAAGACCTTTCTTCTAATATCCTACATCAACATCCCTTGGCACACTTTCAGGCCATTTCCTCTCCTCCTATCACTTGTTAGGAAGAAGAGCCCAACCATACATGGCTCCAACCTCCTTCCAGGGAGTTGTAGAGAGCAACGTGGTCTTCTCTCATTGCCCCCTCTTCTCCAGGCTAGACAACCCCAGTTCCTTCAGCTGCTCCTCACCAGACCTGCTCACCAGCTTTGTTGCCCTTCTCTGGACACTCTCCAGCCCCTCAATGTTCTTCTTGGAGTGAGTGGCCCAAAACTGAACCCAGTATTTGAGGAGTGGCCTCATCAGTGCTGAGTACAGGAGCACGATCACAGCCCTGGTCCTGCTGGCCACACTGTTGCTGATCCAGGCCAGGATGCTGTTGGCCTTCTTGGCCACCTGAGCATAGAATGGCTCACATTCAGCCAGCTGTTGATCAACATCCCCAAGTCTTTCTCTGCTGGGCAGCTTCCAGCCACAGTGCCCCAAGGCTGTAGAGATGCATGGGGTTGTTGTGACCCAAGTGCAGACCTGGCAGCTGGCCTTCCTAATCTGATGCAACTGGCCTCAGCCCATCAATCCAGCCTGTCCAGATCCCTTTGCAATGTCTTTCTACCCTCAATCAGATCAACCCCCACCCAATTTATTGTCACCTGCAAACTCACTGAGGGAGCACTCAATCCCCTTCTATCATTGATAAAGATATTAAAGAGAACTGACCCCAGCACTAAACTCTAGAGGAGATTAAGTACCTAACAAATCACAAAGAGCCAGAATGAAGACTGCCTGTGCAAGCTTAATACAACTCCTTCCTACAGAGGCATCAGAGCATGATCCTTCATAGAATGCTTTGGGTTGGAAGAGACCTCCAAAAGTCACACAGTCCAATCCCCCTGCAGTAAGCAGGGATGTCCTGCCCTAGATCAGGTTGCTCAGATATGTTTGCTATCATTAGAGCTCTGCTCCATGCAGCTCTCAGACCAGGCTCTGCCCTGGAAGGGAGCCACAGTTGTGCAGCCCAGAGGAATGTGAACCACACAGACAAGCAAACAATAAACCAAAACACAAACAGAATGATCAAAGCAGCAACCTGTAGCTGGCACTTGGCATGGAAATTTCCATCCCAAATAAATCAATAGTGGTAAGGAAATGAAAAATGATCCTACAGAGAAATGCATCAAGCAACTTTAGCAGGGAATGTGATGGGAATAGTCCCACCTATGTTCTCTAACACTGTTCACAGCTCCACACTCTGCTGCCACTATGTAATTAGCTACAATTTACACGTGCCTGCATCATTTAAAAGCACACACACAGACACACAGCCTCTTTCTCTCTCTTTTCTCCTTCTTCTTAAAACGTAACTGACAAAGATCCAAATGTTTTACCAGGCTGCTCCTGTACCATGCTGTAGAGAACACCCATTCCCTACCAGCCTGCAGCAACTTAAACACAGCACTGAGTCCTGCACTCTATCATGGGCCTAGCATCTACAGAACTGATATTCCCTCTGTCAGGGCAGTCAAGGCAGGAGCAGTTTCTCCCCATGCTCAAGAGCCCCATCACCAAGCACAGCCTCTGAGCACCACCACAATGTGTGCCATCAGCATTAAGTAGGTGACCCCAACAACTCAGCTGCTGTGGTCCATGGTGTCCCACTGTGCACTTCTAGCAGCTGGCATCTGTCAGTCTCTTCTCAGAAGGGTTGTCTGAAGTGTAATAGGACTCAGAATAAATATATTCATTAGCAAAACTTCAGTTCGCCAAGTCTGTGGTTCCTAGGTCCAGTCTGCTTGAGGGGAAGACCTTTTGTACAAGGTAAATTGCAGGGCTCAGCCCAGAGAGTCCAGTGTGAGCAGCAAATTGGTACAAAGAAGCCTTGCTCATTCTGGTACAGGCCTGGTTGTCCCCTCCTGTACAGCGCTGCTTCAGGAATACAGTGTCATCATCATCCACTGCAAAACAATGGGAACATGGTTTGAACTCAGACATCCCTCTAAGATCCCTGCAAAGCTCACATATGAACTGGACTAAGAGGCACTGGAGATACTATGTCTCCAGAAGGAGCAGAAGCTGTAATAAAGCAGAAGGACCTGAGGGTGCTGTTTGACAGCTGGCTGAACACAGGCCAGCAATGTGCTCAGGTGGCCAAGAAGGCCAACAGCATCCTGGCCTGGAACAGCAACGGTGTGGCCAGCAGGACCAGGGCTGTGATTGTGCCCCTGTACTCAGCACTGATGAGGCCACTCCTCAAATATTGGGTTCAGTTTTGGGCCACTCACTCCAAGAAGGACATTGAGGGGCTGGAGAGTGTCCAGAGAAGGGCAACAAAGCTGGTGAATGGTCTAGAGAACAGGTCTGGTGAGGAGCAGCTGAAGGAACTGGGGTTGTTTAGTCTGAAGAAGAGGAAGCTGAGGGGAGACCTCATTGCTCTCTACAGCTCCCTGAAACAAAGGGACAGTCTCAAGTTGTGCAGGACATGAAGAAAAATTTCTTTCAGGCAAGGGTGGTCAGGCATTGGAACAGGCTGCCCAGGGAGGTGGTGGAGTCACCATCCCTGGAGGTGTTCAGGAAATCTGTGGACATGGCACTTAGGGACATGGTTTAGTGGCCATGGTGGTGTTGGACTGGATGATCTTAGAGAGCTTTTCCAACCAAAACCACCCTGTGATTCTACAGTTTAGCAGCCTGATGCTCCTTGCCATTTCTAACAGAACTGAACATGCAGTGCCAGCAGCTATGTAGCAGCCTGCACTTGTGAGCCAAGGACTGGGCTTTACCTCAGATTCCCGCAGGTAAATCCCTTTGCCATCTTGAGTTAAGTTGCGAAAGGCCTCTGCAGGAGAGAGACATGAGAAGCATTAACCTGTAAGCCAAGAGATCAGCACCAGCCTCAGCACTCTGCCTCAGAAAGAAACCCAAAGGCAGAGCTTGGAGGCTATTCACAAGGGCATGGCAGATCCTCTGTTAGGTTGCTGGAAGATGCCTGAGGGCTGGGACAGAGGGAGCAGGTGAATCAAGCCAGGCACGGCACTGCCTATTCACTCAGCTGGGAAACCCGAAATGCAGGCAGCCCCAGCCCCACCCTCCACTGTTCCGAGACATCTGAGCATGAGCTCACAGGCTAAGTATCAGCCATCTCAACACAAGTGCAGGCCCACCAAAGCTCTACTCCAAGGGCTTATCTGGGCAGCCCAGCTTGCCTGGCTAGCCATGGACTACCAGCCTTACCTCCCATGATCTCCACTCGAAGCATAAAGCACACAAAGCTCTCAAAGCTGATCTTTAAGTCAGGGTCACCATATCTGATGGCCATCAAGTTGCAGACTTCATTGCTGAGAGAAATGCCTTCATAAAAGGAAAAAAAGGGGAAAATCAGAATGAGATGGCAACTCCCAGCTGTAAACAACTGGATGGGCACACCTACAGGTGTGCTCATGGGGTATGAGAGTAAGAGCAACAGTTGTGTTTGAAGGAAATAGTCATAGAATGGGTTGGGTTCGAAAGGACCTCTGAAGGTCATTTAGTCCAACACCCTCTGCAGTCAGCAGGGACATCCTCAACCAGATCAGGTTGCCCAGAGCCTTGCTGAGCCTCACCTTGAATATCTCCAGGGATGGGGCTCCAACCACCTCCCCAGGCAACCTGTTCCAGTGTTCTACTACCCTCATGGTGCAGAACTTGCTCCTAACATCTAACCTAAACCTGTTCTTCTCTAGTTTGAAGCCATCGCCTCTCATCCCACCCCTGCAGGCATTTGTAAAGCCTCTCTCCACCCTTCTTGTAGGACCCCTTCAGGTTCTGGAAGGCTGCTAGTCCATGGGAGGGTAGGAAAAGAGATGAAAAAGGAAACCCAGAGGAAGCTCACACAGAAAGCATCTGTCCCAATGTCAGGCAGCAACTGCAAGGAATAAAAGTCTTTTCTATTTATGGCCTGAGGTTGGACCAGATGATCCTTGAAGTGGCTTCCAACCTAGCACTCTGTGTGATTTTAGTTTGATTTAGCAGAGCTCTGCCTGGGTTTCTCACTGTGCTCTCAATGACTCAGAGTACTGGGTGAAGCACTCACCAAGAAGAAGAGTGACATTTAAGCTGTTAGCATGCAAAGAAAGCTACAAGACCAAGCACCAGCCCCCACTCAAAGCCCAGTAATAGCAACAGAGCTTGCTTCAGTATCTGGAACCATATGTGCTGTCTGAAGTTTGATCTAGAGGTAGAAGGCATTCCATTAGTGAGGTGAGGCATCAATACTGCCTCTGTGCAAGTCCCACATGCCCAGGCTCAGTCCCTGAGCTGTTGTCTTCAGCAGCAGCAGCAGCAGTTGAATATGGGCACAATCTGGCCTGCACAACCCCTCATAGTCTTTTACAACTAAATTAGCCATAGGCAGGAAGGGATTTAAGAACTGGCTCTAAAACAGACAGTTCTGCTTCACACAACTATCAGTGTGAGCCCACATTAGGACAAAGGTTAGGCAGACCACATTACAGCACAATAACTTTCAGATGTGTTTAGTCAGATGAAAAGGGAAGCAGAGATGTCTAACACTGCGCAGCCTATGATGTCTTCCATTCCTCCTGACATCTACCTACAATTGATAGTATAGTTTGGGTTGGAAGGGACCTTAAAGACCACCTAGTGGAATTCCAAGCCCCCTGCCATGGGCAGAAGGGACACCTTCCACTAGAACAGGTTGCTCAAGGCCTCATCCATCCTGGCTTTGAGCACCTCCAGAGAGGAGGCAACCACAATCTCTCTGGGCAGCCTGTTCCAGTGTCTCACCACCTTCACTGGAAAGAATTTCTTCCTAATCTCCACTCTAAATCTCTCCACTTCCAGCTTCAATCCATTCCCTGCCATCCTATCACTGAAAGGCCTTGTCAAAAGTCCCTCCCCAGCCTTTTTGTAGGCCCCTACAAGTACTGGAAGTCTGCTGTTATGTTTCTCTGGAGCTTTCTCTTCTCCAGGCTGAACAGCCCAAACACTCTCAGGCTGTCCCTATAGAGGAGGTTCTCCAGCCCTCTGATCATCTTTGTGCATCCTCTGGACCCTCTCCAACAGATCCATGTCCTACTTAAGCTGGGGGCACCAGAACTGGACACAGTACTCTGGATGAGAGCACACAGTATTCTCATGAGAGCAGAGTAGAGGGTGAAGAATCACTTCCCCTGTCCTGCTGATCACACTCTTTTTGATGGAGATCCAGCTCTTAAGATGTTATCCAGCCCAGGGCTTTTTCTAGCCTTTATGAGGAAGAAGATGCCAAGATGTGCCATGGGTTTACCTGTCTCCTGCACAGCTGCATGCAATTCCACAAGGTCAAGCTTTCCTGATCTGCTGGTGTCTTTTTTTTGGAATACCTCCTGGGGAGTGGGGAGAAAGAAAAATTAAACAAAAGAGCCTTCTCAAAATAGAACAGAAAACCCCAAAAGCAGTGAGACATTGCAAGGGGGCACAAAAATAAGTGTTATACCAAAATAAGTGTTATACCAAATAGAAAAGCAGCCTCTTCCACAGGACTCTGAATTCCTGGATACTCAGTGTGCCTGTTGCATTCAGCTTCAAAGGAGAATTAAGGCCAGTCCATCTCAGTTAAACGTTGGGGAGCACCCAGTACATTAAAAGAAACCCAGACAGCCACTCTGACATTCACCCAATTATAAGATCATAGGAATCATAGAATCAGTCAGGGTTGGAA
This sequence comes from Pogoniulus pusillus, assembly GCF_015220805.1. NCBI lineage: Eukaryota > Metazoa > Chordata > Aves > Piciformes > Lybiidae > Pogoniulus > Pogoniulus pusillus. The sequence goes on along the minus strand of NC_087288.1, from coordinate 8,191,978 downwards.
GGGACCACAAGGATCAGCCAGTTCCAACCTCCCTGACATGGGCAGGGACACCTTAACCTATATCAGGCTGGCCAGAGCCTCATCCAGCCTGGCCTTAAACATCTCCAGGGATGGGGCCTCGACCACCTCCCTGGGCAACCCATTCCAGGCTCTCACCACTCTCATGCTGAACAATTTCCTCCTCACATCCAGTCTGAACCTACCTACCTCCAGCTTTGCTCCATTCCCCCCTAAGATGAGGAAAACAACTTCTTAGCTCAGAAGCCTCTCTCTAGACTTGATCCTCCTCCCACTAAGTCAATGGAAACCTGGCTGCTGATTCCAAAGGCAGCAGGAATCAACCCTTTCCCAAACCAATTCCATTCTGTCACAGCTGAAACGTTATTATGGAGGGTGAGAAGTTCAAGAAGCAGGGCCATGTCCTGGTGGTAAAGAAATCACAGTAACACACAGCCTGCGCTAGGGAATAGTGCTCCAGTGAAGCATTGTGCAAGTCAGGAGTCTCACTCATGCCAAGGATACATCCAAGAGTGCCAAGATACCCTGGCAGGCATCCAGGCTGAAACGCAGATGAAAATTCTGGAAACCTGGAGGGAGAGGGAAAAAAAATAATCAACAACCAAACAACAGAAACAAACCAACCAAAACACCCAAACAAATAACCAAAAACAACACCAAAACAACCCAAACCTGACCAACCAAAAGCCCACCCAGCAAACAATACAAATCCCAAAGAATAGTACTCCCCCCCAAAACCCACCCAAGCCAGCCCCAACCAAGCAAAAACCCCAAACCCACAAATAAACAAAAAAGACACCCACAAAAAAGTAGTCCACAAGTGAAAAAAAAAAACAAATCACAACCAGAAAACCCAGAAGAATCCCAAACAACCCCCCCAAACAAACCAAAAAACCCAAACACAAGCCCCCAAACAAACAAAAAAGAGAAGAAAAAAAAAGAAAACCTTAATAAACAACCCCCAAACCAACCAACCCCAAACAAACCAACCCCAAACCAACAGAAAAAACCCACAAAAACCCAAATAGACAAATGAGAAAAAAAGAAAGGCACAATTAAAAATCCCCAAACTCCAAACAATAAAAAAAAACCCAGAAGAACCCCAAGCAAAACCCCCAAATAAAAAAGCCCAAAGACAAAGGAAATCCACAAGTAAAAAAACCCACAAATCCAAACCAACAAAAAGAAAGCCAAGAACCCCAAACCAACAAAACCCCCAAAGAAAAAACCCAAAGAAGCAAGAAACAAAAACCAAGAAAAAAAGAAATCCACAAGTAAAAAAAACCTCAAACTCCAAACCAAAGGCCCAGAAGACCCCCAAACAAAAACTCCAAACTAAAAAGCCCAAGGAAAAATTAAATCCACAAGTGAAAAAAAGCTGCAACTGAAAAAAAAAACCACAAACACAAACAAACAAAAGGAAAACCAAGAACCCCAATCCAACAAAACCCTCAAAGAAAAAAACTCAAAGAAACAAAAATAAACCAGAAATAAAGAAATCCACAAGTAAAAGAAACAAAAAAATCACAAACCAGCAGAAAGAAAACCCAGCAAGACCCCAAATGAACAAAACCCCTAAAGAAATAGACAAAAAAAGGAGAAATCTACAAGTAAAAAGCCCCAATAATAAAGAAAAAACACAAGCACAAAGAATCATAGAATCAGCCAGGTTGGAAGGGAGCTCCAAGATCATCCAGGCCAACCTAGCACCCAGCCCTGTCCAATCAACTAGACCATGGCACTGAGTGCCTCATCCAGGCTTTTCCTGAACACCTCCAGGGATGGCGACTCCACCTCCCTGGGCAGCCCATTCCAATGCCAATCACTCTCTCTGCCAACAACTTCCTCCTAACATCCAGCCTAGACCTCCCCTGGCACAACTTGAGACTGTGTCCCCTTGTTCTGTTGCTGCTTGCCTGGCAAAAGAGACCAACCCCCACAAGAACCCCAAACAAAAAGAACTCTCACAAAACTCCCACAAACAAACCCCCACAAACAACCCCCCCCCCCCAGACCTGCAAACCAAAAGCCCAATCCAAAAAAATCCCCAAAGCCCAAACAAACCAAAAATAATTAAAATAAACCCCACCAAAAATCCCCACCCCCTCCAACAAACCATAAACCCCAAAACACCCCCACACCACCACAATAAAAACACAAACCATCTAAACAAAATAACCCCAGAAAACCACCCCCCTAAACCCAAAAACACAACAAAACCCCAAAGCAAACAAAAAAAATCCTCCCCCAAGCACCCAAACAGCAACCTCCCAATCAACCCAACCCAGAGGATTGTTTTCAGCAGCCTCAGAAAAAAAGGCCTCTCACAAAACTGTCCCTCACTTGAGAAGGCTCAGGCCCCCAAAGCCATTCTGAAACTTTACACCCGCTTGAGGTGATCTATCATTTATGATGATAAAAATATGAGGCAACAGGATGGATTCTACCAGTCTTAGAAAATCCAATATGAGCTCCCTGCAGGCATGTAATAGGGAATGAAATATGGTGCACTATCTCCAGCTATTAGAGGAAATGGAAGGAAAAGGACATCCAAAGATGAAATCCCGAGCAGAATTTACTGCGTGACCTTGAGCAAAGTCACTTGACCCAAAGAGCTTTGGGGAGCAGCACTGCAGATTAATTGAAACTTGAGCTAAGCATCTCTCCTCTCCTTTCATAGACACACTGCCAGCTCTGTTAATATAATTAAAAGAAGAGGCATCACTGAAAACATGATGCTGCATCAAAACTTAGCAGCCCTGGCTCGTGCATAAATTACATGAAGAGTAACAGCAACAGACTCTAATCTCACTGCAGATCATGATTATAGATTGTCTGTAGACTTCCACTGAGCAAGGTACAGCACCATAACTCATCAATCCCTTCCCTGCAGAAAGCAAAGAAGTTTTAAGCTGGTAACAGCCCTGTTAGAGTAAATAGGAATCAGGTACTGGAAAGTTTTGTCTTCAAATTGATCACTTATGAAAAATAAACACTCTCTGCTCAACAGAATCTTCTAACAGATGTGGCTGACTGGTAGGCCATGCTGCAAAGACAAAAAGCATACTTGTCCCCCTTTAAAAGAACCACAGCATCACAGAATGTATCTGGTTGGAGGAGACCTCCAAGATCCAACCCTCAACCCAGCACTGAAGGGTCAACATTAAACCATGTCCCTAAGTGCCAGACCTACAGGCTGCTTGAACACCTCCAGGGATGGTGCCTCCACCACTGCCCTGGGCAGCCCATTCCAATGGTTGAGAACCCTTTCAATGACTAAGTATTTCCTAATACCCAGCCTGAATCTCCCCTGGTGCAGCTTGGAACCATTTCCTTTGGTCCTGTCTCTTGACAGCAAGCAGAAGAGGCTGCCCCCTCCTCACTCCAACCTCCATTCAGGTAGCTGTAGAGACTTGTCAGCCTCCTCTTCTCCTGACTGAACACCCCCAGCTCCCTCAGCCCCTTCTCACAGGCCAGGTGCTCCAAGCCCTTCAACACCCTCATTGCCCTTCTCTGGACATGCTCCAGCCCCTCAATGCCCTTTTTGTAGTGAGGGAAAAGGAAGCAACATCAAAGTCAGCTTAAGCAGAAATGGCATCACATCAGAGTTGTGTTTGTCATCTTTGTTGCCTATAAGGGCTGGGCAGCCTCTTTTCTGGGCCACACATCTGTTTGTACCAGCAAAGGAACCAGGAAGGCAAACTGGATTCATCATGATTATATCTGCAGCTTCACTGCTACAAACAGAAAACAGCTACCCCAAAGCCTTGCTGCTGCTCAGGTAGTACTGTTTAGAACTAGGGACCCAGTCACCTAAAGAGTTACAGCTTGCACTGGGTTGGAAGAGACCCTCAATGGTCATCTTGTCCAACACCCCTGCAGTCAGCAGGGGCATCTCCAACTCGATACAGGCCACCCAGGGCCAGGCTCAACTTAAATGTCTCCAGGCATAGGGCCTCAGGCACATCCCTGGGCAACCTGTTCCAGTATTTCACCACTCTCATTGTGCACAGCTTCCTCTTGATGTCCACACACAATATCTGTGCTTGCTCTTGCCTCTCCTCCTTTCACTTGTTGAAACCCAAGCTAAATTAGAGTTGTTTGTAAAATTTCTCCCATGCTGAGTCACATCCCTGCAAATCTAACATGGCATGAGAGGAGTCACTTGGGTCACATTCAAGCCAGTTTCTCATCTCAGAATTCAAGAAACAGATAGAGGAGAGGGTTTATTTTACAGAAACATTATTTCTCAGCACTTACTTCTCCAAGATATATTATTTAGGATCCTCTGGAGCTGAACAGAATTTATTTCAGGATTCTGTGATATGGAAGAAATTTTTTATTATTTTAAAAAAAATATATATATTAAATCACTTTTCTCCCTCTTTTGTTTTCCTGGCATGTCCCATCTTCATTCTCTGCTTTTCTGGCCTCATTCCAGCCACTGTGAAAATCAATAGGAAAGACTCCCTTTGAATATGTCAAGATTCTCAGTCTGCAAGAACTGCAGCCTGCTCTGGGCTAGGTTCTCAGGGCTCCACACAGCTCAAGGTGGTAGTGCAGATTTAAACTGAGTGAGAATCCAGCCTGTTAACCTTTCAGCTCTGGTGTCATCTGCTCCATCAAGCACACTGCTGAGAAGTCTGCTTCAAATATTTCCCTTTTATGATTTCCAAACAAACAGAGAGAAATTTTGGAATACCTCCTTCTCCACACTTTTCAAAGCAGAGACTTCCCCTCCTCCTTAATAGAGGTAAAGTTTACAGGTTGGTTTTTTTCCTTTTTATAGAAACTGTGACATTTCTTTGGAGGATTTCTTTTTAAATGCCACTCTTCAAAACTCAAAACCTGTTTTCAGACCACTGAGGCATGCCAGGGTTATGATTCAAGAAACAGCAGCGCTGCTGACCTGCGTGGGTACTTGGACCTCCTCACAGCAAAGGACAAGGACCTCACAACATAGGGCAATTTGTAGCACATCTGAAAGCCACAGCCTTCTCAAAGGCAAAATCTTAAACAAGTGCAAAAAAGGGAGCATTGCTTGTTTTCAGTGACAGCTTCTGCCAAAGCCTTGCTATCAAAAGGGCAAACGTGCTTTTGTGAAAGGATGTTTGCTACCAAATAAAAGCAGCCATCTGCTCGGAGAGGTGGAACACTTGGATGCATAGCATGGGATGGGTTGGAAGGAACCTTACAGATCATCTAGTTCCAACCCACTTGCCCTGGGCAGGGACACCTCTCACTGGAACAGGTTGCTCAAGGCTCTGTCCATCCTGGCCCTGAACACCTCCAGGGAGGGGGCACCTACAACCTCCCTGGGCAACCTGTTCCCACCACTCTCGCTATCAGGAATTTCTTCCTAATCTCCAGTCTCATTCTGCCCTCCTCAAGCTTCAATCCATTCCCTCTCTCACTACAAGCCCTTGTAAAAAGCCCCTCTCACACCCCCCTCCCCTCTTGTAGCCCTCTTCAGGTACTAGAAAGCTGATAAAAGTGCTCCCTGGAGCCTTATCTTCTCCTGGCTGAACAGCCCAAACTCTCTTAGCCTCTCAAATCATAGTGGAGGTGCTGCAGCCCTCTGGTCATCTTTGTGGCCATCCTCTGGAACCACTCCAGCAGTTCCACGTCCTTCTTGTGTTGAGGGTCCCAGAACTGGATGTAGTACTCCAGATGGGGTCTCATGAGAGCAGAGTAGAAGGGGGAAATCCCCTCACATCTTCTTGTAGTGAGCAAAGCACCTGTCTGAGTGGTGAGGAGCACACAATCTTGTGGCCCAGACAGGGCCAAGCACAGAGGAATGGGCAGAGAGCCCAGTTTTCACTACCATCCCTCTCCATAGTCAGTGGGATCCCTGAAGGTCAACCCCAATGCAAACCAAGCCAGAGAGCTTATTGAAAAGATTCCTTCAGAAAAAGGATCATATTTTGCTAGGAAAATTAGGGAAGGAAAGGGAAGTGATGGTACACCTGATACCTACTTCTCTCAATGTCAGCTTGCTGCCTTCATCAAGCAGTGCTGGAGGATGTAAGAGACAAGTGGCAGTATTTTGGGGGGTGTTTGCTAATAGGCTGCTTTCCCCAGTGACTGTAACAACATCTGAAAGGGTAGGATGGATCCTCAGGCCCCACTATTTTGTCCCCAACGCTGGCAATAGGAATTAACATTTAAGACACACGAGCCTGGTCAGCTTCTGCCGTCCATTCTCCTGCTTCCCTGGCACCCACACCTGAGTGAAATGGGATCTTAAAGGGTACATCCCTGCCTAGTCCTTTGGTATCTGCTTATGGACCTGCGTCACATCACTCTGCTGATGCCTTTTGAGCCCGTTGTCACAGTCACATCCACAAAGCCCTGTGGCATTAAATTCCGGCCATTCACACGCTGTTGTGTAGAGAAGGACTCCTCCTTCAGTCATCAGCTGTTGTTAAGCTTCAGTCACATATGCCGTGTGGAACCAGCACTGTACACACAGCTCAGCCTCCTATAGGCCCTCTCTGTTCCCCACACTTCCACATCCAGACTTCCCTTGAACATACTTTTACTTCTGCAGAGCTCCACCATATCTCTGAAGCAGGCTGCTCCACACACACTTACCTGTTCAAAATACTTGGTGAAGAAGTCCTCCCAAATCTTGCCTTCATACCTGTCAACAATTTCCTGTAAGGTAAAAGAAATAAGTCATTAACTCAAGAAAGAACAGTATCAAGAAAGGAAAATATCATCATCCAAGACAGTTACTAAAGATAGTTCCTCACTTCATAGAAAGAAATATGCTGATAACACTCAGTGGGGAGAAACATTGCCCACACACACACCTCAAGCTCCACAACAAAGGACAGGCCCACTCCGTGCCAAGAAGAGAGAGAAAGGATCTCTGTCCTCCTTCATACCAGAGGATAGAGGAGATGAAAGAAGGGATGGCCCTGTTGATGCCAGGGAAGCAGACTACACAATAAACCCCTTGGCACAAGTTGCAGGTGTGCATGCACTATCAGTGAGCTCAGCTATTCTGAAAATAACCTCCAAGCCTCTGCATGGGAACAGTACTGTATCACAGTATCACAGTATCACAGTATCACCAAGGTTGGAAGAGACCTCACAGATCATCAAGTCCAACCCTTTACCACAGTGCCCAAGGCTAGACCATGGCACCAAGTGCCACATCCAACCTTGCCTTGAACTGCCCCAGGGACGACGACTCCACCACCTCCCCAGGCAGCCCATTCCAGTGCCCAATGACTCTCTCAGTGAAGAACTTTCTCCTCACCTCGAGCCGAAATTTCCCCTGGCGCAGCCTGAGGCTGTGTCCTCTTGTTCTGGAGCTGGCCACCTGAGAGAAGAGAGCAACCTCCTCCTGGCCACAACCACCCTTCAGGTAGTTGTAGACAGCAATAAGGTCACCCCTGAGCCTCCTCTTCTCCAGGCTAAACAACCCCAGCTCCCTAAGCCTCTCCTCGTAGGGCTGTGCTCGAGGCCTCTCACCAGCCTCGTCGCCCTTCTCTGGACACGCTCAAGCATCTCAGTGTCCTTCCTAAACTGGGGGGCCCAGAACTGAACGCAGTACTCAAGGTGTGGTCTGACCAGTGCAGAGTACAGGGGCAGAATGACCTCCCTGCTCCTGCTGACCACACCACTCCTGATGCAGGCCAGGATGCCACTGGCTCTCTTGGCCACCTGGGCACACTGCTGGCTCATGTTCAGGCGGGTATCAATCAGTACCCCCAGATCCCTCTCTGTCTGGCTGCTCTCCAGCCACTCCGACCCCAGCCTGTATCTCTGCATGGGGTTGTTGTGGCCAAAGTGCAGCACCCTGCACTTTGAGCTATTGAACCCCATCCCATTGGCCTCTGCCCATCTGTACAGGCGGTCAAGGTCCCGCTGCAGAGCCCTTCTTCCCTCCAGCTCAGTCACATCTGCCCCCAGCTTAGTGTCATCTGCAAACTTGCTGATGACTGACTCGATGCCCTCATCCAGATTATCTATGAAGATGTTAAAGAGGATGGGGCCCAGCACTGATCCCTGAGGGACACCACTAGTGACTGGCCGCCAGCTGGATGTGGCACCATTCACCACCACTCTCTGGGTCCGGCCCTCCAGCCAGTTCCTAACCCAGCACAGAGTGTTACCATCCAAGCCGCGGGCTGACAGCTTAGCCAGCAGTTTGCTGTGGGGGACAGTGTCAAAGGCCTTGCTGAAGTCCAGATAGACCACATCCACAGGCCTCCCCACATCCACCAAGCGGGTCACCTGATCATAGAAGGAGATCAGGTTAGAAAGGCAGGATCTGCCCTTCCTAAACCCATGCTGGCTGGACCTGAGATCTTTGCCATCCCTCAGGTGCGCAGTTATTGGCCCCAAGAGAACCTGCTCCATCAGTTGGTCCCAGAACAGCCTTCCAGTACCTGAAAGGGGTCTGTAAGAAGACCAGGAAGGGCCTTTTTACAAGGACTTGTAGTGATAGGATAGGAGGGAATGAAGCTTGAGGAGGGCAGATCAAGACTGGGGATTAGGAAGAAATTCTGTACAGTAAGAGTGGGGAAACACTGGAACCTGGGAGCTGGTTGCCCAGAGAAGTTGTGGATGCTCCCTCCCTGGAGGTGTTCAAGGCCAGGCTGGATGAAGCCTTAGGCAGCCTGGTCTAGTGGCAGATGTCCCTGCCCATGGCAGTGGGGGTTGGAACTAGATGATCTTTAAGGTCCCTTCCAACCCAAACCATTCTTATGAATCAGGTCTTCAAGGCATGAAAGGAGAAGGGAGAAGTGCAAGAATGGACTAGGAGTCTGCAAACAGCCATGAACAGCAAAGACTGCAGAGCAAGTAAGATGGTCTCCCCAAAAGAAGTTTGCAAAAAGGCAACTACTAAAGGCCTCCAAAAATGTGGTACTCCCCCACATCTGCCTGCATCTGCCCGTGTGGTTCAAGGGTCTGCTTGTAAACCTGAGCTGCCCTATCAAAGGTGCTGCAACACAAGCACTCACATTTTCACTCAGCCTCTCCATGGAGCAGAGCAACGCACAAAATCCAATCCCTCACTTCCCTCGTACTCACCTTAGAGAGGGTGAAACTGGTGTTGCCACCCATTTCCCTGCAGATACAAAGAGATATGCCAGAGTTTAGTGTTTGTCTCCAATGAAGCATCCATCCCCCATTCCCAGATGAGGCCTCAACTCACTCTTTCAGCCCATGTCTTTTTTCCCTGCAGTAAGGGAAGAAGCCCCCACATCTACACAGCTCCCCAGGGACCGCTGGCATTTGACTTCTCCAAAGCACAGTTTCTGCTCAACAAGCCCAGCATCACCAGAGAAGCTGCTGGTAAACTGATGGTGCAATAGAATTGTTGTTCTTCTCCACATTCTGAAACAGGAGCATGCTGCAAGCATCCCTTGTGTGGGCCTAGTCCCACACTTCTTGAAAGGATAAGCCCAAAAGCAGTGGTGTAGCCACTGAGAACCCTAAGGTTGGAGAAACCCACAACCAGCCTCTTCCAGAAGAGATTGTGCTGCTCTGGGCAGAGCAAGGTCTTTGTGCTGCCCCTATTAGATTAGCAAGACCAGACCAAGGAACAGGAACATTCTCACCGAAGAACGTGCTTCCTGGAGAAGACCCTCAGGATGAATTCAGACTCCTGCTGAGGCTGCAGGGTGGATGGGACAATCACATAGACACCAGGCTCCAGGTGGAAGTCTTGAGTCACTTCGCGTTCATCAAGGAACACCTGGTGCTTGTTAGGCTGGTGTCGGCTGAAGAAAGCTGGGGGTAGCTTTCTGTTGCTTTCCTGGTACTGGGAAGAGGGGAGAGAGACATGTTCTGCACCAGGTGGACAGTAGGCACATGGAGAACTCCAGGCATGGTGCAGACAACCTGTTTTCACACCTCAGCACAAACAGGTAGCAGGGCCCAAACGATTCAGTCTCCTTCCAAGACATGATGTTTCTCACTATACACTACCCCTGCCCAACAATAACAAGGCAAAGAGCAGGGCTTCTCGCAACAAGAAACAGTGCTTGCAAGGAACAGCAGGAGGAGTCATTCTAAAGTGGCTGCTCCAAAAGTCATTTCCACACTGGCAGAGATGACTGCAGGCAGGAACTGATGTGGAAACTGTTCTTCACTATCCAGAGCACCTCTCTTATCCCATGGGTACCCTGCACTTCGTCCCCAGCTTCTCCTTTGGAGATGGGATCTGGTAGCAGAAGGGTTTTCAGAGCACTTATGACCCAAGCATACAGCAGAAGCAACCTAAAACCTAGCCCAAACTCCATCCATGTGTCCTTCACCCGCCTGGCACTCTTAGCTGTTACAGATGCTCTGCTCTGCAGGCACTTTTGTCCAATAGAACGTTGGGTAAAATGTTGATCCAGGCAACACTGAACTAATTTTTAATGCCAGAGTGCCCAGTACACAAGCCAAATAAATAACCTTGCTAGCTAAAACCACTGTCACCTTCTGATCTTGGCTGCTCCTCAAAACACTTAGCCATTTCAGTCCACAGCCCCATAGTAGCAATGCTATTTCTCTTCCTTTGTCAATATTTTTCTTACTAATAGAGCAATCTTTCTTCTGAAGGGTTGAGGGTTACTCCTTCTCATGCCCCTTATGTTAAAATTCAAGTTTTTATATTCCAGTCAATACTTTGCTGGCTGTTGCTCCAATACCTTTTATGCTCTGGGCTTGCCATCTCTCTCTCTATCGATCCTGGCAACTGCTACAAACCTGAAATTAAAGTCCTGGCTGCCACCATTCCCCCTGGGGTGCAGCACAGCAGCGTGCTAGGGTCACACTCAGATCCCCTCTGCCAGGAAGTGTAACTTACTTGTAACCCTGATGGCATCCAAAATACTGAAGTCAGGAAGGAGTGGCATCTTACCTTGTGGTTACCATGCAGTAACTGGGGAGATAACTGTGCTGCCCTGACCAGGCACCCAAACTAGTTCTTAGCCAGCCCAAAATCAAAGTGATTCTCAAGGTGGAAGAAAGGTCCTTTCAAGATAAGAGGCTAAACTTTTCCCTGCTCTAACAAGTCCCCTCCTCCAAATTGGGACTTAAAACAGGCTTTAACTTTCAGGTTCCAAAGGCTTCTAGCTGAAGAAAATGCTAAAAATACATCTGGCTTGATGAACTTGAAGCACTTGGAGCATCAGCTTCAGAGCATCCCCAGCTAGGAGGGAACCTGAGCTCCCTGAGAAACCCCTGACTTGTATGGGACAAAAGCTCTGTTCCCATCTCATCCCAAGACCAAGACAGAGCAGAAAGGTGGCTCTAGTTTTTCCAAGAGCTGGAGCGAGTCCAGCTTAGACATAGCCAAGAACTGGGGCACCGTCCCACAGCTGCAGCAGGGACAAAATGCTGGTTGGATAAACACTGATGATACTTCTAATACCTTTGAATAGAGAAGCTAGAGAATTAATGCCCCCTTTTAAAGCTGCTAAGCCTTCCTGACATGGCTGCTTTTCACAAGAGTCAGTGGATAGCTCTATATTAAGAGTGACTTACTGTGGAGCCCCACTGAATCCAAACGTACTGTTACTAGCTGCCAGACAAGGAACAAAGGCAATCACACCTTCAGTGTTTTCACCACAGGGACAGTAGCTCGGGTCCCCCAGCAAATAGCCAGAAGTGGTGAGGAGGGACTCACCTGTAGGTCCACCTGCAGGAAGGAAAGAAACACAGCATCTGTCAGACAGGGCCCTCTGAGTCTTGCCCGGCACAGCCATATTGCTGCTGAGAAGCAGCTGCATAGATCCATCTGGGTGTTTTGCCTTCAGAAACCTCAGTCCCTCCACAACTTCCCTTGCCAACCTATTCCAGTGTCTCACCACCCCCACTGTCAAGAATTTCTTTCTAATATCCAGCCTAAATGTCTCCTCCTCAAGCTTCAATCCATTCCCTCTCATTCTACCACTACAAGCCCTTGTAAAAAGTCCCTCCCCAGCTTTCCTGTAGTCCCTTCAGGTACTGGGAGGCTGCTCTAAGGTCTCCAGCCTGAACAATTTCAACTCTCACAGCCTGTCCCCATAGGGGAGGCTCTCCAGCAGATCGTCTTCATGGCCCTCCTCTTGACCCACTCCAGCAGTTCTGTGTCCTTCTTGTGCTGGAGTACCAGAACTGGGCACAGTACTCCAGATGGAGTAAAAAGGGAGAATTAGCTCACTTGTCCTGCTGGTCACACTGATGCAGCCCAGGATACAAAACCCCAACAAAACTCTCAGCTTGCAAAACTCTACAACTTACAGGGGTTGGAAGTGTCCCTTTTTGGAGAAAGCAAGAAAGGCAAAAGAGTAAATTCACACCTTGTAGAGTGAAAACCCAATGAAGAGGTGAGGAGCTCGGTTCCGGTGTTTGCTGCTGTGTTTCTGCATCAAGGATATAACCACGTTGCAGGAACTCAGGCTTCTCTTGCTATCTTCAGTTGGTAAAAGATTCAGCCAGTACTGAGGATTCATCCAAAAGTTGCCTAAGCAAAAAAGGGAAAAAAACATTTTTTTATGTCATTTTCCACCTTAAAATTGGTTTCTACCTGCCCACATGATGCCTGCCATCTGACTGAAGAGGTCACAGGTTGGCTGGATCTCCAGACTCCACAGGGGCTTGCTCTTAGGGCACAGTTTACAAGTTTAGCAGTGCAACTGCTGTGTAAGAGAGGAGGAAGGCTCTGGAACAAGGAACCTGCAGCTGAGGACTCATTTTGTTTAGAAATGTGTCACTGTTGCTCTAGCACCTCCAGTGTGTGGGCTTGCTGACTTCAGACACCACCTGCTTTGCTTCCAGACAGGCTGAGCCTCTGCAGTTCCCATTCACTTCACTTAAAACACCACTCCCTGAAGGTGCTGAGGAGCCATTTTTTTACAGACAAGCTTAGTGCTCCAAAGAAGCTCAGCACTGGCAATCGATCCTAGGATCCTACAGCTCATTCCATACCATAACCAGCCCTCTGCCCCCTGTTTATGAGTGATGCAGCTTCTGTGATAGCAGCATCACAGAATGGTAGGGATTGGAAGGGATCTCTGCAGATCATTGAGTCAAAATCCCCTGCTAGATCAGGTTGCCTGGAGTGGCACCCAGGTGGGTTTTGAAAGCCTCCACTAAAGGAAACTCCACAACCTCTCTGGGCAGCCTGGTCAAGGCTTTGGCATCCTCACAATAAGGAAGTTTCTCCTGGGGTTCAAGTGAAACCTCTTGTGCTCTAGTTTGCACCTGTCCTGTCACTGGCTACTACTGAGAAGAGCCAGGCCCCACTGGGTCAGAGTCCTTCAGCTCTTATTTTCTGATGCTTGTGTGGAGGGTGAAGCAGGAAGAACCTGTTACTGTGGTCAGCTTTGTGATAACAGGTTTAAGGTTCTGGCAACTCAGTCAGTGTTACCCCAGAGTCACCCAAAAGAGCATCTCTCACCATTATAGCACCCGAGACTTCCTCCTGCTGTACTTCCTTTAACCCATCTCCCCCTCTTCAGGGAGTACATCCACTTCTTCCCATCTTCCTGGCTCATCAAGTCTGGAGTTAATTTACAGATCACCAGATCTACAAAATGAATCTTAAAATCTCGCAGAGACATCCTGGGAAAAGAGTGCCAAGAGACATCTTGTCAGCAGTTTAGTTCGCTCCATATGGCTTAGGAAAAGGAAAGGGAAGGAAGCAGGGAGCTTCGAAGCCACGCCGCTCTGTGCTACATATGGTAATGCTCATGTTTTATGAGGCAGGGAGGAAGGGAGCGTCTGCTCCAGCAGCAGCCTGCAGCAGTGGCGAGCGCACGAACAACATTTCAGCACAGGATAGCAGCGCAGAGATTCTGAAAGGAGCGTTGCCAACAAAGGCAGCGCAGCCGAATGACACAGGCGACAACATTGCCACCTCCTGGCCGACGCTGCGGAGAAACCACAACCAAACAAGGCAAGCAAGAGCTTCCCAAAGCTACCTTAAAAGAAAAAGGCAGGATACAAGTTGCTGAAAGCTACCCACGTCTCCAGCAGCCCTGGGAGAGTTGCCTGTGTCCTGCTTTTCTCTCGGTGCTGCCACTGAAGAACAGTGCAGCTTTCCCGTGGCAGCACAGCTACAGCTTCTCACATAGTCAAGCAGAGGACAGCAGCAAAGCCAAGCAGAGGCTGTTACCGAGCGGATCACATACGCCTCAGCCTGAGTGCCAGAGTGCTGCTTCATCTCCAGATGCAGCCCCAGAGCTACTGGCAGAGAAAGAGGAGAGACTGTGCTATTACCAGAATTCTCCATCCTCCTTGTTTTTCCTCAGCAAAATCTTCTCCTTGGGGCTCAGCAGTTCCCATTTGTAAGAGCTGAGGGCAAATAAATGACGTGACTGACCAAACGTGACTCAAATTCAAGGCAGAGGATATAGCTTTCCTCTAGATTAAAAAGGCCAAATCCCTGTCCCCACAGATCTCCAGATTAATCCTTCCCACGCCACTGGAGACTCTCCACCAGCACTTTGGGTCCCATGAAATGTAGCTAAATGGCCCAGTTTTCTCCAGCAGAAGCCAGCACTGCTGCATTTCCATCAGCCAGCCCAACCACTTGCACATGCAGCTCCAAGTACTTAAAACATAAAAATCTAGACCTGCTTGTTGGTTAATTTTCTGTCAAAGGAGGCATAATAGGAAGAGTGCTTGGCATAATGAATGAATGACTAGGGCAGCACAAGAGGCAGCTGGGAGTCATTTAGAAGGCAGGCCTACAGTATGTTGCTCATTATGCCATTCACCAGGAACAGCTGGCATCTTGTCACTATGTGACAGACACGCATCAGAGAAGCTACTGCTCTGCAGATAAGGTGAAAGTCACTCACATTCCCAACACCTCCCTGTGCTCTTCCCTCCTCCCCAACCCTGAACCTAAGCAAAATGCCTTTGTGCAGGCAATGAAGTGAAGCTTGGAAAGAACATGCTTCCAAAGAGAAACAGGATACAAGCCTACAGTGGTCCATGGTCTAGAATGCAAACCACTCTCCTTCATGGATCCCGAGGAAAAAACTCAGGCAGATGCAAATATAGGACCTGTATTTCTCACTAGGTGCAGCTTCTGATCTCCTGCTCAGTTCTTCTTCCCCAAATAGCCACGGTGGATGACTCCTTTGCAGCCACCCAACTCCCACACTTGGCAACCCCTGGAGAACTCTGCACAGTTCCTCCAATGACAAGGGGCTGTGTATCCTGAAACATGCTGTTGAGAGCCTCCTACATAGTTTTCTGTGGTGCCATCCAGATGACAGCAACGTGGCCAGCATCTGATGTTCATATTATGTTTCCTCTGTCATCCTGTGAATGGAGGAGCAGAACTGAGCTTGTTGAACTTCTATGTCCGGAGTGAGCCTAACTACATGAGCACTGCCTGCTGGAGAAATCGAAATCCATTCAATCACTGCTTTGACAGCAGAGGGTCTATGCTAGTTAAGTACTTGGTTCTGCTTTCAGCACTAATTCGTGCCTGAAGATGGCAGCATCTTTCCTCCAGGAAATATCTCCTCTCAGTAACAATCCTCTGCTTTTAAACTCACCTGTCACTCCAGTCTCCTTTCCATTCAATTTTCCCCCACGGATTTCTCAGTCTCACTAGGTTTTCTGGTCCATATTGACAAGTCACCTGCAGAAAACAGTACCACTGTGCTTACCAAGGTCTCAGCACTTCTCATCTGTTTGTTTATATCACTGTACTATGTCAGGTATTAACAAAAGCTATTTTTGTTCTCATAGATGCCAAGAAGCACAATGATAAAAATCTATGATCATGCCACTCTGAGTGCAGGCAGAAAGGGATTGAGATGTTTATCTTACCTTCTGTAACTGAAACTACAGACCTCACAGATTCCTCACTTGGAGGCTCAGCTGTAAATTCCTCTCCCTTTCCAACATCTGCTCATTTTGTGCTGATGTGGGGGCAGGACTGTTCTACTGTGAAAGCTAAATCCCACCCTAGTGCAAAGGCACAGCACAGTGGAGGTCATGGGGTGACCACATAGATTAGCGTCTTCTTAACCAGGATACTGTGGTGGGAGAAAAGGCAGCCAGGCCAGCTAGGGGCTTTGCTGGTAGCATGCATCAGAACAGCACACTTCATCTCAGCTACACACCTGCTCAGGCCCTTATTCCTGCCTGGCTCTTCATCCCATCAAGAGGAGCCAGACTGACCAGCATGTCAATGCTAAACGCCACACCTAACACCCACCTGCTGTGGATAGGGGACACCGGAGTGCATCACCCAACTCACAGCATCTCTTCCAGCTTTCCCAGTATCTGCTGCTAGAGGAACTGACCATGCTTGCATCCACAGCTATACCACATATCCAAAGCTCATCACAGTCATTTGCCATCCTTGTCAACCTCCTTTAGAATCTGGACAAGATAGTGACCCATCAGTCCAGAAGGATAAAGCTCAGGATTTCTCCCACTCTTTGAGACACTAGTTTCCTGTCCCTCACCTCTAGACAAACATCTTTAGAGGCCTCCCAGTGATACTTCTGAAGATCAGCAGGGTCTACCCAGTACTTTCTACAAAGGAGCACAGTTCAGTCCCCTTTAGCCTTGACTCACATTTCTATGCAGCTTTCCATATTTTGCATTCAGTATCTTTACTTCTTTATGTCCTCTGCTCTAACTTCAGAGGAAGGCTTTTCACCTTTAGGTTTCAGCACATCCTCACAGCGTTCCCCAAGGCCAGTCCATTTGTCTTTAACAGCTGAGATGTGTTTGCAGGTGATGCTGTCTGCAGAGCCCTGTGACTCATTCTCTCTCTTAGAGAAATGCTGTTCTATGATCCTTGGCCTTCAGTTGAGGTCAAGACACTGACATGGACACATTTGAAAGAGACTCTTTAGCAAGCACCTTGTTTTTTTTAGCCTTAGACTAAGAGCCTGGTAGGGAGGAGGTAGCCTAGTGGTCCTGATTTAGGGCTGAACTGCAATAAAGATTGCTGACACCCCAGTAAATCTGGCCCCAGGACATTAGGGCTAATCTTACCTTTCTGATACCAGTCACTGTGTAGGCATGGCCAGCAACAAGCCCGTTCTTCAGGACCTTTGTTGTCTGCATTCAAGAAAGAGAAACAGAAGGAGAAGAAACTTTTCTTATAGCCCTACTCACACAGCAGACTCATATCAATACCATAGACCTGTACCTGTTTAAGTAAATGGAAAATGGTTAGAACTGGAAAATAAATTAAGTCTGAGCTTCTAAGAGTTGCATTTTACATATCATATTCACAGATTGCATCAAGTTGGGAAAGACCCTCAAAGGCCATCTTGTCCAAGCCCCCTGCTCTCACCAGGGACACCTCCAGCTAGATCAGGCTGGCCAGGGCTGTGTTAAGTCTGATCTTGAATGTCTCCAGGGATGGGACCTCAACCACACTCCAGGGAAAACATGTTCCAGGCTTTCACGACTCTCATTGTGAAGAACTTCCTCCTGATGTCCAACCTAAATCTCCTCATCCTATCACCACAAGCCCTTCTAAACAGTCCCTCCCCAGCCTACCTGTAGGTCCCTTTCAGACACTATATATATTGCAATATGTTTGCACTGGAAGGTTGATTAGGAAGGTCCCTTCCTGAATCATGGAACTTTGGCTAGAGACCACCTGACTTTTAAAATGCTCAGGAGGTTAAGTTTTGATTTTCAGAACAGCAGATTTTCCCAATAGCTCAAGTGTTAGCATAAGGCTTGGAAGCCAAGACCTGAATTCGTGTTCTGAGCAACACACACATCTCAATCTTTGCTTATAAGCTTATTCTGCGAGTCTCTGTGCCTCACCATAGGTAAAAAAGGGAAATGTATTTAACAGAAAAGGGAAAATGCAGTAGGAATTATTAACTAAAGTGGCTCTTTGGTAGATAAATCAGTTCATAGAACCATAGAATAGCTTAGGTTAGAAGGGACCTTCAGAGATCATCTTCTCCAACCCCCCTGCCATGGGCAGGGACACCTCACAACTAGACTTGGCTGCTCAAGGCCTTATCCAACCTGGCCTTAAACACCCAGAGGGAGAAGGCATCAACAGCCTTCCTGAGCAACCTTTTCCAGCATCTCACCACCCTCATACTGAAGAACTTCTTCCTATGATCCAGCCTAAATTTACTCTTCCTCAGCTTCAAACCATTCCCCCTTGTCTTGTTGCTAGACACCCTCATGAAAAGTCCCTCTGCAGCCTTCCTTTAGGATCCCTTCAGGAACTAGAAGGCAGCTCTAAGGTCCCCCTTGGAGTTTCCTCTTCTCCAGGCTGAACAATCTCAGCCCCTTCAGCCTATGCTCATCACAGAGGTTCTCCAGGCCTTGATGGTCCTTGTGACCCTCCTGTGGCCTTGCTCCAACAGTTCCTAAATGTAACAAGAAGGAACTGAGAACAGCAGAGAATCAATCCATGTGCAGACTGTAAGGATGCTGTTTCTCCAGAAAGTCATGTGTGGCAGCTGTGATACTTTCTGAGTCACAAAGCCTGGCTGAGTAGCAAGAAACAGGCCTGGAAAGATTTTTAGCCGTGAAACTACTTGCTATCATGCCAAGTCTTACCCCTAAATGCGTGTGACAGCCCATAAGAGATCTGCTGTAGGTTGCCCTTGTAAGGATATCCCACAGATCAGGAGGAGCTGCTGCAAGCTTGATCCTGGTATTAACACCACCTGTAAAATCCACCAAGGCTTCTGAAACTCTCCCAATCTGCAGATCTTCATAGGAGCCATAGAGTCTAGCAAAAAAAAATACATCAGTACATGAGGTTATAGTCACAGATGATAGGTTGAAGAAGGCTGTGCCTCATGGGCATGTTTTACTATGCTTACTCATGTAAATGTTTCTCATTTAGGAATCTAGCCAATTGCCTCCAAGAATGGCCTCCAAGACCAGCCATAGTCTGAAAGGAACTCTTCACTATCCTCCCTCATTGCACACTAGTGAGAACATGCCCAGCACTACCTCTTTGATAACTGTCTGAAAATATCACTAGACACTGATACAGTGCCTTGAAAGGCACACTGTGCCTTAACAGCTCAATCTGATTTTCTTTGCCACTACAGAGCAACTTTCTCTGCTCTTTCTGCTCTAATGATAACTCAGATGGAAAGAGCTGAGCTTTATCTCCTTTGCTTTGATCTTTTTCTCACTGTGAACTAGGAATTTTCCTTGCTCTGCAGAGATTATTTCAGCCCAGGATTAACAAACTGTATCAGCTTCTTAATCCTAATAAACCACTGTAGACAAAACACCTTAGAGAGAAGGCAGCACTCTCACCATGCCATGTGACATATCAAACACCTCAGTTCTAGGGAGAGCTCAGGGCAGGAACTTCTACTAAAACCAAAGTGCAATTCTTCAGTAAACTCCCATGTGAAACTTGCTGGAGGTTTGTCAAAAACACATCAAAAGACACACCAGAAATCATACACATTTGAGAATCCCTGCCTGTGACCTTCCACTCCTCCGCAGTACTGATAAGGAAGGCATCATTCTAGCCAATACATTCCACACAACCCATAATGTTCAGAGGACAACTCCCCAGAATATGTTTGTTTCCACACCTTCTCCCTAAACCCTTGGGTTTAAACTCAGAAGCCTGCACTGCTAACAGCTACAGCAGTGGCAGCTTTTACTGTGTAGTAACAGCAAGATGAGAGCCATTTCCTACACTCCAAATGTGGCAAGGCCTAGGAGATCCATTTATAAACAAGAGTAAACTGCGTAGGCACCAGCCAACGTCTTTCAGAGAGACTATTTGCATAGCTTGGAATGAGTCACTTACTTAGCATATGCCTTCTCCAGAAGGGCTCCCCAGAACACGTTCTTGTAGACTGAGGAAACAAAGACCAGCTCTCCCGCCTCGTTCACCGGCAGGCGATCGTCAACCACCACGTCAACCCATTCACCGAAGTGCCAGAACTGTCAGGGGAAAAGAATGAGCTGATGTTGCCCTTGGAAGAGACCTCCCCTTGAAAGAACAGGAAAGGCAAGATAGCCTAGCTGTGGGCACAGGACAAGCTGTCTCGAGGAGAGGGCTCCGTTGGGTCATCACCGAAGCCAACTCCCCAGCCCCACCCTGCCAGCAGCAAAAACAAAGCATGGATCGGCAATGGTGTGGCCAGCAGGAGCAGGGAAGGGATTGTGTCCCTGTGCTCAGCACTGGTGAGGCTGCAACTCAAACACTGGGTTCAGTTTTGGAGCCCTCAATAAATGAATGACATTGAGGGGCTGAAGCATTTCCAGAGAAGGGCAATGCAACTGGTGAAGGGTCTGGAGAACAGGGCTGGTGAGGAACAGCTGAGGGAGCTGGGGGTGTTTAGGCTGGAGAAGAGGAGGCTGAGTGGGGACCTGACTGCTCTCTACAACTCCCTGAAAGGACGTTGGAGTGAGGTGGGGTTGGTCTCCTCTCCCTGGTATCAGGTGATAGAATGAGAGGAAAGGGTCTGAAGTTGTACTGAGGACGTTTAGGTTGGAGATGAGAAACAATTTATTTGCTGCAAGAGTGGTTAGGCATTGGAATAGGCTGCCCAGGGAAGTGGTGGAGGTGTTCAAGAAACCACAGCACTTCAGGATGTGACTAAATGTCCATGGTGGTCTTAGGTTGATGGTTGGGCTGGATGATCTTAGGGGGCTTTTCCAACCAAAACAATTCTATGATTCTATAATGCTATCAGGATTAGGCAGAAAAATTAGGCACAGCTGGGGAAGCAGTTCCTAACTGCAGAGTTACATCGAGAGCTGAGCAAAAGGGTAGAAAGTTAGAGCAGATTTGCTCAAACCCAGCTAACTGCTGTCACTATGGAGAAGAACTTTTGTGTGGATTAAAATATGGGTAAGGCAGGGCTGGAGAGAAGGGCCACGCAGAGATATATCCTCAGAGCAGCTTGTAGTTGATCCACTGCTGCACTGCTTTTGTGTGAGGGGTGATGGACCACTCTCCAAGCTGGGATACCCTTTGGCCACTTGCCCCTGACTAAGGGGAACCACACAGAAATAATCTGAGGGTGTGACACAAAAGAGGATTGAGGCTTTCTCTAGACCTCCTGCACTCTGGGGGAGCAGATGTACCCGAAAGTGGAAAATGCCAGCATATTTCCTCTCAAAGCTCTGGTTTTGTGGCACGACTGCAGCCAAGATGTCCTGGTGGAACGTCAGGGCTTCCAGGGCCGCTAGGAACCAGCAGTTCTCTGCGCCAAGACAAACGGACACATGCAGTTGGCTGAAAAGTGAGAGTTGTCAGCCAAGGTCAGGAACACCACCAAGGCCTTAGCAGAAGAACTGCTGTGCTGATGTCTTTACAGTTACACCAAACAGTACCCAGCAAATGTGACAATCCAGATGTGTGCTTTACTTAAGCAAACCATGACTGGGCTGTAATTGTTCTCTTGTGATCTTTTCATTTGAATACTGTTTGGTTAACCAAGAAATTTAACAAGAAATAGCTCTCAGTGGAAAGATTCTGGTTTCTACTGACATTGTGTAGGGCTTGGGCTTTTTTTTCAGTTCTCTATAAAAGTACACTATTGAACAAGCAATCATTCTCCCTGCTCTGTAAGGCATTCACTTGTCAGAAGAGAAAAATAATTTCCAAAGGATCTCACTTGTGAGACTGCACTCATCAGACTTTAAGGACTCAAAGCACTTTAAAATTAATTTAGTCCTGCTTTTTTGTCCTGCCCCTGCCCATTTCAAAGATGCCACTCACACTCAGCCTTAGGCACCAGCGTAGCAAACACACTCACACCCAGCCTTAGGCACCAGCGTAGCAAACACACTCACACCCAGCCTTAGGTACCAGCATAGCAAAGACACTCACACCCAGCCTTAGGTACCAGTACAGCAAACACACTCACACCCAGCCTTAGGCACCAGCGTAGCAAACACACTCAAACACAGCCTTAGGTACCAGCGTAGCAAACACACTCACACCCAGCCTTAGGCACCAGCACAGCAAACACACTCACACTCAGCCTTAGGTACCAGTACAGCAAACACACTCACACTCAGCCTTAGGCACCAGCGTAGCAAACACACTCACACCCAGCCTTAGGCACCAGCGTAGCAAACACACTCAAACACAGCCTTAGGTACCAGCGTAGCAAACACACTCACACCCAGCCTTAGGCACCAGCACAGCAAACACACTCACACTCAGCCTTAGGTACCAGTACAGCAAACACACTCACACCCAGCCTTAGGCACCAGCGTAGCAAACACACTCACACCCAGCCTTAGGCACCAGCACAGCAAACACACTCACACTCAGCCTTAGGTACCAGTACAGCAAACACACTCACACCCAGCCTTAGGCACCAGCACAGCAAACACACTCACACCCAGCCTTAGGCACCAGCGTAGCAAACACACTCAAACACAGCCTTAGGTACCAGCGTAGCAAACACACTCACACCCAGCCTTAGGCACCAGCACAGCAAACACACTCACACTCAGCCTTAGGTACCAGTACAGCAAACACACTCACACCCAGCCTTAGGCACCAGCACAGCAAACACACTCACACCCAGCCTTAGGCACCAGCACAGCAAACACACTCACACTCAGCCTTAGGTACCAGTACAGCAAACACACTCACACCCAGCCTTAGGCACCAGCACAGCAAACACACTCACACCCAGCCTTAGGCACCAGCACAGCAAACACACTCACACCCAGCCTTAGGTACCAGCACAGCAAACGCACTCACACCCAGCCTTAGGCAGCAGCGTAGCAAACGCACTCACACCCAGCCTTAGGTACCAGCACAGCAAACACACTCACACCCAGCCTTAGGCACCAGCACAGCAAACACACTCACACCCAGCCTTAGGCACCAGCACAGCAAACACACTCACACCCAGCCTTAGGTACCAGCACAGCAAACACACTCACACCCAGCCTTAGGCACCAGCACAGCAAACACACTCACACCCAGCCTTAGGCACCAGCACAGCAAACACACTCACACCCAGCCTTAGGCACCATCACAGCAAACACACTCACACCCAGCCTTAGGCAGCAGCGTAGCAAACACACTCACACCCAGCCTTAGGCACCAGCACAGCAAACACACTCACACCCAGCCTCAGGCACCAGCACAGCAAACACACTCACACCCAGCCTTAGGCACCAGCGTAGCAAACACACTCAAACACAGCCTTAGGTACCAGCGTAGCAAACACACTCACACCCAGCCTTAGGCACCAGCACAGCAAACACACTCACACTCAGCCTTAGGTACCAGTACAGCAAACACACTCACACCCAGCCTTAGGCACCAGCACAGCAAACACACTCACACCCAGCCTTAGGCACCAGCACAGCAAACACACTCACACTCAGCCTTAGGTACCAGTACAGCAAACACACTCACACCCAGCCTTAGGCACCAGCACAGCAAACACACTCACACCCAGCCTTAGGCACCAGCACAGCAAACACACTCACACCCAGCCTTAGGTACCAGCACAGCAAACGCACTCACACCCAGCCTTAGGCAGCAGCGTAGCAAACGCACTCACACCCAGCCTTAGGTACCAGCACAGCAAACACACTCACACCCAGCCTTAGGCACCAGCACAGCAAACACACTCACACCCAGCCTTAGGCACCAGCACAGCAAACACACTCACACCCAGCCTTAGGTACCAGCACAGCAAACACACTCACACCCAGCCTTAGGCACCAGCACAGCAAACACACTCACACCCAGCCTCAGGCACCAGCACAGCAAACACACTCACACCCAGCCTTAGGCACCAGCACAGCAAACACACTCACACCCAGCCTTAGGCACCATCACAGCAAACACACTCACACCCAGCCTTAGGCACCAGCACAGCAAACACACTCACACCCAGCCTTAGGCACCAGCACAGCAAACACACTCACACCCAGCCTTAGGTACCAGCACAGCAAACACACTCACACCCAGCCTTAGGTACCAGCACAGCAAACACACTCACACCCAGCCTTAGGCACCAGCACAGCAAACACACTCACACCCAGCCTTAGGCACCAGCACAGCAAACACACTCACACCCAGCCTCAGGCACCAGCACAGCATACACACTCACACCCAGCCTCAGGCACCAGCACAGCAAACACACTCACACCCAGCCTCAGGCACCAGCACAGCAAACACACTCACACCCAGCCTCAGGCACCAGCACAGCAAACACACTCACACCCAGCCTTAGGTACCAGCACAGCAAACACACTCACACCCAGCCTTAGGCACCAGCACAGCAAACACACTCACACCCAGCCTTAGGCACCAGCACAGCAAACACACTCACACCCAGCCTTAGGTACCAGCACAGCAAACACACTCACACCCAGCCTTAGGCACCAGCACAGCAAACACACTCACACCCAGCCTTAGGCACCAGCACAGCAAACACACTCACACCCAGCCTTAGGCACCAGCACAGCAAACACACTCACACCCAGCCTTAGGTACCAGCGTAGCAAACACACTCACACCCAGCCTTAGGCACCAGCACAGCAAACGCACTCACACCCAGCCTTAGGCACCAGCACAGCAAACACACTCACACCCAGCCTTAGGCACCAGCACAGCAAACACACTCACACCCAGCCTTAGGCACCAGCACAGCAAACACACTCACACCCAGCCTTAGGTACCAGCGTAGCAAACACACTCACACCCAGCCTTAGGCACCAGCACAGCATACACACTCACACCCAGCCCGAGGTACTAGCACAGCAAACACACTCATACTGAGCCTAAGGCACAAGGATATCAAAAGTCTCTGATTTTCCTGCATCTGTGCCCTCTGTTCAGTTGTCAAACAGCAGCACTGCAGGATCGGTGCAGTATTTGCATGCACAGAGGGCAGCAGAGAGAGTGGCGAGTTCAGCTTGTGGACACACCTCTCATCTCCATTCCTGCCTTGAAGCTTGGCAGGCTTCTTTCTGAGTCCAACCCGTCTTAAGGATTGCTTTATCCACAGCACGCTCAGCTCAGTGAAGAGAAGTATGTGCACACCTATTTCTATCTCACATTTTACACAGTCAAAACTCCAAGGAGTATAAAAAGATTTGGATACATACACAAAGGATCTTACTTACCCACCAGTCCTTGACAGAGATCAAGCTGCTTCCTGTTGGCAGCATAAAACACTGGACTTCGGTGCAGAGCCTGGGAAGCAGACAACCAGAACAAAATGGGAGAGTCGAGTTAGCAAGGTGAGCTGGTTTAGCTTGAAGTCAAGGACTTCTTGTGAGTAGAGCTTCTCATTCATGGATTACATCAGGTTAGGGACCCACAGAGGTCATCTTGTCCAACCCCCCTACACTCAGCAGGGACACCTCCAGCTAGATCAGGCTGCCCAGGGGCACATCGAGTCTTATCTTGAATGGCTTCAGGGATGAGGCCTCAACCACTCCCCTGGGCAACCTGTTCCAGCATTTCACCACTCTCATGATGAAGAGCTCCCTCCTGACGTTCAATCTAAGTCTCCCCTGCTTCAGTTTCAAACCACTGCCCTTCATCCTATCGCCACAGATCCTTCCAAACAGTCCCTCTCCAGCCTTCTTGTAGGTCTCCTTCAGATATTTAAATGCAGCTCTAAGGTCTTCTTGTTGACCCTCCTCTGGACCCACTCCAGCAGGTCCCTGTCTCTCTTGTGCTGAGGGCACTAGAGGTGGACACATCACTCCAGGTGAGGTCTCACCAGAGCAGAGGGGCAGAATCCCCTCTCCATCTGCTGGCCACACTGCTTTTGCTGCAGCTCAGGCTTCCATTGGCCTTCTGGGCTGCAAGTGCCCATTGTTAGCTTGTGCGCAGCTTCTCACTCACCAGGTACCTACAAGTCCTCTTCTGCAGGGCTGCTCTCAATCTCCTCATCCCCCAGACTATACTGATATTGAGGATTGCCCTGACCTAGGTGCAGGACCTTGCACTCCCACAGGGAAACTGAGTGAGTTCGTTGTCCAGGATGCAAAACCCTTAGGTGACACAAAACACTTCTTCTGCCTGTTCCACGCTTTCTAAATCCTTAGAGTCCCTTTGTCCCAGGCATTGTTCTGTTGCAGATATCACTCTAATGTTACCATGTGCTCTGGCTAACCTGACACAAGCTTGGGTACACATTTGAGCTTGGCCTAGACTAAATTTGGTCCCTGACATAAGGCAGTGGTGCTCAGATGCATCACCACTGCTTTCCACAAACTCCTGGCTGAGAAGACAACCCTTCAGGCCTGCCAGTCCTGGTTCTCCATGATTACTGACAAGTTCTAGCCAGAAGAAGCTATGCTGTAAAATCATTACTGTTCAGACTTTCAGCTAACCTGGCAGATGACTCCTTGACCTGACTGACAATAGAACCACAGACTAACTGATGGCTCCTACAGAAGTTCCTGTTGCTGTGACAAGAATGGATCTGTGAATAATTATTCAGACAGAAATTATGTTGTTATTTTTCCCCCTTCTCACAAGTGCCTGTGGGGTTAAATTAATAACCTATGTGTCAAACTTACGTTTCACTCTAACGACCTACAAATTGCTCAAGCTACTTTTCACACTGTTGGCATCCCCTGGAGGCAGCAATGGAGAAATGGCAAACCCTGAGAAGGCAGTTACAGTAATTAGACACCAGCCTCTATCCTTGGTGAATCTGGGTGTTCAGTTTTGCAGGTCATTAGTCACAGATGCAGCAAGCTACAAGCCTGCAGGCTGAATGACAGTCTCAGCATTTCCTCTGCAGCACAGGGACTGAAGGAATGAAAGCATTCATCCTCAGAGAACCTTTGCTGGGCTGAGTTGGGAATTCAGAGATAACAGCAGCCTTCTTCTTCAGGCAAGCTTAGAGCAGCAGAACAGTGGACTACATAGAGAAGAGGTTTCATGTCCATTCCAATACCTCTGGGGTGAAAGGACATCTGAAGGGCTTTGTAGATGCCAGGACTCGTGTTGACTTTTCCCTTCCAAATACCTCTATGCTAACACAGCTGCCTCAGCTGCATTGCCTGGCACAGTCCAGCTCAGCCTCCCGAGAACTGCTCTCTCCCTCCACCTGCAGATCCTGACTTAGCACAAACCATCTGTGAGGCTGAATTACATATGGGAGTGGAACATCTCCCTTCTGAGGAGACGCTGAGGGAGGTGGGTCTCTTCAGCTTGGAGAAGAGGAGACTCAAGGGTGGCTCATTCATGTTTATGAAGATGCAAAGGGCAGTGTTAGGAAGATGGAGCCAGGCTCTGCTCAGTAGTGCCCAGTGGCAGAACAAGAGGCAATGGGTGCAAGTTGAAGCACAGGAGTTTCCATGTGAGCATAAGGGACAGCTTCTCACTGAGTGTGCCAGAGCCCTAGGGCAGGTTGTCCACAGAGGTTATGGAGTCTCCTCCTCTGCAGGCATTTAACACCCACCTGGATGTGCTCCCGCGTGACCTGCCCTAAGTGATCCTGCTCTAGCAGGGGGGTTGTTCTGGATGATCTTTAGAGGTCCCTTCCAACCCCTAACATTCTGTGATGAACTCTGCTGCTACTCCCAAGTTCTCCTGCTTGCTTTGCAAGTATCTCTCCATCTCAGGGATTATCACAAATGTTGCAAGAACTCAGCCTTTCTACAAAAACTGGCTAAATATGACAGCTAGAAAACAACTTAGCTAAGCGATGCTATCTGCTACAATATCCAACAGAATTCCCTTACAGACAGGGTAAGGTAAGGACTCAGTGCTACTGCAATTCCCAGATAATTCCATACCTTGCTTGCAGGAAGATCTGACTGTCAATAGCTGCACAGCAGCTCAGTAAGAACAGAACTGCCACTGTTAGTAACAGAGCTTATCTAGCAGTGCCAGGGCTGCCAGACTTGCTATCTATCCATTTGTTATGAGAACCTGGTCTGTGAGCAGCCCTTGCAACCAGGTGTCTCTTGCTGTGATGCCCAGTTTAAGCATGAGATACCAGTAAAGGCCAGGCCTTGAAAATATGAGTACAAGTTAAAAAACACAGAGGCCCCAGAAATAGAAACCACCAACTGAGTGATAGCCAATTACTGGTTATGGCAAAAGCTCAACCTTGACAGTTGGGAGAAGATATCTCTAAGTACAATAGACCAAAGAGTAAGACAAGGCCCCTGTCCTGTCCTCCCAGACTTGTTATCTACTTGTTATGAGAATGTTCTCTGTGGCCAGCCTTTGCAACCAGGTGTCTCCTGTGACATCCAATTTAAGCATGGGATCCCAGCAAAGGCCTTGGAAATAGGGCACAAGCAGAAAACAGAGGCTCCACAACTAAAAACAGCTCAGAGACTGATGGCAAATTACAGCTGTAGAAGAAGCTCAACCTTGAGAGCTGAGAGAAGATAGCTCTAAGCAGTGCAGACTAAATAGATAAGCAGGAAACCCCCATCCCAACGAGATAAGGCACCTGTGCAAGCAGCAAGTCCAGCATCACAGAAGTATGTGGTCTGTGGGAGAGGGGTCAACAGTTAAGAACTGGCTAGAAGCTTAGCTTCTAAATGGACAAGATCTGAAATTTTGGGAGAGGGATCATCAACATGAGAATTGCCATCATGGGATCACAGTGGGATCTTAAGAGGAAAGGCTGAGAGACCTGGGGCTGTTCAGTCTGGAGGAGAGAAGGCTGAATGTCTACAAATATCTGCAGGGTGGCTGTCAGAAGGATGGAGCCAGGCTCTTTCCAGTGACACCCAGTGATAGAAGGAGAGGCAGTGGACTTGATCACAGGGAATTTCATTTCAACAGGAAGAGAAAACTTCTTTACTGTGAAGGTGCTGGAGCCCTGGAGCAGGCTGTTCAGAGAAGTTATGGAGTCTTCTTTGGAGATCTTCAAAACTCACCCAGATGTGTGACCTGCCCTAGGTGATCCTGCTTTAGCATGAGGGTTGGACTTAATGGTCCCTTCCAACCCCAAACATTCTGTGGCTGTGAGCTCCAAGTACAGTGGCCTGCACCTCTCCTTCCCCTGCTTTCCTGGCCTGCTCTGAGCATTGCTGGATATAAATTGAACAAGGCTGGTCATGATTTGGGGCAACAAATGCTTCAAAGGCATCAAATTCCATGTACCCCAGTTTCCCTAATGACAGGTGATACAAAAACTGTCATCTCTGGAGAAAGAGAACTCCTAAATTAAAGTCTAAGAGTACCTTGGCCAGTGCTGGTTACCAGCTGTAAAAAGTTCTCTTACACCAGAGCACCCCCTGCAAGTCACTTACATGTGGCCTCTTCCACTGTAAATTCTGGGGTAGCTTCTTCAGCAGCGCTCCTGTTCCAATAGAGCTGATGTGAGCAGGGAAGTTATCATCTGTGAACAGGCATTTGTCCTTCAGGCACATCTCCAGCAAGGCCTGGTAGCTCTGCTGGATGGGTGGGGTGTGCTTTTGAAAGATATTCCTGCCTAAAGGCACAGGTGATGTCTTTTTCTTCAGGCATGGCAGAAAAGGCATGGTGAGGTTCAGGGTAATGCCAGGATAATGTTCAGCTCTGAAGATTCTGCAGGGATCTCACCCCACACCGTCCTGCTGGAAACTCCTTGTTGCTTGGAATGAGGTGTGTCTTCTCCAGAAGAATGCCTGATCATTAAAGTAAATGTAAGAAGTCTATTTCATAATGGCTTTTGAAACTCTTTTCTTTAGCTAGTGGGAGAGCGTGGGATCCCATCCAATTCTCATCTCATAAGGGGAACATGGAGCTGCTGGAGAGGAGACAGAGGAGGCTACTAAGATGAGATCAGAGGGCTGGAGCAGCTCCCTCGTGGGGACAAGCTGCAAGAGATGGGGTTGGTCAGCCTCAAGAAGAAAAGGCTCCATGGAGACCTTACAGCATCCTTGCAGAACCTGAAGAAAGCTAGGGAGGGACTTTTTACAAGGGCTTGTAGTGATAGGATGAGAGGAAATTGATTGAAGCTTGAGGAGAGTGGGTTTAGACTGGAGAGAAAGAAGAAATTCTTTACAATGGTGAGACACTGGAACCTGGGAACTGTTTGCCCAGGAACGTTGTGGATACTCCCTCTCTGGATGTGTCCAGGGCCAGGGTGCAACCTGTTCTAGTGGAAGGTGTCCCTGTCCATGGCAGAGAGCTTGGAACTAGAGGGTCTTTAAGGTCCTTTCCAATCTAAACTCTTCTATGTGTCTATGAATCTCTGAAGCTAGCATCTATCACTGCATTTTCAAGGCTTTACAGTGACTGTAAACCTGAGTGAAATCAACAGGAGTGACTTCCCTAACTTTTACTGGAGCTTTGAAGCCATGGACATGGCTATTTCCAGTCTCTCTGGACTATTTAGGCTCTCCAGTATATTATCATGCCATGCTGCAACATGAACGACAGTCTTTAGTCAGTCACATTCTGGCTTCTGGACATTCTCCCTCGAAATACATAAAACAGAATCCTAGAATAGCTTAGGTTGGAAGGGACCTCAGAGATCACCTACTCCATCCCCCCTGCCGTGAGCAGGGACACACACAGCTAGACTTGGTTGCTCAAGGCCTCATCCAACCTGGCCTTGAACATCCCCAGAGAGGGAGCATCCACAGCCTGTTCCAGCATCTCACCACCCTCATACTGAAGAACTTCTTCCTAAGATTCAGTCTAAACTTACTCTTCTTCAGCTTCAAACCATTCCTCTTGTCTTGTCTGTAGACACTTAGGAAAAGTCCCTCTGCAGCCCTCCTGTAGGATCCCTTCAGGAACTGGAAGGCAGCTCTAAGGTTCCTCTGGAGTCTTCTTTTCTCCAGGCTGAACATCCCCATCTCCCTCAGCCTATCCTCATAACAAAGGTGCTCCAACCCCTGGATCATCTTTGTGGCCCTCCTCTGGTCTCACTCCAAGAGCTCTGTGTCCTTCATATGATGGGGACATCAGAACTGGATGCAGTATTTGAGGTGGGGTCTCAGCAGAGCAAAGGGGCTGAACCCACTACACTCTGATGGTCACACACCTCTCAATCCAACCTAAATGCAAATGAAATGAGAGGAAATTAAAATGAAATAAAAACAAAATATTACAAAATATAGCAAGAAAAACCAAAGGCCAACCAAAAAAAAGAAAAAGAATGGAACATGTTAGGTGACACAAAGCCATTGCTAACAACCTCCCAATGGCTATTTTGCCCTTTTTGCCTCATTTTGGCAAATGATACAATCTCCCCCAAGAGATCACATTCCATCTTGATGATTCTCACAGATTCACACATGGAATTGCATGCTGAGATTATTTTTTTGCCTTGCAACATTCAAGACAGATGTTTCTCATCCCCTCCCACTGAAAATAGCAGAGTGATTTCATGGCCCCTTTTAAATATAAGGAGCTATACTAAATGTCAGCAGCCATCACCTTTTGCTTTAAGTGGTGGGCTCCTGGCAGAAACTGTGATTAAAATCTCAGTAAGTAAATCACAGCCATCGGTGGGAACAAGAGGATCATAATCACAGCCTTCTCCTTACACTGTGGACTAAAGACATGAATTGGAATGCAAAGATCAATCAGCATAATGACACAGTATTTGGAAGATCTCTCTGCAAAGGAGTCTCCCTGAGACTCAATATTACTGCCTCGAGCACCCTAGGAAGCTGGTCTCGGTGAGGAACCAGTTAATTGTTACCCCAGTGGAAGCTGAAGGTCACCAGCATTCCCTGTGAGAAACTGCACAACTGCAGCTTGCTCTGTCCTCCCATACAGCGTTCTCCTTTGTTATCAGACCACCTGATCCACAAAGCTTGATCCTCAAGGGCAACCAGGAAAAAAAAACTTCAAAATATAACTATGGAACAAAAAAAAAATCATTCTTTTTTCTTGCACAGGAGACATTTCAGACTTGAAAAAGGGATTTAAGTGCCTAACAACTTGCCTACTTTTCTTCTGCAGATGAAAAATTCTGTCTGCCTCCAGACCTTGCCTTTTTACAGCCACTGACCTTCACAGCTCCAAAAACCTGAGCAGCAGACAGAGCAATAGATTTAAGAGGAAGAAAACAGCCTGGAGATTGGCTGCCCTTTATGTAAGAAAGACAAACCATATAGGAAGAATTTCTCATTGTGCTGCTCCCCAGGAAAGGAAGCGGTGAGCAACTGACATTGAGTTACACTGAGAAGTGAATACTTCAGACTTGATTTTTGTGTGTGCAGGGTGTCCAGAATGCCTGATAAAAACATTTCACCAGCTCTCACCTCAATCTGGTGTTTATTTGGAAAGGAACTAAACCTTAGAGATAGGCCTTGAAACCCTGAGATAGTACTTTAAAAAAGCCCAATGCTTTCAGATTTGGAGGTTTACATCACAGAATCATAGATTGGCTCAGGTTGAAAGGGACCCTCAGAGATCATCTACTCTAACACCCCTGCCATGGGCAGGGACTCCTCTCAACTAAACTTGGTTGCACAAGGCCTCATCCATCCTGGCCTTAAACAACTCCAGGGAGGAGATATCCACAACCACTCTGGGCAACCTATACCAGAGTCTCACCAGCTGAAAACTTCTTTCTAAGATCCAGTCTAAACCTACTCTTCCCCAGCTTCAAACCATTCCCCCTTGTCTGGTTGCTGGACACCTTGATGAAAAGTCCCTCTGCAACTTTCCTATAGGCTCTCTTCAGGTATTGCAAGGCATCTCTAAGGTCCTCCTGGAGTCTTCTCTTCAGGTTGAACAACCCCAGCTCCCTCAGCCTATCCTCATTGCAGAGGTGTTCCAGCCCTTGCATCATCCTTGTGGTCCTCCTCTGGACTCACTCCAACAGTTCTATGCCCTTAGGCTGGGGACACCAGAACTGGACACAGTACTCTGAACATGAAGCCTTGAAGAAACTCAACCAGCAGCCCTGCCTGTACCAATGTGTGTTGAGAGTCAACAATGCAGCTAGTTTGCCTGTTCTGAAAACCTTCCAGGCGGAACTGCCTGCAGGCACACTGCTCTAAAACCTTTTCCCCATTTCCTGGCAATCTTCTAACAAAAGATGCAACGAAGCATTTTATCTGTCAGCAACAGTCACTGCTTAGACAGCTACCAGGTGTCCCATCTCATCTTTTAACCTTCTGCCTGGTGGCAGTCATGTGCAAGAGCAAGCGCAAGATACAGTTCCACACCAGTAGCCAAGGTAGACCTGGAAATCACTTGTGCTCCACTCCACACTGTTACAGAAAACAGGCTGAAATGGTGTTCCACCATGGCCTTCGGCATGGGCAGAGCAAAGTGAGTGCAATTAACACTCTTCCAGCAATTAACACTTCAAAGCAAAAGCAGCCAAGTGGAGCAGACAGAGGTTAAAAGCTTTAGACAGAAGCCAGGAACCAGTAGAATCATAGAACTGTTTGGGTTGTAAAAGACCTCTAAGGTCATTGAGTCTTAACCAGTAGGTTGTGTGGATTTGATTCTCTCTTCTCTGCTTGTTCCCCTAGCTAGCAGGTTTGCCATATAATACAAGTCCTTGTACACTATGTTCTCCCCTGATCTTTTTCTCAACACCTTAGAGGAGTTGTTCTTAAATCTTGAAATGGGAATCTGAAGAATCCACAGAAAATATTTCACTTTTAATATAAGTAATTGGACCATGAAAGAATTCTTCAGCAGCCTCATTCTTTGTGAAGAGAACTCACCTCAGGCAAAGCAGGACAATGGGCAACTTCAGGGCTAAACCTCTGGCCCTGGGCAGCTTGATCTAGTTGGAAGTGTCCCTGCTCACTGCACAGGGGTTGGACAAGATGACTTTTAAGGGTGTGGTGAGTTAGGAACTTCACACACAAACACACATATGCACTATTTGAATTCACCAGATCAGCTCAGATGGGCTAGAAGTAAGAGAATCATTGAAATCATAGAATCAACCAAGTTGGAAGAGACCTCCAAGCTCATCCAGTCCAACCTATCACCCAGCCCTGTCCAATCAACCAGACCATGGAACTAAGTGCCTCACTGCAAAGCCAGAGTTACAAACATGTATATACAATATATTTACAAGTAGTTACTTGTGCAACTAACACAGAAATCCAAACTCCCTCCCAGACAAAGAAACTGCCCAGAAGGGGCTCAAAGCCTCTCTCTTTCTCTCTCTCCCAGACAGACGTTTGCAATCAGCAAAGCTTACTTGTTATCTGTTAGTGGAAGGTATTAGAGTGGAGTAAAGGGGATGTGAAAGGGAGAAGCATCCCAGAGCAGAGAGAGATAAATTATTTACCTTTTGTCTTTTTATGCCTTTCAGCAAACCAATGACTGATACAGACTTTATTTTCTTTTTACAACCAATGATCTAATTTCTCTCATTAAAATATCCCAATTGGCCTCAAACCAGCACAGAGGGTCCCTTCCAACCCAGTGCAATCTGTGAATCTAAATGTGGAGCTGACAAAGCTCAGCCCAGCTCCTCTGATTTAACAAAGGCAATTTGCATCTGAGCTGAGGAACCTCTCCTAAGTGTGTGCAACAGAGCAAACATTTGCGTCCCATACAACAAATGTTAGGGTGAGCAGAACTAACAATGCAGGGCCATCTTTTACAGCAGGACAGCAGCTACAGAAATTAGCAGTGATTATCACACAGAATCACAGAATGCCAGGCTGGAAGGGATCCCAAAGATCATCTCCTCCAATCTTTCTAGGTAATATTGTAGTTGCAATGATCTGGCCCAACATCCTGTCAATCTGAGTCTTAAAACCGTCCAGTGTAGGGGAATCCAGTGCTTCCCTTGGGAGATGATTCCAGTCTCTAACTGTTCTCAGAGTGGAAATGTAACTGCATTAGTATGAAAACAGCACTGGCAGGTACAAGCTTGAGTCTTTCATTAAACATAGTGTTGTAGTTTAGAAATAAAAGCTCAAGCCCAACCCCCATTCTTCCTGTGGGCTTTTTTAGCACAGAGAAACATCCTGTGAAAGAGACACTGAAGTGTGTTTTCTCACAAAATAAATGGGCATAAAGACAGGTGGAGGACTTCACCCTGTATTTTATGTGCATAGATCATGGTCCACAAAATTGTTGGACACCTTCTGTTGTTAAAATTTTTAAGGCCAAGCAGTGAACCTGCCCCTGAGCCCTCTTCTGTTGTTAATGAAAAGTCTGTAGTAAAAATGCCTGGATGGCTTCAGAACTCCAAACAACGTCTCTCTGAGCAAAGACTCATTGTTAAAGACTCTAAGAATTTAAAATGCTTGTTCTTTCCATATAAGTTGTCCAAACTACCACAAACTCAGTGGTAAAAAGAAAATCCCATTTACTCAGGATCTGTCCTTTTAGCACTCAAGGTTACAACATCGAATCGTAGAATCAGTCAGGGGTGGAAGTAGCCACAAGGATCATCTAGTTTCAACCCCCCTGCCATGGGCAGGGACACCCTACCCTAGGTCAGGACATCCTATTTATAATGATCCTAATCACAGTGTCACAGAATGGTTTCGGTTGGAAGCAACCTCCAAGTCACCTAGTCCAACCCCCCTGCAGTCAGCAGGGACAGTCTCCACTAGATCAGGCTGCTAAGAACCTCGTTGAGTCCAACCTTGAGTACTCATCTCCAGGGTTGGGGCCTCAATTACCTCCCTGAGCAACCTGGTCCAGTGTTCCACTACCTTCATAGTACAGAACCTGTTCCTAACATCCAATCTATATCTGCTCTTCTCATTAGAGAACCATTGCCCCTTGTCCTACCACTGTAGGCCTTTGTAAACAGCCTCTCTGCAACCTTCTTGCAGGCCCACTTCAGCTACTGGATGACTGCTTTAAGGTCTCCCTGAAGTCTTCTTTTTCCCAGGATGAACAGTTCCAACTCCTTCAGCCTATTCCCATAAGGGGGGTTCTCCACCTCCCCTATCTTTGTGACCTATTCCATTGAGCCCACGTGTCTCTGGAGTTGATGGCTTCAGAATTGAACAGAATACTCCAGATGAGGTCTTACCAATGACTGATTCTGACTGTTCACAAATCCTGTTAAAGCTGACTGAAACTTGCAATCTGTGCAGAATACTTTGGAATCAAGCATCAGCTGAACCACCCCTAAACAGCAAACCTGAGAGGACAAGGGTGCACAAAACCTGTGTTAGCTAAACCACCAGCCTGTGTTCCCAACCATTGAGCAGGCAGAACCTTTGGAGCTGAGACATGCAGGGCAGCTGCCTGGGCTCATCTAGATGCTTTACATCACACCATTCTTCTCAGGTTTGCTGATATGAACTTTTTGCCTTTCCCTTCAATGCTTCCAGATCACAGAATCACAGAATTTCTCAGGTTAGAAAAGACCTTTGAGATCATTGAGTCCAATCATTAGTTTCACACTGACAAGTCTCTGACCAAATCAAATCCTCCAGCACAACAGCTGATCACTACGAATCGCTATGGTTGGAAAGGACCACCAAAGAACAGCAGCAGCTGCTGCATTCAGCAGGGCCACCAGGGTAGTGTAATTAATACACCCATCTGGTCCTCAGAGGGCAGATTCAACTCAGCACCCCTGGCAAATCCTAACTCTGTGCTAGCCACAAATGGCTGCTCAACGCCAGCACCAAATCCTTCTACACAGCACTTGGTGTTTGATGTCCTACCTTCTCCAGGTGAGTCTTCACAGTGAAGGGTAATTGTTCCACTGGCAGAGATACCTGCTGCTTATAAATAGCATCTGTGTGATCTCTACCTATGTGTACTTATATGCAGGAGGGAGTATTTCTGTCTTGCCTACGTAACCTGAGAGCCAGTCTTAACCTGTCAAGCTCCGTGGTAGAAGCAGGAGGAGGGCAAGAATGTCTGTTGAGTAATGGCAGAACACTTCTGAAGAACCTAAAGCAAAATGTTCCTCAGAAGACATGAAAGGACAGGTCAGGCCATCAGGCAGACTACTCTTTGACTCACCCATCACAGCTTCCTTGTTTAGTTAGCCGCTGGCTTACTCCAAGCACAAAGTTCCACATTTCTTCATCTGTCACTGCCAAGGTAGAACAGAAAGACGTGCTCAGCTGTGTCTTAAGACATTTGAGCAGGATTTCTGCTCTCAGGTAAGAAAAAAAACCCAGAAAGGAAATACCCTCAACCCAACCCCTGCATTTTCTCAGAATGCAGGGGTCCATGACAGCCTCTCCACTTTGTCAGTCACAAAATCCTAATGATTCCTAAAGAAACCCAAATAAAACCAGTTAAGTAAAGCCCAAGGGAAGTACACATCCTGTGATAGAGACAGTCAAAAACCATCCAAGAGTCAGAGGATCACAGAATCACAAACATTAGAGGTTGGAAGGGACCTCCAGAGATCGCCTAGTCCAACCTCCCTGCCAAAAGAAGGATCACCTAGGGTAGTCCAAACAGCATCCAGGTGGGTTTTGAAAGTCTCCAGAGACTCAAACTCCACAACCCCCTTGGGCAGCCTGTTCCAGTGCTCTGTCACCCTCACGGTAAAGAAGTTTCTCCTCGCATTGAGGTGAAACCTTCTATGTTCAAGTTTGCATCCATTGATCCTTATTATTGTGCACCACCAAAAGGAGATTGGCACCATCCTCTTGACAGCCACCTCTTGGATATTTATACATCGATCAGATACCCTCTCAGTCTTCTCTTCTCAGGACTCAACAGCCCCAGGTCTCTCAGAAGCCACCAAGGACAATGAAGGGCTCAGAGGACTTTTACTTCCAGCACTACCATAGACATGACACAACTCAGGTCCTCTGTGTGCAGGACACACTTCTTCTGTCATGCAAATTGAAGAAACAAACCTTCTGAAGGCAAAAAGGCCACTGTATGCAAATTATCCAGCCCGACATTCTCTATTTTGGGTGGCACTTGTGGCACTTTCTTCCACCCCAGACAATGAAGGAGTAAGAGCAGCATGGAGAGGATAGTGAAAAGGACTCTCTGTGTGCATATATGAAGCCATATGGGACCAACGATAGGAGAAACATAATGGGCAACAAGGATGCTCAGAGGGCTGGACCACCTCTGCTATGAGGACAGGCTACAAGAGCTGGGGCTCTTCAGCCTGGAGAAGAGAAGGCTTCAAGGAGACCTTGTAGCAGCCTTTCAGTATCTGAAAGGGTCCTACAGGAAGGCTGGGAAGGGACTATTTACAAGGTCTTATAATGGCATGACAAGGAGTAATGGGTTTAAACTGGCAGAGGAAAATTCAAAGTGGATGTTAGGAAAGGGTTCTTTACAGTGAGGATGGTGAGACACTGGCACAGGTTGCGCAGGGAGGCTGTGGATGCCCCCTCCCTGGAGGTGTTCAAGGCCAGGTTGGATGAGGCCTTGAGCGACCTGTTCTAGGGGGAGGTGTCCCTGCCTACAGCAAGGGGTTGGAACTGGATGAGCTTTGAGGTCCCTTCCAACCTAAACCATCTATGATTATATGAAAGACTTTGGAGAAGCACACAGGAGCAGTGAGGGCAGGAGAGGAAGGCAGCAGCCTTCTGAGTTGTAAAAGCAGAGCAATGAGTGAGAAGGCATAGAAATTACTTTATTCCTAAGCCACATGGCAACAGCATGTGCTCAAGAAGTTTGGTCCAGCTGAAGCAGACGAAACTCTCCTTCCCTTACCAAATCAGTGTACTTGGTTTATTCTGGTTGCCTCCTAGGCCTTCCTTTCCCTCCATCCCTGCCCCACAAACCCAGCTATACCCTGTTGAACTCATCACTACCTGAACTTTTGACACTGTCTGTTTGGGTTTCTTACTTAGCAATGAACAAACAGTGATAGCATCTGCACTGGCAGGAAGTTAAGGCTACTGAACTCCACTGCTCCCACAGCCTTCTTTAAAACACTGTCAAAGTGTTACTGGACCAACTGAGTCACCACCTGCTTTCAAACTAGATGACTTGCTAAGGTACCCATCCTCAGGTGATCATTTGGAGGAAGTAAACCTGTCCAACCTAAAGCAGGAGGAGAAAAGCAAACACAGAGGTCATCATGACTGAATCTCACGTGAAACAAGTTTCAGTTGTATAAGATTCTGTTTCTCACTCACAATTAGGTTTCGTTTTGAATGCAAACACTGCATTGCTTAGTCCAGCTCCATTTGCTTCCTGAAAAGTGGAAGTGAATCTTCCCCAAAAAAGCCTGTGCTGGGTGACAGAAGAATCCAGCTAAGTGACTACCAATGATACTACCAACAGCAGAGACACAACAGAGAAAATACAGGCCTGAAAGTTTGATCTGTCACCCCTGGAGAGAAGGAAGGAAGTTGCAGTAAGGTGGGGTTGGTCTCTTCTCCCTGCTATCAGGTGATAGGATGACAGGAAATGGCCTGAAATTGTGCCAGGGGATGTTTAGGTTGGAAATTAGGAAAAAATTCTTTCCTGCAAATAGTGATCAGGCATTGGAACAGGCTGCCCAGGGAGGTGGTGGAGTCACCACCCCTGGAGGTGCTCAAGAAATGTGTGGATATGGCACCTGGGAATGTGGCTTAATGGCCGTGGTGATGTTAGGTCATGGTTAGACTCAACCTGAGAGGTCTTTCCCAACCAAAACAATTCTATGATTTAGAGAGATGATTCTGGCACTTCACTTTGCTGTGGTGAGACTTTGCCTCGAGTACTACATCCAAGTCTGAAGCCCTTAGCAGAGGACTGACACAGACCTGATGGAGGAGGGCCACAAGGATGATTGGTGGGAACTGAAACACCTCTGCTATGAGGACAGGCTGAGGGATCTGGGCTTGTCAGCCTGGAGAAGAGAAGGCTCCAGGAAGACCTTGAAGCAGCCTTCCAGTAGCTGAAGGGGGACTGCAAGAAGGTTGGAGAGAGACTGTTTACAAAGACCTGCAGTGATAGGACAAGAGGCAATAGTTCTCTAATGGGGAGAGCAGTTTTAGACTGGATGTTAGGAACAAGTTCTGCACCATGAAGGTAGTGGAACACTGGACCAGGTTGCCCAGGGAAGTAGTTGAGGCCCCAACCCTGGAGATATTCAACGTGAGGCTCAACAAGGCTATGGGCAACCTGATCTAGTGGAGGATGTCCCTGCTGACTGCAGAGGGGTTGGACTGGATGACCTTTGGAGGTCCTTTCCAACCCAACCCATTCTGTGATTCTACAGCAGAGGAAAGCAGCAGACACCATCAGCATTAGTGCTGCAGGAGAGAAGGTTTTGTGCAGAGCTGTCAACAGAGAGCTTTTGTATTTGAATGGCTCAGACATTTTCAAGGAAAAAACAACATCTTTCTCCCAGCAGTAAGAGTTTAAATGAAAAAAAGAAAGATAAACACTGTTTGGGGAAAGAAAGGGGGAAAAAGTGAAATATTTCATCAGTTTTCATCTTTTTTCTGCTTTCAAAGTTTAAAAATGGTATAAAAAAACCCAGCCTAAAGATCAAACAAGATCAATCTGTCCAACAGAAAAGCATCTCAAAACATTCCTAAGGCATTAAAAGGAAGAAACACTGAAAACAGATTATAATTTTCAGTACAGATTCTGGCAGAAAGAAAATCCTAATTATACTCCAAATTTCTCTTCCTCCTTGTACTTCCCTTTGGTTTTGATAAGTTCTCTGCTTCAAGGTAAAAAGAGCCCTTCAGGAAGTCAGCTTTGCAGAGAGAAATGGCTGAGAAAAGAGCCTGAGAAGTGAATGAAATCGTGCAGTGTTTGTGAATCACCTAAAAAATGCCTACAAAAACTGTCAAGCTTGTTTGGTTGTGACCTGCCACAGTGACAAAGAGTTTCAGAAGAAACTCTTCCAGGCAAGAAACATTTTGGGGGGGCTATTTGGACCTCAGGTATACATATTTATGATTAGTGCAAGTTAATGATTGATATATTCTCCTCTTGTAAATGTAGACCAAGTGTGCCTCTGCTGTACCTGTTGTAGGCAGCTCCCACAGCCTGCACCACTGAAACCTTGCTTTCCTCCCCCATTCATTGCATTCAGGAAGGGCATCAAGGTGGCCTGGAGAGATTTACAATCAAAGGCTTCCTGGTCTGACCTTTCCTTGGCTCTGAGGATATGACAAGCAAGCACCACAGAGACTCCATATATAGCTGTAGAAATACCAGAAAGGCACTGGAGGAGCACAGCCCTTAAATGGCAGAACTATCTAGATGAAAGCAAATTTATTGATGTTTTTCCCCAGCTAAATTAGGAGTTCTTGCCAAATTGTGTTGGTTTTTACAGGGCCTTTCATTTTCAGGAGTTTCCACTTGAAAGGAATCAAATTCTTACAGCAGAAAGTCTCTATGAAACTAGAGAAATAAGGAAAATTAGTCTTAAGGAAGGTTTGAAACATTATCTTGCAGTTTCAGAGCAGCTTTAGGCATTGGCAGGGAAGTGGAGAAGCCTGACCTTCAGAAAACACAGCCAGCTTGTTGTTTTCTCCCAGAAGAAGAAAACTGGTCCCTGGAGTCATCACTCACACTTCATGGGTCAAATCATGCCACAGGGCATGCAAGCACATGGGATCACACAGTGGGGAGAGCCAGGCAAAGGGCTGCTTGGGCAGCCAGAGGCACAGAAAGGGACCCGGATTGTTGTCCAGGCGCGCAGGGCAGCACGCACTTGTGAGTACCTCCCTGGCCCCTGAAAACCAACCACTGCCAATGCACTGCTGCCTCTGCTCCCCTGCCTGCAAACGGCTGAGAAAGGGCAGGAGCCCACCACACATCAGGACCACTTCCCAAACTGCCTCTTGCTACGTTGCTCAGACAGAACCACAGAATGGTCTGGGTTGGAAGGGACCTCCAAAGTTCATTCAGTCTGAACCCCTCTGCAGTCAGCAGGGACATCCTCCACTAGATTAGGTTGCTCAGAGCCCCATCAAACCTCACCTTAAATATCTCCAGGGGTGGGGCCTCAACTCCTTCCTTGGGCAACCTGTTCCAGTGTTCCACCAGCCTCATGGTGCAGAACTTGTTCCTAACATCCAATCTAAGTCTGCACTGCTCTAGTTTGAAGCCATTGCCCCTCATCCTATCACTGCAGGCCTTTCTAAACAGTCCCTCTCCATCCTTCCTTTAGCTCCCTTCAAGTACTGCAATGTCACTATTAGGTTTCCTTGAAGCCTTCTCTTCTCCAGGCTGAACAACCCCAGGTCCCTCAGCTTGACTTTGCAGCATAGCTGCTCCAAGCCCTTCATCATCTTTGTGGCCCTCCTCTGGACCCGCTCCAACAAATCAATGTTCTCCCTGTGTTGAGTGCTCCGGAGCTGGACACAATACTCCAGGTGAGGTCTCACCAGAGCCAAGTGGCAGAATCATCTCTCTGGATCTGCTGGCCAAGCATCTTTTGATGCAGCCCGGGATGTGATTTGCCTTCTGGGGTGCAAGCTCACACTGTCTGCTCACCTCCAGTTTCTTGTCCATCAGCATCCCCAAGCCCTTTTCCACAGGGCTGCTCTCTATGGGATGCCTCCGGACCTGCTAGAACAACTTGAAGGATAGAGTGGTTTGGAGATCTTTAAGGGAAAATGCCCTGCTCTGCCCTAGCTGCTCAGTGGTGCCTGCAGAAGGGCACTTGGCAGCTGTCACAGAAACAGAATCGTTTCAGCTCGAAAAGACCTTTAAGATGATTCAGTCCAACCATTCTCTAACGAGGCTGGGGCTGAATCATGTCCCTTGGCACCACATCTCTGCCTTTTTATACACCTCCCTGGGGAGGCTGTTCCAGTCTTTGAGAACCCTTTTGGTCAAGAAGTGTCTTCTCATCTCCAACCCAAACCTCCCCTGGTGCGACGTGAGGCTGTTTTCTCTCCTCCTATCACTTGCACTTCGGGAGGAGAGATGAAACCCCATCTCACCACAACCTTTCAGGTTACTGTCTCTATCTTTTTTCATGTAGAAGGTCTCCCTTCGGCCTTCTCTTCTCCTGACTGATGGAAGCACAGAAGAGCAGAGAGAGAAACTGATTTCCCTGTCTCACCATAAGTGATGAACTCTCCTGCCGAGTGCCTCCTCATCTCTGCAGGCCCCCGGGCAGTGACGGGATGCAGCAGTGCAGACGGGTCACTGCTCTGGAGAAGGTCTGGGGACCCAGCTGGGCGCGGCAGGGCTCAGGCACAGCAGCGCTCAGGCACAGCAGCGCTCAGGCACAGCCGATTCCCCGCCAAAGCCTCACCTCCAGGCCTTCACCTCAAAGCGAAGCGAGCAGCAGGATAAAATGGCGACCGAGCCGCACCGCCTCTGGGCGGCCGCCCGGCGGCGCTGTGGTACGCTGCGCCCCCTCGCTTTCCCCAGCTCAAGATGGCGGCGCCCGGCGCGGCTTCACCCGGCTCGCTGCGCGGGCGGCGCCTGCCAGGAGCCGCCGCCTTCCGCCGCCGGCCCGCTTCCGGGAGCGCCCCCTTTAAACGCCGCCGGCCCGCTTCCGGGAGCGCCCCCTTTAAACGCCGCCGGCCCGCCTCCGGGAGCGCCGCCCTTTAAACGCCGCCCGCCGCACGCCGCGGGCGCTGCCGCCGCCGCCCCTCTCGCCCTGCCTCCGCGGCATGCCCACGCCGGCAGCCGGCGCCGCTCCTCTGTGGCCGCGAGGGAAAACGGCTGTAGCATCCTCCCGCGGGCGCCTTTCTGTGGCCGAAGCCGCCGGTGCGGGTCGCGAACGGGAAGGCGTCTCTCGCGGGTGGGTGTCGGAGCGGAGCGAGGCCTGCCAGGCCCTGCCCCGGGCCCCACCGCTCGCCCGCCTGGCCCGAGGGGGCATGCGGGCTTAGCCCAGGCCGGGAGCCAGCACTGCCTGCCGCAGCCGCCGCCCCCACGCCCCAGTCTCGTTGGTCGCTGCGGGCCTGGCGTCAGGTGGCTCCAAAATGTTCAGCTGGCTGGGCACG
The DNA here is from genome assembly GCF_015220805.1 of Pogoniulus pusillus. Lineage (NCBI taxonomy): Eukaryota > Metazoa > Chordata > Aves > Piciformes > Lybiidae > Pogoniulus > Pogoniulus pusillus. The sequence continues at coordinate 8,148,325 of NC_087288.1, read as the reverse complement.
GATGACCGCCGGAGGAAAGATCCCGAGGTGTTTCAGACGGTCAGCGAGGGCCTGAAAAAGCTCTACAAAACCAAGCTGCTGCCCCTGGAAGAGCACTACAAGTTCCACGAGTTCCACTCGCCGGCCTTGGAGGATGCCGACTTCGACAACAAGCCCATGGTGCTCCTTGTGGGGCAGTACTCCACTGGCAAGACCACCTTCATCAGGTAACGCTCGACTAACTGCCTTCCCCACGGGCATGCCGTCATCCTCCATGCCTGTGGGCCCTGGGGGGGCAGAAGGGGTCCCAGGACCCCTCTTATGTTTCGTTGCCCATCTACAGTTTTGAATTGAAAGCCACCTCCACTCAGACTCAGAGTGCTCTTCACAGGCGCCGGGCGCTGTGAGCTCGCCCATTAAACACCAACGTGGCAAGAAGTAGCCCAGCGCAGGCAGGACATTAGATGTGAGTCATTTGGGGCCCTCTTGTCCGTTCGGAGTGCAGAGGCTGCGGGAAGCCTCGCACAGGGTATCCTGTCGCTGCTTGGGTCAGGGTAGCCCGTGTAGCAGCTACTGGTTTCAACTGGATGTAGGTTTTGGGAGGTGGGGCAACCTATGGCCTGGAGAACTCTGAAGTGATCGTGTTAAACGCGTCTGTCTCTTATATGTGTGCCTCTTCTCTGCGCTGTGCCCCTCTGCTTAGAGCCTGCTGTGAGAAACGTGTGCACAAGAGAGACCTGCCCATCTTCGGGACTCCAAAAGCAAGTCCCTGCTCTGCTCAAGTGCTAGAAGCAGCAGGTTCATTGCTGACTGTAAAGAAAAGCTGAGAAGAGAGGGTTAAACTTTTCCAGCTGGACTCACTTACAGGGAATCTCTCTTCAGCCCCACTCCTAGTTCAACTTGCAGCAGCCTCTCTCGTGGGATCATAGCTGAAGTTGTGCTGTCTGTGTTTCCTATGTGATTCATAAGCTTAGTGTTAAATTCCAGCCTTTTCTTGGTGTGGCTGTGCTGAAATCTGCAGAATTACCCCAGTGTAACTCTGGATACGAGCCCCAAGGAGCCGGCCCTTTGTTCCACCAGCATTTCTTGGCGGAGGAGGGAGCTGTCGAGAGTCGAGACCTATGAATCAGATTGCCTGTACCTCTTAAGGAGTGACCTTGAAAAATGCAGAGGGTCTTTTTTGTGTGCTGGGAGATTCCTGTTACTTAATGCCCCAGCCAGGAGCCAAGAACAAAGTACATTTCTGCTGCCTTGTCTCGTACCTGGCAAACAAAGTTTAAGGGTCAAAAGGCATTTGTCAGGTGAGCAGGTCAGGTAGATGGTGAAGGAGCGTGAAGTGCCCCAGGAAGCGTTTGGCACGTTGTGGGAAAGGGAATTGTTTCTCTGAAAAATCTGGCTAGCTTGGTTAGCATAACTGCCTGATTCCACTCCAGGTCTGTCTCCTGTACCTTGGTACCAAACTTATTTGAAAGGCTTTTTTTGTCCTCTGGGTTACTGATGTTCAGAGCAGAATCTCTCCTGAACACAAGCAGATTGCTGGTTGTGTAACTAGAGCATCTCTTCCTAGTGCTTCTCTGGATTGCCAGCATCAGCATTTCCCCTGCAGTTTTTACCTGCATGCTGGTCTTAGCAGAGACTTTCTACCTTTGCTGCTCTATTCAGTAAAATAGTTTTTTTCTGTAAGCTCGAGTTCCTTTTTCAAGAAGTTTTGACGTTTAAAGCATGTTTCAAGCAAAAGGAGATTGAGTCTTCACTCGTGGAATGGCAGCAAGCTCTTTGCTCTGCTGTCAGCAAGCTCATCTGAGCTTCTCTTTCACCACTGCATTGCATTCGTGCTTGTATCCTCTTCTGCCAGCTGCTTCTGTGCACAGGGCTGGGATGAGCCTACCCAAAGGCTATGGTGATCAGGAGCTGCTGCTCTACAGGAGTACAAAATGGACCTGAGAAGCCTTCCAAAAAGGCAGTCATCTTTGTGCAAAATGGTGCATAAGAAGGTGAAAGTTAAGGCCCTGGGGTTCTCCAAGAGTTCCCTAATAGTAGGACTGTGAGGTTGTATTACTCCAGTATGTTCCCAAACAAAGGCAGGAGGTGCCAGAGAACTGAGTGTTGCTCCTGGTAGGCTTCCAGTCTGAGTTTGCAGGCACAGGTCATTAGAGAGCTGGGATAAGCAGATTAGCATCCAGAGTTACTGTGGGAAGGCAGGAAGGAGTTAAAGGAGACTGGGGGAGGAAGAGAGAGGGGAGACAATCATTTTGACTTGGTGATAGAGTGAAGTAAGAAGCAGCCTCTGGACATCTATAATTTTATCAGGTGGGAGATAATTAGTGTTATCCTCACATATCCATTCCACTCTTACATTACATCCTGCTTGTGCTGCCTTGCAATTTAGAGAGATGACTTAATGCCACTAAATGCTGTTGTGGAATGAACTCAGTGCCAGGCCACCATTAAAAAAAAAAACAGGCAAAGGACCATAATCACCTGCCTGAGGTGGGTTTATCTCCCAGGTATTTCCTTGGGAAATATGAGGTAAAACAAACCTAAGCTGCAGCATCTTGCAGTGAGGCACCCTTCTTGCCAGGAGCTGGTGGCAGAAGGAAGGTGGTCAAGGTCAGCAGTGAGAAACATTCCTAGAGGCAGAGGTGGGGAGGAGAGTGATTAGTCTGTGTGGGTTAAACCCAGCAAAGCAGGACAGGAGCACTGGCTTGTTTTCAGTGGAACCAGGATGTTTTCTGTTCTGCCTTCAGGGACCCAGAGAACGGAGCCTTATTCTGCTCTCTGAAAGATGCAGTGTTGCTAACTGCAGCTTTTCCATTCCTGTTTCCTGCTGTATCCTCTCTTCTTGTTCATTCCCATTTCTCTTCGCAGCATCCATTTGGCTGAGACTTTTACAGCAGGGCTGGAGTCTGAAAGGATGTGGTGGCAAGGACAAGGCAGCACCTCTACTACCTGGGAATATCTGACAGCCATGGCAGGATGTCACTGAAGTCTTTATGATGTTATTGCTTTTTATGTTTCCTGTAAGAGGGTGGGAGTGCAGGACAGAACCTTTCTCTGCCAAGTAACTTAGATTCCATGGTCTTTTCTAAAAATAATCCTGGCCCCTGTCCAGCCATCCTGCTAATAAAATAAACAAGCCTGCCAGAGCCCTACTAGCTGTCAACATGGCTTGCTTTTCTGGTGTAGCCATGCTTTCCTCCTGCAGCTAATCATTTACACGTCCTGGCCTCTCCAGGCTGTTTGTCACAGGCTACTTGCTGAGCTCTGGCATGACCTCCCTGCACAGCCCTGCACCTTTCATCTCTGCCTGCACCAGGCAGTTGTCACCATTTCCTCCTGCTCTGTCCTCCTTCCCTTTCCCTCTCTGCATCACCTCTGCTGCCACACACAGCGGTATCCTGCATGACTCATCAGGTACAAGCAGCCCCTTCTCCCACATCCTGCAGCGTCCTGCCCAGAGAGCCAGGGATCTCCTTGCCTATCTCCTATGCCGTTTCAAACCTGCTTGAGAAAGGAGACCTCAAGCCAGTCTGGCGCTAATGCAGCTTTCCTGTCCTTGTCCCTAGTCTTTGTGAGGGACAGGCTTGAAGTAAGGCATAAAGCATGATGCCTCCAGCCACGTACCAACTCCAAACACTTCTCCAGAAAAGCACACTGGTCATGAGAAAAAAACCCTCTTGCCTACTGCTCTCTGCAGGCTTCCCCAGCCTAGCTGGAGGTCACTCCCTCGAGCCCTTAATCACAGTGTTAGGGGTTGGAAGGGACCTCAAAAGATCATCCAGTCCAACCACCCTGCCAGAGCAGGATTACCACCTCTCTGGGCAGCCTGCTCCAGTGTTTTGGCACCTTCACAGTGAAAAAGTTTTTCCTTGTGTTCATGTGGAACCTCCTCTGCTCCAGCTTACACCCACTGCCCCTTGTCCTGTCATTGGATAACTGATCAGAGCCTGGGTCCATTCTCCCAACACTGCCCTAAACATGAATGAGCCCACCCCTCAGGCTCCTCCAAGCTAGAGAGACCCAGCTCCCTCAGCCTTTCCTCAAAAGGGAGATGTTCCACTCCATCTTAGGGGTTGTTCATTGGATTCAGACAGTTTCCTGAGGCCCTTCTTGAGCTGAGTGGGCCAGAACTGGACACGATATTTTAGCTGCAGCTTCACCCAAGCAGAAGAGATGGGGAGAAGAACGTCTCTGCACCTACTTGCCACGCCCCTTCTAATAAACCCCTGGATGTCATTGGCTGCCTTGGCCACAAGGGCAGATTGCTGGCTGAATAGTAATGTCCATCAGGATCCCAATGTCCCTTTCCTTTTTGCTGCTCTCCAACAGGTCAGCCCCCAACCTGTCCTGGTCCCTGGACTTGTTCTTTCCCAGATGCAAGACTACACTTGGTCTTGTATTTCATTCAGTTGCTCTGAGCTGCTGATCAGGGAGAAAGGCACAATTTGCTGGCAGGGGAAATAGTTCACTGTGGTGTTTTCCACAGCTATTGTTTGCTTTTCTCTTCCCAGAAATCCCCACAAATGTGACAACTTCGTGTGTTCTCTAGCTTGCTTTTGTCAGCAGAGGCAGCCTGTGTCAGTGGCTAGCAGAAGTGCCTTCCTCCATCAGACAGTGTCAATAAATCCCTTTGTGTTTGTCCTGTGTACAATGAGATTCTTGTGCTTCAGACATCCTGCTTGCAGAACACACCCAGTCTCCCAGAGAAGCCTTGAAATCGATGCTATGATGCTAGGCAGTGCAGAGCTTCATCACTCTGATTTCACACCACTTGTTGCACATTAGGTCAATTAACATTGGCTTAGAGCTACTTCTGGATGAGAGCTCTTGTCAGGAAACAGCCTGGCTACAGGAGGGGTGTTGCTGTTTGTGCAGGACTTCTGCTTAGACTTTCTTGTACGATGACAAACAAAACTCAAAAGCTACCATAATGCATGTCTGTCTCAAACCTGTAAAAACCAAGCAGGTGGCTGTTATGGCAAGGCTGTGACCTGGCACAGGGATAAAGGGCTGGTTCTCAAAAGCACTTCACTTGCTGCATTTCACAGTTGTTATCACTACCTGTTTCTTTTCTCTGCAGTATTTGCAAGAGGAGAACCCAAAGGCTGATTTCTAAGGATTCAGTGAATAACCATCTCTAGATCACTCTTATGCTGCCAGACCAAAAGGAAAGCACAGGCAGGAGCAGAAGAAGGCTCATAACAGCAATTAACATTGCAGCAATGTCCATCAGGGGCCAATGTTTCTGGATTGCTATCCAGGAGGACTGAGCTTAATTTCCATAGCCTGGCCAAGTAACTTCTAACCTAACAAATGGTTGTTGCAGTGTAAAGAGCTTTCCAGGGAATGGAGCCAAGAACATTCATATGATAGTCTACAGGGCCCTTGATGGGACAAAAGCAGCTCCTCCTTGTTCTCAGCTGCTTCAAGCTAGAGAAGAGTCACTGTAGCTGCCAGGAAGATGTATTGTGATCACTAGCCAGGGGTTTGGCACACACCAGCATTAGCTGCAGTCTGCTTTTGTAAGGTAATGACCCACTTTTATGGGAAAGCTGAAGGGATTCCTGCATAGACTTTAGGTGGATAGGAGGTATCCACCCTAGTGTAGGCAGTCAGAGGTCTGCTCCCTTCCTAACTCCTTCTGGGATCATTTCAGGGTTTTGGTAACTGAGATGAAACTGCTGTTTCATCTCAGAGTTCCTTCCATTAAGAGAATTTCTGATGGCGCTCTGGTGAGTGCAGGACTTGGAAATCACTTTGAATGGAAGATAGAAGAAAAGGGACAATACATACCAATAAAGGAGGTGGTTAGCTGCTAAGGGAATGATGGGTGTCATCACTGGAGTTATTCTTGCTGCAGCCATTATCTTCATTGATGTGTACCTAGAAAGATAAGTGGCAGTGAATTGAGGTATGTGCTGGGTGTGCATTTGCTTGGTTTACCTCTAGATTCAGCTGATAGGGCCTTGCCCATTGACATCTCAAGATGCTTTTGCTGTTGTGTCAATAAATTCCTCTGAGTAAGTACCATATTTTTGTTGTTATGTTCTTCAAGTCTTGGATGGTGATTACCTCTTAAAATGATGGTGAAAACAGGATCCCCTCCCCAAAAGTTAGCACAAGCCTTCATGCCAGGGGTCCTGTAGTCCTTCATCTAGAAACTTACCCTCTTTGAGAAGACTCACCTGAGTCAACCATTGCTGGCTGCTAGCTAGTCTTAATCATGAATAATCCTCATTCCTTCTCCCATTTTCTTCCCCTATTGCCTGAATCTACTTTAAAGATTGCAGCAATTCTATATTTAGTGGGTAGGAAGCAGAAATGGATAAAGTTTAGGTCAAAGCAAGGGAAGAGGAAGTGCCAGAACAGCAAGCAGCAACTCAGTACTGCACTAACCTCCCTAACCTGGCAGTCATCACCTTTCTTATTTGACAGTCCAGGTCAGGAGGTCTGACACTACCCCATATTGAGAGCTAGATTAGTTGCAGCCTTTTGCAAGCCACATGGATACAGTGGTCTTAATTTTCAGCACAAGCAGGTGGATGTTTCTTCAGCCACACTTAAAAATACAGACTTGAGCTCCTTCCAGAACCAAAGGGAACTGTCCCATATGCACCACTGACACACCCTGAATTTGGCAAGATAAGTCAGGATGTGCTGCCAGGGTCCTATTCAAAGTCCTACAGCCAAATGGGTGACTATCTTCCCTTGCAGTCTGCCAAACTGTACCTCCAGAGGAGCTGCCAGAGGCTTAGGAAATCAAAAGGATTGCTGTGCTTACTGTGCTCTTTAGCTTGACAACAAATACAGGGATATACTCTGCCACCCACGTGCTTCACGCTCAGTGTTCTTGAGCAATTTGTAATGCAGACCTGTAGCTGCATTGCAGAAGCACACAGAAGGGAGACTTGAGACTTCAACAGTCAAGTAGAGGAAAAGCTGACATTTGATTTGGGCTGGGGGCTAAGCACATTAGTTGAATGAGTCTGCTGAAGTGAGCAGCAGTGAAGTAATTGATACTGGCAAGAAAGGGGGGTAAGGTTTGAGTATTAACTCTGTGGTTGCAAGGAACTGCTGTTTTCACTTTGAGTGTGTTCCACGTGTCTTAAGGATTAAAGTATAAAAAAGAAATGACCACATGATGAGAGCCTCTTCCTAGTAGCTATAATCACCTCAATTTCTTAATCCATATGAAATAAGAAAGCTTTAAAAGTGGAGAGCCAGAGTGGAAAAGTTCCTGTGACATTTATCAAATGATTCAGTGACAATGCTAAAAATAATCTCTAAAGGATCCATGTTATTGAGCTCCATAATTATACTGCAGTCTTCAGTACAACTCATTTAGGACTTAAGCAGCTCACATCTCATGCCCACATCCTGTTTATTTGCCTACAGATACCTGCTGGAGCAAGATTTCCCAGGGATGAGGATTGGACCAGAGCCTACAACTGACTCCTTTATAGCAGTTATGCAAGGAGATGTGGAAGGAATCATTCCTGGAAATGCACTGGTGGTGGATCCCAAAAAACCCTTCAGGAAACTCAACGCCTTTGGCAATGCCTTTTTGAACAGGTCAGTACTTGAGAACTTAATTGCTCTCAATAAAGCTGGACCTTATGAGCTGCCTAGCTAGAAATTCACCCAACATCCACATGGCTGATGCAAAGCCATTCCAGTCCTACTGGGGGCACATCAGTCACACTCACTGAAAGGCAGATGAACAAATTCAAGTGGAACAAACCCTTGTTTTACTTCAGCAAATGAAACACATGGCACAGCTTGTCAAGTTCACCCTTCAGGAGTCCAGAGATAAAAAATTAACACTTCAATCTTCCTTGCTTTTATATTCCTAGCTTCTTGTGTTCAGCCATTAGCTCAGTTCCCTGAAATTACATTGTCCAACCAGACACAGCCACTAAAGGAAGGAAAGACATGGAACTGGCACAACACACATCTTTGCTTTCTTGCACTTTTAAATGTGACTTGAATGCCCCCCCTTCTAACAAAAGCAGGCTCTCTCTGGTCTGGTGCCTTACACATACAACCTAAGGAGCAAACTGACAGCTCTCATTAAAAAGAATAAAAGCAGCAGTGGCTCTGTGACCTGAGGAATGTGACATTTCCATCCCCTCAAGCTAGCCCAGCCATACTGAGTTTTGGATCCAGGCCTTGCAGGAAGCCAGCAGCACACACCCATATCCTAGATGAGCACAAACTGTGCTACAGCAGGCAGATGGGAACCAACTGACTACACCCCTTAGCAACACCTTCCTTGGTAAGAGTGTGGGAGATGTTGCAAACATGGCAGCTGCTCAGCCTAGCAATCAGGATAGCTTGGGCTTTGGCTCCTTCTCAGTCTCTGAGCTTGAAGACTGTCAATAGAGAGACAGCAGCACTGACCACAGAAGTGCTGGTGTAGGCTGCAGTAAGATAGGAAACGTGCCTGCAGAGAAGCACAATGTGAGAAGAGGAATCTAGCTGGAGTTGTCACTATGCAGACAACCTCACAGTGCCTCTGGGAACGATACTTGATCGCTACACAGACCCATCATTCAAATACCTCAACACAGTCCTGCATCTGCAAGGCTTTGAGATGTTTCAAATACTTTATGGGGCTCAGAGCATCTGCACTTGGCCAGCAGTTAGATCAAGTGACCACCCACTCCCTACACCAGGGGAGGAATGTGGTTTGCCCTGGAGTGCAGAGATAGTAGATGAAGAGAATATCATTCAGAGCAACTCTGACAGCCAAGAACTGCCACAACTTTCCATTGCAGAGGAGAAGCAACATCAGGAATAAGAAAGCCACGCATAGAGAGCAAAAAAGCCAACAATCCCAAACTGAAGCTGTTGATGTGTCCTGAATGTAATTTGCTCCTAAACCTGCATGAAATCTGTGTCCTATTAACCTAGTTCACTGTATCATGCTGTGCTCCTTACTCTCCTGCTATTCTTCCTTCTCCTGTGAGAAAGCAGTCAAGTATGTGCCTGTGAGAACAGCAGGGCAGAGGGGCAGAGCAGTGACTCAGTAGCAGCAGAAGTGCAGTCTTGCCAGAAATGCAGGGAGTAGTCACAGCAGCTAATTAACCCCTTTTCTGCTGACAGATAAAACAAGGTGATGATTTTTAAACTGGCAGAGGAGGACAGGCTGAAGGAAACTAACTCAGCAGTGTGAGCATCACAGTGCTGAAAATACAGGTGGTAGTGCACAGCTAATGAGGAAATGAAGTGCATGCAAGAATTGACTTAGAGGGCCAGAAATTTAGCAGAGGTAAGTCAGGGTGCACCCAAGGGACTGGATTAAACTTCCTACGCTTGCCAGTTGTGGGCCTGGCTTCCTGGCAAGAGGCACTGTAGACTCTGCCTTGCACGTATCTTGCTGCTGCTATATTTGTGCAGAAGCACTCACCTCAGCTAGGCAGCTGCACGCAAGACATTTGGAGGAAGGAGGTGATCTCCCTCAACCACCCCCCTAAGATAAGAGAGTGACCATGAGCAAGTCCACTGGATCTGTGGATGATTAAAGGTAATGATCTGCTGTGGTCACCAGAGGAGCAGAGCAGTACAAGGCAGTAGCATTCACACAGGCCATAGTAGTCATGCTTGAGAAGTGGCAGCTGGCAGCACTGCATCCTTGGGTGCAGAGACTGCTGCTCCCAGGGGGCTAAGTGGTGGAGCAGGAGTGAGCATCCAGACATGACTCCCTTCCTAGCAGAGACTGAGATCTGCTGTCTGCCAGGAAGCACGGGAAGAGTGGTACCATCAGGGTTTGGCTGGGAGACAGCAGCTAATTGTGCTGCTCAGAGCCTGTCTCCTTCCTCCACTGCTTCCCCGGAATGCCTGCTCCTACCTTGCTGACTAAGGGCAGACATAGAGCTGACAAGCTGCCTGAGGCTGAAAGGGGGACAGCAGTTCTGCAATACCTTGTCACTTGTCCACCTCTCCTTGCCTCAGGTTGTTCCTGATATTGAGGGAAGGACTTGTTTTCCTCATTCCAGCTCTGCTGGCTGTACCCCAGCTCTGGAGGGATCCCAGCAGAGAGATTACAGGTTGCACCTCATTATCAAGAGGACTTGTTTGGCATCAAAAGCCTGGAGCAAAATCAGGAATCTGTCATTACTTTCATATCATATTAGCTTGGTTGCAAGATTCCTCTCACTCCCAAAGTCTGTCCTGCTATTGTCAGTGGCAGATGACACCATGAATAACAAGTTCCTCCTCCATGCCTGTGCTCTGCCTGTAGACATAGTGAAGGTCTAGTTTGGCACCTTCTTCTTCCCTTCATGTGGCCTCAGACATAATTAGGTCATGCCTACTGCAGTTCTGCTGGGACAGCAGCAAGGCAGCAGTCTTACCCTTGCCAACAGAGCCAGAATGCACTCACTCATGATGGCCCCTGACCTTACATCTGAAAGCTCCTGTGGAGTACTTTCCCTAGAGAAACTGGTGGAAATGAGGAATGCTCAGGGCTACGGCAACAGAGAGCAATCCTGGCCTGACAGGACAGGAGCATAACATGATCTCCTGAGCCTGTTCTCTAGTGCTGTGCCTGGCACTCAACAGGAGAATCAAGTGAGCCCTTAGTTTATTACATGAGGTGTTATAATGCCCATTGTACCAGCTCAGGTAATAAACTCAGAAATGCTCCCTGTTGTTGCCTACTAGCTGTGGATCTGGGAGAAAGAGACTAAGAGGTGGTCTGAAATAGCTGACAGCCTAGGAGAGAAGTCACTTAACTAACCTATGAGGATTTACTTCTCTCAGAAGTTTCTTGGGGTAGCAAAATTGGAGTGAGGTTATTTACATAGCCTAGAGGAGTTAAGAGCTGCAGAGGTTTGAAGAGAACCAACCGCTCAAGTGTGCACTGCCAGGCTCTGCCTTGACTGCATCTAGCAGTCTTTTTGCCATCCCTCATCCTTTCTGTGGCCTTGCTCCCTCCCTCAGTCACACATTTGCTATGGCTGGGTGTCACACTACTGTTAACATCCATATGCACACACGCTTGGAGCTGCCTGGAATGCCATCACAAAAAGGCTGCCCATGAAATCCTACCAGGAGCCAGGTGGCTATGTAGGCTTTCACTGGCCTTTGCTGTTACCAGCCACTGAAACAGATGCAGCCTGCTAAGCAGCAGCACAAATTGCTTTTCTTAGGCAGTGATTTGCATAGACACAGGATGGGGAACAACTAGCTAAAGAGCAGTTACCCAGAAATAGAGCTGCAGAGGGGGAGGAATGAATTACAAATTGAGTGTAAGTCAACAGTGTCATAGTGCTGTTAAAAAAGCAAACATCTTGCTGAGAGATATAAACAGGACTGTCATATGAAAGAAGCAAGGAGCAATCCATCTGCTGTGGTCAGCACTGGCAAGGTCACAGCTGGAATGCTGCAGCATCTTGGGGCATGATTCCTGAAGAACTATGTGGAGCAGTTTGAGAGCACCCAAAAGGAAAGCTGCAGGGGCCTTCAGGGATTTAGAAATTATCTGGAAAGGCAGCTGGAGAGGACTGAAAGAGACTGGGAAGAGAGGGGGAACACCACCAAACTGTTTTCCTTACAGGAAAGGTGAAGAGGGGGAAAACACCACCAAACTGTTTTCCTTACAGGAAAGGGGAAGAGGGGGGAAGCACCACCAAACCGTTTACCTTACAGGAAAGAGGAGAGAGGATGACAACAGTATACATTGTGACAAGAAAGGAAAAATAAATCATTTTCCACAGCTACAGTTGGAGACTGAAAGGCATCGTAGCATGGAAGATTTAGATTAGAACATTAAGAAAGAGAGGCTTTGCTGGAAGGATAATTAAGTAATGGAGCAGTACTCCCAGCAAATTATACAGCTGCATTGTTAGAGATTTAAAGAACGCTCCAGACAAGCACCTGATTGATCCTACCCTGAGGCAGGATAGACTAAGCAAGCTTTGGGGATCTCATGCTCTCTGTGCCATAGGATTTTCGTGGTGCAAGAATAGAATCATAGAACAGCCTGGGTTGGAAGAGACCTCTAAAGGTCATCTAGTCCAGCCCCCTCTTTCAGTTTGTTTTAAGACCAGATCTGAAAGAGAATAAAAATCCTGCAACACTGCTGATATTTTAACAAGTTAGTTCAGTTCACTTGAGTTCAGGATTCTGGCAGGGGAATGAATGCTGAAGTGAAGAAAAACAAATACCATTTTGTGCTAAAATCTAAACAGCAGATGAAAACATTTGAATTTCCACGGCTTTATTATTAATTCATCATCTGGAGGGCCACAGTAAAAAAACTACACTTGTCATCATGACTGAGACCTGTGTTCTAGAAGCAGTAAAACAGTCAAAGAGCTCAGTTCTGGCTTCTTTCTCATGTCTTTATATCAGCAGTAGCTCCACATTCCAACCAAAGTGAGATCTGAGCCTGCCTTGTCCCATAGTGCCTGTGATGGGTTTTTTTTTCTTTATGATCTACTGCACATCTTAAATAACTTTTTGCTCTTGTTTTAAACACATTTGTTTTCATACAGGTTTGTTTGTGCCCAACTACCTAACCCCGTGTTAGAGAGCATCAGTGTCATTGATACACCAGGAATCCTTTCTGGAGAAAAACAGAGAATTAGCAGAGGTAAGTCCCAAGTTCAGTTCTCTTCCAAATGACAGTAATGGAAACCGAAAGAACCTCAAGCTGCAGAGAAACACCAGGAGGTGCCTCTCAGAGCTACAGCATGACTTTGCCAATGTCCCTTTGGACTCAATTTGCAATCTGCTATAGGTAATTTAAATGCTTTCAGGGAAAGTTGCTGACAAGGTCAGCAGTACCTGTGCCACACTCCAGCATTTTCCAGTGGAACAGATTCCATCAGAAAGAGTCAATTGCTGCCTATCTACTTTGCAGGAACACCTGCTTTCAGTGACTTATTGATGAGCCATAGGCAAGGCTTCCATGGCAATTGAGCTGGTTTCTTTCCAGCTGACCTAGCTGGTTTCTTGCACTGCCCAGATTTCCTAAATATAGCACAAGACTGGATGGGCTTAAGAACCACAGACACCCAATTCCTTCACTGCAGTAGGTAAGCTGGAAATCCTGAGGACACTAAGTGGATCTGATGAATAGCACAGTCTTTGTGAACTCCTGAGTATCTCAGGCTGACTCTCTGAAGCGAGCAACACCTTAATACTTTAAACCTAACATCCGTGGCCACTCGATTACTCTGTAAGGTAGTGGTGGTACAGCCCACGTTTCTTGCAGGTTAGAGCTAGTAGCTATGCAACACTTCATGGGAAGAAAGCCAAGAGTAGTAATTGTGGCATTCATGCTTGAAGATTAGTTCTTATTCACGCTGCCTATGAACTGCACAATTTCATTTCAGCAGCTCAGGCTCTGCCTGAAGTGTTGAAACCTTACCCATGTTCCAGTGTTCTATCTCAGAAGATTTAGACTGGATATTAGGAAGAAAATTCTTTACAGTCAGGGTGGTGAGACACTGGAACAGGTTGCCCAGGGAGGTTGTTCACCCTGAAGGTGTTCAAGGCCAGGTTGGATGAGGCCTTGAGTGACCTGCTCTAGTGGAAGGTGTCCCTGCCCATGGCAAGGGACTGGAAGTAGATGATCTTTAAGGTCCCTTCCAACTCAAACCATTCTGTCACTTCTGATGGCTCATAGCCTTCCCACTTTCATGACACTCATTGGAATTGAAGTTATTCTTGGAAATTTCCTTTTCTCATTTAATTGAGCAGCCAGCTTGCAGAGAGACAGGTCTGGTTTGCTCTACTGGGATCTTGCACCACAGGGTCCTTAGCTGAACAAGTGTCAGCAAAGCCATGAAGGACAGCTAGAACTAGTTGAAGACTCACACTGAGGTTATTCAACATAGGTCTCAGCAATACAAGGGGATCATAAATTCACAGAATCCTAGAATAGTTTGGGTTGGAAGGGACCTCCTAAGGTCTTTAGTCCAGTTCCCTCTTCAGCCAGCAGGGATATTCTCTGCTAGACCAGGCTGCCCAAAGCCTTTTTGAGCCTGACCTTGAATATCTCTAGGGATGGGGCCTCAACTACCTCCTTGGGCAACCTGTTCCAGAGTTCCACCACCCTCATGTTGTTTGTAACATCTAATCTAAGTCTGTCCTTCTCTAATTTCAAACCATTGCCCCTTGTTCTATCACTACAGGCCTTTAGAAACAGTTTCTGTCCATCCTTCTTGCAGGCCTCCTTCCACCTTCCAGGTTGTCTACAAAAGGCAGCAAAATGTGCAAGCCTTCATCAGAAGGTTGAAAAACATGCTGTGCAACATTGCACCACTCAGCACAAATTCAAACATTGATCTCACATGCTGTAAAATCTTTTTTTAGTCAAAAGATGCCACTGAAAGCAACCAGTTCTCTCGTGGAGCTGTCACTATGAGGAAAACTTGCTTAGGAGGAAATACAGTTGCTTTTAAAAACATAAGTGCAAAAGCTGTGAGTCCAAATGGACCCATTTCAAGTCCTAAGAAAGCTTTCATAACTCCTTTCCCATGTCTGCTCACCACTTCAGATCTTGACATACATTGCAAAACTTTCCTATTTTTCCAGCTATTTGTAGTTCTAAAATTCTCCACCTCCAAAATGTCCTGTTGCTTCTTGCAAAATTCCTTCCAGCCTCCCAGTGGGCTTGGTGCCCCATTCCTGCAGCCACTCCAGCAAATGCCAGCAATGCCAACACACTGATTCACAGCTGTGCACTGTGAGGGAAGCTGGTGGTGCACTTTGACCCCAGCCACACCTCCCCAAACACCTGAGGGAATATTGCTCATAAGCAGAGAAGGGTGAAGAGGAGCCCTGGTTAACAGATTCATAAAATGGTTTGGGTGGGAGAGAGCCTTAAAGACCATCTAGTTCCAGCCCCCTGCCATTAGCAGAAGATGCCCCTGCCTGACCAGGTTGCTCAAGGCCTCATCCAACCTGGCTTTGAACACCTCCTGGGAGGGGATATCCATATTTTCCCTGGACAACGTGTTCCAGATTTCAGTGTCTCACCACTCTCACTGTAAAGAGTTTCTTCCTATTCTCCACTCTGTGTCTGCCCTCCTCAAACTTCAATCCGTTCAGCCTTAGCCTATCAATCACTACAAGCTCTTATAAAAAGTCCCTCACCAGCTTTCTTGCAGCCTCCCATCAGGCACTTGAAGGCTGCTCTAAGGTCTCTTCAGAGTTTTGTCTTCTTCATGCTGAACAGCCCCAGCTGTCACAGCCTGTCTCCGTGGGGGAGATTCTCCAGCCCCTTGATAATCTTCTTCTCTGGACCCACTCCAGCACTTCCATGCCCTTCATATGCTGGGTGTAACAGACCTGGATGCAGTGCTGCAGGTGGGGTCTCAGCAGAGTAGAGGGGCAGAATCCCCTCCCTGTCCTGCTGCTGTCCCTGCTTTGGATGCAGCCCAGCACACAGCTGCCTTCTTGGCTTCCAGTGACCATTGCTGCCTCATGGGGAGTTTCTTATCAGCTGACAGCCTCAAGTCATCCAGGCTGCTCTTGAGGCACTCCTTGCCCAGCCTGTATTTGTGCTTGGGATTGCCCCAACACAGGTGCAGAACTTTGCACTTGGCCTTGTTGAACTTTGTAAAGTTGGCTTGGGCCCACCTCTGAAGCCTGTCCAAGTCCCCTCCCTGTAAGCTCTTGCATGTGTACCTCTTTGTAGGACTAAGGGCCTCTCTCAGCACGTGGGACAAGTTCTTGCTGGACAACTTTTCTGCCTTTATTGCAATCAAGTGCTCATGCATTGTCCCCGTGACTACAGTGTGTGGTAACTGCACCCTTTTGGCAGGAGAGGAGAGCCCTAGATGGAACACAGCCATCATCCTACCATCCCAGGAATTTGTTCTGCTGCATTTCTAAACAGACAGTGGGATTGTCACAACCTGGCTGTCGAGGACAGCCTGAAGCTGGTCCTGTGGGCCAGGCTAAATGGTGTTTGAATAACTGCAGGACAAGAGCCTTAGCTACCTTCCATCAGCATAGCTGTGGTGAAGCTGGCAGAGCTCCAGCAGGTTCTGTCTGTGGGGGATCCAGCCCAGGGAGCAGAGACACAGGAGAGTGTTGAGCTGCTGATGTTTAGGAAGAGCTGCTGCCAGGCATTGGCTTGAGTTTATCTCAAGGAAGCCAGTGTTTGAAAGGAGTGCTCACCTCCTTGATGCCATGGAAGAGTAAATAGGAAAAATAGCAGTGAGGCTTGTGACTTTGCCATGAAGCTTATGAGCCAGCTGCCCTTATTAGCAAGTTGGTTTTGGAGGCAGAAAGAGCAATAAATAATGTGGTTTCTAGGCAGAAAACAAGATATTGCTCAAAACTGCTGACACCACACAATGCCTCTGCCCTTCTATACCTTCCCAGCTTCACTTTGGAGTGAAGCAAGACCTGAAGGAGGGAGGTTTCTCAAGAAACACTTAGAAATGTCTTATCTGCTGGGAACTGGAGAGCTCTTACGTTGTTTGCTAGTAGTAGGTTTTTACTTTTTCTGAACTCAGCTCTGAACCAGTCTCTCCCTCAGTGCTGGTGGAAGGACCAACCTCACAGATAATAGCTCTCTCTGTGATGGACACCATCTTACCAGCATGAGTGCTAGCAGCAGTCAGTCTTTCATAGCCAGCAGAAGACCTTTGGGTAGCCAGCTTTCCTCCAAGGAGTGGTGCATAATGCAGAGGAGCAGAGCTGGCTTTCTTCCAGGACACCACCACATAGGAACCACCTTCTGCCTAGAGAGCAGTCCATGAAGTTTCCCAGTAGCAGACCTGCAGGTTGAGGCCTGTGAAGCAGCCAAGTGATGCAGACTGTCATAGCTGAAGCCTCCCTCGTCTTGGCATGCAGTGAGCTCACCAGTACTGACACAGCTGCTGCTGCTCTCAGCCTCTAGTAAAAAGTGTAGCCAAGGAGCTGCCTGCTATGATTTGTTCTACTGAGCTCCTGTGACTCATGGTGGGCACCCATGGTGTCACAGCTGTCACTAGACCTCTTAGGATATACAAGTTTCATTTACAAGCTTGATGAGAAGTGTTCCTAGAATGTGATGGCTCAAAGCTATCGTGGTCTTGACTGCTTCTCTGTTACCCTTGCCTGGAGAACAGGTATATCCATATCTCTTCTGGTCTTTTTCTCACAGTGGGGCATGGATCTATGTGTAGGTGTAAAGAACTAGGCAGTGCATTGCCTTGTCCCTTTACTGTTTACAGCCGAGTACGAGCAGCCTGCAGAGGTGCTCCTAAGGGAGGTAGTTGTAGCAAAGCAGCACAGCTTTGGCTGCTTTGACAATTCTATGATAATACAAATGCTGTCCATTTTGTGACAAAGCACTGTCTTGGTGTCACATAATGAGCTCAGGCTGTCCTGCTGGGAGACAAGATGAGAAGGGGATGGCTGTACTGAAATACATGAGGAGAGAATCACAGATCAGGACACACAGTACAGCAGAGCCAGGGCAGGAATTAAGACTTCTCACAACTCATCATCTTGAGCAGCCTGCCATGCTGACTGAGCCATGCAGTATCAGCAGCTCCTCTGCTTCAGTAGCAGTGCTATCCCTTGGGGGCTGAAACTCACATGCTCTGCTAACCCTTAGTCTTCACCCACACCTGGCTTGAGCTAAGCAAATCCAAGTCTACCAGGCTCAGTGATGTCTGGCCAAGTTGTATTTGATGCCTTTTTCAGGGTAGTATTTCCTCAGTGTCACAGAATCACAGAATTAACCAGCTTAGAAGAGACTTCTGAGATCATGGAGTCAAACCTAACACCTTCTAATTAACTAAACTGTGGCACGAAGTGCCTCATCCAGTCTCCTTTTAAACATCTCCAGGGATGGTGACTCTACCACCTCCCTGAGAAATACCTTTTGAACTCTTAATCTTCACCCTATAGATGCTGCCTCCTCTCTTTGCTGCAGAGAGCACAAGGTCCTAGCCAGTAGGCAGTGTCATTCCCTAGCAGCTTTCTTTCCAGTATGCCCTATTCCAGCATTTTTTTTTCCAGCCTTCCACCCACTTCCATTCTGCTGGCTCCAGTGCAGCCCAGGCTTCCCAAGGCAGGGAAAAACACCCCACCCACCAGCCTTGCCACATTTCCTGGATAGGAAGAATTCCCAAATGATCATCAGCAAGGGTATTTAGTCACTCACCAGCCCGCTAACGGCAGTAGCCTTGGGCAGTGCAGGACTCTCAGCCCAGCTGTGTCTCAAAGAGCCACGCTTAGGCTAGAAAGTCAAACACCCAGGGACCTGGTGCTCACCCACTGCATGCAATGCTTTTTAGGGTACAATGGCAACAAGAGTTGAGTCACATGTGCTAGCAACAGCATGAAATACAGCTGAAAGCACCCACCCTGCGGGCTCCGAGAGGGAGGCATTTCAAATATTTGCTATAAGCCTCCCCACTGGTGATGTTTGCTTATATTTGCTATGTCACTTCTCCTGGAGGGTGAAAGTGCACTGCTTAGCTTTGGCTTCCCAGCTCATCTTCATCACTGCAGTGCAGTAACTGCTCTGCCAGCTTGCCTGATTTTATCCCAGTGTGACAGGCAACTGTTCCACTAAAAAGCTCAGCTCCTACAGGCACAGTTCTGTGCTTCCCCCAAGAGCAACACAAAAAATAAGCAAAAGACCTGCACAGCTCTTGTCCTTTCTTATCCATAGAAACATGTGAAGGCATAAGGCTCAGACTCCTAATCTAGAAGAAGCAGACAGAAAAACACTGGAGAATCTGTTTGGGTTTTGGGAAGACCAAACCATGACTGTTTTGGGACAGAGTGGCTGCAAAGCAGCCAGGCAGAAAGGGACCTGGAGGTACTGCTGAACATGAGCCAGTAGTGTGCCCGGGTGGCCAAGGGAGCCAATGGCATCCTGGCCTGGATCAGGAAGAGTGTGGCCAGTAGGACAAGGGAGGTTATTTTGCCCCTGTGCTCCACACTAGTCAGACCACACCTTGAGTGCTGTGTCCAGTTCTGGGCTCCTCAGTTCAAAAGAGATGTTGAGATGCAAGCAGGGAGTTGAGCCATTGAGGTCTTGTGGGTCCAGCTGGGGGTGGGGGGCAGTTTCAGCTTACCCTTGGGCCAACTGAGGGTGGAAGATTCTAGAAGGCCAGTCTGGGCCTAGTGGATTTTATACTTATTCTACCTGGTTGCCTTCTGTATATATGCCCTTATAAATAGAATTTATCTCTAAAACTTCCAGTTGGTGTGCAGCATCCTCATTCTCACTCCTGAAAAGGGGTAAGAGTCAATTCTACTCTCCAAAACTGAGTGAGCTCATGGCCCAAACTGGATCACTGCTCTATTTTGGAGTTCCAGAACTGAAAGAGTTAAAAAACAGCAATGCAGAAGAACTGAGATTAAGTACAGCTAGAGAGGACTGTGCACTTTTTTCATAGAATGGCTTAGCTTAGGATGATTCAGAGATCAAATAGAATCATAAAATGGTCTAGGACCTCAAGGATCACCCACTCCACCCCCCTGCCATTGGCAGGGACACCTCTCAACTAGATTCAGCTGTTCAAGGCCTCATCCATCGTGGCCTTGAATACCTCCAGGGATGAGGCATCCACAACCTCCCTGGGCAACCTGTTCCAGAGGCTCATCACTCTTGTACTGAAGAACTTCTTCCTAAGATCCAGCCTAAATCTACTCTTCCTCTGCATAAAACCATTCCCCTTTCCCCAAGGGTGGCTAGCAAAAGTTCCTCTACAGGCTTCCTGTAGGATCCCTTCAGTTATTGGAAGGCAGCTATAAGGTCCATTTTATCTTAGTTCCTATTAGCATATAGTAATCACTTAATTTGTTACTAAACAAGTCTGGGGTTTAGAGCAGCTGTTCTCTTTGTCCACTTTGCTGTCCAATGTGCACACTAGAAATATCCTAAGTATCCTATTTCATCCAGGAAAGATACTAATTGAGCACCCTTGCAGTCAGCTGAGACATTGTCCACTAAATCACCTTGTCCAGAGCCCTGTCAAGCCTGATCTTGATTATCTCCAGGGATGGGCTCTCAACTACCTCCCTGGGCAACCTGTTCCAGTGTTCTACCACCCTCATGGTGCAGAATTTGTTCCTAACATCTAATCTAAATCTGCTCTTCTCTAATTTCAAACCATTGCCCCTTGCCCTATCACTGCAGGCCTTTGCAAACAGTCCCTCTGCAGCCTTCTTGTAGTCCCCTTCAGCTGCTGGAAGGTTGCTGTTAGTTCTCCCCAGAGCCTTCTCTTCTCCAAGCTGAAGAACTGCCATCTCTCCCACCCAGTCCTTACAGCAGAGGTGCTCCAGCCCCTTGATCATTTTCATGGCCCTCCTCTGGACCTGCTCCATCAGGTCCACGTCCTTCCTGTGTTGAGTGCTCCAGAGCTGGAAGGAGTACTGCATCATGTGTCCTTTCAGCACCCTGTGTAACAATGGAGGGCTGTGTTTGCTGTCACAGCTAGCAGCTGTCAGTTACTGATGGTCATTTCAGGTCAAACCTTCAAACAGGATTTCTCCCTAGATTTAACTTGTCTGTACTAACACAATTCAGAGGGGAAAAAACATCCTTGGGATTCCAGCTACAAATCAGCAACTGCTGTGCACTGAGCTCTCTGGAAAACTTCACCTCTGGTTTGAGGTCTCCAAGTCTGGCAAGGAACTCTGCTCAAAATTGGCCCAAGTACCAGGGAAAGCTTGACCTGTCACTAGCAGCTAATACAGAAACATATATTGGTAGAGGGGACAAGTTCTGCTGTGTGCACACAGAAGTTAAACAGGCTGTTATAAGCAACTTGACTCTGGACAATGCTCTATCAACCTTAGTTCACCTGATCTGAATACACCTAGGAAGGTTTCACTCATTTCCCACTGACATAAAGCAACAGTCCTGTCAGACCTCTGGGCTACTCCAGCCCTGAATCCCTTGCAGTAAGCCACATGAAAGCAAGAAGGTCTGCTACTGCTTAATGTAAAGGTTGGCACTGGGACTCTGACACCCACCCAGCTTTCCTAGCTAAGAACGTAGGCAGATGTGTTGTGCTCTGAGTCCTTCCAGCTTGGAAACCTTTAAGCCTCCAAAATGTGATTGTTTCCCTGAGTTGGTACTGAGAGGGAGGAAATGCAGACTACTGGCTGGAAGACAGATGATTTGAGTGTAGGTAGAGGCAAAAGTGATCAGCAAGCTGAGGCCTGCTCCAGAAGTTATGCCATGTAACATTTACAGAGATCTTTTCATCCTGAAGGACTTCACTCTCCTTCCCAGCACACCCACAGATAAACATGACAAGGATCTCTCTTTATCCCATTGGACAACAGCCACTTCCAGAGAGGAGCACAGCAGCTTTTGACAAAGATTGTTTAATATGAGTTGCAGTGAGGTACAGCCAATGCTCATCTCTCACTTTTCCTCTTCCCTTCTGTCCCCTCCTTGCTGGCACCACCACCTACTCACCTTGAGAGAAACTTGCCCAAATCACTGTTTTTCCACCCAGCCTCAGCTGTTTCATCTTTCATACTCTCCCACACTTCCTAGTGTGCCATCCCTCCTTGTGTCTCAACAGCCGCTCGTCCTGCTTCCCACTTACTGTGTCCTTAAAGGGATAGGTCACTTCTCCCTCCCTCCGCTATGACCATTGTGTCAGCTTCTCCTTTGCTTACAGCCATCTGTCACGCTCAGTAACACCTGCCCCTCCTGGCACATTTTTCCTCCTCTGGTGCGAGTTGCCTGCTTGTTTTGCCATTACAGAGTCTCCTTCCCCGGACTTTGAAGGACTTTCAGGCAGAATGTCACTGTGACCAGTTAGATTAAGCCTCTAAACTCTCTTCTTCAGCTTAAAAATTCAGATCAAGTCATTACTGATCCTGCTTTGGTGGGGGGGTTGGGCTCAATCATGCCTGCAGGTTCCTTTAAACCTTTACCATTCTATAATTAACTCTCAGCAATAAGCATTCACTCCATCTCCAATAGCTACTTCCTCTCTAGGTTAGTCAGTGTCCACTATGCCAACTACCCTATCTTTGGATGAGGTCCTCAGACACACAGAGCTAATCCATCAGTTGACAAACAGGGGCAGAGTTTGATGGCTGTGTCCCTGCCTAAAGTTCTGGATAATACCAGCTTTAGAAGGACTAGAAGGAAACATGCAGTGACTAAAATGCAGCAGGAAAGGGGAATTGGTGAAGGCAGCACAA
Organism: Pogoniulus pusillus; assembly: GCF_015220805.1. Lineage (NCBI taxonomy): Eukaryota > Metazoa > Chordata > Aves > Piciformes > Lybiidae > Pogoniulus > Pogoniulus pusillus. The sequence goes on along the minus strand of NC_087288.1, from coordinate 8,126,209 downwards.
TTCAAAGCAGCAGTGACAGCAAGCTGTAAGATGTCTCATGGACCCAGGTGGGAATCAGGCTTTTCTCCTAAAGAGCAAGCAACAGAGCAAGAGAAAATTACCTCAGGTTGACCCAGGGGAAGTTTAGATTGGACATGAGGAACCCTAAAAGGGTTGCCAAGGCCTGGGCTAGTTTGCCCAGGGCAATGGTGAAGTCCTCATCACTGGAGAGGTTTCAGAGTCAGAGATGTGCTGAGGGACATGGCTTAGTGCTGGCCTGGCAGTGCTGGGTTAACAGTGGGACTCGATAATCTTAAAGATCTTTTCCAGCCTTGATGATTCTGTGTTTCTATGGTTAAAAGCAGCAACTTAGAGGTTTTCAGCAGTTCTCTGTCTTACTATTCTGAATTCATCCCACCTGAACTCCACTAGCAGAGGCTGTGGCCATGATTCCACAAGACAGGAAATCCAATAGTTTGCTTACTATCAGACAAAAACCCACCCAACTCATGTAGCTACATGCTGAAACCAGCAGTGTGTGTGCATGGATTGGTTAGATTGCCTTAGAAAGGTAACAGCCATGCAGCTTTGATGCTGGGTGAGGGATCATCCACCTTTCCCCAGTCAGCATAAAGACTACACCATGCCTGCTCTGACTTGGCAGGAATTCATTGCACCAGAGCTTAGTGAAGTGCATGCTGCCAGTCCCTCCAGCAGCACATAGACAAATCTACATTAAGCCTTATGGAGTCTAGGTGGCAGGGTGTCAGCAAAATCACTTTCTCTGCAGGCTCAGACCACTGACAACCCTGCTGACTTCTCAGCTTGGCATGAAATCTGTTGAGTCCTTTGCATGCTGTCAGAAGGAAATCTGTCCCACAAAGGAACATCTGATGGAAGAGTAATACTGTGTTCATCTTGTTCTCCTAGTACTGTATGGTTGGGATTAATTCTTTATTCTCATTCTCCTTATCTGAAGGTTGTAAAAGAAGCTGGGTCAGTGATAGGCCAGGCTAGTTAAATATGCATCATATTCTCCAACAGAAATTCAAGTGCAACCAGAAAGGGGCAGGAATTACTGAAAATTCTCCCCTTGACATTTCTGTCACATCCCTTTAATAATGGTTTTGCATTTATGCAGCTTTGGCCCTGCAACTTGACAATAAAACTGCTTTATGTGGAGATCTTCACCCATCACTAAGACAGTGGCTGCTGCTGTGTGAGAGGTCTTAGCTATGCTCTCTTGGTGCTGCAGTGTTAAGAGATATGTTTGTGGTGGAATGAATAAAAGAACACTTCATAAGCTCCTAATTTGACTATAGGCCAAAGTCAGTTCTTGAGTCTAAGCTCACACACTTAAGCTTCCAGAACAGTCAGGAAAGAAAGGAGGACAGGGAGCAAAAAGGACAGGGAGAGGGAAATCAAAGTGGGGCTGTAAGTCTTAAGCTTAGTTACAGAAGGAGCTTCACAGGTCTTCAGGTGTTGAGCAGCTCCAGCTCTGGCTGGAGTCAGGCAAAATATCCTGAATTCTTGAAGCTACTGAAAAGTCCTGAAAGGGAAAGCTCTGAACTAATGACTAAAATATTAAAGTCTTGGTTTTGAACATCGTTATTAATAGCTTGCCACTCATATGATTTAATAACAATCCATGCTTTTGCAGGTTGCAAGCCAAAGCTGAGTAGTCAACCCTCTAGAAACCTATGTAGCAAAGCCCTAAGCACTTCTGTGTGTGAGGGAACACTACAGTTGGTGACCCCCAGTAGATGTACACAGAGGTCTGGCTCACCTGCCCTCTCCACAGCTCATGCTACCTCTTAAGGAACAGTACACTACTCAAAGTGCAAGGTCCTGCACCTAGGTTGGGACAACAATAGATATCTGCCTAGGCTGGGGATGATGAAATTGAGAGCAGCCCTGCAGAAAAGGACTTAGGGCTGCTGGTGGATGAGAAGCAGACCTGAGCCAGCAATGGGCACTTGTGCCTAGAAGTCACTGGCAGCCTGAGCAGTATCAAAAGCAGCATAACCACTGTGCTTCAGCTGTGCCCAGCTCTGGAGCACTCAACACAGGACATGGACCTGTTGGGTTGGGTCCAGAGGAAGGCCATGAAAATGATTAGAGAGTTGGAGCACCTCTGCTATGAGGACAGGCTGAGGGAGCTGGGGTTGTTTAGCCCAGAGAAAAGAATGCTCCAGGGACACCTAAAAGCAGCCTTCCTCCAGTACCTGAAGAGCCTGCAAGAAGGCTGCAGAAGGACTGTTTACAAAGGTCTGTAGTGACAGGACAAGGACCAATGGTTTGAAATTAGAGAAGAGCAGATTTAGATTGGATGGTAGGAACAAGTTCTGCACCATGAAGGTGGTGGAACACTGGAACAGGTTGCCCAGTGAGGCAGTTAAATATCTCCAGGGGTGGGGCCTCAAGGTGAGGTTTGATGGGGCTCTGAGCAACCTGATATAGTGGAGGATGAAGCTGCTGACTACAGCAGAGTTTGACTAGATGATATTTGGAGATCCCTTCTGACCTAAACTATACTGTGATTTTCCTCTCTTCCTCTACAGTGTTAGGAACAAGCCACATACACTTAGGGCTTCCTGCCAAGTACCTCCACACCCAAGAATGCAGGTATGATCAGCACTTGTTAGAACTGCAGGCAGAGAGATCTTTCTTGCTTATCTGGGCACCAACAGGAGAGGGCTTGCACATTCCCCAAGTGCCAAAGAAAGTGGGATATAAAAAGGAGTCTGTGGTTTGGGCTTTTGTCCCAGCATGGGATGCAAGAGTCCATGCTGTTGTGACTGCTTTGAAACATCACCAAGGGTTACTCCCCAGGGGGTTTGTCCTCTCCTTAACCGAGCCCCACAGCACAGCTGTCAGGAGAATATCTCTAAACAAGCAAAGAGGCTGGGAAAGAAAGCCTGCTAATCAATCTTGGCATTTAATGAAGTCCACAGGGACATCCAAGACAGATTGTACATTACTGCAGCAGCTGGGAATGTACAAAAGGCCTGAGCAGATATTAGTTCTCTTGTTGGGTAGAGCCACATTTTTGTTCATGACTAAGAAAGGGGCACTCCCATAGAGATACCCTCCATGTGCTAACCACAGAATCCAGGCTTAATCACAGAGTGCTAGGATTTGGAAGCAACCTCTGGAGATTGAGTCCAAACCCCCCACCAAGGCAGGTTCACCTAGAGCAGGTTGCACAGGTTAATATCTAGGTGGGGTTTGAATATCTCCAGAAACTCCACCACCTCTCTGGGCAGCCTGTTCCAGTGCTCCAGGTTCCTCAAGCTTAGATGGAGCTTCCTATGTTCAAGTGTGTGCCTGTTGCTCCTTGTCCTGTCGCTAGACACCACTGAGAAAAGCCTGACCCCATTCTCCTGGCACCCACTTGTGATGTGTTAATCAGCATTGATAAGATCCCCCCTCAGCCTGTACTTTTCCAGACCAAAAAGCTCCAATTCTCTCAGCGATTCCTCACAATAGAGATGTTGCAGTCCCCTCTGCACCTTTGTAAGCCTTTTGCGTGCCTCCTCCAGCAAGTCCCTGTCCTCTTTGAATCGGGGAGCCCAGAACTGGACACAGTATTCCAGATGTGGCACATGTTACATGACAGAAGTCAAGAGAGATAAGCAGCTAGAGATACTTTGGAGTAAGCCATGAGACTTAGGCAGATCAAAGGGCTAAGATCAGTCTCCCATCTCTTCAGCTAACACCAAAACTACAACACTGCCTTTTGGTTTTATGCTCTGTGACAGGACACCACTGTAACATTACAGGGTGGCCTAGAGAGCATGACTGTGTTTCCTGCTTGACTCCTGCCCTGAGAAAAAAAGGCTAGAAGTAGTTGTGGAGCAATTTAAACCCATGCCAGCTTGACAAGAAAGAATTCCAGTTGATGGGATTTGACAAGATGAAATGCACAAACATCTCCAAACAAAGTCACCCTGACTCATTGCTTCCATGGTGAAAAAGCAGACTGTAGCTATGTGTATGAAGAGTAAACTCTCCTGCTATGCTAAGATGACTTTCCAGTCCACCCCAGGCAGAGCTTTGTGAGCAGTAGGTGTGACGTGCTTGCCATGTTTAGCAGAGTTCAGGTGGGGAGGGGGCAATCCCTGTTTGCACCTTCATTGATCTGCTCTCAGAGGAATAGCAGAGAGCCTGTAGCCAGTCCACATGAAATGAAGCATTGGCACTGACTTTGTCCTGCTGGCAGTGCCTCCTAGCAGTTTGGGAAGGAGTCAGCACACAGCCTTACAGCACAGCTGCACTCAGACCTGTGGTGGAGAGTTTCCTCCAGTGAAAATATTCAAAGACTCAAAAGCTGCTAATACCTGAATGCAAAGAGGACTGAGCTTATTTCACTTGTGAGAGGGTCCAACTTCTGATTGTGACCAGGGTCAGACAGACTGGGCAGATACAGATACCCATAACACATTGACTGCTCAGCAGGTTTCTACCCAAGGTAATATCAGCTCTGGCTTCTCTGAACTTCTCAGCCTCAGATATAGCTGAGCAAAGTGTCAGGGCCCAGCATTGCTAGAGAGGGCACCGGTGTCCTAGGTGAACAGAAAGCTACTGGTAGGATAAATGTAAATCCCTTCCCTCTCTGGTTTCTGTAGATCCCAGGGAGAAGAGCAGGGCAAGTTTTCCACATCCAAGAGCACTCCCTCCCCTTTTTCTGTAAAGGGAAAAACCCTAATGGAAAACAAAGCACTGCCCAGTCTCAACACTTTGCAAGTTGCATTAAAGATTTCAGTGGCAAAGAGCTAATACTAATTTATCCATCTGGAGAGAAAGTTCAAACAGTCTTTAGTCCTGACTTGAGAGCCAAGATTTCTCTAACTCTGTCTGCTCAGTCATGAAGGAGGAAAGGTCAGTGGCAGAATAAAATAGATGCATGGAGTGGTTTAGGTAGGAAGCAACTTTGAAGATTGTCTAATTCCAAACCTCCTGCCATGGGCAGGGACACCTTCCACTAGACCTGGCTGCTCCAGGCCTCATCCAGCCTGGCCTTGGAGCACCTCCAGGGAGGGGACATCTTCCCTGAGCAACTTGTTCCACTGTCTCAGCACCCTCACTGGAAAGAATTTCTTCTTAGTGTCCAGTCTGAATTTGCCCTCGAGCTTCAGTCCATTCCCTCTCGTTCTATCACTGCAAACCCTTGGAAAAAATCCCTTCCTGGCTTTCTTATAGCCCACTTCAGGTACTGGAAAGCCACTATCAGGTCTCCCTGATAGTGTTCAGCCTTCTCTTCTCCAGGCTGAACAGCCCCAACTCTCTCAGCCTGCACCTGTAGAGATTCTTCAGCTCTTTGATTATCTTTGTGGCTCTCCTCTGGACCTGCTGCAGCAGCTCAATGTTCCTCTTACACTGGGGACACCAGAACTGGATGCAGTACTGCAGGTGGCACCTCATGAGAGCAGAGGAGAAGATTGGAGCTCAGCAATTCTCCTTTCTACTCTCTCTGATATAATGAGTGGGTTTCACTGGTTGCCCTCTAGGTTTTAGGAAAGTCAGAAAGAATGAAAGAAGGAAAAAAGCATTGCCCTAATTATCATACATCTGTTCATGGCAACCAAGCCTTTAAATGCAAATAGGAGAAATCAGGACAGAGAATGCTAACAGAGTGCAGCACTTTGGCAGCACAGGTAGCCCCAAATGCTGCCCAGCCTAGGACAGCAGAGGGAGAGCAGCAGTCTCTCAGTGAGGCTTCAAAGCAGGTGAAAAACACACCACAGAGCTAAGAAGGAAGGTCCTGTCATTACTGTTGAATTAATATAACCTATGCAGACACAATTTACAATTCCTTGTGTTGCTTAGAGGTGGATCAGTCATAGAATCATTAAGGTTGGAAAAGACCTTTAGAATTATCAAGTCCAACCATGGCCTAACTACCATGACCATTAAACCATGTTTTGAAGAGTTAGGAAAGAGTTCTGTGCCATAAGGATGGTGAGACACTGGAACAGGCTGCCCAGGGAGGTGACAGAAGCCCCATCCCTGGATGTTTTTAAGGCCAGGCTGGATGTGGCTCTGGGCAACCTGATCTAGTTGAAAGTGCCCCTGCCCATAGCAGGGGTGTTGGAGCTAGATGGTCCTTGAGGTCCCTTCCAACTCTGACAATGTTGTGATTCAGTGGTCTGCAGCTTCTTGAAGATCTGCAGGCACGGTGACTATCACCTCGCTGGGCAGCCTGTTCCAATCCCTGATCACTCTTGCAGGAAAGAAGTTTTTCCTGATCTCCAACCTAAACCTCCCTGGCACAACTCCAGCCCATTTTCTCTCATCCTATCCCTAGTTACTTGGGAGACGAGACCAACACCAGCCTCACATGTATGCGTTGTCCTTGGTTCCAAGGCACAGGAAGCATGCTCCTACTGTTGATATGTTCACAGCAGTGCTATCTTTAAGCTTCAAGTCCTTAGCAAAGCCAACAGGCATAATTTTGCTGAGTGCAGATGAAGCAGATGTGACAGGGTGGTTAGTCAAGTAAGGCAAGTTATTTGCATCCTAGGTTTGGAATCGGCTGGGAAGTCTGACACAACTGGACAAGACCTAAGAGTTGTTAAGGGGTAGAGATGCACATCTCAAAACAGTCTGTGTGCAAGCATTGCAATCACCCAGCTTTCTGTAGCCATTGTAGGTTATGCTGATGGCCAGCAACCCAAAAATGGGACCTCTTGCTGTCACATGCAAGGCTTCTGCAGGAACCGTTTGAATTTGGCAGCTTCCCTATAATATGTTTGAATGAAGCATCTAGCACAAGTTCAGGACTTCTTTGGATGGTCTCCTAACGTGGAGGAGATGAGAACTATGTTTAACTGTGTGCACTTTGGGCTTTCCAGTGTGAAGGGCAGTGCCTCATTCCACCTTCTCTGGGATGGGGAATGTTGGTTTAGGTTTATCAAGCTACCTGATCCACTGGGGAAAACTTCCTCTTTTTGCAAGCTTACCCTCAGATGGTGTAGTTGAGGTAGAGCAGGTAGGCTTCTCAAGTCCCATGCATGCTGACCTCTGCTTTTCCTCCCCCCTTTCCAGGTTATGACTTTGCTGCTGTCCTGGAGTGGTTTGCAGAGCGGGTTGACCGCATCATTCTCCTTTTTGATGCACACAAGCTGGACATCTCTGATGAGTTCTCTGAGGTCATCAAAGCCCTAAAGAACCATGAGGACAAGATGAGAGTTGTTCTCAACAAGGCTGACCAGATAGAGACTCAACAGCTGATGCGGGTGTACGGGGCCCTCATGTGGTCCCTGGGAAAGATTGTCAACACCCCCGAGGTCATCAGGGTCTACATTGGCTCCTTTTGGTCCCATCAGTTGCTCATCCCTGACAACCGCAAGCTGTTTGAGGCAGAGGAGCAGGACCTGTTCAGGGACATCCAGAGCCTGCCCCGCAACGCGGCCCTGAGGAAGCTGAATGACCTCATCAAGCGAGCACGGCTGGCCAAGGTGAGCAGTGCCACACAAGACACCAAGCATTCAGTTTGGCCTCTCTGCAGCATGCTGGCTATGGGGACGTGCTTCTGGCCAGTCTGGCTTGCAGAGCTGAGGAATCCTTCTCTTTTTCCAGCCCATGCCACTCAGACACAATATTAGTCCTGGGCACTTGAAGGACAAGACTAACTCCTTTGCTCAGTGTGTCAGTTGTGACAGGCCAAGGTGAGGGAGATGGCCACAGCTCAAAGCAGGTTGCACTGGAAGTGAGCTGGGAAGCAGCCACTCTGGGGTAGCAACTTGAGAATTAGGACTAAGTCAGTACATGAGAATCACACACTGAAGGAACTGGTAAGCTCTAAGTCTTTGCCTTAAACTTTCCTAGCCAAGAGAGATACCTGGTGGAAATGGGTGCAGAAGAAGAATGGCAAATAAACCCTCTGTGGTAACGAGATGGGGGTTGGTCTCTTCTCTCAGGTAACTAGTGATAGAACAAGAAGAAATGGCCTGAAATTGTGCCTCTGAAGTTTAGGATGGATATTAGGAAAAATCCTTTCCTGCAAAGAGTGGTCAGGGATTGGAACAGGTGGAACAAAATGGGCTTGAGTCCTAGGCACAAATACTCTCTGCTAGGAAGAGTTTTCTGATGTAGCCTTTAGCAGTTGCTTTCATTCCATATCATTTAACACCCTACAGGTCCATGCCTACATCATCAGTTCCCTAAAGAAGGAGATGCCCTCAATGTTTGGGAAAGACAATAAAAAGAAAGAGCTTGTTAACAACTTGGGAGAGATTTATGCCCGGATTGAACGAGAGCATCAGATCTCACCAGGAGACTTCCCTAATCTAAGAAAGATGCAGGTAAGCAGTGACATCTTGGCTGGAGCACCAGACCCCCCAGGGAAGAGCGTTACAGTCACTGCAGAGGGCACATTCAGAGTGGTTCTAGGTGGTTGTGGTGTTGACAGGGGCTTTGAAACGAGTGCAGGCTGTATTTGGGCATGATCACTTTTTGCATATAGAACTCGTGTAAGGCTACAGCTGCCTTCATTCCTCAAATCTTGGCCCTAGTAGCACTTTACAGAAAATTATTTCATGTATTTTTCTTAATCCCAGATTCCATTTGCAGATTTTCCAGGCCTAAAAGCACTGGTAAGTTATATTAGAGGGAAAGCTAGATCCTGAAAAGCCTGTATTTGCTCCTCTCCTCAAGAGCTCCATTTTTTGAGGGGGCTTCTCCTTCACTGTTTCTAGAAAGAGAGAAAGGAGGCTGTGAAAACTTCCAAACCCTTTTTCTGTTTTAAGCAGAGAAGCAAGTTTTCTGCTCTGCAGAGCTGAGACTTGACCCAGTGTTCATGTAAGTCAAAGACTTGAAAGGACCTTGGATCAGAGCCTTGTATTGTATATGCAGACAATGCTGGACACTGCTAGGTGGCTTCACTCCAAGCAGAGACCTGTTCAGAGCTGCTAGCTGCTGAAGTCATTACTGCTCCCTGTGGAAAACACAACATCTGCTCCTTTTTCTATAAAGTACATAAGTTCTTGGGAATGAGATCTGTGGAGTGATTCCAACAGATCCCATTCACTGCTTGCTAAAAATGCATTACCAAGTGTTTGCAAATGCCTATGCTAATCCAGGAGGAGTGAACAGTGTGCATTTAATGAGGGTGAAGGATAAAGCTGGAGGTCATTTTGCAGATTTTAGAGGAGAGTTACCTGCATGCACTGTTCCAAGCCCTTTTGCTTAGCTGTGAAAAATCACAGCAGCTCAAGCCATGCTGCAGTGACCTGCTCACCTCTCTACAGGCACATGACCACCTGTAAGACATCTGAGAGTTGCTCCGAGTGAAGGTGGGTAAAAGTCTTTTGCCAGAGTGCAGAAAGGGACTGGCTGGATGATCCAGCAAGAGCTGCATAACCAGTTTGCCTTGAACAATTCGGTCGTTAAGGAGATTGCTTCTCTGTGGCTTGGAAAAGAGGAAGCTTATTTACATAATGGCTATCATCTGGGCTTTCGTGTAGAGCACTCCCTCTCTCTGAACCACGGCAGCCTTCCTCCTTATAAGCAGAGACAATCATTTTCTGTAGGGCTTAAAGAGGATTTAAGTAAGAGCAAAGCTGACCAGGCAGACTCCATCACATGCTGGAGCAGGGCTGTCAGAGAAGGAAAAGCTGAACTCCCCATTCCTCCTCTGGCATCCTGGCCTGTATCAGGAATAGTGTGACCAGCAGGACCAGGAAAACCCTTCTGCCCCTGTACTCAGTACTGGTTAGGCCACACTGTGAGTACTGTGTCCCGTTGTGGGCCCCTCAATTTAAGAATGATGTTGAGGTGCTTGAACGTGTCCAGAGAAGGACACCAAGGCTGGTGAGAGGACTGAGTGGCTGGGGGTGTTCAGCCTGGAGAAGAGGAGGCTCAGGGGAGACCTTATTGCTGTCTACAACTACCTGAAAGGAAGCTGTAACCAGGTGGGGTTTGGTCTCTTCTCCTAGGCACCCAGTGACAGAACAAGAGGACACAGTCTCAAGCTTCGCCAGGGCAGGTTTAGGCTGGATGTTAGGAGGAAGTTCTTCACGGAAAGAGTGATTGGCATTGGAATGGGCTGCCCTGGGAGGTAGTGGAGTCACCATCCCTGGAAGTGTTTAAGAGGAGGCTGGATGAGGCACTTGGTGCCATGGTTTAGTTGATTAGAAGGGTTAGGTGATAGGTTGGGCTCAATCTTAGAGGTCTTTTCCAACTTGGTTAGCTCTGTGATTCAGTAACAGCAGATTTTGAGGCAGACAGCAGACATCTCCCACACCACACTTGCCGCACTGTGCAGGGCCCTGTCGCTCACCTCTTGCTGTGTTGTCTCATTTCAAGGATCAGCTGCAAGCCCAGGATTTTAGCAAGTTCCAGCCTCTGAAGAGCAAGCTGCTGGAGACTGTGGAAGACATGCTGGCCAATGACATCGCCCAGCTCATGGTGCTGGTGCGCCAGGAAGAGTCCCAGCGGCCAACCCAGATGGTGAAGGGAGGAGCCTTCGAGGGCACCTTGCACGGTCCGTTTGGCCATGGCTATGGCGAAGGCGCTGGTGAAGGGATCGATGATGCCCAGTGGGTGGTGGCCAGGGACAAGCCCATGTATGATGAAATCTTCTACACACTCTCACCTGTTGATGGTAAAATAACTGGTGCCAATGCAAAGAAGGAGATGGTAAGGTCTAAACTGCCCAACACAGTGCTGGGCAAGATATGGAAACTGGCTGACATCGACAAAGATGGCATGCTGGATGATGAGGAGTTTGCCTTGGCGAATCATCTCATTAAAGTCAAGCTGGAGGGTCATGAGCTGCCAAATGAGCTCCCTTCCCATCTCCTCCCTCCATCCAAGAGGAAAATAACAGAGTGAAAGGAAGGTTACAGGGGAGAGGGAAAGGGAAGGGGGGCGAAAGATCTAGAAAAACATGTTTACTTAAATTATACCTTTAGATGTGAGATCACCTTTGGATTTTTACCTATTTTGCTGTATGAAGAAAAAAAAAAACACACCTGAAGCAGAACAAAAAGTCCAACCCCTTCTTCATGATAATATGCAATTAACTCTTCCAGTGTAATGCCCTGCTTTCTAATGTGTAGTGAAGGTAAAGAACAGATGTTGAGACTAGGAGAAGCTGATGAGTGGGAGTAGAAGCAAAAGCAAAATGGGTTTCATTTCTTGAGAGAGTGGAGTAGGCACCAATAGAAATCTGCTAACTGCCAGTATCACTCCTGAGCTTTGGCTGCACCTTCTGCTCTATATACTGGGTCTCTCAAACTTCAGAAGACTTGAGATGTTGATAGTGAAGAGGAAACAACAAGGTCTACAAGCTGTTGGCCAACCTAAAGACTACTTCCTAGTTCACTTAAGCCCACACTAAAATACTCAAGATACTAAAGCCCAGAGTTCTGAATTTTGGGAACCTCAGTTCACTGCTAGATGCTAATTTTACAAGCATTTCCTTGTTCTTAAAGAAAATAAAATCCTGAGAGAGCTTTGGACTGGGCAGGTGGATTTCCTCACTGTTTGCTGTGGGGCAAGCACTAAGAATTCCCAATCGCCTCTACCTCCCATTCAGTCCCTAGGGAGATTTGTTCTGCAGGCATAGCTAGGACAATCAACCCCTTGATGGGAAACAGAAAGAAGGGAGCACTAGAGGCAGGCATCAGGTGGGTTGGAAGTAAGGAATGCTGCTTCCAAGCTCACTGAAGCTTTCACAGCCAGTGGATAGTGTTTTGTCCCTTAGTAGTGGTGATATTTAACCATTCCTGTCAAGTGGTATGTTTGCTCTCACCATGCACAGTGAAGGCTACTAGATCCCACTCTGACTGTAGAGAAGAACTCTGCAGTGCCAGGGAGATGCTCCACCATAAGAGCTGGGAACACAGTGTGGCAGTGGGCAGAGCTTGTTCTACTGCCTCCACCCCAACAAACATAACTGAAATGTTGACAGCCTTCACCTCACTCTTGCCCTCACCACACAGTAACACTTGATCTCAAGAACCTCTACCCCAGGCCATAAGACCTTCTCCCTCCTCTCTCACACTCTGTGAAATGTTTGTTTTCAAGACCCAGTTTTGGCAGAAATCCTTCAATTTCATACTATGTTGCCCAGACACAGACACACACAGAGGCACTCTGGTTTTTGTTGCTTTGGAGCAGCGTGTTGTTCAATTTCCTTTTGTCACTTTATATAAGCTGAGCTCCTACTGTGATGAAAAAACCAAGACAAGTATAAGTTATTTTATAACTCTGTGTTCATAATTATATAGAGAAACATATTCTGTGTATGTAGGATGTGCTTATTGCAGTACATTTATCACTTGTCTTCAAAATTAATGCATTAACCTTTTTTGTACCCTGGTCCTGAAACATTATTAAAAAAGAAAGGCCACATCTGTCTGTTTCTTTACATATTCAAATGCAATGCAGCTGGGGAAAACAAAAGGAAAAGCACAAAAGAAACCCCAACACTTATTTCTGTGTGCAGCAAAATGGGGAAGTGGTCCTCAGCGCATCCCCAAACATGCCATGTACAGGTCAGCCCTGCCAAACTTGATGTGCACTGCTGAGTGACTGGTTAACAGCTACATCTCCTGCCACTCTAATCACAGCCTCAACACTTGCTGAAACAAATGGAATCACAGAATCATTCAGGTTAGAAAAGACTCTTGAGATCATCCAGTCCACCCATCAACCCTACTCTACCAAGGTCACCATTGGGTGCCACATCTAAATGACCCTTAACCATCCAACCATCAGGGCTGCAAGGGATCTCAAGGATCATCGAGCTCCAACGCCCCTGCCACGGGCAGGGACACCTCACGCTAGATCAAATTGCTCAGAGCCTCATGCAGCCTGGCCTTAAACTTCCAGGAATGAGGCTTCCACCACCTCCTTGGGCAACCTGTTCCAGGGTCTCATCACCCTCGTGGTGAAGAGCTTCCTAACATCCAATCTGAAACTACCCACTTTGAGTTATGTTTCATTTCCCCTAGTTTTATCCCTACCTGACATCCTAAGTAGTCCCTCAGCAGCTTTCTTGTAGGCCCCTTTCAGATAGTGGAAAGCTGCAATATGGTTTCTTTGGAGTCTTCTCCAGACTGAACAGCCCCAACTCTCAGTCTACCTCCAGCCCTCCGATCGTATGGACTCAACCACCTCCCCGGGCAGCCTCTTTCAATTCTCAACTACTTAACAGTGAAAATTATTTCTAATGTCTAACCTAAACCTGCCCTGGTGCAGGTAATGACTTAATGACCTAATCACACCCACCATTTGTCTTATTCAACCGAGGGGAGAGGTAGCAGTGAAATTAATAGTTCACTAGAGAAAATGAATGGATTGAAAGAGTTTCCTCCTGACAGTCACTGGGAACACTACAGATTTCTCAAGGTCTGGAAAACAAACACATTAAAACACCCTTAGTCTCCAATCTTGCTGTCTCTAATTCAGCTTCTCATTATCGCCCTCTCTTTCCATGTGCATTACTGTGGTCATCACCCCCAGAATGGCTTGGTGAGATGCACTGAGTAAGGCTGAGAATGCAAACAGGAGAGTGCTGGGGAAGCACTCAAAGGATTCTCTGCTGGTGCACACTCAGACACTGGAGTACCATGTCCAGTTCTGCACCCCCCCCAGCTCAAGAAGGACAAGGATGCTGGAGAGAGTCCACTGCAAGGCCACTAAGATGAGAGGACTGCAGCATCTCTAATTCACAGATTGCATTGGGTTGGAGAGGACCTCAAAGATCATTTTGTCCAGCCACACTGCACTCAGCAGGAACACCCTCAACTACATCAGCCTGCACAGAGACACATTCAGTCTGATGCTGAAAATCTCCAGGGACAGGGCCTCAACCACATTCCTGGCCAACTCTTCCCAGTCTTTCACCACTCATTGTGCAGAACTTCCTCCTGATGTCCAACCTAAATCTGCCCTGCTCCACTTTCAAACCACTGCCCCTCATCCTATCACCACAGGCCCTTCTAAATAGTCCCTCCCCAGCCTTCCTGTAAGTCCCCTTCAGATACTGTAATGTAGCTCTAAGGTCTCCCTGGAGGGAGAGGTTCTCCAGGTTGAACAGCTCCAATTCTGTCAGCCAATCTTCACAGGAGAGGCTCTCCAGCCCTCTGATCATTCAAGGAAAGGCTGAGAGAGTTGTGTCCGTTACTTCGGAGAAGAGGAGGCTGAGGGGGGTCCATTAATACTGACAAATATTTAAGGAGTGGGTTTCAGAAAGATGAGGCCAGACTCTGCAGTGGTGCTCAGTGACAGGAGAAGAGGTAACAGGCATAAACTTGAACGCAGGAGTTTCCATCTAAAGGTGAGAAAGAACTTCTTTATTCTGAGGGCAGCAAAGCACTGGATTGGGCTGCTCAGAGAGGTTGTGGAGTATCCAACTCTGTAGTCATTCAAAACCTGCCTTAGGTGATTCTGTCCCTGCAGGGGGAGGTTGGATTTAATCTCTAGAGTTCCAAGCCCTACTGTTCCGGGATTCTGAGTAAAGGTTGGTGGAGTTTCCACTTAGCATTTAGACAGGATATGAGAGGGGTGGGGGGGAGAGGAAGTCATAAGGTGGAAGGCAAGATGCAATAAATGCACATTTAGAGAGAAGTCAGCAGGCTGTGTGTCACTCCAGTTCAACCACCCAGCAACCCCAATTTAAGCAGCATTACAGCACACTCCATCTTTCCATGGAGTCTGCACCCCTCTGACTCCAGATTGAGACTGGACAGAGCACCCTGAGGCAGCTCCACCTCTGTGCAGGCACAATTTTCTGATGGCTGCTGAAACGCAGCACGTTGCTTGTGCCAGTTGTGTCGTGCTGGAACCTAACCCTTTGTTAAGGAGCAGCTTACTGCTTCTCTGCTAGGCCACAGGAGAAAACAAGGTCTGGTAATCTTCCAGCACACACCATGAAGGACATTGTGCGAGGTGTGGAACCAGCTTCAGGGCACAAAGCTTGGTGTGTTTGATTGTTTGGGCACAACAGCTCACAGCCCCAAGCAGTTGCCAGTTAAAACGCCTGCAGTAGGTGAGTGTTCATTGCTCTTACTACAGTGGTGCTTCAGCCAGCTCAAAAAAGAAGGGTTTACTGTCAAAGAGGAAAGAGCAGGAGGCTTTCCTGTGCCCGTGGTGGCAGCAGTCACCCCACAGCCCAGCTAGGCATACCAGCAGTACAACACATGCCACAGCTTCTGCCTTTGCTCTGCTTTTGCTCTCCCCATGGCAGCCTTCCGGGGGTTTCCCTCAGAAAGGACAGCAGCACAGAGAGCTCTGCCAGCACAGCTCAGATCTACAAAGCCACTGCACCACCACAGCATGGGAGGCTTTCACCACTCGCTCAGGCACCACTTGCACTGTCGAGGTTCAACTTCCCCCAGTCGTGCTGGAAGGGAAATGCACCCCCAGCCTTTTAGCAACGAACAGGCAGTTACTTAAGGGTTGCACCGTGCGGTTGTGCAGCAGGGCAGGAGGCAGAGCCACCCTGTTACAGACAGCAAAGGGAACGTCGAGAGGCTGTCTGCAGAGAGGCAGGTTGCATGTAGCTCTCCACATTCGGCTGAGCTCTTCAGCAAACTCTTAAAGCCCAAGTGAAACAGACAACCAAAAAGCCCCTCCAGCCCCCAAACATCAAGCACCCTGAGGTTCTCTACACAAAAATGCATGCAAACCTCTTTGCACGAGAATCACAGGATATTGGAGGTTGGAAGTGACCTCCAGAGATCGAGTCCAAGCCCCTCACTAAAGCAGGATCACCTAGGGGCAAGGTCATACAGGTGGGTTTTGAAAGTCTACAGAGAAGGAGTCTCTGTAACCTCTCTGGGCTGCCAGCTCCAGGGCTCCAGTGCCTTCACTGTAAAGAGTTTTCTCCTCATGTTGAGATGAAACCTATTCTTGAGTTGCATCTGTTGTTCCTTGTGTTATTACTTTACATCACCAAGAAGAGATTGGCCCTATCCACTTGACACCCACCCCTTGGATTTATAGGCATTGATCAGATCACCCCTCTCAGTCTTCTCCAGAATAAACACCCCCAGGTCTCTCAGTCTCTTCGTAGGGGAGAAGCTCAAGTTACCCAGTCATCCTCGTGGCTTTCCACTGAACTCTTCCCAGCAGGTCCCTGTCTCTCTTGAACTGAGAGGTCCAAAACTGGACACAGTATTCCAGGTGTGGTCTCACCAGGGCAGAGGGAAAGAAGAACCTCCCTAGACCTGCTGGCCACACTTTTCTTGCTGCACCCCAGGATGCCACTGGCTCTCTTGGCCACAAGGGCACATTTCTGGCCCATGCAGAACTTGCTGTGCACCAGCACTCCAAGGTGTTCCTCTGTGGAGCTGGTTTCAAGCAGGGGAACCCCTAACCTGTACTGGTACCTGTTATGCCTCCCCAGGTGCAGGACTCTGCACTTGCCCTGATTGAACTTCACAAGGTTTACCTTCACCCAGCTCTCAGGCTGTCCAGATCTCATTGGATGGCAGCAGAGCCCGACAGGCTGTCAGCCATAGATTTCTCCATTCCCTGTCCACAGGCAGGGGCTGCACACCACCCCTCCCACCCCCCATTTTTCCTTCTCAGAGCTATGATTATTTGGGCAACCCCAGCCACCAGTATTGTTTCACAGGTCTGTGGCAAGGCTGTGATTTTGCAGGCCTCCAGCCCCTGCACGCAGCTCTCCAGCCAGTTCCTGCAGGAGTTTATCTGTGTTGAACAGTGCTTCCTTTTCCCAAGAGCAGTTCAGTCACCGAGCAGGGCTTCCCTAGGAAGCTGCCCAGAGGAACAGATTCATTTGCTCCACACTGGGTGGGGGATTCCATCACATGAACACACTGCTACCACTCACTTCTCTCTCCCTCTCGTGCCCCGCTCTACCCACCAGCTGACAGAAGAGCCACCACAAGGGCAGAGGAACGAACAGGTGCTTTCTCCAAGCAGGTGCTGCACATGCTCTTCTCTTCCTGCAGCTTTCCTGGGAAGGCTTTTGAGAGGAAAAAGATCTGTACCCTGGCCAGTAGCTCAAGGGAGGGGATTCTCCCCCTTTACTCTAACTCTTGTCAGACCCCACCTGGAGTACAACACAAGAAGGACATGAAACTGATGGACGAGTCCAGAGGAGGCCACAAAAATGCTCAGAGGGCTGCAGCATCTCTGCTATGAGGACAGGCTATGAGAGTTGGGGCTCTTCAGCCTGGAGAAGAGAAGGCTCCAAGGAGATCTTGGAGTGGCCTTCCAGTATCTGAGGGGGGCTACAGGAGGGCTGGGGAGGGACTATTGACAAGGTCTTGTAATGACAGGATGAGGAGTGATGGGTCTAAACTGGTAGAGAGGAGATTTAAATAGATGTTAGAAAGAAATTCTTTATAGTGAGGGTGGTGAGACAGTGGCAGAGGTTGCCCAGGGAGGTTCTGGATGCTCCCTCTCTGGAGGTGTTTGAGGCCAGAGCATGGATGAAGCCTTGAGCAACCTGTTCTAGTGGGAGGTGTTCCTGCCTTTGGCAGGGGGTTGTACCTAGATGATCTCTGAGGTCCCTTCCAACCAAAACCATTCTATGATTCTATAGTTCTACCTACATGCTACCTAGGTTAATATATGGCTTTCCTGAAAACCTGGCTCTCTCTGCTATGGAACACAACAGGTGAATTGGATCAACAGCCCTCTGCAGCCATTTATTTGGAGGGAAGGACAGCAATTACACCCAGTTCCCTGAGTAAGGTTGCACAGGGTGTGTGTCATTTAGCAAAAGGCAATTACTTCTGTGAGCTGGAATGCAGCCAGCATGCTGGAATTCAGAGAGATTTTTAATCAAACAGAAGAGGTTAGCATCAGTTTTTCCACCACCTTAAGTTCCAACATAAACCTCACACAACAATGAAATTCAGATTTAGGTCTGGAAACTATTCTTCCAACTAGCTCTCCTTATTATGCCTTAATGCTTTTTCCATATAAGAGCAACCTGTGGTTGGGGAACACAGAGTTACAGGACGTCTGACCTTGCACGGAGTGACACTGTTTGTACAAGCCCAGCAACGAGGGACAAGCCTCTCTAAATGCCACTTCAGAACATGCTACACCTCTTGCATCGCTGATAGCTTCCTCCTCTGCTCTTGTTTGAGGTCCTCCTCTTTCAAGGACAAGCTGTGCAAAGAGGGATTAGATGACTCCACCTTTAGGCTTTTGGCAGACCAAGGGACATGACAGACTAACCTCTTCCTAGGCTCAGAAGCCCTTAAGTTCTTCAGGACTTGCCAGGTGGGCATTTGGAAAAGTTTGCAGAGAACACCCTTGAGTTATTTCAGAGGAGCAGCTCGGCTAAAACATCCAAGTTACTTTGGTGGAGGGTTCACAGTGCAGCATCTACCATTTCCTGATCTCTCCCTTCCCTCCTCTTCCCAGCCTGGCTGAGGGAAAAGGCTCGGTTTAGCCATTTGGCATGCTAAGAAGGTTCAAGGCTGGTGCAGGCAAGTGAGTCCCTGCGTAGCTTTCTGGGTCCTTCAGAGCACTGCAGATAGAGTAACAAAGCCGCTATTTAAAGCAGCAGGAGCCTGCTTTCAAAGAGTCCCTCCCTGCCCGAAGGGAGAGAGATCCCTGACGAGTACTGCGCACATTCTCCGTGCCGCTGCTGGCCGGGAGCGCACCAAACACTGCTCAAGTTGCTAGGTTTACAACGGGCTCCTCTCCAGCTAGTTACGTAGCACATAAACAAGTGTCAGCCAGGGCTCTCTTCACGTCTTCTGAAGACATGGAAGGTATTTACAGGCCCTGGATTATAGCTGCCTCCTCGCCTGTGCCCTTGCACCAACCAATGAAGGGCATGCGCCTGGAATTCCTTTCCTTCCACCTCAGGGCATCGCTGACAGTGAATGCCTGCTAAAATCTCTCTCCAAATGGCTTTTACTCACCGCTCAGCCTGTCACCCTAAGTGTTTATCACCAAGATGAGACTCACACAAGCTCCTTATAAGGTGATGGCACAAAGGCCAGGAGGAAGCACAACTCCCAAGGAAAGCTCTCTGGCCACTTTTGTTACCTCCTTCAACCATTAGCTTTCAAGGCAGAGTTTCAGCAGCTTTTTTCTGGAGGCAGGGAGGGAGCTCACTGCCTGCCAATTTTAAGCCATTCACAAGACAGACAAGGAAGAATTACCTACGTACAACCACCTTGAAATCCTACATGTCACACAACACAGACATCTCTAGTTTGTACCATAACTACACAGCTGGAAGCCCAGCTCACAGAATCACAGAATATGAGAGGTTGGAAGGAACCTCCAGAGATCAAGTCCAAGCCCCCTGCCTAAATCAGTATCACCTAGGGTAGTCCACACAGGAATGCATCCAGGTGGGTTTTGAAAGGCTCTAGAGAAGGAAACTCCACAATCTCTCTGGGCAGCCTGCTCCAGGCTCCAGCATGCTCACTGTAAAGGAGTTTCTTCTCATATTGAGGTGAAACCTTTTATGTTCCAGTTCATGCATGTTGCTCCCTTTCTTATTACTGTGCACCACCAAAAAGAGATTGGCTCCATCCACTTGACCCCCACCTCTCACATATTTATACACATTGGTGAGATCTCTCAGTCTTGCCCAGACTAAACAGCCCAGGTGTCTCAGTCTCTCTCCAAAGGGCAGGTACTCAAGTCCTCCAGTCATTCTCACTGCTCTCCATTGGACTCTATCCAGCAGATCCTTGTTTGTTGACAGCTAAAACAGGTATGTTACATCTTCATAGAATCAACCAGGTTGGAAGAGACCTCCAAGATCATCCAGTCCAACCTAGCACACAGCCCTGTTCAGTCAACTAGACCATGGCACCAATTGCCTCATCCAGTCTTTTCTTCAGCACCTCCAGGGACAGCAACTCCACCACCACCCTGGGCAGCCCATTCCAATGCCAATCACTCTCTCTAGCAACAACTTCCTCCTCACATCCAGCCTAGACCTTCCCCAGCACAACTTAGACTGTGTCCCCTTGCTCTGTTGCTGGTTGCCTGAGAGAAGAGATCAACCCCACCTGGCTACAGCCTCCCTTCAGGCAGTTGCAAACAGCAATGAAGTCCCCCCTGAGCCTCCTCCTCTCCAGGCTGCACACCCCCAGCTCCCTCAGCCTCTCCTCATAGGTTTTGTGTTCCAGGCCCTTCACCAGCTTTGTTGCCCTTCTCTGGACACATTCCAGTACCTCAACATCTCTCTTGAATTGAGGAACCCAGAACTGGACACAGTACTCAGAAGTAGAGTTGCTCTCCAATCCCTCACATGCCTGGCAGGAGCTTTAATTCTCTACACACAGAAAGGTCATGAGCATCCACAGCAGGTAGCTAGCAGCCATCAATCCAGCTCTAGAGTGGAGCAAACCCCTTGGCAAACCAGGGAACTTGCACCATTTGCCACAAAGGAAGATTAATTCTCTAATGAATAGCATCATCTTGGATGACTCATCCTGCCCAAGGGATAAAGGCAGACCAATAACCTTCCTCTCTGCCAAGAAGTCACAGCTTGCAAAGTAAACTATAAAAAGAAATGGTGATGTGCTTCCCAGGGTCACACCAGCAGTCACCAACACACAGTAGAAAAGCACACCTAAAACCCTCCTTTCTGAGTTATGCAAGGTCTGACCTTTCTGAAATCAAGCAGCTTTGAGAGAGGAAAGGGAAGGAGATGATCTGGTAGTTGCCATTTCATGCTAGTCTGGAACTTTGTAGGCTGCTTGGGGACAGCAGATAACCCAGCAACTGGAAAAAGCAGTTGAGAAAGATGTTTCACTGCCCTGAGATGTCTCATTGCACACAGGATGAGAGTCACACCACCAGGGACTATCGACCCCAGGTCCTGCAGGGAGCCCGCATCAAAAGATCTCCCCATGTAGCAACTAATCATACACTGAGAGCTAGTTTGTAATCTCTGGTTCAAACCTGCTTCATCCAGAGGCAGGCAGAACCTGCTCTGATCAGCAACCAGCTCTCGGGTGTCTGTCTTGGCCGGTGTAACCCTCAGGTTTGACAACACTACTTAACAGAAGGGGTTGAACACCTGGTAAGCCTCCAGGCCCATAGCAACCAAGCCATCGTCCATGGACCACTGTCAGCCTCAAAGCTGCCTTCGCAGCCATGTGACCTTTGTGGTGTTGGGGCTTTTGGTGGGTTTTCCCCCTGCAAACACTTGGCAGCAACAGTGACTGACAAGGCTGTGGGGTTTGGCAGTGGTACTTTCCTTTAAGCTCTGGTGATTCAGTTGTCCCAGCCCTTTGCCTGCAGTACTTTCCCAGCCTTGAAAGCTCTGTTCCCCATATCTGTGCGGGGGAGGGGATGCTGTGGAGGACACCTGTCAAGCCTCAGGAACAGCAGCTCAGAGAAGAGGCCAAGTGGTGCCTATGCAGTGTCAAAGTCTAGGCTTCAATCACAGAATTAAGCAGGTTGGAAAAGACCTTTGAGATCATTGAGTCCAACCTATCGCTCAATACCTTCTAATAAACTAAACCACAATACTAAGTGCCTCATCCAGACTCCTTTTAAACATCTCCAGGGATGGTGACTCCACCACCTCCCCAAGCAGTCTCTTCCAATGCCAGTCACTCTTGCTGTGAAGAACTTCTTTCTAACATCCAGCCTAAACTTGCCCTGGCACAGCTTGAGACTGTCCCCCCTTGTTCTGTCACTGGTTGCCTGGGAGAAGAGACAGGTTTCCCCTTCCACTCCATCCTCTAAACAGCTCAGTTACACCCCAGAAGCACCACATCATCCTGGCCTTGGCAGCATGCAATACAGAGCCAAGGTCAGCGTTTCACATCTCCTGTGAGAATCTGGAAGGAGCAGCTACAGGCTTCATTTGTGGTTCTTCACAGCAATCTCTTCTCAAGGTCACTCTGTCCTTCTTCCCTCTAACTAGGGCTTTGGGGAAGTACAGGTCTCCATCCAGCTCACATAGGAGGAAGAAAGTAGAAAAGGGCTTATCCTGACACCTCAGAGACCTTCTGAGTTGGGCAAGAGCAATTGCCCTTGCCCTGTAGCCCTCCCCCCCAAAAAAAGCCAGACCAGACCAAGTCCCAGAAGAACACAGCATTGGTGGCTTCTCAGCCCAGGACTCAGGAGAATCTGCTATGTACACTCCATGGACCAAGGCACAAGGGAAGCTGCCATATACACAGAAGGGGCCCCATGGAGTCAGAGATGGGACCAAGGCAGAGGGGAAGCTGCTTGAAAGTTGACTGAGGTGCCACAGCCATGCAGCTCAGACAGACTAGAGCAAGCAGATCATGCCAAAAGCAGATTGTGCCTCCATGGAAAGCCTGCCCAGCTACCCTGGAGCAGCTACTCTCCACCTAACAGGAACCATGGATGTCTCCTTCTCAGAGGGAAGAACTAAGCCTTGCAGAAGAGGAGATAAGCTGCTGGGATGACAAATGAGGACACGTTGCCCTTTCCAGCTGCCTCTATCCCAGCCCTGTGGGGATCATGTAAGGTCACAGATATTTCTAACAGTCTGCTTCCGACAGGTCTCCTCGCTCATTTCACTTCATCTCACAGAAATAAAGGCAGCCTGATGGCCTTTCACCACTTCCTTCCAGGAGGACAGCTATGAACAAAAGTGCTGCAGTCTGGCCAAGGGCTGCAAGCCACTGGTCCCAGCCTGGTGGGTACACAACAACTGTGACCCTGTCTCTTTACCCTGAAAGGGACCTGAGCAGTGCCTACAGGTATCTGAGGGGTGGGTGTCAGGGCAAAGATGCCAGGCTCTGTTTGGTGGTGCCCAGTGATAAGAAATAGCAGGTTCAAGCTGGACATATGATGTTCTGCCTCAACAGTGCTGTGTTCAGTTTTGGGCTCCCTAGTTTAAGAGGGACAGAGGTCTGCTGGGCAGGGTCCAGCAGAGGGCTACAAGGATGATTAGGGGACTGGAACACTGTCAGAGGAGGAGAGGCTGAGGGACCTGGGGCTTTTTAGTCTGGAGAAGAGAAGACTGAGAGGGGATTTAATCAATGTTTATAAATATCTGAGGGCTGGGGGTCAGGAGCAGGGGGACAGGCTCTGCTCACTTGCTCCCTGGGATAGGACAACGAGCAATAGATGGAAGCTGCAGCACAGGAGGCTCCAGCTCAACACAAGGGGGAACTTCCTTCCTGTAAGGGTCACAGAGCACTGGAACAGGCTCCTCAGAGAGATTGTGGAGTCTCCTGCTCTGGAGCCTGTCAAGGTCTGTCTGGATGTGTTCCTCTAACCTGAGCTAGACTGTATGGTCCTGCTCTGGCAGGGGGGTTGGACTTGATCTCTTTAGGTCCCTTCCAATCCCTGGCATCCTGTGAACACAAGGAGAAACTTCTTTACAGTTAGGGTGACAGAACACTGGAGCAGGCTGCCCAGAGAGGTTGTGGAGTTTCCTTCTCTAGAGACTTTCAAAACCCACATGGATGCATTCCTGTGTGACCTGCCCTAGGTGATCCTGGTCTAACAGGGGGGTTGGACTGGATGATCTCTGGAGATCCCTTCCAGCCCCTAATACTCTATGATACTCTGCCAGCTTCTCACTGCAGAAGTGATTGTCAGAGCTAGAGTTCACATGGAAAGGCTGCTCAAGTCAGAATAACATAGGGCTGGTGGGGTCAGCCACTTGAAGACCTCTGAGCATGCTCAGACCTGGCTTCCTGCTATCCCCAGGGCTGGGTGGACCTTTTCCTAGCCCGTTTCCCCCCTTTCTATCCTAGAAAATGCCTTTCAAGAACCCCACCAGCCTGGCTGGAGGTTTACAGTTAATCTGCCAGACTCATCAATGAGCTTCAGTATTAATTATTCCTGAGGCACCTCAAAGCATCAGATGCAGCCTCATCACCTGCCCCAAAGTCCTTTTACCAGAAGGGCAAAGGAGACAAACACTTCCCAGCCCTCCATACAATTGCTGACTCCAGCAAGTGAGAGCAGGCCAAGAGGTGGTTTCCAAGCTGCTGCTATCAGCTCCCCAGAGATGAGTGTGCAAAATACCTGGCATAGCGTACCCCTTGGATCATTTGTATTCAGTTGTACAGCCAAGAGGGGAAGGGAGTGGGGAAAGAAAGAGGCTCTTGACTTCTGCCCAGGAAGATGAGATAAGGTACAAAGAGAGGGAAAAGTTGTTTTTTTACAGCCCTGGTAAATTACTATTTACTTCCTAATGAAGTGCAAGTGCAAACACTGAACATGGTCCAAGGAGAGAAAAAGGCCACTGCTTACTGGGGGTTAGATAAATGACTTCAAATGCCCTAGCAGATAAGTGCATATCAAGAGGAAGAAGGGTTCACACACAAGTGCAGTTGATGTGCTGTAGCTCTGTGCACAACAATGCTTGGCCAAAGACTTCAAGCAGTTGTGGGACAACCCTGTTGCCCAGAAGCACTGAACGCCAGCGTGCGGGACCTGCACAGAGTGCTCCGAGTTCAAGATCACCATTTAAAAACCAGGGGGTGAAAAAAGAAGTTGAACTTTGTATTTAAAGATTTGTTTCAGAGAGGGGTATTGGACCACAAACCAGCAAACAGGGCCAGGTTTTAAAGCACACTACACTTAGTATGTTATGAGATGAAGGATGAAAATCCTTAGCCTCTCTCATGTTGATTCCACAGAGACTCCTCCAGCTAAGACGGACCCCAGGCTATGCTGAGAAATGCATTGCTGCCAAAAATCATCACTCCTAAAGCTCCCCAAAACCTGGTCATGCCATGGTGTATTTCTAGATCATGGAACCACTGAATGCTAGGGGGTCTTTAGAGATCTAGTCCAACCATCCTGCCAGAGCAGGACCACTTAGGGCAAGCCAACAGGAATGCATACAGGTAAGTTCTGAAAGTCTCCAGAGAAGGAGACTCCACAACCTCTCTGGGCAGCCTGCTCCAGGGCTCAAACACCCTCACAGTAAAGAGGTTTTTCCTCATGCTGAGATGGGATTTCCTGAGAAGGATTTTATGCCCATTGCCCCTTGTCCCATCACTGGGTGTCACTGAAGAGAGCCTGGCTCCGTTCTCCTGACAGCCACCCTGCAGATATTTGTAAACATTGATCAGATCCCCTCTCAGTCTTCTCTTCTCCAGGCTAAACAGCCCCAAGTCTCTCAGCATTTCCTCACAAGAGGGATGCTCCAGTCCTTTCACCATCCTCATAGCTCTCCATTGCACTCTTCTCAGGGGGTTCCTTGTCCCTCTTGAACTGGGGAGCCCAGAACTGCATACACTATTCCAGATGTGCTCCAACTAGGGCTGAGTAGACAGAGCCCAGGAGCCCACAGAAACATGCTCTGCATTTCTGGTAGCTCTAAGTGAGCTCAACCAGGACATCACATCATAGGACAAGCCCTATGAGGAGAAGCTGAGGGAGGTGGGGGTGTGCAGCCTGAAGAAGAAGAGGCTCAAGGGTGACCTCATTGCTGTCTATAATTACCTGAAGGGAGGCTGTGGCCAGGTGTGGGTTGGTCTCTTCTGCCAGGCAACCAGCAACAGAACAAGTGGACACAGTCTTAAGCTGTGCCAGAAAAGGTCTAGGCTGGATGTCAGGAGGAAGTTGTTGCTAAAGAGAGTGATTGGCATTGGAATGGGCTGCCCAGGGAGGTGGTGGAGTTGCTGTCCCTGGAGGTGTTCAAGACAAGGCTGGCTGAGGCACTTAGTGCCATGGTCTAGTTGATTGGATAGGGCTGGGTGCTAGGTTGGACTGGATGATCTTGGAGGTTTCTTCCAACCTGGTTGATTCCATGATCATGACCATCCTGTGATCATCCCTGTGATCACCCCAGCCTCTCTGCCAAACTGATCATGAATTACACACTCAGAAATCTTTTCATTCATGGCCCAGAAGCTCAGCTTTGACAGACAAAAGTTTAATTCTCATTTTGAAACAAAAACCATTTGCCAGCACAAATGAAAAGATAAACAAGCACTTCAGTCAGCAGTCAACACAACAAACACCATGACCTGGCAACAGCATTGCGCTTCCTTCTCCTCATTGTGCCTGCCCAGCGCAGCTTGCAGGTCACAAAATAGCTCTGCTGGAAAGATTGCTGTAATGTTGGGTGACTACAGGGGTGGCTGCGATCCACAAAGCACTCACAGATACACCAAGGGCCCAAAAGAGCAAAAATAAAAGGAAATGCTGGGCAAGGAGCCAGCACTCTTCAATGCAAGTGCCTGGCAGGTTTGAGTTGTAAGCTTTGATCGCTACACAAAGTGCACACAAGAGTTTTTTAGGTACATTTTACTCCCTTGCATACCACTTCCTTTTTTCAAATCTAAAGATAAAACTCTGCATTTAAAGAAAGTACTTCTGGCTATGAACAAGCCCCTCCATGCTGGAGAGGGGCACATGGAAAGCAGCCAACTTGCTGTGACAAGCTTGAATGGCTTTTTAAATACATGCACATACAGATCTGTGGGTTGAGACAGACACACCTGCACACACTTGCCATACAAGCACACAGAATGCCACAAGCAAGAAGCATGGAATTGCTTTGGTTGGAAAAGACCTCTAAGACCACCAAGTCCAACCCACAACCCAACACCACCATGTCCATTCAACCACGTCCCCAAGTGCCATCTCCACATGTTTCTTGGACACCTCCAGGGATGGTGACTCCACCACCATGTCCATTCAACCACATCCCCAAGTGCCATCTCCACATGTTTCTCGGACACCTCTAGGGATGACAATTCCACTACCACCCAACACCACCATGTCCATTCAACCATGTCCCTAAGTGCCATCTCCATATGTTTCTTGGACACCTCCAGGGATGGTGACTCCACCACTTCCCTGGGCAAACTATACTATAGAAATTCACCAGTGAAGCCATTACAGATCACCCCAAGTCTCTTGATTTCTTCTGCTGACTAACAGCCCCTGAAGACTAAGCCCATGCATTTTTTGAAGACATAGGTTTGTTGTTTCCTGATCCGAACACAGAACAAAAACAGGATCATAATTTACCACTGAAGACAATGAAAATCTTATCATTGTAAATATATGGAGTAAGATAATACAAATCCTGTTGCTTGGTATTTCCCCTCCACCCTTTGCTCCTCAGCACTACCTCTTCCAGCTTCAGGGCCTCTCCCCTGTTCACTTGGAAGATTGACGCCCATCGCCAAGCCATAAATTACTCACAAACAGCTACTGAAAGTAGCAATGACCGTAGGGTAACACTTCCACACAGCAATAGAGCTTCCTGGCAAGCTGATAAGAGTTTCCTGTTTTGAGTTTTGGCTTGGCATTTTTATTTTCTGATAAAAATTGACTCTCTTGAGCATCTCAGAAAGGAAGGACCAACAGATTACCCTTTTTCCCCCTCCCCCAAACATGTTGTGTTGCAAAACAGGTTCTGTTTTGCTGAATGTGAAATGGGGACCAGGTCCAAGAAACTCAAGCACATCAGCCGAGAAGAGTATGTTGTACCTAAATCCACTTAGGGATGATGGGTCTGCTCATCTAGGGGATGAGGTGATAGAAAGCAGCCCTGTGGAAAAGGGTTTGGGGCTGCTGATGGATGAGAAGCCAGACACGAGCAGAGAGTGTGAGCTTGCAGTCCAGAAGGCAAATAACATCCTGGGCTGCATCAAAAGATGCACTGCCAACAGATCCAGAGAGGTGATTCTGCCACCACTCCAGGTGAGATCTCACCTGGAGTACTGCATCCAGCTCTGGAGCCCTCAATATACAAAGGACATGAGTGCCACAAAAATGATGAGGGGGTTGGAGCATCTCTGCTGTGAGGACAGGCCGAGGGAGCTGGGGGTGTTCAGCCTGGAAAAGAGAAAGCTCTGAGGAGACCTAATAGTAGCTGAAGTGGGCTACAAGAAGGGTGGAGAGAGACTTTACGAAGGCCTGTGGTGATAGGACTGGGGCAATGGCTTCAAACTAGAGAAGAGCTGACTTAAATTGGATGTTAGGAACAAGTTCTGCACCATGAGGGTGGTGGAACACTGGAACAGGTTGCCAAGGGAGATGGCTGTGTCCTCATCTCTGGAGATGTTCAAGGTGAGGCTCGACAGGGCTCTGGGCTACCTGATCTAGTTGAGGATGTCCCTGCTAACTTCAGAGAGGGTTGGACTGGATGACTTTTGGAGGTCCCTTCCAAGCCAGACCATTCTATGAGGCTGTGCCTTCCTGCTGCAGCACACACCTTTGGTCCTCCCCTGTGCTCTCTCAAGTTCTGTGCTTTGCCTCTGACAACATCTAGTTTCTGGAGCAGACAAAAAGAGTGAGCTGAAATCTCCATGACCACAAGTCTTGCATTTCCCTGCCTCACTGGAGGTGGCATGACCCCATCACATGAGGGAGACCCATGGGTTTCTGCTTCCTGCCAACCTGCCCTGTGTTCATGTGGGGTACTTCAGACAACTTTTCATCTGAAAACCTGAAGTCACCACAGAGCACTCGTGTAAAAATGGCTCTGTTTGCTACAGCCTGATAGCCTCTGTTGAAGCCCTCTGCTTTCCACCACCTGTCATGGAGAGTGCACCACACTGCACCTCCTGGACCTGCTGTTCCCACTTACTAGGGTCACCAAATGGTAGGGGTTGGAGAGGACCTCTGGAGATCATAGAGTCCAACCTCCCCACCAAAGTGGGGTCACCTAGAGCAGGTCACACAGGACAGTGCCCACAGGGACTATGAATGACTCCAGAGATGGAGACTGCACCACCTCCCTGAGCAGCCTGGTGCAGTGCTCTAACACCCTTTAGACGAAACTTGCTGTGTTCATGTTTGTGCCCATTACCTCTTGTTCTGCCAATGGATACCAGCCTGGCCTCATCCTCCTGACACCCATCCTTTAAATAAATTGCTAATGTCCCACCTCAGTCTTCTCCAGGCTAAGAAGTCCCAAGTCCCTCAGCCTTCCTTCATGACACAGGTGTTCTTGTCCCCTAATCATCTTCACTCCCTTTGCTGTACCTTCTCAAGCAGTTTCCTGTCCATCTTGAACTGGGAATCCTAGAACTGGACACAATAATCCAGATGTGACCTTGCCAGGGCAGAGTAGAGAGGGGGGATGTTTTTAAGACCAGGCTGAATGTGGCTCTGGGCAGCCTGATCTGGTGGAAGACGTCCCTGCCCATGGCAGGGGATTTGGAACTAGATGATCCTTGAGGTCTCATCCAAGTCTGACAATTCTGTGATTGCAGGAGGACAACCTCCATTGACTTGCTGGCCACATGCTTCTTGATGCGCTCCAGGATGCTGTTTGTGTGGGCAGCACAGCCTGACAAGGTGTCAGCCACCCCTCTTAGTTATGTGCCATCAACAAACTTGCTGAGAGTCCAGTGTGTTACTTCATCCAGGTTCTTGATGAATATATTGAACAGGACTGGACCCAGTATTGACCCCTGAGGAACATCACTTGTTACAGACCTCCCACTAGACTCTCTGCCACTGACCACAACCCTCTAGGCTCTGTCTTTGAGCCAGTTCTCTGTCCACCTCACTGCCCATTCATCTAAGACACACTCCCTAAGCTTGCCTATGAGGATGTTGTGGGAGATAGTGTTGAAAGTCAAGATAAACAATGTCCACTGCCCTTCTGTCATCTATCCATCCAGTCATGCCCTCAGAGAAGGCTGTCAGATTAGTCAGGCATGACTTCAAACCACAGGTTAGCTCACAGGTCCTAGACCTGGGCCAAAAAGGGTGTATCAGAGAACAGAGCTCCTCTTAGTTGTCCATTCCCTACAAGCTCTACCTTGCCCAAAGGGAGGTTTAGCTCTCAATCCCAGCCTGAAAGCATTCAGTTGCACCTCTGTTCCCATCAGCCCCTTAAGCCTCCCTTTTCAGAGAGAAGAGAAAAATCATTGCATGCAGCAGGTTCAACATCAAACACGGATATGTGCTCTGCCTCAGGAGCACCAGATGCCCACACAGCAGTTTAACATTTAATCATCAAAACCACCTCTCATTGAAAGGGCAACAGCCAGCTGGAAATCCACTCCAATCCAGAAACTGAGGTCAAAATCACTTTAAATGCTGTGTGTGTGCCCTCTGCTGTGTAGTCACTGCCCCAGGAATTTTGAAGATGGGGCAGAGCCCCACAACTTCTACAGCAGCAGAGCAGCCTGGACAGGCACAACAGTTGGTTCAAGGGGGCCAAAGAGCAAAGCAATGGTTAACAAAGCAAAACCTTTTACATGCAAGCCAGATAATTTTTCAGGGTGAAGTTCAGACTAGCTTGCACTTCAGAGAGGAAGAGCAGCCCTCCAATCAGTGCTTCTTCCCACCAGACTAAGCTCTATTTCACATCACTTCTCCTTCAAGCCCAGTTTCACCACTCCATCTTACAGTAAATGACAGAAGTGAGAAGCATTTACACAACACAACAGAGGTCACTGGGTTGCATTTTTTGGGGGCTTTCATTTCAGCCACTGAGACACAAGATTGCCCAACACAATTTAATGTCTTGCCCATATCAGCCAGCAAGTCTGGCAGCAGCTCTCCCCACACACCCACCCCAGTGCAGAAGAAGATAAGCAAAGCAAATGATACCAGAGCATTACATTTCAGCACGTACAGCTGACCAGGCCAGCCACAAACAGGAGCAGTCAGGGATGGTGCAATCCTACCACCTCTCAACATCAAGAAAGACATCTTCCAAAAACCACACCATGGATGAACCAACAGCCCAGGCAGCTCCTTCCAGCCCTAGGTGCCCAGGAACATCCAAAAGCAGCACCAAATGCACTGTCGTTATTCACCTTCTCTCTCTTTCCTTACCTGGTCTGCAAAGAGTGTTTCTCTCCCACGAGCAAACCCTCAGCAGCAATGCACCACAGCCCCTCTCTCTGCAGCCTTTCAAACTGGCCTCTAATTGCATTAAGTGGGAGGAGACCAGCTCAGGTGAGAGAAACTGAACTCCCAAACCTCTGTTCACCTGGCAAGCTAAATTTCTGCTAAGCATTTGCAAGGGTCTGGCTGACTCAAGCTACACCAGGTGATTTTTCTGGGCTTTGCTCTCCTGTTAGGGGCTGCAAACACTCTTAGGAGCTTCTTCCAAGCAAGCAGCCTTTCAGGGCATGTTTTGCAGCCAACAGTGCAGAACAAAGCTTAGCTACAGACAAAG
Source organism: Pogoniulus pusillus (assembly GCF_015220805.1). Lineage (NCBI taxonomy): Eukaryota > Metazoa > Chordata > Aves > Piciformes > Lybiidae > Pogoniulus > Pogoniulus pusillus. The sequence continues at coordinate 8,095,215 of NC_087288.1, read as the reverse complement.
GTCACCACAGGCTTTTGCGTTATCTCCTCTCAGAATTAGCAGAGCAGAGGAGTTACTGGGTGAAGTTTGTTTAGGATCTACCTGGGCACAGCTGTTGTGGTCCCCTCCACAGGTCAAGTGAGGGCTGAGATTCACCCCTAGGCTCAGGACACTTGCTCTGTTGCTCCTGTTGAGCTTCCAAGTTTTCAAGCAATCCACATGCAGTTTATTATCCCTGACAACCATTTACATTCCTCCTGCCTCCTTTTGGAGCCCTGCTGCCTTTCTGCACTGTGTCAGCACGAGCAGGCTGTGATCCCATGCCTCACGTCCTCCAGGACCTGCAACACCCATCCCTGGCCAACAAAGTGAGGAGTTGTGGGCATCCTGCCTCCTCTGCCACCCCCAAGGAGCAGGTTATAGCCCTCCAGGGCTTTGGACCTCACCTGCCTGGAGGTATTTAAATAGCATGTGGACCTGGTGTGTAGGGACATGATTAAGTGGTGGCCTGGCAGTGCTAGGGCAAAGGCTGGAATAGATAACTCATAGATTCATAGAATGGTTTAGGTTGGAAGGGACCTCAAAGATCATCTAGTTCCAACTCCCCTGCCATAGGCAGGGACATCTCCTGCTAGAGCAGGTTGCTCAAGGCCTCATCCAACCTGGCCTTCAACACCTCCAGGGAGAGGGCACCATGACCTCCCTGGACAACTTGTTCCAGTGTCTCAGCACTCTCACTGTAAGGAATTTCTTCCTAATCTCCAGTTTGAATCTGCTCTCCTCAAGTTCCAATCCATTCCCTCTCGTTCTATCACTACAGACCCTTGTAAAAAGTCCCTTCCTGGCTTTCTCGTAGATCCCCGTCAAGAACTAAAAGGCTGCTCTAAGGTCTCCCTGGAGCCTTCTTTTCTCCAGGATGAACAGCCCCAGCTCTCACAGCCTTTCTTCATAGGGGAGGTTTTCCAGACCTTTGATCATCTTTGTGGGCTCCTCTGGCCCCACTCCAGCAGTTCCACATCCCCCTTATGCTGCGGGCATCAGAACTGGGTGCAGTGCTGCAGGTGAGGTCTAACCAGAGCTGAGTAGAGGGGAAGATCACATCTCTCATTCTGCTAATCTTGAATGTCTCTTCCAACCAAAGATTATGCAGTTCTGTCATGGTGCAAAGAGCCCCTACATGAGCTCAAAAGCCCTCCCCTGCTTTCCATGGACACCTGAAAAGGATTTTTCCAAGCAGGAGGTAGATTGTACCTGTGCACAGCCATATAAATAATGTCAGTGTGTCAGCCAAGAGACCTGCCCCTTGTGCCTTTGTCTTACCCAGGGACTTCTCTGGATACATTTGAATTGCCTTTTTGCAAGCCAAGCAGAAAACCTTTGGGTCTAAGGTCTAACACAGATAAGCCTGAAATGAGCTCCCTGGCAAAACTGCTGACAAGGTCTCTGTGGGACCCGATCCAGTGACACCCTGCCCACAGAACACCTAAAGCTGAGGCAGCTCAGTTCTGGTCTCCTCAGTTCAAGAAGGACAGAGAACTGCTTGAGAGGGTACAGCAAAGGGCTACAAAAATGATTAGGGGCACAGAGCATCTGTCTTATGCAGAAAGGCTGAGAACTTGGGGCCTTTTAGTCTAGAGAAGGCTGAGGAGAGACCTTATTAATGCTTGTCAATACTTCAAAGGTAGGTGTCATGAAGATGGGGTCAGTCTTGTTTTCCGTGGTGCCCAGTGGCAGGACGAGTGGTGATGGGCAGAAATTTCAACACAGAGGAGGAATTTTTTTGTTTTGAGGGTGATGGAGCATTGGAACAGGCTGCCCAGAGGGGTTGTGGAGTCTCCCTCAAAGTCCATCTGGATGCCATGCTGTGCAGCCTGCTCTAGGTGACCCTGCTCTGCCAGGGGGTTTGGACTCTATGATCTCCAGAGGTCCATTCCAACCCCTAACATCCTGTGACTCTGAAAGCCCCAAGCAAAGCCTTAGCTGTCAGAGCCCTGACCAGAGCAAAATCATGGCTGCAGATGAATTGAGTGCCAAAAAGCCACAGAAAGCAGGTGAAAAAGAGCATCTTCACATTTGCCCAAGACACAGGCCTTGACAACAGCAGTGCTCCGAGGTGGTTTGCTTAAGCCATAGAGAGAGGTGAAAAGCACCACAGCAGAGCAAACCCCACTGAGAGAAGCTATGAAGCTATGACAGTGGGCTCATTCTTGGCTGTTGGTTTCTCAAGCATCAGGGGAGAAGCTCAGGGTTTAATTTTAGCCCACGCTCACGATGTGCACCTTCCCCTGTTATTTTTAATCTTCATGCAAAAATAGCATTTCCTGCTGCCCGATATGGGATTCCTGCTTCGGAGGCAGGTCTGCCTTCTTGGGAAGCCAGTGCCTAGGGGGTTACTGATGGGAGCTTCAAAGCACAGCAGCCCAGCTGAAGGATGGGGCTTACATTGTTCCTGCTCTCCTTAGGGGAAAAAAATAAAGCAGTGGTGTCCCCTCCCTCGGTGACTCGCCACAGACTTTAACGCTTCCGGAACTCTGCTTTGGAAAATCTCCCTTGGCCTGAGTATTTTTAGTAGCAGGGTTTGGGTTTGCAGCCTTCCCAGGTAGATGTTTGTGAGCTTGTTGGGCTCCAGGGAGGTATATCATGCCTTTGAGCTTCGTCCTCAACTGGAAAAGAAATATCAGGGCAGGAGCACAGTTATTGCTCCCATCCTTCCTACTCCTCCATGGTGTGGCACCTGTGTTCCTCAACACGTGTGCACCATGGTCCTCAACACATGTGCCCATGGTCCTCAACACATGTGCACCCAGGATCCTCAACAGACACCTATCTGTGGTCCTCAACACATGTGCACTCAGGGTCCTCAACAGACACCTATCTGTGGTCCTCAACACATGTGCACCCACAGTCCTCACTGTGAGCACACTCATGGTCTTCAACATGTGTATCCATGGTCCTCAACACATGTACCCATGGTCCTCACTGTGAGCACACTCATGGTCCTCAACACATGTACCCATGATCCTCAACACACATGCACCCATGGTCCTCACTGTGAGCACACTCGGGGTCCTGAATATGCATGCCCCCACACCCCCCAGCACTGCTCCCACAGCTAAGTACATCTGGGTCTTCCCTAGGGAGTCACTGCCCACCACCAGCACACCATACTTTCAGGACAGGCTGTTTGGAACCCGAATGCCAATGATTTTCAGCCTGATGTAACAAATGCATCACTCTTAGCTCTGCCTTCCCTGGGCAAGACACCCTCAGACCCTGAAACCTTACTGCAAAGCCACCAAGGTCATCAGCTCCATTTATGAAAGGAGAATGCTGGCAAGAGCTCTGCTGTCCACTGGCTCCTGCTCTCTTGCTTGCCTTTCTCTGCCACCAGAGAAGAGCTCCTCTAGTGCCCAAAGGATACCTGACAAGAGGAATGTGAAGAGGAATACAACCATCCTTTGGGTGTCCAGCAGAAGCTTCCCTCAGCCTCCAGCAAGCCATTTCTCCTGGCAAGTGTGTGCAAAGCAGCGAGGTTTCCCTGAGGGGAAGCAAAGTGCATATTTTTCCCTTTTAAGAATAAATCCCTGCTCTCTCAGTGGGGCTGGGCACGGAAAGGATGTGTCACAGGGCTGAAAGTAGCTCTGCCTGCAGCCCACCCTGAGTTAGGGGGCTGTCAGAGATATGCAGGCAGCTCAGGCTTTCCTCCCCTCACATAGGGCTGAACCTGAGGGGCCCCTTCCCAGGGTCTCAATCTCACCACATGAAAAGGTTCAGAAAGTCAATCTGGATGTGGCCAGCATCAAGAAATGTCCCTTCAGGTCAACCACTGCTACTGACCCCCAGGCTGGGGAGAGCAAGGAGACAGGATGAGGCACTTAGTGCCATCAACCTTAGTTAATGACAAGTTGTTAGGTGATAGGTTGGACTCAGTGATCTTGAAGGTCTCTTCCAACCTAGTTAATTTTGTGTGAGCCAGAGCTGCCTTCAGCCTGGTGCAGAAGCTCAAGGCTTCAGGTTGGAAGGACATACCCTGCAGCCACGGGAAAGATCACACTGACTTCTCCATGCAAAGGCAATACAAACACCCACAAGTCTGACCTCAACACATGGACATCTAACCCCAGCTCCTAGGCTCCCTGCCTTGGAGCCTGCAGGGCTTAATTTGCTTTCTAGAACACATTTAGCTCAGGTCAAAAATTAAAATGTTTGTTTGCTTGAGAGGTGCATCAGGGGGCTGGAGCACCTCTCCTGTGAGGACAGGCTGAAGGAGTTGGGTATGTTCAGCCTGGAGAAGTGAAGGCTCCAGGGAGGTCTTATAACAGCCTTCCAATATCAGAAAGAGGGGACGGGAAACACTGGAGAGGGACTTCTTATAAGGGCTTGTACTAATAGGCCAAGGGTCAATGGTGTGAAACTAGAGCAGGGTAGATTTAGGTTGGACATTGGGAAGAAGTTCTTTACTGTGAGGGTGGTGAGACACTGGAACAGGTTGCCCAGAGATGCTGTGGATGTCTCTAGCCCAGAAGTCTTTAAGGCCAGGCTGGGTGAAGTTTTGAGCAACTTAGTCTAGTGAGAGGTGTCCCTGCCTATGGCAAGGGGCTTGGAGCTAGATGATCCTTGAGGTCCCTTCCCACTCAAACCATTCTATGTTCTGAGGCTTACAAAATAAGACCAAGAGGACAGAAATGTTGCAGTATCAGGGAGCCACCATTGCATTGCTTTTGTGAATCAACTGAAAGCCCAGATAGAAGCCTTCTAACAAGAACTTAAGAAGCTGTTTCTCTTGTGATAGTGCCCACAGCCAGGCACCCCACAGCATGGTGGTGGGAGGCAGGACTGTGGCTGCTGTGGACAAGCTCTCTGAACTTGCAACAGAAGTATTTATAGAGGCAGCTGGCACTGGTAAGTCTCCTGGGGCACCAGCATGGTTGTCTGCTAAGGGACTGCCAGGGATGGAGTAAGGGGGTGGGAATGTGCTGGAGCAACACTAAACCAGCAGCCAAGGGTCTAAAAAATCCTCAGAAGGACCTAAGAGTCAGGTCTCAGGGGCATTTTGGTGCACTGATCCAGTTAAGCCCCAAGGACTGGGGCAGCACTCCCACACTGATCTCAGCAGCCATACCAGTTCCCGCTGCTCAGAAGATGTTGAAGGTGTTGCTGTGGCATGTAGACAACAGCATCTTCTTGCCCTTTCCTTGCTGGCTTCTCCTCCCTCAGGGGTACAAGGGGGCAATGGATGCCTTCTTGTGGGTGTCTTTCCTAAGGAAGTTCCCTTTCCATCACTCTTTCTTTCCCACCTTCTTGGTGGCTCAAGAAAGGACAGACTTAGACTGGACGTAAGAAAGGAACTCTTCCCAGTGAGGATGGTGAGACACTGGAACAGATTGCCCAGGGAGGTTGTGGATAACCCTTTTCTGGAGGTGTTCAAGGCCAGGTTGGATGAGGCCTTGAGCAACCTGGTCTACTGGGAGGTGACACTGCCCATGGCAGGAGAGTTGGAACTGGATGATCTTTAAGGACCCTTCCAACCCAACCTGTTCTATGATTCTTCATCTCCAGCAGGAGAATCAGCTGAGGTTGCTGAACCAGGGTGCAATGACTGGTTGAGATCACAAACTCCCAGAGGCAAAATGTGCCATCAGGTCTTACTAAGAATTAACCATGGTGCCTCTGAATTCCCTGCTTCCAAGGAGCTCTCAAAATGGGATTTATTCCCAAGTGCCACAACCAGTGGAAATAAGCATAGGAGAAGACAGTGGCTGCTGAGGTGGAACTGCTGTTCAGCACTCCTGAAGCTTTTCTTCAGGCACAGAGTTCTCTGGATCCCCATTTTGCAACCTTTCTTGCCCTGTCATAGAATCATAGAATCAACCAGGTTGGAAGAGACCTCCAAGATCATCCAGTCCAACCTAGCACCCAGCCCCAGCCAGTCAACTAGACCATGGCACTAAGTGCCTCAGCCAGGCTTTTCTTGAACACCTCCAGGGACGGTGCCTCCACCACCTCCCTGGGCAGCCCATTCCAATGCCAATCACTCTCTCTGTGAAGAACTTCCTCCTAACATCCAGCCTATACTTTCCCCAGCACAACTTGAGACTGTGTACCCTTGTTCTATTGGCAGTTCCCTGGGAGAAGAGGCCACCCCCACCTGGCTACAGCCTGCCTTCAGGTAGTTGTAGACAGCAATGAGGTCACCCCTGAGCCGCCTCTTCTCCAGGCTAAACAACCCCAGCTCTCTCAGCCTCTCCTCATAGGGTTTGTGTTCCAGGCCTTTCACCAGCTTTGTCACCCCTCAGCCTCCTCTGTTTCACCCTAACCAGCCCCAGCTCCTTCAGTCACTTCTCATAAGATTTATTCTCCAGGCCCTTGCCCCGCTTCGTTGCCCTCCTCTGCACTCACTCCAGCACAATGTGCAGATGAAGCCACAGGTAAATAGGAGCAACAAAAGTGCAGACTGTTATATTTCCATCCCTCTAAGCATCCCCAGGTAGGTCCATCAAAGCCCTGGGCCTGTGGAGGGCAATTCTGTCAACGTGTATCTGCCATGTAGGTTCCCCAGAGAGGAGAGGCAGAGGAGGGGAGTTTTCCAGAATGGAAACATCTGCAGGAATGTCCCATTTACAGCTAGGCCAGGTCCCCCCATAAAAGCAAAATAATGGGAGGAAATTTTTGGCTGCATTTTCCAGCTTTGAATGAGGGAGGAAAGTCATTTCCCCTCTTCCTCCTTCCAATAACTCTGGGGAAACAAATCAAACTAAAAAAAAAAATACACAATAGGAAGAGAAGTTTCTCTTCCCTTCACTTTTAGATAAAAATAACCCCAAGGAAATGAAAAGAAAATAAATCTTGACTAATTTTGAGCTGAAGAAGGGAAGATGTTGGACCCAGCTGGAGCTGCAGAGTGCAGTGGAGCTGCGAGCTCCTGGTGCTGTCTCCAAGCGGCTGCCTCAGGGTGAAGCTGTCAGAGCTGCCCCAGGAGTACTCAGTGGGGGTAGACCAGGCATCCTATCCCCCAGCCAGGAAAGTTCCTCTCCCTTGATGTGCCCCAGAGGCACTGCAGGACCTTGGTGTCTTGTTCTTTTGCCTCTGCTTGACCTTTCCTGCTGGGCCAGAATGGTCTGGCTTGGAAGGGACCTCCACAGGTCATCTAGTCCAACTCCTTCCCCCAGTGAGCAGGGACATCCTCCACTAGATCAGGTTACCCAGAGCCCTGTTGAGCCTCGCCTTGACCATCTCCAGGGATGGGGCCACAAGTACCATCCTGGGCAACCTGTTCCAGTGTTCCACCAGCCTCATGGTGCAGAACGTGTTCCTAACATCCAGTTTAAGTCAGCTCTTCTCTAGTTTGAAGCCATTGCCCTTCATCCGATCACCACAGGCCTTTGTAAACAGTCTCTCTCCATCCTTCTTGTAGCCCACTTCAGCTACTGGAAGGTTGTTATTAGGTCTCACCAGAGTCTCCTCTTCTCCAGGCTGAATACCCCCAGCTCCCTCAGCCTGTCCTCATAGCAGAGGTGCTCCAACCCCCTGATCATTTTCATGGCCCTTCTCTGCTCTGTACCCATGCCACCAGGTCCATGTCCTTCCTGTGTTGAGGGCTCCAGAGCTGGACACAGTACTCCAGGTGACGCCTCACCAGAGCAGAGGGTCAGAACCCACTCTCTGGATCTGCTGGCCAAGCATCTTTTGATGCAGCCCAGGATGTGATTTGATTCTGTGCTGCAAGCTCACACTGTCTGCTTATGCCCAGCTTCTCACCCATCAGCACCCCCAAGTCCTTTTCCACAGGGCTGCTTTTTGCCACCTCATCTCCCAGTCTATACTGATAGCGAGGATTGTATTCATGCCCCTGCAGTGCCCTCCCCACGTGGACCAAAGCACCCAGGCCACCCCATGCATTACACAAGTGGCATTGAGAGGCTTCTAGCAACCGTGCATGGGTGCAGCCAGGTCCATCTGACCCACACCATCTCTCCTCAGCAGAAGCAGATGTGTCATTTTCCTTTCACAGGACACAGAGCAGCCTTATCCAAACATAAACAGCCTGGGGTATTTGCTGCCTTATTGTCTGCACAAGAGTAAAACAAACAGACCTTAAAACTCTCTTCCCCCTGCCACTTCTGGTACAGTAACCCAGTCAGGGCCAGGAACTGCAGCATTCCCGAAAAGCTCACCCACCAGAAATGGCATCTGACAAAGCCAGGTGTGGAGGCAGCCCCCATGAGCTTGGGAAGTGGTTACAAAAGCAGCCAGAGAGCTCTGAAAGTTTAAAGAGAATGAAAACAGCCAGTGACCAAGAGAACATGATGGCCACTAGTGTGGTGTGGCACAGAAACCATGAGTAGATACCTGGGTGAGCCCCCAAGCAAGCTCAGCTTTCAGGGGGCATCAGCAGTAGCCAGCCCATGAGCCAAACCCTGCCTGAGAAACCACCTCCCCGTGGCCAGCAACAGACACCTGTGAGAGCCTGCCTCACCCAGCCAGTCAGGAGGTGAGGCAAAATGAGGCAAAAAAGGCTTTAAATGTTTTGTTGCAGCAAAAGAGGTTCCACCTCAGCACAAAGGGGAACTGCTTGACTGCAAGGGTCCCAGAGCACTGGCACAGGCTCCCCAGAGAGGTTGTGGAGTCTCCTTCTCTGGAGACTTTCAAGGCCTGTCTGGATGTGTTCCTCTGTGACCTGTGTTAGATAGCATTGTCCTCTCTGGCAGAGGGGTTGGACTAGATGATCTCCTTGGGTCCCTTCCAACCCCTGACATCCTGTGATCCCATGATATGTGAAGAAAAATGCAGATCTGGAGGTTGAAGCCTGTGAAAGGGGTCTCCATTTTGCAGTGAGGGAGCCGGGTCCTAGGAAAGGAGAATCCGTGGGAGACACCAGCCCAAATCCAGTGAGACCCCATCTTGCTTTAGAAGAGAATCACAGAATCAGTCAGGGTTGGAAGGGACCACAAGGTTCAGCCAGTTTCAGACCCCTGCCATGGGCAGGGACACCCTACCCTAGAGCAGGCTGCCCACAGCCTCAGCCAGCCTGGCCTTAAACACCTCTAGGGACGGGGCCTCAACCACCTCCCTGGGCAACCCATTCCAGGCTCTCACCACTCTCCTGCTCAACAACTTCCTCCTCACATCCAGGCTGACTCTCTCCACCTCCAGCTTTGCTCCATTCCCCCCAGTCCTGTCACTCCCTGAGAGCCTCAAAAGTCCCTCCCCAGCTTTTTTGTAGGCCCCCTTCAGACACTGGAAAGCCACAATAAGGTCACCTGGGAGCCTCCTCTTCTCCAGACTGCACAGCCCCAACTCTTTCAGTCTGTGCTCACAGCAGAGCTGCTGCAGCCCTCTGAGCATCCTCGTGGCCCTTCTCTGGACACACTCCAGCATCTCCACAGTCCTCTTGTAACGAGGGCTCCAGAGCTGGATGCAGTACTCCAGCTGGGGTCTCAGCAGAGCGCAGTAGAGGGGGAGAATCACCTCCCTGGCCCTGCTGGCCATACCTCTCCTGATGCAGCCCAGGCTCTGGTTGGCTTTCTGGGCTGCAAGTGCACACTGCTGGCTCATGTTAAGCTTCTCATCCACCAGCACCTTTTAAGTCCCTCTCCTTAGGGCCGCTCTCCAGCCTCTTCATCCATCTCCCCTCAGCCCACACCTTACCTTCAGGGACCACAGGAGAGAGATCAAAATCTTGCTTCGTCAAGTGATCTTTTACATCTGAGGTCTCCTTCCTACCATCCCAGTGTTTTTAACCATCACCACCTCTTTTCCAGAAGTTCCTGAGATATTTCAGGCCTAAATCTCCTCTGCACAGCCCCCAGCAGCACTGCTGTGGCCACTCAACAAAGGGTAACAGCAACCTCCATGAAGCTGGGGGTCAAACACAGGCTTTAGCCCCACACTGATGGAGTGAGGAAGTGAATGCCAAGAGGCCTTTGCCCACCTATCTCCTAATATGGTCCCAGAGGAGCAGCAGTTCAAAGAGAAGTGTCTGAATGGAATCAGTAAGCACCCACCTAAGCCAACTGCTTGCAGTGAGGGTCCCAAAATACAAAGGGCAGCCAAGAGTTGCACCCTAAAGGAACACAACAGGTGGGACAAGACTTCCTTGATGGGAGAAATGTGGTGAAGGACTCAATTTTCCAATTACTGCACATGCAAACTGCTGCTTCATCTGTCGCTGCTACAGGTTTCTCCCTGGGGTGCTGCTGCATTTTGACAGGCAGAGAGAGGAAGGCCAGGAGGAGATGGGAGATGCCAAAGCAAGACTGGGAGCTGCTCTGCAGCTAAAGGTCAGGCACTGTTTGGGTGGCACCACAAAGCTCCACCAGGAGCTGCTGGCATGAAGGTGATGGCTGCTAGTGCCATGGGCAGGTGATGGGATGGATGGCTGCTATCCCTTGGGAGCTGCTGGCATGAGGATGATGGCTGCTGGCCCCATGGGCACATCCAAGCACACACGGATTTTTGCTTCTATGAGATTCCCATCTGCTGTCCCAAAGAGCCTGAATGTCCTAAAACCTGAGAAGACTACAGACATCACCTAAGTGAGTCTCCAGCCTACCTCTCCCAAGAAAATGCCCTTGTCCCTAACAAAGCAGGAAGAGAAGAGTCCTCTGGGTGGGCACAGAGCAGAGGTTGCAGAGCTGCCTCAGCCTCTCTCCAGCACAGTTAGGTGCTCGCATCGATGTGGGCTTGGATGAATCAATGGAGCATTTAACATCTTACATAGTAATTAAGCAAAGGCTCTCACTGGAGCATCACTAATTACACAAAACCTCCCTAAATCACCAGCAGTTGATGGCACCTTGTAAAAGCCTCGTGTAACAGCCTCAGAAGACAAATGGCACTGAGCTGGCAGTGAGCCGTGCAGCCCACGTGGAGGCTGCAAAGCACTTGGGATGTTTATGAGCCTTTGCTTTTTTAATTACAAAAAGAAAAAGAAAGGGAAAAAGAAAGAATAATAATAAAATACAAAAATAAACTCTAAATTGTACATTTCCCCCAATGACTCTGCTCTGAGGAGGACTAAAAGCAGCACCTTGACTCAGCCTACCACACAAACATCCTGCTGCCCCCGGGCAGCCCGATACCGTCTTCCTCCCAGGATGAGAAGCTGAATAAGAAGTGACAATCACAGCTCCTGCCCACGGGAAAACAGGAAGCAGCAGAGCTGTACAACCACTCCAACATTGTCCTACCTGCTGCTCTCCTTGGGTGCTATGTGAACTTGCTTTCCCTTCCTTTCCGCCTTGCCTATTTCTGGTCCAGCGCTGGGCAGTCACGGGACGCTGCTGCCTGGAGTTCTTGAGGCCTCCAGCTTCTCCACACCTGCCTGCAGCCAGCCTGGTGCTCTCTGCCCAGTGCAGAAGGACGAATGTCATCTTCCTAACCCATCACCAGTGGTGGCAGCACTGAAAGCAAGAGATGTAGGAGATCATAGAATTGTTTTGGTTGGAGAAGACCTCCAAGATCATTGAGTCCAACCATTAACCTAACTCCACCATGGCTGTTAAACCGTGTCCCCACGTGCCACGTCCACACATTTTTTGAACACTTCCAGGCATGGTGACTCCACCACCTCCCTGGGCAGCCTGTTCCAATCCCTGATCATTCTTGCAGCAAAGAAATTTTCCCTAATCTCCAACTTAAACTTCCACTGATACAATTTCAGGCCATTTTCCTTCCTTCCATCACCAGATACTATGGAAAACAGATGGATACAGGCCCAGGGTGCTGGGCAGAATGGCTCACCCTGCAGCTGCCTACATCTGAGAGGAGCTTGATAGAAGAAAATCCCAACTGCACCCCACCAGAAAGCAGCCAAGAACAAACTCTTTAGGCCATATCTCTTAAATGATCATACTGAAGGAGCTGGCATTCACAGATGTCCAGCTTGGGGCTTCCAGTTCAAGGACAGGGAACAGCCTGGGAAAGCACAGCAAAGGGCTACAAAGACGATTAAGGGACTGGGATATCTCTCTTATGAAGAAAGGATGAGGGAGTTGGGGCTTTCTAGCTTAGCAAAGAGGAGACTGAGGGAGGGTCTTACCAATGCTGATAAATACTTAAAGGGTGAGCATCAGGAGGATGGGGCCTGTCTTTTTCAGTGGTGCCAGCAACAAGACAAGAGGTAATGGACACAAATATAAGAAGTTGCATCTGAAAGTGAGGAGGAACTTCCTTAATTTGAGGGTGGCGGAGCACTGGAACAGGCTACCCAGAGAGGTGCTAGAGCCTGCCTCTCTGGAGTCATTCAAAGCCTGCCTGGATGCCATCCTGTGCAACCTGCTCTAGGTGACCCTGCTCTGGCAGGGTTGTTGAACTCTTTGATCTCCAGAAGTCCCTTCTAACACCTAGCATCCTGTGATTCTGTGTTCTGGTTCATAGATTAAAACTGCTAAACCTGACTGTGAGCAGCCCTTGCAGCTAAGACAGTCCTAGGGGCAGGCAATGAGGCAAGTCTGTGCCTCAGCGCCAAAGCAAGCTGGGCAGCCAGGCTCCTCCATGAGCACACAGAGGGGAGCTCAGAGAATCAGGAGATGTGATGCAGAAGACACCACAAGCTCAGTGTGCTCAGGGAATCAGGAGATGTGGTGAAGGAGACACCACATGCTCACCTTGCAGCACCTCCAGTTTATCCACAAGTACCCACTGGATTTTGAGGGTGCAACATCCCCAGCCTGCATCCTGGCAGCCCTGCCTCAGGACCATCCTTCTCAAAGGCAAGTGACTCTTCCCACACCCAGTGATGCTCCAAAGGTAGGGCAGCTCCCTCCTCCTCTGGCTGCTGCCACATTGCTGCTGAACGATGGTCCCAACTCCACATCCCAAACACAGGCAGGGTATCTGAGCTTGCAAACAAGCAGCAGGAGAAGGTGGTGGTTCCCTCTCTGCTCTTCCTTTCCTCAGGGTGAGCAAACATCCCTCCCCGCCCCAGGCGGCGCTGACCATCACACCACAGAGTTCACATTCCCACAAGCGCAAGCGGGCGCGAGGAGGAACAAGGGTGGGGAAGCGCCAGCGGAGCTCCCGCGGGTCACGGTCACACCAGACAATACTCTGCAAAATTTGGAAGTGTGGGAGGGCTGCGGGAAGGCTGAGCACAAGGATGTTTATCAACATAGGAGGATATCTCCAGAGCGTCTGCATCCTATGAGGAAAGAGAAGGGGAGCCCAAGGCAACCCAGTCTGAGCCATCGGTGGGGCTAAATCTGGAAAGCCTTATTTAGGCATCCCTGCTGCTGGTGCAAGGAAAAAAGAGACACTCACAGAATGCATCAGGTTGGAAGGGACCCTCAAAAGTCATCTTGTCCAAGCACCACTGCACTCATCAGGGACATGTCTGACTAGATCAGGCTGCCCAGGGCAGCAGCAAGTCTGAACTCGAATGCCTCCAGAGACAGGGCCTCAGCCACATCCCTGGGCAGCCTGTTCCAGCATTTCACCACTCTCATTGTGCAGAACTTCCTCCTGATGTCCAACCTGAATCTCCCTTACTCCACTTTCAAGCCATTGTACCTCACCCTATCACCACAAGCCCTTCTAAACAGTCCCTGCAGATCCCCTTCAGATATTGAAACACAGCTCTAAGGTCTCCCTGGAGCCTTCTGTTCTCCAGGCTGAGCAACCCCTATCCCTGTCTTCATGGGAGAGGTGCTCCAGCCTTCTGATTATCTTTGTGGCTCTCTTCCAGACCTGCTCCAGTGTGCTGGGGGGTCCCACAGCTGGATGCAGTACTGCAGGTGAGGTCTCACCAGAGCAGAGAGGTGTTTTCTCATGTTCACAGCAGCAAGAGCTTTCCTAAATCAGGTGATGCTTCAAATTAATGTGCTAATTAGTTCCCTTGTTTAATTGCATTAAATCATAGAATCACAGAATCAATCAGGTTGGAAGAGACCCTTGAGATTATCAGACCTAGCTCAGCCTCTGTAGCCAAAAGGTTGCCATCTTCCTGCAGCAGGAAAACTTTTGGCTCAAGAACTGCACACTCAACCTTGTTGGTCGCTTCTAAGCAGTCAGTGAAAGACAAGCAGGGAAAGCCTGGCAGGATGTTTAAATTTAAGAGTGTCTATAGACCCTTGGGAAAACTTTTCAGCACAAAAAATTCCAACCAAGCCTCAGGAAAAAAACAAAGAATCCCTATGCTCACCGTCTCAATGGCAGACACAAGGGAAAGAGAAAGAGGTTCCCTCTCTTCTCCATGCCCACCTTCACAGCAGTCTCAGGCATACCTGGAAAGTGGTTCTGCAGCTGCAAGGTAGCATCATAAAATTGTTTTAGCTGGACAAGACCTCTAAGATCATCAAGTCCAACTCAGCACCCCCCTGGCCATTAATCCATGTCCCCAAGTGCCATGCCCACAGGTTTCTTCAACACCTTATTGTGGCCTTCCAATATCTGAAGGGGGCCTACAAAATAGAATCATAGAATCAGCCAGGTTGGAAGAGACCTCCAAGATCATCCACTCCAACCTATCCCCCAGCCCTATCCAATCAACCAGACCATGGCACTAAGTGCCTCAGCCAGGCTTTTCTTCAACACCTCCAGGGACAGTGCCTCCACCACCTCCCTGGGCAGCCCATTCCAATGCCAATCACTCTCTCTGTGAAGAACTTCCTCCTAACATCCAGCTTATGCCTCCCCCAGAACAACTCGAGACTGTGTCCCCTTGTTCTGTTGCTGGTTGCCTGGGAGAAGAGACCAACCCCACCTGGCTACAACCTCCCTTCAGGTAGTTGTAGACAGCAATGAGGTCCCCCCTGAGCCTCCTCCTCCTCTCCAGGCTGCACACCCCCAGCTCCCTCAGCCTCTCCTCAGAGGGTTTGTGTTCCAGGCCCCTCACCAGCTTTGGTGCCCTTCTCTGGACACGTTCCAGGAGGGACTTTTTAGGACTGCTGTGGAGGCAGGGAATTGACGTGGCAGGGTCAGGAACACAGACAAAACCAGAGTTGTTTCATTGTCCCAAACCCGCCCCCAGAGCGACACACAGAAATTAATCAGCTTTAGGTAGCAGATCCAGTTGATTGGGAAGATTTACAAGAATACCATAGATAGATTTGACTTTTTTGGAAGTCAGGCGTTGGAAAAGGCTGAGTGTCCCCCACTGTTATTGAGGCTGAGCCAAGGTTACTCACAGGCGAGGCAGGCAGGCGGCAGAGAAGGATCCGCCGGTCCCCTGCCCTCTGTCAGAGGCCATCCGCGGGTCGTTAAGGCCTATTGAGCCTGCAGAAAGGGTGCTCCATTCTTCGGAGCGCCAGCGGCTCCTTCTGCAGAGTCTACCCGGGCTGGGGAGAACTCTGAGGTGGGATGTCCCCCAGTATTTATACCCTTGCTAGACACAGAGCCGAGTTAGCACTGCCCGGGCAGGAAGAGCGCAGCCGATGCCCAGCGCCACCGCAGCGCGGCACTGCAGGGCCCCTCGCTGCCCCCTCAGGCTTTTCCCGCCTTTGCCTCCCCCACTCACAGCACGCAGGGAGAGGGATTTTGGGGTATACAGGACTCCAGGACAAGGGTATCAGGCAGGGAGTGACAGGACTAGGGGCAGTGGAGCAAAGCTGGAGGTGGGGAGAGTCAGGCTGGAGGTGAGGAGGAAGTTGTTGAGCATGAGAGGGGTGAGAGGCTGGAATGGGTTGCCCAGGGAGGTGGTTGAGGCCCCATGGCTGGAGGTGTTTAAGGCCAGGCTGGATGAGGCTGTGGGCAGCCTGCTCTAGGGTAGAGTGTCCCTGCCCATGGCAGGGGGGTTGGAACTGGCTGATCCTTGTGGTCCCTTCCAACCCTGACTGATTCTATGATTCTAACACCTCCAGGGATGTTGACTCCACCACCTTCCCGGGCAGCCTGTTCCAATGCCTGAGCACTTTGAGTAGTGCCAGCTGTGTCAGGTCCTTTCACCTCCCAGTCCATTAGCACTGCTGTTGATCAGGAGGAAAGATGATCTTAAAGATCTCTTCCAACCAAAAGCATAGAATCACTCTATGAAGGCAGAGGCCAACCCAGGTTCACACAGGTAGCTAAGCAGTGTTTGAATGCTAACACCCAGGAGGCACCACTGACCAGCAGGGCTTAGCACAGCTCCAGCACAGTCTGGCCTCCAGATAAACTAAACCAGCTCTGCTCTGGTAACAAAGCAGCTGCTCCCCAAAACCAGCCCCAAGCAGCTCAAGAGCAGGCTCCTCCTGTTGGTAGGTGACACAGGCACAGAGGACAGTATCTCTCCTTTGAAGAGCTGATCACTACAAAGAAGATGCAGACTCTGTTTTTCACAACAAGCTTCATGGAAAATTTGATGGGTAATGGGTACAAATTATACCCAGGGAGAGACTCATTGGAACCATGGAACCAATTTGGTTGGAAAAGACCTTAGATCGAGTCCAACCATCATCTAACTCTGAAATGAAACACAAGAGGAATGTTTTGCAGTGAAAACCAGCCACTGGAATAACCTCCCCAGGGAAGTTATGGAGTCCTCAACACTAGGCAGCCCTTGGCACTCATCTGGACAGGGTGCTGGGCCACCATGCCTAGACCCTGCCCTTCCTAGGAAAGGTGGTACCAGGTGACCTTTGACACCCCTTCCAACCTGGTATTCTGTGGTTCTACTTTGAAACATTCACAAGCTGTTTCCTTGCAGTGATAAGCAAAGTGTGGTTTCAGTGGGTGCCCCTCGGAGACCCTCTCCTTGCTTTTGCCTTGTGCCTGCTGAGAGGCTGCATGGCGATGCAGGAAGGCACATGCTGCTGCAGAGAGGCACTTGCTGCTGCCACCTGCCTCACGGTGAGAGCCTGCAGAGCTCCTTCTGCTCTTTGGTTTATTTTCCTTTCTGTAGGCCATTACACAAAACCATCTCCCTATGCCCAAGCTGGATCTGCTGGCAGCTGGACAGGCTCCCGTGCCAGCTGCTGCAGCCAGGTCAGGGCTGCTGCTGCTGATTCCCAGCAGCCTGAAAATAGGTTCAGGAGATGCTGAGCATCAGCTTGGGCACCAAGACCAAGTGAGATCATAGAATCATAGACTCACACAGCTTAGAAGGGACCTCTAAAGGTCTTCTAGTCCAACCCCACTACAGTGAGCAGGGACATCCTCAACTAGATCAGACTGCCCAGAGCCCCATCCAGCCTCACCTTGAATA
The DNA here is from genome assembly GCF_015220805.1 of Pogoniulus pusillus. Taxonomy (NCBI): domain Eukaryota; kingdom Metazoa; phylum Chordata; class Aves; order Piciformes; family Lybiidae; genus Pogoniulus; species Pogoniulus pusillus. The sequence continues at coordinate 8,078,117 of NC_087288.1, read as the reverse complement.
TCTCTGGGAGTGAGACCCTGACCACCTCCCTGGGCAACCTCTTCCAGTGGACGTTGACGCCTGTCCCACCTTCAGGCCGTAGAATGCTTCTCCCAGATTTGGGGGGGAAGGAGGCGTTTACAGGAACACAAGCAGCGAGGGCTGGCCACAAGACCTGATCTCCTAGCACGGGCATCCCATCACCTAGAGGAAACACACCCCCCTCACCGAGAGGTGAAAAGCATTTCACAGCCTTTCCCAGAACCCCGGCAGCTTCCCGTGGCTCAACGGGGACCCAGTTGAGTTTGGAAGTGGCAGCTGCGGCCGTGCCAGCTGTGAAATCAGCTCTCCGAGCCGCAGCGGGGAAGCGCTGCGCAGAGAACAGCTCGGTCCGCAGCCCAGCGGCGGGCACGGGTTTGCTGGGCACGGAGCGCCCTCTGCTGGGAAAACCGCGGCTGTGCCCCGGAGCGGATCCACCTGGCACAAGACCGGGCTTCAACGAGACCTCCTGGGAGGGTGAGTTTCCACTACCCAGGGCCGCTTCACTGGCAGATCTCCAAGCAACGCAGCCTGGCACTCACACCAGATGGGCGCTGCCTGGCTTGGTACCCTGCTCCAGTCCGTGTAGTCGGTGTGCCAGCTTGCTCGCCTCCAGCTTTGAGGCAGCGATCACTTCTCCTTTGGCTGCTGCAGCACTTTGTGGCTACAGAGTCTTCCAGCCAAGCACCATGTCCACAGGTTTCTTGAACACCTCCAGGGATGGTGCCTTCACCACCTCCCTGGGCAGCCTGTTCCAATGCCTGACCACTGCTGCAGGAAACAAGCCTTTCCTAATCTCCAACCTAAACCTTCCCTGGCACAATTTCAGGCCAGTTTCTGTTATCCTATTACCTGATAGTAGGGAGAAGAGACCAACCCCACCTCCCCCCAACCTCCTTTCAGGTAGTTGTAGAGAACAGTGAGGTCTCCCCTCAGCCTCCTTTCCTCCAGACTAAAGAACCCCAGTTTCCTCAGCTGCTACTCACCAGACCTGTTCTTTAGACCCTTCACCAGCTTGGTTGCCCTTCTCTGGACACTCTTCAGCACCTCAATGTCCTTGTACTGAGGGGCCCAAAAATGAACCTAGCACTCAAAGAGTTCCCTCACCAGTGCTGAGTGCAGGAGCACCATCACTTCCCTACTCCTGGGGCACAAGAGGAACCTGCTGCCCTATATTCACAAAGTCTTTGGAGGCAGATGTATCATGTTATCCAATACGTGTGCCACCCTCAGGCACTGGAGCAGGCTGCCCAGGAAGGTTGGTGTAGTGAGGTGCTGAAGAAGCATGTGGCCGTGGCACCCGGGGACAGGGTTTAATGGCACGGTGGTGCTGGGTCGATGTTTGGACTCCACAACCTTAGAGGGCTTTTCCAAACTAAACGATCCTGTGATTCCATGATTTCCCTGCCCCTAGGCGGGCTGCTGCCCAAGCAGTACTTTAACCCAGCTCTGGGTGTGTTTGCTGCTGAGCAAACACCGGAGGCTGCCCGGCAGCCTGCCCCATCCGCTCCGCGGCTCCGCGCTCGGTTGCTGCAGCAGCGCAGGCCATGCGCTTCCTTGCCCGCCTCGCCGTCTCGGCTGCCCTGGCCCTCGCCACCTTCCTCAGCTGGAGGCTGCTGCTCTGGAGCCCACTTACCGGCCGAGGAGGTAACATCTGGGCGCTGTGATAGTCCTGCGTGGCTAGCAGCAGTTCTCTACCGTGGGTGAGACAGCCTAGAGCTTGTTTTTGGAGCTTCTCAGCGGGCAAATCCCCATGGCACAGCAGACACTGTTGGCTTGGCCCCAGAGGCAGAAGAGGGTATGGAGCCCTGCAGCTTTATGTCCTTGGGGTCATTGGTGTCAGGTGTGGTAAGGAAAACAAGTGTTGGACTGTTCTTTTGATGGGAAATGCTGATGGGGGGGCAGAAGGGAGTGAGGGAAGGGTCAGAAAAGCCAGGGATTAATGCTTCTTCTGCCTGAAAAATGCAATCCTTCCCTCTGGTGCTGGCCAGTCCAGGGCAAAGTCCTCAGCAGATTCTGCAGGCATGGTCGGTCTGGGGCTGGGAGAGTGGACCTGCCACCCAGGCTAGCTTCAGACAATGCTTGATTTCTTCCTGCCTTCCCAGCCTCCTCTTCCTGGTTTTAACTGTGCTTCTCCTCCTTGTGTGACAAACTCCCTAGATGAGAGGGGAATGTTTAACTTCCCAAGGGCCCAGGAGAATCCATCCAGCTGACTGTCTCCCTAGGGCTGCTCCCAGCAGATGAAAGGCAGATGTGCTGCTGCTACAGAGAGCCCATAAAGAGGCAAAGCAGGCATTGATCTTCTTCATTCAAACCCACCACGGCCTCTTCACATCGGAAATAAGAAGATTAAAGAATACAAAGCAAGGATGAAATTTGAGAAATTAAGCTGACTGCCACAGAGCCTTTTATTTGCTTTTACCTTTTATATTTGCTTTGTTGCCTTCTTGCTTCTGTTTGCTTTTTTAGGCCTTTCATTTGCTTTGGCCTTTTTATCTACAGGAGACAAAATTTGCATAGGGAAGTGATGCAAGAAGTTACATCACCTGGGCCACTCCATCACCTCGAATAATCTCTTGCTCTCCAATCTACTTGATAGTTGATGTTAACCAATTAACAGATGCAAAAGGGTTTGCAGGGGTCCTGTAGTTGTGGCTACAAACCAGTTTAGTGCTCCTCAGCCTCTCAGGTAAGTTTACTCTCTTGGGTAAATTCCTCTCGGTTAAGCTCACTTGAAAGAGAGGAGTTCCAAGTAGTAAGACATGGAGGAGAATGGGGCTGATGGTACACAACTATAGTGTCCACTATGGGCTTTCCTCACCCCATCTGCAAACAATGTTTTTCAGGTGACCTGGCCCCCAAGGTGGAGGAGGACTTCACTTTGACCCTGGACACCTTCCTTCATGTACAGCAGCTCAGGAAGAAGAGGCTGAGAGATTTCTGCAGTCGATCAGGCCAAGTCACCAGACTGCCAAGGAGCCAGGTGGAGAGAGCACAGCTGCTCTCGAGTTTGAGGGTAAGCACCAAGCTAGACCTCCTCTACTGCCAGGTGCCATCCACAGGGATGGAGGAATGGCAGCAGCTTTTGGAGAAGCTGGAGGAGAAGGGAAATGCGACACTCTCAGTGCCACTCCCATACCCTCGGCTGCACGCTCAGGAAACACGGCTGAGGGAGTTCAACCTGACGGAGATAGAGGCCATGTTAAAGTCCTACACCAAAGTGTTGTTTGTCAGGGACCCTTTCCACAGGCTGATCTCCTCGTTCATGCAGGGCATAGGCAGCAGCCCTTCCTTCAGCAGCTTCGTTCAGGATGTTTTAGAGAGTGGACAGCGCAACGCCAGCGTGGCTTGGAAGCCACTTGTCAGCCTCTGTCAGCCCTGTTTCATCCACTATGACTTCGTTGTAGTGTTTGGCTTCTTCAGGCAGGAGCTGGGTCATCTACTACAGCGAGCTGGGCTGCCTGTGGACAGCCTCCTTCTCGAGTTCACCGACAGCCATGTGAGGTGGACCTACAGCTGGTTATCAGAGCAGATGTTCAACGAGCTGTCCCTCCAACAGAAGCAGCAGCTGTCTCATTTCTACCAGCAGGACCTTGCTGCTTTCCCACTTTCTAGCAGTTTTCTGTCAGACCTCCTCAGCACCTCACAGACCTGGTAGGAACAACCCAGCTGGAGCTACTGCTTCAAGGAGCATTAATACAAATGGAAACATATCAAGGTGCTGCCCAAGTCATAGACAAGGCTGCATGCAGCACTCTTGTCCCTGTCACAGCTCCAAAAGGCACATCAGAGAGCTGAGATGAACACAGACAAAGGAGTGAGGCTCTCCACGTGGCTGAACTGCACTTAAATATGGCAAGAGCAAGTGCTAGATGAACATGGAAAGCTGCATGAACTGAACTGTGGCGAGAGTTAAAGAGCTCCAGCAATCCTGGAATTTGGGAGGAGGGTAGGCTGGGTCTGCTGCAAACCATGGTAGCATCTGTACATGTTCTGCTGGCACTGCCTTCTCATATTTTGGGCTTCCTTTTGGGCCACCAAGTTTGGCAATGGCTTCTTTGTGACAAATCTGCAGACAGAAGAAGCACTTCCAAAGGAGTGTGTCATCTGGAGTGTGTCTGGACTGGTGCCTGGGAAAGAGTGGTTCACTGATGCTGCAGAAAAAATGGCTCCCCAGGCTATGGTCTGCACTGACCCAGCCTGCTCTGATCACTGCCCATACGCAGAGCTTGGCAACTTCACTTCTAATCTGTGCATGAGGCGAATACCAAAAGAGTACCTGTCATGTAAACCCGAGCAGGCAGCCTCTGTGGCCATGTCAGACACTGAAACCCCCCCCTGAAATCACAGAATCACAGCATGTCAGGGGCTGGAAGGGACTTCGAAAGCTCATCCAGTCCAACCCCCTTGCCAGAGCAGGATCACCTATACCAGATCACACAGAAACACACCCAGGCAGGTTTTGATTATCTCCAAACCCCCCTGGGCAGCCTGTTCCATTGTTCTGTCACACTCACAGTGAAGAAAATTCTTCCTCGTGATGGAAATGATGGAAAAGGAACTCCTACAGCCCCACAGGGGATGAAAGAGTACCCACTCATCCCATCATGTCCCAGGACTCTCACAGGGAATAGTTCTCTCATCAACACTGGCAGCTTTCCCTGGGGCAACACTGCTCAAGATTTCCCCATGTCACATTCCCTTAGTCTGAATGAGCATGTCCATGAGGGGGCTGCAGCAGAAGCAGTGCTGGTACCAGCCCTGCTCACAGACTTTGCATTTTGCATCCTTCCCTAGACGTCCAGGAACACAAGCACATGGGCTGCAACAGCTGCTCTGGCACACAAATGGTCATGTTCTCTCCTCCTAGAGGCTTTTCACATGTTGCCAGCTTTAGAAGAAAACACAAAAGCTCCCTTGCCCAGCATCTCAGAGCTTCAGAAACACCAATGTCATCTTTCAATTAATAAAGCAACTGCACAGGGAGCCCAGCAGGCACAAAAGACTTTTTGCAACTCATATACACATATGCCCTTCTTCTAGGTGGCAGAACCATCATGTTTTAAGATGAGAAATAAATCTACACATTTCCAAGCTATATACCCTGGAGTGCTTCAGCAAAGTCTTTCAAACTGTGCATTCCTTTGGTAAGGCCTAAGATGAAGGCCAGTTTTGAGCAGTTTGTACGTGAGCACAGTTTTTGTTTTAGAAGGCAATGGAGTTACATCCTCTTGCACCACATTTTTATTTCTTTTTGATGGCCCTAGGAGTGCAAACAAACAAACAAGAATAGAAAAAGGACGTTTTCATAAAGCTGTGGGCCAGAGAGACAGATGAAAGCTTGCACACAATGAACAGGTACAGTACCTGGCTGACATCACCTAGAGATAACAACATGATTCTGCAGTGTTAAACTTGACAGCGACAAAACCTGCCAAGAGGGATGCCCAGCCTTAAATCCAGCATAAAAAAGGCCTTCAGCCCCAAAGATCTGGCATAGTCAGCACTCTTTTCAGACAAGCAGTCCCTGTAGCAAAACGAGCCCAATTCTCTAACATTCAGCAAAACTAAGGTCTTAGGAAGGCAAGGCCATGATGTGACAGCAAAGCATTGACTCTAGAGAGCACACAGTGTCAAATAACCGCCAGCTGTGCCCATCCTCCCGTGCCTGGACGGGGATAAATTGCCTCGGGAACAACGATGACTAACTTTGTCTGTTACTCCGAGGTCCCCTGTTTAAAAGATGAGGAAAGGAATGGAGGTGTGGGGTGGGAAAAGGCAGCGTCAAAGGAAGCAGCATTTTGCTGGAAACCCTCTTGGTGTCTCTGGTTTTATGTTTAATCAGAGTAGACAAGGCAGCATGTGAGCTAAGAATTCATTCAAGCCCTGGTGCAGACAAAGCAATCAGCATTTCACTTCGGATAGATCAGCTGTGGGTCACATTGTAGGGTTTTCCTCTGGAACACTTCTGTTACATAGCTAAGGCCAGCTTTGTTAGGCAACATCAAAAGTCCTCCTCGTCTTTGTGTGCAGAGGAGGCACAGCAGGGTCCAGCCCTCGGTGCAGCTCATGCTTTCCCCCATCTCAGCTAGAGGACTGTTTGGTTAGGTTCAATGCATGTAAGTCCTTCTTGGCATAGCAACACAAGGTGATCTGTCTTTCCTCCTCCCTCAGTAGAAAAGGAGAAGCAGGCAAGCACCCTGCCATTTCAGACTGGCTGGTGACAAGCACATCTCCCTCATGGCAGCAATTACACCTGGAATAACATCACCTTCCAGGCACTCTTCATTTGAATTTACATCACAGCAGCAATTCCCTCTCTTAGAGAAAACAGTGATTGGACAATTAAATATGAAAGCTCCGTGAATCAGCTCATGGGTGAGCCACATGAACACAGATACTACATATATATATTATTTTTTTCTCCATTACAGTCCTACTGGCTTGTGGATCTTCTGCTGTAAGCTCAGTTTCTTGAAGAGAGTTTGCTCCACTTCCTTTTTACACTCTTACAGACCACGGCTTAAAGGTGCCTGGCTCAGCAGAAGGGCACTGTAGAGAGAAGAAAAAACCAACAACTCAGTTAGCAACAACTGCAGGCCCTGGCCTGAGTCCAGTGTGCCCCTCCATATTCCCTTTCATGTGGGTACCCTTGAAGATCTGAGCTCTTGGCCCTTGGGTTAGCTGCTGGAAGGGCTGATGGATGTGCAGTGTATGCAAATCCTCAAAACTATGCCACAATCCTTCTCCCCAGACAGTGGTGCAGATGTGAGGTGGGAATGGCTAAGGTCCCTAGGGTTTGCTGTTCACTGCAGCTGGGCTCTAGCTGACGAAGGCTGTATTATGCCCATGTGGACAGGCAGCTGTGATTTTTAAGTCATGCAGCAGGACTGTGTAAGGACCCACTTCTATGCAGCACTGCCACAGCACTGAGGAGCTCATGGAGAGAAAGTGACAGGTTTGACTGCTGCACTCCTTCCTATCAAGCCCACAGCCATGAAGGAGTCTCCTGTGGCCTTAACATTCTGGAGCCCAGGGTGTTTTTAGTGGCACTGTTCTCTCCGAGGGACACCACTGAATCACAGTGTGGATCCACAAGGTCAGTGGTGGTGATTCCCAAAGAGACGACAGGAGCATCAGGGCAACAAGACAGTGCCTTTGTTCAACGGGCAGCACTTGGAGGATGGAGGGCTGAGCAGCGACTTCATGGATCCTGTATGGCAGCACTTCCTGCAGTGGGAGCCCTAGTGGTGTGGATCTGTGGAGCTGTCTCTCTTTGGTGGCATGTTAAAGGAAGGATAATATCCATACAACCAAAACACCTGCTTAAACAGGGCCACAGCCTCCCCAGCCTGCTCTAAACCCAGAGCTGGGTCACTGTGGGGTCAGAAGCTGTTACCATTTTGGTGAAGATGTCGACGCAAGCATTGCGGATCCTCTCTGGGGTAGCAGGGCTGTCCAGCCTGAAGGGTTCAGTCACACCAGAGTCCTGCCTCGCTGCGTAGATGGCATCTTTAATGGCATAAAACACTGAGGCAGACAGGAACAGAGGTGGCTCTCCCACAGCCTAGACAGAGCAAGAAACAAGAATGAGGCTGGAGCTCAAACCAGTCCTGGTCCTGGAAAGGCTTAATGAGCTAACAGAAAGCTGAGCAAGCCCTGTGAGAGAACTGGGCATTGTATTGCCCATTCCTTCCTCTTTCCAACTTCTCCGTGAGGAAACACAGTGCTAAAACAGACTCCAGCTTGCCAGGTGTGATCAGCGAGGAAAGACTGAGGTAAAACAACCTCCAGTCAAGTTAAGGAGAAACAGCAGGAAAACACAAGCTGTCTGACACAGCGAGGCTGTTAGGGAGGAGAAAGGAACTAACTCATTTCCATAACCTTTTGGGTGGTGCCAGAATTGCAGCAAAGGGAATTCAGAGAAGGCTGGTGAGCTGTCTGGTCCCTGCAAACCAGCAGGAATGCCTTACTCGGGGGTTACATGAGTATTAGCCTGTCCTGAGTGCCTTGGCAGACCCTTTTTTGCTACATTCTGTCATCAGCACTAATCATCAAAAAGTTCTCCCTCTTTACAGAGATGCTCCTGCGGATGGAAGGGAAATGGAGATTGCAAGGAGGCAGGCCAGATGTATTTAGAAAAGGCTGGCCCCTCTAAATGTTCTGTTGAATCATAACCACTGATGCTGTCCATCCAGCCCTTCCCTGGGCAGCCCTCACAAACAGCACTGACTGCAGTGCAAACAGCTGAAGGGCAAATGGACCTTTGAGGGTGACAGGAGCACTGTGAAACAGTAGAGAAAGTGAGACATGGAAACAGACACAAGGCCTTGATACACTGGATCTGGGGAAATGGCACTGCTGGAAAGGTGCCCAGGGAGGTGGTGGGGTCACCAGCCCCGGAGGTGTTAGAAAAAAAAGAGTAGAGACATGGTCCAGTGGTTATGGAGATGTTGGGCAGAAGGTTGGACTTGATGATCTTACAGGTCTTTTTCCAACCTGAATGGTTCTATGGTTCTGTTAAACGTTATTTACAGTGAAGGATCTGGTGCCAGCAAAGGCGCCCAGGGAGCTGACACGCAGAAGGAGGTTGGCACACAGCAAAGCCACTTCAGCTCCCCCTAGTGGACAACAAGGGCAGCAACACACAGCTTATTTTGCTTCTTCATAGTATCATAGAACGGTTTAGTTGGGAGCGACCTCTAAGATCATTTAGTTCCAGCCCCCCACCACAGGAAGGGACACCTCCAACTAGAACAGGTGGTAAGGAATGGGAAAACATCCTGAGCCCAGAACCAAGCCGTCAGAACAAGATTAATTGCTTAGACACATGCACCATTACCACCCTCAGCTTTACAGAACTAGAGAGCCATGAGAGCTGCAGGTCTCACAGGCATACCTTGGATGAATAAACTGCTTTGCTGTTTGGGCAGTCACGCAGAAGGGACACGTTGAATTCTGTTGGGATGTCTCCAAAAGCTGGGATTTTGTACATGCCAGGCCCTCGAGTGTACAAGTTCCCTTCAGGAGAGTAGCGCAGTTCCTCCATGGTGAAGAGCCCAAGGCCTTGGACAAATGCTCCTTCTATCTACAAACACATCCAAAGAAGGTTACAGTCAGGGGTTTTATTGTTCTTCTTCCCTGTGCAAGTACAAACATTGATGATTTTGCCCTACAAAATAGCTGGGGAGGGACTATTTAGGATGTTGGATAGAGACAGGACTAGGAGGAATGGAGCAAAGCCGAAGGTGGGGAGAATCAGACTGGATGCGAGGAAGAAGTTGTTCAGTATGAGAGTGGTGAGAGCCTGGAATGGGTTGCCCAGGGAGATGGTTGAGGCCCCATCCCTGGAGGTGTTTAAGTCTGAGCTGGATGAGGCTCTTGACAGCCTGATCTAGTGTGAGGTGTCCCTGTTCAGGGCAGACAGGTTGGAACTAGATGATCCTTGTGGTCCTTTCCAACCCTGACTGATTTTATGACTCTATGATTCTAAGAGCCACTGAAAGGTCTGGTGGTAATATATATGAAAATGAACTAATTTACACTTTCCATTTCAGTATAACTTCTTTCCCAAGTATTCTATATTCATAAGTCACCAGTGTACAGACACCTGTCAAAACACTCCCAGATCCATTCAACTACTAAAGACTTACTTGTATATTTTTCTATTGTAATTTTAAGGGGGGGAATGGGGGAAGAAAGAAAAGAAGACAGAATCTATGAGAGGAGGAGATGCTTGAACAAGCCTACATGAAGAAGCTCTGTTCTCTGTGCCCACAGAGAGATCTGACAGGCAGACCAGTTCCCTAACCCAGCTCTGTGTCCGTGCAGTCACACAACATCCCTTCTGTCCTGTGGCCCTCCCCGAGGCCTCTGCAGCACTTGGTGGAAGGACACAGGAACTTGAGTTCTCTTTGGCAGTATCCACAGAACTCATCTCTTTACTCCCAGACCCAAACTGACAGGCTGTGAAGACTTCTCCCTCTGGCCACTTTCAAAGAAGTTTTGATTCAGCTGTAGCAGAGCTTTGCACCTTGTGCTCTCCTGTAAATCCCAAATCCACCAGCAGTTTCACTGGAGACACTAGCAGCCAACACCTAGAGTTTGCAAGGGAGCTAAGATAGCTAGGTGAGCATGTGCAGATGTGTAACGATTTATCTCCTGCTATATCAAACAGCTCTTTGCTTACAACCTTTACTTGCTGACAGGTGGCATTGTGATCACTAATGCACAAAACAGGGAATTAAGCTTGTCCCTGGCAAAGAAATTTGCAAGCTAAGAGATCAGTTCAATTTCCTGTTGAAATCTCTACATAACAGTAGCTGGAGAGCAGAATCTACCACCCTAAGTCTTTATTCACAGAAGAATTTTCATTTAAATGGGACTTGATAGTGACAGAGAACAACATAAAAATCTGGTGTGAAATTTAGTCTCCCATGCCACCATGTAGGAACTATGCCTCAGATGAGCCTATTCCATCATAACTGGGGAGACCTTAGAACTGCATTTCAATATCTGAAGGAGGCCTACAGGAACACTGGAGAGAGACTGTTTAGAAGGGCTTGTGGTGGTAAGACAAAGGGCAATAGTTTGAAACTGAAGCAGGGGAGGTTTAGGTTGGACATCAGGAGGAAGTTCTGCACAATGAGAGTGGTGAAATACTGGAACAAGTTGCTCAGGGATGAGGTTGAGGCCCTGTCCATGGAGATATTCAAGATTACCTTTTATGCAGCCCTGGGCAGCCTGCTCTAGTTGGAGGTGTTCTTAGGCAAGGCTGATGCTGAAAATCATCAGTGGAGTGGTAGCTGGATAATATCCTGTAGCCTTCACACTCAAGGCAAACCCCCCCAACAGCCTATCTGCCTACATAATTCTGTGCCTATTGCATAGTTCAGTGCATGTCAGAGTGGGTTACATAGGAGCCTAACACACCTCACTGGATGTCCAGGTGTAAAATGCTCTGTTTGCACAGGCACAAACTGGAGAAGGCTAACAGCTCATCAAGGAAAGCCTGAGAGCAGTTTGAACGTGGTGGAAATCAGACAGCAATGTGCTTGCTCTTGTGGCCAATGGCATCCTGGGGGGATTCGAAAGTGGGTAGTTAGTAGGTCCAGAGAGGGTCTATCCCTCTCTATTCTGTGTGGTGAGGCCACATATGGAATATTGTGTCCAGTTCTGGGTCCCTCAGTTCAAGAAGGACCTTAGGGAGCTGCTTGAAAGAGTCCACCACAGAGCAACAAAGATGCTGAAGGCAGTAGAAGATCTCCCTGTGAAGAAAGGCTGAGGGAGCTGGGGCTCTTTAGCTTGGAGCAGGGGAGCCTGAGAGTGAACTCATTCATGTTGATAAAGATGTGAAGGGCAATGTCAGAAGAACAAAGCCAGGCTCTGCTCAGGGGTGTCCAATGACAGGACATGGGGCAAGGGGTGCAAGCTGGAGGAGAGAAGGTTCCACAGGAACAGAAGGAAAAACTTTTTCCCTCCGAGGGTGGCAGAGCCCTGGAGCAGGCTGCCCAGAGACATTGTGCAGTCTCCTTCTCTGGAAACTTTCAAAACCCTCCTGGAAGTGTTCCTGTGACCTTCTCTGGCAGGGGTGTTGAACTGGATGATCTTTTGAGGTCCCTCCCAAACCCTAGCATTCAGTGAAGCAGCAACACTTACCTGTCCTATATCTATGGCTGGGTTCAGACTGGTGCCAACATCCATAACAATGTCTGTGCGAACGTTCTAAAGGCCAGAAATAAAGAGCAGATCAGCACAGAACACTGAAACTGGTACACCATGGGCTTGGAGGAGGAGTATTGCAGCCAACCACTACCCTCACTTGCCTGGTGTTTCAGCTAACTATTTCAGCTCAGCTCTTCATACTGATTTATAATCTGAGCTCATCCCAGCAGCAAATCAAAGGAACTTCCCTAGGGATCCAACAGACCTGATTTATATTAGCTCCAAGCTGCTAGTGTAACCAGCTAGGCCACATTCTGATGATTGCTTTTTCCTTCTTTGTTGTTTTTGTGGTTTCTTTATTTCTAAGAGTGCTATTTTTAATCATTAACTCAGTTCCAGTATGTTTCTGTTCTTTCATGCTCACACAGTGCTGCTATCTCTTACTTAAGCCAATCCAGCAACTTCTGCAATCATTCATTAAGCCTCCCAATATCCCTGCAGGGTAGATAATTATCATTTTATTATACTTTATGGATTGTTGCACTGTGAAATAGAGGAGTTGAGAAACATACTGAAGGTCACACTAGACCAATGACAGAGCTCAGAACAGGCTGACACCCACCACTTGTTTCCCTTGAACACCAGAGAGTTACTTCATTGCTGACCTCCTCACCTTGTGGTCACCTGTCAGGCAATCTATCTCAACCTCAGAGCAGGCAACACCGTAACTGAAGTAGCAGAAGGGTTTCCCTTCGTTCTTTTCAAAGTCATAGCCAAGGTCAGGAATTCTAGATACAAAGGAAAACAAACCCAGGTTTCATTCCATGAACATTCAAAATTAATGCAAGCTCATCACAGCTTAGAGAACACTGCAACTGACTCACTTCACCAAGCCCATGCAGCAATGAAAAGTGTAAACAACTATAAACAGAAATCTGCTAAAGCTGCTCACTGGAACTACCAAACTATTCTGGTCATCTCTATTTTCCCAGGAATCTCAGAGCTTGGGATGACTGTGATCTGGAATATTGTGCTTGGTTCTGGGCTCCCCAGTTCAAGAGGGACAGGGAACTGCTTGAGAGAGTTCAACAGAGAGACAGAAGGATGATTAAAGGAACAGAACATCTGTCTTATGAGGAAAGGCTGAGAGGCCTGATGCTGTTTAGTTTGTAGAAGGCTGAGAGGGGACCCTACCAATGTTTACAAATATCTGTGGGGTGGCTGTCAGGAGGATGGAGCCAGGGTCTCTTCAGTGATACCCAGTGACAGGGCAATGGATGTAAACTCAATCACAGGAAATTCCAACTCAACAATAGAACAAAAATTCTTTACTGTGAGAGTGCTGGAGCCCTGGAACAGGCTGCTTAGAGAGGTTGTGGAGTCTCCTTCTCTGGAGACTTTCAAAGCCTGCCTGGATGTGTTCCTGTGTGACCTGCCCTAGGTGATCCTGCAGGGGAGTTGGACTTGATGGTCTTTGGAGGTCCTTTCTGACTCCTAATATTCTATGATTCTATGATTATGAGCTCATTCCCACCACTCCTGTAGCACCTTAGAGTGCAGTTGAACATTTCCTGGAGGTCATAAATTTCAGAGCATAATCAAGCTGAACTAGAGCAAGCTAAGAACACATTAAGCATAGCTCATGGCAAACTTAGTATCTGGTTGCTTTACCAGAAAAATGGTTTGTTAAAATACTGACAGTCACTTGACTAAGAGGAAATAAAATATTTCAGAGATGCAACAAGAATGAGCTCATGTTGCATTTTAGTCCTAAATAGACTTTTCTCAAGACTATGTTACTTTTTTTAATCAACCCCTCTGCCTTTAGGATGATGGATCTCCATTTTCCTCCAGGAGTAAATCTGACTAATAAAAGCACCTCATTCCAGAACTGCACAGGAAGTAGAAGGAATTTGAAGCTGGAGAATGAAATTGAAAACACTGGTACCTGCTCATGCCACAACAGACAGGATACTCTTCCAGCCAGTTGCCAGGAGAAGCTTTGTCCTCAAGGACAACTCCTGCTGCCTTTTTTTCCTGGTGTGACAGTTCTAGTGCAACACTGAGTAACCAGGTTGACACATGGCAGAGCCCCAGAGCTCTGATTTCATTTATGCTTTCTCACACCTACATCAGCTAGAGTGAAGTTAGATCTACTTTAGATTTACATGCCCCAAGAGCTGCACTCTATCAGGAACTGACTGCCCCATCCAGGAGAGTGTTAACCTCGACCTCACATGACTAGATGGGGAAAGGAATGCAGCCCCAATTCAGTGAGAGTGGGATAGGGGCTGTAAATCCTCCCAGAATGTCTCTGGATGCAAATCTATGCCATAAAGTAAGAGCTGTGCACAGCAGTAGAAATACTCACCTATAAAATCCCGTGGCTGAGAGACTAACACAGTCCTCATAGGCAGCTTTAATCTGGCAACATAAACAAGAGTTTGAAAACGTTAATTGTCCAACTAGTCCCTGCAAAAGAGCTGCCCAAAACAGATTTCCAGGAGCACATGAACAGAGGGAGTCCAGTGACAGGCACCTGCCACTCTACCGAGCACCAGCAGTGCCAAGGGACACATCATGACGCAGCTGCCACTCCAAATTGCACCATCAGCAGCAACCAGGAGCACTGGCGGAGGGCTAAGACTTGCTCTTGTTTGTTCAGCTTTCAGCTACAGGTTAGACTTTCAAACTCAGGAACAAAGGTTAAACTGACAGTTGTCTTGACCTCAGTGAGGCCAGGGGAAATCTGACTTCCAAATGAAGGGAAGAACTTGGATCTGAAAATGGTCTGAGAACTTTACAGCAAACCAGTCCCTAGTTATTGAGGAGACTAAGATACTGCAGCCAAGGCGCATTTCAGGAGGTGGATGGCAGCTCAACAAAAAGTCATCTTTGTCACAGAACTCCTTCATTGTAAGTCAGTTCTGTTCCTGCCCAAGACTGTAGCCTGACAAGAAAGATAGATGGAAACACTGAAGACTTTTATTTGGTCAAGATTGTCACAGGTAGGTCCCAGGGTCTGGAGAAATCTCAGTATTAAACTCATAAATGATGTTTTGGGATGGCCTCTTGCAAGCTTTGCTTACTTCCCTTGCCAGGTGTCTGTTTCACTGTGCTCAAACCTTTGTCAGTGAGATGCAGAAGGCTTGGAGGATACACCTGCATACAGGATGTCCCAGTCAAGACAATTTCTGACAAAGCCCACTTGCCACAAGACAGATAACAAGCAACTCACCCAGTTTTCCCAGGATCCTTTGGGATTAGACTGTTTGATTGGCTCAAGTCTTTTTAAAATAGTCTGACAAGCATTCTAGAAACAAAGAGAGAGAGAAGCAAGATTTTAAGGTTTGAAAAATCAGTTTATAGTATTAAGAGCCCTACAAGAATTCCAAGAAACTTTCTGGTTAAATCAATGTTGCCTTCAGGACTTGGGCATAGCATAAAAAACAACAAAGTTCACTAACAGATGCCTTGTGATAGAGGAAGAAATGTTGACTAGAAAGGATTTTAAAGCAGATTGACTATGTTGATAGCAGAAGGGAATCACAAATACAGTACAGAACCTTCCAGACCATGACAGAGAATATCAGAAATCCACCCATTGATACGGTGACTTTATCTGTGCTGAGGCACAGGAGGACATCTTGGCATATCTACAAAGACAATCCTAGAATGCTGAAAAAGAAAACATTCTTGCCTCCTCAACCTCCTCAGACAAGCTGTGCAGAGAATACAAACAGCCTGATGATCATAGAACAATAAAATCAGCCTGGTTGGAAGAGACCTCCAAGATCATCCAGTCCAACCTAGCACCCAACCCTATCCAATCAATGAGGCCATGGCACTAAGTGCTTCATCCAGGCTTTTCTTGAACACCTCACAGACTACATTTTCCTTTGTCTTTAAACCTGAGACTCATCACTACTCAGTTACTCTTTTTCCATGGAAAAGTCACACACCTTGCAAATATATACACTGGTGACTCCACCACATCAGAGGCAATCGTGACCATATCATTGCTACAGGAGGATGATTTGCTCTGAGTGTATCAACACTTGGAGGTCTTTGGTTCTGGAGCACAGCTCACAAACTGTCTGCTATTAATACCTGCAGCATAGTATATTTGTTACAGAATCATTGAATTGTTTTGGTTGGAAAAGCCTTGCGTGATCATTCAGTCCAATCATCGACCTAACACAACCACAGCCACTAAACCATGTCCCAGAATTTCATGGCCACAAGTTTCTTCAACACCTACAGTGAATGGTGACTCTATCAGCTCCCTGGGCAGCCTGCTCCAAGCCTGACCACTCCTGCAGGAAAGAATTTTTTCCTAACCTCCAAACTAAACCTCCCCTGGCACAACTTAAGCCAAATTCCTCTCATCCTATCACTAGTTAACTGGGAGAAGAGACCAACCCTGGCCTCACTCCAATCTCCTTTCAGGGAGTGGTAGAGAGCAATGACGTCTCCCCTCAGTCTCCTTCAGACTAAACACCCCCAGGTCCCTCAGCTGCTCCTCACTAGACCTTTTCTCCAGACCCTTCAGCAGCTTTGCTGCCCTTCTACAGACACACTACAGCACCTCAATGTCTGTCTCATAGTGAGGGGCCCAAAACTACACCTGGGATACGAGGTGTAGCCTCACCAGTGCCCAACACAGGAGCATGATCACTGCCCTGGTCATGCTGGCCAGACTATTCCTGATCCAGGCCAGAATGCTGTTGGCCTTCTTGTCCATCTGAGCACATACTGGCTCATCTTCAACCAGCTGTCAAACAGCCCCCAAAGTCCTTTTCTTGCCAGACAACTTCCCAGCCATTTTGCCCCAAGCCTGTAGTGCTGCATGAGGCTGGTATGAGCCAAGTGCAGGATAAGGTCACACTAATTACTAAGAAGCCAGTTATTTAAATGGATGCTTTGTTCTGTTAACTTGGAGTAATTACAACCACTCTATTTCAGAACCACAAAAGGACTGAAAGAGAATTTAAAACACCTTTAAAAGAGATGTGGTCGTTCATCGTCTAACACCACCAGTGGTTATAGCAGGTAAAAAAGTTACCAGTCATGCTTAGCCTTGGAACTGCCTTTTGATGGCCACCTTTTCCCATTAAGCTGTCATGTTCTGGAGTCTCAGCTCACAACCCACTAGTTTAAGTAACCTGGTTTCCGTACATGGACAGCCATGCCATTGATGTCTGCGCTGACAGATGCAGCTGTCGGGGAGGTGTTTGGGACGGTATTTGTGCTGGTCTCACTGATGTAAATTTTGGAGGTGGGGACTCCCAGTGATCTGCTAGCCACCTGCAGAGCAAAGGTAAGCAGTTAGTAAGCAGCTCTTCTTACACATGAGCATTATCAGTCATTGCTTATATTGCTGGGATCCACACTGCAACCTCTACCCTCACTCCCATCCTCTACCCTCACTTCCATCCTAAACCTAGCTTTTCTTGCAGAGTCAGATGATTAGGTGACTGAGAGCTAACCAGGACATTGGCTCACTTGCCCTTCACAGCCTGAGTGTGTGTGAGCACATATATACTGCCACAATGATGTTCACTTCATTGTTGTGAGAGTAGAATCATAGAATCATTAAGCTTGGAAAAGACCCCCAAGATCATCAAGTCCAACAGTAACCAAACTGCCATGATCACTAAACTATATCCCTGAAGGGCCACATCTACAGCTTCTTGAACACCTCCAAGGATGGCAACTCTAGCACTTGTTCCAATGCCTGACCACTCTTGCAGGAAGTTAGTTTATCCTAATATCCAACCTAACCCTCTCCTGGCAGAGTTCAAACCCATTTCCTCTTGTCTTATTGCTGGTTACTCGGGACACAGGCCTCACCCAAATCTTCCTTCAGGGGGTTGTAGAGAGCAATGAGATCTCCCCTCAGCCCTCTCTTCTCCAGACTAGACAATCCCAGCTCCCTCAGCCACCATGCCCTCCAGACCCCTCACCAGTCTTACTGCTCTTCTCTGAGCACCCTCCAGGCCCTGAATGTTCTCTTAACAGTGAGAAGAATCATAGGATAAAAAGTTCTGTTAGATTTCCCTTTTGTTTCCCTGCCAAAGCAACGTTGCTCCCTCAGGCCTTTTTAACTACAAAGGCGTTAGCACAGGCGGAGAAATGTTTGCAATATGACTAATTTTTGTACAAAATATGTGTAAACTGTGGTTTTATGGGATGAGATTATACTGCCAGAGTAGTTAGATTGAAGACACGACCTGCATTATCTACATAAGAAGGGTTAAGATGATGAAGAATCTAATTCTCATGCTCGGCTGTGATAATTCTCTGGTAATTTAGCACTGCTGCTCAAACAATTAAGAGGAATTAGTCATGATTTGTTCCCTAGGCATGCACATAGAGGAAATGTCAAGCTTTCTGAAGCAATATGTAGACTGAGTGTGATTTCCCTAGAAGGATGTCTCATTCCTTTAAGCCCAAGCTCATTATTACCTGAATCATTTTGGTGTGAAGCCCTTGACCCATCTCAGTCCCGCCGTGTGTGATTAACACAGATCCATCTGTATACACGTGGACCAGAGCCCCAGCCTATAAAAGTGAACATTAATCCAAGAGTCATCATAAATGAACTGGTGAAGTACTTAAAAGATTTCAGTTACAAACTACAAAGATAAATCAATTGGAACCAGACCAGTTGTTCTTTGATGGGATTAAAGCCACTTGTTTACACTAGAGGTATAAGTTTGGTTTAAGTCTCTCCCACTCACTAGAAGTTCTAATGACATACAAAGGCTCAGATTGTATTTTCAGATCAGAAACCAAGTGAAGTAACCCTTCACCTGAACTTGCCCACACCACTGGCTGAGCAAATATAGGAACAGCATTTCAACCATTGAGGAAGAGGGAACAGGCAGGGAAAGGAAAGGAACAGAACACAAAACTCTTGAAATGCAGCTGCACTGAGGTGTCTGTGGGACAGTATAAACTGCTGGGTTGCTCATTTTGGTGTGAACAAGTACAGGCTCTTTCTTAACTGTTTTACTCCCCCTTGGAAAACCTGATCTAGTTGAGTGTGTCCCTGCTAACTGCAGAGGGGATTGGACAGAGTTGGGGCTTGGAGGACCCTCCCTACCCAGACCATTCTATGATTCTCTGAAAAGTCCCAGTTCGGTACAAATGGGGGAGCAGCACAAATCTAACTTCTGAGCTGAAAGGATGAAGGATGCCCACAGACCTGGTTCAGAAATGGGACAGTGAAACTGATGCCAAACTTAGTAGGAATGATGCACATCCCTCTCTTCCTCCAGCGATTCTGCCTGCAAGGAGAGAACATTATTCATGTGCCCATGAAGCTTTCATCACAACTCACTTCTACATTTTCCCTCAGAGAGCTTGGGAGTCAAAGCAGACATGAAATACCTGAGTAAGATACAGATGGAATTAATCAGCAGATCTTATGAAAGGCTACCTTTCTTTGTGGGTCCCAACATGGAGAAATCCAATCTGAATATGCTCCCTCACCCATTATAGAAGCAATTGTCTGCTCTATTACTTATTCCGTTGCATATAAAAGCAAACTGAGGAAAAAAAGACTCTGAAGTAGTGGGAAGCCTTGGCAGTCACAGGAGAAGACTAGCTGGATTTCAGAGCCTCCTCCTCTCCCACATTTCCCTTCAAAAATCATGTTATGCTAGGTCTGATCCCTGCCTTATTTAAGCTATCAGCTCATTGATGGAATTAATAAAGGAATTTCAAGAGGAGAAAATTTTAGAAGTCACTCTGCAACTATAAGGTCTGACTTCACATCACTCCAGTTGCTAAGAGAACTTGAGAAGTGTTGCCCAGTACCAAGACAGCTCCACAACACCTACTTGTTGAATTCTTCAATTAGTTTCTTTCTGGCATGGTAGCTGGAGCTTGACAAACACTCATCCCAGCATCTTCGTAGAGTAAATCCCTCCAGCTTTTGGTTAAAATGAGTCAGGTCTCCTTCGTGATAAAGATTGAGCTTCCTCACCTTCCCAGAGAGACAGAGACAAGATAGGCCAAGTTTAATGCTTCAGACTAGGTCTTTGATGACATCAAAAGCATGTTGAGTCTTAGTTTTATTTCTCTGTCTACTCTACAGCACAATGGAATTCTGTGGCCCAGAAAGATGGTCCAAGAGCTGGAGCACCTTGGCTATGAGGATAGGCTGAGGGAGCTGGGGTTGTTCAGCCTGGAAAAGAGAAGACTCCATGGAGATCTTAGAGCTGCATTCCAATACCTGAAGAGATCCAACAGGAAAGCTGTTGAGGGACTTTTCTTAAGGGTGTCTGGACAGAGAATAAGGGAGAATGGTTTGGAGTTGAGGGAGAGTAGGTTTAGACTGGATCTTAGGAAGTTAGTCAGTATAAGGGTGGAACAGGTTCCCCAGAGAGGTTGTGTATTATTCCTCTCTGGGGGTGTTCAAGGCCAAGTTGGATGAGGCCAGGAGCAGCCAAGTCTAGTTGAGAAGTGTCCCTGTCCATGATGTGGAAGTTGGAGTAGATGATCTCTGAGGTCCTTTCCAAACCAAGTCACTCTCTGATTCTATGGTTCATGGGAAAATGGGGCTAAGACATTACAGCTGGGAATTTTCAAGAGGAAACTGGGAGTTAAGTGCATTGTTAGTAAGACTAAGGTACCTAGTCCCTTTTCTTAATATATATATACACCTATCCTTAAAGCAGGAGGTACAAATGGAGGCTACTGTGACAGTTTAATGAAGCAGAAGGTAACCCATGGTATAATATGGATGTCATGTCCAGTTCTCAGAGCTTGTTCAAGGACAGCAGCATCCTGAAAGGTGTTGGTGGAACTGTACCTCCTCAGGTGGCAGGCCACACTTCCGAGCAATGTCGCTCATCCAGCACTCAGCAATCATCATTCCCTGCGGCCCTCCAAAGCCACGGAAGGCTGTGTTGGAAGGCAAGTTGGTCTTGCAAACAAAGCCTGTGCTGCTCACATTAGGGATGTTGTAGGAGTTATCCAAGTGTAAGAGGGCTCGGTCCAAAACCTGGTGAAGAGAAGGATTGGAGGTGACTCATGTGTCAGACTTCTCCCTAGCAGCTAAAGCCAGGCCAGAAAGCTCTGAAGCTAATTTGCAATAACCAGCACTTCCTCCTGCACCCTGCAGTTCCACAGGCAGCACTGCTGGCTGAGCACTGAGGTGCAGCCAGTCCTCCCTCCATTTGCAATGCAGTGCAGTTCCACAGGCAGCACTGCTGGCTGAGCACTGAGGTGCAGCTAGTCCTCCCTCCATTTGCAATGCAGTGCAGTTCCACAGGCAGCACTGCTGGCTGAGCACTGAGGTGCAGCCAGTCCTCCCTCCATTTGCAATGCAGTGTTCAGCCCTCCCGAGGGACAGGACAATAAGTCTCTGTTGACACTTGTGACCCTGGGGCACATTGAGCTTTAAAGTCCTTTGTGGCCTTGGGATCATGCTGTCAAATTGCTACCTGGAAGAGCCAGAATCTTCTCCTAATTATACTGAGTAATATTTAACTGGAAAAGAAGTCTTACTGATATGAACTGGCTCAGCAGCTGGGCAGCAGGAGGAAGGGAAACCTCACCAAATTAAGATTTTCAACAACCACATCTAAACAGTGAGATCTTTGGCCACTAATTGTCCAACCTGGCAAAGGCCTAGAGCTTTCTAGCTCACATTCCCAGATTTCCCTTCCATCAGCAGCACAGAGAGGAGACTATGCATACTCAAACCTTACTTCAACAAGGAGCACTTCCCAGTTCCCTGTTCCAGACACAGAAGACAATTCCCATCGATGGCCTCTCGATCAGGCCCTCAGTTTGCGCAAAGACGCTTGCCTGTCACTTGCTCTGCACAGCACCAGCCACATGGCCAGCATGGAATGTCACTCTGAGAGACAGCTCTTAGAATTCTCTCCTACTGAAATGCGTTCATTCTTGCAGAAAATCATCAAAGGCTGAGTGGCCCAGAATAATCATGGCTGACACTAGGCTGTTGAGTTGGTTACTCATGTGAGAGGAAAGAGATCTTCCTTGCCAGCGCAAAACTTTTTGGAGACAAAGAGAACTCAGGCCCACTCTTGCCTTAGTCCTTGTGAACCTAGGATTAGCTTCAGCCAGTCTTTAAGGAGCTTGTTGATTTAGGCACTGTGCCCTGATCAGCCTATTGACTAAGGTGTTTCTTCTTGCAAGGAGCTGACTTTCCTCAAAGTTGGGGAACTCTCAGTCATCCTGCATTGCGCAACGAGTTTCCCATCGCAGCCCTCTGTAATGCAAAGGTGAATCTCTTGACCCTTTTGCCTAATCCAGGTTATTACAGCATTAATGGGAATTAAGTGGCGCATGTCAAGGCAGGTCACTTGGCTCAGAAAGCAAATGTAGAAGCTCCAAAAACCCATCGAGCTTTGTTTTCACTCATGTTGAAGAGCAGGATGTGCAAGCAATGCTGTAGATAACACCTGTCTGGAGTCAGAGCAAAAGGTTGCACAGGGAAATGCCTTCTGCCTAGTCAGCCATCAGAAAATTCTACTTACACCATAAGAGAGGTCTACAGAGTTGCCCCCATTGCAGTAGTATGACACCTCCAGACTCTTGACTTTCCCATTCTTCATGAAACCAACCTGTTAAGAGAGACTCCTCAGTAATCAGTTTTCTACCAAATGTTCTGGTTTGTGCTTCCCTCCAAAAGCTGAATGGCCCTTACAGAGGGCAAAAGGCTGTCTTCTTCTCCAGCATAGCACAGGCAGCACTGAGGAAGTAAAGGGCCATCTACGCACCTTGGTGCTCACTAGTTGTGACAGCTACAACTTCCTGAACAGGTTTTTGCATAGAAAAGCAGATGGGGATCGAGGAGGAATGGGCGGTAAGGAAACAAACAGTGGCACAAGACTGTAAACAGCTGGGGGAGCATCTAAGTGCAATCCAACTGTCAACAGGGGCAGTCTTACTTGCAAGGAAGAGGGAAGTGTTTATGCTGAGGTCACAAGAAGGGAACTATCCAAGCCAAAAGAACTTCTGCAAGATTTAACAGCTGCCCTGATCCGTTTGCAATGGGGAGGATCAGCAGTTAAACAACCAGAGAAGTGATTTTTTTCACAGTGTCTTACTACTCTCTGATGCTTCAGGTGACAGCACCAAGGCACCAGGCATCCATTCCATATGATTCCATACCTTGTACCTCCCCAGGAAGGGATGTCTCCCACCACTTATCAGCATGTCCTCATCTCGGTCCAGCATGCACCTGACCGGGCGGCCAGTTCTGTTGAAGGACACATTTATCAGGCCAAGTCTGAAGTGCACACCACAGTCCCTACAGAGTGAGCCACTCCTTTTTGGTGGGCATTGTCTTTCCAGAGTGACAAGGGGAAGTTAGGAGTAAGGTGTTTGGTTCATATAACTTCCTCTTAAGAAAATGGCAAGAATGAGCAAAACCAAAAAAGGTAAGATCTTAGAAGTTGGGACCTATTTGTAACAACTCTTGCAGAGATTCTTACATTCAAAAGAAGGATAAAGGCATAGAACCATAGAACATCGGGGGTTGGAAGAGATCTCTAAAGATCATTGAGTCCAGCTTCTTTGCAGGAGTCAGACCGCCTCAGCCAGGTCACACAGGAATGCACCCAGGTGGGTTATGAAGAAAAGAGGGAGCTGGGGCTTTTTAGTTTGGAGAGGAGGAGATTGAGACGTGACCTCATTGATGTTTATAATGATGTAAAGGGTGAGTGCCAAGAGGCTGGAGCCAGGCTCTGCTCAGTGGCGTCCAATGACAGGACAAGGGGCAATGGGTGGAAGCTGAGGCACAGGAGGTTCCATGGAAACACAAGGAGGTTTTTTTTCACTGTGAGGGTAACAGAACACTGGAACAGGCTGCCCAGGGCAGTTGAGGACTCTCCCTCTCTGGAGATATGCAAGACCCACCTGGATGTGATTCAGCACTATCTGGTATAGGTGATCCTGCTCTGCAAGGGGGTTGGACTGGGTGATCTTCCAAGTTCCCTTCCAGCCCCTGGCATTCTGTGACTCTGTAGTTCTGTGGTTCTGAAAGTCTCCAGAGAAGGAAACTCCACAATCTCTCAGGGCAGCCTGCTCCAGAGCTCTGTCTCCCTCACTGTAAAGAAGTTTCTCCTCATGTTGAGTTTGAGTCTCCAGTGTTTCAGCTCGTACCCATTGCTGCTTCTCCTATTACTGGGCACCACCAAAAAGAGCCTTGCACCTTCATCTTGACACCCACTCCTCAGATATTTATAGACATTGATAAGATCCTCTCTCAGCTTTCTCTTCTCCAGACTAAGCAGCCTCAGGTCCCTCAGGTTTCCCTCAGGTTTTTTTTCACAGCAGGGAGGGTTTCTTACAGAGATAGATGCTACCAACTGAACAATCACTGTTTCCCAGGCTATTTCTCAAGGCATTCACTTAGCTTTGCAATAGAGAATGACACAGGAATTACACAATAATGCTAAGCACAGTACTAACTAGCCTTCACTTTGACCTTCAGTTTGATTTACTTATTTATTATCCAAAAAAGGAAACAAGGAGGGAGTTGATCTTCAATTTTCTGGCAATTCTGCCTTCCTAGTGCCTCACTTTGTGTTGTAAAAATAACCAGGGAATGCCACAGATGTTATTTCATAACCTCTGGGATATAAAATAGTGGTTTGGCTGGCAAAGACTAAAAAATGCACATGTATTACTGATTAATTAGAGAAAGGAGAGGGTTTGCTCAGAACATGGAAAATTAAGCCATTTAAGTGCAGGAGCTTCATTTTGGCTGCTTTTTCCCAAAGGCATTTTATCAAAATGGTGCTGTGCTGCAAGATGCATCTACCACTGACAGCAGCTTTTAGGGGTTTGGAAAGTAGGGGGTTCTGTTCAGTGGTCTGCTACTCTTCCTAGGGAAAAATCCAAAGAGCAGGGAAATAGTGGTGCAAGGCTGGTGTAGTAGAGTTTTGAGCAAACAAGAGACTCTCATATCTCTGTTATACAAAATAAGTGTGGCTAGTGCTGAATTTGTGAAAGATTTGGGGTGAAAGGGATAGGCAGATGATTTGAGATAGGAGAGTTGTCAGAGAACACCAAAGGACCAGCTAAGTAAAGGGGCTTTCCTCCTAAAGCTGACACACCCTTTAAGCAGGTTCAGTTCCTCCTACCAGCTAAAACCCCACTAGACATCTCTTTTGAGAAATCCCAGGCTTGCTATAAGCTGCACAATAACTAGATGTGAGTCTTGAATGTGCTGCACAGCAAATGGAGCTCCAGAAAGAGGCAGTCTGAAAGAAAAAAGCCCTGTGCCCCACACCCAGACTTACTTGGAGGCTGAGACAGCCACTGCAGTTGTCAGAATAGTGCTCCTAGTCTCCTTTCCTCCAAATCCTCCTCCCATTCTTTTCACTCGAACCACAATCCGGTTTGAAGGGACTCCCAGTGCATTAGCAGTGAACTCCTACAGCAAAACAGAACAGCAGAACCTCTGCAGAGCTGAACTGGGTGTGAAGAACCAGGTATCTGCACATTGCCTTTCTGCAACCATTGCAACAGGGCAAATGCTGTGTTATGGATCAGGTCCTATTGGTTCTGCAACTGAAACCATTGAGTCCAATATTTCATCTCCAGTGTGGGAAGGCACACAGTGCTTCAGCAGACAGCACCAGATTCAGGAGTAGACTGACTAGAGACAAAGTCACCAAAGACAAATCTCCTTTATGATAGGGTTTGATGTTGGTACCATTCCATCTATTCTTCTCATTCTGTTACAAGACCTTTGGGCAATCTTGGTGAGCCAGTAAATAGGCCAAAGACAACCCACAGTGCCAGTGGCCTCTCTCTCAGGAAGTCAGGTTTGGTATATACAGTCAGTGTTTACACTGCCTCTCCTACTGACATGTCATTCAACAGCCATGCCTACTGGCACCCTCTCCAGAAAAGGTTAAGCATGAAATCCCTGGTGACAAAGATGTGCCACCAACAGAAACATCTCTGTCACCTGGAAGCAGATTCAGGACACTAGTAGGATGGGAATGAACTTCAGATCCCATACCTAACTCAAAGCCTAGGCATGCTTTTTTAATTCAACACAAAATAGGGCGAGTTATAGAACCATTTGGCTAGTCTGAAGCTGAGAAACTAAATGCCTTTTAGGTAGCAGGGCAGTAAGATGGTACCTGTGTCTTTGCTGGGTTTTGGGTTGACACAAAGAGTTCCATCTCACCATCTTCCCCCTTTGGCACAGCCAGAGTACTATGAGTTTCCAGATAGAAATGCTCCTGGCCAGCGAGGTACATCTCTCCTAGAAAAGTGAAAGGGGTGACACAAAGATAGGGTGTCCCTGGTGTCAGAAGGTGTCTCACATCATCTGATGCCTGCAAGCTACTGCCCATTTGACATGTGTTAAATGACAATCCTGTGCACTAGATCAAAACCTGACACATCTGGGTTTGAAGGTTTCAAAAACCCCCAAAACAAAACACAGATACACACAATCCCCCAACAACAACAAAAAACAACCAACCAACCAACAAAACTACAAAATCAAAACCCAAACCAGTCATTCCCTCCCCTTTCCAGTAATCTTCCTTCCAAAACACAAGTGGCAGACATTTGAAAGAGAAGCCTGTACACCCAGCATCTCTTCAGATGAAGTATTTGGTGCCTTTCAGACTGCCCTGATAACACCACTGAGATGAAAGCTAAAAATAAGCATAGTCTAGCTGAGCAGAGCAAATACAAGGTTACAGACTTTGAAAGAGTAAAAGAAAACCAGAAACCCAAAATGCCTTAAGAAAATCCAACTGGGAACCAACTGTCATTGCCTGTGGCTCTTTCCCAGGACAACTTACCTGGCAGTGCTGAGGGTACAATGTTCAGTGATGCCACACATTATTAAATGTCAAAATCAACCTCCTTTCTGAATCATGGTCCTGGTCTATTCAGCTGTCATGAAGATTAATATTCAGAGGAGGTCTCAAAATCCTGCTGCTCTCTTCCTTTTATCCAATCCAGCATCAACAAAACTGATGCTTCATGAGGTGCATCAGTGAGAAATGTGTGAGATAATGCCACCTCTGGTACATGGCAGGGGTCTCTCTCTTGTCTCCCTGAGGGGTTGGTCTGCC
This sequence comes from Pogoniulus pusillus, assembly GCF_015220805.1. Classification (NCBI taxonomy): domain Eukaryota; kingdom Metazoa; phylum Chordata; class Aves; order Piciformes; family Lybiidae; genus Pogoniulus; species Pogoniulus pusillus. The sequence goes on along the minus strand of NC_087288.1, from coordinate 8,051,343 downwards.
CCCTTTCATAGCACACATGTCTATAGCAGGTTAAAGAAATCTGACTATCTATAAAGTTCAGACAAAGTTATGTCTGGGTAGGGAAAACTCCTACATGGACACATTTTGCTTTGGAGAATATTTGCTTAAGAAAAACGTGTTCTTACATAGTGTTTACAGGGCACATCTGGAACCATCCAAGTCTGTTTGGTACTGAAATTATATATAAATACCTCTTGAGAGATTTAAACAGTTGGTTGAAACTTAATATGAAGTTAATTCAGTCCCAAAAGCCTTACTTCCATGAGTTCAGTATGCAAAGGAGGCTGATAGCATGACTTCTTTTGTCACAAACTATCTGATTTTAAAAGAGCATAAATGCTCCTTCTCACCTTCCAAAATGTGATCAGATTCTTCAAATCCTTTCTTCACATCTCCCTTCTTAATCCTCTTTATAGGCTTAAGAAAGGATTGTTTCTCAATGGCTTCCTAGGGATCAAAATGATACAGTGGAATGTTTGTGGAAGCAGAGAGCAAATAAAGCTTCCTCTGACAGAAGAAAAAATATCCAAGATAAGAAGCACAAGAACTTACCAAACACTTGGTAGCAGCCGAGTGACACCACTCAAAGCCATATAAAGTGATTTTTGGCAACACAGCAATCTCACTATAAACACCATAGGTGGACAATCACAGATTGCTCTATCACCCAGTTTTACATTACAGACCCAGAACCCCAAGGTCTGTAGCTAGAGCTATGACTTACAACTTATATGAACTGTGCTCTGTGCCCAGAAGAGGGAGGAAAAGGAAAGAGAAAATAAGAATGGGAAAAGGCAAAAAAGGGAAAAGGCAAAAAAGGGAAAAGGCAAAAAGAAATGGGGGGAAAAAGGAAAAAAAGGGAAAAAAAGAAAAGGGAGAAATTAAATCTCTTTGAGAAGAACCTCTGCACAAATACTTTGCTTCTGAGCTACTGCACAATAATCTTTCTTGGGGAGGTTTTAGAAATGCATTTCGCTTTTGCCAAAACAGAAGCTTTCCATAATGACAAAGCAGCCACAGAGTGCTCAAACAACAATAACAACAAATAATTTTAAAAGCATGCACATTTTTGGCTCCACTCTCAACTTGCCTGGTTGAATATATAACTAGAAGCCTCAAAAAAGGCAAAGTTCTCACACATCATTTGTGAAGCCACAAATCATACATAGAACCCTCTGTCTTCAGGTGACAGTACCACCATCTGTCTAGATAAGACAAGGCACAGCCTCCTCACGTTTGCCTGGATACAATCCACATTACAAAACACATGGGATGAAATAGCAACCATTAAACAAATTAGTTTAAATTCCACAGTTCTTGTTTTTTTCCACTAAGAATGGCTTCTTATATTTTGTTCACATTTCTAGACTCACAGACCCATAGAAGGGTTTGGGTTGGAAGGGACCTTAATGATCATCCAGTTCAAACTGTCCTTCCATAGGCAGGGACACCTTCCACTAGAGTAGGTTGCTCAAGGCCTCATCCTACCCGTCCTTGAACACCTCCAGGTAGGAGACACCCACGACCTCCCTGGGCAACCTGTTCCAGTGTCTCACCACTCTCACTGTAAAAAAAAATCCTTTCTAATTTCCAGTCTAAATCTGCCCTCCCCAAGCTTCAGTCCATTTCCCCTCATCCTATCACTTGCCCTTGGAAAAAGTCCTTTGTAAGAAAGTCCTTGTCAGAGACGTGAGTGCTGCATCAGATACTGTTGCTTGCTTTTGCTGGCACATAGGGAAATCGTGTCAGCAAGCCTTCTGCTTAAAATTCAAAAGGCATGGAATGACCACAAATTGTTGGCATTGATTTCTTCAGCTTTGAGAAAAGCCACTTAAAGGCTGTGTCCGTTCAGTTCAGAGTGGAGAATGAACGCCTGAAAACTAATATTGTAAGCTTAGAAACTAGACAAGAGGTCTGCAGAGAAGTAATGCAGTGACACAGCCTAAAGAGACTTTTTCACAGCTTGTTACTGTTATAAATCAGAGAGTGAAGAATGATGGACACCAATGAAGGCAGTGGGATCATAGCAGAGATTATTGACAGCAAGCACTTAGGAGTAAGAATGTAAGTGACAGCAGCCTTGTTAATGTAAACTAATTTGTGCTGAGCACAATCTATCTACCAAGGCTTAGTCTGTTTGGTTTAGCTTTAAATAGCACAGAAGAAATCAATAAACTCCCATCCAGTATCACACATCTTCATATTTAAATATACAAATTATTCCTTTATTCCATATCCTGCTGCACCTCCAAAGACTAACAGAACATGTAGCTAAAGAACCTCATGTGTGAGAAGAGAAGTCAGCCAGACATCAGAGAGTCCCAATCTAACTGCAGAAGGAGATCTGAGGCATCTTACCTGAATTGTGACAATAGGTTTGAGCTCTTCATACTTAATCTTCACAGCTCTAGCTGCTCTTCTGGAATGTTCTTGTGTGTCTGCAAGAACTGCACCAATGATATGGCCAACACAAGTGACCTACAGGCAAGATTAAGATCCATCATCATTTGGTATGTATATCACAGAATTGCAGAATGCTAGGGGCTGCAAGCTCATCAAGTCCAGCCCCCCTGCCAGAGCAGGATCACCTAGACCTGATCACACAGGAACCCATCCAGGTGGGTCTTGAGTATCTCCAGAGAGGGAGACTCCACAACCTCCCTGGGCAGCCTGTTCCAGTGTTCTGCCACCATCACAGTGAAAAAAACTCTTTCTCATGTTTCCATGGAACTTCCTATGCCTCAACTTTCACCCACTGCCTCTTGTCCTGTTGTTGGGCATCACCAAGAGAAGCCTGGATCCATCCTCTTGGCACATGCCCTTTACATCTTTGTGAACATGAATGAGGTCACCCCTCTTCTCCAAGCTAGAGCCCCAGCTCCTCAGCCTCTCCTCATAGTGAAGATGGTCCATTCCCTTAATCATTTTTGTGGCTCCCTGCTGGACTCTCTCAAAGTACTTCTCTGCAGGTCCTTCTTGAACTAAGGGGCCCAGAACTGGACACAATATTGCAAACGTGGCCTCACCAGGGCAGAATAGAAGGGGAGGAGAACCTTTCTCAACCTAAAATGTATGTGATGTGAGGCTCATGATAATTCTCTTCACCTGTTCCTTTTGTGCAGTTCTTCACCTGCTTGTTCAGACCAGTCTACTTAAAACCAGTCAAGAGAAGACAATGACAAATAACTTTGGGCAGTAACTGAGTGAGTGAACTTGTGCCAGTGACCTGCAGCTTAGAGGTGTACAGTGCAAATAAGCCAGGGGAGGGGGGCAAAGGTACTCAGGCTTTATTGAATTTGGCACCAAGATTTCTCATGACTCCAGTGCAGATAGAATTTATCTGTGTTTAAGGCAGAGGGTTTCACTGGGAAATATGAGAAATCTTATCTCCTGAGCTGTGTGGTGAAAAAAAAATGCTCTATTTAAGCACATACCACATCCTCAGCAAAGACAGTCTCATCGTTACCGATGCCAGTGATGTTACTGCCAGGAACATCCTTGGCAGAGACAAAGCACACAAAGCCAGGAACACTCTGGGCTTCAGAAGCATCTACAGAACTAGAGAAAGAAAGGAAGGGAGGCAGTTGTTAGTATTTCTAATTTTGCTTTTTGTCAGTGTTTATGACATATCAACACATTTTCATGACTCTCTGGATCCAGATGTGCAAAAGAGAAGCAGTTTGTTATGTGAATGGAATGTGAGCCCAAGGCAGAAAGGGCAACAGATTAGATTAAAACCACCTAGGATCTGAATCCTGGCTGGGAGTCTGATCCCCAGTCTGCTTCCTTGGACTATACCATGTCACACATCTTTTCTCTAAGACATATCTGAACTTGATGCAACCACCACATGACCTAAAGGTCTCTCAGCACCCTTTGGTGTTAGTGATGTCTCTGCTGTCATCTCAGGTGCCATGGTTACTCACAGATTCACAGAATGCATCAGGCTGGAAAAGAGCCTCAAAGGTCTTCTAGTCTAATCCCCCTGCACTCAGCAGGGACACCTTCAACTAGAGCAAGCTGCACAGGGACACATCAAAGCTGATCTCAAGTGTCTCCAGGGATAGGGACACAGACACAGACCTGGGCAGCCTGTTCCAGTATTTCACTACTCTCATTGTGCAAAACTTCCTCCTGGTGTCCAACCTAAATCTCCCCTGCTCCACTTTCAAACCACTGACCATTATCCACTGCAAGCCCTTCTAAACAGTCCTTCCCCAGTCATCCTGTAGGTCCCCTTCATGTACTGGAAGACTGCTGTAAAGTTTCCCTCTTCTCCAGGCTGAACAGCCTCAACTCTCTCAGCCTGTTCAATGCAGGAGAGATGTTCCAGCCCTCTGATTATCTCTGGACCCACTCCACCAGGTCCATGTCTCTCTTATGCTGGGAGCTCCATGGCTGGACACAGTATTGCATGTGAGATCTCACCAGAGCAGAGAGATAAAATCACCTCTCTTGATCTGCTGGCCATACTTCTTTTGTTGCAGCCCAGGATGCCATTGGTCTTCTGGGCTAAAAACTCCCTGCTTGTTGACAAACATGAAAATGTACTGCAGAAATATCTGTTGTAGGGTCACCTCTGTGTCTAAGTCAGGGAGAAATTGCTGAACATCAATCACAAGGAAGCTGCAGGGTGTTTAAAAGGATGCTTAAAAGTTGCTGTTCCCAATGCCAAGAAGACTGATAAAAGGCTTTCTTTGGTAATCACCAGGTACTTGGGTACTAGGTTGGACTGGATGATCTTGGAGGTCTCTTCCAACCTGGTTGATTCTATGATTCTAAGATTTAACCAAAGTGTCTGCTTGAGCCATATACAGATTTAAAATTAAATGAAAAGCAGGCCAGAAAGTAACTAGACAAGTGTAATGTAATTTAATTTTCATATGGAGCACTTCACAAGGTGTTGCAGAAGACTGTGAAGCTCCTTTTGCAGCATTTTGCACAGTGGCTGTGCAAGTGGCTTGCTTTGCAAGGGCACTGTTACAAGCAGAAGAGCAGTAGCCTTGGGATTTTTTTTTTTGCTGAATGATTTATTGCTGCAATGTTTTCAGCATGCTTGTACAAACTGTTCCTGAAAGTCATTGTTTAGCTATTCCAAGGAGCTACAGGCTTTTTTAAAAAGACCTCAAATGTATGAATGAACTTTCCCACATGAACTCTTAGAGAGCAGGAACTGAAGACAATGCTGGTTTTCTTTGGAATGTTCACTTCCCTGTGTTTCTGCAGTGATGCTTCAGAAACAAATCCCTGACAGCTTCCCTTAGTGAGAAATAGAAAGGAAGATGACCTTTACTAGGCACTTGCTGGTCAAAACAGGCCTCAGGTGAAGTGGAAGATATCAGAGCAGACAAAATCATGGACTGAGATACTTCCTCTGTGGAACAACACAAGCTCACTGCTTGAAATCCAAGTGCACAACACAGATGCAAGAGCATATGTATGGCAGCCTCTAGAAAATATTGCACAGATATGATGCTTTCTCTGTGGCCCCATCTGCACTGGTAGCAGCAGCAATGCCTATGAGTTTGCAGCACTTATCAATGATCTTCATGCAAGACCTACAATTTAGTTATGATGACAGAACAGTTTCTTTCATATCCTGGGAGCTGACTACTACATTTGTGGATCCATCACCACCATGTTGCCCATCTTTTGTGTCAAACCACTGTGGGAAGCCTCTGGACAGAAAGCCTACATAGGCAGGAAGCATTGCCTAAGGAATAAACAGCCCATTGCAAAGGTGTTGAAGGTGACAGCAGGTGATGCTGGGCAGAGCATCCCACAACAAAGCAGCTGAGGGCAGCTGAGAGCCACCACAACATTGGCAGCACCACCACAGTGTAGGCACTGTATTGGTGTGGGGGATCAGTCAGCCTTGCAGTACAACAGCATTAAAGCTCACAATGTGGATGGCATTACCTGCCAAGGTAGGTGGTTTAGAGCTGGTTAGTCTCTATTGTTATAAGTGATGCCACCAGTCATACCTTGCATGGACCAGATGTTTTCAGAGACAGCTGCATCTCCAAATGGTGACTTACTCACCTTGCTACAGCCAAACACAAACAGGTCTACATCTTTTAGCTGAAGCTAACTGCCATAGGACTGCTATGCAGAGGGCTTGATCGCAGCCAGTGCAAGCAAGCACACAGATTACAAGACGAATTTTAGGGCAGATAGGAATGGGTATGTTCACACTGCATACTCTGGTTTGTGATTAAAATGACATCTCCTCAGGTGCTAGAGTGGTCTTTTTAATCCTGTGTCAGTATAGCAGGTAGGACATGTACAAAGGCTGATTGCCAGGGCTGTGGGCTTCGTGCTTCAGCAGAGCTCCATGTTTAGCATTACTTCCCTCACATTCCCCCTGCTGCAGACCCGAGAGGCAGCTGTAACACATCCAGCTCACCTCCATCTAACTGGGTGCAACAGAGTTTCCACTCCTGCCAAAACCTTTCCATCAGCCTCAACCTGACCATCAGCATTTTCAAAACCACCAGGCCCTGGATGCTTTCAAGATCTGAGACTCAGGTGCAGCACTTACAGGATCTTAGCGTGGGCTTTGGTGCTGGTCACCAGCGTTAGGTAGAGCTCGTTCTCATAGTGAGGGATGTCATCGCAGTAAACGGCTTCTCCACATGCTTGTTTGGCTGCTGAAACGTGCACCAAGGGCCGGCCCACCATGTCTTCAATGGCCTGTCCCTTGGGCACTTCCTGCAGTAAAACACACAACTGGCTACTACTGCCTGACTTGCAGGGCTCAGAAGCATTGATTGCAGAGCAAAAGGCACTGTGAGACAGTCTAATGAGATGGGGAACAGGATGAGGGATCAGACCTGAGGGAAACGAATGTAAAGAGAATAGACTGACTGCAAAAGGAAGCTGTAAAGAATGAAGTGAAAGGGATTCAGGTTTTGAAACTGCTATGGAAGAGATAAATTCAATGTGACAGCTTGCATAAGGGTTCAAGTTCAGAACCTAGCTTCTACCCTCAAAGCAGAAGAGAACAGGACACCAATGGAGAAATAAGGAAAAAGATATATCCCAAATCTGAAGCCTGAGCAATGCAAAGAAAGGCGGGATGTGATTGGGGAAAGGAGAAAGGCAATTTCAGTTTGGATATGGAGCTGTCTGAAAGAAGAAAGTGCTACCCACCACAATTTTGATAAAGTCATGCACACCAGGAACAACTTCAAGCAATGACAGGAGCCAACATTGTATCCTAAAGCAAGGAGGGGACTGAGACTCAAGGAGAAGCTTAAGCAATGGCATTATGTAAGTTCACAAATTGCTCATACTGACACAGACAAGATAAGCACAGTCTGAGATACAGAAAAGCCCAGATCCATGTCATTCAGGCACTGCTACTTACTTGGAAGAGCTGGACATTTGCAATGGGATCCTTGTGAAACAGTTCTGTAGCACTGATGTAGTTTGAGGGGATGGGCTCACTCAGATTCTTCTGCCAGAAACATGTTAAAGAAGAGTCATTTTCCCTGCTAGTCTCTTTCTCACACTCCCCAGTAGCTCAGGATTTTCCTCCATTCTCCAGTGAGATAATTCATCTTTTACTGGTTGAAAGGGAAACAGAGCTCAGGCTCTGTGCAAAGAATAGCCACAGACCCACTGAAGAAGACATAATGCAATGGAGGGAAGAAGTCCAGGAACCTTCCAGTTGAACTCACAGACTGACATTCTTCCACAGTATGGTGGGGATGCCATGAGTGGGAAACAAGTGGGAAGATAATCCAGTCACTGTTTTACAGGTAAGAAGTAGAGTAGCTCTGGAAGCTACTGCAACACGGGGCTTGTTATCGAGCCCCACTCTGCCTGAATCGGAACCCTCCCCTTGCAGTCCCAAACAAGACAGCACACACAGGCCCCTTCTTCCCCCAAACTGCCTTCCCTAGCAGCACTCACAGTGCCACTGTGGCTCTTGCTCATTTTCTGAAGGACAGTCAGGTAGAACTTGAAGAAGAAGCTGAGTGTGAGCGTGCGCCGGAAATCCACCATCCCACCGGGGGCAGAAGGAGACAGATCCATCTCACCTGCCAGCGAGCGGCAGGCATCCTGCAGCAGCTTCTCATTCCAGTCTCTGCAAGGGAACAAAGGGGATGCAGAGCCTGTGCTCAGCACTAAACGGCACCAGGGCAGACTAACTCTTCCAACACAGCAGCCTCAGAAGCTCTCAGTCTCTGTGTGTCAGCTGTGGTCTCATCTTGGGCTCATGTCATCTTTAAATAACTTTGCCACAACTTTTGAAACTGTGAGAGTGTAGATTTCTCAGTCTGTTTGAAAGAAGATCATTTCTGTATGTCATGCCCATAGCTCTAGCCTCTGCCCACTTTGACAGATGGGTGAATCTAGCTCTCTGAATGGCAAACTGACATGGATCATTGAAGCTGAGGAGTTCTGGGGGAAGCAAAACACCACACAAAAATGCAGACTGCTGCAGAAGTGTAGCCACACTTCTTCCCCTTTCTCCTTCTGTGTGCTATCAGAGAAGATTGAAGCTATTTGAACTGCTCCTTAAAATTCAGCACTGGTCCACTAGGTAGCCTTTCTATCACAGAATAATTCTTACCTGCCAGTGAGCTCTTGGCATGTTTTTAGTGCCAGGATGGTTGTAGGAGCCATTCCGCCATAGCTCAGTTTTATCTCCTCCACTCGGTTCGTGCCATCTCGGAACAGGACTCTCATCCCACAGGTCACAATAGCAATGTCATCCTCCCGACGGGAAGCCTGCTTGAAAGCTGAGAAGTATTCACCCTAGAAGACAGGCAAATATTTTTGTATTCTGTGCCTTGGCACACTCTGGAGTATAAATGTGGACAAGCTGTTAACCCTTCTCGACACGGCTGCGCTATCCCATGGAGCTGCATCTAAGCTGATTGGACATGTTCAGACAGTGCTGGGCGTTTTCACACGATTCAAGGATTAATTCCAATGTATCAGACCAGTGGTGATTAGCCAGCCTGGGACTCTGTGGGACATGATCTTTGACAGATATCAGCTCATGTCTGTCACGTTCTTTTCTATCTCTTGAGAGGAAATATCAGGAGAGGTTTGTTTGTACATAAACAAGTTTACAGTTCCTCAACAACTTTTTCTTTCTCCCAGCCTGCTAAGCTGGAAGCCTCATGGACAAAAATCATATCCTAACCCCCTTTCCTTCAGAAGTCTTTGAACTCTGACAGACCTGTGATAACAAAGGTCTTGGAGCTCTAGAATAGAGCAGACTGATTAATACAAGACCGTTTCAACCTGCTGCTGCAAATAGAGTGCTCGACAACTACCCTGAGTCCTCTGCTGGTCTCGAAAGGATGAGGAAAATCTTTGAAAAGCACCAGCAATTACAACTCACAGTAGCTCTCCTAGAAGAAGTGCAAGTAAATATGACAATAATAATGCCAAAAAAGTGAGAAAAAAGCGCTTAACATTGAAACTAACACTGAAATAACAGCATTTTATCCCCACAGACTGAAGTCTTTTGCTACAAGCTTACCTTCTTGCTGTAGGGTATTTCAACAGAGAGAAGGATTTCTTCAGGCTTAACTATTGTCTTTCTGTACCCAGTGAAAAACTTCTCATCCATTGTGATGGTTCTTTTGCCCCCTGTGGAGCAAAGAGAGATGAGTAACTCCAATGAAGAATGTCAACAGTGTGTGGGAAAAAGTCTTTAAACTACACAAGTCACACTCGATTTGCTCTCAGTTTTCATTTTGCCACCTTCTTTCACCAAATCAGGAAGGACTGTCTGAGATTTACGTGGTCCTTATGGAATGTAAGAGAGATTCTGCCTAGATAGGAAGTTCTGTTTGTTCAGGAACTGATCAGAGACATCTCCCTCCTCCTTTATCCAATTCAAGCTGAGCCTCCAGGTGAACTAATTCCCAACACCCCGGTGTAATTCCTTCTTTCCTCCACACAAACCAGTACAAGAGAAAGTCATTGATCAGACAGCCTGCCTTATTTCAAGGATCCTGTTTAAAAAATGATCTTCCTAAGAGCAAATACAAATGGAGACATTTGGCCTACTTCATAGTTAAACAAACAAGTTTCAATCATTATCTGAGAAATTCACATGGATCAAAATATGACAGAAACTATTTCAGGCCTGTTGTTTCTCATGAACAGATACCTTCAACCAGCTCTTCACAAGGATGTGTCTGTAAGCACATGCCCAGTACCAGAGATTCATTCTGGCACTGAAGTTAGAAATTCTTTACTAAACCATCCTTAGGCATGGCCTTGGGACTCCATCCTCACAAAGGACAAAACCCCTGAGGACTCTGACTAGTCCTGTTTTACACAGTGTTAACTCCCACTTTCAAGTTCTACCTAGCAATCCATGGCAGAAGATTGTTGACTATCCCACTATCCTGATCACCACAGGGAAACGTGACTTACCATTTGATACCAGAGTCAGTTTGCTTCCACTTGCCATTAGCACAGGATTTAAGTCAGAAATTGGGCTTGCTGTCATTATGTTCCCACCAAGAGCCTGGAAAGATAACACACACATCAGAAACACATTAAAACCCCTGAAGACACAGCCATAGCATGTTGCAACCCTGCATTACTCCATGCACTTGAAGTTAGCTCTGCATGAGTATGCTTTAATAAATTCTGTTTGCTTACTCAGCCATTGGTGAAGCAGGAAAACATAACCCCTATGAAACCAGTTGCTGTCCCAGTCAATGCCAACATTTGCTTGAAGCAGGATAAGGACAGTCTTTGGACATCAGAACTATCTTATGCTCAAATCATGTAGGTTCAACGGTGCCAAAATTCAATCACTGTAGCTGCAATTAAGGGAAGATCCAAGAAAGCTCAGAGCACCTCTTCACTAACATTCAGGATCCCAAATTTTTTGGGGTGAAATACAGATGTAGGGTTGCAATACAATTTTTGTGCTTGTTAGGTTGATTCTTCTGCTTATTTTCTCCCAGTACATGGAGTTTGAAGCTATTGAACCCATCTCCTCTTTCCCTTAAGGAATATTTGCCAGATCTGGTGCATTAACACTATGCCTACCTTACTTGTGCTGTCAAAATCTACACACCTGTCTCTGTCAGGTTTGTCCACTACTCTAAATCATTTTTAATTAAACCAGAGAACTCTTACAGCAGTTTGCCCCATTTATCCTGATAACAGCAATGGAAGACCTGGACAACTGCCATGTTTCCCTTGCTTGCTAAATCCACGATACCAGTGTAGCACAGACAGCAGCTGAGATCAGTGTTGCTGTGAGTTCCTGAGGTTGGTTTATGTGTCCTAGCTTTTTTGCCTAGGTTTGCAAATGTTCTCAGAAGAGAAGCTCAAGCACAACAACAACTAAATGAGGCAGGACAGCTGCTTCAGACTAAGCTTTAAACTCTATCCCTGGATGCTCCCAAGTCACTTACGGCAACGTTCCTGATCTGTGGCCCAGCAAACCACCGCAGCTGCTCAAGGACAGCCTGGAAGATCTCGGTTTTGTAAGGTGGAAGCTCTGCTACCACCTTTTTCAGCACCTCCTCTACTGACCTCAGGGTACAGGCAGCACCAAAGGCAACCCCTGTAAACGAGCAAGAGAAAAGAGTGCTTGGTCTGCCAAATGACAAGGTACAGAACAGCTCTGACTATGTCTACAAAGCTTAGGCATTGCTGGCAGACAAGTTTAGAAAAGACATTCAGTCAAACCAGACTAATGTGTATGCACTGCATGTAAACAACAAATCAAAATTCACCTCTACACCACAGCTCATGGCAGTAGTGCTTCTCACATGACACCCACTGCCCTTTTGCCTCAGTGCATTATGGATAATATTGCCCTCCTATAGCTATTGGTTTATGCTTTGAGAAGTCCTTTGGAAAGTCCTCTCCAGTTTCCACACCTTAAATGTGCTACCAGGCATCAGGCCACATGCTTTCCTTTGTCTTAATGATTTCTGATTGTTTGTAAGGTTGGCTTGTTTTCACACTGAAGAGAAATGCAGTGTTTCATTTAGTCACTTAGTATGAAAATCCAGCATCTTTCCCCCAGTTACTAGTTTATTAACATTGCTTTAAAAAAAAACAGATCAAGACTGCTCACTGAAACCCACTTTTAGGCCAGTTAAATTACATACAGCATCATGGACAAACCAGGTAAAACATCTACCTTCTAGAGACAACCTTCTTTGATTCTCAGGCTTGGGGTAGAGTGGCTGGAAAGTTGCCTGGTGGAAAAGGATCTTGGGGGTGCTGGGTGAAAGCTGCCTGAACATGACCTAGCAATGTGTTAGGTAGCCAAGAAGGCCAACAGAATCCTGGCCTGGATCCACAATAGTGTAGCCAGCAGCAGTAGGAAGTGCACCAGGATCATGCCCCTGTACTGGGCACTAATGAGGCTGTATCTGGAATATTTGGTCCAGCTTTGGACACTGCACTACAAGAAGGACATTGAAGTGCTGCAGCATATCCAGGGAAAGGCAACACAGCTGGTGAAGGGTCTGGAGAACAGGTCTGGTGAGGAGCAGCTGAGGGAACTGGGGTTGCTTAGTCTGCAGAAGAGGAAGCTGAGAGGGGACCTCACTGCTCTCTGTGAAAGGAAGCTGGAGGGAGGTGGGTGTTGGTGTCTTCTCCCTTTTATCAGGTAATAGGACAAGAGGAAATGGCTGGAAATTTGGCCAGGTTTAGGTTGGATGTTGGGAAAAATCTCATTCCTACAAGAGTAGTCAGGCATTGGAACAGGCTGTCCAGGGAGGTGGAGGAGTCACCATCACTGTAGGCGTTCAAGAAACATGTGGCCTTGGCACTTTGGGATGTGGTTTAATGGCCAGGATGGTGTTAGGTCAATGGTTGGACTTGAAGATCTTGGAGGTCTTTTCCAACCAAAACAATTCTATGATTCTAGGATTACTTTTTCATATCTGCCACTCAGTTCCCTGCATGGAAGAGGCATACATGCATACAGAAAGCAGTTTTCAACTGCAGGGGTTTCCTTCATGTCCTCTTTATTATCCATGGAGTCCTCACTCACTTCAGAGGAATTCTGCCTGGTTTTGCTCACCTGTTTCAGTTTGCTGGACAGCATTCATCTCAGGGATCCATGCTGGTGCTATTATCACTGGGTACAACATGTTCTTTAACCTCATCTCAATACCTTAAGGAAAAGTAAGACTCTTTCAGTTACACATAGGTGACAGAGAGCCCAAGTTGCCCATTTCTCACTGAAGTGGCAGCAGCTCTGGTAGGATAGAGTCCGTTCATTTGCCATCTGTTACATAGATTATAAAAGGTCCCAGGGGTCCCAAACAAACAGCTGTATTCCACTGATACCCAAATCTTTACAGAGAAGCTTTAGCTACTCTTTTCTAGGTTTACAATAACCTTAAACACACTGTGGCTCATACCTGTGTAACCTGGCTATTGCTCATAATCCTTCAGGAAAGAAGGATGAATACAGTGACCCATGCAAATCTTGGGGGGTGTCTCCTGAGTCAGTTGCTTGGGATAACAGAATGACTAAGCATGTCTGAACACTCTTCTTCACCACCTTTGTTTGCACAAGCATATAATTTAGGGGAAAACCAGTGAAAATTGGTGCCTTGGGAATTTACTCATTGTAAAATCTTTCCAAATGCAGGTTTCACAACTGAATTCATTTGATTGTCAGAACATTTTAATCTGTGCTGCTCCCCTCTTTTCAGAAGTCCACAAAAGTAGCAGAAAAGCTCAGAGGTCTAGATGAGCAGGGTTTATTTTTTTTCACCCCACAAAGGAAAGGACATGGAATAACATTCACTTTGAGATTAATCTACTTGGGAAGGACATTTGTTCCAATGTACAATCTTGAAAATTAAACAGCTACTCAACAGCAGTGGCATGAAAGAGGTTTACTTTTACACTGCTCTTACTAAGTACTCTGTGGAAATGCAGTGAGACTGGCGAGGGGGCTGGGGTTCTTCAGCCTGGAGAAGAGGAGACTTAGAGGGACCCTATCACTCTCTACAACTACTTAAAATGAAGCTGTAGTCAGGTGGGAGGTAGGCTCTTCTCCCAGGCAACTTGCGACAGGACAAGAAGGCATGGCTTGAAGCTGAGCCAGGGGAGGTTTATGTTGGATATTAGGAAACACTTCCTCATGGAAAGGGTAGTTAGGCATTGGAATGGACTACCCAGGGAGATGGTGGAGTCACTACCCCTTGAAGTGTTTAAGAAAGATTAAAAGATTAGATGTGACACTTGGTGGCATGGTTTAGATGATGTCATGGTGTTAGGTTACTGGACGATGATCTTGGAGGTCTTTTCCAGCCTCAGTGATTCTGTGATAGTTTTCCAGCTGCTCATAATGTGAGTCAGCTCTTTCTCTTACCCACTTCTGTGTTCCCCACAACCAGCTTGGCATTGGGGTACTGGGATTTGAGAGCAACCAATTCCTTGAGAGTTGTAGGCTGGATCCACATCACGCGTTCGCCTTTGAAGCACAGCTGCTTCTGCTGCGCGTTACTCTGCGTCTGCAAAAGTGAATTCAGAGTGAGCTTAGACCCTGCACCAAGCCGAGAATCCTTGCTCACATGCTGCCCATCCTGTGTCAGGCCAGGCTCCATCTCGGTCCAGTGGCTGTGATAACCATTCCCCACCCTTCTCCTACAATTGACAAGAGTCTATTTCACACTGACAAGTTTTCCTCTCCTGATATTGCCAGGTGCATCTTGCTGCCACATCTACCTAGCAAGCTCCAGCTCAGCAAAGTTCTGGCAGACACTTGTAGCTTCAGCTATTTCAGAAGTCACAGGTTCTTCATTCTCATCTCACTGCAAAATGTCAGTCTTCAGCATTGCTAAATTTGGGTTAGCAGCTCTAGGATTCCACTTCCCATTTTAATTTCTTCGTCCAGTGACTAGCATGGCTGCCCCGCCAAGCAACATCATCTCAATCCTTATGCAGCAGAACTTCTTAAAGAAGAAACAAAGGGGATCTGTCTCAACCTGAGAAGACACTATGCTGTGGTTTATGAGAACCTACTCATGACACATCTAGGCCGGGTGCAACAGCAGAACAAGTTGTGGTGGGTTGAAATTGACCCCAAAATAAACTGGGGAGCTGAGTGACCTGGGATGTTATCATTTCACTGATGCTCCCTAGAGAGGTGCCAAGCTCACTAAAGAAAGAGGACCTGATCTAGATGAGGATGTCCTTGCTCACTGCAGGGGTGGATGGCCTTTGGAGATCCCTTCCAATCTGGGTGATTCTATGATTCTAAATCACCAGATATAGAAGGTTTGGAAGCTCAGAAGGTTTGGAAGCAAGATGAAGTTGCATTTACAAGCAAGCTCAAACAAAAATCTATGAGCATAAACCACAATAAATACGTACAAAATAAATTTACATGTATTTATAATTAAGAAACAACACAGGGACCCTCTCAAATTTTTTCCCACACCCCTCTGGACAAGGGGAAAAGGGCATAGCTCTCCTCACAGAGAGAAAACAGAGAGAGAAAGGCCTGCTGTTAGTATTTACCCACAAGAAATTCTCAGCCAGAGTCAATGTAGCAAAAAAACACCAGCCAGAGTGAAAAAGAGCAAAGAAAGAAGCAGAACAGTTTGTGCAGTAGATTGTATCCTAATCCAGCAAGCAAATGGAATGATATAGACTTACCTATTTTTCTTTTGCCTCTGATCCCATATTTTATTTACCTTTTATTCAAATATGTCCAGAAAGTTCCTATTTCTTGTTTATAATCTAAAACTGTGCTAGAGGGTTGGTTTTAAACTAACACACAAGCAAATTTCACTTGTTTGTTAAATGTGAAGGAAACTGTAAACATGCCACATGCTGGTCTGGATTCCTGGCTAGGATACATTTGCTTTAAAAAGGAAAAACTGTCCCCACAAAGACAGGAACTGAATACTGAGAGAAACTAATCTCACTTGACTTTTGATGTTAGTGTGAGCCAGACAACTTCTGCTCCTGCTACACCAAGTTGAGAAAAGCTGGTGCTTCTGGGGAGTCATCTAGTTGAAACCTATATTCAGCTACATCCTATAGTTCCTACTTCTCTTCCTCCACTATGAAGGGAGCACAGGATAATTAGCTCAGATTTGGATGTATTCAAGTGGTAAACTGAGGTATAGTACGGCAACAACTGACCCATCTCTGGATAGGCAGTGACCAGAAAGGAAGACAACCCAAGGGCAGGCACGTATGATGAGAGACAGAGAGGAAAGCCAGGCCACTGGCTTAGAAGCCTTCCCTTTTATAAAACAAGGAGGAATTCATGTCCATGCATCTTCTTTGCTTAACAGCCACAGAAATCATAGAAAATCACAGAGTCATCCAGGTTAGAAAAGATCCAACTGACAACCCTACTCTACAAGGTTCACCCCTAAACTATATCCCTAAGTACCACATCCAAACAACCTTTAAACACCTCCAGGGTTGGTGACTCAAGCATCTGCCTGGCCAGCTCACTCCACTCACTCCAATATCTGACCACTCTTTCCATTAATTTTTTTCCCTAATGTCCAGTCCACTTTTTGCACTGTCATTTCCTCAGAGCAGAGAGACAGAATAAGTCAATCCCCATGCAGAACAATGAACTCAGTGAACAAATGAATGATGTTAGGGGGCATTGAATGAACTTACTATTAACTCTGGTGGGAAGATTGGCTCCTGTGTAGGGTCCAATGGCTGGAATTCAGAAGAATTGAACAGGCTGGAGGACAATATTGTCTGTGACAGAGAAAATGCAAATGACTGGGCAGCAGAGAAAAATGTTATCCACACAGAATCCCATCTCATTCCTTTTTGTTACTAGTCCTTTTTATTCCTTTTTATTACTACTCCTTTCTTACATTCCTTTTTCTTACTATTTCATGGAGTAAAGAACAACAGACAGTGAAAAAATGCCACCTGATCCAGCATTTCAGGTTCTTCAGACATATTTTTCTGATCCTAATGTATGTTGGTCAAAAACCTGAACCCTGAAAACACTACAAGTTTTTTGCCAATCAAAAGTGGCATCACTTTCACGCTGGCATGTTAAATTACATCAAAGAACCTTTTCTGAGGTAAGACCAGCATGAAATATAGATTAGTCTAATTGGTGTTGCACAAATACAGCTAAGTTAAAAGCTTTGGCATGGAAGAAACCAGAGCTAAGCCTTAAAAACATCAGAAATATGGAAAAAATATTTCAGAGGCACCTTACCACACTGTCTTCCTTTCCATTCATGCAGCAGCCTGAACCATTGGCTCTTCCTCCACAGCAGCCCCCATCCTGAAACAGAAGGATGCACACTTGAGCTATTCTACTCAAAGCCAGAACATTCCAACTTTTACAGGGTATATTCCCTTCCCCCTTCTATCAATCACTTGATTTCAGAAATTTGCAGTCCTGTTTTTCATTAATAAAGTACTTTGACAAAAGAACTCCAAGAAGTTTTGATTGCTGGAGTACTTCATGCAACACTGGATGCTTCCTAATAAAGGATCCACAGGAATCAACTGGAATTTCCTGGCAAAGAATTTCACTATATCCTCTCTTTCCTAAATTCATGTTATACTAACACTAGTTGATGACTTAATTCTTTGTTCTCATCCCTCCTTTGCTTTTACTTCACTTGGTGCATAAGACATGACTAACACTTTCCCCCCTCACAGTTCCAATGGTGCAATTGATTGGAATGCTCATTAAGTTACCTCATTTCTCATTGGGCTGCAAAGTTTGGGAAAGATCATATCACAGAATTAACTGGGTTTGCCATCTGTTCTCACAGAAAAATGGATTGCTTCAATGTACCAGGAACTGGTAACACATTGCTTACAGCTGTCAAAAAGCTTTTGTACCTCCCACATGCAGAAGGAAAACCTGTGTGGTGGTGGTAGTGGACCATGCCAACCAGGACATAGGCAGCTGCAGTGCTTCCCAAGAGGCAGATGTTTAAACCCCCTCAGATGGCTCTGAATAAATGCACCAGGGCAGTGATTGTCCCCCTGCAGTCTGCACTGTGAGGACATACCTAGAGTACTGTGTCCAGTTTGGGGCACCTCAATGCAATGGAGGTGCTGGGTGAGTGCAGAGGTGGGCAGTGAAGCTGGGAAAGGCCCTAGAGAATAACTGTTATGAAGAGTGACTGAAGGAGCCAGGGCTGGTTAGGTTGAAAAAGAGGAGGCTGAGGAGAAACTTCATCAGTCTTTGCTACTATCTGAAAGGACATTGTGGAGAGGTTAATGCCAGTCTCTTCTCACAGTTCATTAGCAATAGAACAAGAGGGAATGGCCATAAGCTGCACCAGGGTAGGTTTAGACTGGACATTTGGAAATTTTTTTTCCCAGCAAGAGTAGTCAGGCATTGGAATGGGCTGCCCAGGGAGGTGGTTGAGTCACCAACCCTGGATGTGTTTAAAGATCTTTTAGATGGGGTACTTGGGAGTATGGTTTAGGGGTGAACGTTTGTAGAGACGAGTCAATTGTTGAACTTGATGACCCTGGGGGCCTTTTCCAACTTCAATGTTTCTATTATTCTATGATCACAGTAGAGCCAGAGAGGTGACTAACATCAAAAGTAACACTATATTGCAGATTTGAGGTTGAGGCTTTGAAAACCCAGTTTAACATGCTATTTTCCCTGCCACTACGACTGCATCCAGTGTCATTGGCTATTTTGCCACAGCAGTTTGAGTCCTGCAGGGACAAAAAGCATTATGAGGAAAAAAAAGGCAGATTCCAAGGAAATTAATTAGGATTGATTACCTTTTGAGATAAATTGATCCCACATTTATTACATCCAAAGCTGAAAGTGAGTAAAGGAGTTGGTGAATTAGAAATACATGAAGCACATACAATAGGATCAACAGTTGGAGCTGGGTTGTTGCAGCCTATGCATTTCCTTCCTCCTTATATCAGCTCATAAGCTGTTCCAGCAACAGAGGGAAAAAACAGACAGCTCCCCAGACTGTTTGAAACATCATCTGAAGCCACTTACTTTAGCAAACGTCCTGTATCCTTCCAGAATGGGTCTGTACCCTGTACACCGACACAAGTTTCCTGTATTGCCAGAGTAAAAGGGTAAAAATTGAGTGCTTGGTTGACTTGGCTACTGAAAAAAAGAAAACCACCCCAACCTGGCACAAGGGAAATTTCTTTAGTAACCTAGCTACACTTTTTTGTTGACTCTACCATCCTTGTTTGTTGAAATTTTAAATTGAAATTAATTTAGGGGAAAAAAAAAAACCAAAAACCAAAACAAAAAGGAGTAACCAAACCAACAATTACAAAACATCCCAACCACACAATCTGCATTCTTCAGTATTCATTTACCTCAGCTGTCAAAGTCTTATACACTCTCCAGTCTCCTAAGTGACAAAGAGGTTGCTTTCTTCAGCATGTGCTTTTCTCTTAAGTCACTGCCAGAGGCACGGTAACAACTCTAACCTCAGCAACAACAACAGCCTCTCAGATGACTTCTGCAGCTGTATGCTGCCCCACTCCAACGTTTGTATTGCTCCTTTGGTCTGTTACATGAGGTTGGCTAGCCCAGAGGCTCTCTGTCACCTCTGCAAGCTCTTATGACAGCAATGAAGAAGGAAGGAGATGTGGAGCTCTTTGTAAGATCCTCAGGAACAGGTCACTTCTTGCTTTATGTTAAGCTTAGTGGGATCCTGAACCAAGACTGAAGTTGCTACTTGTCCCTGCTTCAGTGAGGCTTTCCACAGGCTGTTTTTGCTCATGTCATAGCACCTGGCCAGTCTCCCAGTGGAAAAGCTAGTCTCTTAAGCTCTACCTATCAAAGAAAGGTGCACCTCCATCTTTTTTGGTGAAACAGAGGTAGTGAGAAGAGAACAGGCTGCATATCAGCAGGTCTAAGAGTATTACCTTGGAAAGCATCTTCTATGTCCTCCATTTCGGGCTCAGGCTTGTTCCGAAGCAGTGTATACATGGACATGACAATGCCTGGAGTGCAAAAGCCACACTGGGACCCATGACTTTTTGCTATTCTCTCCTGAGAAAAAGGAACAACAGCCATCAGCTCACAGCATCCAGGTGAGTTGACTGCTGTGCTTGTTTCTGCAACATCTCTGTTAAAAAAACAACCAACCTCACCAGAGGAGCTAAGACTATCATCAGATGTTCTCTGGTGATATGGCCAATTAACCTGTAAAGCAGACTTCAAAGAAGGGAACACTCTGAAAAGTTTGCATCTATCTAGGCTTTGAAGTCTCCATGTAACTGAGGTGAACAGTTCTTTGGATGTAGAAAGGTTGGGGCTACCTGCATTGACCTGAGGTTGAATTTCAAACCTTAGCTGTTAACAATCAGCCAGAGAAGTAGGGAAGAGAAAACAAGCAAACAAAGGTCTGATGAGTTCAAATCTATTAATGTGTGTCTAATTCATTTTTCACCTGGTGATTCACTGGTACAAATCCCACCCACTGTACACACTAGGATCAATCAGTATCCCTTAAGGGAGCAGTACCTCAGACAAAGCTGAAGCAAGTCTTTTTCTGTAGGAAGAGTGTTATCACACCTTGCTAGAAGAGCAAAGCTTCACATTCCTGTCACTCCTCCCCACCAAGAATAACTTGGGACTCCACAAGCATTGCTGAATCAAACCTTAATGAACCACTGCAGGGAAGATGCTTAACTGTCCCTACAGGGACAGGACATGAGAGTCTGGGCTGAAAAGAAAGCTCTCAGGAGGCCTTAGAGCAGCCTTCCAGTACCTGAAGTGGGCTACAAGAAAGCCAGAGAGGGACTTTTTGCAAGGGTTTGTAGTGATAGGATGAGGAACAAGGGTTTTAAGCTTGAGGAAGGCCCATTTAGACTGGAGATGAGGGAGAAATTCTTTACTCTGGAACAGGTTTCCCAGGGAGGTTGTCGATGCCCCCTCCTTGGAGGTGTGCAAGGCCAGGTTGGATGACACTTTGAGCAAGCTGGTCTAGTGGAAGATATCCCTGCCCATGGCAGAGAGATTGTAACTAGATGATCTTTAAGGTCCCTTCCAACTTAAACCATTCTATAAATCTATGAACTGTGCAGGACAAGAAATCAAGGCCATTCATGGAAGGCATAGGAGACCCAAAACCAAACTCAGATTTCTACAGTTCAAGTCATAAATTCAGAGAATCATAGAATGGCTCAGGTTGGAAGGGACGTTAAAGATCATCTACTTCCAACCCTTCTGCTGAGTTCAGAGACATCCTCTACTAGACAAGGTTGCTCAAGTCCCTAAATAGGCTTTCCACACATTAGCCTTTTCAGTTCCCAGGAATTAGTCCAGGTTGTGGATCAAATACAGCCATGTAGCCCTAGAACAAAAGCATCAGCAGCTCAGCTAGGATAGCACCAGTTTGTCAGGGCATAACAGAGCTTGCAGCACTGCCCCAGGAGTCATTCCTGAATGTAAAGACCACTCATGTGCAAAGTCAGACTCCCAGCTTTAACATTATGATGAAGGTCCCAACATCCCAGGATAGATTTACTTAAACCAAGAAGAAAATATGGACAGAGGTTTAAAGTTAGCAGCATTAATAGCTTACCTGAGCTGGGTGCAGCCTGGATTTTGTGTTTCCTATGCCTTCAACAGTAGTCACAGCTACACGATGCAGGGCACAGACAGGGAAGAGGCAGGCATTGGCAGTGTGGTGGCTAAAATAACACATTAAGGTCATTTCCATTTGAGAGGGCTGATTGACAAAGGAAAAAAGAAACAGGAGGACTGAAGAGTACTCAGAAACTGTGGCAGTGAACACAAGAGGAGCACTCAAATCTGGTTTGTCAGAAGCCAAATCCTGCAGCACCTCAGCCAAATTTCCCTTCAACTTCACCTGAAGATTAAATTGAGTATGCACCATAGCATTGGACCTAGGAATAACAACTCTGAACATCCTCATTACAGGTTTTTCTGCAGAAGTCAGGTAAGCAATTTACAGAGACAGGCTAGAAATAGCAAGATGTTAGTTGCCTGGCCCACCTGCAATTATGTGAGAGCTTAGATCTCCTGGCTTTTTACCTAAGAAACCACCTCTAGGAGGTACATATGGGGGAAAAGTTCAGGCTGAAGGTAAAAGAGAACAATGTTGTAAAGATTCTTAGAGACTAGTTACTTTATTTCTATCAAGAGAGAATAATGACCCTAAAGACATCTTGTTCAAGGCCAAGTTAAAGTATCTCCAAGTATTATTCTCAATATATCCAAGACTTCAGTGCTTTCCACTCCCCACAGTAAAAAAATGGGGCCTGTCCCTCTGCCTCATCCTTTCTCTCCATTCCCCTTTTTCACAGAATCATGGAATCATAAAATCATAAAGGTTGGAAAAGACTTTAAAATCATTGAATCCAACTATAACCCAACTACCATGACTACTAAAGAGTACCCTGAAGCACTACATCTACAGCTCCTTGAACACATGCAGGTACTGCAACTCCACCACCTCCCTGGGCAGCCTGTTCCAACACCTCACCACTCTTTCAGGAAAGAAATTTTCCCTAATATCCAACCCAAACATCCCCTGGCACAATTTCTGGCCATTTCCTCTTGTCCTATTGCTAGTTATTTGGCAGAAGAGAGCAATACCAGGCTCACTCCAACCTCCTTTCGGGTAGGTGCAGAGAGCAATGAGGTCTCCCCTCAGCCTTCTCTTCTCCGGACTAAATAACTTCAGCTCTCTGAACCATTCCTCATACGCTGTGGCCTCCAAACCCCTCACCAGCCTCACTGCTCTTCTCTGGACACCCTCCAGGACCTCAATGTCTTTCTTACACTGTGGAACCCAGAATTGAACACAGAACTCAGACTGTGGCCTCAGCAGGGCCAAGTAGAGGATCACAGGAATGTCAGGGGTTGACAGAGACCCAATGAGATCATCAAATCCAACCCCCCTGCCAGAGCAGGACCATACAATCTAGCTCAGGTCATAGAGGAATGCATCCAGACAGGCCTTGAAAGTCTCCAGAGAAAGTGATTCCATTGCTTTAGTCCTCAATTAATTACACATAGAACATGAGAAGCACTTATGTCTCAGGACAGAAGAGTCATTCTGAAGGTTACAAGAGAACAGAGCAAGAAAGTTAATACTTGCTAGTGTACAGAAACCAGGTTACTGTAGCGATAGAATAGCAATAAAGATTTTATCACTGTAGTCATCACTTGAGTCACCACAGCAAGTAATCATATTACACTGAAAGAGAGGAAGAGGAAGGTTTTCTGAACTGGGGAAAGGTATATAGTCTGTGTGCTAAGTCCAGTGCAGAAAGTTCAAGGCACGAAGAAAGAGTACCCTGTCAGCACTGTGCAGCGCTGGAGGGAAAACACCTTCTTGTCTTAGCCTTCTGAGTTTATGCTCTGAAAATGAAAAAATCATCTTTTGGCAGAAACATACATTATATAACTTTTCTTTCTTTGTTTTCAAAAATAGTGCACCTCTGCAATGTCAGGAACCTGGATCTGTCCCCATTCCATTTCCCTGTTGAGGAGTTCTGATTGCAAAGGATACAGGATTTTCTTCCGAAAGGGATCGTACTTGGATATCATAACAGTGCAAGCACCACATCCACCTTCTCCACAGCCTAGTTTTGTTCCACATAGGCCCACTGAGAGAACAAGAATCAAGGAAAACACAAAGAGCTTGTGCAGAAGCCTGCTCCAAGAGTTGTCAGTCAAGGTCTAGCAACAAGTTCTTGCTGGAAACCAAGTACTGAGGCTTTTGTCTGCTTAATAACTTAATTTAACTTAAGCCAAGTTTCAAATACTGGCTTGTGAGCTTTGAGATTGAGTCTCAAAGCCCTAATAAGGAGGCAAGTCCACATTCCAGTAGACTCTCAGAATGAAAAAAATAGAAATCTGAACTTCAACAGCTCCCACTCTCCTTCACACCCAGAAAAGGAAATGACATAAGGGAGACAAAGCATTTAGTAATTGCTGAGCAGGAGCTGTTCAGACACGCAGCCACATCCTTGAGACACATGGTGACATCTCCTTCAGCACCTCTTACCAGTGGCAGTTGGTTTCTTCCTACACTTGGTGATTCTCATCACCTAGAAGGCACCCAGGCAGGGCACTTATGCAGTGCTACAAGTAGTTTAAGCACTGACATGGCAGTTAACGTTTGAACTGCTCACAAACTACCTGCATCTCAAGAGTCATGGTCAGGCCACTCCAGCTTCTTTCTGGGCCCCATTTATGATGGCTTCCCCATTGCTAGGGACAAAACCAACTAAGCACACTCCTCATCAGCCTGCTTCCCACAAAACCAGAGGAGAAGGGTCTGAGATCCAGAACTAGCAGAGGTGCACAGAGTCACTGCACAGACACTTGGGAACTCACCAAGAGTATAGACTGGCAGGTTGCAAAGCTCACGTCTGTACTTTACAGTCAGGCATTACATCAACTGGTCTGCTAAGAGATTTCAGGAGTCAGTTCCTTGAGTCACTTCTCCTTTAGGTTCCTTCACTCATTAGAAAGAAATGAAACACTGTTATTTATTGTGAAGAGGATTAGGCAGCACTGAGAGCCTTTCAGTGGGAAAGGAAGAGCTACTTTCACTGGCAATGTGCACGTGCCTCTGCTGACGTAATTGCCTTAGGTGTGAGGAAAAGCATCAGGCATCATGACAGAGGGAACTCAAATCATCTTTGCCTTCACTGCAAAGGTTCTGGAACTGCCTATTTTCACAGAATTACAGAAACCATCGAATCATTTAGGTTGGAAAAGACCTTTAAGATCATCTAGTTCAGCCATAAGCCTAACTAAGTCCACCACCGAATCCTTTGCCTAAACACCATGTCTGTTTTTCCCCAGAACTACAGCTTTCCTATGCCATCCAATGTTTCTCTTAATAGCTAATCTGCCTCAAAAAAATAATAAAAAAGCATGCTACTCAAAGTATTTCTCTGACCTTACCAAGAGAACTACAAACTAAGTTCACCAGAATGTTCCTGTAGGAAGATTGGAAGGTTTGGAAGAGCTCCAGTTACCTCTCTACAAAGCTGTTTGCTTTAGATATTAACAAGCTCAGACATAAAAGGTCTCTAGAGGTGAGGTGTGAACACAGGCACAAAAAGTCATGCCACTTATCATCCCTCTTGAACTTTGGCCACTGAAGGAATAGGCAGGCAAAATAAGGCTGGTGATAGCTCTGCTGGAAACCCCAAAAAGGAGTGTGATTTGTATCTCCACGCTGATCTCAGGCATCAGACAAAGAGGTGATGGTAGCATGGTGAGAAAAGTGTGCACGAGTCTTTTAGGGGATACAACAACAGGTAAACACACCCAGCTGGTCAGACAGAACTCAGAAAACAAGGAATAACACTATCCACTAATCCAGACCTAGTCGAGCCAGCCTGGGCATCACAGTAATAGCTACCCAGCTGCTGAAACTCATCTGACTCATGTGTTGACCAGTTTCAAACAGGAGTGAAACGTGACTGCTTGCATATGCTCATGTAAACATGCCCACGGTATGTGGTGGGAAACCTGCCTCTGAGTTTGCAGCCCTACATCACCTGATAAACAAGCCACAGGATAATCAAGTTATTGGATATTAACTATCCAGTAGTGTTCAAATTATTACAAAGCAAGTAGCTCCAGTGGCTTTGGAGTGTTGGCCAGAAAATTCTTTACAATTTGTGTGGAACACACATAAATTTACTTCAGCTTCACTGTCACCTCGGCATTGCTTTATTTCCATCACATGATCTCTAAGCTCCCTTCTGACCTAAGCCATTCTGTGATTCTAGCAATTCTAAGACTTTTCCCCTTTAAAGCATTAATGAATTATTTAAATTTTATTTAAGGTACACTATCTAATATTTGCTGCTGTTTAAGCTTGGAATAGCTGCTGTAATCACTTTTTTTCCCACTGTGAGGGTGCACAAGCCCTGGAGCAGGCTGCCCAGAGAAGTTGTGGAGTCTCCTTCTTTGAAGACATTCAAAACCTGCCTTGATGTGTTCCTGTGTGACTTGCTGTAGGTAGCCCTGCTCTGGCAGGGGAATTGGGCTGAATGATCTTTTGAGATCCCTTCCAACCCCTAACAGTCTGTGATTCTGTGATACCAGACCATGCAAAACACTTCCTCTTGTACTCTGTGCACAAGCTGTGCACCTCACTTAGGTGACAAGCCAAACAGCAAACAACTGTAAAGTGCTGCAGCCAGTTGAAGCCTTATACAGTTTCTTCTGACACTGGATACATTTTCTTCGTAGATAGGTTAGCAGAGTTGTCTCTGGATCCACATCTTTTTCCACGACCTGCAAAAAGGGAAAGGTATTGTTACAGTGTGTTTTAGAATACAGACTAGAAGGAGAAAGTTTATTCTTTCTGCAACTTCTTTTCCAAAGCAGGAAGCAGAACCACTGGTTAGCTCCCCTTGCTAGGTTCTGCAGTGCTGGTCACATATCCAGACACAACATTTCTTTGAACTTACTGTGGCAGAAACAAGAGTACATAGGTTACATAAGTCAGAGTTTTTCAGACACTGCACAATGAGGCAAGCCTGAAAAGCAAAGGAAAGGGAAGGGAAAGGAAGGGAAGGGGGAAGGGAAGAAATATAAAACGCAAGCAGAAATAGTAGTGAGCAGAGAAAGAACTGTCACATGTATTCAAGCTTTGAATTCCTGACATCTTCCCAAATCACATCTCATTTTTACTGACCATACACAACTGACCTCTGTCCCTTCTCCTTCTTATAAGAAGATACAAAAGTGAGCAGATAACCATAGAATCATAGGATTGTCAGGGCTGGAAGGGACCTCAAAGACCATCTAATTCCAATTCCCCTGACATGAGCAGGGTGACAGAAAAAGCATCAGCGACAGACTTTGCAGAGGACAAACCCCACCACAACAGTGGAAACCCTAACACAACCAACACAGGTGCTGCAAGACAGGCAGTAAGCACCAATCACCTTGAAGTTTCTTGTCCCTCTCTGCTAGCATTAAATCAACCAGTGTTATATCAGCAGCCACCCAAAATGTGGGAATGGGAAATGCCAACCAGCAGCAATTTTCTCTGCACATTGTGAGTCAGTAAAAAACACTATTAGCAGTTATCTATTTGGCATCAAATTAGACTCCACTTCAACCTCTGCCCCATGGTCAGAAACCAAAGTCCTGCCCCTGCCTCCAAAAGGCTGCAGAGCTTGTCTTTCCTTTTTCTGTTATTAATTGAGCACTATGAAACTGTTCCAAACTCACTGTGTGCCAGAATGCAATCACATACTCCTGGCTCTTACAAGTGCAAGTCCTAAGTACAATAGTTACAGTTTATTTAAATTAATCACTCCTAGTTTGAAGGGCAAACAGAGGACGTTTAGGTGAGCCTTTTTCCTTACTGATAAGAAACC
The DNA here is from genome assembly GCF_015220805.1 of Pogoniulus pusillus. NCBI lineage: Eukaryota > Metazoa > Chordata > Aves > Piciformes > Lybiidae > Pogoniulus > Pogoniulus pusillus. The sequence goes on along the minus strand of NC_087288.1, from coordinate 8,024,010 downwards.
TTCACAACATTTGCACTGCTTCTGTTTTATGCCTTTGACATGTGCCGAGGTTACTATAGAGGCAAGGCTCATGCGGTCTCTTTGAGACCATATTATTAGAGCTGTTCAATAAAGCTGCTGCTACAAAACACAACTGGTCATGTTTTCCATGTCTTATTCCTGCATTGGGAGTAATCTGCAAGGTTCTCTTCTCCCTCTACTCAGCCCTAGTTAGACCACCTCTGGAATATTATGTACAGTTCTGGGCTCTCCAGTTCAAGAGGGACAGGGAGCTGCCTAGGAGAGTTCAGCAAAGAGTTATGAGGATGGTTAAGGGAATGGAGCATCTCTCTTAGGAGGAAAGACTGAGAGACCTGGGAATGTTTAGTCTGGAGAAGAGAAGGCTGAGAGAAGACCCTATCAATGTCTGCAGATATCTACAGGGTGGCTGTCAGGAGGATGGAGCCAGCCTCTTTTCAGTGATACCCAGTGACAGGACAAATGGCAGTGGACATAAACTCAATCACAGGAAATTCCATCTCAACAGGAGGAAAAAAAAACTTCTTTACTGTGAGGGTGCTGGAGTCCTGGAGCAGGCTGCCCAGGGATGCTGTGGAGTCTCCTTCTCTGGAGACATTCAAAACACATCTTTACAAGTTCCTGTGTGAACTGCCCCAGGTGATCCTGTTTTGCAAGGGGGTTGGACTTGATAATCTCTGGAGATCCCTTCCAACCCCTCACATTCTGTGATTCTGTGATTCTTCTAGTTTGTGGACATCTTACTGCAAATTGTGCAGCATCAATGCTGCTGCTATTCAGAGCTGAGTGTTCCTGTTCCCTCACCTTCTGCATGCACAGAAACAAGTAAGAGCATGCAGTAGCTCTGTCATGACCAGATGGTTCAGATTAAGCACATCTATACCTCTGCAGTAGTTTAGTAAACACACAAACATGAGTATAAAATTCCAAATATGCCTGTGACTACAAGCGTTCCATTTCACAACCCTTTCATAGCCTTCCTCAGCTTCCTCTTTAGCTTGGAGCAGAGAAGCCTGAGGAGTGACTCATTCATGTTGATAAAGATGTGAAGGGCAGTGTCAAGAGGATGGAGCCAAGCTCTGGTCACTGATGTCCACTGATGGGACAAGCGGCACAAGGTGCAAGCTGGAGCAGAGGAGGTTCTATGGGAACAATTCTTTCATTGTGAAGGTGCCAGAGCCCTGGAGCAGACTGCTCAGAGAGCTTGTGGAGTCTCCTTCTCTGGAGACACTGAAAATCACCTGGATGTGTTCCTCTGTGACCTGCCCTAGGTGATCTTTCAGGACCCTTTCCAACCCCTAATATTCTGTGATTCTGTGAACTCAACCTCAAATTGTCAAACTGAGTTTCTTCCTCAGGACTGTAGTGGTGGACATTGCAAACTCTTCCAAAGCAACTTCCAAGACAGCCAGGCTGCCTGCAGACAGAACAAGAGGGAACAGCCTCAAGCTGAGACTGGGTAGGTTTAGATTGGACATTAGGAAAAAGTTTTCCACAGAGAGAGTTGTCAGGCACTGGAATGAGCTGCCCAGGGAGGTGTTTGAGTCATCAACCCTGGATATGTTTAAGGCTCATTTGGATGTGGTGTTTAGGGATATGGTTTAAGGTAAAGTCTGTAGAGTAGGGCTATAGGTTGGACACGGTGATCCTGAGGGTTTTTTCCAACCTGGATGTTTCTGTGATTTGGCACAATGGGTCCTTTTCAGGAAGCAAAAAATAAAACACAGTCCTGAGCCTTCATTCAGCAAAGCATTTAGCCATTCAGCTCCACACACTTGCTAAGTCCCAAAGTCAATCCTTTGCTCAATTTTATAAGAGAGTGGCTCCCTCTACGTAGTAAAACACGTCCTGCACAACCCACACTCTTAGCATGTTCAAACCAGCAAGCCCAGTTCCTACTGCAGGCACATCAAACCACACCACCATAGCTGGATATCACAGGGCTTGCAAAGACTTGGGATGAGATGAAGGGGAGAGAATTTTGGGCACATTCTAAATGAAATCCAACCTCAAACATCCAAGAGTAAGAAGCCATTTCTGAATGCATTTCTTTGCATTCAGATTCCTGGTGGAGAGATGCTTGTTGTAGGAGTGGCTTCATTGCTGTCTACAACTACCTGAAGGGAGGCTGTAGCCAGGTGGGGGTTGGTCTCTTCTCTCAGATAACCAGCAGCAGAACAAGGGGACACAGTCTCAAGTTGTGCTAGGGGAGGTCTAGGCTGGATGTTAGGAGGAAGTTGTTGCCAGAGAGAATGATTTGCATTGGAATGGGCTGCCCAGGGAGGTGGAGTTGTTGTCCTTGGAGGTGTGCAAGAAAAGCCTGGCTGAGGCACTCAGTGCCATGGTCTAGTTAATTGGCGAGGGCTGGATGATCTTGGAGGTCTCTTCCAACCTGGCTGATTCTATGATGGACAGGCTTTGGAAGAGCTCTAATGTGGCTTCCAGCATAGATCTCCCCTTTTAACATTCAGGATAGAAATACTGACTGCAGTTGTTTGAACTAAAATTACACACCACATATGCATGAGACAGACTTGTTAGCTGAGGAGAATAAAATTGCCACTATTAGTTTGAAACTGTCTGTGTTGTTTTGCATTCTAGTCTAGGCAGACTGGAGATAACCTTGTGTCGGTTGTGCAGCAAGCTTTATGCCCAGTGAAGTAAGCAGGTGTTTAAAATAAACAATCCTGAATGTGAAGTATGCTCAGCTGTTCTGGGCAGACTTTTTCCTGACAGCATTGCAGACTGGACTGCTGCAACACAGAAGGAAGGACTTAAGGATTTGCTGTCATGAAAGTTTCCATCTTGACAACTACCTCTTATCACCCAGTTTTGTGTCACGACAGAGCATCAGCAGCTATTAGCAACGTCACATTGTCACAGACCCACACAGCAGTAATCTGTCCCACCAGCCATGCTATCACATTCTTTGCAATGAAGAGACTGGAATATTTAGTCAGACACAGGTTATCAGTCAGGTGGGTCCACAGCCTAACTTGATACCTGCGGTTTCAGCAGCATTGCCCAAGCACTTTGTACCACTCTTTCTACCACAAAACCTCCCAGGTGCAGAATTTCCCAGCAAACTCCACATTTGTTGCCACAGATTGGTGTGCCCTGTGAGTCCAGTTCTCTCTCTCAAACCTGCATTTGGTGGGAGCGTAGTACAAGCCACTTTGGCAGCACACCCAAAAAGGGAATGGTAAAAAATAACAAACCCTCTGGGTCACATACAACCCAGGGAGCCCTCTCTTTTAAGATCAAGGGGAACCTGGTTCTTTGCTAGCACTGCTGGTTCCATGAGTCAGCAGAGAAGGATGTAGAGATAGCCTTGACAGTTGGAATGAGTTGGCACTGTCGGTAGCATACAACATTCCCTGGTACATTTCTTCTAGCCCACACCTGCCGAGATCACACCATGACAAAGCCCTTCACACACGCAGCAGGTCAGCTCTGAGACATGCTGTTTGGACACACTGCAGTGCCATAAGAACTGCTGAAGCGCACCAAGGGCGATGCCATTCACAGCACAACCTTAGCTCCACAATAACACAAGAGCAGACAGTATACACAGAAGGATCTGGTTGCTTTCTGCTGCTAACCACAGTCTAAGCTGCTTACTCTCTCTCTCTCCTCTGCCTCACTCCACATGCATAAAAGAACCAGTTCTGTGCAGCTCAGGCTATTCTGTTGTTTTGGCTACTACACATTTCCCTGTGTTAACCAAGAGTCTCCTCCAGAAAGAAGGGCTTTTCTAACAGTTCACACAGAACAATGCTCCTGTAATGCCTCAGCACCAACCAGTGCTGCAGCACCAGCTGAAAACACATAGAGAGATTTGTTTATTAACTCTTCAGATCTATTTTGAGTAACATATTGTTTTTTAACCTTAGCTGGTCTAGCACCAGAGCAGCAATTTTTCCATTAGAGCATTGCAGACAGAGAAAGCAAGACTGTACTCTTGGCCTTGGCTTGTATCAGAGTTGGGATTACCCAAAGCATTTGTGGCAATCTCCTACTGCAAGACCTAAAAAGCTCCCAGGTCACCCTCCAAAGATTGAGGTTCTCAGAGAAAAGATTTGAAGTCTCAAGAACCTTCACAGAGCAAGAAGACAAGGTAATCATATACCACCTGTGCTCCTCATAGCAGAAAACTCATCAGATGCTGTTCACAGGTCATCCTGCACCTCTGTTTCACAATGGTGATTACCAGACTCAATTAACTAGTCATAATTAACTTGGAGCTTCAAGTTTTCACCTCCATTTAGAAAAAATGAGTGGCTGTATATGTCAATTAAACTTGATAAATGAACCATCACTGACCTGTGTCAGAAAAGTTTTAATTGTCATCCTTCTTTATAAAACCTCAGAGCCAGGGCTGGCTTCTCTCAGTAACACATTGAAGAGCTTCTTGACTGATTTACAACCTACTCTAGATAAATTTCATTCTTCACCTAACTATTGATCAAGAAAAGTTTGACATCAAAAGCTCCAGTACCTTGGAAAGTTCAAATTCGGGTCCACTCTGGGATCCAGATTCCTAAGTAAAACACCCTAATTGTAGCAACAATCTTATCCACCTTTATACTTGAAATAATCAGCAGGAAAGCAATACAAAAGCAAAACTGATGATAGTACTCCTGTGCCAGTCTGTAGGCTAGGGCATGGAGCTTCCTCATCAGCTAAGAATATTCTGCAATCCCTCAAAGGATTAAAAACATAAATTATCCATCCCAAAGTTAGTGCTGCTGCACACAGGGAAGGCCCACAAAGTCCTGGCTGCACAGTATACAGTGGATATGAAACACTCTCCCCTCCACAGCTTTCCCAGCTGCAAGCTCCTCTGGCACAAGTTTTCCTGTCTGAGTACCTCTGCGAGGGGGAAGCAGTGATTAGCAGTGAGCTGAGCTCAGAAATGGAACTAACCTGGTACTCATAGTCGAAAACCGAGGCAGCCTTGACTTGATAAGCATTTGAAGAGTCAAGGGTAGTCCCAGCTGAGAAAGGGGTCTCTGGGACAAAGTACTCAAAGGTGTGCCACATGTGCAGGGAACACCCTACTCTCCTGCAAGACAGACACTTCTCAGCAGCTGATCTAGGATGCAGGATCAGTTTGTGGGCTTAGATTTTGAAGAGCTTCTTAGCTTCTTAAATGGAAATGGAATGAACATTTTACTTCAATCCCCTTTAAAAATCAAACATCAGAATTACTTACTGAGCATACAAATTCTATCTAGATGCCTGCACTTCCCAGATCTGTTGCAATTACTGACATTATTTCTAGTAGCAATGCCTGCACTTAACTCAGTGCATCTTCATTTAAAGGCAGTTATATCAGAACTGCAGCAAATTCTTGCTGATGAGTCTAAAATGCAAAAGGAGCACGATATAGTTGTGCTACCCTTTGAATAATTCACAAGGTCAAGTCAACCAAGAGCAAAAGCCAAGAAATAGTCTTCACAATTTAATATGTAAAAGTCATGACAATTGTGCTAGTATTAGAAAACTTCAGAGGAGGAAAAAAGATGACTTAAAAAAAAAGTAATCAAACCACAATCCAGGAGCAAGCTGGACAGAAAGCTGGAATCTTCCTTACCTTTTTACCATTCACAAAGAAAACAAGTTCATCCCTTGTCTCGTTGGGAGCCATCCTGCACACCTTCCAAAAGTCACTCAAACAGGGCCACTGATCACCCTCCCGAGGGCAGCCCTACACCCCTCAGCAAAAGGAGCACCAGCGATAGGACAAGAAATACGAGTCTGCCCCAAGAGTGTTTGACTTTGTTTCTACATCAGAGCCCTGTGCAACCCTATATTATATAAGAGCCAAGGAAGAGGCGTGCCAGCTGTCTTTGGTTGGTGCTTCTGCAGCAGTCATGACAGAAAAGGAGCTGGGACAGCAGAGAGAACCGCCCCCTTTTATACTGCAATAGAGGACGACTCAGCTGCCTTCTCTTGAGGTTACACTGCCAGGCTTGGGGCACCCGGAGTGTGCCACTGCAAGGGCTGCCAGGAATTCACAGTGTTTTGCAATACTACGCAAACTGGAGGGGAGGAGAGGTTCTCCCAACTGTCCCTCACCCACTATTGACAAGCAAGAGCTGTGTTCCCCTTGCTGGGTGCAGAGCCATCCACGTGGCATTCCCTACACAGAGGTCTATGATGAGAGCACCCGTGTACTCCAATCCTCCACCCATGCACATCAGCTAAGCTGACTGACTGCAGGACTATTTCACTACTTTGCTCCTTACAGCTTTAAAGCTACAGCACCTCCCACCTGCCAGGACATGTGTATTTGTCCAGGTAAAAGCATTTCTAGAGAGCTTACACTCAAAAGAGGTGCTGGGCTAGGACCATGGTGTTTTCACTGCACCCTTCAAACATTTAAGGCTTACCTATTTTGGCTGAATCTTCACATCCTGGATCTTAGATGCACGTTGCTAGTGAAACACTGAGGAAAGCCAATTCTATGAGGAGTTTGTCTTCCATTTCCTCAGTGGTGGTTTCTTCTGGTTCCTCCATTACACAATCATATGCTCTGCATTGTTTCAGCCTTCCTGGTTTTTCTGCTGAAGTTGCCACAGGATTAATAGTCCACATACCCCTAGATAAGAGGCTCATTAGTTTCATAAACAAACTACCTGAACTCTGAATTCCAGTTCAAAATTTCTTGAGAAAACAGTACAGTTCCAAAGTCTCCTGGAAGTTTCCTAGCACTGTACTTAATCTTATTTGCTCTGTCCTGATTTTTGTGACTTTGTTCCCCCTTCTTCCGCATCCCAGGCTTCTTAGTTTGGGTTAGGTCCTTTGGTTTGCTTAAAATCTCTGGGAATGCACTGCATCAAAGTCCCCCTCCCAGGAACCTCTGTGGAACAACTCACAAAACAACAAAAACCTGACTAAACTGCCATTTTCAGAAGCAGTCCTCCTTTCAGTGTTTTAGCAATATGCCAGAGTAAATACAATGCACACATCATTTTTACCAGCGTTTATCTTCTGACTCACGTATTCTATTGCCCAGTTTATCCTCTAGAAAAGCTGTTTTGTAACGACTGTCAAACACTGTCTCAGCACTTCTGCACAGGCATTCTGTTTGCTCAAAGTGTAGTTCATGGCAAACTTGTGCTGAACACCGGCTGCCTTCACCTACGTTTGCAGTGAGGCTGTGCAGAGCTGAAGCGGTGCTGACCCCTATTGTCTGCCACCTTCCATTCTGTGGTATGAAAAGGTTTAGGAAAAAAAAAACCCACGACACTTTTCCTCCAAGAAATCTTCAGCTCTGTTGCTCTGTGTTGCAAATTTACACAAGGACTGCCTTCATGGAGCAAACACCAATCTCAAAATTAGTGTACACAAGCTTAAGCACTTGTAAATAGTTTTGTAATGTTTTAAATAGCAGTGATTACTCATAACCACAGGTAACGTGTCACAGCAAGGCTGAAGCAACCAGCCATTACAGCACTGACAGCAAAATCACTCATGCTTAGCTTCTTAATCTGTGTTTTCCACAATGCACCACCATGTTCTTAGCAGGGAAGAAGACCTGGAAGTGTGGCATAGCTTTTTCTAAGGAATCTCACATGCAGATTTTTGGTGATAACCTTACAGTTAGATGATCCCTTTCTGCTAAACCAGCAAACAGAGCCCTACCCTATTCCATCGTAATGTTTCTTTTTGACCCACCAACCCATTACACATGCATAGAGATGCTCATGCAGCCCAGAAGGTAAATAACATCCTAGGCTGCATCAACAGGAGTGTTGCCAGCAACTTTTTACTCTGCTCTGCTGAGACCCCACCTCAAATACCATGTTCTGTTCTGATGTCCTTCAGAAAAAGGACACAGAGCAGTTGAAGCGAGTTCAGAGGAGGGCCACAAAGATGATCCTAAGGCTAGAAGACCTCTGCTATGAGAAGAGGCTGAGAGAGCTGAGAAGATTCCAGGGGAGACCTTCGAGCTACTTTCCAATATCTGATAGGATTCTACAGGAAGGCTGGAGAGGGACTCTTCATAAGGGTGTGTAGCAACAGGACAAGGAGGAATTGTTATAAGCTGAGGGACAGCAGGTTTAGACTGGATCTTAGAAAGAAGTTCTTCAGTACGAAGGTGGTGATACTCTGGAATAGGTTGCTCAGGGAGGCTGTGGATGCCTCCTCCCAGGGGTGCTCAAGGCCAGGCTGGATGAAGGTTTGAGTAGATGAGTCTAGTTAAGAGGCATCCCTGCCCATGGCAGGGAGGTGCACCCATTCCAAAGAGAATGGGCCAAGACACCTGGAGCAGGAATTTCCTAAATCCTCTGTATAACTCTGGAGCATGAAGCAAAGTCCTACACCCGAGTTGGAGCAATCTCAAGCACAAACCTTGGTTGAGTGAGGAGTGGCTTGAGAGCAGTCTGAAGGAGAAGGACTTGGAGGTGTCAGTTGATGATAAACTCCCCATGAGCCAGCAAGGGTCACTGGCAGCTCTATGCTGGGCTGCATACAAAACAGGGAGAAACTCTCTGAAACTTTCTCCTGATGTCCAACCTAAACCTACTCTGCTCCAACTTCAAAATGTTGCCCTTATCCTATCACCACAAGCCCTTCTACACAACATCTCCACGGCCTTCCTGTAAGTCCCCTTCAGATACTGAAACGCAGCTCTGAGGACTCCCCAGAGCCTTATCTTCTCCAGGTGGTGGACAAACATGTGGATATGGTTTAAAGGCCATGGTGGTGGTCAGGCTGACAGTTGGACTTAATGATCTTAGAGGCATTTTCCAACCAAAACAATTCTGTGATTCTATCTTCTATTCACCTAGCATTGATTACAGACATGGAAGTGAAGGCAGAGATTGTTGCCTGAGGATGTCTGGTGTTCTCCCTGTTGAAGGCAGGCTCCTGAAATAAGTGGACCTTTTATCTGACTTGAGAAGGGCATTCATAATTTATTGGGAGAGTCTCCTAAAATATCTCAGAGAAATTGAATCTCTTTTGGATCCTAACACAGGCAGTAGATTTACAGATTCATAGAATGGTTTGAGTTGGAAAGGATCTTAAAGATCATCTAGTTCTAATCCCCCTGTCATGGGGAGGGAGGGACATCTTCTGTTAGGCCAGGTTGCTCAAGGCCTCGTCCAACCTGGCCCTGAACACCTCCAGGAAAGGGACATTCATAGCCTCCCTGAGCAACCTGTTCCAGTGTCTCTCCACCCTCACTGGAAAGAATTTCTTCCTAATCTCTGATCTCAACCTGCCCTCCTCAAGCTTCAATCCATTCCCTCTTGTCCTATTACTACAAGTCCTTGTGAAAACTTATTACTTCAAAATACCAAAACAAATAAAGAAACAAACAGTCCCTAAAACTGCCCCAAACAAGTATGAAAGTGAGGTTATTTGCCTTTTTTCATTAGGATTTCTCAGAGTAATAAAAAAAATCATGTTTCATTCACTTTACTGTGAGGCAACTAAATTCCTTTCTGGTTACAGATATAGGTTTGAAAAAGCTCATGGTCACAAAGCAAATATAAACTGGATCTCCTCAATGAGGTTTGTGAGTGGGTACTTGCTCATTATTAATGCATCACTAATCATTCCATGTTCAGCTTGTAATTGCATGAATATTGTATAATTGTATGGATAGATTTCATTAATTACAATCTCTTCACCTGCCTTTGAAGATGGGTGGAGTTTAATTATAGTTCTTTTCCCAGTCCTGCCATCTGGCTTCCTCCAGCAGGACTGAATGCTGCCTTCTGCTGAGAAGCACTGGGTAACACCAGCCTGCAGAATAATTAGCAAAGCAAGACTTCTGGAGCTTTTCTTTCATTAGCTAGTTCCTCTGGGCCAAACAAAAGATGTTTCAGATATTTGAGTTCAAAACCAACTTCTATTCAAGCAGGATTTTTTAAATATGTGTTCTTTGTCTTCAGCAGCAGCTACTTTGATACCTATCAGTTGCCTGCTACTTGCTTCCAGGGTATCATGAGAGAAATTTCAGACTCCTGTCCTGATAACCTGACTCAACAAAACAAGTAAGGTGTTTTAATCTCTTACCTAGGCTGGACACATATATCAGAAAAGCTTAGTTATCAGTATAATACAGAAGAGCAGATGCCATCATCATCACTGAGACAGGCTGTTTGTCTCCAAGTTACAGCCACTATGGTCAGCTTGTATTCCTCAGAATGCCCTGATTTCTCTTCAGAACAAAATAATTGTGAATAATTATCACTAAGCAATAGTAATAGGCAATATAAATCAGGCATCAAAGAAAAAGCCCTGCCTGAAAATCAGGGACAGTGCTGGCTGGAGAGCAATTGCTATAAACTCAGCATTTAATCATTTTAGGTGAAAATTAGAAAAGCCATAAACATTACAGCAGCAACATTGAAGAACAACCTTCCAAGAGAAGCAGTGAATGGAAAAAAGATTAACTGCTTTCAACCTTGAGCAGCCTACACATTGGGTAATGTGTTCTGTATGCATCACAGAACCACAGAATGCCAGGGGCTGGAAGGGACCTCTGAAGATCATTCAGTCCAACCTCCTTGCAAAGCAGGACCACTTAGGGCAGGTCACACAGGAACATGTCCAGGCAGGTACTGAAGATCTCCAAGAAGGAGACTCCACAACCTCTCTGGGCAGCCTGCTCCAGGGCTCCAGCACCCTCATAGTAAAGAAGGGTTTTCTTCTGTTCAGAGGGAATCTCCTGTGATTGAGGTTACATCCATTGCCCTTGGTCCTATCACTGGGTATAGAAAAGCCTGGCTCCAGATTCCTGACAGTCACCCTGCAGGTATTTGTAGACATTGATAAGGCTTTTGTCAGCCTCCTTTCCTGCAGATTAAATATCCCCAGGTCTCTCAGTCTTTCCTCATCAGACAGATGCTCCAGCCCCTTACTCAACCTCTCAGCCTCTGTTGAACTCTATCAAGGAGTTCCCTGTCCCTCGTGAACTGGGGAGGCCAGAATTGGACACCGTGTTCCAGATGTGGTCTAACTAGGGATGAGTAGAAGGGGAGAAGAACCTCCCTCAACCTGCTGAACACAGTCTTCCTAATGCACCCCAAGATACCCTTGGCTTTCTTGGCCAACAGGGCACATGGCTGTCCCATGGATAACTTATCATCAAACAGGACTCCAAGCTCTTTCTCTGCAGAGCTACTGTCCAGCAAATCAACCTGTGCAGGTACATGCTGTTGTTCCTGCCCAGAAGGTGAAACTTAAGTAGCTTCGAGTCCTGTGTTTCCCCTCCTATTACACACCTCATGCCCAAAGACAGATTTTCTTAATCCATGCATCTGATATGCTACATTCTCATCCTAAAATAAAAATCCCTTCATACTCCCCCAGATTATTTTAGTAAAACTGGACAGTGAAGACAGCTGATAGCACATAGAAATTGGAATAATGGACCTTAAACACTGCTCTGAGTCACTGACTACTCAGAAGATATGTTCTTAATCACCTGGATTATTTTCAGACATAAGTACCTCACAGTCAGACTCACTGCTTTCGGCGACAGACTGCATGCCCAAGTATGGACATCTGAAGGCACTGAACAGAAAGCTTCCACCTGCATCATTCCTGAAGCTTTCCCATTCATGAAAAGCAAGTTACATCCACTTTTTAAGAATCCACCTGGGAAACAGTTAAAAGCAAGATTAGCATATTCCATTGCACATCTTCTGCATGGCAGACTTACACATCCCAAACACTTACGACTATTTAATGTGAATCACAGAATGCCAGGTTGGAAGGGATGCCAAGGATCATCTGGCCCAACCTTTCTAGGTCACTGTATAGCTGACAAGAGCTGGCCCAGCACCCTGCCAAGCTGAGACTTAAAACTGTTCAGTGTAGCGGAATCCACTGCTTCCCTTGGGAGATGATTCCAATGCCTACTGTTCCTATGGGGAAACATTTTCTCCTGGAGTCCAATGGGAATCTCCCCAGCAGCAACTTGTCCCCATCATCCCTTGTTATTTCATTGGGACTCCTTATAGAAAGGGAGTCTTCATCCTCCTGGTAGCCACCCATTATGTGCTGATATGTGGTAATAAGGTCTCCACTAAGCCTTCTCTTCTCAAGGCTGAACAAACCCATCTCTCTCAGCCTTTCCTCATATCACAGAGCTTCCAGTCCTCTGACATGACTGGCCTTTGTACCACCCCATGACAAATGTGACAGCTTTTCTCTCTCTTTTGAACTGGAGTGACTTCCTTTTTATGATAAATCTGATTTCCCCCTCTGCTGTTATTTTGTATCCTGTATTAGGATACAAACCTGATAATTATCACAACTTGGCAGGAGGTTGCTTTGCAGGATTCAAGCAGGCCAAATTTGGTTGAGATATCTACCAACAAAATAATTACAGGGCTGTTGCAGCAAAATGTGCAGCATTGACTAATGCAGCTACCTAAGCAGGCTACAGACATCCCTGTACTTCCAGGAGAATGCTGCTGATGTATCTTCATGGCAACATGATTAACAACCTTGTTAAAGGAAGATTGTAAGATGGGCTTTAAAAAAACAGCTTGGAAAAATACTTGAGATAAAAAAAGTGATGAAAGAGTCAGATGAAAGATGTGTGAATACTAGAAGAGTTCTCCAAGCTGGTTTTCCTAGGATAAGTGTGCCCTAATGATTAACAAGCTTGAGCCTCTAGATTTTGATAACAGACTGCTAGTTGTTTTCTGCTCTCTGTTATCTCTATTGCTAGCATTACAGGAATGTCCAATCACACCTCTGGATGGCTTCTGCTGGCTAAACCCAGGTTTCTTCACAATGTTTTTGCAGCAATCCTTCCAGAAGATAAATCAGAGCCAGACAAAGCATCTTCAGTAAAGTGGGCAGAGTAGCCAACAATACTCACCTTATTAAAGACAGCACAAAACAGCTTTTATCTCCTTGAGCTCTCAACTAGATTCAGCTGCTCAAGGCCCCAAAAAGCTTTTCACTACATGATTCTCAAAGCTACATTTTATTCTCTGAGGGCAGGCTCCATTTCTTACACTTGCCTCCTCCTTCATGAGAGGTAGACCTTAACCAAGCTGGCCTTCAAATCCCAACTTTAACATATTAGAATCATGCAGAGAGTGGCCTCCACTTTTCTATAAATGGAACCAATATCTGGACCAAAAAAGGAGACATTTCATTATTTCCTATCTGCCTTTCCTGCCATTTAAAGTGTGCAGACCCAACTCTTTTAAAGGAACATTCTTAGTTAACCAATCTCCTTTCAGATCAAGTCTCAATGAATTTAAAAACCAATTAATTTTTTAAAACCCAATTTGAGTTTCTCATCTTACAGAAGAAATGACTGAGGTACAGAAAAGTTAGATGAGCTGACCAAACAGCAGGACAAACAGTAATGACACCAAGGGTGGAATTTTCAAGAGTACTCAATGGGATAGAAGTTAAATAAACATCAGATGCTTTCTGAATAACTCCACCTAGTGAGACACCACCCACTGTTTTCACTGAGACTAGAATCTGAACCCAAACCTACCCCTTGTTGACTGAAACATAACAGGGACATATCTTTGCTTTGTTTACAGTTCCCAGCGCTGATGCCCTGAGCAAAAGGATGCAAAGTCAAAGTAAGATCAATTAAACCAAAAGTAAACACTCCAGACTGTTTTCCCACACTGACCTGAAAGGCACAAAAGCAGAGTAAGCCTGAAGAACACAAGTACTACCAATTTTCCTGGAAGGGTTTTGTTTTCTTTTGTGGAATATGAAAGAGCTAGAAAGTTGCTAATTCCACAATGCATAATCCAGTGAACTTCCAAGAGCAGGATTTGTTTGCAGAGGAGGATGAGAAGCTGGACATGAGCCAACAATGGGCACTTGCAGCCCAGAAAGCCACTGGCAGCCTGGACTGCATCAAAAGGAGTGTGGCCAGCAGCTGAAGAGAGGCGATTCTGCCACTCTGCTCTGGAGTGCTGTGTCCAGCTGTGGTCCCCCAACCCAAGAGACACAGGGAGCTGCTGGAGCAGGTCGCAGGTCCAGAGTAGGGCCACAAAGATGATCAGAGGGATGGAGCACTTCTGCTACAAAGCCAGGCTGAGACAGTGGAGGCTGTTCAGCCTGAAGAAAAGAAGGCTCCAGGAAGGCCTTAGAGCTACATTTCAGTGTCTGAAAGGGACCTACAGGAAGGCTGGGGAGTGACTGTTTAGAAGAGCTTGTGGTGATAGGATGAGGGCAATGGTTTGAAACCGAGGCAGGGTAGATTTAGGCTGGGAAGTTCTGCACAATGAGGATGGTGAAATACTGGAACAGGTTACTTAAGGATGGGGTTTAGGCCCTGTCCCTGGAGACATTCAAGATCAGACTTGATGTGTCCCTGGATAGCATCACCTTGTTGGAAGTGTCCCTGCTGTGTGCAGGGAGGCTGCACAAGATGACCTTAGAGGGTCTCTTCTGACCCACTTCACTCTGTGAATCTTTGAACCTGTGAATCTGTTGTCACTCTTCCTAGATGACCATTACATCTTACTTGTGCCAAGTGTTAGTGAGCACCACCCCTCAGCTCAAGTGATGTTGCAGTTTCCCAAGACATAAAGAGAATGGTGTCATGGATAGATATTCACACTTCTTCCTTCTATCTCAGGCCAATCTCTGTAGCACAAGAAAAGCTTTTGACATTAAAATCGTTAATAATAATAAAAAATACAGATAGACAAACTTGAGTAGCCAACACTTTTGGGGCACCATTGGCTCTACCTTGGATTTGATGAGACTTTTTTTCCCACGCTTCAATTTTCTTAGGTGTCCCAACCTGACAGGTGTTCACATCAGCATTTCTTGCAAGAAAAAACCATAACTGTCCTTGATCCCTCACCCACACTGACGCAAGAGGAAGTTTGGATACAAAAAGATGACACAATGTTCAGGATAAACTAAAGGGAAAGGAAAACACGACAGCTCTGCTGGTCAGGGTCTGCTGATCTACAAAAGCCTGACTTAGCGATTAGCAAAAAGCAGGCCCCTATTGGGTGAGCAGAGGGTGCGGATCCCAGAGCTGGTCAGCTGGAGAGGTCAGCAGCAGGACCACAGAGAAGGTCAAGGGCCTGGCAGACAGTGCCTGGGCCCTGAAGCCAGTGAGGGCACACAGGGATAACGAGCAGGGCACTGGCAGGGTAGCTCTCTTGCCTGCCCTGCTCTGGCCAATGCAGAGCGCTCAGCAGAACCTCAGCAGTGGGCTATGGCTCACTGTCCACTGATGACAGCTTGTCCAGTCTAAGACTTTGTGAGACCAGCTCAAATACGGCAAACCCTCTTATAAGCAGACACTGGCAGCTGTATCCTAGGCTGCACCAAAGGTGCGTGACCACCAGATGGGTAGAGGTGATTCTTCCCCTTCACTCTGCTCTGGCAAGACCCCACCTGGAACACTTCATTCAGCTCTGGGGCCTACAACATACACAGGACATGGACCTGTTGGAGCAAATCCAAAGAAGAACCACAAAGATGTTCAGAGGGCTGGAGCACCACTTGCACAAAGGCAATCTGAGAGAGTTGGGATTGTTTAGCCTGCAGAAGGCTCCAGATAAACGCCATAGCAGCCTTCCAGTACTGAAAGAGGGCCTGCAGGAGAGCTGGAAAGTGACTTCTTTGAAGGGCAATGGCTTTCAACTGAAAGAGGGTAGATTTGGATTAGGTATAAGAAAGAAATTGTTCGCTCTGAGGGGGGTGAGACACTGGAAGAGGTTGCTTAGAGAAGTCCCCTCCCTGGAAATAACCAAGGTCAGGCTGGACAGGGCTTTGAGTAAACTGGGTCCAGGCTGAGGAGAGTTGCAACCCAGGGCAGGAGTGCTGGAACTAAATGATCTTTAAGGTCCCTTCCAGCCCAAACCATTCTGTGACTCTATGATTAAAAGAAGAACGAGAACCTACCAAAAAAAAAAAAAAAAAAAAAAGTCCAACCCACAACCCAGGCACCTGACAGCTCATCTAGGTGATGATAGGGCTGCAAGCATCCACACTCTGGTGAGCCTCAGCGGATCACTTAGCTCTCCTCAGGCTGGGCCGTGCCATCTAGTGGCTGTTCCGCACAACTTGAGATGGCCTCAACCACGGCCCATTAGTAAAACAGACATGTAACCACCCAGAGCTGTCAAAAACAGCACCTAGAGAGAGGGAAGCACAGAGGCACTCCTAAGGCGATCTAAGACCAATAATTATGAGCACAGATAAATTAATTCACAGGACTAATGTGATCTATTTGTTTCCCAGGGGGAATTTAAGAAGGTTTCTGGCCATAGCCAGACTGACAAAGCACAGTAACATGGTTTCCTGTAAGATTGGACTCCTCCTGCATTGCATAGGACACTTCAACAGCTGTCCTGACAAGCTATAAATAATTAACTTAATCCCCATTGTGCAAGCAATAGGGCAAAAGATTACAAAATCTATTTATGCAACTGAGACATGTCACATTGGGACACCCAGAGTACACCTCAGCAAGCTGATGGTCCTCTCCTAGGTTTTATGCACAAGATGGAAAACACTGAGGAAAACAGAGCAGAAGCTAGATTTAAAATGTGAAACTCATAGGCTGAAAGAAAAATGGGTTTAAAAGTACTCAGTGAGACTCTGTCAACAGTGTAACTAATCACAGACTGTTAGGAGTGAGAAGAGACCTCAAAAGATCAGCCAGTCCATCTTCCCTGCCAGAGCAGGATCACGCAGGGCATGTCACAAAGGAACACATCCAGGCAGGTTTTGAAAGCCTCCACAGAAGGAGACTGCACAACCTCTCTGGGCAGCCTGCTCCAGGGCTCTGCCACCCTCACAAGGTAAAAGTTTTTCATTCTGTTCATGTGGAGCCTCCTCTGCTCCAGCCTGCACCCATTGCCTCTTCTCCTGTTGTTGGACGTCACTGAGCAGAGCCTGGCTGCATCCTCCTGACACTGCCCGTCACATCTTTATCGATGTGAATGAGGTCACCCCTCAGGCTCCTCTGCTCCAAGCTAAAGAGCCCCAGCTCCCTCAGCCTTTCCTCAGCAAGGAGGCATTCTGCTCCCTTCAGCAACTTTGAGGCTAAGCTTCAACAACAATGAAAAAAAATAACAAAAGTGTTTATTCTATTTCACAGACTGCACCAATTTGGAATGGACTCTCAGAGGTCATCTTCTCCAACCCCCTGCAGTAAGGGGGATACCTCCAACTAGATCAACTAGATTTATTCCATTACAAAAGTTTAAAGGGATCTAAAATCCAGCAGTCTAGATAAGCCAGGATAAATGATCCCTGTAACATTTTGTCTTCCCTCTCCCTCTGCACTCCTGACCTGGCAAGAAGATAACAGATTTCTTGTAGGGGTTTTAGTTTTAAAAAGTCTTCACAAGTCAGCCCAGCAACTCCTTGATACACTGATAATACAAACTTCTGCAAGTGTTCCCCACAACACAAAACATTTGCAAACTGTTGTGACTAATTCCAATATCACAGTACTCATGATGATAGTATGATAGCATTGTCTGGCAGTGGCAATCTCTTGTCACTGTTCATAGATTCACAGAACAGTTTAGGTTGGAAGGGACCTTAAAGATTGTCTACTTCCAAACCCCGTGCCACAGGCAAGGATTCCTTCCACCAAACACGGCCCTCAACACCTCCAGGGAGGGGGCATCCACATCCTCCCTGGGCAGCCTGTTCCAGTGTCTCACCACTCTCACTGGAAAGAATTTCTTCCTAATCTCCAGTGTAAATTTGCCCTCCTCGAGCTTAAAGCCATTGCCTTGTGTCCTGTCACTACAAACCCTTGTAAAAAGTCCTTTCCCTGCTTTCTTGCAGGCAGCCTTCATGTATTATGAGGATGCTTTAAGGTCTCTCAGGAGCCTTCTTTTCTCCAGGCTGAACAGCCTCATCTCTCACAGCCTGTTCTCATAGCAAAGGTGCTCGAGCCCTTCAGCCTCTCACCTTCGTAGCCCTCCTCTGGACCCACTCCAATGTCCCTCTTAAGGTGGGGGCAGTGCTGCAGGTGGAGTCTATTGATTGGTGAGACTTTCTAACACTTTTCACTGATTCCCAATGGAAAAAAACTCATGATCAGCTCCAGTACTTTTTTCCCTAGATTTTCTGTATAGGATGTTTCAAGATCAGAGTTAGCAAAGTGCCAAGCTGTTTACAGTACATCTCACACACTGTTGTAAAGAAGCAGACATTGTGAAAAAGAGTATCTCAGGCATTCGGGTCTGTTGTGGACATACAAAAAGGACTCGCTGTTCTACAAACCTGACTGCAGAAGCAGCTCTTTGATGACCACACTTAAATATTCAGACCCAAGTAGCAGTAGAGAAGTAATCAGATATCTACATTTAGTATCTTACACAGACATCTAATTTTCACACACACACACTTCCCTTGTTCCTAAGACACTGAGCTCTCTTCAGTGAATGTTACATGACTACATTAACCATAACTACCTTCCATTCTTTTTTGGTCAGCTGGTTCCTCCTCCATGGAGGAAAACAAACCAAAATGCACAATCCATAACATGTTCACTCTCTTCTGAAATAAGAAGTGCCACTAACATAGCCAGAATTATGACAGATTCTCCAGCTTCTTTAACTAGCTGGCAACTTCTATCACATTAACTTCCTAGTTCTAAGAAAGCATAACCAGCTCCTTCCATCTGGTGCAAAGTGAACTTTACCTACATCATCTATTCACCACTTCCCCATTTCCTATCATCTAATTTACTGGTTTCCTCCTGTGGTTATCAGTCTCCATCACCCAGAAAAACTGATTTAAACACTCCTTTGTGTCTGTGCTTTTCTCCCCAAACAGTTGAAGTCTTTCTGTTGCCACCTTCACAGTACTTGTTCCCATAACCAAACAGGTTGGTGCTGGCTGAGAACACAATTACCAGGATGAAGGGTCCACAGGTATGTCCATCTGGCAGAATAACACCCCAGGCCTCTTTAGGACAGTCTTAAATCTTTGACTTCCTTGAGGATAAAGGTAGTGGACCTCCATCCTTGACTATGTAGTACTCCTTTGCACCTTGTTTCTTACCTCTGGCCCCAGTGGAGAGGAGATATGGTTGCAGAGATGACCAGCAAGTGTATTGGCCACGGTCTGGCTTCTTGGTGTGGAGCTATGGATTCTTCTCCTCACAGCAGTGTGTGTGCATTCCAGGCTCAATCTAGCTGGCTTCCTCCAGTCTGTGTCCTGCAGATGAAAAGCATCCACTGCTTTGGCAATTCCATCACCACCTACAGTAGTTGTTGTAGCTGATTTGGCAGCTGGCATGTTTCACCTTGGGTGGCACCTCTTATCCTGGCATTCTTTAACAAAAGTATCAGAACTACATTCCCAGCAAATCAGAACCAGAATCAAAGTGCAGAGCTCTGGAGACAGAGGCTGAAACAGCAATAGAGGCAGGAAGGAGCCTTGTTTTCCCCTTTAAGTGGTAGAAAATGGGCACCTGCTGCCTTTTCTCACCTGAAGAAGTCAGGTGGCCTCTGCTTGATAACAACAAGCTCTTCAGGCATAAGACACCAGCAGACTCTCAATGAGCCTTTGCCTGTTCACATAGGTTTCCATTCATGGTCTCCATGTTTGGAGGTCCTCCCTGGTCTGATAGACAGGAAAACCCAAAGCGAAAGACCCCTGCCTTGCTTTGCCCAGCCTTTGTAACTTTTCCAATGTACACAAAATTCTTGGAGAGGAGCATTTTAGACTTAGCTGTGATTTCCCTAATCCCAGACAAACTCTTCTAGGAAAGAATTCCTTTGTCAGTCACAGCTTTCCCCTTCTGTCCCACTCATATCACATGATGCATCAGTTAAAGCAGTGCAGTGGGAGTCCAAAGAGCATAGAAATCTCCTCTTGCTGGAATTTTTGGACACCTCTCTTCAGTGTCTCTCTAACTGGGCATCATTCAGTCTGCCATACCTATTTCCAGCTCCTTCAAACCAGGGCCCCATCCTGATAAGGAGTAAGGCAGCACCTACAGGGAGACACTGACCTTGTTTAAATCATTGAAGTGATACCAGAACAGATGGATAGCACAGTCAGGGAAGGACCTGCCCCATTGCTTGATTAGCAGAAGCTCCACGTGGATCAGTTACCAATGTCACAACGCCTCCAGGCACACTGAAGAAGGTCCAGAAGGTTTGCTAGTCAAGCAAACATGAAGTATTGACAGAACTCTGAAATGAAAGCTATGCTTGGCTCATGGCAAACCCCCCACAGCCAAACACACTTGGTTGTAACGAGCATGTGTGAGGGATGTGGATTGCCAGGATGGCTCAAGCCCAATATTGACAAAGAACTAGAGTCTCAATGAACCAGGCTAGCTACCCTGCTGCTACAGAGCAGGGGACCGAAGTGTCATCTCATCATCCACTGGAATGGAGTGAGAAATGGTCCAGAGCCTAACTGGAAATACCACAGTCCTCTTCCAAAGTAAGTTATGCAATCCTGCAGTGACAAAACCTAGCTGAGACATGGACATGGTAAAGGAACTCTGCAGTCGGACACGGGATACCACACATGCCACAGACTGAACCTTCAAAGAGTGTACCAGAAACAAAGCAAATCAGATTCCTATTCTGACTCATTTGTGTTATAAGAGGACTCAAATGGCTCAAAAGAATACTGCCAATGATGCCATTCTGGGAAGTTTATACAAGTGCTTATAATTGCCAGGAACAGTGTGTCTGTTTGAGGTGATTTTCTAGTTCTGACATAGGGGAGAGGTGAACATTCCACAAACAGCCTGGAGAGGAGGAGGCTCAGGGATGACCTCACTGCTGTCTACAACTGCCTGAAGGGAGGTTGTAGCAAGGTGGGGTTGGTCTCTTCTCCCAGACAATCAGCAACAGAACAAGGGGACACAGTCTCAAGTTGTTCTGGGGGAGGCATAGGCTGGATGTTAGGAGGAAGTTCTTCACAGAGAGAGTGATTGGCATTGGAATGGGCTGCCCAGGGAGGTGGTGGAGTCGCTGTCCCTGGAGGTGTTCAAGAAAAGCCTGACTGAGGCACTTAGTGCCATGGTCTAGTTGACTGGATGGGGCTGGGTGCTAGTTTGGACTGGATGATCTTGGAGGTCTCTTCCAACCTGGCTGATTCTATGATTCTTTTAAGTCTATTTTACCCCAGTTTAAAGTTAATTCAATTGGATCTGTGCTTTAAAAAACCCAAACCAAGTCTATTCATACATTTTTCACATTGCCATTAAGTATGCTACATACTCTTCATTTTCTGTTTAATGACTTTGTGTTGCTATGTTACCAAGAGCTGAAAAAAACAACATAAGGAACATTAATTAACATTTATACAACACCCTGCACTAAGAGGAACTCTTAGATCATGTAGTGAATCAGCAGCAGCACAGGAGTAGAGACAATTATTCCACACTCCTGCTTCTACAGTATCTGGGCTAGGCCCTTTTCAAGTGACTAAACCCTCCAATTAATTCTCTTACTTCAAAATATTGCTTCAGGTTAATTTGTTGAAATTGATATTACAGCCTTCCAATGGGCTTTATTTTCATTTATTTTTGCTTCTAGACAAGAAAAAATGCTTAAATCCTTAGAAAGTCACAACTGCAATGCTACAGAGCTAAATGAGGGAAGATCTCATCATTTTTCTGAGTGGCCTCCCCTCTTTGCAGGTCCTGCTTTGCAAAGACATTGGGCTGGATGGTCTCTGGAGGTCCCTGCCAACCCCTAGAATTCTGTGATTCTGTAATTCTATGGTTTCACTTCCAGCTCCCACCTTCTCCTCTGGCAGAGTGGGCAGCATAGAGTTTTGAAGGTCTACATACAACATTGACTGGTCTACAGAGACATTCCTACCACTCTTCCAGCAGACCCAGCAACACACCACAGGAGAAATCACTGATTATAGCTAAACCTCTTCACACTCCTTTTGCCTGCAAAGTCCTCCCCTTTTCCAATGATTATACTGTCCCACTGTTACCCAAGGTCATCTGGTATTTTTGGGTGCAGTTTCCCACACATCACTAAGTCCATTTTGCACTAGCATTTTCACAGCAGAACATCAGTTGCCAGCTTTGAAGTTCTCCTCCAAAGAGCATCCAGCATGCACAAACACAGGGAAAAGTGAGGCCCCAGTCTCAGCCTACACCACAAGGTTTTGAGATTCAGTGAACACTGTCCTAAAATAAACAAGGCCATCCAGGAAGAACTGTCCTGCAGGGACAAATCCAGTCTACTGGAAGAGGTTGCCTAGGTAGCTAGTTCAGGCCCAATTCCTGGCTATATTCAAGGTCAGGCTTCACAGGGCTCTGAGCAACCTGATCTAGTGGAGGATGTCCCTGCTGACTGCAGGGGAGGTTTGGACTAGATGACCTTTGGAGGTCCCTTCCAACCCAAACCATTCCATGATTCTACAATTCTATGATTCTGTATCAGTTTAAGCACTTCCATCATGTTGAAGAATCACTTCCAGATGTGTTTACACCTCTTTTGCAGGTTTAATTTTGGACTAAGAGAAGCCCAGCCAACAAAAAACAAACTTGTAAAAGCTTGGTGCCCTTCACCAAGAGACACAAAACTGAGCAGTTATGCAAATTGCTCCAAGGACTACCAATTGCACAAGCTTTGTAGAACCTTATTTGTTGTTTTATCTTGCCAATTCGTTTGCATCACAGTTGGAAAGTGGTGCTGATTAAGTTTCTCCTGCAGGTTGATGGGCCAGTGCTGACTTGCCTCTGGTTCAAAGACAAAGCATAGAATAATGTGAAAACTAATGTGTTTTTAAAAGCAAAAAAACCCAAACAAACCAGCATAGAATCATAGAATCAGCGAGGTTGGAAGAGACCTCCAAGATCATCCAGTCCAAACTAGCACCCAGCCCCATCCAGTCAACTAGACCATGGCACTAAGTGCCTCAGTCAGGCTTTGCTTGAACACCTCCAGGGACAGCGACTCCACCACCTCCCTGGGCAGCCCATTCCAATGCCAATCACTCTCTCTGTGAAGAACTTCCTCCTAACATCCAGCTTATGCCTCCCCCAGAACAACTTGAGACTGTGTCCCCTTGTTCTGTTGCTGGTTGTCTGGGAGAAGAGACCAACCCCCACCTTGCTACAACCTCCCTTCAGGCAGTTGTAGACAGCAATGAGGTCATCCCTGAGCCTCCTCTTCTCCAGTCTGCACAACCCCAGCTCCCTCAGCCTCTCCTCATAGGGTTTGTGTTCCAGGCCTCTCATCTCTGCCCTGGTGAGACCTCATGTTGAATACTGTGTTCAGTTTTGGGGTCCCCAGTTTAAGAGGGACAGGGATCTGCTGGAGAGGGTCCAGCAGAGGACTACAAGGCTGATTAGGGGACTGGGGGGCATGGCTGATGAGGAGAGGCTTTGGGACCTGGGGCTTTTTAGTCTGGAGAAGAGAAGACTCAGAGGAGGGGGAGGACAGGCTCTTCTCACTCGCTCCCTGGGATAGGACAAGGAGCACTGGGTGTAAATTGCAGCAAAAGAGGTTCTGCCTGAACACAAGGGGGAACTTATTCACTGTAAGGGTCACAGAACACTGGAACAGGCTTCCCAGAGAGGTTGTGGGGTCTCCTTCTATGGAGACTTTCAAGGTCTGTCTGGATGTGTTGCTGTGTGATCTGCATTAGATATTATTGTCCTGCTCTGGCAGGGGGGGTTGGACTTGATGACCTCCTTGAGTCCTTTCCAACCCCTAACATCCTGTCATCCTGTGACCAGCTTTGTCACCCTTCTCTGCATCCTGTACTCATTTAGGCTGGTAACATTTCTCTCATGTTTAGGAAGTTGCTTCCTAGTTGGTGTTTTATTAATTCCTCTATGGTAACCCAAGCAATGATCAACAGTTAGACTAACACTACTGCAGTCAAATCTTACCTTTTAATTCTCCAGTCTCCAGCCATTCTGCCTCTTGAAGGTTGTTGGGTTTTTTTTTCTCCTTTAGATAGAGGACACATCCAACCCAAAGTGATCTTCACTGAATTATGCCAGTTAAGGATCTGAAAAGGTTCCCTGCTGCCTGAAAGAGATGTGTACTTCTAGACTAATACCCATGGTTACTAGTGATGCAGTCTTCCTGTGTTTTCAGTATAATGCTGACAAAATCAGCAAGATGATTCAATTAGGAAGATGCTACCCAAGATTCTGATTAAATTCTAACACTCAAAGGTTCTACATCAAGCTTTATGCTGCTGGGTTGTACAATTAACGCAGCTTTAGTCATGGCAATAAGGCTCAGAATTAATTCCCCATATGGCTGTAACAAGATAGAGACCTTGAAGTTCACTAATCACACAATCAGCAAAGCACTTCTGTTTATCCTGGTAATCACATAATCAGCAAAGCACTTCTATTTATCCTAGAGCTAGTAGGATGAGATTGAACACCTGAAGTAAAGTTCGCAGATGATACTGTTCCTTAGTTAGAATGAAGACAGTTACAGGTCGCATCCAGCCTGTCATGATGATTTTGAACATCTTGACTCCCCTAGGAAGAGAGACTGAGAAACCTGAGGCCATTTATTCTTGAGAAGACAGAGAAGG
Source organism: Pogoniulus pusillus (assembly GCF_015220805.1). Taxonomy (NCBI): domain Eukaryota; kingdom Metazoa; phylum Chordata; class Aves; order Piciformes; family Lybiidae; genus Pogoniulus; species Pogoniulus pusillus. The sequence continues at coordinate 7,999,494 of NC_087288.1, read as the reverse complement.
AATCTCATCAGTGTCTACAAATATCTGAGGGGTGGGTGTCAAGTGGAAGGGGTCAATCTCTTTTTGGTGGTCTGCAGTAATAAAACAAGGATGCAACTGATACAAACGGGAACATAGAAGATTTCACCTCAACATGAGGAGAAACTTATTTACAGTGAGGGTGATAGAGCCCTGGGTCAGGCTGCCCAGAGAGGTTGTGGAGTCTCCTTCTCTGGAGACTTTCAAAACTTGCCTAGAGGCATTCCTGTGCCAACTACCCTAGGTGACCCTGCTTTGGCATGGGGGATTGGACTCGATGACCTCTCAATGTCCCTTCCAACCTCTTAATGTCCTGTGATTTTACAGGTACCAGTGTCCACTCTATTTCATGGAATCAGAGAATATCTTAGGTTGGAAGGAACCTCAGACATCATCTACTCCAACCTCCGTGCCTCTCAACTAGGCTAAGCTGCACAAGGCCTCATCCAACCCGGCCTTGAACACCTCCAGGGAGAAGGCATCCACAACCTCTCTGGGAAGCTTATTACACTCTCATACTGGATAACCTCTTCCTAAGATCCAGTCAATACATTCTCTCAGCTTCAAACCATTCCCCCTTATCCTGTCTCTACACAGCCTCAAGAAAAGTCCCTCTCCAGCCCTCCTGAAGGCTCCCTTCAGGTACTGGAAGGCAACTCTAAGGTCCACTGGAGTCTGCCCTTTTTCAGGCTGAACAATCCCAGCTCCCTCAGCCTATCCTCTTAGCAGAGGTGCTCCAGCCCTTGCATCATCTATGTGCCCCTCCCCTGGACTCTCTCCAACAGCTCTGTGTCCTTCTTATTATTTCTAGCACAGATAATGATACTCTACAAAGATGTGTTTACAGCCACCCAGTGACACCACAGTAAGCTGCAGCAATTCAGACAAGTCCTGGCTTTCCCCCCACTGCCATTAATAAAGAGTGTAGTGAAACGTCCATGAGGTCTTTCCAGATTTCAAATGCATCATTTGCAATGAGTAATTGAAGCTAACACCTTAATAAGTCACATGAAAGCACTCATTGTTACCTGGTTCACTTCCACTTGTGCTTAACCACAATAGAGGCCAATTGCTCCCACAGCCTGAAAGTGACTGGCACACCTCAGGAAGCCTCATGCCAAGAGGTCATTTCCCCCCATTGTTTTGCCATCAAAATCACAACACAGTAAATGTTGACTGACTGAAGTAACCTGTTGCTCTGAGATGAGTATGGGAAAAATTATCACAGCCTTTATCCACCCTATGTAGTCAATGTCTAGATGACCTATGAGTCGTAACTTGCAACACCATTTCCAGCCTCTTCCTCACTTTGAGTGAATGGTGCAACCCCAAGCAGAGCCACCGCACTCTGGAACATCCACCAAGTGTTTTACTGTCCCCACACCAGATGCCTGGCTTAAGCATTACTCCTGACAGGGGCACCCATATCATTAATCCTCTTGGAAATGGTAGAAATAGAAAATGCTGGATCTAAACCACAGAGCCACAGAATGTTAGGGGTTGGAAGGGATTTCAAAAGATCATCCAGTCCAACCTCCCTGCCAGAGCAGGATTCCTGAGGGTAATTCAGGCAGGAACACATCCAGGCAGGTTTGGAATATCTCCAGAGAAGGAGACTGCACAACCTCTCTGAGCAGCCTGCTCCAGGACTCTGCCACCCTCACAGTGAAAAAGTTTCTCCTTCTGTTTGTGTGGAACCTCCTCTGCTCTAGCTTGCACCCGTTGCCCCTTGTCCTGTTATTGGATATCCCTGAGCAGAGCCTGGCTCTGTCCTCCTGACTCTGCCCTTCAAAACTTTATACACACGAATGAGGTCATCCCTCAGGCCCCAGCTCCAAGTTAAAGAGCCCCAGCTCCCTCAGCCCTTGCTCAGCAGGGAGATGTTCCACTGCCTTCAGCATCTTTGTGGCTCTGCGCTGCTTTTTAAGAGTGCTTCCAAAGGTCAAGATCTTGTCCAGAGGCAGTGAGAGCCTTGAGAGCATATTATGATGAAACAGAACAACCTTACCTACAGTTACAACAGCCACAGTTGCTCTATCTTATGCCTTCAGGGAAGAGTTTGCTAGGAACAATGCTATCATCTGGCCTCTCCCTAGATTAGCATTCCTTACAACAATTTAACTACAGATGGGGAAATGTGCCTGTGCTCTCCTCTTTTGGAAAGCATTGGATATGTTTTTCATGTCAGTGATGAGGGGAAGGGGTGGAGGAAAACCACATAATGCCTTCAGAAAAGAGGATAAAGTTGAATATTTTCCTAGTTCAGGTCACTTTTGGTTGTTTCATGAGGGAAGTGCAATCAACCATGCAGAGCTTTGCAAACCTAACGAAGTTCAACAAGGACAAGTGTAGAGTCCTGCACCTGGGAAGGACACATCTCTCTTATGAGGAAAGGCTGAGGGGCCTGGGGCTGTTCAGTCTGGAGAAGAGAAGGTTGAGAGGGGATCTTATCAATGTCTAAAAAATATCTGAAGGGTGGTGTCAGGAGGAATGGAGCCAGGCTCTTTCCAGTGACACCTAGTGATGGGAGAAGTAATGGACATAAACTGCATCCCAAAGCCACTTCTCACTTGTGAGAAGCTCACATCAAGCAGGTTGCCAGCAGGACAGCTCTCAGGGCCTGCAGCCTGAGTACAGGTCAGGTACCACCTCATACTGTTTTCAGGTTGGACTACATGATCTTTCCAACTTGGTAACCTTCTATGAAGTCTATGAATCTCATACTGCCCTGCCCCAGCCCTCTGAAAGGCCAAGACATCCTCCTTGAAAAGGGGGCAAAACACAGACCTCACCGGCAGGCCCAGTCCCCGTAACAAGCAGGAGTCCAAGCTGGGAGGACTCACAGGGAGAATCCCATAGACACAACTCATCTGTGCAGCAAGGAGGTGGCTCACACTGGGAGAAAGCCACTGGGCTGTCCCAATCTGTGCAGCAAGGAGGTGGCTCACACTGGGAGAAAGCCACTGGGCTGTCCCAATCTGTGCAGCAAGGAGGGGGTTCACACTGGGAGAAAGCCACTGGGCTGTCCCAATCTGTGCAGTAAGGAGGGGGCTCACACTGGGAGAAAGCCACTGGGCTGTCCCCTCGGGCCAGCACTGCTTCTAGCAGGCCCTCTGGACCCTATCTCACACTGGGGGAAAGCCAGTTGTGAGGCCACTGGGCTGTCCCCTCGGGCCAGCACTGCTGGACCCCTGGTCTCAGGGAGCTCTGGTGCAGATGGGAGGGAGGCCTGCAGGGTTCCAGGTGACGTACTCTAAGGGAACGGAAACACCTACCTGGCTAAAGATCGCTGGGAGAATCGTTGGGAAAACCATTCGGGTTAGCCCCAGGCAGGGGGCTCGGAGCTAGGGAGACCCCCTGGTGGGACTCAGGGCCCTGGGAGGCCCGGGCGGCGCCAGCGGCAGGAGCAGCCGGCGGCAGGAGCAGCCTCCCGCAGGAGCAGCCGCTCTCAGGAGCAGCCTCCCGCAGGAGCAGCCGGCGGCAGGAGCAGCCTCCCGCAGGAGCAGCCTCCCGCAGGAGCAGCCGCTCTCAGGAGCAGCCTCCCGCAGGAGCAGCCGCCCTCAGGCGCAGCCGCTCTCAGGAGCAGCCTCCCGCAGGAGCAGCCGCCCTCAGGCGCGGGCTTGCGAGCGCTGAGGGCGGCGGCGGCCGCGCGCTGCCTGCTGGGCGGCAGGCGTGAGGCTGCGAGAGGCTGCTTGAGGGAGAGGCTGAGGCGAGCTGCTCAGGGGCTGAACGAGAACGGCCTAGGACACTGCTTGGAGGTCGCTTGGAACCCGCTTGAGGGCCGTCTGCTGTGCCGTACCGCTGCCTACCTGCCTGCTGCGGTTACCTGCCTGCCTGTCGTGCCTGGCTGCCTGTACCTGCCTGCGTTGCTTGCCTGCCCGCCCCGGCGCGCCTCTGACGGAGAGAGACAGGCAGCTGCCGCCCCGCCGGGCCCCACTCCCGCCTCCGCTTCGCATCATCGTCGCTTGACCACCGTGGCAGTTAGTTGCGGTCTGTCAAATAAACCTTTCTAGGCGCTCGGCTGCGTTTTGAATCTTAACTCTGTTACCGAAGATGTGAAGCTGTTCTCATTAAAGGTCCGATTTGGCGTCAATGAGGAGCTGAGCTCAGCTGCACCCAGCACCAGCTGGGACACAAGGCCGTTTAACTGCTGCCAAATTGTCACCACCGGACTGGGACACAAGCACCTCGTCTGCAGTCCCCCTCACCCTGCTGCCAAATTGTCACCACCGGACTGGGACACAAGCACCTTGTCTGCAGTCCCCCTCACCCTGCTGCCAAATTGTCACCACCGGGCTGGGACACAAGCACCTTGTCTGCAGTCCCCCTCACCCTGCTGCCAAATTGTCACCACCGGACTGGGACACAAGCACCTTGTCTGCAGTCCCCCTCACCCTGCTGCCAAATTGTCACCACCGGGCTGGGACACAAGCACCTTGTCTGCAGTCCGCCTCACCCTGCTGCCAAATTGTCACCACCGGGCTGGGACACAAGCACCTTGTCTGCAGTCCCCCTCACCCTGCTGCCGAAGTGTCACCACCGGGCTGGGACACAAGCACATTATCTGCAGTCCGCCTCACCCTGCTGCCGGCATGGGCTCCACGCAACCTGACCTAGTTGAGCATGCCCCTGCTTACCGCAGCTGGGGTTGTACTGGCTGACCTTTGGAGGTCCCTTCCGACCCAGATTCTGTGGACATCCGTAACCCCTGGCTCTGCTTGCAGGTGGGCCGCGGTGCCCAAAGAGCTACCAAGTGACCTACCTCCACCCTAAAACAAAGCCAGGGCTGGAGCGAGTACTGAACTGCTGCTGCACCACTCCGAGCGTACTGCAGAGCTGTTTGCTTTACCATGAGGAAGGACAGGCACATTCACACGCCTTCTCAGACGTCAAAAGCCTCTCCAGAGCAGGACTCCAGCCTGCCAGGACCAGGCAGCCCTTTTGCTTACCCACCAGAGGGAAGAAGCCGCCAGGAAGATGCAGCAGCCCCCAGCACTCAGCCAGGTGAAGAGCTTCAGAGGCAGCCAGAAGGCTGAGGACAGAGCACAGCCTGAGCACAGGCCTGTCAGGCTGCCCAGGCCACTGCTGGGGCCGTCGGACTCAGGTAACCTGCAGCTCTCCTGTCTGCCCCCAGAGTCAATAACAGAACCGTTATTAGCTGTACCCAGGTGCCATGTCATCACAGGGTATAGGATGTTGGGGGTTGGAAAGTACCCCTGGGGATCTCCATGTCCAACTCCCTGCCAGTGCTGGACCATCTGACCTAGTGCAGGTCACACAGGAATGCATCCTGACAGGGCTTGAAAGCCTCCAGAGAAGGAGACTCCACAATCTCTCTGGGGAGCCTGCTCCAGTGCTCCACGACCCTTACAGTAAAGAATTTCTTCCTCATGTTGAGGTAGAACTTTCTGTGCTGTAGTTTACATCCATTGTCCTTTGTCTTATCACAGGGCACAAGTGAGCAGAGGCTGCCCCTGTCCCTTCCTTTTTGACCCTCAGCCTTCAGATACTTACAGATGCTTATTAGATCCCCTCTCAGTATTCTCCTCTCCAGACTAAAACAGCCTCAGGGCCCTCAGCCTTTCCTCATAAGGCACTGCTCCAGTCCCTTAATCATCCTTGTAGCCCTCCATTGGACTGTCCCTTGGTCATTCTCTTCTGGTTTTTATTTTTCATATCAACATGATCATTTTGCCTCAGCTGTGCTTCTGGCAGTTTTTCACTCAGGGGCAGGCTAAGGTGCTTTGCTTCGTTATGCTCTGCTGTCCTCATCACTGCTCAGCAGCCCTGTGTCAAAGGATCAGCAAAAAGAGTTCTGATTTTCTTTTCTTACCTTCTCCTTGGGCGGGAGGAAATAAACCTTTTTGCTAAGATTTGTGGAGACAGTCATGGTCCCCAGGAGGCAATGAATTCTGCTGGGAGTCATAGCCAAAGGGAAAAAACTTGTCCTGTGGCAGAAATTTATGAGTCCTCTGCTTTCTTCCATGAAGAACTGCATTGCTCTGCCTTGCATTTAAACACACATGCTCCCCATGAGTTGTTTATCCCTCTCCGTTTGCGAAGTACTCATCTGACCCTTCAAGCTTCTGGGTAGACACCACACTTTTGTCATGAACCAGTTGAGCAGCTTTAGGCAAAGGATGAAAAGAACCATCCCTGCCACAGAGGTCATTAACTCTTCCTTGCAGAAAATAGGAAAACCATATAAACTGCCACTGGGATGGTGCAGCACTGTAATGTATTATTCATATCATGGTGGCATCAATGACTTCCAATAAAGCCCTGAGTTCCAATAAAGTCCTAATTTCCTCTGCCCTGAAAGTACATAATCCCAGCCCCAGATCCCTGAAATTCAAGTAGGTAAACCAGACAAAGAGTGTAGAAAAGAGAAATAAAAAGTGAAACTGTTTTCCCAAGGTGAAGTACATAACCCAAGTCTGCATCTAGTCATTAATCACGTAATTGCAGAACATTAGGGACTCAAAAGATCATCATCAACCCCCCTGCCAGAGTAGGATCACCTGTGCCAGATCACACAGGAACTCATCCAGGAGAGCCTTGAATATTTCCAGAGAGGGAGACTCCACGCACACCCTGGGCAGCCTGTTCCAGTGTTCTGTCACTCTCACAGTGAATAAAATCATCTTCATGTTTCTGTGGAACTTCCTATGCCTCAGCTGTCCTGTCATTTGGCATCACCAAGCAGAGTCTGGCTCTATCCTCCTGGCACTCACCCCTTACATCTTTGTAAACATGAATGTGGTCAAGCCTCAGGCTCCTCTTCTCCAAACTAAAGAGACACAGCTCCTCAGTCACTCCTTGTAAGGAAGATGTTCCACTCCCTTAAATCATTTTTGTGGCTCTGTGCTGGACTTTCTCAAGCAGTTCCCCGAGGTCCTTCTTGAACTGAGGGGCCCAGAACTGGACACGATATTCCAGATATGACCTCACCAGGGCAGAGTAGAGGGGTAGGAGAACCACAGTGTCTTCATTCCCTCATCTCCGAGTCAGTACATCTGAAATGGTTTTTTGCCTCCAGCCATCCTCCTCATTAATATTACTTAATTTCTGAGGTTTAGTTCCTGGCCCATGCCACATTTGGCAGACACTGCCTGCACGTCACAGCCCTTGGAGCTGTTATGTTATTATAGTTGTCCATTTTAATAACCTGTCTCTGTCTTCCCTGGTTTGCCTTGTCATGTTCTCCACCTGGTGTTTCTGAATTGTTTCTGCAGGCTGCTGTCCTATTCAACTCCAAGGCCTAATATACAAGGTACAAGGAGATAGATAAAGTAAGGATGATAGTGCTGCATCACAGATGCGTCCTCAACTGCCACCGCACAAAAAAGTCTCATTAACCCCCCTGTGAAGTCACAGAATCACAGAAAACATCCAAAAAAGGCAAGAGTATCTTTGGGTGGTGGAGACTTTCAAGATCATCCAGTCCAGCCTTTGACCCAGCACTGAAGAATCAACACTAAACCATATCCCTAAGTGCAAGCTCCATATACTGCTTAAACACCTCCAGGGATGGTGACTCCATCACTGCCTTGGGCAAACCATTTCAACGTCTGAGAACTCCCTTGGTGAAGAAGAGGAAGTCCAGGGTAAGTAATGTCAGAGATTGCCATGCTTTTGAAACCATAAGAGTTTGTTCTCTAGAAAGTAAGAGCAGAATGAGCTATAAAATGGGAAATGGCTGTGCTCTGCCCAGCCCCAGGGTAATCTTTAAACCCTCTTGATGAATCAGAGATGGGAACAGTGACAGTTTGTATTAATGCATTATTCTCCAGTGCTAAAATGCTCTCTAAACTTGAAGCAATATACAGGGCTGATTGTCAGATATGGTTCATATTTGATAGCATCCTATGAAACATCTGCTGCTGTTTTTATTGTGGCTGCACTCAACAGTGATGCTCATGCGTCAGAAAAGTTCCAGGTTTTGAAAAGCATCATCTCTAGCTCACATGTCAGAAGCATTCCTGGTTTTAAAATGCATCATCTCTCTGTTTTATCCCTCATTATCAAATAACACCACTGGATGGGCCTTTGGCAATAAGAGGGAAGTTCCTACACATCAAACTTGTGATGCTTCCAGAGGAACACTGAGATTCAGGGATCTTCTCTGATCCTTAGAACACCAGCTCACAAACCAGCTCACACAGCCTCTGTAGGAACAGAAGGTGTTTGTTAATTCTTAGGTCTCAGCAACCTGGTTTGTGGCTTCACCACAATTTTGGGATGAGGAAAGGTTCTGCTACTAGATAAACACCTTGAGATTCACAGCAGGTTAACATAAACTGCAAAAAAAAAAAAAAGGTATTCAAAGGTATTCTGGAGAAGAGAAGGCTTCCAGGAGACCTTATAGTAGCCTTCCAGTATCTGAAGGGGGCCTACAGGAAGGCTGGAGAGGGACTATTTATAAGGTCTTGTAGTGACAAGATGAGGAGTAATGGGTTTAAACTGGCAGAGGGGAGATTTAAACTGGATGTTTGGAAAGGCTTCTTTCCACTGAAGGTGGTGAGACATTGGAACAGGCTGCCCAGGAAGGTTGTGGATTCTCCCTCCATGGAGGTGTTTAAGGCCAGGTTGGATGAGGCCTTGAGTGACCTGTTCTAGTGGGAGGTGTCCCTGCCTATGGTGGGGGATTGGAGCTTTATGAGCTTTGAGGTCCCTTTCAACCTGAAGCATTCTGTGATTCTGTAATGTACAAAAAAGGATAACATAGAGAAATACAGAAGACAGAGGTGAAGAAGTGAAAGGAGGAAAAAAGTGTAATGTCTTTGCACCAAGGCTGAATTCTCAAAACACCTTTCCCTCATCACATCTGAATTACTGTGAGCAGGGAGGTGATTGTCCCCTTGTACTCTGCTCTGGTGAGGCTACATCTCATACATTGTGTTCATTTTTGGGCACCTCATTACAAAAGGGATGTTGAGGTGCTGGAGAGAGTGCAGAGGAGGGCAGTGAAGCTGGTAAAGAGCCTAGAGAATAAATCATATGAGGAGCGACTGAAGGAGCTGGGGCTGCTTAGTGTGAAAAAGAGGAGGCTGAGGGGAGACCTCATTGCTGTCTACAGCTACCTGAAAGGATGTTGTGGAGAGGTTGGTGCTGGTCTCCTCTCACAGGTACTTAGTGATAGAACAAGAGGGAATGGTCTCAAGCTGTGACTGGGTAGGTTTAAACTGGACTTAGGAAGCACATTTTCCCAGCAAGAGTGGTCAGGCATTGGAATGGGCTGCCCAGGAAGATGGTTGAGTCACCAACCCTGGATGTGTTTAAAAGTAATTTGGATGTGGTGTTTGTGGATATGTTTTAGGGTGCACCTTGTAGAGTAGGGTCATTGGTTGGACTTGGTGATCCTGAGAGTCTTTTTCAATCTGAATGGTTCTGTGGTTCTGTGATTCTGTGAGTATTTTCCCTCTCTACACAGAGATTGTTTCATTAACATGTGAGGGGATCCTGACAGGTTGAATTTCCTCCCTTCACTTATCTGCCTTTCCCTACAAACCTTGTCTATTTCATATTCATAAAGAAGGTAGACTTGATATTTTGTATCTGATGATGTGAGAGAACATTTCTTCTAATCATTAATAGTCAAAATCAAGATGCTTTGTACTCAAAGCATGCATTTCAGTTCAAAGCCTCTCACCATGGAACTATGGATTTGATATCAAATTGTCCATGGCAACATGCATGGGCATGTAAGGAAAACTAAGTCATTAAGCTCACAAATGGGTCTTGTTCAAGAATGGACACACAAATATCAACAATTTGGAGACAGTTATCCCTTTAGCACCTATACTCTACAGATCAAACACCATCAATATATTCATAGGTCTTCATTATATTATGCAAACATTTCAAGCTCAGATTCCATCTGCTCATATTTCTGCAAAGCTACAACAGCTTAATATGTCACATTGGCAGCTTCTCCTAAAAGGAGGCAAAAAGATGAGCTGCTGCTTACCAGGAAGTGAGAGGAATGAGTCCCACATGTACCTAGGTCCATGGAATCCATTCATTGTTTTGACCTATTAAAATATTGTGATTGCTTTTTTTTTTTTTCCTGGGATGCTTTTCAGTTTATCAGCATAGAGGAAATTATTTGATAAAAAAATCTTAATACAATTCAGAGAATTCAGATGGCTTTGGGATTAGATCCCACTTTACTTCAGTTCTTTCCTATGCTGCACTAAAGAACCAGCATAACTTTTAGGACTATTTTCAGCGTCACTTAAGTCACCTAAGTTTCCCTCAAAATAGAACCATAGAATCATAGAATGGTTTAGGTTGGAAGGATCAGAGGATCACAGGATGTCAGGGATTGAAAGGGACCTAAAGAGATCATTGAGTCCAACCCCCCTGCCAGAGCAGGACCATACGATCTAGTTCAGGTCACAGAGGAACACATCCAGACAGGCCTTGAAGTCTCCAGAGAAAGAGACTCCACAGCCTCTTTGGGGAGCCTGTTCCAGTGTTGTGTGGTCCTTATAGTAAAGAAGTTCCCCCTTGTGTCGAGGTGCAACCTCTTGTGCTGCAACTGAAATCCATTGCTCCTTGTCCTATCCCAGGGAGCAAGTGAGCAGAGCCTGTCCCCCTGTTCCTGACCCCCAGCCCTCAGATATTTATAGACATTTAATAATTCCTCTATCAGTCTTCTCCAGACTAAAAAATCCCATGTCCCTCAGCCTCTCATCAGACAGTGTTCGAGTCCCCTAATCATCCTGGTAGCCCTCTGCTGGACCCTGTCTAGCAGATCCCTGCCCCTCTTAAACCGGGGAGCCCAAACTGAACACAGTACTCAAGGTGAGGTCTCCTTTGAGGGACCTCAAAGGTCATGCAGTTTCAACCTCCTGCTGTAGGTAGGGACACCTCACAGTTGAACAGATTGCTCAAGACCTCATCCAGCCTGTCCTTGAACACCTCCAGGGGTGTTCCACAACTTCCTGGGCAACCTATTCCAGTGTTTCATCACCCTCACTGTGAAGATATAGTGAATATAGAGGTGCAGAGGCTCTAGAGGTAAGTCCCTAGGATGATAGATGCTGTCAAACCGATTGCACATGTTCTGTCTTGTGCAGCCCAAAGATACAAAGTGATGGCATTGTCAGGCAATATGCCACACTGACTTCTTTCACTCTCCCACAGTTACAACATGGGAGCACTCACCTGGCTCAGTCCCTGATATTCAAGCCTTGCCAGCTCGAGCAGCTCTGGAGGGCAGCATGTGGTTCATGGGCTGGCAGTAGCTCTTGCTTTATTTACACAGAGCAAAGCTGTTGCTTGTTGTGGTGAGAAGCTTTAAGAAAGGACAAACATGGGATTATCACTCAGAAATTGTTGGCTTCTTTCTCTGTGCTCAGAGCCTTGTGTGAGGCCACACACACAGCCCTAGCTGGGGTTAGCTGGGGTTGCAGACAAGAGTTCTTGGCTTCTAACCCATCCTCAGTTACTCGACCTGCCTGCCAACTCTGCCAGATATAGAGGAGCTCTTGTTGCAGATCTTCCTCAGCAGGCACCATGGGCATCCCCCAAAAGGGCCAACAGCAGGAGAAACTCCTACATCAATCCTTTCCTCTAACAGGGAATAGATAATGAATCTAAAATTGGCAACCCTGGGCACAGGCATGCTGGGGGAGGTTTAGAACACTGCCAGTAAAGGTCAGCAGGCTGCCCTTAAGCTGCTTCTACAAAAAAAGGGTGCGCTGCCATGCTCAGTGTGGTGTTTGCTTGCTAGTCAGTGCGGGCCATGAGAAAAGCTTTGACAATAGCACAAGAGAGACAGGAGGAGGAGAGCCACCAAGATGATCAGAGGGCTGGAGCACTTCCCTTATGAAGACAGGATGAAAGAATTTGGTCTGTTCAGCCTGGAGAAGAAAAGGCTCTGGGGAGACCTTAGAGCTGCGTTCCAATATCTGAAGAGGACCAGCAGGAAGGCTGTGGAGGGACTGTTCAGAAGGGCTTGTGGTGATAGGACGAGGGGCAATGGTTTGAAAGTGGGGCAGGGGAGATTTGGGTTAGACATCAGGAGGAAGTTCTGCACGATGAGAGTGGTGAGACACTGGAACAGGTTGCCCAGGGATGTGGCTGAGGCCCTGTCCCCGAAGTCATTCACCATCAGCCTTGATGTGTCCCTGGGCAGCCTGATCTAGTTGGAGGTGTCCCTGCTGCCTGCAGGAGGCTTAGACAAGATGACCTTTGAGGGCCCCTTCCAACCGATGCAATCAGTGAATCTCATCTGTCAGTCAGCAAGGTGAATGTTCTCCCCAGTTCCACAAGATGGCAGGAGATGCACAAAATTTCACCTTGGTCAGCTGGAAGGGCTTTGCAGGCTCTTGTAGCTCTGTTCTGACAAGGCCTTGCTCTGTAAGGAGTTAAATGAAACCATATTTTTTAATAAGACAGGAGAATCCTGGCAAAGACACATCAGAGGCCGTTCATGGATCTCTTAGGAGCGGTGGGATGTCATGTCAGCGACTCGGCAGCACTGACAGACCCATGTGGAGGAGTGTTTACATGTGGGAATCATCTCCAGACCTTGCTTTCTTGTAAGGAAGGAGAAAAAAAGAGAGAATGAGCAAATGAAAAGTGGACAGAGGAAACTGCAACTGGCTTGTAGAAAGCTTTTATTTTTAATATCAGAGTCTGCAGACACTGCAGCATTCCTTACATTGCTCACAGCATGAAAACATGAGAGAAAGCCACGAAAATTCAGGCAGTTTGTCAAGAAAGGTCAAATTTTATTCCCTTTAGTTTGCAGCTGACTTGTGTCCCTGTATTTTTTGGTTTTGGTGGGTTTTTTTGTATCTGAGGACATAAATAAAAGCAAGTTCCTGCACCAGGTCATGTTACAACCTTATGATGTTAATAACCCAAAATTACCCAAAATGACTGAATTTGGTGGTAATTAATAGCCCCATGACTGAATTGAGTGCTTCATGAAACCAATATAAAGAAAAGGTCACTGAAAAATGGTTTCTACAGTGCAGTTTCTGATAGAGGAGGCACTGAAGGTAGTCTTTGTGTGATCAGCTTCAGAAGGCAGAAAGAGGAAACATCCAATTCATCCAATCATCCTGAAATGAGCTCTCTCAAAAAGTGAGCTTTCCTGTGTCTTCACCAGAGAGTAACCATTCAGAGTTTTGCTCAGACAACTGTGATTAAGTCTTTTCTTTGGGTACTTAACACTAGAAACCCATAGAGTCACGGAATGCTTAGGGTTGGAAAGGACCTCCAGGGATTATTGAGTCCAACCCCCTTGCAAATCAGGATCACTTAAGGGCAGGTCACACAGGAATGCATCCAGGTGGATTTTGAAAGTCTCTAGAGAAGGAGACTCCACAACCTCTCAGAGCAGCCTGCTCCAGCATCCTCACAGTAAAGACATTTTTTTCTGCCACTGGGATGGAATCTCCTGTGATTGGGTTTACATCCATTGCCCCTTGTCCTATCACTGGGTGTCACTGAAGAGAGCCTGGCTCCATCCTCCTGACAGCCACCCTGCAGATATTTGTAGACATTGATCAGATTCCCTCTCAGCCTTCTCTTCTCCAGACTAAACAGCCCCAAGTCTCTCAGCCTTGAGACATGCATCATCCTCATAACTCTCTAAAATTTACTTTTGACATGCAATTAACTTTTCCTAAATTTTAAGTTGAGCAGCAGCTATAACAACAGAAGCACTAAGTGTAAAGGCTTTGGAAGAATGAGGCTCTTCTCAGGGAGGTTAGAGGCACAGAAAGGTGCATACTTGAGGAACTGTGAAATGGGGGCTGCAGGAGATGACTCACACCACCCTGACAGCAAAACAACTGCCCAGAGCTGAGAAGCCAGAGTGAGGAGTTGTGCAGTAGAGCACCGAGAACAGAAATGAAGCATCCTGGATGTGAGACTGCAAAGGGCACAGATTTGTGAAGCTTTGATTTAGAATCTGCACTCACTCAGCAAACCTTCCTCTCTTGCTTTGTTTTACTCCTTCTGCGCTGTTAGATACCTCTGAGCAGAAGGAGGGTTCTCAGAAGCAAGCCCATCTCAGGAGGTGAAGATGCCACACACACAGAGGCTCCCCCCCTTCTGATGTCTTTCCCCAAAAGCTGCTCCTGGCAGCCCTGATGCTAATCCCTTTCAGTGATAGGGTTTCGTGAAGCACCAGGCATATTCTTGGCAGGCAAACTGTTTGTGCATCTGGATCTAATAAGGAGCTAGATTCTGGCTGATGTGGTGGCTCAGCACAGTAAACCACTTGCACAGGATGGGCAGGACTTTTTTCCTTCTGCACAAGTTCAAATTGCAGCAGCACCCTGGAAGCAGGTTGTGGTTCAAGTGTCTTGGTGACAGCAGACAGACCGTAGAGAGGGAAGGGAAGGGAAGGGAAGGGAAGGGAAGGGAAGGGAAGGGAAGGGAAGGGAAGGGAAGGGAAGGGAAGGGAAGGGAAGGGAAGGGAAGGGAAGGGAAGGGAAGGGAAGGGAAGGGAAGGGAAGGGAAGGGAAGGGAAGGGAAGGGAAGGGAAGGGAAGGGAAGGGAAGGGAAGGGAAGGGAAGGGAAGGGAAGGGAAGGGAAAGTTGCAGAGAGTCAGCTAAACACCTGGTCTCTATGCTAGAGGACTCTGAAGCGTGTGACACCATGTCCCATCAGCAAGAGCAGCCAAGGGTACCAAGGTTGTTTTGTCTGGAAAAGAGAAGGCTGAGGGGGAGACCTCATTGGTCTGAAAAGAGGTTTTTTGTGAAGCTGGTGTTGGTTTCTTCTTCCAAGTAACTAGTGAAAGGACAAGAGAAAACAGGTTTGAGTTGTGTCAGGGAAGGTCCAGGTTGGATATTAGGGAAAAATTCTTTACTGCAAGAGTGGTCAGGCATTGGAACAGGCTGCCCAGGGAGGCAGTGGAGTCACCATCCCTGGAGGGGCCCCAAGAAGTGTGTAGATGCTTCAGGATGTAGTTTAGTGGTCATTGTAGTTGGGTTACAGTTGGAGTTGATGAAGGTCTTTTCCAACCTTAACGATTCTATGACTCTACAATTCTGTCAGTTCAGGGAGCACAGGTCAGTGTAATCTTTTTATCTCTGAACCTTGCATGTTAGTGTTTTTCTCTGACACTCTGTCCCATATTTGGGCTTTGGGTAAGCTGACAAGAATGTAATTTCTATTTAAAGATACCCTGCCTGATACATTTATACTCTGCAATAAATGTGGGACTCAAAGAACAAGCACCAGGAAAAAGCAGTTGGCCAATTTATACTTTGAGTCACCTCTAATAAAACACCATTAAAAGAAAAAGCTCCAAAAAAACCATTCTTATGCACTTCCTCACCATCTTCCCCCAAAAAATTCCCTTGGCCTGATTATTTCCCAGGTTTGGTCTCTGCCCAAATGTGAATATTTCAACTCCTGCCAATTGTTTTCAGTCAGTTTTCAATTACACGAGGATGAAAAATAGACATTCCTTCCTATTCCTACGACCAGGCTCATATTTTCCCATAGCTGTGCTGAGGCAATCTGATCACTGAAACCTAAGCTCAGTTGTAAAAAACTATCAGTAGGGTACAACAACTTCTGTGAGCCTCAGGAATCCTTTTTTAAGTTTTACAAATGCATTTTTACCAAGGAAAAGACTCCTACACTTGCACCTCCTTCCACATATGTGCTGCACGTGTATATTCAGTCCTAGATAATTGCTTATTGTTGAAAGCCAACCAATTCCTCCTTAGCCTCATTACTCTTCTTGAACATGCACTTTGATAAAAGAGAAAACTGGATTCTGTTATCTCAATTTCTGCAGATGGCTTTCAGAAGTACTTAGGAGGGTGTCATTGTTTTATTCTCAGTAATTTTCAGCCATCACTCATTTATCTCCTTAATGTCCTCACCCACATCCAAAGTTCCCATTGAAGCTGAGGAATAAGCCAGAAAGGACCCAGTAGGGCAGTGGGGTTGCAGACAGCACTGAGAACAAGGAGTGAACTACATACAGCAGCTATGAAACAGAAAATTTCACAGCACACTGTTGGAAACCAAACATCTTGCTATTGCAATTCCTTTGTGGAGGCCAAACCCCACCTGCTGTTGAACCACCGAGTAAAGGCTAGTGTTTGCTCTCTTTAAGCCTTGATTCAATGCACCAACAGTGACCTCCCTTTGTACTGACTCATACAATTACCTCTTCACTTCCCAGTTTCCCAGCCAGTGAAGCACAATGATGCTCCTCAGGATTTACTGTGTTCTTAGCTCACCCGGTAGGAGCATCTGTGCGCTCAAGTGCTGCACAGTGCAGCTAAGCGTGACGGATTCAGCATCCTGCCTGTGAACAAGCTTTGCAAAATATAAAGCCAAATGAAGGAAGAATCAGTCTGATGAAAACATGTTGGTCAGAAGCTTTCCTTCACTGTTTATAAGCCAGACACTAGTTTTCACAGAATCACAGAGATATCCAGGCTGGAAAAGACCCTCAGGGTCACCAAGTCCTACTTATGTCTCTACTCTACAAGGCACACCATAAACCATATCCCTGAGCACCACATCCAAATGAGTTTCAAATATATCCAGAGCTGGTGACTCAACCACCTCTCTGGGCAGCCCATTCCAATGCCTGACTACTCTTTAGGTGAAAACATTTTTCCTAATGCCCAGTCTAAACCTACCCAGTCAAAGCTTGAGGCCATTCCCTCTTGTTCTATCCCTAATTACCTGTGAGAAGAGACCAGCACCACCATCTCCACAATGTCCTTTCAAGGTAGCTGTAGACAGCAATGAGGTCTCCCCTCAGCCTCCTCTTTTTCACACTAAGCAGCCCCAGCTCCTTCAGTTGCACCTAATAAGATTTATTCTCCAGGCCCTCCAATTTGGGAGATGACATGAAGCAGGTATCAATTATTGACATAGAAAACAGATTCACTTCTTCTTTCAGGTATCAATTATTGACATAGAAAACAGATTGACTTCTTCTTTCAAGTCCTTAGTCACGGCTTAAGGTTATTACATAGGAATTACTCCTGATACCCTCCCTCCCTCATCCTACATAACACCTTCCTTTCCAGTTAGTCTCACTAATTTCAGTAGTGCCACTCCTGTAGGTAAAAGCCAGAGTCAGGTTAAAATTGCATGTCTTTTCAGATAGATTTCTCCTAAGTATGTGCAGAGAAGGAAAGTAAAGGAGTCAGGATCCAACCTCAGAAATAAGGGAAGTGAGTCCTAGCAAGAATAAACTCCCAGAGAGAGATGAACAAAAAGAGATAAAGGCAGGAGAGCAGAATTTATCTTACACAAACAGAACTTGTGTTGGGCCATCCGTCCATGACACAAGCACTAATGAGGCTGCCCGTTCACAGAGGCCTCAGATAAACATACAGATGGCCATTGAAACCACCACAATGGAGTATGTGTCCTACATGAGCCAGTGTTTTCTGCTTGGAGAGGGCAGAGAGGAAAAGACACGGGGCTGGAGATGATATAGATAACAGGAGAGGATTATTGGGCTTTTCCTATGCCTCAGCCTGCCCAAGTACTTCGAAGAAAATGGCTTATAAAGAGCTAGACTATAAAATATCCAGACTTTACTCTTGGCATAATTGATCTCAGATATGTTACCACAGAAGGAGACAGAGGAGTATTCATGTAAAACATACAAACCTTGGGAAGAAACCAAGTGTAATATATAATCTTTCCTTCCCAGAAAACCATTCATGGTGGTTTTGGAATAGATTTAGACTTTTAAAACCTGTTCTTTGCCCTGCAGACAAAAAAGCTCTCAGGATCACAATAAAGGCCACTTGAATTCATCCAGTGTTGAAATAATTCCTTGATCTGGGTTGGAAGGCACCTCCAAAGCTCATCTAGTCCAACCCCCCCTGCAGTCAGCAGAGGCATCCTCATCCAGATCAGGTTGCCCAGAGCCCTGTGGAGTTTCACCTTGAATATCTCTAGGGATGGGGGCTCAGCCACCTCCCTGGGCAATCTGTTGCAGTGTTCCACCAACCACATAGTAAAGAACTTGTTCTAGCATCCAATCTAAATCTACTCTTGTCTATTTTGAAACCATTGTCCCTTGTCCTATCACTGCAGGCCTTTGTAAACAATCTCTCTCCATCCTTCTTGTAGCCCCCTTCAGGTACTGGAAGGTCACTTATAAATCTTCCTGGAGCCCTCTCTTCTCCAGGCTGAACACCCTCATCTCCCTCAGCCTGTCCTCATAGCAGAGGTGCTCCAACCTCCTGATCATTTTCATGGCCCTCCTCTGGACCTGCTCCACCATGGTATTTTATTTCACAGAAAGGGGACATCCTTCAAAGGATATGAAATTTCCCCCTCCCCCCCCAAAAAAAAAGTAACCGAACACCAGAGATCAAATTCACAGCTGGCACAAATAGGCAGTGCCCCATTTAAATAAGTGAGCTGGGACTCAAGAGGAGAGACATTTTTGTTCTGGTTAGAGGTGTCTGCCAACACCCTTTAATTACTACAGTACCACGGCAAGAATTTTCAGCAGTCTGGGTTTATTTACACATGATGCTGTATGCTTCTTGAAAAAATATGTTGTTGTTGTTGGCATTTTACCCCTGAGGTGGCTGGGAAGGTTTGGTTTCCATTTCTAGTCATTTTTTCCTTGGCAGCTTCTGCAGATTCCTCTTCACTTTCCTTCATAAATGGTGGTCAACAAACATCCAAGTTGCCCTCTACAGCTCCCTGAAAGGAGGCTGGAGTGGTCAGGTATTGGAACATGCTGCCCAGGGAGGCGGTGGAGTCACCATCTCTGGAGATGTTCAATAAATATGTGGACGTGG
This sequence comes from Pogoniulus pusillus, assembly GCF_015220805.1. Taxonomy (NCBI): domain Eukaryota; kingdom Metazoa; phylum Chordata; class Aves; order Piciformes; family Lybiidae; genus Pogoniulus; species Pogoniulus pusillus. The sequence goes on along the minus strand of NC_087288.1, from coordinate 7,980,703 downwards.
CATTTTGGGACATGCTTTAATGGCCATAGTGGTGTTAGGCTGATGATTGAACTGGATGATCTTAGAGGTTTTTAACAGCCAAGGCAATTTTTTTATTCTATGACCTTCAGTCCTCCTGACCCTTCTTTTTGAACATTCAATTGACTGACTTAGTCTGCCAACAGTTCAGTTTTGGGCACCTCAATATAAGAGGGATGTTGTGGTGCTGGAGTGCAGAGGAGGGCAGTGAAGCTGGGGAAGGGTCTGGAGAATAAATATTATGAGGAGCAACTGAAGGAGCTGGGACTGCTTAGTGTAAAAAAGAGGAGGCTGAGGGGAGACCTCATTGCTGTCTACAGCTACCTGAAAGGACATTGTGGAGAGGTTGGTGCTGATCTCTTCTCACAGGTACTTAGTGATAGAACAAGAGGGAATGGCCTCAAGCTGTGACTGGGTAGGTTTAGACTGGACTTTAGGAAGCATTTTTTCCCAGCAAGAGTGGTCAGGCATTGGAATGAGCTGCCCAGGGAGGTGGTTGAGTGACCAGCTCTGGATGTGTTTGGATGTATTGCTTGGGGATGTGGTGTAAGGCACACCTTGTAGAGTAGGGATATTGGTTGGACCTGGTGATCCTGAGGATCTTTTCCAACCTGAATGTTTCTGTGAGTCTGCTGACTCTCACCTTCCTGGCTAGGAAACTCTTATCTCCTCTTCTTCTAAGCTGTTTCCACATCAGTAGTAGCTCTGACAGACTCAGAGACCACAGCTGACAGTAGGAGCCATCATACAGCATCCAACACAAATAGTCACTCCCCTTGTATGCTTCCTCTGCTGTTGTTTTACACTGTCAGCATCCACCTTGTTGGCCACCAGCACATGTGGCCCAAACTAATTGCTAAGGTCTTGAGCTGTGGTCTCTTGGTTGAACATCAAAGAGCAACTCACACTGGGTTCAGCAGCCTGCAAATCAGACCCTGAGACACCATCAGAAATCTCCATCAGGGGATGGGAGCTGAAGGAAAGTAAAATGTATTTTCCTCTGGAAATTAGATCTAAGGCACAAGCTGCTTACAAAGTTAGTCTTAAGACCATGTGTGAGGGGGTGGGGAGAACTTCTTGTCTAAAGGAAAGAGCAGGAGACATCCTGTGGGCCTTTCAGAGGTGATTCCCTGTAGTTGCTTTGTGCTGTGTTCACATTTGAGACCCCCACTACAGGATGGACGTTGAAGAGCTGGAGTGTGCCCAGAGAAGGGAAAAAAGCTGTCAGAGTGTCTAGAGGACTCTTATGAGAAACAGCTGAGAGAGCAGGGATTGTTTAATATGGAGAAAAGGAAACTGAGGGAAGACCTCATTAATTTCCACAACTTCTTGAAAGGAGGTTGGAGTCAGGAGGAGGTTGGTCTCTTCAACCAAGTAACAAGTGACAGGACAAGAGCAAATGGCCTCAAGTTGCACTAAGGGAAGTTTAAGTTGGATATTAGGAAGGATTTCTTCACTGAAAGGATTGTCAGGCATTTGAACATTGTGCCCAGAGAGATGGTGGAGTCCCCATCCCTGGGGGTATTTAAAAGTTGTGTGGATGTCATGCTTAGGGATATGGTTTAGATAAGGACTTGTAGGTGTTAGGCTAACGATTGGGCTGGATGATCTCAAAGGTCTTTCCTGAGCTAGGCAACTCTGTAAGCATGTTACAGCACCTGCAGGCATGCCTGGAATGGAGACTGAAAATGAAGTGGATGCTGCTCAGCTGCTGAACACCCTGAGAGCAAAACCGACTGACAAAAGTGAATGCTCCAGGCAGCCTGCTTTGTTATGTGGCCTCCAGGTGAATGAAAGATTTAGTTGGTAGGAGATTTTGAGATGTACCTGTGCAGAGCTCAGGAAGCAAATGTGAGTGCCTTATGAAACAGGCAGAGGTGCGTGGGATTTGAGGAGTACATGTGAACACAGAGGGAAAGGAAACAGGGATGTTGTGGAGAAACTCTGGACACCCCAGCTCAAAAAGGACAAGGAACTATTGGAGAGAGTCCAGTGCAGGGCCACTAAGAGGATGAGGGAACTGAATATCTCTCATATGAGAAAGGCTGAGGGAACTGGGACTGTTTAGCTTGGAGCAGGCTGAAGTGGGATCTTATTAATGCTTACAAATATCTAAGGGGTGAGTGTCAGGAGGATGGGGCCAGACTCTTCTCAGTGGTCCTCAGTGACAGAACAAAGGGTCACAGGCTTAAAGTTGAACACAGGAAGTTCCACATAAAGGTGAGAAGGAACTTCTTTACTTTGACAGTGGCAGTGCAGTAAAGCAGGCTGCTCAGAGAGGTGGTAGAATCTCTGTGTCTGGAAACTTTCAAAACCCTCCTGGACATGCTACTGTGCAATCTGCTCTAGGTGAATCTGTTTTAGCAAGAGGGCTGGACTAGATGATCTCCAGATGTCCTCTCCAACCCCTACTACTCTGTGGTTCTTTTTTTGAATCACCATGTGCTGCCAGGGTAGACATGATTGTAGACATCAGGACATATGCACCACATCTCCATCTCTCTACCGTGCTTCCAAAGTGGTAACAGCCTCATCTGGGTGAGCTGATACTCTTGTATGCTCATGTAGCATTGTTCAACACCTTGCAGCACTGAGTTCCCCACCTGAGGATATTGGGAGGGCAGCTGGAGAACTCATCTCTGGAAATGCTGAATGCCAGAGAGGTGCTGACTAACAGCCCCTGGGCAGTGTTTGAACCAGCAGCAGGGAGTGCCGTGGACACGGAAGGACCAGAACAGCAGCACGGAGTGCTGTGGATATTTAAGGCTTTTGAGCTTCTCCATCTCTGTTTGACTCTCCCTAGGCAGGAAATTGCTAATTACCTTTCCATGCCAGAAGCAGCTGAGCTCTTCCAGAGCAGAGGAGTGAGAACTGGCCATAATTACAGGAGGAGCCCCAGAACACTCTCTTCCCTGTCAGCTGAGGGCCTGAGCTGCAGCCAGCAGTTAAAAGCTGATTAGTCTAACTGCTTGCAGTCAGTATTTACAGCCACTTCTCAATTGCCCTTACACTGGCAAAAATGAGATGCTGTCAGCATGAAAATCTAAGAAAAAGAATAACAGAAATGCAATTATCTCTTTTCTTTTGATATTAAGTCAATAATAATTTAAACAATTACATTAGCAACATGATTTTACTTTATTTTCTTCTCTTCTAGCCCCATAGTGCTGCTTTTGAATTTCCCCCCCTGGTTTGGAAAATCTGGTTTCAAAATGAGTGAACTACACAATACTGACTTGAATGAGAGTGGGGAGGGGGGCATTGTTCCTAAAAAGAGCTGTGTGACTATTTTAAGTTGTTGAGTAGGAGGGGTGGTAACAAGAACAATGGAGGAACTAAATTATTGTTATTTCATCTTTTCTAGACCTCACTGCTGTCACACATTTGCCCTTTCTCCTCAAGCAGGGGTTGTCTCCCTGATGGGCTCTTCTGGGGAGCTGTCTGAGGCAACACAATTATTATGTCAAACTCTTCTCTCAGGGAGCAAATAATGGAAACAGGTTTTGAGTGATTGTCTCCTCTGATTGTTAATGAACTGCTTGTTGCAATTAGCTCTTCTAGCTGGGCTGGTGGAGGAGTGTGTTTAGAAAGCTCTTGGGGAAGAATGAACTGGGTAAGAAGCAGATGGTTAAAAAAAGAAATAAACTGTAAGCAAATAATGTAATTGGGGATGGGGAGAAAAAAGAGAAGGAATGTTGGAAAGGTGGAAATTCACAGGTTTCACAGATTGCACTGGGTTGGAAGGGACTCTCAAAGATCATCTTGTCCAACACCCCTGCACTCAGCAGGGACAGCTCCGATGAGATCAGGCTGCCCAGGAACACATAAGGCTGATCTTGAATGGCTCCAGAGGCAGGGTCTCAGCCACATCTCTGAGCAACCTGCTCCAGTATTTCAGACCCTCACTGTGCAGAACTTCCTCCTAATACCAACCTAAATCTCCTCTGCTCCAGTTTCAAACCATTGCCCCTCATCCTATCTCTACAAGGCCCTCTGAACAGTCCTTTCCCAGCCCTCCTGTAGGTCCCCTTCAGATACTGAAATGCAGCTCTAAGGTCTCCCTGGAGCCTTCTCTTCTCCAGGTTGGACAGCCCCACGTTTCTCACTCTGTCCTGATAGGAGATATGCTGCAGCCCTCTGATCATCTTGGTGGCCCCTCCAAAGTTTTGGAATAGAATTCGAAAGAACATTTCTGTGGTGAACTATGTATGCACACTTAAAAAGACTGCTAAGAGTACAGGGGAAAGGTTGACTCCTTCCTCTGGCTACCATTTAGCTCCAGGGCGTCACAAACACCGTTGGTCCTGCGGTCCTCGTTTAGGAGAAGCTCACTCAGGGCAGCAGCGAACAGGAGAGGGCAGCATCGCTTTAAACTTCACACTGACTTGGTAGGGAAGCTACACATGGACCAAGAGATCACCGTGGGTCTGCCGGTCATAGAGTAAGGAGGGGATTGAGGCAGGTAGTGTACTGGAAGAAATGTCTGCATGAGCAGAGGATGGAAGAGAGCAGAGGTGAAATGCAGAGGGGAAAGCAACGTGACTGTGGTATTTCAGCAGTGATTTTGGCTTGTTCAGCTGCTGAGCAAAGCATCCAAAGCTCAGCATGAGGGAGCATGTGGCCAGCAGAAGAGACTTCTAGAAGTTCATCTACACAGCTTCGCAGATTGCACTGAGCTGGAAGGGACCCTCAAAGGTCCTTTTGTCCAACCACCCTGCACTTAGCAGGGACACCTACAACTAGAACAGTCTGCCCAGGGACACATCCAGTTTGATCTTGAATAACTCCAGGGATGGGGCCTCAACCACATCTCTGGGCAACCCCTTCCAGTATTTCACCAGCTTCACTATGAAGAATGTCTTTCTAATCTCCAGTCTAAATCTGCCCTCCTCAAACTAAAGCCATTGCCCCTCATCCTACCACTATGAGCCCTTGTGAACAGTATCATAGAATCATAGAATCAGCTAGGTTGGAAGAGACCTCCAAGATCATCCAGCCCAACCTAGCACCCAGCCCTGTCCAGTCAACTAGACCATGGCACTAAGTGCCTCAGCCAGGCTTTTTTTGAACACCTCCTCTTTTAACACAGAGGATATTTTGTCAGTCACTGCATTGCCCCCTTCAGCAGATAAATTAAACGATGTGCTTTAGCCAGCATTAGTTGTTCAAATACATATCTTCATTGTGCTATTTGTTCTGGGCATAATGTAATCAGCTTTGATTACAGATATTGCTATCATCTGTTATGCTTGTAATTAATCACCATTTAATTCATTTCCTATTGTACCACATCAGGTGTGTTGCCACCAGGTGATGCCATTTTCTATTAGCTGGCTATCGGAGTTTCCTCCCACCCCAGGTGTGGCCACTTTGCCTTCCCTGCCCACTCCCCTTTATATTCTGCCCCAGGAAAAATAGAAGCCCTAAGTCAGGCCCATTGTGGACCAAGGGATCCTCTGTCTGGCACTCCTGGTGAGTCCCCATGGTGTGCACCGGGTGAGTTGGTGGAGGATTTCAAAGGCCGGGGGGCCTGGTCGCCCCCTGGCTCCCTAGGGTTAGGCTCAGCAACCATTACACCATCATCCACGGGTGCTGGGTGTGTGTCTTTGCTGGAGCTCATTTCTTTTGTAGGGTATTTCAGCTCTTTGAGGTTTTTGCCTCAGGCTCTGAGATGACTGCAAAAACGGTGGTGGAGAAGAAGAGCTCTTCAGGCAGAGTGAGAGGTAAGGGCAGAGGGGAGCAGGGACTGCTTTAGGAAAGCGAGGTGTGGTGGAGAATCAGATTGTTAGGGACTGGAAGGGACCTTGAATCACAGAATCAGTGCCTCCACATCTTTCTCTTAGACCTCCTTCAGGTACTAGAAGGCTGCTGTAAGGCCTCCCCAGAGCCTTCTCCAGGCTGAACAGCCCCAATTCCTGCAGCCTGTTCCTACAGCAGAGGTGCCCTAGCCTTCTCATCATCTTTGTGGCCCTCCTCTGGACCCACTCCAGGAGCTCCACATGTCTCTTGTGTTGGGGGTCCTACAGGTGGATACAACACTGCAGGTGAGGTCTCCCCAGAGCAGAGAGGCAGAATCCCCTCTCTCCATCTGCTGGCCACACTGCTTTTCATGCAGGCCAGGCTGCCATTGGCCTTCTGGGCTGCAAGTGCACATTGCTGCCTCATGTGCAGCTTCTCATCCACCAGCACCCCCAAGTCCTCTGCAGAACTGCTCTCTGTCTCATCATCCTCCACCCTGGATTGATATTGAGGGTTGCCTCAACCTAGGTGCAGGGCCTTGTGCTTCACTTATGGAACCTCATGAGGTTCTCCTCAGCTCCCCTCTCCAGCCTGTCCAGGTGCCTCTAGATGGTTCCCATCCTTCAGTCTTCTCAACCTCCCCGCTCACCTTGCTATAGTCTGCAAACTTGCTAAGCGTGCTTCAGTGTTGCTGTCTGTTGCTGTGCCAGTACAGACCCCTGAGAGACACCACTTGTCACCTGCCTCCATCTGGACAGTTAGTTACATTCTATCTCATCCAGAGATTATACTCTTACATAAGGAAACCTATTTTGGAGATGCAGAAATGGTGATAAGTACCCTGCCCAGTGTGCCACTTGGCATCAGGACAGCACCTGGATAGCCACATTGCCCTGCTACCCATGGGAGTACACCAAGCATGTCCACTGCATGAGTGCAGGGCACTATTTTAACCATACAATGGGTATCCAAGATGTTATCAGCAGAGCAGAACTGCTGATTCGGCTTCAGCATCAATGCTCTGCTCTCCTGTGTTGTTTCAAATCCATGTGTTTGGCTCTACAAATATATGAAAACATCTTACACAGGAGCCTTGGTTACATCAGTGGAAACCTCAACACAGTGACTTTTAACAGAGGACAAAATGTGGTCCATTAACTTTTATTTGTCTTCCCTGACAGCTGTTATTAAGAGGCAGTTGTGGATTAATGAACTGCTCTGGGTAGGGTTTCTCTCTGACATTTAAAGCCAGGCAGTGTGCAAAATCACATGGCAGAGAAATTCCCACACACAACAAAATAGCCATACCTATCAGCTGCAGGCTTGGCTCTGCTTCCTCTCTGCTGATGTGTTGTGCCTGCTTCAGCAAGGAGAGAGCAATTCTCTCTACTACTCCCTGAAATCTGCAGAGCCACAGAGGGTTTGCTGCACTGCACCCCTTTCAAGTCAGGCTCACAATCCAGAGAAGAAAAGTGTAATGGTACAGTCTGTATTTAGCCCTTGTATGGGCCTAAACTCCAGCTCTATGATCCAGTGACCCCTCACTAGAAGGAAAGGGGGATGAGGAAAGGAGACCCACAGAATGAAATGAAAATGGATTTAACAAAGTAGCTAAACAATACCAATACAAGAGATATGTACACTTTTGCTCAGCAAATCCAGGGCACAACACCCAGGACAGCAATCCCTGAAAGCAGCAAAGTGAGAAGAAGCACTAACAGAACCCTCTCCTCAACAAACTCCCTCCTTACACACACTCATAAGCTGGGACACACCTGCAGCTAACTCCTGTCATCTGTGCTGGCTGACTCAGAGCTGCTCATGACCTGCAGCCCATGGCTGGCCTGAGACTCTGTCCCAGCAATGCCAGGACAGGTAGACTGGTTAAAAGAGAGTTACTTGGTTCAATCCTCTTGCAATACAGATGAATCACAGGAATCTTTTTTCATTTCATAAGCAATGTTTTAATATTTGCTCTGGTGAGACCTCACCTGGAGTACTGTGTCCAGCTATATGATCTCCAAGATAAAAGAGACATGGACCTGCTGGAGTGGGTCCAGGGAAGGGTCACAAAGATGATCAGAGAGCTGAACCACCTCTGCTATGAAGACAGGCTGTGAGACTTTGGGCTGTTCAGCCTGGAGAAGACAAGACTCTAGGAAAACCATAGAGATACATTTGAGTGTATGAAGGGAACCCATAGCAAGGCTGGGGAGGGACTGTTTAGAAGGACCTGTGGTGATAGGATGAGGGGCAACGGTTTGAAACTAGAGCAGGGGAGATTTGGGCTGGACATCAGGAGGAAGTTCTGCACAATGAGTGAGGTGAAATACTGGAACAGGTTGCCCAGGGATGTTGTTGAGGCCCCATCCCTGGAGACAATCAAGATCAGACTTGATGTGTCCCTGGGTAGCCTCATCTAGTTGGAGGTGTCCCTGCTGAGTGCAGGGGTGTTGGATAAGAAGAATTCTGAGTTGATCTCAGTAATACCAACTTCTCCTCTTTCCATTACTGACTTCCAATGGCTGTACTAGAGTAAATGAACCATCACTACTGGCACATTATCATCTGACTGAAGGATTGCACGTGAGTGAGGATAACTGAAAGATGCTATTCTAACACATTTCACAGTAGTACTGTCAGATGTTTTTCAGGACTGACTGATTTTGGTTGTCAGTCAACTGAACATGAGTCAGCAGTGTGCCCGGGCGGCCATAAGGCCAGTGGCATCCTGGTTTGTATTACAAACATTGCAGCCAGTAGGGACAGGGAGGTGATCATCCCCCTGTGTTCAGAATGTAGTGTTCAGCTCTGGGCCTCTCACTACAGAAAGGACATTGAGGGGCTGGAATGTGTCCAGAGAAGGGCAGCAAGGCTGCTGAAGGGCCTGAAGCATATGGCCTGTAAGTAGCACCTGAGGGGGCTGGCGTTGTTCAGCTGGGAGAAGAGGACAGTGAGGGGAGACCTCACTACTCTCTACACCTAACTGAAGGGAGGCTGGAGTGAGGAGGGGGCAGCCTCTTCTCCATGGTGTCAAGACACAGGAAGAGGAAATGTTTACAAGCTGTGCCAATGGAGGCTCGGGCTGGATATTAGGAAATACTTCTTCACAGAGAGGGTTCTAAAACATTGGAATGGTCTGCTCAGGACAGTGATGGAATTGCTATCCCTGGAGGTGTTTAAGCAGTGAGTGGACCTGGTGCTTGGGGCCATGGTTTAGTGCTGACCCTTCAGTGCTGGGTTGAGAGTTGGACTGGATGATCTTGGAGGTCTCTTCCAAAGGGATGTGTTCTGTGATCCTGTGATTCTCTTTTCTAGCCCAGTACATAGGAGTGGCATTCAATGACCTGAAAGCAGGTTTCCATCAGTAGTCTCATCAGTTAATGAAAACTGGCAATACTGTGAAAGAAACACTAAGCCTTGAGATTTTTCAGATAAAAAGGGCTCAGAAACAATGGTGTCTTGGATTGTCTGCTTTATGGCAATGTTTTTGCTGTAAGTATTCTGAATCAGAATGAAAAGTAATATTTCAGTGTCAAATTTCCCTAAAGCAGAGATTCCATGCCCTGACCAACTATAATTACCAAAGCAACGAGTAATCCATTTTCTCCCAGGCCCTCGGTTTTGTCAGCACTAAATTTACACACAATCATTTTTTAAGGAGATATGGGAGGAAATGCATAAATGCCAAGAATGTTTGCTCAGGGAAATGACACACACCATCCTTTTCCCAACATCTGGTTATTCGTGAAGGGCTGACAAATCTTCTTTTAGACTTATTAAGCTCGAAGTTATCTATGCTGAGGGGATCTGTGATAAAAGCAGTTTTTTACTCTAAAGAAATTTTGAGCTGAAGCCTAGTACAAGAAGGAGAAAAGAGTCTGAAGGGAGAGCAGCTTTTGTTGGTCTGTGGCTCAGCAGCATTAGCTGTCTTCCTCTCTCCAGATGTCTATTTTTAGATGACCTCTAGAGCATTAGATCAAATGTATAAATTGGATGAAGTCAAACCGTCTCCGTCTGTGAATATGCAGCTCCCAGAGGTGTGGCAATGTCTGTGGAATACAGACAGCCTGAATCTTGTCACCAGCAGACTACATCATCATTCTTCTTATTAAACCTGGGCCTAATAACCTTCTGACAACTCAAAGTTATATTCTCATCTCGTTTATGCTGATGTGGATGTAGAGACGTCAGCAGAGGGGAGGGTGTTGGCTTTTACATTGTTTTCCTTACTGTATCAGCAGCTCACTGCCACCATAAAAGGTCTCTGCAGAAAAAAAAAGATTACTGTGCCTGAAAAGAGCAGAAACCCTGTGATTTCTAATTTTGCAGAAGCTTCTAAACCAGTGACCTCAGAGCAGATTTTACATAGAGGAGCTGTAAGTATAGGTGTGTGCTTACACACAGCAACACACGACCCAGACAGCTGATAGTCCAACACTTATTAATTCATTATCCAGGCAACAGAATAAGTAAGCAGCACTTCAGCAGATCACAGGCACTCACCCACAGCAAGCTCCCTTTTGCAGAGCACAGGCCCTCTTTGCTTTGCATAGCTCTGAGTGACTTGGACATCACCTGTCATTTGTGCAGCCCCTCTAACTGAGAAGGGAATTTCACCTCAAAAGGGTGCAGCATGAACCGGTAACCTCAAGCTCTGCAAGACTGATGTCGGGCTGCTGGTGGTGTTGTGTCGTTTGGTAATGTAGGGCTGTGTCTGTGGAGAGAATACCAAGCAGTGTGGAGGCAGGCTGAGGAATTAAATGGGATGGGATTTGCATCAGAGCTTCACCAGAGTTAATCAGCTTTGTCCCTGAAATCTGGCTGCAACTTGCTGTATGGCTTCCTGCTCTGGTCAACAGAAACTCTTAAGACTACAACAGATAAAAATCCCTTGAAGAAATACAAGAGGAAAGGAAGCAATTATTCCAGTTCAGCTAAAGAAGTGCCTAAGGGATCAACTCCCCATCTAAAGTCTATTGGCATTCTCAACCTCATGACACAGATTCTGCAGCCATGAAACCCCACATATAGAATGAGGTCAAAAAGTTAGCTGTGAGTGCATTGTCTGGGCTTTACATCTATGCCCAGCCGACTGCAGCACTCTGCTAAGTCTTTGTTGCCTGTGCTTACAGGTATTTTAACACATGCAGAAAGCTCTGTGGCTCCTTCTCTTCCAGTACAACTGGGAATTCAGTTCGGCAAGTCCATGGGCTGATGCACACAAAGGTTACCAGTTACTTCTTGTGGCAAACTCATTTCGCTGAGTGTCCCTCATTATTTACCCTGCATGCAGCAAAAAGAACACTCAGCTTAGACTGAAATGTGTCTGGATTCACATTCAGAGAGAGGTGAGAATTGCCAGGCTGGACTAACCCAGTGACAGTCCACACAATTTGGCAATCTGTCTTTGATAACAACTAGCACCAGATACTGTAAAGGGGGAAAAAAAAAAAGAGAGAAGCTAACCCTCTGCTGAGCAATATCCCCAGTCATTAAAGTGTTTTTACCCCAATCAGAGAGCAGTTGGTGCCCAAAGCATGAGGTCTTTTCCAAACATTTGCTAATCCGGCTGGAACATTATCAACGTAAACGTCTGATTCTTTCCAGATCTTGCTCGCCTCTTCAGACAAACCCTGCGGAATAAAAGAGCAGTTAGATGAAGGAGAAGAAAGAAGTTACCAAAATGCAGGATATAAACAAAGAAGTTTGGGGGCAGAGTGAAAAAATAAACAGAGAGAGTGTCTGGAGGGGAGGAGGGAATGAAAGAAAAATGCTGTCCTTTAAAAAAATAACACAGGCTTCCTTTATAGCTTGCTAACCAGTGAGGTTTACCTTACAGGGAATGGTTTATGACTCACAGCCTGTTTTGGAAGCCCAGCAGAGATCAGCAAGATGTCAACTCAAAATTCAGCTGTCTCTGCAAATGTGCTGATCAAAGTTCTGCCCAAGACCTAGCAGACACTGCAGATTATGTCGACTCAGTGAAGTCAGAGGTGACCATGGAGGATCTGCAAGTCTCGGTCTTCTGCCCCTCGTCTTGCAGGATATGAGGTAGAAAAGGAATGGGATTTTATCTGCTCTGTAGCTCAAGAGGGTGGAAGGAAAATCTCACTTTACTTATAGCACAAGGACTGAAAGCTACAATTGCACCAAGAAGAATTCAGGACTACTGAGATTTGTGCTTTCAAAGAACTAACACAGAAACAAATCTGCTTCTTGTCTGTGAAAGTTCGTGGGTAGAGCACTAGGAAACTATGTTCTAAATATGGTTTCCAAATCAGTTCAACGTGACAGTCCTGCTTGGAGAGACACAAAGATCAACTATTTGCACAAGGCAGGATGGGCAGTGACATGTGTAAGTCAAAAGAACTTACAGAATAAAAGAAGATTGAACTCGGAGACCTATAACATCAAATACAAAAGAGAAACTCACTTCTCAGGGCTCTAATACTGTGAGATTTTCTCACAAATGTGGACTCCAGACTCTGCTTCCAGATCTCCTGCAAAAATTTAAGGGCACAGCTAATGACACTTTTAAAGACAATTTCTGGGCTGACAGATGGTAGCACTGACTTTTTGCACTTATTATTTAGGATTGTTTTGCACTCATAGAAACAGTGAACGCATTCTGAAACTCTGATGGCAATGTGACAGTCACAAATCTCATAGAATCCTAGAATGGCTAAGGTTGGAAGGACCCCAGAGATCATCTGCTCCAACTTCTCTGCCATGGGCAGGGATGTCTCTCAGCTAGACTCAGCTGCTCAAGGCCTCAGCTGGCTGGGCCTTCAACAATCCCAGGGAGGAGGCATCCACAACCTCATAGGGTAACCTATTCCAGAGTCTCACCAACCTCATACTGAAGAACTTCTTCTTGAGATCCAGTCTCACCCTGCTCTCCTTCAGCTTAAAACCATTCCCCCTTGTTCTCTCTCTAGGCACACTTATGAAAAGCCCCTCTCCAGCCTTTCTGTGGAACCCCTCTGAGGTGCCCCTGGAGTATTCTCTTCTTCAGGCTGAACAACTGCAGCTCCCTCAGCCTATGCTCATAGCAGGGTGTCAGAGGTTGGAAGGGACCTAAAGAGATCATTGAGTCCAACTCTCCTGTCAGAGCAGGACCATACAATCAAGCTCAGATGCTTCAGGCCGTGGATCATCTTTGTAGCCCTCCTCTGGAGGTCTCCAGAGACTGAAACTCTGTCAAGAGCAAGGCCTTTTCATGCAGGAGACAGGATGTTCAGGAACATCTTTAAGCAGCTGCTTCCCTGAAAGAGAAATGCCATCAGGGGCTGCTAAAATGCACCTGAGAAGTTACTTCCCTTGCACTGCCCTGGTCCTGGCTCTACCCAAAGATAAAGTAGCCATAAATGGGGCAAAAATGCTGGTATGCACTCTTCCTCCAACAAAACTCTTCAGAGAATTCCTCTACTGGGCTGGCCATGAAGGTGCACGTGAAAAAGAAAAGCTGTGTAAAGCTGACACATAACAGGAACATTCTTAAACTCAGAAGATCTGAGAGATACTTCTTGCAATAAACACAATATAACTTGAACCTGACACTCTGAAAGCCAAGCCTGAGAACTGGTGCACATTGGTTTGGAGCCTGTCTTTGTGATACCGTGAGCATCCTCAGCACCACTGTGCTTTGGGCCGCAGGGCTCCCAGACCACTTAGACAAGCCCTAAATGCTGTGCAGAACTGGGCTTGTCTCTGTGCCCTGCCCTGTGACTCTTCTGCCCAGACACATACCTGTATCTCTGCAGAAATTCCCAGCAAGCCTGCAGAGCAGAACTCCCAGCAAAGACGCAGTAGAGAAGCCTTGCCCACAGGGTACACTCTGCTGCATAGCATGCATTAGCCAGACTCGAAGGGGAACAGCTCCAACAGCCTCTGGAAGCCAGCTTCTTTAGAGAAGACAAAGGCCTGAAATCCCTCTTGTATCTTTCACAGAAGCAGCATCAAGGGAGCTCTTTCCTACAAAGGCACTCATTTCTTTTCTAACTCCAGGAGGACTGCTACCCTCCCACATGCTGCACATGTGCCTCTAATCTGAAAGATGGAGCTGTCTCCTTAGAGTCAACCAACTCCTCACTATTCCCTACCAATAAAACGACCAACATGATGGGACAGTGCTGCTTGACCCTATTCTTTGATGGGGAAGCTTTGCTGCTGGAAAGCCAGCTAACAGCCTGGGCTGTTTCTATGCAGGGGGTGCATTGCCCCCACAGTGAGAACCAAGTTGGATTATCTTCAAGACCATGCATGGAGTCCACGGTTCTGTGTCCTATACCTGATAAAGCAGACCAAGAACTTGAACTATTTCAGGCTACCACATGACACTGACATGTTAACAACTCAGGCTGTAAGTGAGCTGGGTTAGATTCAAATCCAAGGGTGAAGGTAAAAGGTTTTGTGTTCCATAACTGCTGCCAAACATTCTGTTTTCTTACTTGGCTCCTTTCATTCCCATGTATTTCAAAGCTGCTAGAAAGCACCCCCTCACACTTCATTCTGTACAGCTAATTGAATAAAGGGACAAGTGAAGTGGGAGGAGAGAGAAGATGGGCAGGAATTATTGTCCAAATTAAGTGTTAAACTTTGGCTTCTGCCTGCACCTTAGAACTTGTGTTTCTAGAGCACAATGATGAAAATAGACACATTGGTAACCACCAACTAAATGGAAAAAGGAAACAGAGTCCATGAAGTAGCACCAATGGGAACACAAATGTCCTCAAAGGAAAATCTCACCACCTGCATCATTTTCTGCAGTGGGAGCCAAAGCCTGGCTTTCTGGAAAAGTCACTTTACATCTGGATCCCCCTCAGACTTGGAAGAAGTCTAGGAGGGCTGTGGTTTGGAGTGTGCTGGTGCTCTCACTGCACATTGTTCTGTTTTCTTTGCAACAATCACAGAGCTTCCATGTCTGACATCCTGAGTCTCTCCTTCTCTGTCTCACCTGAAATGCTTCTCATCACAGCCCAGGCTCTGATGAACTGTAATAGATTAAAAGCAGCAGTCAGATACTGATCCCAATGTAAGACTCAAATCACACACATAACACTTTTGAAGACACTGTAGCACCAGGCATTGCTTGACTCAAGTTCTGCTTTTGCACTTCATATGTGAAAAAGAGCCCAACACAACTAGCAGCAGAGACTGGCAAAGGAGACCAGTACATACTATCTCAGCTCAATCCTTGAGCAGAAAGTACTGTGTTGTGTTGTGATGACTTCATGTTCCCAGCACTGACACAACAGCTGTTAGGGATGTCAGACCTTCACACCACATAGCATCCACATGACAATGCCAGTGGTGAACAGAATATTAAGGGTTGGAAAGGGATCTCAAGTGACCATCCAGTCCAACTCCCCTGCCATAGCAGGACCACCTAGGGCAGGACACACAGGAACACATCCAGGTGGGTTTGGAATGTCTCCAGAGGAGAGCCCACAACATCTCTGGGCAGCCTGCTCCAGGGCTCTGCCACCCTCACAGGGTAAAAGTGGAAGCTCCTTTGCTCCAGTTTGCACCCATTGCCCCTTGTCCTGTCATTGGACATCGCTGAGCAGAGCCTGGCTGCATCCTCCTGACACTGCCCTTCACATCTTTATCAACATGAATGAGGTCACCCCTCAGGCTCCTCCAAGCTAAAGAGCCTCAGCTCCCTCCCCTTATTCTCACAAGGCAGATGTTCCAGTCTCTCCAGATCCTTTTGGCTCTGTACTGGCCTCTCTCAAGCAGTTCCTTGAGCTCCTTCTTGAACTGAGTGGCCCAGAACTGTTCACAATATTACAGATGTGGCCTCACCAGGGCAGAGTAGAGGGAGAGGAGAATTTCTCTTGACCTACTAACCCCCCCCCACACACACACTTCTAATCCACCCCAAGATACTGTTGGCTTTCCTTGCCACGAGGGCACATTGCTGGTTAATGGACACGTCCACCAGGAGCCTCAGGTACCTTTCCCCTACACTGCTGTCTCACAGGTCAGTTCCCAAACTACACTGGTGCATGGGGCTTGCTCTTTCCCAGATGTAAGACTCTACACTTGGCCTTGCTGAATTTCATTTGGTTTGTCTCCACCCAACTCTCCAGCCTAGCTGAATGGCAGCACAGTTGTGTATAAAACATTAAAAAACATAATCCCCTTTTATGATCCTTCTTAAGTGGGGTCTCAGCAATGCTGCCTCACTGCTTGAACACCTGCAGGTTTCCAGACAAACTGCACCTATCTTCTGTGAATAAAGAAGTGGAATAGGTTTTCTTGCCACTTTACCTTCTCTTCTGAGGAGGAGTTTGGATGAACTGAAATCCTAAGGCCATTCTTGACACTGCCAGGATAACCCCTGGACACAGCAAAAAGGGCATTATGAGAGAGAACAGAGCTTATTTCCATTCCAAGTTCCTAGGAACACCATCACCAAGAGACTGCAGAACAATTTTGGGCTTAGGGAGTGAGATGTAATTTAAAAGTCATGCTCTTTGGGATTGCCCAGGGGAAAAATCTGCAGTTTATTTCCTTCCACATTCTTAATTCTTACTTTTTTTTTTTCCAGCCTGGTGGTAAACCAAACATTTTTGTGCGTTTATTGACATGTCCAGTGCCTTTGGTGACATGTGAAATCTTTGCAATTTAGGTCAGACAAGTGTCCTCAAAACCCAGGAACCCAGCAGACCTTCCAAGCTTCTGTTTGCTTTGGTTCAGTGGAAGGGACTGTTAAAGGCAACCTACAGCAAGCCCTGCTCTGCACTGGGCCTGTGGCCTCTGCAGGGAGCTGAGTTGCCTGTCTCAGTCTCCTCATCCTCTTCCTGACTGCTCAAGGTCAGGCACAGGAATCCACTGCCTTCCACATGGGGCATGCTGAGAGGCAGCAACCTTCACCAGCTCCCTCCCTATCACTGCTTCTTGGCCCTGGCCCCAGAGTTGGCTGATACTCCTTTGGCAATACAGCCTGAGTTCATGTCTGCCTGCTAGAAGTCACGGCAGAGAGACAGAAAAACAAGTGGCCTATAAAGAGCAAAACCTGTCTCTTCCCAAAGCTTTAGTCTGTGCATAAGAAGAGCCCCTGCTGCATCTGTATGATCTTACTGCATGAACAGCAAATGCACACAAGAGATGTATCTTCTAAGTGTATCTTCTCCTCCTTTTCCCAGGTACAGGTGATCAGAAAAGCAGGATTTAGATCCTTGGTCTCCTCACATCAAACCCTATCCTCCTTGTTTGAACTTTCCCTACTTCTTTCTTTGTGGTAATCTGCAATTAGAAGCTGTTGTCTTGTTTGGTTAGTAATTGTACCTCCTTTAAAGAGCAATCTCATTTTACAGACCTTCAAGAACCAAAGAAAAGTTTATCCTGGTTGGCAAGTTTACCTTCGATGCTCTCTGACTCAAAGCAGTTGAAGATTAATATGGCACAAACACACGATGGGAACTCTTATGTGTGGGATGGAAACTCTGTAGGCTTGAAAGAGGCTTGAGAGCTGTATTTAAAAAGTGCATCATAGAGTGGTTTGGGTTGGAAGGAACCTTACAGGTCATGTAGTTCCAGATCAGGTTGCTCAAGACCTCATCCAGCCTGGCCTTGGATATCTCCAGCCAGGGGGCACCCACAACCTCCCTGGGCAACCTGTTCCAGTGTCTCACCAGTCTGTCCTGGTATCTCACCAAACTGTTCCAGTGTCTCACACTTCAATATAGAGGGGCTGGGATCCAAAGAGCAGATAAATTTGCAGCCACAAAGACAAGCAGATGACAGCTTGGAGATACAATTCTCACAACCCGGTGCCTGAGTGAACTGTTTCCTCTCTCCAGAATAACCTTATGTTGCACACTGTCCTCACTCATTTGGATAAAAGCATTTATGTGAGTGACAAACCTGCACATCCACTTACTAGTCATGAGATCTGTTCTGCCTTGTCTTTTTTCCTTGCTTTAACACACATGTCACTGTACCAGTCCATTCAGATGAGCAACCTTCCAGTACCTGAAGGGGGGGGCTACAAAGAAGCTGGGAAGGGGCTTCTGACAGGAGCTTATAGTGATAAGAGGGAACAGATTGAAGCTTGAGGAGGGCAGATTTAGACTGGATACTAGGAAGAAATTCTTTCCAGAGAGAGTGGAGAAAGACTGGAAAAAGTTTCCCAGGGAGGTTGTGTTTGCCTCATCCCTGGAGGTGTTCAAGGCCAGGCTGGATGGGAGCTTGAGCAACCTGCTCTAGAGGAAGGTGCCCCTGCCCGTGGCAGGGGGGGTTGGAACTAGGTGATCTTTAAGGTTCCTTCAAACCTAAACCATTTTATGAATCTATGAAACTAGCTCATTCTAGGTGCAAACATTGTAAGATCCTAAGGGTACTTTTGAAGTTGTCCTTAAGCAGCAGCCACCAGAGAGATAAGAGGTGTAAATCGGGGAAGTGCAGCTGTTAAAAACACCAAAACCAAACAAGCTCAGGCCATTTTTCTTGGTGACAGAGATGTAGAAATACTTTCATCTTTGCATCCAGTATTTATCACATAGTAGAATGCCTCAGTTTGCAGGCTGCACAGGCAGTGTTCAGCACACATGATTTCTCTCACTGCCACTCTGGTACTGGCAGCCAGGCAAACCCTGATGTACAAGCACTGCTTCTTTTCCTCTCTCATACTCTGCAGCTGCTGCATTTATGCAATTAGCTACATGGCATTTCTTACCCCAGTGGAAAGTGCCTCTGATCTCTCTCTGCAGAGGCCAGGCACAGCAGTAGCCTCACAGACTGTGCACTACAGGAGGCCCAAAGTAGTTTGGAAGTTGGCAGGTAAGGGTGGTGGGAGGCCAGGAGGATGAAGCGCCCTCAGCATTCTGCCTGCCACCACACCAGAAGCACTGCCACCAGGCACAGGAAGAGATGTTCTTCTGTGCTGCTCTGCAAACGTGGCCAACATGCCCAAGAGGAAGCACTGTGGGGTGGGCTGATCAGTCCCTGCTGATCCTGCATCCTGAAAGGGATGCACTGAAGCTAAGGAAGCGGATGGGGGTGAAATCTTGTCCTAATTATCTTAATAGCAGTATTGTCGTTGCCTTCAGTGGAGCTAGGCTTTCTCCACAGGGAACCTGCCAGAAAATCCCCATAGCCATTTGTATTTTCCTACTTCAGGATGAAAATTAGGTACAGCATGTATTTCACCCACTGGTATAGGGCTGTCACCGTGGAAACCCTGCTCAACAGAGTGTGAAAACGTTTACAGTGTTGGCTGGGCTTGCAGAGTGCTGAGCACCATTTTTTCCCCATTAACTTTACGAAGGCTACTACCATTCAAGAACTAAGTCCAGTTATAACGAGCCATAGCTGCTCTGTATGTCCTCTGAAACAAATCCTGGGCTGGACTTCTCCAGTAAACTCCACTCTTCAGACATCCCACGCTGATATAACAAGAACTCCTCTGTTTTTTTCCAAGCATACCCTAATTATATTTCCCATTGCAACATCCTATGAGCAGACACTGCCCCGTTTTGCTGATGGGGAAAGCAGGGGTACACAGGAGTCACAGACCTTGTCAAAACCACGCAGCCAAGTCCTGGCAGATTTGGGAGCGGATTTCATGAGTCCCTGACTCTTTAGTTTCTCTGCTCTGATCACCAGACAACACTCCCTTCCTCTAAAATAGGCTATTTTGATTGAAAACAGATGGTGTACATTTTTGGCACAGTGTTTTAACTATATTAAAATGCTCTGAATGAATGTGTGCTTATATCATCCCTATCCATGCATACGTGTGCATACATGCAGCCCCCATCCATGCAGACAGGAATAGGCATGAGTTAAGGACATATTAATTTTGATACATCCTATGCAAATGTAATGGATATGCTGAAAGGCACCGAAGTGCAGCTGGACAGCTGACATACCTAAACACACAGGCTGTGTTCTGCTGTGGTGTTGTAATTACACACTAGGAATTCTCTCTCTCTCTCTCTAGGCAACAGAATTTACGTTGTTGATGGAGTACACACTTTGATGTCACAGATGGATTAATGGTTTTTATCATTTCATGAGAATTTAGCAAAGGGTGAATCACATCCTTTCTCGTTAGCTCCAGGACCGAGCTCCATCTCAGCTGAATAAAGCATGCAGTGGACACTGCCTACATTTTTATTAGGGATTTTTCTGCAACCGAATTGTTATGGCTTAAATATCCTGCTTATCTTTTGAATTTGTTCTTTCTGTCATAAGATTTGTCCCTGCATTAAGTCTTCTCTAATAGTGTGTTTCCAGCTAAGAACCAGCAAATCCTGGCTCGGACTTGCTGTCTGTCGAGATTAAGTTCTTTCCACACATCATACCTTGGAGGATGTGACAAGGCCCAGTTTTCAATTATCTGGTTTTTTGCCTGCAGCCTTGGTTCAGGTAAAGATGTTCTGTCGTAGCAGCTGGCAAACAGCTCAGGAGACCTTTCTCATGGTTAGAAATCACCAGAGAGCTTCTATTGCTTGCTGTCTCCTGTGCATCCCCAGCAAAGATGGGAGGGTGAGTCTTGAACGCTACTCACATGGGATACATCCCAGTTATAAGCTCCTTTCACAAGCCCTTTTCCACAACTGCTTCCCGTTGACCCTATTTCCATTTTGGTTGCCTGGATTTTCCCCTTCACTTACCGCAAAAGAGGCAAGGAAATAAGCCTTCAAATCCACAGTTATGCAGGGGGAGTTGCAAACAGCTCATTCCCCACGGGTGCTAATCCTTTGTCTGCACGTTGGCCCCAGCTACCTCACGCCTCATACACACACAAAGTGAGCCAGAACTGGGGGTGAGACTAGAATTGGGGAATTCTGTGTTTGCAGAGAGGGGATCCTAAGCGAAAGCAGCTACTTCAGTCTGTGCTAATTCCTGCTGGGCTGATCGTTGAGCGTGCTAGAGAAAAAGGAAATCTTGCTGATACTCACTGCTCTTCAGCCTTCTGGAGTTCCAAAGCTGCAGAACTCAGGAATCAGGAAATGCCTGCAGAAAGGTTTTGAGGAGGTCACAGAACCAGAAGTATGCTACAGTGCTGCTTCATTTATGGATAAATAAAATATGGCTGCTTATTATAAAGGGGGAAAAAAAAGAGCTTTAAAAATCAACCAAAACCCAAACAGCAGTGCATTGTTTCAGAACTGCAATCCAAACCCCAGCACTGCCACTTTCTGTCTCACAAACAACGCTGTAATGTCACATTAAGATCTCCACAACTGTGCCTACAACATCGGCTAGCAGCTGCTAATCAGGAGAGCACCTCACCTCAGCACTTATCTTGCAGAGGATGGATTAGCATGTTTACATTTTCCTGTCTGCCTGTCATGCTACAGAACTAATATTATGGTACAGTCTCTGCTCAGTAGAGTTTTTATGCCTATTTCCCCTGTATCAGAAGATACAGTAAACACACATACTCAGGATAGCTCTTCTGCAATTCAACACATGAAGCTATTTCACTCTGACTTGGCAAAATGTAATCTAAATTTCCAGGCAGGAAAAGTGTTAAAAGTAAAGCCTGTTCTTGCAAGCTGTGATGTAGTAACCAGGCTCCTCTCCTACCAATGTAAAGCTCTCCACAGTGACAGCCTTACCCTTTCTCTAGCCACTTTCTGCCAGGTAGGCATCAGAGAAATGTGAAACAGCCTTAAAAGCTCCGTATCTGATCAGAGGAAATTCTCCCAGTGCAAGCTGGGCAGAGACTGCCAAAGGCTTGGTTCCAGTCCCCTT
Source organism: Pogoniulus pusillus (assembly GCF_015220805.1). Taxonomy (NCBI): domain Eukaryota; kingdom Metazoa; phylum Chordata; class Aves; order Piciformes; family Lybiidae; genus Pogoniulus; species Pogoniulus pusillus. The sequence continues at coordinate 7,959,229 of NC_087288.1, read as the reverse complement.
TCAATAATCTACTGCAAAGGGGTCCGAGTTAACTTCCCAGGCTGCCGTTGGGTATGAAGGCAACAGCCTGGACAAACTCTGCTGGCTTCACCTCCTACAGCAGGCCAATGCTGGCAGGGTGGTGAGGCTGCTTGAAGGCAACACAGCCTGACCATTCTGGGCTGGTGGTTGTGTGCAGTGCAGGATCTTCCGCCGCTTTCTGTGGGATGCAGACCACACTCTTGCCATTTAAAATGCAAGTGGGCTCTGTTAAAAAGCTACCTGTCTTTCATGAGTACTCAGCAAAGAACAAAACACACAGAAGCCTGTTGCCTCTACAGCACTTTTCCCCTTCCCTGATGTTCTGAAGAGGTTTTTTCATGCTCCCTCATTATCTTTACCAGTCAGAATAGATACCCTGTGATAAACATGCAGGAAACTAAGCTCCAGAACAACTCCACGATTAGCCTGAGCCTACTTGGTGAACTGGCTGGAGATGGGAAGACTGCCCAGCTCTCCCAGTAATCCACCCTTGGCCTCAATTCAGCAGAACACTTAGGTACTTGTTTAACTAAAGATACAGTGCTTTACTGTGAATCACAGACCTCTTTCTTATTATCACTTCTACAGCAGGGTGAGGGAATTAAGTCTTAGGAAAAGCCTTGAAGCAAATGAGAGCAGTACATTTAACATCCTGAGGGCTCTGCACCCTGGGTCTGCCAGAGTCCTTAGCAGAGGGAGGGTGAGGTTCAGAGACTGTGGCCTGGCTCATTTTTTCCTACTGCAGAAGACAGCAGTGAGATTAGTGACCATAGGATTGCTGCTGTGTAGAGCTGTGCTAGTCAGAGCTGAGAGCTAATAATACATGTCCTAACCTCTTTTCTCATTATTCAGTCAAGTAAGACAAAATTCCATTCATTGGGAAAGCCAAAAGAACAACTAACAAATTCTGGTGTCCTTTTCTTGTTTTTCTTTTGAGAACATGTAAGTTGTAAAAACAAAAGAATTTTCTTTGTAATATCCTCAGAAGATCTTTTTTAATTGCCTGCAAGGAAACTCAACTTTCCCAGCTTCTGAAATGAAACCTTCCTCTTCAAGTGAGAGTCAAGAAATATCATGGCAGCAAAAGCTGCACTTCAGGTGATAAAAGTAGCTGCACCTTGCTTCCTCCTGATGCACCACGCAGAAACTGTCAGTCTACTGAGCAGACTGTGCTGGTTTCCACGACTGGGAAAGAAAAGGGCTGAGGCAGAGATGTATCCCAGGCACAGATCCAGGCTGAGTGCAGTGCGGGTTGAGAGCAGCCCTGAAGAAAAGACTTGGGAATGCTGGTTGCTGAGAAGCATCCCATGAGCCAGCAGTGCCCTCATGCAGCCCAGAAGGCAGCTGTGTGCTGGGTTGCATTCAGAGGAGTGTGGGCAGCAGGGCAAGAGAGGGGATTCTGCCTCTTGACTCTACTCTGCTCAGACCACACCTCAAATACTGCATCCATTTCTGGTATCTTTAGCATAAGGACATAGAAGCATTAGAGTAAGTGCAGAGGAGGGCCACATAGATGATACAAGGGCTGGAGCACCTCTGCTATGAGGGTAGGCTGAGGCAACTGGGGTTGTTCTTCCTGGAGAAGAGAAGACTCCAGGGGGATCTTAGATCTGCCTTCCAATACCCGAAGGGCTCCTACATAAAGGGTGCAGAGGGACTTTTCCTAAGGGTACCTAGAGATAGGACAAGGGAGAATGGTTTTGAGCTGAGGAAGGGAAGGTTTAGATTGAATTTCAGGAAGAAGTTCTTCGGTATGAGGGTGGAGAGATGCTGGAATAGGATGCCCATGGAGGTTGTGGATGCCTCTTCCCTGGGAGTGTTCGAGGTTAGGTTGGATGAGGCTATGAGCAGCTGAGCCTAGTTAAGAGACATCCCTGCCCATGTCAGGGACACTGGAGTAGATGATCTCTGAGATCCCTTCCAACCTAGCCCTTTCTATGAGTTCCATGATTCTGTTTAATATATCTGTGATGGATGGGATTGTTCAGCTTAGAGAAGAGAAGGCTCCTGGGACACCTAACAGCAGCCTTCCAGTACCTAAAGGGGGCTAACAGGAAGAATGGAGACTGTTTACAAAGGCCTGCAGTGACAGGACAAGGGGCAATGGCTCCAAACTACAGAAGAGCAGCTTTAGATTGAATGTTAGGAACAAGTTCTTTACTATGCAGGTAGTAGAACACTGGAACAGGTTGCCCACTGAGGTTGGGGCCCCATCGCTGGAGATATTCAAGGTGAGGTTCAACAGAGCTCTGGGCAACCTGATCTAGTTGAGGGTGTCCCTACTGACTGCAGAGGGGGTTGGACTGGATGACCTTCGGAGGTGCCTTCCAACCCAGACCATTCTGTGACTATGAAATACATTACCTGACTCAACTTCTACAAACATTCTGTTTTATGGGATGATTTTAATCCACTTACTGTGTGCTTTAGCATAGCTTGGAGATGTTAAGGGGAGGCAGCAACATCTCAGTGGTTAAGGCTAAAGCTAGCTTCAGCTATAGCACTCTCTTTCCATTTCCTCATCATAACTTTGGCTTGGAAAGCTACTTGAGTCTGTAGCATGCCAGGTGTATTTTAGTGAGCTTTGCAAAAACTGAGGAAAATCAGCCAGATGTCTTTCAAGTTATAGTTGTTTAAACTTACTCTGATCAGAAATATTTACTTTTTTAGACCTTGTTTTCAGTTTGACTGAATCGAATGAATTCAGCCCATAGTAATGCTCCTGCCTTAAGAAAACTCAATGGTGACTTAAAACTTCTCCCCAGCTGAATGACTGTGACTGTAGAGCAGTGTCCTCTTCCTGACTCATGCGTACCCCATTAGAAGAGGTTATTGTCCCTGACCTCATCTCTGGTACTTGTCTATGTCCATTTGTTGGAAACTGCCCTGGTTTTTTGTTGTTTAAAGAGGACTATGTGAGCCTCAACTTCTTTCAGCCAGGCTGGACTGGGTTCCTTTAAACAGTGGCATGGTGATTCATTGCTAACCCTGCTCTCTTGCACTGATGCAGGTAGGGAGCACTCCTGCCAGCAGGTCTGCTCCTACTTCTCTGAGAAAAGTAACGTCCACCAAGGGAGCACTAGAAAGAAAATGAAGCTGTAGCACTGGCCAGCAGTTCCTTCCAGAAGTACAATTATTTTCAGTTCACAGGCCTTGCTATCCACCCACAAAGACCCAAGGCAGCCTTGCATTGACATCTTTTATTAAACTGGTGCAAACAGTTGTCTTTACCTCAAAAAAATACTTCTATTGACACTCCTAACCTCTCCATAATATTAAATTCTTCTCGGTTTGTGCCCTGATAGCTTGGTTGACGCTGTGCAGAGCCACAAACCAGTCTCCTTTTTGTTTCATAAACCCCAGTCCAAACAGTTTTGTTTGTTTCAGAAGGAATGATGAGTTCACTTGAGTTCTTGCTGAGATCAAGGAGGCTTTTTTGGCCTTGGCCGGAGTGGGATCGTGGTTGAACACTGCAAAACATCTTTCAAACTGTCTTCTGTTGCCTATTTCTCTTCAGGATTTTTCTTCTCTTTGGGAGGTGACCTAAAGTCACCTGCTGAGTGGCAAGAGGCCTTCATTTACAACAAAGGCTTTCCACGAGTCTCTAAAGCTCTGCAGAGAGCATTTTTCTATTCGTTTTCACCAGAGAAGGAATAAATCCACAAAATGTAGCATTCATAAAGAACTTTTATAAAGGTTATGGATATAGAAATGGGGGTTTTATACATGTATGAATAATATCATAAACAATAAAGCCACTGTTTTCTAGACATTGCTAGCTATGTCATTGCCATCACCTGCTTGAAATGTGATGACTGCAAGTTTAATTCATGAGGACAGAGATGAGGGTTGCTGCCCAAATACAACCCAGCAAACTTAACAAGCCAGTTGTTGATAAGCCATGGGATTGTGATTTTGATCCACAGGCCATGGTGGAAGTGTTTCTTTACAGTAAAGAAACAGAGGGAGAGAGATGAGGCTGTTCAGTCTGGAGAACAGAAGGCTCTGAGGAGACCTTATTATGGCCTTCCAAGATCTGAAAGGGGCCTACAGGAAAGCTGGGGAGGGGCTTTTTAGGGTGTCCAGTGGTGATAGGACTGGGGTGGGGGGGAGTGGAGCAAAACTAGAAGTAGGGAGATTCATATTGGATGCTGGGAAGAAGTTCTTCAAGATGAGGTGAAGAGGTTACCCAAGGAGGTGGTGTAAGCCCCATCCCTGGAAGTCTTTAAGGCCAGGCTGGATGAGGCTCTGAGCAACCTGATCTAGTGTGAGGTGTGCCTGCCCTTGGCATGGGAGTTGGAACTAGATGGTCTTTGAGGTCCCTTCCAGCCCTGACATTTCTATGATTCTGTGATTAAATGTCCTGTTTCTGATTTCAAACACTGATTTTTACCTGAATTGGCACTGTCATCACCCTCCACATCTATTTTCCTAATACAATACATGTTTTAGAGCCCTACACTAACTTTTACCTGAATTGCCACTGTCATCACCCTCCACATCTATTTTCCTAATACATGTTTTCGAGCCTTGTTGCTGTTTTGCAGTTTTAAAAGTGAGAAATAAGTGACACATAAAATAAAGGCTCTGCTGTTTCCAGTAGATCAACATTCTTTCAATTACAACTGAGTAAAGCAAACTGCAAAACAAGCAGCAAATTGGTCAGACTTCTAACCTGAGAACTTCCCAGCCTCGGGGAAATGGAGATCGGAGTGTGATATCTCACACTCCCTTTTGAAATGAGCCTTTCTCTGGTGTGAAGCTAATCCAACTCAATCCACCCTGGGCTCACATTCTAAATTATGCCTCTTGCTGGGCTTGTTTTCATCTAAGCATGGAATCTGCTGCTTTTTACAAGTAAAGGTTTTTCTTCCCCTCTCCCTCTTCACAAGCTTCCCTCCCACTTTTTGGACAAAACCCCTGCCCTTGGCTTCCCCTTTCTAAATCACTCTTCCTTCCTGTATGATCTCTAAATTAATCATCACTCTCCTTCCCTCTCTCCTCTCTACCCCATTTTTCCTCACTTCATCCTGTTTCCTTCCCCCGCCAAAGATCTTAGTCACAAGTTTCCTCATTCCTCGCCCCTTCCATCACTGTTGCTTACATGACATTAACAGCTGATTGCATTTGAAAATAAAGAAGTCACTTTCACAGTCAGGTCCTCATTGCATTCATCTCTAAATATACTGTTTACAAAACCAAAAAGAGTCAGTAACACAGCCTTGGGCATTCACCACAATAAGAGGTACTAGTTTTGAAGGAACAGGTATCAAAAGCTTTGATTATGAGGAGACATTGCAAAGAAAGCAGGTCTAGTAGCAGCTCTTGTGCAGACATCAGCCAAATCTTTTAAATGTCCCCACTTTACTCTTGGAGCAAAGGAATTTTATTGGCCATGCCTTGTGTGGCACTTTGCAACCATCCAGTTTCACAAACTGATATGCAGGCTCCCTGAGAACTGCTCAGTGTGAAAAGCCACTTGACCTGAAGAAGAGTTCTACCAGACAAACAGTTTCATTTGTGGGCCTGATGTATCCTGAGTAAAGTTCAGCTTGGAAAGGTGGCATATCATGGGTATAACAGATCAGGAGGCAGTGGAAGAAAACTTCACTGTAGGTAAGGAATCCACAGGAGAGAAATGAACAATGCAGGGACAAAGGCTCAAAATGTTGCCGATAGAAACAAGAGGGAAAAGAAAATAAAAGAACAGTCTTAGATTTCTGTTACCAAAGAGAGAATCTGGGTCAAGAACAACCCTATGGATGAGGACAGGTCAGAGGCTGATCTGTTGGAGAGCAGCATAGGGGAAGGGGAACTGGGAATCCTGGTGGACAGAATGATGACCATGAGCCAGCAATGTGCCCTTGTGATGAAGGCCAAGGGCATCCTGCAGTGAATTAGAAGGGCTGTGCTTAGCAGGTGGAGAGAGGATCCTCTCCCTCTCTGTTCTGCACTGGTGAAGCCACATCTGGAATACTGTGACCAGTTCTGGGACACGGGGTCCTGTTTGGAGGCCAGCATGAGATGATGGTCAGCTCCTAGTTTGCATCATAAAAGCAAGATGCAAAATATTAGCAATTCCAGGCAGTAATAACTTCATTGCTCCCTTTCCTCTTCTTGTTATCTTGTTTCTGTTTGGAGCACAACACCCCTGCACACTTCAGCAGAGCCAAAAATCCTTCATTCTTCAGAGAAAATTGTATCCTAGTGGTGGCCACGTTCTCAGTAGTTTTAAATGAAGACAAAAGCCAGGAGAACAAGGCCAATACAGAACCACTGCAGAGAGATCAGTATGATACAGTTTGTCTCTGAGGTAAAATTAGGCAGTTCAGCCATTTACAGAAAATCATTAAGACTATAAATATGACTCCAAAGACCAATAAAAAAAGCACAAGGGAAGAAAAAGATAATTCCATATTTACAGTATCTATACATGCATGTAAATTTATGATCATTGTTTTGAGGTTAGGTAAACAATAAGCACCAATTTTCTCAGGTACTATTTAGTGCTTGGACTTGGAACATGTCTTTAGACACAGAGCTTGGACTTGGACTTGCCTGTAGACCTCACAGGAGAAATAGGTCTTGGCAACACAGTTAGAGGGGAAAAGAATAGTAGAACTGTAAGGCTTTAATAAGGATTCCAGCATGTTACTAAATGCTTTACTATGGGGAGTGAGACTAGGTTCTGTGATAGTCATCAGTTTCAGTGAAGAGGCCTCTCTGTCTGCTTGGATTAAGTCTGCCTCAGTAGTCAGATTTATGTAATCAAAGAACCACAGAATGTTAGGAGTTGGAAGGGAACTCCAGAGATCATCTAGTCCAATCCCCCTGCCACAGCAGCATCACCTAGGTAGGTCACACAGGAATGCATCCAAATGGGTCTGGAAAGTCTCCAGAGAGACTCTGCAACCTCTCTGGGCAGCCTGCCCCTGGGCTGTGGCACCCTCTCTGTAAAAGAGTTTATCCCTACGCTGAGGTGGAACCTCCTGTGTTCCAGCTTGTACACAGTGCTCCTTGTCCTGTCACTGGGCACCACTGAAAAGAGCCTGGCACTTTCATCTTGACACCCACCCCTCAGGTCCCCTCTCAGCCTTCTCTTCTCCAGACTAAACAGCCTCAGGTCTCTCATCTTTCCTCATAATAGCGATGTTCATGACCCCCAGTCATCCTCGTAACTCTGTTGGACTCTCCCTGTCTCTCTTGAACTGGAGAGCCTAAAACTGGACACATGCTAGAGAGACTAGAACAAGTCTTGCTCACTTCACATATGCAAGTCTACAGTGTCGTCCCAGAGTGCCACCAGTGTACACTCCATCTGTACCTACTTGCAATCTCTTATGATACCCTGAGATACTATCACAGTTCAGACAACAGACATGATTTGTGTGCAGGATTTCACCCAAACCAGCCAACCTCCTCTGTGGAGAGAGAAAAGGCTGTTTATTACTGTCACATCAAGTATTACAGTGCTTGACATACAGGTTCACAGATTCACAGGTTGCATTGGGTTGGAAGGGACCCTCAAACATCATCTTGTCCAACCTCCCTGCACTCAGCAGGGACACTTCCAATGAGATCAGGCTGTCCAGGGACACATCAAGGCTAGTCTTGAATGTCTCCAGGGACAGGGCCTCAGCCACATCCCTGAGCAGCCTGTTCCAGTATTTCACACCCACACTGTGAAGAACTTTCTTCTGATATCCAACCTAAATCTATCCTGCGCCTGTTTCAAACCACTGCCCCTCATCCTATCACCACAAGCCCTTCTAAACAGTTCCTGCCCAGCCTTCTTGTAGGTCTCCTTCAGATATTGTAATGTGGCTCTAAGGTCTCCCTGGAGCCTTCTCTTCTCTAGGTTGAACATCCCAATTCTTTCAGTCTATCTTGATAGGAGAGGTTCTCCAGCCCTCTGATCATCTTTGTGGCCCTCCTCTGGACCCACTCCATCAGATCCACATCTCTCATGTGTTGGTGGCCCAAAGCTGGAGACAGTAGTCCAGGTGAGGTCTCACCAGAGCAGGTTGTTAATACATAAACTACATTGTCTCAACCACATCCTCTTCATTCCCCACTACCCTCTGTGTTGCTATCAGCTTGCTTAATTTATGGTCCGATATAACTTCTGTATTATCATTAAGCTATGTTTTAGGTACCATAAACATTTGCAAAGCTAAGCAGTAAGCAGCAAATATTATCATGATGTTATTAAAATAAGAACTGGGTGAAACAAACATGCGATAATGATGAAAGATACTGGGGTATGTTTGCACAACTTGGGTTTATTTTTAGGACACAGTCTGCCTTAGTGACAGAACGTACAAAAGGGAAGGGATTTCTGAGTCTTCCACTAAGTTCTTTTGTTGGTTTTCTTAATACTCTCAATTAAAGGCTGTCTTGCAGTCTTTCATACAAAAGAGAGGAAACATTTTTCCATCCCACAGGGGTATTGTGAGAATTACTCATCTGGTAACCACACAGATAATTCCTAGCAAACAAAAACACTGCCAGTCACTGTTGGATTTACCTGTACCTCGCAGCCTCTGTGGCAGGATGGATGACTGCAGCCCAGCAGGTGTATCACCAGCTGCTGTGGGGACTGCTGTATGTTTTTGGTCAGGCTATCAAACAAGTAGAGAACAAATAACTCTCTTTTTTCTTTTGTGGTCAGCTGCAGCTTACATAGCATAGTTTTAGCAGAAAATTGTGTCATGTGCCTCTGGTAGCCTCACTCGAGCTGAAAGCATCCTGGCTTGATGTGCAACTTGTGTCGAGTGTTGCTGACAGGAACAAAGAGTTCAGCTTTAAACCCAGAAATGCAGGGAAAGTGACTGCCTTTGCTAGGTATCCTTCCTTGTTTGCAAACACTTGGTCTGCAATTAAAACAAGGAAAGTCTTTATTGTTGGCTGAGGGAAACACAGCAACATAAGCAAATAAATGAAATATCCACACCCATCCTATCTCTGGCAGTGGTTGTTCAGTTCACTTCCCTACCAAGTGGTGCCAAAGTCCAAGGAGCTAACATCCCTTTAACTCTTTGTCCTCTCCCTTTTCCCTCTGCAGCACTCTTATTGGCTCATGTGCATTCAGGATGAACTTGGCTGACGTGTCCCCAGCTTCCACAGGAAGTGTTATCTGACCTGCTTCACCTACTCCAATAACAGCAATTTAGTTTTATTGCCATCATCAGGCATCCTCCACCCTCATTTCAATCCCAATTTCCATAAGTTCAGCAGACAGCCAGCAGAAAATACCTCACCTGTGCTGTAAAACCACAGCTTTGGAGCAGTCCTCTACCACACAGGCACTGTAGTGACTGGTTCACTGAAAGCTTTAGTATGCAATGACCAGCAGCACCCCAGATGTTTGCACAGGGCTCCTGTCACACCAAAGGTGTACCTCAGCATCAGAAGGGAGTTCTTTGTCTTTGTCTTCTCAGTTTAATCCTATCTTCTGCCCATCACAAGCTCACTTGTACTTTGAGTAGTTTCTAACAGTATTTCTTGGAGGGTTTCTGCATAAAAAGCTTTTAGAATTAAGTTCTCTGCACATCTTAATTCACTGAGGGTTGGCAAGGCCTTTGCTAGACCATTAGCCCAAGCTGGTCAATCCCCTTCCCAGAATCAGCAACACAAAGCAGACTCCTCTTAGCCCCACAGCCCATCTGCTCTGCCCTTGCACTGGGAGCCTCTGTTCCCTCTAGTCCCCACCAGTGATTTGGGCAACTCTAATCAAACAAGTGGGACTTCTGTTTAGTTGTGTTGTGTATTTCATCTTCATGGACTGCTGATGTTAACATCAGCTGGTAAAAAGGACAGTTAGAGAGGGAGGTTCTCCTTCTCCTCTGCTCTGGTGAGACCTCATCTGGAGTACTGTGTCCAGTCCTGGGGCTGCCAGCTCAGGAAGGACAGGGAGCTGCTTGAGAGAGTCCAGTGCAGAGCCACAGAAATGATTAAGGAAGTTGAACAGGAGAGCCTGAGCTCAGGCTTTTTTGCTTGGAGGAGCCTAAGGGGTGATCTCATTAATGCTTATAAATATGTAAGGGGTGAGTGCCAGGAGGCTGGAGCCAGCCTCTTCTCAGTGATGCCCAGTGACAGGACAAGGGGCAGTGAGTGGAAGTTGAGGCATAGGAGGTTCCATGTGAACCCGAGGAGGAATTTTTTCCCTGTGAGGGTGACAGAGCACTGGAACAGGCTGCCCAGGGGGGTTGTGGAGTGTCCCTCTCTGGAGATATTTCAAGAACCATCTGGATGCTTTCCAGTGTCATCTGCTCTGGGTGATCCAGCTCTGGCTGGGGGGCTGGACCAGATGATCTTTCTTGGTCCCCTCCAGCCCCTGATATTCTATGAGTTTAAAAACCCCACCAAAACCCAGCATTACACCAATGCTTGCTATGGGAAAGCCCAGCCGAGAGTCTTGGGTTGGTTACTGCACTGAGGAAGATTCCTGAGCTGCTTCCATTCCTGAGTTCCAGCGGATGAAGAACTTCTCTGAACTACACCTCTGAGTGGCGGTGAACCTGGGGAGCCTTCTTCCCTTTTCATCTCTGTGAGGAGGGCTGTGCTCTCACAAGATGCTGACGTGCGGGTGGCACTGGCTGCCCGATGGGAGCCAGAGCACACCACAGCACTCCTCAGCCCTTCCCAGAGGGCTGCTGCCACCGCCTGCGCGGGGCTGCTGCCATCTTCCACCTCAGAGGCACCCGGCAGCGCTGCTGCTCTCCCCAGCGTGCGCTGGGTGGCACGGTGGGCTGCCCAGCAGGGAGTGCACTTTACAAGGAGGGTTTAAGTGCCATGAAACGCCAGGACGTCCCTCAAGTTCAGAGTCCTCGCAGGTGACCGAGGTGTCCTTTGTGCCCGGCCCTGGAGCTCTCTGCTGACAGGCTCTGCCGGGGAAGCGCCAGGCCAGGCAGCGCGCTGCGGCCCCTGCCCTTCGGCCCGCCAGCCTTAACGAGGTGGCGCTCCGTAATGCTCTAAGTGTCGGGATCGTTTAGGGGAAGCCGGGCTGGCGGCGGCCTGCGGCACAACGCGGCCGCACTGAGGCGACTTCCCCCAGCGAGCGGCCAAAGCCACGGAGCTAACCCCAGACGAGCCGGTGGGTCGGCTCGGGGCAGCCCAGCCCAGCCAGGCCCGGCCCAGCTCAGCCCAGCCCAGCCAGGCAGCAGCCGAGCGGCCGCAGGCAGCGGGGCGTTGCGCGCTTGCTGCCTCCCCTCTCCCTCCCTCCCTCCCTCCGCTCCTGCCCGCCCGTATCCCTGCATTCCCTGCTGCAGCACCCCCCTTCTCCTCCCCTCAATCCCAGCAGGAGCGGCGGTCCCGGGCTCGGCTCCCCGCGCTGCGGCGGCGCTCGGCGGCGGTTCCCCCCCGCCGCGACCGCCATGTTGGGCTGGTGCGAGATCGGCGGCAGCGGCTGCGTGTGACCGCGGGAGGGAGCGAAGGAGAAGAGAGGGAAGAGGGAGCGGCGGGGCAGAGGAGGGCGCGGAAGCGGAGGGAGGGAGCCGCCGTTACCCCTCCCCGCCGCCCCGCGCACGCACACACCCGCACACGCACCGCGGGAGGATGCCCTTTGCCCGGGGGGGCGAAGCCGGGAGAGCATCTTGCTGCCGGGAGTGAAGCTACCGCCGCCGCCGCCGCCACCGGGGCCTCCCGGCCCGCAGCGGGAGACGCCGCCGCTTTCCCTCCGCCCCAGGACGCACACCCGGAGGAGGAGAAGGAAAAGGAGGGCGCCGTCTCCGCAGCAGCAGCAGCAGCCATGGGAAGGATTTGACAGGGCTCGGAGCGCTTCGCAGCCGCCCCGCGGCGGTGCCGGTGCGTCCCGCCCGCCGCCCGTTGGCGCAGCGCAGGAGAAGGGCGCGACGATGAAGACTTTAGTTTTTTTGAATCACTGAAAAGCCTTAAAAGGAGACTCGGTAAGGAGGAGGAGGAAGGGAAAGGCTGCCCCGGGCAGGACGTGGCTGCGCCCTGAGGAGGGGCGGTGAGGGGACCTGTGCCCCACCCCCACGGCGGGCGCGGTGGCCGGCGAGGCGCTGCCCGCCGGGCCGGGGCCGGGGCCGCGGCTGGGGAGGCGGCGGTGGGGCTGCGCGGCCCCCTCCTTCCTCCCTGCTCGCCTGCCGGTGTGCGCTCGCTTTCTTCTCTGCTCGTGTGTGTAAATATTCAGGTCTTTCCCCTTGCCATCCGTGCTGGGAAGGGAAAGGCCGGTGCGAGCCGAAGGGGGCTGCTCGCCTGGAAATGCTGCGGCGGGGGCGCGCCCCGGATCGCGCTGCATGCTCTGCATTGTGAATGCAGGGGAAGACCTTTGCCGATAGCCAAGTGCGTATGCTGCGCGCACCCTGAAATCGGTGTCAGGCAGGCTGGGCTGCCGAAATGCGGTTATTATTATTAAACCATCAGGAGTGGCCCTTCCTGTCCTCTCCTCCTTCCCCCCTCCCCCTTCTTAATAAAAGAAGTTTAATTATTTTTCTTTTTTCTTTTTTTCTTCCTTTTTTTTTTTTAGGTTAACAATGATGCCTACACAGATACCTTACACTATATGTGTATATCTGAAACTTACAAGGGTTTAGTTTCAGCCTGGTAACCCGGAGGTGGGCTGGAAATTAAGCACCTCCAGCAGTCTTGACACTTGTTAGAAATACTGTTGACTTCTTGAACAACAAAACCCTCCAAAGTGGTTTGTTTTGTTTTATTTTTCCCTTTTTTTTTGTTTTTTTTTTGGGCAAAGTAATAATAGTCATTAAAAAAGAAACCCCAATGCAAAGTGAAACAGCCATGTCTGGAGAAGTGCGTTTGAAGCAGTTGGAGCAGTTTATTTTGGATGGGCCAACTCAGACTAGTGGGCAATGCTTCAGTGTGGAAACCTTGCTGGATATACTCATCTGCCTTTATGATGAATGTAATAATTCCCCTCTGAGAAGAGAGAAGAACATCCTTGAGTATCTAGAGTGGGGTAAGTTTGAGTGTTTATTTTGTGTACATCCGTCCCTGTTCCTGTCTGCTTTGTGTAATGTCTGTTATTTATGTGTAAGTGGGGATTGTTTATAAGGCAGTGTTTTACTGGGAAGTGTTATCAGCTTTACTGTAGTTAAAACATGGTGGTGGTGCTAAAAAGTAATCCCTATTGGTTATTTGTCCTTGAGATATGCATGTGAAGCATACATTGTGCTTTTTGGGTTGGTTTTTGGTTTTGTTTTTGACACGGGTCAGACTCTGGTACATGAAGCAGGTCTGTCTTCAGGCCCAGCTGTTGAATTTTGGTATCCTGAAGTTCTTGGGATTATAGAGAAGAGAAGGATAAATTTTGATGCCTGGATAAAATAAATCACTAATCAGTCTTGTGATTTGCATCAGTGGTCAAATCTATACTGACTCATAGTAAAAGATGTTGATCAACAAGAGAACTCTCCATCTCTCCTAGAGATTATGGGTTTGACATGTCTGAAAATGGAGGAAATTCCATGCTCTTGGACAAAAAAATCATTGCTAACTTTAATGAGATTGTTTTTCCTGGTGAGGAAAGCATAGTTGAAAAGCAAAAGCCAGTTGTATGTCCCCCTCAATACCCTTTCCATTTCCTCCCTTTGTTATGGGGACATAGGGTATTCGAGGATTTTGGAATGAAACAGGTGAATGAGAGTGTGGCAGCTCTCCTTCAGTTGTCACAGAACTGGTTGTCTCTGGGTTTTTGTTTTAAACTCATTTTCTTTCCTCTCCTAAACCTCGATGCAAAGTAGAAGATGCAGCCTGACATGAGAATGGTTACTGTATCTGACCTTCAAACTTCAAAGTCATGCTGCACTTCTGCATTTACATGCAAATCCATTTCCCACGTTTGCTTTGTAATAAATACATCAGCAGGCCTCCTTTATTAAGAAAAAAAACCAAACCCCCATCTTTTGGAAAGGTGTAACAGGCATTTGATTAATTAGCTGGTTGAGCTCTTCATAATGAAGTCGCCGAGGGAAGACATTGTTTTGATAACTGATCTAACAACTTGAGGCTGATAGGTGTTTTATTTTTCTGCTCCTCACTGTAGACATACTGACATGGAAGGGACGTCTGACTCAGTAATTAAATTTTCTTGTCCTGTTCATATTGCACTGGTCTTTGTTTTCTGATTATCTGGAAGAACAGGCTATAATTAATGCGTTCTGGCTAAGAAGGAAATAGTAATTAGAAGTACTTCTGGAGAATCTTCCCTCTAAAACTGTCACTGGCACACAAAAGCTGTGAAAAGACTGGGAAAGTGTTGTGGCTCCAAGGGTGTTTTGGATGTAGGAATTTAGTGCAGTCTGCAGTGGATCTAGGCAGCTGATACCCTGCAAATAAAAATAATAAACCAGTTCACCGTATGAGTTTGATCAGAGCAGTGGTTGTGCTTGAGACTCATCCTGTTTGGTGCATTTGCTGGTGGTTGGTTGTTGGAGGATTGCACTATTGACAAGGCTCTGACAGTAGCAGAAGATTTCTGTAGTAAACTTTACAGGCTGCTGATGGAAATAATAGACTGTTTTGGAAAGCCTGGAATAAGGTTTCTTGCTGGCTTATTTTCTTCTGCTACTTTTCTGCTCTCGTGCTCCAACTGTGCCTTAACAGGACTCCTGAACTTCAGGCAAGACCAGTTGCTCCCATTTTCAGGGCTGGGTTGGCCAAGTCCTCTGCTCCCAGCTCTACTATCTGGACGTCTACTCTCGAGTTTGGTTTTTTTTCAAGGGGGTTGGTGAGGTGAAATTGAAGATTAATGGTTTCTAGTACCTGTTGTTGGAAGTGTTCCTGTGAATGATGCCTTTATCATGCAAACACTCAACATGAATTGTCTCGTCTTTAAGCCAGCCCTCCCAGTGAAACTGGCAGTCTCTGGCATGTCTGTTGATGTCAGGGAGTTGGCAAAACGGGGTTCTTGCAGAGGTAGGGTACCATGCAGTGCTTTGGCTCAGTGAGCCTGCTAAGGGTACTCTCTTCTTTGATACAGTTGTGACCTTGCATATCTCTCTCCCCAAAAAGGGAAACAGTGCAAGTTGTTGATTAAAAAGAGGTTACGTGTGGTTTTAAAGTCTGAGATGTGCCAAGTAGTGGTAGAAGTGGAAGGCTGGCATCCAGAAACTGTAGACTCTGCCCCTGCCTCCCTCAATGATTCAAAGTGCTTTCAGTTACTCTTTTTTTTTTCCCGGTTTCCCATGTTGAAGAGTAGGGAAAGTGCCACCAATGTTACACTAGGGAGTTCTGAAAGCTGCTGTATGTGAAGCACTCTTTAAGTTTTGAATGTACTGTATAAACCAGTATGCATTAATATCTTTTTCCTCTCAGCAGTATACAACTTGGTGCTTGGTATATCTACTGATGGATGTCAGTTGGTTGCTGTCTTGGCAACACATTTTGTGAGTTTATGCCAAGCATCCACACGTTTGCTTTATTACTCTGAAGAGTGCAGTCTGAGATTATTTGAACTAGTTTTAGAATGGTGTAAACTGATGTGTTTGTGCATTTTACACACGTTGCAAAGTACCAATTTACTCCTGAGAACTGCTCATCATCCTGAACTTAAACTGCTTTCAAAAATTACTCCTCGCAGAAGCAAATACGATTTATTGATGCAGCTATTTTAAAGATAAGGCTAATAAGTAGGTGTTGGCTGAGCACAGATTTCTGCTGAGCAGCAATAACTTTTTTCTTGCTTTTCACTGCTGCAGTTTTTAGGTGCTGCTGTTTGGTTTTCAGGTGGTGGGGGGTTTGGGAGGGGAGGTTTACATGGATGTCTATCCACAGGTGTTCTAGGACTGAGATGTTTCCTGCTTTATTTTATCTAAGACTTAATATTGATAGAAGAATCTTAATTTTTTTTTGGGGGGAAGGGTTTAGGTGGTATTCTAGCTTGGTAAAGCTGATGTGGTCTTAGTGACAACCATGTGACTGCTGCTATATTTAGGGGAAGTAAGACACTTCACATTCTAGTCCTTGGATCTTTTAGAACTCTTTTGTGCGCTTATCTAGGTCTCTAATAAAAAATGAAGCAAGGTTGAAACAGTTGAGCATCTGAACTGGTTGTTCAGCTTTTGGTTTTGATATTGCCAGTTGAACTCAGCAAGTGGAGAAAATAGGTCTCTGCAATGTCAGGTTGAGTTTTACTTTTTTTGGTAAGTTTTCAGCTTGTCTGAGGTGCTTGAACTTTCGTTTGACTGGTGTCAGGCCAATTATTTAGTGATCGAGACTCTACATTAGCTCTTTTTTTTAACTTAAAATGGAAAGATGATTTCTTTCCCCATTGTTATAAATTATTAGTTTTGTGACATGCAAATAAAAGGATTTGATTTTGTTGGTGGGTTTTGTTGTTCTTTTATTTTTAGGTAGGTGTGCTGTATGTAAAGAGAAGCATGGAAACAACTATTTTGGATTCAAAAGGTTACATCATGGTGTGTTTTGAGCTGATGGGAAGAAAATGGAATATTTAGATTTGGCTTATTGCATGTATGTGATGCTAGTTTTAACTTTTGTCTCCATTTGTAGTTGTATATTTGGTTTAGAAAGGGGTTTGTCTAAATGTAGCCGTTAGAGCTTACCAGGAAAAGCTGGTAAGAAAGGTCACGCATATTGCTTTGTCTTCTCTGCCTGTCTTTGAGTTGCCACAATGACTCAAGACTGGGGTGCATAATGAAGTCTGATAAACTGAATTTAAAAGAAAAATAAGTGATGGGAGCTTTTAGAGCTCAAAAAACTTCCTTTGCAGTGATTGTGGGACTTGGACATCTCTCCTATGAAGAGACACAGAGCCCTGGGGCTGTTTAGTCTGGAGAAGAGAAGGCTGAGAGGGGATCTGATCAATGTCTATCAATATCGGAGGGGTGGGTGTCAAGATGAAAGTTCCAGGCTCTTTTCAGTGGTGCTCAGTGACAGACCAGGAACAATGTGTACAAGCTGGAACACAGGAGGTTCCACCTCAGCATGAGTAACAACTTCTTTATAGTGAGGATGATGGAGCACTGGAGCAGGCTGCCCAGAGAGGTTGCAGAGTCTCTTTCTCTGGAGACGTTCCAGACCCATTTGGATGCATTCCTGTGTGACCTACCTAGGTGATGCTGCTGTGGCAGGGGGGTTGGACTGGATGATCTCTGGAGTTCCCTTCCAACTCCTAGTGTTGTGATACTGTGACTCCAATTAGAATTGATTTTAAAGGAGAAATGAGTACATTGTTATTTAGTATGCATTGAAAGAAAGCTAGAATAAACCTCAAAATATGTAGAGATACGAGGGAGAAAAGATGAAGGGCACTGCCAGTTGCATGGAGATGTCAATGACTTGTTTGAATCTGTCCTCTTGCAGGAAAAATATAAACTGTCCTTTGGCTGGTATTTATGTTGTTTGTTTTTCTCTCCCAAAGGAAGCTTTGAAATATGGATAAAATAGTTCTTCTGCTAGGGGTGAAATGAGATCTGAAATGTTTATGCAGTGCTGATATGTCCTAGACTAGACTGTCATCATTGGTCTCCTACTTCTGCCATTCAGATGTGCAGCATCTCTTCTGAATGTTAAAAATTCTTCTATTGCTATGAAATGTTTGTTATTGGGTTGGTTTTTTTGTGTTTTTTTTGTTTGTTTTTTGAGAGAGTTGTGGGGAGATGGCATTTTTTGTCTGGTGATCTCTCTCAGGTTGTTTTACCCTAAGAGAAATGGTATTCCCCATTTTCCAGGCTTGTTTTTAAAGATTAGTAACAAAAGGAATCAGGATCTTGGTTCTAATTCTTGCATCTCTTTTGTGTTATTCATCTGTTTGTAGGTCATGAAGGAAATCACAGACATTTTCAGCTGTCAGTTCCTTATATTTTGTTTATAAAGTGGACTGTTTAAAGAAATACTCCTTTAGGTCCTATTTTTAGCAGCTAGAGCAATAAAAGACTTAGCACAACTTCATTAAGTGTTCCCTTTTTTTTAAAGTAGGCTTTGGTGCTTAGTGCTGTCTAAGGCTGGATTGATGGGCTGAGGCCAACTGTATGATGTCCAACAAAGCTGAGCACCAGGTCTTGCACTTGGGTCACAGCAACCTTGTACAACACTACAGGCTTGGGGTAGAGTGGCTGGAAGGTAGTTTGATAGAAGGAGACCTGGGGGTTCTGTTTGACAGTCGACTGACTATGAGACAGTGTTTGCTCAGGTGACCAAGAAGTGGCCAGCATCCTGGCTTGCATCAAGAATAATGTGGCCAGCAGGACCAGGGAAGTGCTTGTCCCCCTATGTGAGGCCCCACAATGACTACAGTTCTGGGTCTCTCGCTACAAGGAAGACACTGAGGGGCTGGAGTGTGTCCAGAGAGTTGCAACAAAGCTGGTGAAGGGTTCTTAACACAAGTCCTGTGAGGAGCAGCTGAGGGAACTGTTGTCAAGCCTGGAGAAGAGGAGGCTGATGGAGAATATCACTGCTCTCTACAACTCCCTGAGAGGAGGTTGGAGTGAGCTGGAATCTGGCCCCTTCTCCCAGATAAACAAGTGACAGGATGAGAGGAAATGGCCTGAAATTCTGCCAGGGGAAGTTTTGGTTGGAGATTAGGAAAAAATACCTTTCCTGCAAGAGTGGTCAGGCATTGGAATAGGCTGCCCAGGGTGGTGGTGGAGTCTCCATCCCTGGAGGTGTTTAAAAGTTGTTTGGATGCTTAGGGACACAATCTAATAATTGTGTACAGGGAAACGTTAGATTATGGTTGGACTTGATGATTTTTAAGGGCCTTTCTGACCAGGCTATTTTATGATCTAACCATAGTACTGTATAATCCTTCTGAAATGCATTTCCCAAGGAAATTAAAAATTGAAATTGCTAAAATGTAATTAATAAAAAAAAAATCTCCTAAAACTAGGAACACCTCCTGGTCTGATTAACATAAGTGAAAACAGTGGTTAAATTCTTTTGAGGAAAGAATGACCATCTTGCTTGTCAAGCCCACTTGATGTGTTAAAGCATATGTCTGACTTTTGAATCTGAGTTGTTTCATTGCCTGCAGTTTGAAGTGTGTGGAGGTATGGGGGGGGGTCCATCTGTGTAGGAGTCTTTGTGGCATTCTTGATGCACCCACCTCTGTCATTCTTTAGGAGAACACTTCAAAGCTTATTTTATGTAAACTGCTTCTGTTCTATAGGTGCACCTAACAGTTAAATGCTTAATGCTTTTTATTGATTAGGATGAGAGAAGGAACAGTTCTTTGTTGCTGGCAAGTAGGAACAACCTGCAGTTCTTCATGTTTCAGAATATTCTGTGAGCAGCTTTTATGGAGCTGCACTTTTATACCAAATTGCTTGGAAAGGAGGGGAAGAAGAAAAGGCAGGAAAAGAGGTAGGAGAATGGATGCCTGTACAGACCTTACTGTTAGCTAGCTCTGTGTTTAACCCCTGTGCCTTTTGAATCATGAGCTTTCCCACATTTCAGTTTTGTTGCTTGCCTTGAACAGAGGAAACTAATTGCTGTTAGATTTATCAACGTTTCTGATGTGATCAAATGAGCTGTGAGACCATCCAGTTAATTCCACTTGCTTTGCATTAGGGCTAAAGCCAATTTCCAGAGGCATTAACCCATTGTAACACATTTTGCCTCTCAACGTGTTTACAACACACCGAGTTTATTAAGCTTACCTTCACTTCAAAAATCAGGTTTTTAAAGGATGTTCTTTGTGGTTGCTTTTGTTCTTCTGGCCTGGGGCAGTTTAGAGCTGTTTGGGGCTGCCCGATGGGCTTTGGTGCTTGTGTATTTAGTTTGAGTGACTTGTGTCAGTTGTGTCATTATTATTGCAAAGGAGTATGGCTTGCTTACACAGAAACCTAGCTAATACCCATTTTCAGGAATTTTGGGAATGCCTTTATTCTGTGCAGAAATTCCAAGCATGCTTTGGTCTAACAGGGACAAATGGAGAAATACAATTATATGAGTTAGTCTGCTCAGTGGACATTACAAACCTCATGACAGCACAATGAATTCTCTGTGTTACTAAGATACTTGCTGTTTAAAGGGTTAAGCCAATGGTTAATTTCTGGGTTGATGGTGATTGTAAAATGTCTTGCTGAAGGTGTCTTTGAAGTCTTACCCTCTGTGCATGCATGAATCATAGGATCCTAGAATGGTTTGGGTTGGAAGGGATCTCCTAAGGTCACTAAGTCGAGCACCCCTGCAGTCAACAGGGACATCCTCTGCTAGATCAGGTTGCTCAGAGCCTTGTTCAGCCTGACCTTGAGTATCTCCATGGATACTACTCTGAGTAACCTATTTCAGTGTTGCACTCCCCTCATGGTGCAGAACTTGTTCCTGACATCCAACCTAAATTTGCTTTTCCCTTATTTCACACCATTGCCCCTCATCCTGTCACTGCAGGCCCTTGGAAACAGTCTCTCTGCAGCCTTCTTGTACCCCCTTTTAGATACAGGAAGGCTGCTCTGAGGTCTCCCTGGAGCCTTCTGTAGGCTGAACAACTCCCCCAGCTCCCTGATAATTTTTGTGACCCTCCTCTGGATCTGCTCCATCAGGTCCCTGTCCTTCCTGTGTTGAGGGCTCCATGGCTGGATGCAGTACTCCAGGTGAGATCTCACCAGAGGAGAGCAAAGTGGCAGACTCCCCTCTCTCCATCTGCTGGCCATGCTTCTTTGGCCCTTCTCTCCTGAACTTTACCAGCATACACTTTTATAACCTGTAGCATGTTACTACTTAACAGTGGCCTGAAAGAAGAATAGCCTTCTGCAAGAGCAATGAGCTTTATTTGATTCAATAGACTTAAAGAGCTTGTCATATAGTAAGGATATTTTTACAAGGAACAAGTGAAACTGCTTTTCTTTTTGAAGATCTATAGTATGTGCTGAGACTGCACCTGGAATATGCTGTGTCCAGTTTTGGGCCCCCAGTTCAAGAGAGACAGGGATCTGCTGGAGTGAGCCCACTGGAGCACTACAAATATGATTGGGGGAACCTGAACATCTCTATGAGGAAAGACTGAAGCACCTGGGGCTGTTTAGTCTGCAGAAGAGGAGGCTGAGAGGGGTTTGATCAATGTCTATGAATATCTGAGAGGTGGGTGTCAAGTGATGGGTCAAGTAGCAATGGGTACAAGCTGGAACACACAGAAGGTTCCATCTCAGCACAAGGGGTAGCATCTTTCTTGTGTTCGTGCCAGAGCCCTGGAGCAGGCTGCCCAAAGAGGTTGTGGAGTCTTCTTCTCTGGTGGCTTTCAAAACCCACCTTGATGTCTTCCTGTGTGATCTGCCCCAGTTGAGCCTGCTCTGGCAGGGCGTTTGGACTGGGTGATCTTTGGAGATCCTTTCCAACCGCTGTTCTGCATCAGGAAATAAAAGTAATTGAATTTCTGAGTCATACCTGTGGCTGGCTAATAAAAGGCCAGTGTTGTTTTCAGATATTATTGTGAATAAATTGCACATGCAGAATTTCCATAGTGGATGCATGCTACTGCCCTGGAAAATATTTTTCCAATTATACAGGGGCTTGCAGTGACAGCATAAGAGGGAATGGATTTAAGCTGGAAGAGGGCAGATTTAGGCTGGGCATTAGGAAGAAATCCTTTACACTGAGGATGATGAGACACTGGAACAGGTTGCCTAGGGAGGGTGTGGACGCCCCCTTCCTGGAGGTGTTCAAGGCCAGGTTGGATGTGACCTTGAGCAACTTGGTCTAGTGGAAGGTGCCCCTGCCCATGGCAGAGAGGATAGAACTGGATGTTCTTTAAGGTCCCTTCCAACCTAACCCATTCTATAAATCTGTGATTCTCTGATTTGTTTTTCTGACACTGTACACTGTAAATCATAGAATCACAGAATTTCTTACATCATCATTGAGTCCAGTCTTTAGTTTCACACTGTCAAATCACCCTGGACGTATCTTTGCAAAACAATTAACCTATTAATAGGATCCCTAATTACTTATTTACTTAGAAAAAATCCTACCAACTACCATTGTTGTTCATGTCCACTGTGTGTCTGTTGGCACACAGAAGCAATTGGATCCTAATGACAAGCTGTAAAAGCTGACTAAATAGAAGAGCCAGTGGCTAGCTGAGAGAATTAACAGGCAAAGTTCTAGACTCTTGAAGTTTCTGATTTGGCAGTCAGGCCTTCCTTCCATAAGCATTTGTACTTGTTTAATTTGATTTTCTTTTTCTGGCTGAACAACTAGAATCATTTGTTCTCTTCTAACATAAGTCAAGACATTATTTTCTTCTAAAATCCTCATTAAGCTTGGGAATGCCACTAACGTGGACTGAAGTCTTGAAAAAAATGCAAGTGATTTAGGTCAGTCCGGTGCAGCCTTTGGTTGGCTACAAGAGGTTTTATTTCCAGTGCTTTAGGGATGATACTGGGTTTAATAACTGCAAAAATCTTCTGTTCAGACAGGCCAGTTTGATTTATTTGTAGTAATGCAGCCTAATTAGGTTTACTGCCAGTCACCAGGGGTAAAATCCACAAGGTGTGTCCACACTCCAAAAGCTAGAGAAGAGGAGGCTCAGGGGGGGACCTCATTACTGTCTACAACTACCTAAAGGGAGGCTGTAGCCAGGTGGGGTTGGTCTCTTCTGCCAGGCAACCAGCAACAGAACAAGGGGACAAGTTGTGCCAGAGGAGGTCTAGGCTGGATGTTAGGAGGAAGTTGTTGTCAGAGAGAGTGATTGGCATTGGAATGGGCTGCCCAGGGAGGTGGTGGAGTCACCGTCCCTGGATGCGTTGAAGCAAAACCTGGATGAGGCTGTGTGCAGCCTGCTCTAGGGTAGGGTGTCCCTGCCCATGGCAGGGGTGTTGAAACTGGATGATCCTTGTGGTCCCTTCCAACCCTGACTGATTTTATGATTTACTAACCTGAATCATTTCTAATTTTAAGCTCTAGCAGGGCCTTGGGCTGTTAGTTCTGGCTGGCAGAAGTTGTGATCTGTTTTAGCCCTGTAGTGTAAATATGAAGAGACTTCAGTGAGAGTATAGCTTTATCATTCTAAGGGTGGCAACCACTTCTACGTGACTGCAAAGTGATTGGAGAAAACGTCATGTGTGCTGTGGGGACACCAGAGTCCCTAGGTATTTCCTGCTCATTAAAGCTCTTTC
Organism: Pogoniulus pusillus; assembly: GCF_015220805.1. NCBI lineage: Eukaryota > Metazoa > Chordata > Aves > Piciformes > Lybiidae > Pogoniulus > Pogoniulus pusillus. The sequence goes on along the minus strand of NC_087288.1, from coordinate 7,936,151 downwards.
ACCTTTACCACGCTGCCCTTTGTAAATAAAACACTGTGTTCTTTGAATGTTTTGCAGAACAAATACTAACAAGAGGAGGAGGAAACAGAAGTTGAGATTTCAGTTGTAGATCACTGGTTTTATCTTGGGTAGGAGCTGACTTGATGGTGTCTTAAGGCTGACTCAACTCATTGGTTTCAATTTTGCTGGTGCTTAGGTGGGCAGCGGGACATAACCCTGCAGAAGCATGTTGAAATCTGCTGGTGGGGTTGTGTGAAGAGATGGCACTGGTGTCTGTACCATAGGAGAGGGCTGGGACTGTGCCAGCCCAAACTTCAGTGGCTTCACCTCGTGTAGCTCCTGCACTCCCAAGTTTAGAGGCTTCCTGCAATTCCCTCTGACATCCAAGGAAGCTGCAGTTTTGGAGTGACTTTTGTTGTTGTGAGCCTTTGCTGAGAATTTGCTGTAGAAATTCCTTGAGAATTTTTGTTTCCCTAACTGTTTTTTCCAAAACTTTTCTTCTTGCAATGAGAAGATTTCAGATAGTGAAGAGGGGTCTTCAAAGCAGCTGTCTGATCTTGGTGATGGAAAACAGAAAGTGTTGGTGTATTTCTGTGTTCTGTGGTACTTGGCAGAGTATCACTCAGTGTCTTTAAATGCTTTTCCTTGGATGCTCTGTAACTTAAAGAGAAGAATCCTAATTGGAGCTGGGACCAGTGCTGTTTAACGTCTTTGTTAGTGGCCTGGACAACTGGATTGAGGCATCCTCAGCAAGTCTGTGGATGACACTAAGCTGTGTGGTCTGGTTGGTACACTGGACAAAAGGCATCCATCCAGAGGGACTTGAAGAGGTTTGAGAGGTAGGCCCAAGACCTACCTCATGAAGTTCAACAAGACCAATTGCAAGGTCCTACACCTGGGTCAGGGCAATTGCAAGCATAAATCTAGGCTGGGTGAGAAGTTGCTTGAGAGCAGTCTCGAGGTGTCAGCTGATGACAAGCTCCCCATGAGCCAGCAATGGTTGTTGGCAGCCCAGAAGGCAGCTGTGAGCTGGGCTGCATCCAAAGCAGGGAGAGCAGCAGGACAGGGAGGGGATTCTGCCCCTCTGTTGTGTTTTCCTGAGACTCCACCTGCAGCACTGCATCCAGGTCTGGTGCCCCCAGAATAAAAGGGACATGAAGCTGCTGGAATGGGTTCAGAGGAGACTGCAGAGGGCTGGAGAACCTCTGCCATGTAGATAGGCCGAGTGGCCTGGGAGTGTTCAGCCTGAAGAAGACTTCTGAGGGGAACTTAAAGCTGCTTTCCAATACCTGAAGGCATTCTACAGGAAGGCTGGGGACAGCCTTTTTGAAGGGGTGTCTAGCAATAGGACAAAGGGGAGTGGTTTTAGGGTGAGGGAGAATAGATTTGGACTGGATCTTAGTAGGAAGTTCTTCAGTACAAGGGTGCTGAGACTCTGGAACAGGCTGTCCAGAGAGGCTGTGGATGCCTACTCACTGGGGGTTTTCAAGGCCAGGTTGGATGAGGCCTTAAGCAGCTGAGTCTAGTTGAGAGATCATAGAATCAGCCAGGTTGGAAGAGACCTCCAAGATCATCCAGTCCAACCTAGCACCCAGTCCTAGCCAGTCAACCAGACCATGGCACTAAGTGCCTCATCCAGGCTTTTCTTGAACACCTCCAGGGACAGTGACTCCACCACCTCCCTGGGCAGCCCATTCCAATGCCAATCACTCTCTCTGCCAAAAACTTCCTCCTAACATCCAGCCTAGACCTCCTCTGGCACAACTTGAGACTGTGTCCCCTTGTTCTGTTGCTGGTTGCCTGGCAGAAGAGACCAACTCCACCTGTCTACAGCCTCCCTTCAGGTAGTTGTAGACAGCAGTGAGGTCCCCCCTAAGCCTCCTCTTCTTCAGGCTACCTGCCCATGGCATGGGTATTGGAATTTGTGATCTCCAAGGTCCAACCTAAACCATTGTTTGATTCTGATTCTTCATCACACTGAGAACTACATAATATGTTGCTGCAGATTGATTGTTTCTAGAGCTTCAGTACTTGTAGTTCCAAAAAATGCTGACTGATTCACTGAAATATTTTGGTGACATCAGACTGACATATAATTATTCAAAACTTGTCTAATTTTGGTCTGTGGAATCCTCTTGAGTTGTATTTTTGCCTCCACACCCTTGAAGAAGCAGAATGTTGATCGACAGCTCTTAGCAGCGACTGCTTTTATTCAGCAAAATTAAGTTTTACATTTTAAAACCTAGGAGGTAAGCAAATGTTGTTCTGTCTCCAAAAGAACAACAAGTTTGTGGTCTCATGTCTTAATTCAGAGAGGACTTCCATCTTCAGGGAGTTTCCCTTTGCTTTTTTGTTTCATTTATGGTTGGTTTGTTTGTTTGTTTGTTTGTTTGTTGTTTTCCTTTTCCAATTTAATGAAACTGTTTTCTCTCATAAGTTATTGTCAGCTCTATTTAGATCACAATAATTGACTTGTCTGGGGCTAGGATTTTCTCTAGTGAAGTAGTTTTGGGTTTATCCCACCGATTCTCAAGTGGTTTAAAAGAAAGCTTTGACTGCTAGATCTTGATGGCACTTTTCCTAATGGCATGCTCCTGTAGTTGTTTATCCTTTGACTGCAGATTTTCAGTTTCTTTCAGGCAAGCCTTCTCAAGCTCTTTCTGGTTTTCTGCCCTTCCCCCCCCCCCCCAGTGAAATCCTGCTTGTACACGGACAGGGTATGAAGATCATTCTTAGCACTGCTCCAGTGCCAGGAGTACAAAACCATTTCATGGAATCACCCAGGTTAGAAGAGATCTTCAAGATCATCCAGTCCAACCTAGCACCCAGCCCTTTCCAATCAACTAGACCATGGCACCAAGTGCCTCATCCAGTCTTTTCTTGAACACCTCCAGGGACGGTGCCTCCACCACCTCCCTGAGCAGCCCATTCCAACACCAATCACTCTCTCTGCCAACAACTTCCTCCTAACATCCAGCCTAGACCTACCCTGGCACAACTGCAGACTGTGTCCCCTTGTTCTGTTGCTGGTTGCCTGGCAGAAGAGGCCAACCCTCACCTGACTACAGCCTCCCTTCAGGGTGTTGTAGACAGCAATGAGGTCCCCCCTGAGCCTCCTCTTCTCCAGGCTAAACAACCCCAGCTCCCTCAGCCTCTCCTCATAGGGTTTGTGTTCCATTTCCTGAGAGAAGCAGCGGAGGAGATTTGCAGGAGCTGGTAGCTGGTAAATGAAGTAATTTTGGTGGAGTTTGAAGGGTTTCTTCTTGGTATGCCAGTTGTTTGTTTTTTCAACCAGACACCTTGCCATCCCTCTAAAAGCTTAAGGCAGAATTTTCATTAGAATCATAGAATCATTAGGGTTGGAAAAGACTCTTTAAGATCATTGAGTCCTACTGTAACCCAGCTACCATGACCACTATATCTTGAAGGGCCACATCGACAGCTTCTTGAACACCACCACCTCCTCCCTGTGCAGCCTGTTCTGATGCCTGACCACTCTCTGGGGAAAGAAATTTTCCTTATCTCCAACCTAAACCTCCCCTGGCACAATTTTGGGCCATTTTCTCTCATTCTGTCGCCTGATAGTAGAGAGAAGAGAGTGACCCCCCCCTCATTCCAGCCTCCTTCAAGAGAAGTCAGGTTGAGCACATTGGACTTCACGTTGGAGTTATGCAGAAACATCTCAGAGGGGTATCACAGAATGTCAGGGTCTGGGCATGACCAGGAAAGCTCATCCAGTCCAAACCTCTTGCTAGAGCAGGATCACCTATACCTGATCACACAAGAACACATCCAGATGGGTCTTGAATATATCCAGAGAAAGAGACTACACAACCTCCGTGGCAGCTTTAGGGGCCTCTGTGTGTGTGTGTTTAAAGACATTGTAGCTCTTTTGCATTGCCTCACATCTGATGTCATTTCTCAGAGCATTCAAATAAGACAAATACTTGAAGTCTTTGAGCCTGCTGCTTGCTGACTTTCTGAGCCTCACGATTTCAGCCTAGGATTTGATGAATGAACTTAAGCTGTCTCTTTCTCTGCCTAGTGACTGTCTCATACCTTATGTCTGGCACTTGAGGATTTAGCTGCTGTTTTTTTTCCTGCTGCTTTTATCTCTTTGAGAGAAAAATAGACTCTCGAGTAAAAAGCACATTTCCTAGTCACAGGTGGTATGTAGAGACCTCAGGAAGATTAGTTGCCTGAATTGGGATGGATTCATCAGTGGATCTTTAGGAAGGAGGACTGAGTATGTATAAAATGATGAGATAAATTCAGGTGCTCTATCTAGAAGACTCTGTGTGTGCACAGATGTAGATGCTGTATGTAGGAAAATACGTTTGAGGTTTTTTCATAGTAACCCTCTACAGATTTTGGGTGGGAGGTGCTTCCTCAGTGCTATGGACAGCAAGATTGAGGGCACCCGTAGCAGATTTCCTGAGGGCACCAAGCTGAGTGATGAGATTGATAAGACTGAAGGATGGGATGGGTGCCATCCAGAGTGACCTGGGCAGGCTGGAGGGGTCGGCTGGGAAGAAGCTCATGAGGTAAGGCAAGGTGCAAGGTCCTGCATATAGGTCGAGGCAATCCTCAAAATCAGTCCATGCTGGGGGATGAGATTGAGAGCAGCCCTGCAGGAAAGGACTTGTGGGTGCTACTGGGTGAGAAGCTGCACATGAGCTGGGGAAAGTATAGGCTGGATGTTAGGAGGAAGTTGTTGGCAGAGAGAGTGATTGGCATTGGAATGGGTTGCCCAGGGAGGTGGTGGAGTCACCATCCCTGGAGGTGTTCAAGAAAAGACTGGATGAGGCATTTAGTGCCATGGTCTAGATGACTGACTAGGGCTGGGTACTAGGTAGAACTAGGATGATCTTAGAGGTCTCTTCCAACCTGGTTGATTCTATGACCAACAGTGGACACTTGCAGCTCAGGAGGGCAGTGGCAGCCTGGACTGTATCCAAGTCAGCGTGGCCAGCAGCTGGAGAGAGGGGATTCTGCCACTCATCCCTGGACAGCCTGATGTCATTGAGGTGTCCCTGCTGAGTGCAGGGGGGTTGGACAAGATAACCTTTGAGGGTCCTTTCAAACCCAATGCAATCTGTGAGTTTGTGTTGACTTAACAGCTATGTGGCAAAACTGTGATGTTTGGTAGGAAGAAGAAAGCATTTGTAAGCCAAATTGTGCTCTCATGTCATGGAGTTGAATGTGATGTTAATTCACTGCTAGCCATGCAGTATTAAACCAGTTCGTATTTGCTGTGGAGCCTTTCAAGAAAGCCAAGCTGCTTTCTTGAAGGCATTAACTTGTGAAGTATTTATGACTAAAGTTCAAGTAGTAATTTTTTTTCTAGTTACCAAGAGAGAGGTAACTAGTTTTTTAAAATATACTTCAAGAGTCTGTATTGGCTTCCAGACTGGGACTGTTGTAAATGTTCTTTCTTTCAGTGGTGTGATTCCTGATGAGAAAGTAGTTTAGAGTGAGACTGGACACTTGGAAATGCGTCTGAGAGAAGTGGGTGGTTATTAGCACCTTAAATACCTCTACAAAGGAATAGAGGAAGAGATGTGATTAGTTGAAGGCCATTTAAAAAAAAATCAGTGGAAAAGCAGTTTCTAGATCCAGGTTTATGTTTGTGTTTCTTCCAAATCATAATTTTTTTCAGAGCTGTCTGAAATGTTTGCTCTTTTTCTTGGCGTAGTTATTTGAGAGAGGTTGGAATCTTCTTGCTGTGATCTTGCTGCTGTGAAGTCATCTTTCCTCCCTTTCTTGTAGCTGTAGCATTGTACAGTTCAGAACAGTGGCAATTGTTTTATTTCTCATAGGGGAAGTGCTCTTTTCTGCAGTGGTCAGGTGGATGTGTGCCAGAATTGTGTTTTGAGCAGCTGTTTATGTACATTGAACTTCAACCTCCATGAAAAAATCATCTTCTTTTGAAATCATCCAGCAGTTTGTACCTCACCTTTTCAGAAGCCTTTCCTACAGCCCCACGGAATACATCCTGCCACTGGCACTTCAGAGAAGCTTTCCCAGAGTGTCTAAATATCTCATGTAGGATGTAGTACCTACATTTTAATCTTCTCATGCTTGCTGCTTAGGTCTGTGCTAGCTCCTCCTGTGCTGTAGAGTTTACTTGGCTTGAGTGGGCTTTGAGGAAAGCTGTTGTTTGTGGTGTTGGAGCAAGGAACAGGCTACAAAATTCAGTTCAGAGAGGAGAAAATAAATTTGTATGGTACATGAATACACTACAAGCTTTTCCCATCAAACTTTGTATGCTTTCAGGAAGTCCAATATGTTGGCAAGAGAGATAACCTGAGGCGCTTGATTGTGATCTCCAGAGAACACTGGAAATGATGTCCCGGAAAGCTTCATCTGCATAGGTGTTGCTCAGAGAATCTGTAGCTGAAAGTTAAAGCCAAGTCCTTTTACAACCTCATCTTTGGCCATCAGTGAAGATAAAGAAGACACTGTAGCTAGGCAGTTTCACAGGATTGTTAATGGATATTAGGAGAAATTCCTTTTCTGAATGAGTATTCAGGCCTTGGAACTGACAGTCTGGGGAGGTGGTGGAGTCATCATGACTTGAGGTGTTCAAGAAGCTGTAGATGTGGTGCTTCAGGATATAGCTTAGTGGTAATACTAGTTGGTTTATGGTTGGATTTGATGATCTTAAAGGTCTTTTCCAACCTTAATGATTCTGTGCTTCTATGGTTTACTCTGTGGATCTGGAAATGGCCTCTCCCTACCCATTCACCTATGCTTTGAGGAGCTGTACTAAGTAGAACACAGCTTTCTCTTAAGAATGGGTGCTTTGTGGTTTTAGTTACTCTGATTCTTATGTTTTGTGCTTAAAAACTTTTGAACATGTTCCGTAGGGTGCACTGAAGTTGATTTGTTGGCCAGTTTGTTTTTACATCAGCATAGTCATGCCATGCCAGAAGACAAAAAAACCAAGACCCAGCCTTGAGATGCAACTTTGCAGCTAGCAACTATTTCCCAGGCACAGTGTAATTTGTGTAACTATTAACCCTCTGAATCAGCAATTGTCATTATTTATGGGGGACTTCAGTAAGGGCATTTTTGATGTCACTGTCTCATTGGGTGGGGCACAAATCCAGGTTGGGTACAGAGTGGGTTGAGAGCAGCCCTGAAGAAAAAGACCTGGGGGGTGTTGGTTGCTGAGAAGCTCCCCATGAGCCAGCAGTGCCCTCCTGCAGCCCAGAAGGCAGCTGTGTGCTGGGCTGCAGCCAGAGGAGTGTGGGTGGCAGGGCAAGAGAGGGGATTCTGCCCCTTTACCCTGCTCTGCTGAGGCTACACTTTGAATACTGTGTCTAGCTCTAGTGTTCCCATCAAAAGACAGGCACAGAGCTGTTGGACTGAGTCCAGAGAGGGCCACATAGATGATGCAAGGGCTGGAGCACCTCTGCTATGAGGATGGGCTGAGGGGAGCTGAGGTTGTTGAGCCTAGAGATGAGAAGACTCCGGGGGACCTTAGAGCTGTCTTCTGATACCTGAAGTGAGTCTACAGGAAGGCTGGAGATGAAAGGGAAAGACCTTTCATAAGGAGTCTAGCATCAGGAAAAGGGGGAATGGTTTTAAGATGAGGGAGAGTAGGTTTAGACTGGATTTTAGAAAGATCTTCAGTATGAGGTTGGCTCTGGAACAGGTTACCCAGAGAGGTTCTGCATACACCCTCCCTGGAGTTTTAAGGCCAGATTGGATGAGGCCTTAAGCAATCTGCTCTAGTTGAGAAGTGTCCCTGCTCATGGGTGGAGGTTGAAGTAGATGCTCTCTAAGGTCCTTTTCAACCTAAGCCATACCATGATTGTAATCTGCATTTCCTTTGTGTTTTGTGCAGAAAGATACTGTACAAACCATTGTAATTTTTCTTTCTGCCCATCCAGACTCAAAAGGCCAAAGTTTTTGACGTGTCACAAGGTGATACACCAGGAACAGAGGAAATGGAGCAGGCTTTGAGTTGCTCAGAATTCTTCAGTGAAAGTATGGCAAGAGTTGGAATTGGTCCTCCGTGGCCTGCTGCCATGGCCAGCCCTGGTGCCTGCTCTCTGAACATGGGAAGGGAGCATCTGTCCTTGTGCTCTGCAGCTGCACAGGCAGCGTTTGTCAACTGGCAGTGATTTAGGGTACTCAGTTTTGATTAGCTGTGGTAGCACTTTGGAAACTTGCCCCCTTTCAGTCAGGTGTTGAAGGTCATGAATGAATTGGTGGTCTGAGGGGCAGAGTTTGCTTTCTTGCTAGTCCATGGAGAGTTAAAATTTGGGGTTTTAGTGTAGTCTTCTGCTCTATCTTCATTAGTAGAGGGTTGGAGAAGAGTGACTTTTATGGAATTCTTTGATTTCTTCAAGTGAGCTTTCTTGGAAAAACAGCATTAAGAAAATGCTGGACTTGAAGCCTGACCACTTGGGATCTGAAGTAGTGGGGATTCACACCTGTGTAAAAGCAGGGCAGTCAGAACAGCAGTGGATTGACCACTATTTGCTCATTTACATGGAACAGTAACATCTGAATGAAGGGCAGGCTAGTGCAAAACCAGATCCTGCATCAGTATTTGTTTTGGAGAGCGTCAGTAGCTCATTTGTGGTTTTTCTGCTTGTAAATAATGCAGTTATCCTGTCTCCTGCTGAATGTTTTTGTTCTTGGTGCTTTCTGCTGATGAATGTGTCCGTTCCTCTCAGCTATATTAAGGATATAGAGCCAGCTACTTGCTGATTTCTTGAGCTAAATCCCAATTTGCACAGAGGAACTTAATGTTCTCCTGGAGGTTCTTGGGGCCTTTTCCTTCTCTTCTCAATTCCATGTTCCAGAGGAAACTTTATTTTGTGTAACATTAGTAGAGCAAGTCCCTTCCCCTTCCATTTTGTGAGCTTAGGACTGCAGTAGGTGAGCTGCTGGTTAAACGGAGAGTAATTCCTCTACTCATCCCTTTGGATGCTTCTCCCCTCTTGCTTCTCATGCCTTTAGCTGCCAGCTGAGACTGAATTGCCATGGTCTTTGTTAACACAGTCAAAATAATCCTTGTTTGAAGGGTCTCTTCTGCACTGAGTGCCATAATACTTTTCCTTAGGGTTGCTTTACTTCCTCAGAAATGTTAACTGTAGATGTTGGCATGACAAAGGAATCATGGAATGGCTGATAAAAGAAGATAAGTGTTTCTCTCTTGTAATTTCATTCTTGCATACTGTGCATCACTTTGGGCCTTCTTTACTGAGAAGTCAGAATTTGAATCTGAAATACTTGAAATAACCTTTTTTTTTCTTATTTGTGTTGCTCACAATATTAAGGGAAACACAAAACCATGAAAAATCAGTGTTAGGATTTGTCTTCCTTTTTGCTTTCAATCCCAGTAGCTCAGGAAAGAAACTTTACCATTTCAGTGGTACTGCAGAGCACTTTCTGGTCATGTTCAGGGCACTGCCCTCCACTTAGCATCTGCACAAGCATACAAGAGAGAAGTTGTGGTTCAGAAGTGCCTTTGCATGTTTGCTGGAAGCTGTGACTCATTCCTAAACCTTAGTGTTTTGATCACAGAATATTAGGGCTGGGACAAAACCTTGAAAGATCATCCAGTCCAACTGCCCTGCCAGAGCAGGCTCACCCAGGGTAGGTCACACAGGAACACATCCAGGCAGGTTTTGAAAGCCTTCAGAGAAGGAGACTCCACAGCCTCTGTGGGCAGCCTGCTCCAGGGCTCTGCTGCCCTCACAGGGAAAAAGTTTCTCCTTATGTTCACATGGAATCTCCTCTGCTCCAGCCTGCATCCACTGCCCCTTGTACTATCATTGGACATCCCTGAACTGAGTTTGGCTCCATCCTCCTGACACTGCCCTGCACATCTTTATTAACAAAAATGAATGAGCTGAGTGAGGACACCTCTCAGGCTCTTCTGCTCCAAACTAAGGAGCCTCAGCTCCCTCAGCTTCTCCTCACAGGGCTGTGCTCCAGGCCTCTCACCATCTTTGTTGCCCTTCTCTGGACACCTTCCAGCACCTCAACATCTTTCTTGAATTGAGGAGCCCAGAATGTTCCACTTCTTTCACCATCTTTGATACGAACTAAATGTGAAGCCCAAAGCCTGTTTCCCGTATGCAGTTTTAGGAGTGGTTTCAAATTGGTGACAGGAGAGAGGTAGCTCTAATTCTTGCTTACCTTATCTTCAGAGTTATTCCAAGTGTTCAAGTCATACTCAATGCACAACAATATACAAGAACTGTTTGTGAGCCCTTTGGCTTGGGATGCCATTTCTGATGAACTTGAGGAGTTTGTGTTGTGTGTGTTGTGTACCTACAGCCTGGTAAATGTCTTGCTTTCAGGCAGCCTCTTAGAAGACCAGGAGGCAGTCCTACCTGTCATTTGGAAATACAAGGCCTAATTCATCACTGTCTTGCTGGTGTTTTGAAAGTATCCTTTAACACTTGCTGCACATTGAGCATGTTTACCTGGCCTCTTGGTTGCTGTTCCAGTGATAAAGATTTGCAGCTCAGCTCCTGAGTTTGTCATCTGAAACATGAGGGCAGTGAACTGCTCGGGAGGTGCAATGCATCTGTGACAGCAGCAAGGCTTAGCTTGAGAAATCGAAGATGACATGTGTAGCTCTGCCTTGTTGGTTGAAGATGGTGTGGTGTGTAGCTGTGAGTTGTTGATAGGAGATGATGTGGTGTGTACCTTACAGATTCTCAGATTGCATTGGGTCGGAAGGGACTCTCAAGGTTCATCTTGTCCAGACCCCCTGCAATTGGCAGAGACACCTCCAGCCAGGATCAGTCTGCTCAGGGCCACATGAGATCTGGTCTTCAGTTGTGCCCTGCTGGGTGATGATGCTGTGGTGTGTGACTGTGCCTTGTTGAGCAGACAGGAGATTTTTTGCTTCTTTTCCTTCACAGAAATCTAGTGCCAGATGCTGACTGATGTGAGGATGGAGTAAGGAATGGCAGTGTTGGTGTTAGGAAGAAGTTTGCATGATGTTCTTTGTGCAGCTGTGAAGTAACACAGCTTTGTAAAAGCTTGAGGCAGTTCTAGCTGTGCATTAAAGGTCAGGGAATTCCTCCTAGTCTGAAAGAAAGAAAATGTGAGTATTGTTTATAGCTTTAGCCAAAACAGCCTGTGTTGTCCTTTGTCCTCAGACGGGAAGGTGAGATGCATTCCATATTGCAGTGAGGAAGCCACTTGCCAGGCACTTGAGCACAGCCTACGGAGCACTGGAATTTAGGAAGCAGGAGTTGCAGGCAAATAACCTTTCAGATCTCCTAATGTATAGGATGTAGAGAAGTGGGGGAGAGACGTTGAATGAATTGTCTTTTGGTTGTGTTTTAAGAGAGTATTCATTCTGTAAATCTCACATCACAACACATTTGTGTAAAGCAGAGATATTTGCCCACTTTATTGTTGCAGCTGTAGTTGATCAGCACAGCCACTTTCTCTGAACATAGCTTGTATTGTTTTTGACAACAACTTCTGTTTTGGAATAGAGAAGTAGAGGTTTTTTGAATTACAATGAGGTGTGATTGAGCTCCTGATCGTTGAAGAAAGAGAAAAAAAAACAACATAAAAGAAGTGGTGACAAGTTTCATTTGGCTTAGTCTCAATGGCACTATGTAGATAGCTAAGAAGGGGGTGTACCATGCTCCAGACAGACTGGGTGTTAGAGAAGTGCATTTGTAAGTGCATGTTTAAAATTCTCCTAGATTCATTGAGAGTATGCAAATGTATTTAAAGGCTACTGGAGAGGGATCCTGATTGCCTTCATTAGAGATCACAGAATGGCAGGGGTTGGAAGGGTCCTCGAAAGCTCGTCCAGTCCAACCCTCCTGCCAGAGCAAAATCACCTATATCAGATGACACAGAAACACATTCAGGTGGATCTTGAATATATCCAGAGAGGGAGACTCCACAACCCCTCTGGGCAGCCTGTTGCAGTGTACTGTCACCATCACAGTGACAAAACTTTTCCTCATGTTTCCATGGAACTTCCTATGCCTCAGCTTCCGTTGCCTCTTATCCTGTCATTGGGCATCACCAAGCAGAGCCTGGCTGCATCCTCCTGGCACTCACCCTTTCCATCTTTATAAACATGAATGAGGTTGCTTTTTGTACAAGCTGCTTCTCAATTAATCACAGCCATACTTAAAGCTGCACTCCTGTTGTGCTGCATATCTGCATGCAGGAAAAACCTTTTTGTGTTGGAGATGTGGGCTTCTTCAGCTTGGAGGAGAGAAAACTCTGGGAGGACCTTAGAGCTGCTTTCCAGTAGCTGAAGGGAGCCTACAGGAAGGCTGGAGAGGGACTTTTTGTAAGTGTCTAGCAGCAAGACAAGGGGGGGATGGTTTTAAGGTGTGTGTTAGTAGGTTTAGACTGGATCTTAGGAAGAAGCTCTTCAGTATGAGGGTGATAAGACTCTGGAATAGGTTGTCCAGGGAGGCTGTGGGTGCTTCCTCTCTGGGGTGTTCCAGACCAGGTTGAATGAGGTCTTTGAGCAGCCAAGTCTAGTGAAGATGTGTCTCTGCCCATGGCAGTGGAGTTGGAGTAGGTGATCTCTAAGGTCTCTTCTGACCCAAACTGTTCCATGAAGATCTTGATCCCAACTTGTAGCTCTGTTACTCTTGCTCAGATTGATAGTGTGCAGAAGAGAAAGACAGCCTTGAACAGGGGCACTAGAGAGAAAACCTTTCATAATTGCCAAATCCTTAATCCTTGCATGCTGTTTGGAGAAAGGAAACAAACAGCATCCACCCTATACCTTAAACTCTGTTTCCATGTCCCTTTTTCAGCAGCAGCCTCTCTTTACAGTTTTCCTTGCTGCTGGTGTTTCATTGCTGCCTTTTCCAGACTGGAAGCTGGAATCTTGTGTACCATACGCCTTGCACTAGACTTGAGGCCTCCTTGAGTCAACTGTTCTAGGCATGCATGTGTAGCAGTACTGGATACTCATCCCACAGAGTTGGTGGTAGCTTGTTTGGATTAAGTGCTGCTGTACCTGGAAGGATATAGATGGTGGCGATGTGGTGATTAGGAGGCAAGAAACGTTGCTGAACTACAAACGCTTCACGTTTCTGAGCGGTTTCCTTTGTGAGAAAGCAGGGGCACACTTCATTCTGGCTCTGAAGTTCCTCTTGCATTGCAAAGGGGATGCTGGAGGCACAGCTTTCCATAAGTGGATTGCAGCCAAGTGTTACTTGATTGTTGGGGTCCAGACAGGAAGTAATTAAATGTTTGAGGTTTCGTTTACTTCAGTTCATTCTAAGTACCAGAATGGATGTCTTTGGTTTGAAAGACTGGCCCCCAGCATCAGTAGATGGTGTCAAGTCAATGATTGTTACCAAAGAGTGAGAATGGTGTTTAAGTGGTGATGTTCTATTGGAAGAACCTAATGTAAAGGAACCTGAAGTGCTTTCCCACAGGCCTTGTTTGTTAAATGAAAGCTAACACTGAACATGTGGCCAATAAGGATGTCTGGCAGAGAGGAGCCCCTGCAGCACTCCCCTCCCATTGCCTCCCCACAGGCACCCAGCACTACCCAGCAGCTGAAAATGTTAAGCAGTAGCCAGGAGTTGGGGTTAAAGTTGGTTTTGTTACATGGGGTTAATGATCCCTTCATCAATTCATAATTAGGCAAGTAGAAGTGTACAGGTCAAGGTGACTAGCACTGAAATGAGATGGTGTTGAATTATCTGCATTGCTGCAGAGCCCTGGTGTTTCTATCCCAGGGTGAGACAAAAGTGTAGAACTGTATTTGGGTGGCCAGTTGCAACCAAAAGTGTGTCTTATTCATTCAAACAAATGAAAGATTGCATTATTTTTTTGCCTTATGATGCTTTCCAGTTTGAATTGCAAATTACTTGCCATTTGTGAAAGAACTTTGAAGTTTCAGGTTTTAGGTCATTATTCATTAAGACTAAAGTTTGTTGCTTTCCATTTTGTGAAGGGAGAGTTTTAAAGTTAACTTTGAGGACCTTGCTTTTCCACACTGGTCTGAGATTCATACAATACAAAGATTTCCTGTTGGTGCTGGCACCATATTCACACAGGAGTAAAACAGCCATTCTTTGGGGGCAAGTTCAGCAAGCACTGTTCATTGTCCACCTTAAGAAGGACATTGAACTGCTGGGATGGGTCCAGAGGATGCCACATAGATGATCAGAGGGCTGGAGAGCCTCCCCTATGAGGACAGGCTATGAGTTGGTGCTATTCAGCCTGGAGATAAGAAGGCTCCAGGGAGACCATAGAGCAGCTTTCCAGTACCTGAAGGGGGCTGCCTACAAAAAGGCTGGGGAGGGACTTTTTACAAGGGCTTGTGGTTGCAGGACAAGGGGGGATTGACTGAAGCTTGAGGAGGGCGGATTTAGACTGGAGATTAGGAAGAAATTCTTTATGGTGAGGGTGATGAGAGACTGGAACATGCTGCCCAGAGAGGTTGTGGATGCTCCCTCCCTGGAGTTGTTCAAGGGCGGGCTGGATGAGGCCTTGATCAACCTGCTCTGATAGAAGATGTCCCTGCCCATAGCAGGGGCTTTGGAACTCGGCTGGACATAAGGAGGAAGTTCTTAGCTCTGAGGAGACCTTAGAGCTGCATTTCAGTGTCTGAAGGAGCCCTACAGGAGGGCTGGGGAGGGGCTGTTTAGAAGGGCTTGTGGAAGCAGGATAAGGGGCAGTGGTTTAAAAGTGGAACAGGGGAGATTTAGGTTGTACATCAGGAGGAAGTTGTGCACCATGAGAGTGGTGAAATACTGAAACTGGTTGCTCAGGGATGTGGTTGAGGTTCTGTCCCTGGAGACATTCAAGATCAGCCTTGATGTGTCCCTGGGCAGCCTGCTGTAGGTGGAGATGTCAGTGCTGAGTACAGGGGGATTGGATAAGATGACCTTTGAGGGTGCCTTCTAGCCCAGTGCAATCTGTATAGGTGTGAGTCTCTAGAGAGGTGTTAAGTAATTAGTAGGCCATTTCCCGCTTCTCTGTGAAATGGGTGTAGTGTTTCAGTCTCTCTTAGGGACAGCTCTTCATGTGCACTCTCTTACTGGTTTGCCCACACAGAGATAAAATTGGCTTGCATCTGCTGTGGTAGAGGTCATCTTTTTGACTGGGAGAAAAGTATGGAGAATAGAAGTGGCAGCTACAGCCACAGAACCCTCTTGCTGCTCTGTAATTGACCTTTACGCTCTATTTTAAATGAGGAAATGCTGACAATAGATGGGGAAAGCTTAGACCCTCGAAGGTTATCATGTCCAACTCCTCTGCTCTCAGCAAGGACACCTCCAGTTAGACCAGGCTGCTGAGGGCCACATCGAGTCCCATCTTGAATGTCTCCAGGGATGGGGCCTCAACCACTTCCCTGGGCAGCCTCTTCCAGTATTTCACCACTCTCATTGTGCAGAGCTTCCTCCTGATGTCCAACCTAAATATGCTGTGTATGTGCCCAGAAAGCTGGAATTCCCTTTCAACCATTGATCTTCACTGATTAATATTCTGAAATAGTGAATTGGAAAAAGGAAAATTTGGTATTTACTGGAATCATTGTTTGGAAATACAAATTAGTCCTTGTGCTGACAACTCTGTGCCAGAAAACCCTGCTGAGGAATAGCCTGCAGAATAATTTTGTCTGGTGCAGTTGTTTTTAAGTAATCCCTTTCAGAACCAGGCATCAAAAATGTGCTCACTATGCCGTGGTCTCAGGCAGCTGTCAAATGTACTTCCTGGCACAAAGCCATCCGGAGAGATTGTTGTATCCTTCCACATAGAAAGTGAAGAGATCATTTCCTTCTGGGTTGGTTAGATTTGTGGCCAGTGTAAAGAGGAAGTAAAGGGCCTGAGTTAGAAAACAAATTAGTTCAAGAAGTATGTAAATGAGTCTTAATCAGTGGTTGGCTGCAATCAGCTCTTGAGCGTAAGGATAGACTTAACTCTGTGCTTTCCTGGGTCAGGGTCACAGCTCATGCTCTTGTTTGACTTTAGGCTAAGGTAAGCTGTGCAACTGTAATTATAGCCAAGTTATTAGATGTTTTCCAGGAAGTATATTAAAGCAGTACATTCCAAAAGCTTCCATAGAATTGTTTTGGTTGGAAAAGACTTCTGAGATCATCCAACCACTCAACTAACACCATCATGGCCATTAAACCGTGTCCCAAAGTGTCATGTCCAGAGGTTTCTTGAACACCTCTGGGGATGGTGACTCCACCACTTCCCTAGGCAGCCTGTTCCAATGCCTGACCACTCTTGCAGGAAGGAATTTTTCCCTAAGATCCAACCTAAACCTCCCCTGACCTGCTCCAGCAGTTTGGTGCCCTTGTTATGCTGGGGTCACCGCAGCTGGGTGCATTACTCCAGCTGTAGTCTCACCACAGCAGAGAGGCAGAATCCTGTCCTTGGCCTGCTGCTCTCACTGCATTTGATGTAGCCCAGAACATGGTTGTCTACTGGGCTGCAAACTCACATTGCCACCTTCTGTTGAGTTTTTCATCAGTGGACACCCCCAGGATTCCAAGTACTCAGGAGACTTTTGCTTTGGCCAACCTTTGTCGCTGCAGGATGACTGTAAACAACTCTTTGTCCAGAAATGGTCACCTTTGCTTGGCCATTCTTCTGTCATCAGTATGTGTCACTTGAAAGCCCCAGGTAGCAGTTCTGATAGGTTCTCTCCTTAGGATAACTAACACAGCAAAAAAGTAAACAAATCTCAAGATGGTCTCTGTATTAAGGGAGGAAAAAATAGATAATACATAGGCACCATATGTGTCATGTTGGAGTGGAGTGGGGATTTTTAACTACTGCTTGAATTGTTGTCTTGTACAGAATGCATCTGGTGTGGGTTTTAACTGTGCTCCAGGTAATGAGCTGTGAAATTGAATGGGGCTTGTGCAGGCTGATTAGAGAAACTGGTTTGCAAACCCATAACTCTTTCTAACTCTGAATTTCCTGTAAGCAAAGTAGGCTGATGTTTATGGCTTGCTTGCTGTTGGTTTCAAGGTACTGCTTTCTGAAGGCTGTGAGTCCAGTAGTGAGGAGTATTGTGCCACCAGTTATGATGCTCATGTTCATATGGGTGCTTAGTGATTGTGGTTTTTCTTATGGAGAGCACACAAGGAGTCAATCCAAGGGCATTTCTACTGAATCGTAGAATCACAGAATATTAGAGGTTGGAAGGGACCTCTAGAGATCAAGTCCAATCCCCTTGCCAGAGAAGGATCACCTAGGGCAGGCCACACAGGAATGCATCCAGGTGAATTTTAAATGGCTCTAGAGAAGGAGACTCCATAACCTCTCTGGGTAGCCTGCTCCAGTGCTCTGTCGCCCTCACAGTAAAGAAGTGTCTTCTCATGTTGAGGTGGAACTAACTGTGCTCCAGTTTGTACCTGTGTTCCTTGTCCTGTCACTGGACACCACCTAAAGAGCCTGGCACCTTCACCTTGACACCCATCCCTCAGGTATTTGTAGACACCTCAACATGAGGAAGAACTTCTTTACTGTAAGGGTCCCAGAGCACTGGAACAGGCTGCCCAGAGAGGTTGTGGAGTCTCCTTCTCTGGAGCCTTTCCAGCCCTGTCTGGATGCCTTCCAGCGCCAACTGCGCTGGATTCTTTGGTCCTGCTCTGGCAGGGTGATTGGACTCAAAGATCTCCAGAGGTCCCTTCCAGCCCCTAACATCCTATGATCCCTGATGTTGGAGCTCCTGTCCTGCAAAAGTTAGTGATGGTAGCAATAAAGCACAAGTGCTGTGGTAGTGCATGGTCATTGCTCAGCTGCACTTAGTCTGATCTCTTTGGGTGTCTGCTTTCACTACATTTAGGCCTTCATTGTGGATTATTTGTGGTCTGTGCTATCACTGAGACTTGCTGTACTTTTAGTGTGTGTAATACTGGGTGACAGATGAGTAAGTTCCTCTTGGTTTCCTCCTACTTTGTCATAGGAAGTCACGTTTAATCGAGTGTGTGACTGAAAAGCAGTGATATAACCACAGGAAATCCTGTGGCTGAAACCAGTTTTGTACTCTGCTTTCTCCTGATGGTAGGTTTGTTTTTGCAGAACACCACCTCTGATTGAGGACTGTGTTGTGCTGCGACTTAAAGGTGGCTCCTTTCTTCTGTTGGTTACAGACAGAGTGACTAACAGTTTTTCAGATGGGGAGTTAATCTGAAAGTAAATCACAGAATGGTAGGGGTTGGAAAGGACCTCCAGAGAGCATCCAGTCCAACCTGCCTGCCAGAGCAGGGTCACCCAGGACAGGTCGCCCAGGAACATATACAGGTAAATAGCACTGCTGATGAGAATTTATGCGTGAAAATTGGGCAATGAGGGCCACTTCAAACAAAAACTGACCTACCAGTTGTGATGGTTTGGGTGTTCCCTGCCCCCCACACTTAAGAAAATCACCCAGACTGGACTCAGTAGATCTGGAAATTGAATGAAGCTTTGTATTTACAGCTTAGCACAATATACAAGCAGGTATTTACAATACAGACAGAAATATACAAGTTAAAAAGTTATACAGAAACACAACAGCCCTCCCAGAAACCAGAGTCCCCAGGAGAGGCTCCCAGCCCCTCTTCCACCTTCTTCCCACCCCTCTACCTTACCCCAAACTTTGCCTTACATTCAAGGTGAGTTTGGAGGATTGGCCAGGGGGGTTAGGAAGCAGACAGATTAGTCAGGCAGATAGCAGGTTAGAGAAGTGTATGCAGTCCCAGAGCCCAAGAGCAACTCTGTTATCTATCTATGTTTGTGTTCTTGTTCTTATCCATCTCAGCAAGCCTACGAGTGCAGCAGATATCAGCATTGTTTCCTTTTCACAGCCTATAATTCAGTTCCTCTCACCAAAACATCCCAGCTAGGCTCAAACTAGCACACCTCTTCAGAACTATCAGGATGATTAAGGGACTTGAACATCTCTTGCATGAGGAAAGCATGAGAGACCTGGGGCTCCTTAGCCTGGAGAAGAGGACCTTATTAATGTATATAACTATCTGAGAAGTGGGTTTTAAGATGAAGGTGCCAATCTTCTGTGTCACGTACCATGAACTGGTGCTGGGGTGCTTACTGGTCCCTAATAGTTGAACGAGATGTGGGTAGCTGCAGCAGTGCAACCCTCTTTGGGTTGTTAGGGGGATTTAGAGGCATCTTCTAAGGACATGAGCCCTCTGGGAATTTATATGAAAACTTGAAATAAGAGCAGGAGGAGACATTCACACTAGAGAGAAACTGGGATAGCAATAGCCCAGTAGTTTAGGGAATGTTGTTTTAACAGGAATTGCAGTTTGTTTAAATTATTCTGTTCCTCTAATCTGTCTATTTTGTTCTGTTGTCTTTCTGTCAGAGACTAGGATGTAGATTGTTCAGCAGATCCAACAGAACCATTAGTGGTAGAACTGTTACGTGGTTACCTACCTAAGTGACAAATTACCTGTTTTTCCAAGCTGATGCTAACAATATTAGTGTGTGCTTCTCCTGTTGAGCTAAGGGACCTTAAATAAATTCCTCCTTGGATCTGGAATTAAAGCTCAGAAGTCATCAAAATTAATTAAAGGGGTTACTAAGATCTGAAGATTACCTGCAGTGACTTGTGGGAAGTGGCCTTTTGGAAAAAGTAGTTGTGGGATTAAAAACAAGTAGTTGTAAGGTGATTGAAAATGATTTTGCAGAATCTGGACTGAATTCACTTCATTTCCTTCCCAGCTTGAAGTATCAAAAACCTTCTATGATGTAATAACTTCTGTTGTCATGACTAGTGAATTCAGGAAGAAGCATGTTCTTGGCAAGCAGATTTATGGTGACTGATTAACTGGTTCGGAAGTTTGGGCCAGAGGTGAAAATCTGGGTGGCTGCTGGCCTGCTTGGATCATCAGATAGTGCCCATGAAATGTATCTGGAAGAGTGATCCAGCTTTGTGTTTTGGGATCTGTGCCTTCTTTAAACTTGCTTCACAGGGATGTTTTCATAGAGTCTCACTCGAGCATCGTTTTGGTGCTGTCTTCTGTGTGACATGTAAAGATTGAGAGGGGAAGTGCAGGAATTGGTGTTTGACTACATGCAGGTCAGAATGCTCAGGCAGCTAAATGAGTTCCTGTCATCCCTTACAGCTGAAGACTTTGCAAAGTGAGCTCCTCTTTGTGGAATTACCTTAGAGAATTTTGAAGACTGTCCTAATTCAGTCCTAAAATGGACTGGTTAGATGAGGATTTAAGCATAACCCAACACCTTGGCCATAGTGACCTTCAGACAGGATCCCTGAACATGAGCTGTTTGAGACTTGGGAGCAGATGGAACTTGGAGTTTATGTCAGCTGAAGATCTGGCCCAGGAGTTAAACTGGCACGATTTATTTTTCCTCTCAGAAGTCATTAATGCACAGCACAAAATACAGAAGCAATAATGTTGTACAAATGTTGGAAGAAGGGAGAATACTAAAACTTCCAAACAGAGGGAAGAGAAGGCTCCAGGGAGACCTTAGAGCAGCCTTCCAATAACTGAAGGGGACCTGCAAGAAAGCTGGAAAGGGATTGAAGCTTGAGGAGGGCAGATTTAGAACGAAGATGAGGAAGAAATTCTCTCCAATGAAGGTGGTGAGAGACTGCAACAAGTTGCCCAAGAAGGTTGTGGCTGTCCCCTCCCTGCAGGTGTGTAAGTCCAGATCAGATGGAGCCTTGAGCAATCTGGTGTAATGCAAGGTGTCCTTGCTCATGGCAGGGGGGTTGGAACTGGATGATCTTTAAGATCCCTTCCAACCCAAACCATTCTATGAATCTATGAAATACAGCATCAGCAGATTCACCAGCATCAACTAAGGCTTCAGGATTTTAATTTCCAGAGGAAAACATAAACAGAAAATACTATGTTAAGGAGGAGAGACTATGTGAGACTACTTCAAATCAGTCATGTTTCCAATATTAGACACTAGTTGGTGATTCAGTTTAGTTTTTCAGTTTGAGTGCCTGGGAAAGTAAATATTAAAAGTGAAAGTCACTTTCTTATGCAGCACTCAGCTCCTAATGAAATCATATGACTAAAGACTTGCAGAATTTGTAGGTTACATTATGTAAACATACCTGTATTATATGAATGTATATTTGTGTGTGTCTAGGTGCAGACATACACAGAGGCATATGTAATATGGCTGTAGAAAAGCCATTTGCTCCATACTTTTCTGATGTCCTCCAGAAATGTTTTAAACTCTTAGTTCTCAGGGATGATTAAGATCTGCAGTATCTTGTCCAGTTCTGGCCCCCTAAGTTCAGGAAGGACCTCAGGGAACTGCTTGAGAGAGTCCAGTACAGAGACACAAAGATGCTGAAGGCAGTGGAATGTGTTCCTGATGAGGAAAGGCTGAGGGAGCTGGGGCTCTTTAGCCTAGAGAAGAGGAGCCTGAGGGATGACCTCATTCATGTTGATAGAGGTGTGAAGGGCAGTGTCAGGAGGCCAGAGCCAGGCTCTGCTCAGTGATGTCCAGTGATAGGACAAGGGGCAGTGGGTGCAAGCAACATTTTCCTTGTGAGAGTGTTGGAGCCCTGGAGCAGGTTGCCCACAGAGGTTGTGGAGTCTGTTTCTCTGGAGACATTCAAAACCTGCCTGGATGTGTTCCTCTGTGATCTGCTCTGGCAGAGGGGTTGGACTGGATGATCTTTCGAGGTTCCTCCCAACCCCTGACATCTCTGCTCAGGATGTTGAAAAGATCAAATAGTGATCTCTGTGATTTAACACTGGATTAGCTATCAAGTATGCTGTGCATTTGGGGTTTGCAGTTTTTGGTTTTTTCATGTTTGATGTGAAGGCTACTGGAAAATGTGTAGCAGCTCAGACTTCAGAAAGCTTTCCTGTTACTAAACTCAGAGTTGTGTGTTATGGGAAAAATGGCATTATAGGATCATAGAATGTTTTGAATTGGAAAGCACCCTCAAAGATTGTCATATCCAACCACCTGCATTCAGCAGAGACCCCTCCAACTGGGGCAGACTGCCCAGGATTGTGTCCATCATCAGTAAGTTTGCAAATGACACCAAGCTATGAGCAGATGTGGAACTGTTGGAGGATGGAAGAGCCCTGCAGAGGGATTTTGACAGGCTGGATGGGTGGGCAGAGGTTAATGGGATGAGATTTAACAAGGCCAAGTGCAGGGTTCTTGGGCCACATCAAGCCCAAGCAGTGCTACAGGCTGGGGACAGAGTGGCTGAAGAGCAGCCAGGCAGAAAGGGACCTGGGGGTACTGGTAAATAGTAGCTGAACATGAGCCAGAAGTGTGCCCAGGTGGCCAAGAGAACCAATGGCATCCTGGCCTGGATCAGGAACAGTGTGGCCAACAGGACAAGGGAGGTTATTCTGCCTCTGTACTCAGCACTGCTCAGGCCACTCCTTGAGTGCTTTGTCCAGTTCTGGGCCCCTCAATTGAAGAGAGATATTGAGGTGCTGGAAGGTGTCCACAGGAGGGCGCCAAAGCTGGTGAGGGGCCTGGAGCACAGCCCTGAGGAGAGGCTGAGGGAGCTGGGGGTGTGCAGCCTGCAGCAGAGGAGGCTCAGGGTGACCTCAACTACCTGCAGGGAGGCTGTAGCCAGGTGGGGTTGGTCTCTTCTGCCAGGCAAGCAGCAAGAGAACAAGGGGAGAGAGTCTCAAGCTGTGCCAGGGGAGGTGTAGACTGGATGTTAGGAGGAAGTTCTTCACAGAGAGAGTGATTGGCATTGGAATGGGCTGCCCAGGGTGGTGGTGGAGTTGCCATCCCTGGAGGTGTTGAATAAAAGCCTGGCTGAGGCACTTAGTGCCTTGGTCTTGTTGATTGGATAGGGCTGGGTGCTAGGTTGGGCTGGATGATCTTGGATTTTGCTTCCAACTTGGTTGATTCTATGTCTGATCTTGAATGTCTCCTGGGATGGGGCCTCAACCACATCCCTGAGCAAGCTGCTGCAGTATTTCACCGCTCTCATTGTGCAGAACTTCCTCTGGATGTCCAGCCTGAATATCCCCTGCACCAGTTTCAAATTGTTGCCCCTCATCCTATCACTCCAAGCCTTTCAAGCAGTCCTTCCCCAGCCTTGCTGTAGGTCCCCTTCAGAACCTGGAGGAATAGCTCTTTATTTGTTTCTGCTTGCTTGTAGCACTCTAGGCTGTAAGTGAATTAATTACCACACAGACTTTATACTTGATTTTTTTTTTAGTAAACTTTGGCAGCTCTGCTTAGAAGTGTTTCAGTCTCAGCTGGGTTGTGTTTGATGTTTGCTGGGGGAGGGGAGGATTATCTTTCATTGTTTGTAGTTACCAGCTGAATCAGTTTGGAATTCTAGCTGAAGGTGGTTGGATGTTGTGCTTTCTTTTTTTTTTCCTGGCCCCTAGAATGGGCTCTAAAAGCTGTTGCACTTGATGATAATATGATGGATTCTCAGAACTACTGAAAATGGAATGTGGTGCTGGAGGTAACGTTCTAGTCCTTGATGCTGGCAGTGCAACTGTCTTTCTGTGTGGGCCCCCATTAAAGTAGTAGCTACAGGGAAGGCAAAGGTTGTGTAAGAATCACTGAGTACCTTCGGGTGGTGGAGACCTTCAAGATCATCTAGTCCAACTTCTGACTCCACTAAAGTGTCTCTAAGCACCAAGTCCATCAGCAGCTCTGAGTCACAGTACAGCTGGCTGGAGTTGGCTGCAGGTGTGTCCCAGCCCATGAGCACCACAACCAGTGTGAGGAGGGAGTTTGCTGAGGAGCCTCCTGCTAGAGCCTGCTCCTCACCCTTTTCCTGCTTTCCTGTTTAGTGTGGCTGCTGCACTTCTGCTGGTCTGAGCATTCCTTTCTGTGCTTTGCATTGACCTTGGTGTTCATTTGGCTGTTTTATGAAATGCATTTTCATTTTACCCCATGAGTCTCCTCTGCTTTCCTCAATGCACTTCTCTGCTGGGGAGGAGTCACTGGGCTTAGAGCAACTGCTGGAGTTGAGCTGAGGTTAGGGCTAGATGTAGACAAGTGCTTGATTGCTATTGCCCTGTATTTATTGCTCTTTACACTGAGACTGTTTTCTTCTGTGCTTTATTAGTGTTAATTAATTTTGTGCTTGATCTAAGTTATAAGAAATCCAGCTGTCTGCAGGTACTGGAGAGTCTTTGTTTTGTAAAACACAGTAATTGCAGGAGGAGAGCAGTCTCCTGTCAAAATGTGACTGTTCTGTTAAACTGTGGCTTTCTGGGGTCATCTCAAACTCTGTTTAAAGTTGTGTGGCCTTTCCTTGTGCGTAACTATAAACACCTTTTTTTTTTGGTTTGTTTGAACAAGTGAAGTCTGAGTACTTCAGCTACAGCTATAAAATGTTCAGGGCCAAACTCTAAGACAAGTGCAGAGCTCTGCATCTGGGGAGGAATAAACTGCACCAGTACAGGCTGGGAGGTGATCTACTGGAGAGCAGCCCTGTGGAGAGGGACCTGGGGGTCCTGGTGGAGAACAAGTTAGCCATGGCACAGCAGTGTGCCCTTGTGGCCAAGAAGGCCAATGGGATCCTGGGGTGTATTAGGAAGAGTGTATCCAGTAGATCAAGGGAGATTCTCCTCCCCTCTGCTCTGCCCTGCTGAGACCTCCTCTTGAATACTGTGTTCAGTTTTGGGCTCCCCAGTTTAAGAGGGACAGGGATCTGCTGGAGAGGGTCCAGCAGAGGACTACAAGGACGATTAGGGGACTGGAGAGCATGGCTGATGAGGAGAGGCTGAGGGACCTGGGGCTTTTTAGTCTGGAAAAGAGAAGACTGAGAGGGGTCTTGATAAGTGTTTCTAAATATCTGAAGGCTGGTGGGGATGGGACGGAACACAGGCTCTGCTCCCTGGGATAGGACAAGGAGCAATGGGTGTAAGCTGCAGCACAGAAGGTTCCACCTCAACACAAGGGGGAACTTCTTTCCTGTAAGGGTCACAGAGCACTGGAACAGGCTCCCCAGAGAGGCTGTGGAGTCTCCTCTGGAGCCTTTCCAGGCCTGTCTGGATGTGTTCCTCTGTGACTTGTGTTAGATAGTGTTGTCCTGCTGTGGCAGGGGGTTGAACTTGATGATCTCCTTGGATCTTTTCCAACCCTTAACATCCTGTGATTCTGTGAACTTGTGTATGTTGTTCAGTGATAACCGATCAAATGTGATTGAACTATAGATGCATACTTTCACCTGGAACAGCTTGCCTAGGGAGGTTGTGGATGCTCTCTCCCTGGAAGTGTTCAAGGCCAGGATGGATGAGGCCTTGGGCATCTCAGTCTAGTTGAGAGGTGTCCCTGCTCATGGTGAGGAGGTTGGAGTAGTTGGTCTCTGAGGTGCCTCCCAACCTAAGCCATTCTTTGTGCCACCTAATCAGGAAACTCAGTCTAGTTGAGAGGTGTCCCTGCTCATAGTGAGGAGGTTGGAGTAGTTGATCTCTGAGGTGCCTCCCAACCTAAGCCATTCTGTGTGCCACCTAAGCAGGCAGTAACACTTCAGCAGTTGTAATAAGAAGATTGTTGTCATGACCCTTTTTAACTTCAGAGATGAAAATGAAAGCTGGAAGATGGTTAAAGCACTGCTCACCGGTAAACAAGAAGAGTGTGTGGAGTCTGACAGGAGCTGCTACAGGAATGAAAGCTGCTTTGCTTTCTGAAATCCCTTTTGCTGTTGATCAGGGGCTGGTGCTTGGAGCCTTTGAAGCACAGTGCCCGTTATGATCTGCAGGAGCAGCATTTGCCTCTGAGGAGTGGTCAGCTGGTGTGAAAAGGCTGCAGCTGTTGCTGACTCCCAGCAGTGCAGCTCTTCTTTGGTTTTCTGAATTTTCTTCTCCTGAGCTAATGAATCATTTTTGCACCTTACTGGGTGCTAACCATATGTAATGATTATTTCAGGTGTTGCATAATTCAGAGGCTTTTTTTAAAGGCATCTGTCGTTCAGGGACTTGGAGGAAATGTAAATGAGGTACCAAATGTAACCTGTTTTGTTCTAGTTTATTAATAATAAATTCTTCTCAGTTTATTACAAGTTTTGTATTCATAAAGCAAGCAAATAATATGGTAACTGTCCACAGTTCACAGCCCTTGAAAAGCATTTGGGCATCATAACAGGAGCATTAGAGATCCTGTTGCACAAGTAGGGACCCTGGAAGGCCAATGGCAGCCTGGGCTGCATCAAAAGAAGCATGGCCAGCAGACTGAGAGAGGAAATTCTGCCCTTCTCACCCTGCTCTGGTGAGACCTTGCCTGTAGTGCTGTGTCCCACACTAGGGCCCTCAATACAGGAGAGACATGGACCTGATGGTAGTGTGCCTAGAGGGCTGCAAAGATGATGAGAGGGCTGGAGCACCTTTCCAGTGAAGACGGGCTGTGAGTTGGGGCTGTATGGCCTGGAGAAGAGAAGGCTCTGGTAGGACTTGAGAGCTGTGTTTGAATATCTGAAGAGGACCTGCAGGAAGGTTGGGGAGGGACTGTTTAGAAGGACTTGCAGTGATAGGACGAAAGGCAGTGGTTTGGAAGTGGAGCAGGGCAGATGTAGTTTGGACATCAAGAGGAAGTTCTTTACAGTGAGGGTGGTGAAATACTGGAAGAGGCTGCCCAGGGATATTGAGGCCCTGTCCCTGCAGATAGTCAACATCAGATGTGATGTAGACCTTGGGCAGCCTGAGGTGTCCCTGCTGAGTGCAGGAGGTTGGACAAGATGACCTTTGAAGTCACAGCCCTGTGAAGCTGTGGCTGCATGGGAACCAACATGGTTGGTGAGCTATGGGATTGTCTGTTGGTGATCATCCCAGAAGGCATGGAGCTGCACTTTGGCAGAAGTAGCTGCTTTGTACTGCTTCTGGTGAAGTCATACTGGCAGATGATAGAAAGCTGAATCTTCTGAGCTTTCATTTGTTCACATGTCTTCATTAGCATAAAAACTAATGAAGCTAATCAGTATTCAAAGAGGGTGTTACGAAGGAAAATGGATGCTACAGAGAAAGCAGGGGATGGGACACATTGGTTACGACAGATGATGATTAAACTGTAATTGAGCATTAATGTCAGCAGACATCTGGGAGAGATGTATTTCTGAACATGCTTATTTCAAATGGTCTTGTTTTAATTTTTAGAACAAAATCTTGTGTGCAGTGGTGTATTGCAGCTTAATCAGAGGGCTTGTCTGAGATCAGTTATTATGAATAGGCTGTAAACAGTTTAAACAAAATTAGGCCTGAGGCTTTTAAGTGCTATCAGGAGTTGGATTTCCTGACCCCTTTGTTTTTTGCTTTTTTACCTGTGTCTTTGTTCTGATTGTGAAGCACTTAAAGGTAATTGCTGAATGTCATATCCTTGCAGCCTAACTGAGAAAGTGAGGTCTGGATGATGGAGTAGTGAGGTGGATGTGAACTGGCTGAAGAAGTCACAGAGCTGTGGTCAGTGGGGCAGAGTCTAGTTAGAGGCTTCTGTCTAGTCCCTCAGGGGTTGGTACTGGGACTAGCACTATTCAATACATTCCTGAACAACTGGAATGAGGGCACAGAGAGCACTGTCAGTGAGTTTGCTGATGACATAAACTGGGAGGAATGGCTGATACACCTGAAGGCTGTGCTGCCATTCACTGGGGCCTGGACAGGCTTGGGAGTTGGCTGGGAAGAAATGGAATGAGGGACAAGTGTAGAGTCATGCATCTGAGAAAGAACAGCCCCAGGGACTGGTATAGGCTGGGGACTGACCTGCTGGAGTGCAACATAGCAGAAAGGGACCAGGAGTCCTGGTGGACAGAAGGGTGCCAGCAGTGTGCGATGGTATCCTGAGGTGGATTAGAAGGGGGGTGGTTAGTGAGTGGAGAGAGGTTCTCTTCCCCTTTACTTTGCCATGGAGAGACTGCATCTGGAATATTGTGTCCAGTTCTGGGCCCCTCATTTCAAGAAGGACCTCAGAGAACTGCTTGAAAAAGTCCAGCACAGAGCCATAAAGATGCTGAAGACAGTGGAGCATCTCCCTGATGAGGAAAGACTGAGAGAGCTGGGGCTCTTTGGCCCAGAGAAGAGGAGCTTGAGGGATGAACTCATTCATATTGATAGAGATATGAAAGGCAGTGTCAGAAGGACAGAGCCAGGTTCTGTTCAGGGATGTCCAATGGCAGGACAAGGGGCAATGGGTGCAAGCTGGAGCAGAGGAGGTTCCATGTGAACATAGGAAAAACTTTTCCACTGTGAGGGTGTTGGAGCCCTGGAGCAGGCTGCCCAGAGAGGTTGTGGAGTTTCCTTCTCTGGAGACATTCCAAACCTACCTGGATGTGTTCCTGTGTGACCTGCCCTGGGTGATCCTGCTCTGGCAGAGGGGTTGGACTGGATGAGCTTTCAAGGTCACCTTCAACCCCAAACGTTCTGTGTTTCTGTTATGTCTGTTATCAGCTTCCATAGGAGAATCAGTTCTCACCCCTCAAATCTTTCTCCTAAGTCTTTACCATTCCCAGAGTGCCTTTGTTTTTCCACGATGTAAGAGTTGCTCTCAGTGTGCATTTCTAAAGCGTTGTGAGGTTAAAGGGCTGAATGAGTGTGGAGGAAAGCTGGAGTAGTTTGCCAAGCCT
The DNA here is from genome assembly GCF_015220805.1 of Pogoniulus pusillus. Taxonomy (NCBI): domain Eukaryota; kingdom Metazoa; phylum Chordata; class Aves; order Piciformes; family Lybiidae; genus Pogoniulus; species Pogoniulus pusillus. The sequence continues at coordinate 7,907,656 of NC_087288.1, read as the reverse complement.
TGTCTATTAACAGGGGCTTTAATAACTGTTGAAGTAATGACAGTAAGTTGAAAGTCTGATTGGAGTTTTGGAAAAAGTTTCAATTGCAGAGGTAACAGAAATTCTTTGGCCTCTCTTAACACCAGCTTTCTGACTTGTTTGACTTCAGAAGAATTTTGAATGTAATTGTAGGCTTCTATGAAGTAGAAGTGATGGAGCGAGGGGGCAGTGGTTTGAAATTAGAGAAGAGCAGATTTAGATTGGATGTTAAGAACAAGTTCTGCACCATGAGCGTGGCGGAACACTGCAACAGGTTGTCCAGGGAGGCAGTTGAGGTCCCATCCCTGGGGATATTCAAGATCAGGCTCAACAAGGTTCTGAGCAACCTGGTCTAGTGGAGGATGTTCTTGTTCTACCGCTAATTACCTGTGAGAAGAGACCAGTACCAACCTCTCCACAGTATCCTCTCATGTAGCTGTAGACAATGATGAGGTCTCTCCTTAGTCTCCTCTTTCAAATTAAACAGCCCCAGCTCCTTCAGTCTATTCATAAGGTTTATTCTCCAGCCCCTTCCTCAACTACCTTGCCCTCCTCTGCACTTGCTTTCTCTCATGATGAGGTGCCCAAAACTGACCAGAGCACTGGAGATGTGGCCTCACCTGAGCTGAGTACAAGCTTTAGGAAATACTGCCCCCTGAAATGCTCGAGTTGAACATGACAGCTCTGTGTGTGTGCTTGTTCTCTAATGCTTGCTCTGCGTGTGTGCACCTTCTCCAACAGCTGTTCACCTTGCATGTGCACTGCAAGCTTAGCATAGTCCTCCGGAATACAAGAACTTGCTCTTTTGCTTAGGCAAAGGTCCTGCAGGCCTTTTGAGTGGCAGGAAGATCTCATCCTCAGCACAGGTCAGCTACATCTTTAATTTATTGGGTTTTATGTTAACTAAAGGTGTAACTGCTTTAGCACTGCCTTCAGAATGTAGGAAATCCATTTATCAGGGCTATGGCTCTGCAGAGGCTGAATGTACCAGGGCAGTCTGGATGTTTTGTTCACGTGAGTCAGTATCCCAGAGTAAAGTTTTGCTTTCCAGCTGCAACTGGATGGGCTTGAGCAACAAGCTGAGACAGCTGGGTCCTGTTTTGGTTTTGATTTGTAGGGACTCAAGCGACTGGGAGAGTGGGAAAGGGATCCTGTGCCAGTTGAGTGAGTTCAAATGAGGGAAAGAGAGCTTTGCTCCCTCGGCCGCTCTGCGTTTCCACTATTAATACAGCATAAAGCCTATTCAGAGGGTTCTGTGTTCTTTGTGGGGTTTTTGAAAGAAGGCTTGTGTGCTTAGCTATTGTGTCCTTCTTGAAATCTAATGTCTTATCACATGAGGCAGAGCTTACCAGGTCAACCACCCAACTTTAATCATGAGATCTTGTAGAGTACAGGAAGGAAGCTGAGAAGTCCTCACAATAACCAAGGAATAACATCCTACTGCAAGTGTTCTTTCATAGGGTCAATCACATTCTAATTAAGAAACCCCAAGAAACAAGTTGCTAAAGCATTTGGACTTCAATCTTGAGCAGCTTTTTATTAACCTAAGTACTTGCTGGATCTGTATTTAAAATGAGTTTGCTGTTATAGCAGGAGCTCTCCTGCAGTCCTTTCAGATGTTAGAGAGTTCTGAACATATCCCACAGATCGCTGTAGGAAGGTCTTTCAAAGAGAGCCCTACATGGAATTTTTACAGGTTACATTGCTTAAAATCTGGTTTTGCCTCAGGCTAACCTGTTGTTGGTAATAACTTCCCATTTCTCCTGGTGGAATCAGAGTGTTTTAACACATGGGTGTGTTAAATCCAGCTAAATAAAAAAAAGTAAATAGAAAAAAAAGAGGATAGAAGCAGGGGAAAAAAATGTGTTTGCACAGTGGCCAAGTGCTTCTGTTAAGGGTGAGATGCATGCAGAGATCTGTGGAGGCCAGCAGTGCTTTTTATGGGTATGAAGCAAAGCCATTTTGGGCAATTAGCAGCTGTGTACCTCAAGAATAGGGTATTTCTGTTTCTTCCCAGATGTGGGAGACTTGGTTAGTCTATGACAAGCTGCCTAGTTTTAAAAATCGGGATAAAAAGCCACAAAGACAGAAGAGATGATGGCAGAAGGAGCTGGTGTGCCTCTGCTACAATAGAAACCAGAGGATCCTGTGCTGCCAGATTCACTCTAGCAGTACAGGCTTTTTTCTTTCTGTTTTTCTAGTCTCTTAAGTAGTCCATAGTGCTAGGACTGGGACCATACAAACAGGACTGGGAGATCATAGAATCAAGCAGGTTGGAAGAGACCTCCAAGGTCATCCAGTCCAACCTAGCACCCAGCCCTAGCCAGTCAACTAGACCATGGCACTAAGTGCCTCATCCAGTCTTCAACACCTCCAGGGACAGCGACTGCACCACCTCCCTGGGCAGATCATTCCAAATATTCTTATAGGGACAATCTTTCTGTTGTCAGAGTTGGTTTGGAAACCTGACTAAAATGAAAAATGATCCTGGTGTTAGTGCTGTGAATGCTGTTTCATTCCAAATATTCTGTGTTGAAAGTGGCACTTGGCTTCCCTTTAGCCATGTGCAGAGAGGCTTCTTAGTGTCCAGGTTGTAGCCAGGAAGAGTACTCTGGGAAATTTTCTTCTGAAGTAAAATATCTATAGCATATGAATTTGGGTATTTTAGTAATTTTTTTTTCTTTTGAGATTAAAGGAGAGAAAGTACTTAAAAAACAATAGTTGAAAATAGTGTTTCAGCTTCACCTTTTTGTAAGCTTTGTTTAAGGCTGACATCAGTGCTTTTAGTGTGCTGACAGGACTGGTAGGGGTTGCAAGGGACCTCCAGGGAGCATATAGTCCAACCTCCCTGCTAAAGCAGAGCCACCTAGATCAGGTTACACAGGAATATGTCCAGATTCTTTGGCCAGCCTGATCTAGGGTAGGGTGTCCCTGCCCATGGCAGAGGGGTTGGAACTAGGTTGTCCTTGTGGTCCCTTCTAACCTGGCTGATTCTATGATTCTAAGTCTCTGGAAAAGGAGACTTCACAGCCTCTCTGGGCAGCTTGCTCCAGGGCTCTCCAGGACCCTCACGGGAAAGAGTTTCTCCTTAAGGTCAAGTGAAACCTCTTATGTCTGTCTACAACTACCTAAAGGGGCATTGTAGCCAGGTGGGGGGTGGCCTCTTCTCCCAGGCAACCAGCAATAGAACAAGGGGACACAGTCTCAAGTTGTGCCAGGGTAGGTATAGGCTGGATGTTAGGAAGAAGTTCTTCACAGAGAGAGTGATTTCCCATTGGAATGGGCTGCCCAGGGAGGTGGTGGAGGCACTGTCCTTGGGGGTCTTCAAGAAAAGACTGGATCAGGCACTTAGTGCCATGGTCTAGTTGATTGGTTAGGGCTGGGTGCTAGGTTGGACTGGATGATCTTGGAGGTCCCTTCCAACCTGGTTGATTCTATGATTCTATGTCCTCATTTGTGCCTGTTGCTCTTTGTCTTATTGGTGGGCATCACTACAAAGAGCCCACCCTTATCCTCATGACATCCACTCTTTAGCTGTTGATCAGCAGTGATAAGATCCCCTCTCAGGCTGCTCTACTCTTGTCTGAATAGCCCCAGATCTCTCAGCCTCTCCTTGTAAAAGAGATGCTCCTCTCAGCACGTTTGTGCCCCCCTGTTGCTCTCTCTCCTGCAGTTCACTGTCCCTCTTGAACTGGGGAGTCCAGAACTGGATACAGTACTCTAGGCGTGACCTCACCAGGAGTGAGTAGAGAGGGAGGAGTATCTTCCTCAACCTGCCAGCACTTTCTTGCTATTTCACAGATTTGCATATTACATTAGAGTGGCAGCATGTAATAGAAGTAAATGAGCATCTGGCTCTCTTTTGTATCTTTAAAGTTGGGATGCATGGGTGATTATTTCTCTGAAGTCTAGCTTGCATGATATCTGCAACAGGTTGTAAATGAAAACTTCATGTCAGAAACTAATCAACAGTTAAGTCAGTAAACTCCTAACTGATAAGTGGTTTATCCTGATTACTTGGTAATGTGCTTATCAGCAGTCCTGTGATGGGTTGCAGGGCAGGGGAATGGTGTGGTCACAGGTTTTACCACCTTGGTTGCCATCTGGCCTAATTATGTTTGCTGCCAGGTAACTTTGTGGGGAGTGGTGCTTGGAAAAAAGGTGACATTGAAAAGGAGAGTAGCAGAAGTCACTGGCTAGAAGGAAGGAAGAAAGAAAAGGAATGAAGAAATTGACTCCACACTAGTGAGACCTCACCTGGAGTACTGTGTCCAGCTCTGGAACCCCTGTTACAAGAAAGATATAGACATGCTGGAACATGTCCAGAGAAGGACCAGAAGAGTGATCAGAGGGCTGGAGCAGCTCTTTTATGGAGAGAGGCTGAGAGAATTGGGGCTGTTCAGTCTGAGGAAGAGAAGGCTCCAAGGAGACCTTCTTGTGGCCTTCCAGTATCTGAAGTGATGCCTTTGGGTATCTAGGGTTACACCTAGAACCACTACAAGAAAGCTGTTGAGGGAGTTTTTAGGATGTCAGGTAGTGATAGGACTAGGGGGAATGGAGCAAAGCTAGAAGTGGGTAGATTCAGATTGGATGTCAAGAAGAAGTTCTTCACCATGAGGGTGGTGAAACACTGGAACGGGTTGCCCAGGGAGGTGGTGGAAGCCCCATCCCTGGAGGTCTTCAAGGCCAGGCTGGATTGGACTCTGAGCAACCTGATCTAGTGTGAGGTGTCCCTGTCTGTGGGAAGGGGATTTGAGCTAGATGGTCCTTGAGGTCCCTTCCAGAATGTTATTTTCAGAAGTCAAAATGTGACCCTTGAATGACAGTGGAAAACTCAGTGTAAAGGCTCTGCTTAATGATGTGCCATGGGGTTGTGCTGAGGATATCCAGGTGAGAACTGAATGTTGGCTGCCACCTTTGCTCTCTGCTTTTGAAAAAATGAAGCCTGTAATCTTGACAACAAATGTGTGTGAGTGTAGACACATATATGGCATCTGAAGTATTTCCCCAAGAAAACTTCCCAGGAACTCATTCTTTTCCCTGTGTCCAAACTGACAAAGGGTTCTTTGCAGTTTTGAGTTAAGTACAAAATGTTTATTTCTTGGATCAGTGAGGGAAATTGCTACTTGGGGCTAAAATTTTAGTCAGTTATGTGCACTTCAGGGCCTATGGGATAGGGAATAGAGCAAGATGACTGTTTCTTGGAGGCACAGAACCCAGATTCTTTATTGTAAATCAGCACTGGAGTAGGCTGCTCAGAGAGATTGTGGAGTCTCCTTCTCTGGAGATGTTCAAAACCTGCCTGGATGTGTTCCTGTGTGACCTGCTTTGGCAGGTTGAACTCTGTGATCTCCAGAGATCCCTTCTAACTTCTACCATTCTATGATTCAGGGTAGGTATTTAATCCTGTATTTTGCAAGGAAAGAATTGTGGAAAGAAAGAAAATCCCCTTACAAACCTGCTTAAGCCAAGTAAATCATGATGATTTTTCTTCCTCTCTATTTCACGTCAGACCATGCAGGTTATTTGCTGTAATGCTTTTAGATGCATCTTGGTAAGATCTGTTACAGATGCTTCCTTACATTTTTTTCATGCTTTATTCACAGAATCCCAGAATGGTCTAGGTTGGAAGGGACCTCTAAAGGTCATCCAGTTCAACACCCTCTGCATTCGTCAGGGGCATCCTGTCCCATCCAGCTCAGGGCCCTGTCGAGCCTCAATCTTAAGTAAGATCCAAACCACTGTAGTCTTTTGAAGATGGAAGATAGCTTAGCTCTTCAAAAACCAAAAAGTAAAAGACAAAAAAAAAAAACCAAAACCCCTCTGCTCTGCTGAGACCCGCTCCTGCAGCACTGCCTCCAGTTCTGGTGCCCTCAGCACAAGAAGGATATCAAACTGCAGAAGTAAGTCCAGAGGAGGCCACAATGATGATCAGAGGACTGCAGAACCTTCCCTGTGGGGACAGGCTGTGAGAGTTGGGGTTGTTTAGTCTGGAGAGAAGAAGGCTGAGAGGGGACCTGACAGCATCCTTCTAGTACCTGGAGGGGGCTTACCAGAAAGCCTGGAAGGGACTTTTTATGAGGGCTTGTAGTGATAGGAAGAGAGGAAATGGATTGAAGCCTGAGGAGGGCAGATTTAGACTGGAGGTGAGGAAGAAATTCTTGACAGTGAAGGTGGTGAGACACTGGAACAGGTTGCCCAGGGAGATGGCTCATGTCCCCTCCCTGGAGGTGTTAAGGGCAAGTTGGATGAGGCCTTGAGCAACCTCCTCCAGTGGGAGGTGTCCCACCCCATGGCAGAGTGATTTGGACTACATGATCTTTAAGGTCCCTTCCACCCCAAACCATTCTACCAATCTGTGAAGCTTGCAGTTGTACACTCACTGAAACTTGGGCTTGTCTGTTGTCCTTTGGTAGTGGAAAGAGTGGATTCTGACTTATTTATGTATTGTCATGTAAAAATTGGATGTAGCACAAGAGTCTCAACTATTCTTCAGGTTTTTACTTCCCATCCTTTCTATCCTCCCACCTCCCATGGGAACGATTGCAGTGTTGTTTGAGTCTCTAGAGTGTAATAGTGTCATGGTCCTCTTATGTATCTGCTTTCACCAGTTCTAAGGTTCCCCACTTCATACTGTGTTTCCTGACTGCTACATGCTCTTGCAGTATTCCAGGTCCCCTAATAACTGATATAAGTCAGTGGTGTTGGCACTGACATGTACTTGTGGTGGCTAGAAAAAAGGTGGCACGTTTTGTTACAAGCAAAGATGCTTTGCTGAGCTTTCATTTGCTGCTTCCTTCAGAGTCAGTCTGAAAACTTGAGAGCTCAGTTGCAAGCTCATGGTTGTATTTTAGCATCCTCTTCACTCTTGTCTTTTGCTTGCAGTTTGTCTTACACTTCAAACCTGTACTTTAAAATCACAAAGCATGCAGTCTGAGGTAGTAATTTTAGTTCATCTCTCCTGTAGCTCTGCAGCAGGTGAGGCATACTTCCCATCTTGTGTGGAAACACAGTGATGTCACCTGCTGAAGAGGGCAGCAGGACTTTTATGCTTGTTTTACCAGTGCATCAGGGCTCCTGTTGTCTGCTGAGATTGGGGCTGGAAGGTGTTGAAATATTTCCTATTGTTTTTTTTCTCAGGTAGAGATGGAATTTCCTGTGATTGAGTTTATGTGGATTGCCCACATCTTATCACTGCGTATCACTGAAAAGAGCCTGACTCCATCCTTCTGACAGTCACCCTGCAGATATTTGTAGGCATTGATAAGGTCTCCTCCTAGCCTTCTCTTTTACAGACTAAACACCCTCAGGTCTCTCAGCCTTTCCTTGAGATGCTCCAATCCCTTCATCATTTTTATAGCACTCATTTAAACTCTCTCCATTAGTTCCCTGTCTCGCTTGAACTGGACACTATATTCCAGATGTGGCCTAACTAAGGATGAGTAGAGACCTGCTGGCCACACTCTTCTTAATACACCTCAGGATACCCTTGGCCTTCTTGGCCACCAGGGCACATTGCTGTCCCATGGATAACTCATTGTCAACCAGGACTCCAAAGTCCTTCTCTGCTGAGCTGCTTTCCAGCAGGTCAAACCCTAACTTGTACTGGGTGCATGACATTGTACCCTTACCCTTGTTGAACTTCATTAGGTTCCCCTTTGCCTAGCTGTCCAGTCTGGCCAAGTCTTGGTGAATTTGATTTCTTCTGACAATGCTGTTTCTCATATCTGCACAGGGCCTGGAACACAGCGATTTGGATGTGTCTGGGATAAGCTTTATGATTCCTTCACTCACCAGCACGTGGTACAGGCTGAGGGGGAGACAGCTCTTTGGAATGCTTTAAGATTGCCCCCACTTTGTTTGGCTTCAAAAAACAACTGGGGCAGTGCAGGTCCTTGAAGGCTGCCCTCATCCTCAGATCTACTCAGACATCTGTGCTTTTTTTTCTTTCCTGTTTGCTTTTCTTTCAGAAGATTCTGTAACTTACACAGAAGTCTCTTTGTCTGACTATGTAATTGTGTTAAGAGGCATAGGAATCTTGGTGCTTCTGTGAGAAGAAACCCTTGAGAAGAAAGATTCTTATTGAAATAGCCTCTGTACTGTTTAAAGGGGATGTTTGGACACCAAACATAAATTTCAAGGTTAATTGCTAATGCTGACAGTTTTTGCTTTCCTTCACTGTTTTTTCAGGTTTCATGTCTAATTTGCCTGCATTTCTTACCTGTGTGGCCTTGGTGTAGTGAATTCCATCTATACCCTAGGGAATCTATGTCTTGAGTTGCTGCAGAAGTTGTGTCACTGTTGGAGGACTGAAGCTCTCTTTCAGGTGTGCCACTTGGAGCCTGAATTTTTCACGTTCAGACTCTCTAATGGAGGATTGTTTAAAGGAAGCTTCTGTCTTCAAACCATTCTTTCCATACTCTCCCAGGAAAAACAGATACCCAGATTGCATCACCTTGGAAGAGACCCTCAAATGTCATCTTGTCCTACCGCCCTGCACTCAGCAGGGACACCTCCAGATGGGTCAGGCTGCCCAGCTACACATCCAGTCTGACCTTGCATGCCTCCAGGGATGGGGCTTCCACCACCTCCTAGGGCAGCCTGTTCCAATATTTCACCACTCTCATTGTGCAGAATTTCCTCCTGATGTCCAACTTAAATCTACCCTGATCAGCTTATCACTACAAGCCCTTCTAAACAGGCCCTCCCCTGATTTCCTGTAAGTCTCTTTCAGATATGGAAATGGATTTACTCAGAAAAAAGCCTAATTTGATAAGGTTTATTTCCTCCCTTTGAGGGGGTCCGTTTGATTGTGAGTATTTGGTAGTTTGTTTTTTTTTCCTCCTTTTTGAGTTAATAGGTTGGTCCGAGAGACTTTGCATTACCCAAAGGTGTGTCATGGCTCTGGAAATGTCCAGTTAGTGGAATATAAATACATGTGGAATGTGTGTGTGTGTATATATGTATAAATAAATAGCATTGAGACACCCTCACCAAGTTTGCTGATGACACCAGGCTGTGTGGACTCCGGCGAGGGCAGGGATGGCAGCCAGAAGGCTCCTGAACAGGCCTGGGATCTGGGCCAGCGCAAACTGCATTAGGTCCAACAGGTCAAAGTCCAAGGTGATGCATCTGGGTTGGGTCAACCCCAGGCACAAATTTGGGCTGGTGGCAGAGTGGGTTGAGAGCAGCCCTGAAGAAAGAGACTTGGGGGTGTTGGTTGCTGAGAGGCTCCCCATGAGCCAGCAGTGCTCTTATGCAGCCCAGAAAGCAGCTGTGTGCTGGGCTGCATCCAGAGGAGTGTGAGCAGCAGGGCAAGAGAGGAGATTCTGCCCCTTTGCTCTGCTGAGGCCCCACTTCCAATACTGCATCCAGTTATGGTGTCTCCATCATAAGAAGGTCCAGAAGACAGCCACATAGATGATGCAAGTGCTAGAAGACCTCTGCTGCAAGGAGAGGCTGAGGCAGCTGGGGTTATTCAGCCTGGAGAGTAGAAGACTCTGGGGAACCTTCCAATAGCTGAAGGGATCCTACAGGAAGTCTGCAGAAGGACTTTTCATAAGAGTGCCTAGCAGTAGGACAAGGAGGATTGCTTTTATGATGAGGGACAATAGGTTTAGATTGGACCTTAGGAAGAACTTCTTCAGTATGAGAGCGGTGAGGCTCTGGAATAGGTTGTCCAGGGAGGCTGAGAATGCTTTCTTCCTGGGCTTGTTGAAGGCCAGGTTTGATGAGGCCTTGAGCAACCAAGTCTAGTTGAGAGGTGTCTCTGCCCATGGCAGTGGATGATCTCTGAGGTCCCTCTCATTTTTTTTTGTGGCTGTATGAAAAGCTTTCAGTAGCTCAGTTCACACACGCTGCTCCCTGTTGACAGTGGTGTAAGAATGGTAGGTCTGTATCATAGATGCTTTATCACTGTTATGTCCTCCCTAGTGTAGCAGCCTCTTTGCTCACTGGGACTCAGCTAACTCTTAAGTGATTCTTCACCCAGCAACTATTCTTCACTGTACAAGAGTGGAAATTAATAGATTGCCACTGAACTGGAGAGTGTGTGTGGCTCAGTGCCCTGGTGATTCAGGCTGCTGCCTTGAGTAGCGCATTAATCCGCAGTCCCACTCACACACCAGCCTGGAACCCTGCCATGGTGCTCTTTAGGCTGCAGGACAGGTATTTTCAGGAGGTAGGTGTGGATGTGTGTTCATCCCCCATCTGTTCTTAAATAGACTCTCTAATGAGGTAGAAATTATTTTGCCTACTTCCTCAAGCCCTTGGGAGAAAGTTTCATTAGGTCTTCTTGATGGAAGCATATCTCATGGAATTTCTTTATTTGATATTTCTGTTAGTATCAGCAGAGATGTTTGGGTATTGACTGAGTCAAAAAACTGTTGAAATGCCTTTAGCTGTAGAAGTGCCACTCAGTTAAGGCCCACAGGTGAGGACATTGTAGAGAAACCTACCCTGCCCTTGTTTCAGGCAGCTGGTTCTGATCAGCCCAGTAATGCTCACAAATGCTAAATTCACATTTGTTCTGAAGTGCACCAAAAGGAGTGTAAATGGGGAGAGCACTACAGTGTGGGTGGTTCTTAGCTTAGCAGAGCCTTGGCCAGCTAGGCTGCCGACTGTGGAGAGGGAGAAGCTAAGGCAGCTCTTTCCTACTTGGACAGCAAGCAACCCTGCTTCCAGACATCCACCGTTGGTCAGCTCAAGCTCAATTCTTCTTGAGATTCAGGTGGGAGCTGAGGTGGTTCAGACTGGAGAAGAGAAGAATCTCAGGGGACCTTAGAGCTGCCTTCCAGGTCCTGAAAGGATCCTACAGGAAGGCTGGAAAGGGACTTTTCATAAGGATGTCTAGAGACAGGACAAGGGGAAACGGTTTGAAGCTGAGGGAGAATAGGTTTAGACTGGATCTTAGGAAGAAGTTCTTCAGTACAAGGGTGCTGAGACTCTGGAATAGGCTTTCCAGGGAGGTTGTGGATACCCCTTCCATGGAGATATTCAAGGCCAGGTTAGATAAGGCCTTGGGCAACCAAGTCTAGTTGAGAGGTATCCCTGCCCATGACAGGGGTTTGGGGTAAATGATGTCCAAGGTCGCTTCCAACCTGAGTCATTCTGAGGAGTGTAAAGAAGTGGTATTATAAAACGTGCAGGAAAGGTTTGTGAGGCTCATTACATTTCTGTGATAAATGTTGGTGCTACCTCCTTTGAGCATGACTTAAATTGATTAGGTTTTCCTAATATCCAAGTAGATTGGGTAACAGGAAAAAATGTCTTTGCTGGAAGAGTGATCAGGCATTGGAACAGGCTGCCCAGGGAGATGGTGGAGTCACCATCCCTGGAGGTGTTCTAGAAACCTGTGGACATGACACTTTGGGACATGGTTTACTGGGCATGGTGTTGTTAGGTTGATGGTTGGAGTGGATGATCCTAAAGAGCTTTTCTGGCCAAAACAATTCTATGATTCTTTGATGCTGTGTTAAAAGAAATGCACCTTCCAGTCTCATACAGACAATAGTAGTTAGAGTTAACAACTGTGTTGAGCAGCACTTCACATGGTACCAAATGATCTATTATTTGCAGTAGATGAATAAATGAGCAGGCAGGAAGATTGATCTGAGCAGTGGATATTGATCCTTTGTAGATTGGTACATAGAGGAGAAGCACTGCGCTGTGAGCTGGGCAGAAGATACCATCAGGAAGGAATTCCAGTTAGGGAAACTTGTAGTGACTTAGACTGTGAGTAACTGATTCCACGAGAAAAAGCCTTTTGCAAGGCTTGTGTAAGTCATCTGAAAAAGCTTGATTCACAAACTGCATTGAGGCAGAAGAGACCCTCAGAGGTCATCTTGTCCAACCCCCTTTGCAGTCAGCAGAGACTCCTCCAATTAGATCAGGTTGTCCAGGGACACATCTTGAATGGCTCCAGGGATGGGGCCTCAGTCAACCACATCCCTGGGCAACCTGTTCCAGTATTTCACCGCTCACATAGTAAAGAACTTCCTCCTGTTGTCCAACCTAAATGTCCCCTGCTCCAGTTTTGAACTGTCCAAACTCCTCGTCCTATCACCACAAGTCCTTCTAAACAGTCCCTCTCCAGCCTTCCTTTAGGTCCCCTTCACATACTGAAATGCAGCCCGAAGGTCTCCCCAGAGCCTTCTTTTCTCCAGGGAGAACAGCCCCAACTCTCTCAGCCCTCTGATCATCTTTCTGGCTCTCCTCTGGTTCCGCTCCAGCAGTTCCATATCTCTCTTGTGTTAGAGACCCCAGAGCTGGACACAGCGCTCCACATGATACTGATCTTGGATGAATTTTGATATTCAAGGTTCCACCAACTTCCTTTTAAGTTAGGTGAGTAAGCTGATGTTTAATAGGAAGATTAGAGGAGACTTACTTGGAAATGCTTAGAAGAAACTGTTGGAAAGTGATTTGTCTTTTAATTTCCCTCAGTTACTTTACAGAAGCAAGATACAAAGAAGTAGTAATAATTAACATGCACCAATAAACTCAACACTCTCAAAACTCTGATCTGTTTTATTTATGAAGTGAAATTTGCATTATCACTGGAAAGTGAAGCTTTGCTAGTCAAATGTATATACACATCTGGTTTATTGAACCAGGGAAAAATCACAATCTAAAGCCAGAAGATGGGTTTGCATTTTTGATGGTGCTGCCTTTTGTTACAAATTTGTTTCAACATCTACTTTAATAAGTAAAAATAGAAATGAAACAGGAATGGAGTGAAGGGTGAGGGTGTTGCATGTCTTCATTACTCCCTTTTTATGGCCTTGGAAATCTTTCTAATAGATGAGTCAATACTTGATTCTCATGCTCTGAAGGCTCTTTCTTTTTTAATGAGCCCTTCTGTGTGCAAATAATTGTCACAGCCCTGTGATCCAGTCTGGTCTGAGGTTGGCAGTTTACATCAGCATTGACAGTTAGGTAGTCACAGGTGGCCTGTTGATTTCAGTAGAAGTTAAATGCTTGCACTCTTCTGAGGAAAACTCATTGCAGTACATCACTTTCCCCAAATTTATGTGTGTCAAATGGCCTTTATGTGAGAAAGAACCTGTGGCAAGGGGTTTGGACTCGATGAACTCTGGAGGTCACTTCCAACTCCTAATATTTCTGTGATTCTGTGATACCAGATTTCTAGAGGACAGTAAAAGTTTCTCAGCATCATGAAGTGAGACCTCACTTTCCTGTTGATTTTCTACATTTCTCTGGCAAAGGAAGTAATAAATCTGAGAAGTTGCTACTGTTGGAGCTGCCCAAACTTCATGCAAAATGTTTGCATAAATATTTCCTTGGGGGAAAGACCTTGGAGTCCTGGTGGACAGTAAATTATCCGTGGGACAGCAATGTGCCCTCGTGGCCATGAGGGCCAGTGGCATCCTGAGGTACATTAAGAGTGTGTCTAGCAGGTCTGGGGAGGTTCTTCTACCCCTCTACTCTGCTCTGGTGAGACCACACCTGGCACAGGGTGTCCAGTTTTGGACTCCCCAGTTCAAAATAGAATGCAGTGAGTCAAATGAAGAGCTACAAGGATGATTGGGAGGCTTCAATATCTCCCTGTGAGGAAAGGCTGAGAGACCTGAGGCTGTTTAGTCTGGAGAAGAGAAGGCTGAGAAGGGATCTGCTCAATGTCTATGAATATCTGAGGGGTGAGTGGAAAGGTGAAGGGGCCAGGATCTTTTTGGTGGTGCCCAGTGAAAGGACAAAGAACAACAGGTACCACCTGGAACACAAGAGGCTCCCCTTCAACGTGAGAAGAAACTTCTTTATGATGAGAGTGACAGAGCACTATATGGAGAAGTTTTGGAGTCCCCTTCTCTGGAGACATTCAGAACCCCTCTGGATGTGTTCCTGTGTGACCTGCCCTAGTTGATCCTGCTTTGACAGAGGGGCTGGACTGGGTGATCTCCAGAGGTCCCTTCCAATCCCTAATACCCATTCTGTGATTTTGCAATTTGCAATCTATATTTATTTTTCTCTGTTAAAAAAGCTGGGGGCAGTCATCAGTTCTCAAGCAGTTGCATCTGCCACTGGCACTGGGAGTCTGGTTATGCACAGACTCCTGATTTAAAAGCCACAGAAAATGAACAAACCCTCAGAAGTGGCTTATAAAGCTTGGTTTCCTCTTAATTGTGCCTGATGGTTGATTGGAGTCCGTGAGTGAAAGGTTTTGTTACAGTGATGGTGCCTGTATGGGGAAGTGTCTGCTTCCAGCCCTGGCTGCTTTCCAGGGTGTTGTCCTGGGATTCAGAAGCACAGAGATGCTGTTGTAGGCCGTGGGAGCTTAGGAGTCTCTGCTGCCACCCACTTCTGTGGAACATGCAAAAAGTCAAATGGTTTTGAAGATGTTTTGTGCTTAGTCATATGTGGTTTAAGTCTGGTGATGAGGAGAAGTTCTGAGGAGACCTGGGTGCAGGCAGGCTTGAGTGAGGCACTGATGCTGCCGCTGTACTCGGCACTGGTGAGGCCACACCGTGAATGCTGGGTTCAGTGTGGGGCCACTCACTGCAACAAGGACATTGAGGTGCTGCAGCTTGTCCAGAAAAGGGCAGCAAAGCTGGTGAAGGGTCTGGGGAGAGCAGGTCTGGTGAGGAGCAGCTGAGGGAACTGGGACTGCTTAGTCTGGAGAAGAGGAGGCTGAGGGGAGGCCTCGTGGCTTTCTGCAGCTCCCTGAAAGGAGGCTGCAGTGAGGTGGAATTGATCTCTCCTGCCTGGTGTCAAGTGATAGGAATGAGAGGACATATCCTGAAATTGGGCCAAGGGAGGTTTAGGTTGGAGATAGGAAAAATTTCTTTGCTGCAAAAGTGGTCAGGCATTGGAACAGGCTGCCTAGGAAAGAGGTGGAGTCATCATCCCTGGGAGCATTCAGAAAACCTGTGGCCATGGCACTCTGAAACATGGTTTACTGGCTGTGGTGGTTAATTAGGTCAGTGATTGGACTTGAAGCTGTTAGAGGTCTTTTCCATCCAAAACAGCTCTATGGCTCTGTGCTTTTCTCATCACTGTGTCACTCTCATGACTAATTCCCTTGTCTAAGTGGTTTTGTTGATAGTGATGATGCTTAGTCAATGTTTTTTAACTTAAGAAGAGATTTGCTCTTTGAAGAGTAGTTGTAGATCTAGGAGATGAAACCCAAATGTTCCTGAATATCACCTTGGATACAATTCCTTTTGAGGACTGTGTTCTGCCCTTCTGCTTTGTCTGCTTTTTTCTGTGGATTAGCTGAGATAAAAAAATGCTCACAATGGCTCTTGTAAACACCAACTCTCTGTATGTAACATTTCTTCATTTAGGCTATCATTATGCGGAAAAAAATAACAAGAAAGTAGCTCCTAAATAGCTCATTGTGTGAGAGGCAGTTAGATAAGCAACCCCTTTCCTCTGAATGAATGTTGTGAAGCTACTTAGAGTAGCTGCTATATCTGGACTGAATTCAGGTTTCCCAGATGTCTGTTGGAATGGGCTGCCCAGGGAGCTGGTGGAGTCTCTGTCTTTGGAGGTGTTGAAGAAAAGCCTGGATGAAGCACTTAATGCCATGGTCTAGTTGATTGGACAGGGCTAGGTGATAGTTTGGACTTGGAAGTCTCTTCCAGCCTGCTTGATTCTGTGTTTCTGGTGGTTTTGGAAGGCACTTTTGAAATGTACTGAGGATGTGTAAAGAATGAGTTGAATATTATACAGCTATGATAAATGGAGAAAAATTTGGGGAAGAGAAGCATTAGTTTAGGAGGTTGGCAATGTATAGGTAGGTATGAAAAGGTGTGAATAGTGGAGGAGCTGAAATGGACACAATGCTCCAGGTGTGGCCTCTCTAGGGCAGATAGGAGGGGGAGGAGAACCTTCTTCGCCCTGCTGACCACACTTCTTAATGTACCCCAGGACACCACTGGCCCTCTTGGCCACAGGGGAACACTGCTATCCCATGGATAACTTACTGCCCACCTGGACTTCAAGGGGATGAAATAATTATCAAAATGGGATTAGTCTTTCAACGTGAAACACAAAATATCCATACCAGAAAGGAATTTTTGTTAATTAAGGGGTTGCCACTAGATGATCTTTAAGGTCTCTTCTAACCCAAACCATTCTCTGGTTCTGTGATGTTCTGGTTCTGTGTTTGCTTGCATTTTAGTGTAAGCTACTTCCCATGTGCTTTTGCAGTCTGTGGAACAAGGTAACATTTGTAAACAAGCGAGCTGTTAGGAATTCACTTCCCTGCAAGTAATTTGGTTTATAGAACAAACCTGATTCCAGAGTGAAAAGCAATAAATTCCCAGCATTTATTGTGCTTATGGCTTAATTATGACTTAGAGTTTCAAAATGCTTTATCACCTGTAACTGGAATCCATTTTTATTAGTGTAGCTTCCTGTTAAATATTGATAAGAAGTATCTAGGTTGATAATGCATAAAACTGATAAGCACTAACAAAACCTTATGTGCTGCCTTCTGAAGAAGTGTGGCTGCTTTATCAAAGTAACTAACAAAGTAGTTGCCACCCCTGAAAGCTGCTGCAGTTGTAGAAAAACTGATGAATCTGTGTCCTGTAGTCTCCTGAAGATGCATCCAACTTGTCCCATTGCTTATATCAGGCTTGTTTGTGTGTGCTGTGTCTTGGTATGGTTTTTCCTTTCAACTTTCAGGTAAACAAAGCTTTGGAGATAAAACCTGGGTGAAAACATGGAAAGAATTTTCAGAACTCAGTGAATATTTTATGTGCTTAGCATGACAACTTCATGGAGTCACAGAATGTTAGGGGTTGGAAGGGATATTGAAATACCATTCAGTCATCTGCCCTCCCAGAGCAGGATCACCCAGGGCAGGTCACACAGGAACACATCCAGGTGGATTTGGAATGTCTCCAGAGAAGGAAACTCCACAACCTCTCTGGGCAGCCTGCTCCAGGGCTCAAACACCCTCACAGTGGAAAAGTTTCTTCTGTGTTCACATGGAACCTCCTCTGCTCCAGCTTGCACCCATTGCCCCTTGTCCTGTCATTGGACATCACTGAGCAGAGCCTGGCTGCATCCTCCTAACACTGCCCTGCACATCTTTTATCAACATGAATGAGGTGACCTTCGGGCTCCTATGCTCCAAGCTCAAGAGCCCCAGCTGTCTCAGCCTCTCCTCAACAGCGGCATGTGCCACTGCCTTCAGTGTCTTTGTGGCTCTGTGCTGCCCTGTGATCCTTGAGTTGAGGAGCCCAGAATTGGACATAGTATTCCAGATGTGGCCTCACCAGGGCAGAGTAGAGGGGCAGAAGAACCTCCCTTGACCTATTAACCACAACCCTTCTAATCCATCCCAGGATGCCTTTGGTCTTCTTGGCCACAAGGGCACATTGCTGGCTCCTGGGCACCCTTCTGTCCACCAGGACATCCAGGTCCCTTTCCCTGATGCCACTCTCCACCAGATCAGTTCCCAACCTATCCTGGCCCATGGGGTTATTCACCAGAACTGGATGCAGTGCTCCAGGTGGGGTCTCAGCAGAGCAAAGGGGGAGAATCCCTTCGCTGTCCTGCTGCTCTCACTCTTTTGATGCAGCCCAGCACGTGGTTGCCTTCTGGACCTCCAATGACCATTGCTGGCTCTTGGCAAGTTTTTTCATGAGGTGGCATCCCAAGACCTTCTCTTGGAGAAGATTCTAGAATTATTCTTTTCTGGTGATTCAAAGGAGGTGTAGCTCAAGGCCAAAAGAGCTGTGGTGGACATAAGACGTGCACAGGTGCATGTTTTCTGCAGGAGCTCACTGCATGCAGCAGATGTGTGCTGTAGGGTAGCAACAGGTGCTGGGAAATGTTTGTCATCTTAAAAAGCAAGATGCTGTTGCAAGTTGGATTTGTGTTAATGGAGAGAGTTGATCTTTTCTGAAGTAGCAATAGGGTTGCTTGTGATTTGGGTTTTTGGTTGTTTATTTTTTTAGAAGGGATTTATCTGCACTGAAGACCAAATGATTAAAATTGCCTTGAGGTGAAATGTGGTGAAAATAAAAATATCTTAATCAGCATTATTGGACAGGGATCACTTAATCAGGAAGAGAGCAAAGATGATTGGAGGCAAGAAATAGAGTGCCGGATCTGATGCACAGTTAGGTGCTTAAGCAAAATGATGTGGGCTTTATTCTCAAGTGGGCCAAATCAAGCTTAATATAGGCAATTTGCATTCTAATGACACTGAACTTCCACATGATGAGCTACTTTTTAATTTCCTTTGCACTAGTTTTGAGATAACTCTGTAAGAGTGCTGAAGTACAGCTGCATTTCAGTATCTTCTACAGGAAGGCTGGGGAGGGACTGTTTAGGAGGGCTTGGAGTGATAGGAAGAGGGGCAATGGTTTAAAGCTGGAACAGGGGAGATTGAGTTTGGACCTCGGGTAGAAGTTCTGCATGATGAGAGTGGTGAAATACTGGAACAGGTTGCCCAGGGATGTGATTGAGGTCTCATCCCTGGAGACATCCAGGATCTGCCTTGGTATGTCTCTGGACAGCCTGATCTAGTTGGAAGTGTCGCTGCTGACTGCAGAGGGTTGTACAAGATGACCTTTGAGGATCCCTTCCAACATCTGTGAGTCCTTAAGGAATGCTGTTAGTTTAATAAAGGACTTCTGTGAAAAGCATGTTACTCTAAATTCCCTAAGGAAAAGCAAGACGAATTCTTGAAACAAAACAGTCTGGAGAAGAGAAGGCTGAGAGGGGACCATATCAATGCTCACAAATACCAGACAGGTGGCTGTCAGGAGGATGGAGCCAGTGTATTTTCAGTGGTGTCCAGCAACAGGGCAAGGGCCAAGGGATGTAAACAATCACAGGAAATTCCACCTCAGTATGAGGAAAAGCTTCTTTGCTGCGGAGTTGCTGTAGCCCTGGAGTAGACTGCCCAGAGAGGTTGTGGAGTCTCCTTCTCTGGAGACTTTGCGATGTGTTCCTGTGTGACCTGACCTAGGTGATCCTGCTCTGGCAGGGGGATTGGACTGATGATCTCCAGAGGTGCCTTCCAGCACCTGGCATTCTATGATTCTATGAATGTGAAGTTTAGGGTTAAGTCAGAAGCATGCTTTTACTTGTCTCTAGCTCTGTGCCAATGTCAGGGGTGGAGTCTAAGCAGTGTCCTACTGGATGAGCGTAAGACCACCTTTCTCCTTCTTTGGTATCCTTGCAGCTCTTTTAAATAGCACAAAACTTTATGTCTGCTCTTGATTTACTCCCAGAGCTTTTCCATCCTCTCGACTAAGTGGAATTGAAATCCTCTCTCTACTTAGAGATTTTCCTGACTGTGCTACAAGAATTTAATCAGAATTCCAATATATAGCAGGATGAATTCAAGTTCATGATTTCATTGTGCTCCTCATATAATAATACTTAAACATAGGATAGTTTACTGAAATGCTTGTGATGAGAAAGAAGGGGAATATGAATTAAAATAATGGTTATGTCTCCATGTGGTATGGAAATGTTGCCCAGATCTGCAGTCTGTGCTTCATGAATGCAGGGATTATTTTCCTTCAAAATCCATGAAAGGAGAAGCCAAAATTACTCTGTTATGTTTGGGAAAAATACTTTATTTCTCTCTTGGATTTTATAGCTTCCATTGAAGAAGATTTTATGGTATTTGTAGCCAGAGATTCATAGATTGGTAGAATGGTTTGGGTTGAAAGGGACCTTAAAGATGATTTAGTTCCAAGCCGCCCGCTATGAGCGAGCACCTTTCACAAGACCAGGTTGCTCGAGGTCTCATCCAGCCTGGCCTTGAACACTTAGAGAGAGGGGACATCCACAGCTTCCCTGGGCAGCCTGTTCCAGTGTCTCATCACCCTCACTGTCAATAATTTCTTCCTCATCTCCAGTCTAAATCTGCCCTGCTCAAGCTTCAATCCATTCCCTCTCATCCTATCACTACAAGCCCCTCTAAATAGTCCCTCCCCAGCTTTCTGGTAGCTCTCTTCAGGTACTGGAGGGCTGCTCTAAGGTCTCCCCAAAGCCTTCTCTTCTCCAGACTGAACAGCCCTAACTCTCTCAACCTGTCTCCTTAGGTGAGGTTGTCCAGCCCTCTGCTCACCTTCAGGGCCTCTTCTGAACCTGCTCCAGCAGTTTGATTTCCTTTTTGTGTTGGGAGCTCCAGAACTGGATGCAGTGCTGCAGGTGGAGTCTCACGAGAGCAGAGTAGAGGGCTGGACAGTCTCCACTTGACCTGCATAAGAACAGATTACTGCATATTTTCTTTTGCTTTCTGCTGTTTTCTCCAAGATGACAAGGATCCAGAAGATTCCATCTGTCCATACTGTAGTGCAGGAATTTGTGGACGTGCTTCTCATATTTGGAAAATGCTGGATTCTTAACTTGTGCTTACAGATGTTGGCACTTAACCATTCTTGGGGAAAAACATGTTAACAATGTTCTGAGGGAGTGAAAACTGAACCTTAACCGTTAAAAGTGAGAAGGATATTTGTGCCTCTCCTTTTTTACCTTCCCTTAACTGATGCTCTGTGGTTGAGCCGCTCTCGCTGTCAGCGGCACTGTTTTGCCCCTGGTTTCCTCCAGAGGGTTGGCAGAAGCAGCAGCAAAGCTTTCTGGAGCTGTTTTGCCAGCCGTAGGTGGGTGGAGAGGAGCAATCTCTTCTCATAATTAAGTGAGGCTTTTAGCAGCTCTGCCTTTTGCTGGTTGTCAGTCCTTTCTCCTTTATTTGGAGCCCCGCTGTTTATTTTGGGAGGAGTTATTTTCTCACACCTCCTCTTTGGGAGCGTTTTGAAACCTCCGCTTATGGTCTGTCTTAGCTCAAAAATGCTATTTACACATTTCATAATCACAGCTGATAAAAGCCAGTGGAAAACACAAAATACTTTTAGGTTTGGACTGAGCCTGTAGAATAAAAACACTTCTTAAATTCCTTCCAGGAATTTAGCAGGAATTTCAAAAGCAGAGAAAGCTTTGCAAAACAAAGCTGTTGATGTTTTAGTCTGGTTTGTTCCTCTTTCAATTCTTTTAGTTTCTTAAGGACAATGTTAGGAAGAACCAGAGAGCCTTCTGCCATTAAGTGCCCTTTTTTTTTTAGGTGATGTGGTGGTGTTTTTTTCCTCTTTTGCATGGGAAAGCTCTATAAGTATTTGTAATTATTTTTACCTACTGAAGGCTTTGTCTTGAAATGCCAAGCAGCTGGTTTCTAATAGAGGTTGTTTCCTTTCCAATCTATTTCCCCCCGGAGTTCAGCCTGGAGCATAGAAGGCTTCTAGTACCTAGAGGGGAGTGTCCCAGAAAGATAGGAAGGGACTTTTTGTAAGGGCTTGTAGTTGTAAGACAAGGGGCAGTGGTTTTGAGGTGGAAAGGGGAAGACTGAGACTGGAGATTAGGAAGAAATTCTTTCCAGTGAGGGTGGTGAGACGCTGGAACAGGATGCCCAGGAGGGCTGTGAATGCCCTCTCCCTGAAGGCGTTCAAGGGCAGGTTGGATGAGGCTTTAAGCAACCTGTTCTAGTGGAAGGTGTCCCTGCCCATGGCAGAGGGGTTTGGACTGGATGGTCTTTAAGATCTCTTCCAACCTAAATCATTCTCTGGCTCTGAGATGATGATCTCTCCCTATTGCTGTTAACAATTCTGGGAGATAGGGCTTTTGAGGTCTCTGTCTTTGGCTTGCCATGGTATTTTACACTGAACAATGCAATGGGACAAGGGCTGGGTGACATCTTGTACCTTACTGAGGACTGCCAGATGAAGTTACAGCCTTCCATGTAAGGAGAGTTAGCCAGCCCATTTATCCATCAGTGAGGCACCAGGAAGACTTCCCCAAGACTCTCTTGTTTTGTTGTTTTCTATTTAAATGAGTTGGGGGGACCCATTTTCTGTTACTGTTCCAAGTCTGCAGCACTTGGAGCCGTCACCAGGATCTGCAGCTGGCTTGGCCTTTGTTTCAGCCCATGCCTATGGCAGCTCTGGTTGGCGGCTATGCTTTGGGCAGGGAAGCGAGGTAAAAGGAAGGATCTCACCACTAGCTCCTCCCTGCTGCTGACAGATTAGCCCTGAAAAAAATCTGAATTTCAGGGCTAGCCCTGCCCAAGCTCTGCAGGCAGAAACTGGGAGCTGGAAGGAGAGCCTGTGAGGCAGGAGCACTGCAAGTAAAACATCCAGTATTGTGGGTTTGTTGTTTGGAATCACTGCTGTAATCACACCACTGCTTTATCAACCATGAGACATCCTCCCTGTGTCAGCTCTTCAGGAGCTGGACTCTTGTCTTGAGTTTAAAAATTGACCCTCTTAATATTAAACATGCTGGTAGTTCCTTCCCTCCATTGTCTGGCCTGTCTTCTGTGGGACAGTTGGAACTGTAAGAAAATCCTCTCTTTGCAGGGCCAAGAGGGTGGAATATGTTGCTCTGTGTCACAGAATGCTAGGGGTCGGGAGGGACCTCTGAAGATTCATAGAATCATAGAATGGATTGTGTTGGAAGGGACCTTGCAGATCATCTAGCTCCAATCCCCCTGCCATGGGCAGGGACACCTTTCAATAGATTAGGTTGCTCAAGGCCTCATCCAGCTTGGCCTTGAACACTTCCAAGGAGGAAGCATCCACAACCTCCCTGGGCAACCAGTTGCAGTGTCTTGCCACCCTCACTGTAAGGATTGAATATGCCTGGCTTGAGAACTGATGACCTCTGACTTGCTGTTCTGTGTGCTTCATGAGTTATATCAAATTTCAACTGGAAAAAACCTAAATTTCAAACCCTTCTAGAATTCTCTTTTTACTGATTTATATAGTTTGAATGCATCATAAGCAGAAGTGGAATAAATAGGCTGGAATATAAAATGTGAGGAAAGACCCACAAAGGTGTAAATAAGTAGAAGAAATAGTCATGGCAGGTTCACCTTGATTGAAAAAAACAGCTGAGGTTAGCTTACACCACTTCTGTCCACTGGTTAGCCCCTGAGGGTGCTTTGGGAGATTTGTTATTTTCTTGCCATGTGTAACTGATTAAGTGCAAGGAATTAAAATTGAATGAAGTTCAGTAAGGACAAGCGCAAAGTTCTGCACCTGGGGGGAGGAGCAGCACCATGAGCCAGTACAGGTTAGGGGTTGGCCCGATGGAAAGCAGCTCCATGGAGAAAAAGCTTGGAGTGCTGACAGGCAGAGTTTATCTATGGGACAGCAATATGCCCTGATGGCCAAGAAGGCTAAAGGTATCCTGGGGTGCATTAGGAAGTGTGGCTGTCAGATAGAGGGAGATTGTCCTCCTCCTATATTCTGCCCCAGTTAGACCACATCTGGAATATCGTGTCCAGTTCTGGGCTCTCCAGTTCAAGAGAGACATGGAACTACTGGAAAGAGTCCGAATGAGAGCTATGAGGATGTGTAGGGAACTGGAGCATCTGTCTGACGAGGAAAGGCTGAGAGACCTGGGGCTGTTTAGTCTGGAGAAGAGAAGGCTGTCAGGTGACTGTCAGGAGGATGGAGCCAGACTCTTTTCAATGACACCCAGTAACAGGGCAGGGGGGCAATGATTGTGATCACAGGAAATTCCATCTCAATAGGAGAAAAAAGCCAAGAGGATGGAGCCAGGCTTTTTTCGGTGATGCCTATTCTATTCCTTTCATGAGGATTCTGCATAGGGTAATGGGGCTCTGAACAGGTAGGGGTTGGGTACCTGTGTTTCAAGAGAGCTGCATTAGAATCATACAATAGTCTGGGCTGGAAGTGACCTCCGAAGGTCATCTAGTCCAACCCCCTCAGCAGTCAACAGGGACATCCTCGACTAGAGCAGGCTGCCCAGAGCCCTTTTGAACCTCACTTTCAATATCTCCAGGGATTGGGGCCACAACTGCATCCCTGGGCATCCTGTTTCAGTGTTCCACCACCCCGATAGAAAAGAACTTGCTCCTATCATCCAATATAAATTTACTCTTCTCTATCTAGTTTGAAGCCACTGCCCCTTGTCCTGTCACTGCAGGCCTTTTTAAACAGTCTCTCACCATCCTTGTAGCCCCCTTCAGGTACCGGAAGGCTGTTACTAGGTCTCCCCAGAGCCTTCTCTTCTGAACAACCCCAGCTCCCACAGCCTGTCCTCATAGCAGACATGCTGCAACCCCCTGTTCATTTTTGTGGCCCTCCTCTGGACCCACTCCATTGCTGGGACCCCTTTGAGCACACTGCAGTTTGCAAACCATTTCCTGACCTTACCCTTTGCTGTCTTCATAACAGCTTGGATGCCATTGCTAAAGTGGTTGCAGAAAGCCTGCCTGTTAACCTCATAGTCTGGAGAGCTGGGTGTACAGAACGGCTGTCTGGAGATTGCCCTTCCAAGCCCCTTGGCCAGGCCAAGTATTTTGTACTTAAGACTGCTGTTGCCACAAAACCAGCAGATGTTTGCACGGCAGACAAACAACGCTGATGATAAAGCAAAATGACCTTCTTTTGGAACAAGCTATTTGCAGCACATTCCTGGGGCAATTTCTTTCTTTATTCATTTTTTCCCTTCTCTTTTTTTCCCCCTCCTTTTTCTCTTTTCTTGGACTGTCTCTTCTTAAAACTGATGACTACTCTCTGAGATGTCTGTTGCTAGAGATGATAAAGTTAAAGAGAAGGGCTTACAAACTTTTCCACTAACACCAGTACTACAAATCATTTAATCTACTCCAAGCCTCCTCTTGTTGGCCATATTTTGCTGCAGTAGTTCTAACAATGTTTATTTTCCTGATGTCCCTATGGGAACCCTGGAAGATTCCAAAATGTAATAATTAAAGAATGACAGCCCTTTCCTTCTAACATAAAGTGAGGAAGAGTTTTGTGGTTTAAACAGCTCTGCTGTTGCTTGTTAGCAAGATATTTTTTCCTTGTACTCCAGCCAGGCCTATAACGGTCAAAAAATGTTGAAGTTGAGAACTCCATGTTTGTTTTCAATCAGTTGGTTTTCAAGTTAGAAGGCTTTAAAGGCTTGTTTTAATTTCTTCACTTTGTATTAATATTTGCATTAAATTCACAGACTGCATTGAGTTAGAAGGGACCCTCGAAGGTCATCTTGTCCAGCCCCCTGCAGTCAGCAGGCACACCTTCAACTAGATCAAGCTGTCCAGGGACACATCAAAGCTGATCTTGAATGTCTCCAGGGATGGGGCATCAACCACATCCCTGGGCAACCTGTTCCAGTATTTCACCACTCATTGTGCAGAGCTTCCTCCTGATGTCCAACCTAAATCTCCCCTGCTTTTGTTTCAAACAGTTGCCCCTTGTCCTATCACCATAAGCCTTTCTGAACAGTTCCTCCCCAGCCTTCCTTGTAGGTCCCCTTCAGATACTGAAGTGTAACTTTAAGGTCTCCTTGGAGCATTCTCTTCTCCATGCTGAACAACCCCAAATCTCTCAGCCTTTCTTCATAAGAAGGTCTACAGCAAAGCTGGGAAAGGACTCCTTACGCTGAAACAGATTGCCAAGGGTTGGTCATGGATACCCCATGCCTGGAAGTGTTTAAGGCCAGGCTGGATGAGGCCTTGAGCAACCTGCTCTAGTGGGAGGTGTCCCTGCTGACTGCAGGGGGGTTGGAAGGTCTTTACACTCCCTTCCCTCCTCAAGCAATGTATGAAGCTATAAACCAGTACTTTCCTGAGTAGTAGGCAATAGGCTATTGGACAAGGATTTTTTAGTGCCTTGAAGGAGTGTGTTTTAACGTTGACTGGACCTTAGGAGGGTAGTGAGACTGTGGAATAGGTTGCTCAGAGAGGTTATGGATGTCTCCTCCCTAGAGATTTTCAAGGCCAGGTTGGATGAGGCCTTGGGCAACAAATCTGGTTGAGAGGTGTCCCTGTTCATGGCAGGGGGGTTGGAGTAGATGACCTCTGTGGTCCCTTCCTACCTAAGACTTTGATGAAAACCACTTATTTAAAAAAAAATAAATATAAACATAATAATTATTAAATTAGGCAACCAGCAACAGAACAAGGGGCACAGTCTCAAGTTGTGTCTAGGGAGGTCTAGGCTGGATTTTAGGAGGAAGTTGTTGCCAGAGAGAGTGATTGGCATTGGAATGGGCTGCCCAGGGAGGTGGTGGAGTCACCATGCCTGGAAGTGTTGAAGGAAAGCCTGGATAAGGCACTTAGTGCCATGGTCTAGTTGACTGGACAGGGCTGGGTGCTAGGTTGGACTGGATGATTTTGGAGGTCTCTTCCAACCTGGCTGATTCTACGATTCTAAAATGGTCATTACTTCAGTGTTTTATTATGTAATGTTCTGGGGTTTGTTCCCCCCTTTCTTTTTTGCTTTTTCTCCCCCCCTCTTTTCTTTTCTTGCAAGAGCAAGCATACTTCATAAACTTCTTCTCACAGCAGTTTTGGCTTCGTTCTTACTGGGCCTTATTTCTACCTTTAAACTTCATGATACTATGTTTTGGGAGTCAAAGTATGTAAGGAACAGAGTGTGTTGTTTTTAGAGCTCCGATTACATCTATTTCATGTTAGTGTTACCTCTTTTGGGTGTTTTTTTCTGTTTTGGCTTTGATTCACTTTTGAGGTTGTTTTCTTTTTTTTAACGACTGATATTTTCCTTTGTTTCAGCCAAACCTTTCACATCTAAGGTGAAACAGATGCGACTACATAAAGAAGATTTTGAAATCCTGAAGGTGATTGGTCGAGGAGCCTTTGGGGAGGTATGTGCGTGAGGGAGGTGGAGAGAAGGCTTTGAATAATGCCCTTGCAGATCTGCAGCACTCAAGAGAGGCAGTTAATAGCAATATACTGATGTCCAGGTCTCCACATTATTCAGGTGTAACAGATAGCATAGGCCACCTAATATTTAATGCAAATGCATTTTGGATTGGTGCATTCTTTGACAGCTCTTCTTCAGTCTCTGTTAAATTTTGAGAGATGCAGGTTCACATGCCTTAAAAGACCACATGTCAACTGTCTGATAATTCATTTGCTTGACTGTAATCCTTTCCAGTCAGCAGCTGGAGGCCTGCTGGAGGATGATTAAGGGGCTTGATCATCTCTCCTGTGAAGAAAGACTGAGAGATCTGGGGCTGTTTTGTCTGAAGAGAAGGCTGAGAGGGGATCTTATTAATGTCTATAAATAACTGAGGGGTGGGTGTCATCAAGAAGAGGCCATTTTCTTTTCAAAAGTGTGCTGTAGTAGGATAAGCGGCGATGGATTCACAAGGGGCAACTGGAACACAGCAAGCTGCACCCCAACATGAGGAAAACTTTTTTTAACATGAGGGTGCTGAAGCTCTGGATCAGGCTGCCCAGAGAGGTAGTAGAGTCTCATAGGAATCAGAGAATCATTCAGGTTGGGAAAGACCCTCAAGGATCACCAAGTCCAACCAATATCCCTGCTCTGCAAGGTGCACACTAAACCATATCCCCAAGCACCACTTCCAAACAACTTTCCAGCACTTCCAGGACTGGTGACTCAACCACCTCCCTGGGCAGCCCATTCCAATGCCTGACCACTTTGCTGTGAAAAAATGTTTTCTAATATCTATTCTATACCTACTCATCTCTCCTTCTCTGGAGACTTGGATGCATTCTTGTGTGACCTGCCCTAGGTGATCCTGCTTTGGCAGGGGACTTGGATTGGATGATTTCCAGAGGTCACTTCCAACTCCTTCCATTCTATGTTGGTATAAAGACCTAGGTTTATCTAATAGGTTCATCAACTTAAACTTGTGAGAACAAGGAGAAATTTCTGTGTCTGTGCTACTTCATTTCCTAGTTTTGGTGTTTGAATGTTTTTTCCTGTATTCTTCTGAGGAATCCAGTAACTGATAGTTTCTTTGTCAGCTGATCATCTATTGCTATCAAACTTCAGGAATTTTTGCTGCTTCCAGTGAATCCATCTCTAACAGCAAGTTATCAAAGAAGGCTGTTGAGCACTGGGTGATCACCAGGCAGTCATATTATATAGGTAGAGGAAACCTGAATAAATAAGTGTCATCTTTCTGCCCTTTCTTAGTTGTATTATGTGCATATGCTTTGGTCTTCATGTGGGACACTGTGAAGAAAGAGCAACTTCACCTGTAACAGTGGCTTGAATTTTTGATAACCACATGTATTGCAGATGGGGACAGTGTGTGGTGGAGATTCTGCAGAAGGTGCTCCATGCTTGCTGAGAATATGTGTGAACTGAAAGCCAAAGTATAAGAAAAAGCCTTTCTGAGCAAGGTTTTCATTGCTTTTTTAACTGGAAATGTGGGAGTTTTTTTCACAGAATCAGAGGATGTTATAGGTTGGAAGGGACCTTGAAAGATCATTCAGTCCATCCACCCTGCCAGAGCTGGATCACCTAAGGCAGGGGCTCTGGCACCCTCACAGGGAAGAAAGCTTTTCTTTATGTACACATGGAACTTCCTCTGCTCCAGCTTGCACCCACTACCCCTTGTCCTGTCATTGGACATCACTGAGCAGAGCCTGGTTGCATCCTCCTGACACTGCCCTTTGCATCATTATCAACATGAATGCGATCACCCCTCAGGCTCCTCTGCTCCAAGCTAAAGAGCCCCAGCTCCCTCAGCCTTTCCTCAGCAGGGAGATATTCCCTTCCCTTCATCACCTTTGTGTCTCTGTGCTGGACTCTTTCAAGCCATTCCCTGAGGTCCTTATTGAGCTGAGCACCCCAGAACTAGACATAGTATTCTGGAGGCAGCCTGACTAGGCTGTATCTTCTCAGTTCTCATTGGTATGAGAGCACCCATTGGATGCTGTATGGCATGTGACACAGAAGAGTTGGAGTGATATTCACTTACATGTTTGCCTTGTGTGAAAATTAGTCCTTATTAATCTGTGGTGATGGGAGACTAGAATTCTCATGGGTAGTAGCTAGGTAGCATGTAGGAACAGGTATTTTTTAAGTAGTGTGTGTCACTGTATACTCTGCCTACATGCAAATACCATTATTGAGTGACTGTAAAAGTAAGAGGAGTGTTTATTTGGCTACTTTACCAGTCATAGTTTTGGTCTGTCTGGAGTACCGCATTGCAATAAAGAAGACTAAAGGCTGAAGTCAGTGATGGGTAATTTGTTTTCACTCTAAAGCTCTGGCACAGAAGTTGTTGTGGTCTCCATTAACATCTGCCTGTCTGCTTGTTGCTGTGGTAGTCGCAGCTGAGTTCAGGCACAGATTGTGTAAGATGCAAGAAAAATCACTGATGTGCGTTCCTTCCTGAGAAGAATCCCATGTGAAACCTGCCTTATACTGAGTCTTTGAGAGAAGTCATTTCTGTCTGCTAAATCAGCATCAAACTTTGCAGCAGCTAAACCACAAAAGTCTTGTGGTTCTTTCTCAGGAAACTTTTTTGGTGGTGAATCAGCCCATGAATAGTGAGAGTGTAACTCTCCCCATCCTCTTCTCTGGGCAGTCTGTGTAATTGATTAGTTCTCCTCTTCTACAAACAGTGTTTCTTTATAATTTCTTACCCCAAAAAGATATATAGGACTATACCTAATTGTCTGAATCTTAAGTAAGGGGGAAGACTGAAGCCCTCTCAGTGAAGGTGTTTGGTTTCTTAAAGTAGGTCTCATCAAATATTTGCAGGAATATGTATTACACTTTCTTACTAAAACTGATTGAACTTCAACTGCTTGAATTAGGCCATTACAGAGACACAAAGGTGATGAAGGGAAGGGAATATCTCCCTGCTGAGGAAAGGCTGAGGGAGCTGGGGCTCTTTAGCTTGGAGCAGAGGAGCCTGAGGGGTGATCGCATTCATGTTGATAATGATGTGAAGGGCAGTGTCAGGAGGATGCAACCAGGCTCTGCTCAGTGATGTCCAATGGCAAGTGCAAGCTGGAGCAGAGGAGGTTCCATGTGTACATAAAGAAAAGCTTTCTTCCCTGTGAGGGTGCTAGAGCCCTAGAGCAGGTTGCCCAGAGAGGCTGTGGAGTCTCCTTTCTGTGGAGATACTCAAAACCTGCCTGGATGTGTTCTTGTGTGACCTGCCCTAGGTGATCCTGCTCTGGCAAGAGAGTTGTCCTGGATGATCTTTTGATGTCCCTTCCAACCCTTAACATTCTGTGGTTCTGCAATTACTTGCTTAAAGGAGACAAGTTTACAGTCCATCAGAAACATTTGCACAAGGAAACAAGTTCTGTATGAAATGCCTGATTTTCTTGTAAAATAACCAGTAAATATTCTAGCAGGGTTGGAGGGAGGAAAAAGTAAAAGACAACTAAAATTTACTGCTTCCTAAGCCACCAGGATCTATATTAAGTTGCAAATTGCTTGTATGGTTCACTAGACTACAGTAGTTTAATGAGACAGGTTAAGAAATATGGAAGAATGTTTGTTTTTTCCCCAGGAAACTATAAAAGAGCTCAAGACTGTTCTGGGTTACTGGGAGGAGTCATTTTTGTCTCCTGAATCAACAGAATGCTGAAATTCTGTAGACTACAGAGTTAGTGCAAGTTTTCTTTGGCACAGTCTCAGGCTTGTTCTTATTTCTATTTTGATGCTCCTCAGTTTCTCCAGTTTGCATAGTCAAGCATTTTGATGTAGACAAAAAGTAAACTACTTACTGCTTGTAACTGAGATTGGTTGTTCCTAATTTGCCTTTCCCCCCCCTTATTCTGCATGCTGCCAGTTTGAGAATTCCTCCTTTTTTGTTAACTTAATGACATGCCCTTCCCCTCTGCGTGCATAAATGTACTTATTTACAGTTTTATGTAAGAGAGCACTGTCTTTAGGAAACACAAATGTGGGGCTTGTGGAGGAGGATTAACCTGGTAAGATTAATAGCCTGGGCATCAAGTGTTTCGTTGTGCTGGCTTCAGGCAGCATGGTTTGAAAACCTTAACTCCAAACAGAGTGACCAAGGACTTGAAGAGTGCTGATGGAAAACATGAAGCAACTGAGTAACAGCTCATATTGATGGCACTGCCTAATACCAAAGTTGAAGGTTCACAGATTGCGTTGGGTTGGAAGGGATCCTCAGAAGTCATCTTGTCCAACTCAGCTGCACTCAGCAGGGACACCTCCAACTAGATCAAGCTGCCCAGGACCAGATTCAGTCTGATCTTGAATGTCTTCAGGGACAGGACCTCAAACACTTCCCTGGGCAACCTATTCCTGTATTTCACCACTCATTGTGCAGAACTTCCTCCTCCTGTCCAGCCCAAATCTCTCCTGTTCCAGTTTCAAACCCTTGCCCCTCATCCTATCACCACAGGTCCTTCTAAACAGTTCCTCCCCAGCCTTTCTGTAGATCCCCTTCAGAAACTGAAATGTAGCTATTAGGCCTCTCCTCCTCTTCTTCAGGCTGAATAACCCCAGCTCCTTCAACCTGTCTCCACAGAGGAGGTGTTCCAGCCCCCTGATGATTTTTATGCCCCTCCTCCAGACCCACTCCAGCAGTTCCATGTCTTGTGTTGAGGGGCCCAGAGCTGGACACAGCACTCCAGAGCAGAGTGGCAGAATCCCCTCCCTTGACCTGCTGGCCACACTTCTTTTGATACAGCCCAGGCTGCCACTGGCCTTCTGAGCTGCAAGTGCCCATTGCTGACTCCAGTCCAGCTTCTCATCCACCAGCACCCCAAGTCCTTCTCTGCAGGGCTGCTCTCCATCTCATCATCCTCCACCCTGGATGGATATTGAGGGTTGCCTCAACCTAGGTGCAGGACCTTGCACTTTGCCTTATGGAACCTCATGAGGCTCTCCTCAGCCCACCCCTCCAGCCTGTCCAGGTGCCTCTGGATGGCACTCACCCCATCCTTCAGTCTTATCAACTGCACCACTCAGCATCACTCTACTCAGTTCATTCTGTTGATTGGCTAGGGCTGGGTGCTAGGTTGGACTGGATGATCTTGGAGGTCTCTTCCAACCTGGTTGATTCTATGATTCAATGATTCTATGTTACTGCTTTAAAAAGGAGTGTAGTGCTTCTTACACAAACAAATGTGATGTCAAGTTGGTGACATCTTGGAGGTGATGAACTTTGTAGCTCTGAGAACTAGTTAGTTACTCCTAAATGTTGGCATCCGGTTGTGAACAGTAACATTCCCTCTCCCTGGAGGGCTGACTACATTCTGCATAAGTGTTGTGGAGGCAGGGAATTCATGTGGCTGAGTTGGGAATTTTATAGAAAAACAGAGTTGGTTTATTTTCCCCAAACCCACCGCCAAAACTAGATACAGGAATTGGTTTAGTTTTAATTAGCAGATTCAGTTAGGTTGAGAAGAGCTGCAGGATACCATAGGTAATTAGTGACTGTTTTGGAAGTCAGAAGTTGGAAAAGGCTAAGGTGTTAAATAATAGGTGAGCCAAAGTTACTGACAGGTGAGTCAGGCAGGCCCAAGAGAAGGGCAGTCCAGATGCTTGTCCCCTCGCTCTCTGTCAGAGGCCATGGGAGGGTCGTTAAGGCCAGTTCTAGCCTTGAGAATTGTGATAAAGGGTTGGACTTGATGATCTATGAGGTCTCTTCCAACCTTGTTGATACTGTGTGATATTGAGCCTGCATAAAGGGTGCTTAAGGTGGGAAGCCATTCTTCAGAGGCCAGGGGCTCCTGCAGAGTCTATCCAGGCTGGGGAGAACTCTAAGGCGGGAAATCCCCCTTGAGTGCTGTGTCCAGTTCTGGGCCACTCAATTGAAGAGAGATGTTGAGGTGCTGGAAGGTGTCCAGAGAAGGGTGACAAATCTGGTGAGGGGCCTGGAACACAAACCCTCTGAGGAGAGGCTGAGGGAGCTGGGGGTGTGCAGCCTGCAGAAGAGGAGGCTCAGGGGGGACCTCATTGCTGTCTACAACTACCTGAAGGGAGGCTGCAGCCAGGTGGGGTTGGCCTCTTTTGCCAGGCAACCAGCACCAGAACAAGGGGACACAGTCTCAAGTTGTGCCAGGGGAGGTCTAGGCTGGATGTTAGGAGGAAGTTGTTGTCAGGGAGAGTGATTGGCATTGGAATGGGCTGCCCAGGGAGGTGGTGGAGTCACCATCCCTGGAGGTGTTCAAGCAAAGCCTGGCGGGGGCGCTTGGTGCCATGGTCTAGTTGACTGGCTAGGGCTGGGTGCTAGGTTGGACTGGATGATCTTGGCAGTCTCTTCCAACCTGGTTGATGCTATGATTCAATATTTATACCCTTGCTAGACACAGAGCCGAGTTAGCACTGCCTGGGCAGGACGATGCCCAGCGCGGGCGCTGCAGGGCCCCGCCGTGCCGCAGGGCCCCTCGCTGCCCCCTCACGCCTGCAGGGCTTTTCCCGCCTTTTCCTCCCCCACTCGCAGCACGGGCGGAGAGGAGTTCCGTGGGACGCAGGACTGCGGGACAATGAGGCTGCTGCTTCTTAGGCACAGGAAACGTGCAGACACGTAGCACAGAGACGAGTAGCTGCCTTGGGGGCAGAAGGTATCTGACAGCATTCCAGACTGCCCTGCTGTTTGTGGGAAAGATGGAAAGGCGTTGGACAGAGCCCCTGTCCGGCCGAACCGAGATGTTTACATCAGCACATACCGATCATATTTGCTTGGGCCGCTCACAGGAAAATAGAAATTTTAACCCCCCCTCTTCCCCCACCCCAAACTCTGACAGTCCAGTTCTGAGACATTCCAGTAGCGAGGCACTGGAGCACAGCTGGGCAGGAATGGGGACCCTTGCTTCTCTTTGGGCAGTTTGGCTAGGGAAGGGAGAGCAGAGGAACTCTCTGTGTCGTGGGGGCTCGGTGTGCAGAGGGCATTGTCCCCTCATCCTCAGCGCTGCTGAGGCTGCGCCCCGAGTGTTGGGCCCACTTCTGGGCACCTCAGTACAAGAGAGATGTGGAGGTGCTGGGGTGAGTGCAGAGGAGGGAAACAGCTGGAGAAGGGCCTGGAGAATAAATGTGATGAGAAGTGACTGAAGGAGCTGGGGCTGGTTAGTGTGAAACAGAGGAGGCTGAGGGGAGACCTCATTGCTGTCTACCTGAGAGGATGTTGTGGAGGGATTAGTGCTGGTCTCTTCTCACAGGTAATTCCTGATAGAACGAGGGGTAACAGCCCCAGACTGCACCGGGGGGGTTTAGACTGGACATTGGGAAGAATTTTCCACAGGAAGAGTGATCAGGCACTGGAATGAGCTGCTCAGGGAGGTGGTTGAGTCACCAACCCTGGATGTGTTTAAAGGTCGCTTGGACGCAGTGCTTGGGAACATGATTTAGAGGTGAACTTTGCGGGTTCTGGAGTTGGTGATCCTGAGGGTCTTTTCCAACCTGAATAACTCTGTCACTCTGTATATGCCTCATACCTCTGTGTGTTTTATGTCAACACCACCCAGGTCTGTAATTGTGTTTCAAATCCTGTTGCAATTGGCAAACTGCATCAGACTGCTGTGAGCTGAAGTGTCAGGTGTTCCTCTCATGTCCCTGAAATAAACACCTTGGAATTTGCCTTCACACAACACTGACAGATGCCCAGGAAGATGCTGTGATTACAGAAAATGATGATGTTTGAATATAGGATGGGTGAGGAGTGGCTTGAGAGCAGTCTGGAGGAGAAGGACTTGGGGCTTTCTGTGCTGGGCTGCATCCAAAGCAGCTAGAGCAGCAGGACAGGGAGGGGATTCTGCCCCTCTGCTCTTACGCTGCATCCAGCACAAGAAGGACATCAAACTGCTGAAGCAGCTCCAGCAGAGGCTGTGAAGATGATCAGAGGGCTGGAGAACTTCCCCTATGAGGACAGGCTGAGAGAGTTGAAGCTGTTCAGCCTGGGGAAGAGAAGGCTCTGGGGACAACTTCTAAGGTCTAGCAGCCTTCCAGTGCCTGCAAGGGGCCTACAAGAAAGCTGAGAAGAGACTTTTTACAAGGGCTTGTGGTGATAGGATGAAGGGGAATGGATTGAAGCTTGAAGAGGGCAGATTTAGACTGGAGATTAGGAAGAAATTCTTTCCAGTGAGGGTGGTTAGACACTGGAACAGGTTGCCCAGGGAGGTTATCGATGTCCCCTCCCTGGAAATGTTCGAGGCCAGGCTGGATGAGGCTTTAAGCAACCTGGTCTAGTGGGAACTGCCCCTGCCTATGGCAGTGGGGTTGCAACAAAAGGATCTTAAAGGTTCCTTCCAACCCAACCCACTCCATGAATCTATGAAATCTTTTGTGTGGTGGTCTGTGGTGGTTATTGGTATAGAATAACCTGGATGGCTTTCACAGACCAGAACACTGCTGCTGGCTGCACGTAAACACTGCTGGTTATGTCCAAATGAATGCTGTCTAGGAGAGTCCAAATGTAGGCAGCTGTGCAGTCGGTGGATGTCTTTGAATAACCAAGCCTTTTGAAGAACAACACAGCTTTTCACTGTGCTCACTGCAGGCTCGAAATGAAATCCTGGAGCTGGACTTGAAGTGCAAGTGTTATCTGAATGCCTCTGGCTGTCTCTGCTACAGTGGTTAATGGTGGGGAAAACCTGATTTGTGACACTGGGCTGCAGCAGCAGCACTCCAGCCAGCTCTGGCATCAACCTCTTCATTTTTCCCTGTGACACTCACAGAGGTCTTTAGGGCAGAATTGTGCTGTAGCTTCATACCACAGACTGTATCACTCAGTGAGGTCCCTGTCAGCTGGGATATGATACAATTTGAAGGTCGACTAAGTTTCAGTGTTCAGACTTTTTCTTCCTGCCACTTCTCATTAGAAATCAATCCTGATATGGCTTATCAGAGCTTCAGGCTAGTTTTAAAGTGAAAGGAGACTCAAGATTCCAATCTGCATTGTAAGGCATTGCACAGGATTTTTTTTTTCCTAAAGAAAATGCTGAGTATCATGTAGAGGAGAATAGACATTCCTTATGAGTTAAAATAAGATTGTAGACTAGAGAAATAGTCTGGTTTTGCGTTTCAAATCTGAAAGTACACTGAGGGATCCCAAGTCTGCACTTGAACCTTATTTTTTATGCACAAATCTCTGTTTTTAATTTTTTTTTTCATCTCCTCTCCCCAGTTCCCCCTCTGTGACCCCAGAAGGTTGCAGTGTCAAGAGCAGGACCTATGATATGATACTATGATAATGCTGCACATATGGAAAGTGACAGCTGCTTCAGCTATGAATCTGTAGCTAACCAAGAGGCAAACTTTTAGACAGGCTTTTGTTTAGACATCTGAGCATTGGAATGCTTCATCCTGTGATTTTTCTTCCAGTATTCATTAAGCTGCTGCAGCTGATGACAGATTTGAAGATGGTTGAAAGAGGTTTGCATGGCACTTTACTCCAAGTGCCCAATCCCCTATTTCCTTTTCTGTTACCACTATCTTCACACACAGCTGGTTTACTGATGTTGAAAGAGGTGGAAGGAATGTAGGATTCAGCCTCAGTATTTTTTGTTGCTGGCCTGCAGGATGAAGATGCAGTACCCTGTGGGACAACATGTTGGTTTGTAACCAGGTGTACAGAGAAATAAATGTTAACTGCCTGAACTTTAAGGTTTATTGGAAAGGGAAGAGGCAGAGAGGAATAGGTGGAGAACAGTTGTTAAAAGGTACTCGTTACTGAACTGTTCTGGAGTTTGGATGGTGATGTGGTGGTCTGCTCTATTTCTGAGCAGCAGCTCTTACCTGTGAGCATATTCACAGGTAAGAATCAGAGCTTTTCATACCCAGGGAAGCCTAAATTGTGAGAACAGCTTGCTCAGGGAGACAGTTGAGGCCCTGTCCCTGGAGATGCTAAAGGTCAGGCTGGACAAGGCTCTGAACAACTTGATCTAGTGGAGAATGTCCCTGCTCACTGCAGGGGAGTTGGACTGGATGACCTTTGGAGATCCTTTCCAACTCAAACCATTCCGTGACTCTACAATTTCATGTACATTAGGCTTTTTTTTCTGGAGCAAGATCTTACCTGGCAAATAAAGCTGAGCTGCTTTTCAGCTATTCCTGTTGGGTAAATAACTTTCCAACTTTGTTATCCAAACTCTCCACTTTACATAAAAAACTGCCCAGTATCTTTTATCACAACTAAACAAATCTTTAATAGTCTCAGAAAAGGACTCTGCTATATCTGTTAACTTATTATTACCTAGGTCAGAGTAAGGAGGGCTTGTGTTCTCTGGGTTTTGCTGTTGATTTTACAGTTTCCTTTCTTCTGCTCACAGACACAAGAAAGAGCTAACTGAACTTCAGGTGGAGAAGCATGAGCTACTACATTAATATATCTTTGATTAAAATCCGACCTGTTATTGGAAACGAGAGTGAAAGTTGGTTTATGGCTAACCTACAGCCTAAACTGTGCCTCAAATCTGAAAGAAATGAATTACTTTGTTTTAGAAACTACTGTATTGTTGTCTAGTTTGGCAGTTCTGTAATTAGAACTACTACAGAATGTAGGACTGAAGTTCAGGTACATAAAGCATACAGCCAGTGATGGCTTCATAATGGTATGCTAGAGCAAGAAGTGTGATTGTGAGCAGTGCTACAGTCACTTAGAAAAAAATAGAGTGTTTTGGGTTGGAAAGGACCTTAAAGATGATCTAGTTCCAACCTCACTGCCATGAGTAGGCCTTTTGCTAGGCCAGTTTGCTCAAGTTCTCATCCAGTCTGTCTTTGAACACCTCCAGGGAGGGGAAACCCACAAACTCCCTAGGCAACCTGTTGCAGTCTCACCACCCTCACTGTCAAGAATTTCTTCCTAATCTATTCTCAATCTGCCCTCCTCAAGTGTCAATCACTCCCTCTCATCCTATCCCTACAAGCCCTTGTAAGAAGTCCCTTCCTGGCTTTCTTGTAGCCCACTTCAGGTACTGGAGAGTTATTCTAAGGTCTCTCAGGAACCTTCTCTTCTCTAGGCTGGACAGCCCCAGCTCTCTCAGCCTGTCCTCATAGCAGAGTTTCTCCATCCCTCTGATCATCTTCATGGCCTCCTCTGACTTGTGTCAGCATCTCCATGGCCTTCTTATGCTGGGGGCACCAGAAGTAGATGCAGGAGTCCAGATGGGATCTTAACAGAGCAGAGGGGCAGCATCACCTCTGTGTCCTGGTCACACTGATTTGCTGTACATATAGAATAGAGGTGTGATACTTAGTGGAATTTTAAAATAGGCCTGGAACATTTGCAGAGCTGATAACCTGTGCTGTTACTATTTCATGATGTTGTTGATGTGCTATTTTGTGGGTAGTGTCCAGGACAATCAAGAGAGAACCTCCAAACGTGAAAGGTTTCATAAAAATGAAAACAACATGCTTTGTCATCTTTTAACTTCTCATTTTTCTTTTCCAGGTTGCAGTAGTAAAGCTGAAGAATGCAGATAAGGTTTTTGCCATGAAGATACTCAATAAGTGGGAGATGCTGAAGAGAGCTGAAGTAAGACAACAGTAATGTTTTCTTTAATCATGCACCCTCTTACGCTGCTGAATTGTTACTTACAGAATAGAATCATAGAACTGTTTCAGTTGGAAAAGACCTTCAAGATTATCAAATCCAATCATTGAGACCTAGCACCACCATGGCCATTAAACCATCTCCCCAAGTACTGTGTCCACACATTTCTTGAACACCTTCTGAAACAGTGACTTCACCACCTCCCTGGGCAGCCTGTTCCAGTGTCTGACCACTCTAGGAAGAAAGAAATTTTTCCTCACCTCCAACCTAAACCTCCCCTGGCACAATTTCAGGCCATTTCTTCTCATCCTGTTGCTTGTGCTCAGAGAAAAGAAGCTGGTTCCCACCTCACTCTTCCCTCCTTTCTTGGAGCTATGGAGAGCAATGAGGTCTCCCCTCGGCCTCCTCTTCAGACTAAACAACTCCAGTTCTCTAAGCTGCTCCTCATCAGACCTGTTCTCCAGACTCTTTACCAGATCTGTTGCCCTTCTCTGGACCTGCTCCAGCACCTCAGTGTCCCCCTTGTAGTGAGGAGCCCAAAACTGAACCTGTTATTTGAGGTGCAGCCTCACCAGTGCTGAGTGTAAGGGCATGATCACTGCTGTGCTATCAGTGTGATAAAACTTTTGAATTATTCTGAGTGATGTTTCAGAAAAATGCCCATCTGCTAAAATCAGTGATGAAAAGATCCTTGCTAAAACTTGGTTCTCTTCTGTGTGCTGAAACAGATGTGAAAAGCAGCTTTTTACAGATTCACAGGGAATTTAGGGAGTTATGACTTTAACAGCAGTCCTTTATTAAACTAGCAGTATTCCTTGAAGTTGCTCAGATTGCACAGAGTTGGAAGTGACCCACAAAGATCATCTTGTCCAACCTCACTGCACTCAGCAGGGATACCTTCAACTGCTTCAGGCTGCCGAGCTCCACGTGCAGTCTGATCTTGAATGTCTCCAGAGACAGTATGGGCCATTTTTCTTGATGTCCAACCTAAGGCATCTTGCTCCAGTTTCAAACCATTTTTCACTAGTTTGCATTGCCTTGGGTTTCTGCTGTCATGGCCTGTGTCAGGAACTGTGTGGCCAGTAGGACAAGGGAGTTATTCTTTTCCTGTACTCAGCACTGGTCAGGCCACACCTTGACTGCTGTGTCCAGTTCTGGGCTCCTTAGTGCAAGAGAGATGTTGAGGTACTGCAGTGTGTCCAGAAAAAGATGATGAAGCTGGTGAGAGGTCTGGAACACAGCCCTGTGAGGAGAGGCTGAGGGAGCTGGGGGTGTGTAGCCTGGAGAAGAGGAGGCTCAGGGGTGACCTCATTGCTGTCTACAACTACCTGAAGGGAGGTTGTAGCCAAGTGGGGTTGGTCTCTTCTGCCAGGCAAGCAGCACCAGAACAAGGGGACACAGTCTCAAGTTGTGCCGGGGTAGGTCTAGGATGGATGTTAGGAGGAAGTTGTTGTCAGGGAGAGTGATTGGCATTGGAATGGGCTGCCCAGGGAGGTGGTGGAGTTGCCATCCCTGGAGGTGCTCAAGGAAAGACTGGACAAGGTCTTAGTGCCATGGTCTAGTTGACTGAATAGGGCTGGGTGCTAGGTTGGACTGGATGACCTTGGAGGTCTCTTCCAACTTGGTTGATTCTACAATTCTCTGTACAGCTCCATAACATTCTTGAAACTTAGGAAATGCAGCCTACACATAAAGTTTTGTATGTTAATTTTAAACTGAATATGCATCAGACTCTTTAAATTGCTTTGAAACTCTTCATCTCTGCATGCTCAAAGT
This sequence comes from Pogoniulus pusillus, assembly GCF_015220805.1. Classification (NCBI taxonomy): domain Eukaryota; kingdom Metazoa; phylum Chordata; class Aves; order Piciformes; family Lybiidae; genus Pogoniulus; species Pogoniulus pusillus. The sequence goes on along the minus strand of NC_087288.1, from coordinate 7,867,633 downwards.
AAATAATCTGAAAACCAAACTCCTAAGTCAGTCACATACATACAAAATTGTTTGGCCATTGTGTTTTCCTACTTTGGACACTGCATCTGTGTCTCTTCAGAGATTCATAGAATGGTTTAGGTTGGAAGGGATCTTAAATATCATCTAGTTCCAACCTGCCTGCCATGGGCAGGAACACCTTCCACTAGATCAGGTTGCTCGAGACCTCATACAACCTGACCTTGAGCACCTCCATGGAAGGGGCACTCACCTCCTCCTTTGGCAGCCTATTCCAGTGTCTCAGCACCCTCATTGTAAAGAATTTCTTTCTAATCTTCGGTCTCAGTCTGCTCTCCTCAAGCTTCAATCCAGTCCCTCTTGTCCTATCACTACAAGCCCTTGTAAAAAGCCTCTTCCAACTTCTCTGACTGAATTATCTTTAACCTTAATTTTCGTTTGAGATTCCTACTTCATTGCTGCCTTGCTGTTCAGTTGCTTCCAAGTTTATTCTGATGCCTGCATTTATGTTTTAATTTTATCTTGTTAGGAAATTAAATCAATGGGAAACCTTAAAAAAAAAAAAAAAGGAAAAGGTATTCAGGCAAATTAAAGCAAATTTGTGATGTGCACATCCTGTCTCCTTTAATGAAAATGTTATCACATGAAGCAGTATAAATGGTATGCAGGCTGGGGTTACATTTACACAACATAGTTTCCTCTTTATCCAAAAATTTACCCAGCAAGCTGGCAGTAGTCTTGATTCAGAGAGGTTTTTTGCTCCAGGACAGATGTCATTACTCTAAGTTTTAGTGTTTTAGTGAAAAAAGAAAACACCAAGGGAATAAAAAAGCTGCACTCTATTTTTAAATGTACCCTGTTAAAGGCAGTTTGGAAGCTATTTCCATTAAAATACCTTTATAAATAGGTTTGAAAGGTTTTTCACTATGCAAGGTATTAAAAATACTCTTCCCATGGGTCCAGCTGAATTTCTGAAAGTCTGAACTGTTAGCCTACAAAGCATTGCTGCTTCGTTTTTGCATGTATTTGTAACCCATGGGTATACAGTGGAAAGAAAACCATCTGGAATGAAAATGCATTGCAAAGGGTGACTTGCAACAACTAGAACCTGGCATTTTTAAACATGGATGACCACATCTCACTTTGTTACTACAGCTAAGGAAAATGACCTGCTTCAGCAGTGTGCATCTCTTAGCAATGTCTGCACTAATGCTGAAATGCAGAGGAAAATCTGACAGTCCAGAAGTGTTAGACAAGTATTGGTCATTGTGTACAGAAATGCCATAAAGAAGTTCACAGATGTACAAATTGGGTTGGAAGGGACCCTCAAGGGTCAACTTGTACCCCCCCCCCCCCCCCCACTCAACAGGGACACATCCAACTAGATCAGGCTGTCAAGGGCCACATCATTTCTGATCTTGTAGGTGTCCAGGGATGGGCCTCAACCACATCCCTGGGAAACCTGTTCCAATATTTCACCACTCTCATCGTGCAGAACTTCCTCCTGATGTCCAACCTACATCTACCTAGCTTCAGTTTCAAACCATTACACTTCATCCTATCACCACAAGCCCTTCTGAACAGTCCCTCCCCAGCCTTCCTGTAGGGTCCTTCAGACATTAAAGCATAGCTCTAAAGTCTCCCTAGAGCCTCTTCTTCTCTTGGCTGAACAGCCTAAACTCTATCATCCTGTCTTCATAGGAGAGGTGCTCCAGCCCTCTGATCATCTTTGAGGCCCTCCTCTGGACCTGCCCGAACAGGTCCATGTCTCTATTGTGTTGCTGGTCCCATAGCTGGACACAGTACTGCAGGTGAGGTCTCAGCAGAGCAGAGGGCAGAATCCCCTCTCTCCTTCTGCTGCCCACACTTCTTTTGATGCAGCCCAGGCTGCCATTGGCTTTCTGGGCTGCAGATGCCCACTGCTGGCTCATGTCCAGCTTCTCATCCATCAGCACCTCCAGTTTGATCCTATATCCTTATATCAGCTGTACTCCTTGTGGGAGGTGATAGTCTTTTGTAAGAGCAGAAATAGAGTGTGGACTGAAGAGCTTTAGATACGCCAGGTGAAGATTAATGACTGCAAGCTCTGAGAGCAGTTGTACACAGCTGTATGACAATGAAATGATACAGGTTGCAAGGTCTGTGATCTTTTTTGGTATTATAAAAAGTGTTACATTTTCCAAATACTTGCTGCTGTTGAAATCTGAAGAGATGTGATGTAGGACTGGACATGTTACTGATACAAGGAGTACCTGGAAGCGTGTGACAGCTGTTATCCTGAGTGGTGATAATCACGCTTACATGTGTGCCCTGCGGTACCAGATGAGGCTCAGGAGATGCAAGGGAAAACATGCAGCGTGGAAGCAGTCAGCTCTCCTGAAGGTGTTAACTTTGAGCTGTAAGGACATGAGCTACAGATAGCAGTGCCCTGAATTCTTGACTGGTTGAAGGTCATGACAACAATATAGATAAAACCAAAGCACTCAGTAGGCTTTGCTCTGGCAAAGAGTTAGATCAGATGACCTGTGGAGGTTTCTGCCAACAATTCAAGGAGATTGTGCCTAGGGAAGATGAAATGTAATGCTGAAGTAATGGAAGGCATAAACAAAAGGCTTCATAAAAGAAAATGAATTGATCTGTTACATTAATTACAAGAATTACTGCTACAATTGATTTCATTTTTTTATCCCCTCTGAGTCAATGTAAAGCCCATGAACCACTTAGGCTCTTTGGCTGTATCTGCTGTGGTTAGTAGCTGTTGCTGTCAGCTCTGGGCATGCTGCCTGGAGATGGGTGTCTGGAGTGCTCAAGGAATGTGTGGGCTTCTCTGAGAGCATGGCAAAAACAAGTGGAATTATATAAACTGCCGAGTAACTAATCCTGTGATCTGTGTTACAACAAGTACAGAAATTTCACCTCACTTAATCCTTGTGACAGCAAGAACTTGCAGTATCTCTCCCTGAAATGTGTCAGGAGTTTATAAACAAGAAAGGAAAAAAAAGTCACAGGATCACAGGATGTTAGGGGTTGGAAGGGACCTTTGGAGATCATTGGGTCCAACCCCTCTGCCAGAGCAGGACCGTAGAGTCTAGTGCAGATTGCACAGGAATGCATCCAGGGAGGATGCATTGAAAGTCACCAGAGAAGGAGACTCCACAACCTCTCAGGGCATCCTGTTCTAGTGCCTGGTGGCCCTTAAAGTAAAGAAGTTCTTCCTCATGTTGAGATGGAACTTTTCTGCTGTAGTTTACATCCATTGCTCCTTGTCCTGTCACAGGGCACAAGTGAGAAGAGTTTGACCCCTCCTTCTTGACACTCAGCCCTCAGATACTTATAAACATTGATTAGATCCTCTCGAAGTCTTCTCTCCACCAGACCAAAAAGCCCCAAGTCACTCAGCCTCTCCTCAGAGGGCAGTGCTTCAGCCCTCTGTTAGACTCGTTTAAGGAGATCCCTGTCCCTCCTGAACTGGAGAGCCCAAAACTGAAAGCAGTATTCCAGGTGAGGTCTCACCTCCTCAGCTGGAGCACAGCACAGCTGTTCTTCCTTCTGAAGATCATCTTTCTCTTTCTTCCAGTCCCAAGTCCATTTTTCATTTAATAACCTTTGAGAGTATTTGTTGAAGTACCTGTTGACACTTTCTTGGGTTGCACTCATTTATCTCATGCCCTGTTAAATCTGCCATCTTTCTTTTTACTAGCTTGCAGTATTCTTACACACTATGCACCAAATCAAGGCCTGGTGTGGTTGATTTGCTCGGAGGAGGAAGTTTTCTGCTGTGTTCTCACTCCGTATTCTTCTAAAACTCCATTTTACTTTTTTGCTCTCCAGGTCTCACCACCAGCAAAAATCATGCAAGAGTTCTGCTATTTGCATAGTGTTTGGGGGGATGAAATTGAAAAAGGAAAAATAAAAGGTTTTGAAGTCCTTTAAATTTAGCTGTGTGCTAAGGTGAAAGGGACAGAGCATGGTTCATAATGATGAAACATCTTTTAAATAGCAGAGCATGCCTGGAAAGATATCTGTGTCTTCTCTGTCTCTGAGAGCCTGTACAGATTGCATTGGGTTGGAAGGGACCCTCAAAGGTAATCTTGTCCAATCCCTCTGCACTCAGCAGGGACTCCTCCAACTAGATCAGGCTGCCCAGGGACACATCATTTCTGACCTTGAATATGTCCAGGGATGGGGCCTGAACCACATCCCTGAGAAACCTGTTCCAGTATTTCACCACTCTCACTGTGCAGAACTTCCTCCTGATGTCCAACGTACATCTACCCAGCTTCAGTTTCAAAACACTGCCCCTCATCCTATCACCACAAGCCCTTCTGAGCAGTTCTTCCTGTAGGTCCCCTTCAGATACTGAAACACATCTCTAAGGTTTCCTTGCAGGTTTTCAAAAAAAATTATTTTTAAATGTATTTTTATTTTTATTTGCTGAAATTGTGGGGTTGTTCTTGTTAATTTTTTTAAGCAATATTGAAGTTTTATATTTGTTCTTTGATTTGGTTTTGTATTTGTTTACTTTTGGTTTAGTTTTTGAATTAATTTCACCTTTTTTTTCCCCCTTTTTCATTTCTTTTTCCCCTTTTTGCTTTTTCCCTCCTTCTTTTGCTCCTTTTCCTTTTCCCCCCTCTCCTTTCCTTTTCCTTTATGTATTTTTGGTTTTATTTTCCCCAAATGCAGTGTGTTCATAATAACATAGACAACTTGCAAAACATTTCTTTATGTATTTTGCTTAACCCTTGCAATTACTTTTCTCCCCTCCAGACAGCCTGTTTTCGAGAGGAGAGAGATGTGCTAGTGAATGGGGACAACCAGTGGATCACAACATTACATTATGCATTCCAGGATGAAAACTACTTGGTGAGTGTAGCTTTTATGTAACTATGGATGGAAATGCAGATTCCTAGTTGTGGTTCAAGACAGAAGCATGATTCGTGTGCTTGTTAGTTTTGTGTTCTGGACTGCAGAGACCACATGAGGAGCAGTGATTTAGTGCCTAAGGTTTTGAAGGCTGGGGAGTGGTTAGAAACTTTGCAAGTTTTGCTATAAATGTCTCCAGGAATGCAACTTTTTTTTCTGAGCCACTTTGCATTTGTTGATAAACCTGTTGGCATCTTCATGTAATTCATCTCTCCATTACAGAAAAAAATGCGCTTACTAACATAAATTGTCCTTGAGACTTCATTGTCTCTGTGATTAACATTTCTGATTACTGCTGTACAGTTAGAAATTGGCAGCAGTTCTGTTTTGAAGCAGCAGTTCATTTTCATGCAAGCACAGAATATTAGGATTTGGAAGGGACCTCAAAAGATCATCCAGTCCAGCCATCCTGCCAAAGCAGGAACACCTAGGAGAGGTCACATAGAAACATGTCCAGGTGGGTTTTGAATGTCTCCAGAGAAGGAGACTCCACAACCTGTCTGGGCAGCCTGCTTCAGGGCTCTGGCACCCTCATAGTGAAAAAATTTTTCCTTACGTTCATGTGGAACCTCCTCTACTCCACCTTGCACCCATTGCCCCTTGTCCTGTCTTGGGACATTACTGGGCAGAAGCTGGCTTTGTCCTCCTGACACTGCCCCTTGTCCCTTGGTTATGTGTCACTGAAAAGAGTCTGGTCTTTGCTTTTTTTAGGTCTTAGACCCCATAAGATGTTACAAAGCAAGAAAATGTTCTTGCAGAATAGAGGAATACCACTAAATCACACAGAATCACATAACTGTAAGGATTGGAAGTGACCTCAAAGATCATCCAGTTCCAACCCCCTTGCTTTGAGCAGGGACACCTCCCACTAGATCAGGTCTCTCAGACCCTCATCCAGCCTGACCTTAAAAACTTCCAAGGATGGGGCTTCCACCACCTCTTTGGGCAACCTATTCCAGTGTCTCACCTCTGTCAAGGTGAATATTTGACTGTAAGCCATAGATTAAAATGTTTTAAATAGTAAAGCTTATGTAGATTTCAGATATTTTGAAAGACTTGGAAAAAAAAGAAAAGCTAAGGGAAAAAAAAGCCAATTTTCTATTCTACTTTAAATGGAAAAGATTTGTTTCAATTGTGATACATTTTTAGTAATATTTATGCCTGAAAAAGTAAACACTGATATATTTGGGGGTTTATTACCCAGTACTTTGATTTTCATACCATTAGTAAGTTGGAATGTTTTCTTAAACATCCATTATGCAGTCATATTATCCATTTGGGATTTTTTCCCCTCCAATGTGTCCGATAAAATAAATGGAATTCTTGCAGAATTGCAGTGCTTTTTGCAGTTATTGCTTTGTGTTCTGAAATCTATGGATTTTACTGCAGTTTGTATGGAAGCTGGGTCTGTATTTCTGAATCTTACTCCCAGCCAGTTTCAGGCTTTGTTAATGTGGACAGTAAAGGTGATCTCACGTTTTATGTAATTCTGATCTCACTATTAACAGTATTTAAAGAAAATACTGAATATTCTGCAGCAGCCTGCTAGAATTTGTTTTAATCTTGCCAGTTTCCTTCTTTTCACTTAGCATAGGGCAGCTTCTGTTCCTTACCTTTGGCAGCCTGCTAACAGGAGCTGCTTTTGCAGGCTGCCTGGGAAGATGTCAGCAATGCTGTCTTTGCTCAGCTTAGTGTGACTGTAGCACTGGTGCTTTCTATTGAAATATAATGCATCAGAAGTTGCCTTTTTAAAAAATGGATGCTGTTTACCTGAAGTGATGCCTTTGACACTGCCTGCCACAATATTAGCATGGATGAGCTGACAAAGCACACATTAGATAAGTGACAGGGAAGTGGAATGGAAACTTGCTGGGCCCAGAGCGTTGTAGTCAGTGAGACAAAACCCAGCTGGAGGCCAATCAATGCTAAGGTACCCCAGGATTTAATACTGAGGCCACCTGCTTTATTAGGACCTTTGCATCCATTTCTGGTGTCCCTATCATATAAGGGACATCAAACTGCTGGAGCGGGTCCAGCAGAGGCCATGAAGATGATAGAGGGCTGGAGAACCTCCTCTATGGGGACAGGCTGAGACAGTTGGGGTTATTCAGCCCGGAGAAGACAAGGCTCTGGAGAGACCTTAGAGCAGACTTCCAGTACCTGAAGGGGTCTACAAGACATCTGGGAAGGGACTTTTTATAAGGGCTTGTAGTGATGGGATGAGAGGGAATGGATTGAAGCTTGAGGAGGGCAGAGTTAGAGTGGAGATTAGGAAGAAATCTTTCCAGTGAGGATGGTGAGACACTGGAACAGGCTTCTCAGAGAGGTGGTAGGTGCCCCCCTCCATGGAGGCATCAAAGCCTAATTGAATGAGGCCTTTATCAGCCTGTTCTAGTGGAAGGTGTCCCTGTCCATGTCAGGGGAGTTGAAACCAGATGATATTTAAGATCACTTCCAACCTAAACCATGTCATGGATCTATGAGATTCATCTTTAATATTTGTGATTCATTGTACACTGCTATAAGGAGTTGCTGCTTCAAATGCTAGTGTATGCTGCCTTCCTGGAAGCAAAGATTGGAACTCTAGGCAAAAACTTTCAAATGCTGTGTGCTTTAGTGGGAAATTATTCTAATTAGTCTGTGCACAATGATGTTGGAAAGTAGAAATGGATGTTAAATTAGATTGCTTATAATTAGTTTGTTAGTTATAATTAGTTTGAGGTTTTTTTTTCTTTTCCTCATTTGCCCTTCCAGTTCTGTTCCACAATTAAACTAGGAAGATACTAATAATGAGATTCACACTTTTCCCTCTAATTTTGACCATGTCTCAAAGTAGGAGTGATTGACACTCTGTTAGGTTGTGTGGCCACTCAGTGAGACCTGGACAGCTGGGCACAGTTGAACCTAATGGAGTTCAAAGAGGATAAGTACAGAAGCCTGCATCTGGGCAGGAACAACACCATGCACCAGTACAGGCTGACCTGCTGGAAAGTAGTTCTGCAGAGAAGGACTTTGGAGTCCTGGTTGGTAATCTTATCCATGGCACAGCAATGTGCCCTGGTGGCCAAGAAGGCCAAGGGTATCCTGGGGTGCATTAAGCAGAGCGTGGCCAGCAGGTCAGAGGATGTTCTCCTCCCCCTCTACTCATCCCTAGTTAGACCACATCTGGAATGCTGTGTCCATTTCTGGTCTCCTCAGTTCAAGAGGTACAGGGAACTACTGGGGAGAGTACAGTGGAGGCTGTGAGGGTCTAGATCATCTCTCTAATGAGGAAAGGCTGGGACACTTGGGGCTGTTTAGTCTGGAGAAGTCAGAGGGGACCTTATCAATGTCTACAAATACCTGAAGGGTGGCAAAATGAATATGCCAGTTTTTTTTCAGTGGAACCCAGTGATAGGTCAAGCAGAAATGGGTGCAAGCTGGAACACAGGAGGTTCTATGTCACCATGAGGAGAAGTTCTTTACTGTGAGGCTGATGGAGCTCTGGAGCAGGCTGCCCAAATAAGTTGTGGAGCCTCCTCTGGAGACTTTCAAGACCCATCTGGATGCATTCCTGTGTGACCTACTCTAGGTGATCGTGCTCTGGCAGTGGGGTCGGAGTGGATAATTTCCAGAGGTCCCTTCCTGCATTCTGTGATTCATTCTGTCATAATACATTGAAACGGAAGAAGGTTCTGATCTCTTCAGGGTCTTTGCACCTGATGCAGTGACAAGCAGGATCTGTGCTGCATTGGTAAATTACAAATCAAATAGTTTTTTTCTCCATCATTTAAGTTAGAGAAGGGGATGTGTTCCTATTTATGTTGGAAGATCCTGTTTTGTGAGCAGTTTTCAAAGTACCTGGAAATGTACACTGAGACACTGGAAGTCTCCCAGTCTTTGCCTGAATCTGACTAGCCAAAAAGCTTTATTCTCCAGAGATGTTTGTTTAATGGGGAAAGGAGATGGTAGGAAGAGTGGAAGGGGAAACCTGGGTAATTAGGGCCCTTAACTGAGATTCCACCTTAACTCACAGATTCCTAGATGGCATCAGGTTGGAAGGGACACTCAAAGTTCATCTTGTCCAACCTCCCTGTACTCAGCAGAGACACCTCTAACTAGATCAGGCTGTCCAGGGCCACACTCAGTCTGATCTTGAATGCCTCCAGGGTCAGGGCCTCAAACACATCTCTGAGCAGTCTGTTCCGGTATTACACCACTCCTGTTGTAAAGAACTTCCTCTTGATGTCCAACCTGAATCTCCCCTGCTCCAGTTTCAAACCGCTGCCTCTTGTCCCATCACTACAAGCCCTTCTATGGTGTCCTTCCCCAGCCTTCCTGTAGGTTCCTTTCAGATATTGAGATGCAGTCTCTCTGGAGCCTTCTCCTCTCCAGGCTGAACAGCACCAATTCTTTCAGCCTGTCTTGACAGGAGAGGTGCTCCATCCCTCTGATCATCTTGGTGGGTTTCTTTTTTTGTAGGTTTGTGCTTGAGATCCTTTATTCTTTTGCATTCTATCAGAGGTTATTATTTTATAAAGGAATCTTGAGTATCTAAATCAATTATATTTGGTGATGGCAGAGTGGATGAAGCTGATGCAATTTAGTCTTGAGATTTAGTGTATTTGGAGAGGTATGGGTACAAAAAATATTCAAAAGGGTTAAATATTAAAATGAGACCAGCTACTGCTTCCAGCACATCTGAGCATCTTGGTTAACTTTTGAATGCTTATGATAATTTTTGCAATAAATTATTTTTTATGCTTCAACTAGTTTTTAGGCTCCAAATTCACTCAAATTGTTGGTTTTTTTTTTCACTTTTTTTCTTGTCATTGTCACTCCATAGTACCTGGTTATGGATTATTATGTTGGAGGGGACCTGCTTACATTGCTCAGCAAGTTTGAGGACAGACTGCCTGAAGACATGGCTCGGTTTTATTTGGCTGAAATGGTGATCGCTATTGATTCAGTTCATCAGTTGCATTATGTTCACAGGTAAGTCATTTCTGCTCCAAATTCCTGCAGGAGTTAGAGGGAGTTTCTTGCTGGAGTGAAAATAATTCCTGTTAAAGAGTTTAAATTGGTAACAAGTTATTTGCTGTAATAGTAAGCATGACAGAACTGACCTGCCTACACCTTGTGATTAATGAGAGCTGGTGTTAACCTCGTACCGTATGGCCAGAGGCATGAATGAATGAAGTCGTCTGATGAATCTTATCTACTGGCATGTTTCGGAGTTGATGATCCATGATTTATACAAGCAAATCTGGAAACCTGCATGTAAACCTGATCAACTTGGACCAGGTTTATGGAAGGGTCAGAAGCTGTTTCTGAATTAATTTGCACAGAAGTTGGTGTGATCTGCTTAGGATTTTTTTTTCTTCACCATTTTCTTTTAGTCATAGTGAAATTATCTCTTAGCAGAACATCCTCACTTTGTCTTAATAAGTGGATACTTAATCTTGGTAAATAAAAAAAACAAAAGTGTGTTCTGTTCAAAGTAAAGTATTAAGTCCTGTAAGGTTTGTGAGGTCATGATTGGTTTTTCCACCACCCTGGCATCATCTTTTTGATGTCACAATCTTCACTGAATTCAATTGTGGCTCTTCTATGCAGAGGAAAAGGCTACCTTGCAAGAGGCAGAGGTTTCAAATGCAGTCAGTAGATGTCATTTGCTCTGATGGAAATAAACTTGGAGTAGTTCAAGCTGTGAGTTGTTTAAACTGGTAAGGTCATCCCTTGACTACTAGGTTCAGAGGGACATTGAAGTGCTGGAGCTTGTCCAGAGAAAGACAACCAAGGTGGTGAAGGGTCTGGAGAACAGGGCTGGCGAGGGGTGGCTGAGGGAACTGGGGTTGTTTAGCCTGGAGAAGAGGCTGAGGGGAGACCTCATTGCTCTCTACAGCTCCCTGAAGGGAGGTTGGAGTGAGCTGGGAGTTGGTGTCTTCTCCCTGGTATCAGGTGATAGAATGAGAGGAAATGGCCTGAAATTGTGCCAGAGGAAGTTTAGGTTGGAGATTAGGAAAACTTTCTTTCCTGTTAAGAATGGTCAGGCACTGGAACAGGCTGCCCAGGAGGTGGTGGAGTCACCGTTCTTTGAGGTGTTCAGGAAGCCTGTGGCCATGACACTTTGGGATGTAGTTTAACGGTTGCGCTGGCATTCAGTTGATGGTTGAACTCTATGATCTTAGGAGAGCTTTTCCAAATAAACCAGTTCTGTGATGCTATGATTAAATTGGCAGAAGGAGCTTGATCTACCTGTCTGTTGTCCTTGGAGTGGCCATTCATGCTTTTACTGTTCCCTTGGGGTTGCTTTGCTACAGAAAAGGTGGAGGTTTTGTCCAAAAGGTGTATTGTGGTTTGTCATTGTGTTGTGTCCTTTGAGATTGTAGCCTTTCATGAAAGAGCTGTAGCTGGCAGTGCTTTGATGAGGTGGTGCTAAGCTGCATGTTAGCATTTGGAATATTTTCAAGTCTGCCAGCTTTGCTCCAGATCTGTGTCTACCTGCCAAAGAGAGCTCTTTGTGACAATACTTTTTAGAGAAACCCAAGCTGAGCATTTTTCTCGAATTCTGAAGATTTCAGCTGTGTTGTTTCTGATTAATTGTTTGCTTCGGACCTGGTGTGAAAGTTTTTGTGTTCAGTGGAGTTTGGATCTCAATTTTAAAACATGTTTGTGGGTAAACTGTTGAGATGCCCACTTCCTTCTGCCTTTTTTTTGCCAAACAGATTAAAACCTTTGTAATTGAGCATTGTTAATGTGTTAATATGCAACAAATGTGATGTTTTAATCCTCAGATGGTTGTTGTCCCTATGATGAAATCGATGTCAGTATAAAACTGAGTGCAAATTAAGTAGCATTGCAGTTGAGACCAATATAGTAATTATTATGCTTGCATGTTTCTTACTGTGAGTGCTTAACAAACAAAAAGCTCTTATAGATTCCTAGCCTTTGATGGTTTGTGGCTTTGCCAGTGAAGTTTCCATGTATATGAAGTTCTAAATGCCATTTTGTCATTAATAGTGCTGTAATACAAGGGGTTGTTCTGCAACGATTGGGAACCTGAAAAGCACTTGAGTGTATGTGAAATGATCAGCCTTTGAAATGAGACCCATTCCACTGTTACTTTAATGTTTGCAACTGGTGAAGCAAAAGGAAAACAGAGCATCTGAAAGCCACTAATGTTCTGTTCTTGGAAGTTTTAGTTCTGATGGCTGCATCCTTTTTGGGAATGTATTGCTTCAGGATTTGATCTGAGGTTTAGCTACTCAACTAGAAACCATTGCTTTAGACATCTTTCATTCAGTGTTTTGTTTTGGTTTTTTTTTTGTCATACAATGAGGTAGCAGATTGTTTCATTTTGCTTAGTGACCCAGTTCTTTCAGCACAGATTTTTCATGTTAACAGATTCACAGATTGCATTGGGTTGGAAGAGACCCTCAAAGGTTGACTTGTCCAAACTGCCCCTGCAGTCAGCTGAGACACCTCCAACTAGATCAGGCTGCCCAGGGACACATCAAGTCTGATCTTGGATGTCTCCTGGGACAGGGCCTCAACCACATCCTTTGACATCCTGTTCCAGTATTTCACCACCCTCATTGTGCAGGACCTCCTTCTGATGTCCAACGTAAATCTGCCCTGCTCCACTTTCAAACCATTGCCCCTTATCTTACTACCACAGGCCCTTCTAAACAGTCCCTCCCCAGCCTTCCTGTAGGTTCCCTTCAGATACTTCTGATGTCATGTTGTTACTTAACAAGGTGGAAATTGAGGTGTAAAGTGATTGGGTTTGTTTAAATCCTTTTAAATACGAAGGAGTTCTTTTTAAGTAAAAAAGACTTTAGAAGACCTGGCTGTCACTGGAAGACATTTTTCCTGAGGATTGCAGAAGGCATTTGCTGGGCATGTACAAGTCCAGGGTGCAATGAATGTGCCACTGGTGGCTTTCCTTCTGCCTGTGTCTGCTGCTGCTGCCTTTAGTGCTGTCTTCTGAGGCAGCCCTTGCTTCGATAAGGCTGCATCTAAGTCTATCTCCGTCCCAGATTTTATTTAGGACATTCCAGCTTCCTGCACGGGACAAAATTCTGAGTGTTAATGCACTTAAGCAGTTTTCATCTTGATATTTTCTTTTCTTCATTGATTTGTTCTGTGCAGGACTGCACAGCAAATTTGCAGCTAGGGAGTGTTGAGCATTCAGACTTCTGATCTGCCAGACCACTGCACAGTCAGTCATTTAAAATAGCTTTCAGAGGTTGGCACACACCCACCTTAAACAGGCTTAGTTTTCTGTGGAATGGTAAAACAATCCTTCCTTACCTTCTGACAAAGAAAATATTTTGGAAGGCTTATGAAACACCTATGGTAATTATTGTTTTTGTTGGTGAAGTTTGTGGGAGGATAGTTAGTGCTACAGGGCAAGCTCTCAAGTTACATACATAGCAGATGTCATTTTCTGCTTGTGAAAAGATAGGCACACAAAGCACCAATGCATCAACTTCCCCAAGGGCTGAGAGTCTGCAAGCAGCTTCAGCAGAGGGCCACAAGATGATCAAAGGGCTGGAGCACCTCTGCAGTGAGGATAGACTGAGGGGCATGAGGTTGTTCAGCCTGGAGAGGAGAAAGCTCCAGAATTTAACAAGAGGTTTAACAAGACCAAGTGCCAGGTCCTACACTTTGGTTACTACCCCAAGCAATGCTACAGGGATGAGGAAGAGTGGCTGCAAAGCAGCCCAGTGCAAAAGGATCTTGGGGTACTGGTGGATAGATGTTTGTTCCCCTGTACTGGGCACTGGTGAGGCCACACCTTGAGTTCTGAGTTTGATTCTGGGTGCCACAGTGTAAGAAAGACATTGAGGTTGTGGAGTGTGTCCAGAGAAGAGCAGTGAGGCTGGTGAGGGGTTTGGAGGACATCATATGAGGAGTGGCTGATGGAGCTGAGGTGTTTAGTTTGGAGAGGAGAAGGCTGAGGGGAGACCTCATTGCTCTCTGCACTGGCCTGAGAGGAGGTTGAAGTGAGGCTGGTGTTGGTCTCTTCTCCCAAGTAACCAGGGATAGGGCGAGAAGAAGTGGGCTTAGGTGGTTCCAGGGGAGGTTTAGGTTGGATAACAGGGAAAATGTCTGTACTGAGAGAGTGGTCAGGGGTTGGAACAGGCTGCCCAGGGAGGTGATCGTCACCGTCCCTGGAGGTGTTCCAAAAGTTGTAGATTTATTGCTTCAGGGTACAGTTTAGTGGTCATGGCAGTTGGGTTATGATTTGACCTGATGATCTTAAAGGTCTTTTCCAACTTTAGTGATTCTATGAAACTGTGACCTTAGAGCTGCCTTCCAGTTCCTGAAGGGATCCTACAGGAAGTCTGGAGAGCAACTTCTCATAAGGATATCTAGAGACAGGAGAAGGGGGCTGTACACTGAGGAAGCTTAGGTTTAGACTGAACCTTAGAAAGAAGTTCTTCAGTATTAGGGTGGCAAGACTCTGATACAGACTTCCCAGGGAGTTTGTGGATGCCCCCTCCCTGGAGGTGTTCAAGGCCAGATTGGAAGAGGCCTTGGACAACGAAGTCTGGTTGAAAGGTGTCCCTCCCATGACGGGGAAGTTGGAGTAGATGATCTCTGAGGTCCCTTCCAACCTAAGGCATTCTAGGATTCTAATTGCCACTTTTAGCCTGAATGATTTCAGAATTCTAAACCACCTGATGCATTGTATTCCTCCCCTTCCATTTTCTTTATCATCATTTGAAATTTCAGTTGAGCTTCATTGGCACATTTGAGTTCTTAAAATACAGAGCAGCAGAATTCTCTGTGGGAGTGGCATCCTTTCTGAGAAGTACTGACCATAGTGGAATAAATCTGTTGGAGGCATAAAGGTGCTGCCTGTGCTTTATCAAGCCTCCTCTTTGCTTTTCACCAAAAAGACACTCTTTGTCCTCAGTAAAAATAATCTGGAGGACATCCCTAAGATTCTTACTGTAGTTAGCAGGCAGCTGGAATCTGGGATTCTTTGGAAGATGCGTTTCACTTTCAACTATAAGTTTCAGTGCCAGCATATCCATTTTTGACTTGCTGAATAAGTGGTTTTCTGCCTACTGGGTGTATCCCATCTTTCCTGATCATTAATTTGCTTAAGTGGAAAATTTGGGGGTGGAAGGCCCATCCTAGGGAGTTAGTTGCGTTGCACGGTGTGTCCGAGTCGAGTTGGCAGAAGGATGAGCCAAGCGCTGTGGCCTTTGGTAAAGTGAGCTGTTATTGTGGCTTTGAGAGAAAGCAACTGAGTATTTTAAGTGTTGACCAAGCTTTGCAGCAGACATGATGTTGAATGCACACCGTGAAGATGTCCTTACAGAGTGCTGAGAGTTCAGGAAATGGGGCTCGAAAAATAAAGGGGGGGAAAAAAACCCTTAAGGTTATTTTGATAGCCTGATGAAAATGTCTTGCTTTGAAATGTTGCATGGTTTAGTTTACGTGGAAGAGTGCAGGGCAGGACATTATTTTAGTGAGTAGTTGGTAAGGCAGTGCTTCCTTGCAGGGTATTTCTTCTGCAGGGTAGCCCTTGAGCAGCCGGCTCTAATGAAAGGTGCCCATGGCAGCAAGGTTGGAACTTAGATGATCTTTAAGATCCTTTCCAACTCAAACCATTCTGTGAATCTGAGAGCTCTGTGGGTCTAGGCTCTTGTGTTTGCTCCTCACGTTTCCCACTAAGGAGGAGCTGCAAGCAAAGGCCACCTTTGAGCTTTCCTTTTGCTGCCCCATGGCATTATGTGTTCTCAACACTGGCAGCTTCTCCCGTCGTGTCCCCTCAGGGTGGCACCCAACCTGCAGTGAGGACTGGGTGTGGTTAATGCTGTTTGGTAGGATTTCTCATGAAGCCTATGGTGACCCAATATTGTGAAATAAAAGACCCCTGGAGTGCCAGGTGCTGGTGGGTCACAGAGGCTGTATTCTCCTGTGGAAGGCAAATGGTCTATTACAGACTTGCATCTGGTGACAGTGAATGCTGTGCCATGACTGGCTGAGCTTGCACAGATCCACATTCTGTGTTACTTGAGCAGAAGGAATTTAGAAACCTTAACTTCAGTGACTTAAGTGATAGTAGCCTGGAGCAGTCCTTTCAGCAGAGATGCTTTTACAGACCTATCCTTTGGCCTTTTTACTCCTATTGTTCTCTCTTCAAGACCTAAACTCCAGACATCCCTTCTGCTCTGCTGAAACAAAGGTTTGTGGGCCAGTGCAGTGAACTGAGCAAAGACATTATCCCAACTTAGATGTGACTTTGTTTTACTAAGCTGGGTCATTTCTCCAGTCTGCTTGATGGAGAAGGAGAGGAGGAAATCACAGGTTCACAGATTGCATCTGGTTGGAAGAGACCCTCAAAAGTCATCTTGTCCATCCACTCAGTCAGCAGGGACACCACCAGCTACATCAGGCTGCCCAGGTACATTCTGGTTTGACCTTGAATGTCTCCAGGAATAGGGCCTAAACCACATCCTTAGCCAGCCTACTCCAGTATTTCACCACTCTCATTGTGGAGAACTTCCTCCTGATGTCCAACCTAAATCTCTCTTGCTCCACTTTCAAACCACTGCCCCTCATCCTATTGCCACAAGCCCTTCTGAACAGTCTCTCCCCAGCCTTCTGTAGATCCCCTTCAGATAGTGAAATGTAGATCTAAGGTGTCCCCAGGGCCTTCTCCTCTCCAGGCTGAGCAGCCCAAATTCTTCCAGATGTTAAGCTGCTCTGTGTTCATCACATTAAGCCCATTTTCCCCCCTGCATTTATTTTTACTTAAGATACCTGCTGCCACTGATGCCAGATACATTCAAATCTGTGATTTTTAAGAAAAAGAGACACAAGAAACAGTGGGAAATGTGGAATCTGAAATGTATTTAGCCATAATACTTTTGAAAAGAACCCCTTCCCCTTCTAACATCTGCTTCCTAAGGAGGGAAATGTTTGATGATTATCGGTTGGGGAAGGCCAGCAAGAAAAAAAGAGTGCCCCACTGTTCATTCTGGTGAGCCCCCACCACTTCTTTAGCTAGGACAATTACTCCTTTATTGGAAAGAAGACTCACAGGAGAAGAAGGAATTAGTAGATGAAGATTTTCTCTTTTTTCCTATAGATCAGTATATGTTCTGGGTGCAGTTGCCTGAGAGGCAGATGGCTGTGAGTGCTCTTTTAGGTGGTTTGTAATCCTGTTTAGGTAGGAATTCTGTATAGCTGTCATAAACCAGGAGTATATAAACCTTCCTGAAAGAGAAAATGAGAGAGAGACAGACAAGAAATAAACATTTGATTGAAAAGGGTCTTTTTTAACCTTGTTTTTCGTGGGAAAATTCTTAATGCCATCAGTGTTATGTTAAAAACAAAACAAACCCTCCCAAGCCAACCAAGCAAAACAGCAACAAAACCAACCAAACAAAAAGCCATCAAAAATCAAAACAAATTAAATAAACCCCCCTAACCCAAACAAAACCTGGTCTTGCTTTCCAGTGAAGGCTGAATTCGATGTAACTTTCCAAGAGGTCCTGCTGCCTCTGTCATGCAGATTGATTGGACTTCTTGGTGTTTGCTATGTTAGAACTGCCAGAGCTCTGATACCAGTTCTCTTTCAGCATCTTAAGAAGTCAGAGGTGTTTTCAGAACTTAGTAACTCCTTCTGAAGGCAAAACATACCCATTTGCAAGCTGATTTTATGTGAGTTAAGCTATAATTTTACACTCATTCTTCTCTGATTATATCAGACCTGGAAATACTTTCTCCTACTAGTTACTTTGATATCCAAAATCAACACCAGGAAAGTAGGGCAAAGAATTTTCCTTATTTTTGAATTTGTAGTCCTACTGACCTGTGGTTCTAAGAGTGTACTTCACTTGGAGTATACAGTTGATAATTAGCTTTTGGTGGTTTTGTTCATGCTGTGGTTCAGAACAATGTAGGCAGAAGTGAGGATGGCAGTTGTGTGATGGAGTCTTTGTTATATTTGTGGCAGAGAGGGAGATCATCTGCTCAGTCTTCTACACACTTTCCACTTCACTATGGGTTTCTGAACACAGTATTTATCTCATAACTACCTCCTTTCATTCTATCTCAGATTTTAATTTGTTAACACCCTATGTGCTCCTCGAGTTGCTCCTTGGAATGCCTTCATTTTATTATACAGTTATGGCCCCTTTGCTTCTTTCTTTTTATTTGAAATACAGATTCACAGGTTGCATTGGGTTGGAAGGGACCCTCTAAAGTCATCTTGTCCAAGCCCTCTGCTCTCAGCAAGGGACACCTCCAACTAGATCAGGTTGCCTTGGTTTTGAATGTCTCCAAAGAAACTACAATTATTTGTAAGCAGTCTCTCCCCAGCCTTCCTGTAGGTGCTCTTCAGATACTGAAATGCATCTCTGAGGTCTCTCTGGAGACTTCTGTTCTCTGACTGTCTTTGGGAAACTCTAGCAGGTCCATGTCTTTTTTGTGTTGGGGGCCCCAGATCTGGACACAGTGCTGCAGGCAAGGTCTCCGCAGAGCAGAGGGACAGAATCCCCTCTCTCCATCTGCTGGCCACTCTGCTTTTGATGCAGCCCAGGCTGCCATTGGCCTTCTGGGATGCAGATGCACATTGCTGGCTCATGTGCAGCTTTTCATGCACCAGCACTCCCAAGTCCTTCTCTGCAGAGTTCATCCCTCAACCTGGACTGATACTGAGGGTTGCCCTGACCTAGGTGCAGGACCTTGCACTTTGCCTTATTTAACCTCATAATCAAAGAACTGGAGCACCTGCCCTATAGGGACAGGCTGAGAGAGCATGTTTCTAGTATTTGAGAGGGGCCTACAAGAAAGCTGAGGAGGGACTTTGTGCAAGGGCTTGTAGTGACAGGATGAGAGGGAATGGATTGAAGCTTGAGAAGGGCAGAGTTAGACTGGAGATCAGGAAGAAATTCTTTCCAGTGAGAGTGGTGAGGCACTGGAGCAAGTTGCCTAGGCAGGTTGAGAGGTTGCCCCAAACCTGGAGGTATTCAGGGCCAGGTTGGATGAGGCCTTGAGCAACCTGGTCTAGAGGAAGGTATCTCTGCCTATAATAGGGGGTTAGAACCAGATGATCTTTAATGTCCCTTCCAATTCAAACCATTCTGTGAATCGTATGAAATAACTTTGTCTGCAGTTAAGCTGTTCTCCAGTGAGTATTTGCCTCTTCCATTTCCAGAAGAGTTGATGTATCTTTAAAGAGCCTACTAGATTTTAACTTCTTACATGACAAAAAGTAGGTCACTGAACGTCCTGCAAATTAAAGTACTGCTTACAAAGCAGATGCTTGTGTAAGGTCATGCTTGGTTCAGTTATAGAAGACTTCATAGTTGGGGTCACAGAGACAGGACCTTGTGGGGCTTTATCTGCAGACTTGTATTAAAGTCTGTATTGACTCAGGTGCTGTGATGTTTATGCTGTTCACTTTTCCTTTATTAGCTCTTGAGGGGCAGCCTTTTAGCATTTCCTTCTGCTTCAGGAAACTGTGATATTACTGCCACTGTAACTCTGGAGTTTTTAATCAGATTCAGTGTCCAGAATCCAGGAGAAGGGCATTAGAAAGGTACAAAAGAAAAAAACACAGGTTTGAACAGAAGGAAAATAAAGGGATGGAGAGGCTAAAATGTGTTTTGGTGTAATGGTAGTGAAGTTTTGGTTTTCTCATATAGGAAATCTTTTGATTTAGATTGGTTGTTAGGAAGAAATTCTTCCCAGTGAGGGTGGTGAGACATTGGAGCAGGTTGCTCAGAGAGACTGTGGATGCCCCCTCCCTATAAGTGTTCAAGTCCAGGTTGGTTGAGGCCTTGAGCAATCTGTTATAGTAGAAGGTGTCCCTGCCCATGCCAGGGGGATTGGAACTAGATGATCTATAAGGTCCTTTCCAACCCTAACAGCTCAGTGATTCTATGAACTTCTAATTTAACACTTTTGAGTAAAATTTCCACTTAGTGTTCTACTCAGACATTTCCTGAAGCAGATGAGGTAGAAGAGGTGTCCAAGGAAAGTTGTTGCATTAACTCTGTTCATGCATCACATGAATAAATGATTTTTAGATGTAAGTGGTCTGCTTGCTAGTTTTAAGTTTTAAACTGCATTTCTTAGCTGTCCAAAAATTACTTCTCAGTTTGATTTTCAGAGAGAGGAAAGCAATGCTTGAGTCTCAGCCAGACAGCAGTGATTAGTGCAGACATTAGTCAAGTCTCATAAGTTCAGATGTCGATCAAAGAGAAGCATCAAAACTGACTCAAGCTACTGGCCATGCAAGTTCTGAAATGCACTTTCTGCAGCATTATCTACAGCCAAGGACTTCCTGTCAGGCTCCTGTTAGCTGTTAGGTGCACAATAGACAACTAATTCTGCTGAACAGGCAAGCAACAATGAGATTACCAGTTGGGCAAAGGACTGAAATAGCAACTTTGATCCTCCAGCCACCAGCTATAGAAATGGAGGAGGATGCTAGGCAGAGACACATAGGGGAGAAGGAAACAAGAAGGCAGCATCATGAGTGGCTTCTAGGGGCTGAGGAGGGTTTTTTGGTGCTTTTTAGTATTCCTAAATAACTTTGTTTGAAGGTAATAGCCTGTAACTTCCTTTGAAAATGCAAATTCTACTTCAGGTTTCACTGCTTATTTGAATCACTCTTTAAGACAAGCACTTGTAAGCATCTCAAATCAATCATCTTCATCTCTGAGAAAACATCAGTGGTGCTGTGAAGCTCATTGGTTCCTTCTCTAGTCACTTCTCACAGATTCTTAGAGGGCATCAGGTTTGAAGGGACCCTCAAAGCTCATCTTGTCCAATCCCAGCACTCAGCAGGAACACCTCCAACTACATCAGGCTGCCCAGGGACACATCAAGTCTGATCTTGAATGTCTTCAGGGACAGAAGGTGTCCCACTTCCAATACTGCATCCAGTTTTGGTGTCCCTGTCATAAGAAGGATGTAGAGCTGTTGGATTGAGTCCAGAGGAGGGCCGCATAGATGATGCAAGGGCTGGAGCACCTCTGCTGTGAGGACAGGCTGAGAGAGTTGGGGTTGTTGAGCCTGAAGAAGACTCTGAGGAACCTTAGAGCTGCCTTCCAGTACCTCGGGGTATCCTAAAGGAAGGCTGGAGAGAGACTTTTTGTAGTAGTGTCTTGAGACAGGACAAGGAGGAATGGTTTTAAGCTGAGGGAGAGTAGGTTCAGACTGGATCTTAGGAAGAAGTTCTTCAGTGTGAGAGAGTTACGAGACTCTGGAATAGATTGCCCAGAGAGGTTGTGGATGCCCTCTCCCTGGAGATGTTCAAGGCCAGATTGGATGAGGCATTGGACAGCCAAATCTAGTTGAGAGGCATCACTGCCCATGGCAGGGGTGTTGGAATAGATGATCTCTGAGATTCCTTCCAACCTAAGCCATTCAATGTTTGTAGGGAGTACAATGATGTATTTGCACTAAAGAACATGATCAACCTGGAGGAAACAAAAGAGATTATCCTAAATTTATGTTTTTCATTTCAGGATTGGTAGGTTCTTTGCTCTCTGCTGTTCTACTTTTTCCTCACTAGGAATGAGTCTTCTTTGCTATTAGCATTTAACCTATATATTCTTAATTTAGGGCACACAGTTAAGTAGAAGACATATTTGGAAAACTCATGCTTTTGTCTGCTGCTCTTCAGTAGCCTCCCCCCTCCACTTTTCCTTCTTTTGTGTTTCTTTGAAGGGGGTGGATATTCATACTGACATTGGCTTCCATTAAAGAAAGAGGAAGCACAAATATCTGTGTCACTGCTGAGTAAACCTTTATTGGGTGAAGGAGGAAGAAAGCAAAGCATCTGTGCAGCACATTAAATGGCTATGTAGCAGTGTTGTTTTCTGAAGCACTCGTCTTCCTGCTGGGCAGTCTGTGAAAACTAAAGGCAGACTGGCCTGGGGGAAGAACAGGAAAAGAGAGAGAGTAGCACAGTGCTTCTAACCATCTTGCAAGAGCTAGGGCAAGTATTGGATGTATAGGTTTCTTCTCTTGGAAATAGCATTGCTTTTCTTTTCAGTGTAGGCCATTTAGTTGAGTTGGGTTGTTTTTTTTAAGCCTCCAGGGTTTACTTTGCAGCTTTGTATCTTATCTTTGCTCTGTTTCTCACATAACTTTGGGAACATTTACCAGTTTCTAAAATTTGGTGTGATGTCCTCCCTATTCCTTTGTATTTTATGTGCCTTAGAAAAATGGAGAAATTATTTTGGAGTGTTTCTTTCCTTTCCCTTTAATATGTTTTTTATAGCTTTGTGGTGGTTTTTATTGCTGATGAGGTACATTGGTGGGAGAAGGGATAAGATCAACTTCTTATTAAGGCTGTATATCCTTTCTTGGGCAGATTGAAAAGCATTGAGTGATCATAGAATGGTCTGGCTTACAAGGGACCTCCAATGCTCATCTAGTCAGCTCCTTTGCAGTCAGCAGGGACATCCTCCACTAGAACGAGTTGCTCAAGTCCTTGTTGAGCCTTACCTTGAATATCTTCAGGGATGGGGCTTCAACTTACTTTGCTGAGCAATCTGTTCCAGTGTTCCACCACCCTCATGGTGTAGAACTTATTTCTAACATCCAATCTAAATATGCTCTTCTCTAATTTCAAACCATTGCCTCTTGTCCTAACACTGCAGGCCTTTGTAAACAATCCCTCTGCATCCTTCCTGTAGTCCACTTCATTACTGGAAGGCTGCTATTAGGTGTCCCTGGAGCCTTCTCTTCTCCAGGCTGATCTGGTGATCTCTTAGAACTCCTTTCTGTACAAACCTCCCTTTTCTTCACTTCCCAAAGCTTTTGGTGTGCTAGTATCTGTGTATTTATTCCCACAGCAAGATAGAAAAGGACTAGGAAAGTATTGCCATGGGAAGCAGTCTGGACTGAGCAGGTTTATTTGTTCCTTCAGTAGTCCCAGAGATTTTCCAGTGATTGGCAGCTAGCAGCTCCCTGAGCTGGAGGTGAAAGCACTTACAAATATCCCTGATAACTAAAAAACATCTGTGTGTCTTAGATACATTTCTGTAAGAAAACATTAAAACAGGTTGCCCAGGGAGGTTGTAGATGCCCCCTTCCTGGAGGTCTTTAGGGCCATGTTGGTCGAGGCCTTGAGCAACTAGGGCTAGTGGAAGGTGTCCCTGCCTATGGAAGGGGGAGGTTGGAACTAAATGATCTTTAAGGTCATTTCCAACCCAAACCAGTCCATGAATCTATGCATCTTTGAAAACTCATTACATTGTCCAGACAGTTTCTCAGTGAACATTCTTTTGTGAATTGCTCACCAGAGAGGTGATGGAGTGACCATCCCTGAAGGTGTTCAAGAAATGTGTGGACGTGGCACTGTGCTACATGGTTTAATGGCCATGGTAATTTTGGGTTGATGGTTGTACTGGATGATCTCAGAGGCCTTTTCCAACTAAAACAATTCTGTGATTTGATGGGGATGGAGAAAAAAAATAAAGGAAAAATGCTTGACTGCCATTGCCAAAACCAATCAAATTCTGAGTTTGTTTCTGAAATCATCGCACAGATCCACAGAATGGTCTGGGTTGAATGTGACCTCCAAAGGTCAGCCATGTGTGGTTGTACTGAGATACAGAGAGCATCTATCTAAAATGAGAACCAGCAAGGAGGAAAACATCTATCTGCCTAGAAATGTGTTAAGCTTTTTTAGCACAGGTAGTAATTTACAGTCCAGCAGCTGGGTATATTCTGGATTCCTCTTTAGCCTTTTCCTTCAGGATGCCTTTGACAGATGGCACTCACAGATGGGCACAACATTCTTAAGGAGCTTATTCTTTCTACTCCTTTACCCGCCAGTAACACAGGGTACTATTAGAAATGTAAAAGCTTTGACATGAATTAGCCTTACTTAGCAGCCCTTAATTTTTTAATCTTTAGAGTATGCTGCAGGGTAGTGGTTGTAGAGTTCTTAATCTGTTTACTTAAGTTCTTAGAAGCCCAAGTGGGAATTCCAATAAAGTTGACGTGGCAAAGCATGGGAAATACACAGGCTTTCAAATTGTCTTGATAATGTTTTTATGCCCATCTTTTAGAGGAAAGCTGTAAATGATGTGTGAAAGAGTACCCAAACCCAATTCTGTCAACTGAAGTTCCCAGAGTTCAAACAAGTCTCTATTCCATGGCATCCATTGAAATATTAAATGAATAAACCTAATATTTAAAGCTGTCTGGTCAATAAAACTTTGTTACTACAGCCATCATCTTAAATTAAGGTTATTGTTGTTCTAGTTATCATTGTAAAACAGCATCTAATAGACTGCCACAGAAAAAAATAAAGAGAGCAAACTGTGTTCCAGATCCTGGAATATACTTCTGGGACAGTTGTGTGCTTAGGTGGTGTTGTTTCTCAGTATTCAGGCAGCTCTGGTCTTGAAGTCCAGGGCCATGACTCCCTCAGGTGTTGACTGAAACAGCCCTTTTCCCTGAATGTTGTTGGTGTGGAGTTTCTGTTGAGGAATGTGAAGCCATAAGCAGAATGATCCCATCCAAAAAAAGCATTGTGACAGCTGGGCAGGTTAGAGGTGAAAACAGTCAGTGCCCTCTGCCAGGTATTTGTAGCTCATTAAAAACTGGGAGAACACCAGATGGAGGTGGAGAAGTCAAAGCAGGTTTGGTTCTTTCTTTGTTTGGTTGTTTCCTTTCTAAATGCTCTGTAAATTGAAGGTACCCAACTCTTCCTTCACAAATAGTACATAACCCACTGTGACAAAACTTCTGGTTCAAAACCATGTTGTTTGAGTTGGTTTGGTTGTTTGTTTTTTTTCCTCTTCAGAGACTCTCTGATGTAGGTGGCATGCTAGCTGAGCAGCTCACTCCTCACCATTGTATTAGGAAGAAATTCTTTACAGTGGGAGTGGTGAGACACTGATACAGGTTGCCTAGGGAGGTTGTGAATGCTCCATCCCTAGAGGTGTTCAAAGCCAGGTGGGATGAAGCCTTGAGCAGTCTGGTTGGCTGGGAAGTATCTCTGCCCATGGCAGTTGGGTTGAACTAAATGATCTTTATGGTCCCTTCCAACCAAACCATTTTACGATTCTGTGATTTTCAGTTTGGTTGATTTTTAATTTTTTTTAATAGAATCATGGAATCACAGAATAGTTGGAAAGGACCTCCAAACTTCTTCTAGTCCAACCCCTCTGCAGTCAGCAGGGACATCCTCCACTAGATCAGATTGTTCAAAGCCTTGTTGATCCTGACCTTGAATATCTCTGGGGATGGTGCCTCAACTACCTCCCTGGACAACCTGTTGCATTCTTCCACCACCCTCATAGTGCAGAACTTGCTCCTAAGATCCAATCTAAATATGCTCTTCTCTAATTTCAAACCATTGCCCCTTGTCCTGCCACTGCAGGCGTTTGCAAACCGTGCCTCTGCAGCTTTCTTCCCCTCACATCAGTACTGGTAGGCTGCTCTAAGATCTCCTCAGAGCCTTCTTTATTTCAGGCTAAACTGCTGGAGGTCCCTCAGCCTGTCCTTGTAGGAGAGGTGCTCCAGCCCTCTGTTTTGTTAACTAGAGCCTCTTTCATTTCAAGTTGATGCTATGTTTTCTCTGTAGGCAGTTAGTTGTGTTCAAGGTATAATGTAAACACTTGCTTTGCACCCTCTTGCTGCAAGTAGCTGGGTTCTGAAGTACCGTCAATAAGCAGACATTCATGATGTAAATCCTTTTCTTTTGCACATTTTAGTGTACTCTGTTGTAGTGCCTGTGTGTTCCTGAGAATAGTCTTTCATAATAATAAAATGGCATGCATAAGGCTCCTGCAAATATACAAATGATTTAGCTCAGGAAAGCACAGAAAAGTAATCCATGCACTGGCATACGAAGTGTGTATAAATCCAGGCCAGAAGAGTGCCCAGTTTGCATCCACTAAATCCCATCTATATTTTTTACCACCTGGAAGTCTTCCTATAAACCTTTCCTTGCTGTTGTTTGTTTTATAAAATGAATAAATGAATGGTCTTCCTTTGCTTGTCAAGTACAGTGAGCTTCGATGTGGTTGACTACTTCAGTATTTGAGGAGGACCTGCAGGAAGGCTGTGGAAGGACTGTTTAGAAAGGCTTGTAGTGGTAGGATGAGGGCCTGTGGTTTGAGACTGGAGCAGGGGAGATTTATTTTGGACATCAGGAGGAAGTTCTGCACAATGAGAGTGGTGAAATACTGGAGCAAGATGCTTAGACATGTGGTTGAAGCCCCTTCCCTGCAGACATTCAGGATCAGCCTTGATGGGGCCCTAGGCAGCCTGATCTAGGTGTCCCTGCTGAGTGCAAGGGAGCTGGACAAGATGACCTTTGAGGGTCTCTTCCAACCCCATGCAGTCTGTGAATCTGTGACCAGGCAGTGAGGTTGAGGACAGTCTTCAGTTAAGAAGAGAGATATCAGATGAATTTAGGATAATCTCTGAGGCTCTCCCTGATTTGAGAGGCAAACCACACGCTGAGGTTGTATTTCAGTAGAGTATCCATTTGACATGATCTGGCAACAAGTGTAAACTCTTTTTGAAACTGCCCCATGAAAGAAAGACTGTGTTGGGGCAACAGCTGTGGTGCTGGTGGCTGCTAGACTTAAGAGGCACAAGGACTGGTATGCTGTCCTCTGCCTTGGCCACAGATTTGTGTGCAAAGTGCCCTCATAGCCAGGAAAAACCTGTGTGCCGGAGCAGTGGTGTGAGTGGCTCCTCCTGTAGTGTTTATCTGATGCTCGAGGCCAGTCTTGCCAGCATTTGCTGTCTTAATGGGGTCAGCAGTGTCAAAGGCTGACCTTGGTTACTGAGCATTTTGAGATGGCAGAGGCTCTCTGTCAGACTTCAGAGCAGAAAAGATAAGCTTTTCATTTGAACAAATTTGTTAGATCTGACTACTACTAAACGTCAAGACATGATCAAGGCAGCTTTGTGGTTTACTTGTCATATCCTTCTAGGGTTGAAAGAGAGACTGCCAATTTTTGCTTTGTGAAATGCAGTTTCCAGTACAAAACTGGGCCCAGCATGAGTACTAAGGCTAGAGTCAACTTCTGTCTTGAGGTACAAGAACTCAGAAGTATAGATATGACATAGAGTCTTGCATCTGGGAAAAGAACAACTCCACAGACCAGGGTAGGTTGGGGACTGACTTGTTAGAGAGCAGCATAGGGGAAAGGGACATGGGGGTCCTGGCGGACACAAAGATGCCCATGACCCAGTAATGTGCCCTTGTGGCCAAGAAGTCCAATGGCATCCTGGGGTGGATTAGAAGGAAGGTGGTCAGTAAGTTTGTGAGAGATTCCCCTGCCCCTCTACTCTGCCCTGGTGAGGCTGCATCTGGAATATTGTGTCCAGTTCTGGGCCACTCAGACACTTACAAAGAAGAATTTTTCAAGTTACCTTTTATAGTTTTGGGGTTTTTTTTTTGCAGAAGAGGGATAATAGATATACACAACTTAAAAATTACAGATTCACTGAATGGTTTGGGTTAGATGTGACCTTAAGATCGTCTAGTTCCAACCCCCCTACCATAAACACAGAAACACCTCCCAATCAACCAGGTTGCCCAAGACCTCATTCAACTTGACCCTGAACACCTCCAGGGAGGTAGTGTCCCCATCCTCCCTGGGCAACCTCTTCCAGTGTCCCAGCACCCTCACTGTAAGGAATTTCTCTTTGGTTTAGAACTGTTAGCATGTTTAAGAGATCCATTATTAGAAAGCAAATCCACATGCACAAAGGCCAGAGGGATCCATTTTACTAAGGCAAAGGAGTTCTAGGACATGAAAATATGATGTGGTGGAACATATATTTGTAAGCCAGGAACTGCACTCAGTTGAAGTGTTCAGGAATGAGTATCAGTGCCTGAACAAACTCAAGATGTATATATGTTGGCTGACGTACTCAGTCCCTGTTGTTTGTTATTATTTCCTTTATTAGCATTTGAAATTCCTAAGGAACATTGGATACCATAAGTTGAATGCTGTGTTATGTCCTGAATACTTGTCTGAGTGGCAGAAGGAAAGGCTGTAAAGGACTAGGAGAGGACCTGGAGAGGCCAGCTAATACTTTTCTTCTGCTGCAAGGCAAGACCAAACTGTAGCTAAACCATTCTTGATATTTGTTTGCCTGATGAGTTCTTAACAAACCCACAGTGCTGGAGAAGGTGAAATTTCCCTCAGCAATTTGTTCTGATGTCCTACTGTTGTTGTTATGAAAATGTTTTCTAGTGTTTCACCTACCTATCTTGCACTAGGAATGAAATTCATTCTTTTGTGTGTTGCCCACATTCAGTGTGGATGAAAATTGGCCTCAGTCTTTTTTATCAGTGGATACCTTAGATCTGTAGTGCAGGTTCTTTGCAGTGAAGGAGGAATGTGCTTAG
Source organism: Pogoniulus pusillus (assembly GCF_015220805.1). Taxonomy (NCBI): domain Eukaryota; kingdom Metazoa; phylum Chordata; class Aves; order Piciformes; family Lybiidae; genus Pogoniulus; species Pogoniulus pusillus. The sequence goes on along the minus strand of NC_087288.1, from coordinate 7,839,357 downwards.
CTTATTTTTAATGGACACAAGTTCTCACAAGGGATTGAAAAAGTGCACTTGGTGGATTGTGTTGCACATCTACTGCATCTAGGATGTGAAACTTGGTTTTCTCTACTGTCTTTCCACTGGTTTTGTGATCTTGCTAAAGATAAAACTTGGTTAAGATCATAGAGTGGTTTAGGTTGGAAGGGACTTCAAACATCATCTAGTTCCAACCCCCCTGTCATGGGCAGGGACACCTCCCACTACAACAACTTGCTCAAGGCATCATCCCACCTGGCCTTGAAACACCCCTAGGAAGAGCATCCACAACCTCAACCTCCTTGGACAACCTGTTCCAGTGTCTCAGCACCCTCACTGGAAAGAATTTCTTCCTAATCTCCAGATTAATTCTGCCCTCCTCAGGCTTTGATCTATTCTCTCTCATCCTACCACTACAAGCCCTTGTCAAAAGTCCCTTCCCAGCTTTCGTGCAGCCCCTTTCAGGTACTGCAAGGCAGCTCTAAGATCTCCCTGGAACCTTCTCTTCTCCAGGCTGATGAGCCCAGTATTTCAGTACAAATACAAACTGCACATGCTGCTCAGTAAATAATGACCACATCACAGATCTAGAATCTTCATTGCTTTTGTCTAGTTGCTTTCACCTAGTAATTGATGGACGTCTACCCACTGACTTTATTGAGACTTAGCTACATCCCCTGCTGCTGAGAGCAATGAGATTCTTTCAGTAGTGATGAGTTACTGGGTGTTTCTGGAACAACACACCTGTAATGACTGTATGTCAAGAGTTAATGAGAAAACTGGGGACTTTACATTAATAAAATACTGGTAAGGAAAAAAAAGTTGAACCTTTTAATGGTAATTTTAAAACAAGATTGCTGATAGCATTAATTTTATTCACATAGTTGCTTTGCTTAGAAGCGACTTTAGACGTTGCTTTTGCCAAGGTTATGTCCTCACTAAGGATGATACTGTGTTCTGAAGGAATTTAGGGTAAAAAATCTAGGCAAACCAAAATAGTGTCTTGGTTGTATTTTTTTTAGAGTAGGTAACCATCCTATGAATCTCAGAACCTGGCAGAGGATACCATTTCTTGTTCTAAGAGTGGATAATTGTAGTGTTCAGTCGTTGACTATTCCTTGATTGCAAGGCTACTAATCCTTTTGCAGCTGCAAGCTTTTAATTTGTAATTTTAATTTTGTTTACTAAACAAACATGATGCAACTGTTTGGGTGCTGTGTAAATCATAAGGTGGTGATGAGGCTGCATCTGGAATATTCTGTCTGCCCCTCAGTTCAAGAAGGACCTCAAGGAACTACTTGAAAGAGTTCAGCACAGGGCCACAAAGATGCTGAAGGCAGTGGAACATCTTCCTGCTGAGGAAAGGCTGAGGCAGCTGGGGCTCTTTAGCTGGGAGCATAGGAGCCTGAGGGGTGACCTCATTCATGTTTATAAAGATGTGCAGGGCAGTGTCAGGAGGACAGAGCCAGATTCTGCTCAGGGATGTCCAGTGGTAGGACAGGAGGCAATGGATGCAAGATGAAGCAGAAGAGGTTCCACAGGAACATAAGGAAAAATTTCTTCCCTGCAAGGGTGGCAGAAGCCTGGAGTTGTGGTGATTGTGAAGTCTCCTTCTTTGGAGACCTTCAAAACCCACCTGGGTGTGTTTCTATGTGATTCTCCTCTGGCGTGGAGTTTGGCCTGGATGATCTTTTGAAGAGCCTTCCTATCCCTGTCTGTGATTCTGCAGTTCTTTGAATTCAATTGGAATAAGCACTTTTTGGATTCCACCCAGAAGTGGAGGAGTGTCTGTTTAGGAGAAGGCATAGCAGAGTCTTGATAAGAGGCACAGCTAATGAGGTCTAACATACCGCAGTTTTCTCATGCTGCTATCTTGTGCAGCCTATCTTATTGGGATTACTAAGGGATAACTGCCCACTGCCCAAATCTCATTTGGCTCAGTGCACACTGACCTTTCTGCCAGATGGATCCTATTCCTAGTTTTTCCCCCTAGAAATAAAGTGTAGTTGGCAGAATATGGCAACTTTGACTTTGATATAAACCAGTACACTGAAATGGAAAACAGAAATAAGCTCCTGGATATCCATATCCATAGGTTTTGACTTGAGAGGAGGGGGAAGCATCAACTGACTGGCGTTCCTGATGGAAGTTCAGCAGCTGCCTCATTCTGCGTATCTGAAGCAGGCTGTCAGTGTGGTGTTGCTGGACTATCTTAATAAAAACTTCACAGGCACCAAATTTCCTTTCTTTGGAGTGCTGCCAAAACCAAATGTCTTCACTTTTTTTATCGTCAGTGTGGCATTTCTGCATGAGGAAAAGAGGAGCGTGGAAGAAAAGTCTTCCTGAAACAACAGAAGGGAGTGCAATGAACACTTTGCCAAACTTCTGTCCTGACTAAGGATAATCCTGTGTTCTGAAGGAATTCTGGATAAAAACTCCAGGCATTCTGGCAGTTAGGGTTTTTTTCCAGTAGGTAACCTGGCAAAGCATAAGCTCTCTTGTTCTAAGAGTAGCTAATTATAATCACTGATGTCTGCTTTTAACATTTTGAGTTATAATTTTGGGGAATGCTCTTGCATGGATAATGAGAAAATAATGTGCTCTGAAATCCTCCATTAGTAATAAGTTGTCTGGATCAGTTTCTCTGTGCCAGCAGTTACACCTGAAACTAATCTAATAGTTTGTTTTTTTTTTTTCTTTAATCTGATGATATTTTAAATTGCACTGGTAGCATTAAAAAGAAAAAAAACCAACAAGCAACAACAACAAAACCCTAACCTCTAAAACCCAACAAATAAACCCACAACTGTTCATTTGGAGAGTTCACCGAAAAATAAGTTGGTGAAATCTGTTCATTCTTTATTCTTCAAGGACAGCAAGTGACCTGCTTAGGAAAATTAATTCATTTCCATGCTTTTCTAATGTTAACATTAGAAATAATGATTTGTTTTCCAGGTTAACCTTTTCTTATCCAATGGACTAAAATAAACTGATAGCTCAGCTATCAAATTGTTCCTTTGGGCAATGGCATCCTGAGCTGCATCGAAAGATGTGTGGCCAGCAGATCCAGAGAGGTGATTCTGCCACTTTGCTCTGGTGACACCTCACCAGGAGGCTCTGTAGCCCTCAACTCAAGAAAGACATGAACCTCATTCAGTGAGTCTGGAGGAGGGCCACAATGATGATCGGAGGTTAAAGCACCTCTGCAACAAGGATGGGCTGAGGGATCTGAGGTTGTTCAGCCTGGAGAAGAGGAGGCTCCAGGGGAGACCTAATAGTAGCCTATCAGTACCTGAATGGAGTTATAAGAAAGCTGCAGAGGCGTTGCTTATGAAGATCTGGGGTGATAGAAAGAGGGGAGATGGCTTCAAACTAGAGATTTAAGTTGGATGTTAGGAACAAGTTCTTGGCTATGAGGATAGTGGAACACTGGAACAGGTTGCTCAGGGAGGTGGTTGTGGTTCTATCGCTGGAGATACTCAAGGAGACACTCAACATGGCTCTGGACAACCTGATCTAGTGGAGGATGTCCCTGCTGACTGCAGAGGGGGTTGAACTGGATGACCTTTGGAGGTCCTTTCCAATCTAGAGCATTACATAGTTCTGTGATTTCAGACGGGTCCATTTTTATTTCAGGCTCAGCTCACATAAATGTCCCTTCACAGCTTTCTTGTAGGTCCCCTTCAGGTACTGGAAGTCTGCTCTGAGGTCTCCCTGGAGCCTTGTCTTCTCCAGACTGAAGAGCCCAAATTCTTCCAGCCTGTCCCCAAAGGAGAGGTGTTACAGCCCTCTGATCATCTTTATGGCCTCCTCTGGACCCACTCCAGCAGTTTGATGTCTCTCTTATACTGGGGGGGCACCAGCTGTAGCAGATTACTGCTGCTTACCCATTCTGTTGCAGTGCTTATATTAAACATCACTTTATTCTTGATACATCTTTTGATACATCTTCCTTTCTGATTGTCTGCTCTGGTCCTCTGCCTCCATGAGGCTGACCATGAAACAAAATAAAATGAAGATTCTTCTGAAATCTGCTACTGCCTCTGCTGTAGACCTGAGGAACTCCATGTGGTCTGGCAGATAACTGAATACCCTTGTCTTTCTTTGAACCATTGACTCACAGATGCATCTCAGAAACAGATATGCTTTGAAACCATAGGATGATGAGATAAATCAAATTGGAAGAGGTTAAGGAGGTTGCCCAGGGAGGTGGTTATGGCTCCATCCTTGGAGATATTCAAGGTTAGTCTTGACAGGGCTCTGGGCAACCTGATCTAGTTAAGGATGCATCTGATGACTGCAGAGCGGGTTGGACTGGATGACCTTTGGAGGTCCCTTCCAACCCAGACCACTCTATAACTAGTTGAAATTTCAGTGTGCAGGACCTCACAATTCCTGAAATGTTCACAGAATCACAGAATTAACCAGGTTGAAAGAGATCTCTAAGTGCCATGGTTTAGTTAATTAGGTGATAGGTTGAACTCAATGATCTAAGTGCCTTATGCAGCCTCTTCTTAAACACCTCCAGGACTGGTGACTCCACCACCTCCCTGGGCAGCCCATTCCAATTGTGTGGCATTAGAAATGGATCCAGGAAAAAAAACCAAAAAAACCAAAACACAAAAAAACCAACCCAAACCAAACCCCCAAAACATTCACATGTATTAAAAATTCTTTTTAGTTGGCTTTACAGCTGGAATGTGCTATGGATTGAGCATGGCTCAGAGGGAAAGTGTTCACTTGAATCTTACTGAACAAATGAAAGTCTACTCTGGCTCATTAACAGAGGCATCCAAATGAATGGCAGTTATCCAGGTATCTGCTGTAGTCCTGTTTCAGAATGTTTATATTAACACAATGAGTGTGTATACTGTTTGAGGTTTTAATTATGGCTTAAGAAAGCAAACTGTTATATAGAGAGGTGAGTGAAGTCATCTGGGTAAACATGCCACTCTGGAGAGCAACTCCCCAAATTAAACCAAGAAGCATTATGAAAAATGAGCCATTAAAGAGATTTCACTTTTTTTTTCTTCTTCAGAAGCCTCCACACTCATTTTCTGTTGCAGTTTCCAGTATCACTCATACTGTTTATTTCTCTTGCATTCTCCACATGAACAGAAGCAAATAACCAAAGTGTGCAAAGCAAACACCAAAAGCATCACTTTCCCCAAGCTGCTGCTGCTACAGTCAAGGCCAGTTCAGCTCAGAAAAACATAGAAGTGAATCCTGTGCTCTGTGTTGGAGCCATGGTTCAAATGTTTGTAAAGCAGGTTTTAAAATCTGTTTTAGATGAAAATCATGCATGTTTTCAAATAAGACTTGTAGCTCCTTTGACACCTTCATATTCATCATAAAAACCAAGGCAGACCAGCAGCCTGCTCAACTCACATTCTCACACAGAATCCTTCCCTGGAGATGTTCAGAGCCAGGTCAGATGAGGTCTTGTGCAACCTGGGCTAGTGGGAGGTGTCCCTGTTCATGGCAGGGGTGTTGGAACCAGATTATTTTTAAGGTCCCTTCCAACCTAAACCGTTCTATGAATCTGTGAATGACTGTAAAGTATTGATGAGGCAAACTGCCCCTCTTATGCTGGGAACACCAGAACTGACCACAATATGAGGGTAGGGTCTCAGAAGAGCAGAGTAACAAGGAAAAATCACTACAGCAGAATCACCAGACACCTTTCTAAACAAAAACCTATAACTAAACTCCCAATTCCAGTTAAATCTAGCAACTGCAGGGTTTGTGACACATGATTTTTCTCCTGTAATCGCCACCGTCACACTCCTCAGTGACACTGGCAATAATGAACTCCCTTTCCTTGTTACCCTCTGGGACTGATCATTGTCTTGTCTTCCCTTTACACTTACAGCCTGCTCTGCTCTGCAGGTGCCATCAATGCTTGTCTTTCAAGCTGCCTTTTATTAACAGAATTCAGCTGAATACAGAACAGTTGTTCACAACTCTCATCTTCTGTGCCAAGAGCTGAGAAGAATTTGCTGCCATTCAGCCAGACCTGGACAGGCTGGAGAGTTGGGTGGGGAGAAATTGAATGAAATATAACAAGAACAATTGTGGAATCGTGCAGCTGGGAAAGAACAATCCCATGGACTGTAGGTTAGGGACTGACCTGGTGGAGTGCAGTGTAGGGGAAGGGGGCCTGAGAGTCCTGGTGGACAGAAGGATGCCCAGGAGCCAGCAATGTGCCTTTGTGGCCAAGAAGGCCAGTGGCATCCTGGGATGCATTGGAAGGGAGATGGTTAGTAGGTCAAGAGAAATTTTCCTCTACTCTGCCCTGATGAGGCCACATCTGTAATATTGTGTCCAGTTCTGGGCCCCTCAGTTCAAGAAGGACCTCAATGAACTGCTTGAGAGAGTCCAGCACAGAGCCACAAAGATGCTGAAGGCAGTGGAATGTATTCCTGCTGAGGAAGGACTTTTGGAGCTGGGGCTCTTTAGCTTGGAGCAGAGGAATCTGAATGGTGACCTCCATGTTTATAAGGATGCAGTGTCAGGAGGATGGAGCCAGGATCTGTTCAGTGGTGCCCAACAACAGAGCAAGGGGCAATAAGTGCAGGATGGAGCAGAGGAGGTTCTACATGAACACAGGGAGAAACCTTTTCCCTGTGAGAGTGGCAGAGCCCTGGAGCAGGCTGCCCAGAGGGGCTGTGGAGTCTCCGTCCCTGGAGACTTTCAAAACCCATCTGCATGTGTTCCTGTGTGACCTGCTCTAGGTGATCCTCTTCTGGCACAGAGTTGGACTCAATGATCTTTTTAGGTCCACTCCAACCCCTACTATTCTGTGATTCTGCTTGAAATTGTGTTAATTTCTTTCCTTACTCCAAAACTTGTTCTGATGAATTTATTATTGAGCCTCAGAAATTTTGCTTTGAAAGAATTGGGGGTTTTTTGTCTTCTGAGTGCTTTGAGTATTGCTTGCAGCTTACTCTTTGTGCAGTGTTGAGAGCACAGTGAAGTTTTTCATTGTTTCTGCTGTTTTGTGAGGTTAAGTAGGAGAGGCTGGTATGATGATGATGGTGATGATTATTAGTATTAATTATTATTGTTAGTTCTTTGGGGAATATATTAAAAGATAGAACATGGATAAATGGAGTCTCAGGGGTGACTCATGTTTTTGTTTAGTTTGAACAAGGTCCAGCTTCTAAGAGGAACTTTATTTTAGGTGCATGTTTTCACAAAGTGTTTTAAACTGAAGTTCAAATTCCAGAGGTCTCAGTAGGATTTGTCTGTTTTCATTACATCCTGGGGTGCAGCAAGAGAAATGTGTTCAGCAGCTCTAGGGTGGTTCTTCTCCCGCTCTATCCTCATGAGGTCACACCTAGAATACTGTGTCCAGTTTGTGGCTCCCCAGTTCAGGAGAGATAGGGCGCTTTTCAGTGGTACCCTGTGATAGGACAAGGAACAACAGGTACAAGCTGGAACTTGGGAGGTTGCATCTCAACACAAGGGGAAACTTCTCTGTTGAGCTGGTGATGGGAATAGACACTGAAGCAGGCTGCCCACAGAGGCTGTGGGGTCTCCTTCTCTGGAGGCTTTCTAAACCCACCTGGGCAAGTTCCTGTGTGACCTGCCCTAGGTGATTCTGCTCTGGCAGGGGGGTTAGCCTGGATGATCTTTCGAGGTCCCCTGCAGCCCCTAATATTCTGTGCTTCTGTGACCTACTGAGTGAGCTGAGATGTCCATGAGACGACAATTCTGAAGACACTAAATGCTAATGTTAAATGTTAATTATTTCAGAGTTTCATTGACCTTTGTTCTTTAGTAAAACTTAGAGATCATTTTCCATCTCCAGCATAAGGATGCAGTTGGTGTTGTACCCCACTACAATTCTTCAGTTTATTTGAAAGTCTTTTGCACAGCAGTTCAAAACAAGTAAGATTTTTCTGTCTACCTGTGGATTTGCTTACACAGTTCTTACTAAAATCGACAGACCTTACCTGATTTGATCTCCAGCCTCTGTCATGGAAGGTCCCTGGTGCAGATGTCACCATCTGAGCGATTGTGTTCTGCTGCTGGTTTTGATGCTGTGTGCTGTGCTTGTACTAATTGAGAACTGTCTTTTAATTGCAGGGATATTAAACCAGACAACATCTTGATGGATATGAATGGACATATTCGGTTAGCAGATTTTGGTTCATGTCTGAAACTGATGGAAGATGGAACAGTAAGTTCCAAAGAATGATACCTATTCCTAAACACTCTTTTTTTTCAGTTTTTTGCTTGCCAGTAAAATCTGTGCTGTTAAGGAGAAAAGATGCCTTGTGGCAAATGAAATGGAATTGTACTGGTGCCTAACTAACCTTGGTTTAAAATATGACTGCATGCTGCTTGGATTTATAATGGTAGATTATGTACATGGTGTATTAAAAGCTTTTTAGATGCATGTAGTCAGTTCTGAATATATAGAGAGGTTGCACCACTCTCACTGTAAAAAAATTCTTTTCTAATCTCCAGTCTAAATCTGCCCTCCTCAACCTTCAGTCCATTCCCTCTCATCCTATCACTGCAAGCTGTTGTAAAAAGTCCCTTTCCACTCCCCTTCAGGTGCTGGAGATGTTTGTTGATGAACTATGAATGTCTCAGTCTTGAGCTCCGAGTGATAATGATTACTGAAAACACAAGCTGTAGTGTGAACAGGACAAGATACTGAAATATGATCATGTGCTAACTATGCTGTAGTAAAACTTGCACAGTATCTACTAGGTGTGACAAGAAAGTAATTTCTCTGTGTTCATCATAGAATCATAGAATGGTTTGGGTTGAAAGGGACCTCAAAGATCACCCAGTTCCAACCCCCCACCATAGGCAGGGACCCCTCCCACTAGAACAGGGCACTCAGGGCCTCATCCAACCTTGCTTTGAACACCTCCAGGGAAGGAGCATCCTCCCTGGGCAGCCTGTTCAATTATGTCCCTGAGTGTTGAAATGTTGACTTGAACAGGCTGGAGAGCTGGGCTGAGGAGAATCTCATGAGGTTCAGTAAGGCAAAGTGCAAGGTCCTGCACCTAGGTCAGAGCAGTCCTTGATATCATTCCAGGCTGGGGGATGATGAAATTGAGAACAGCCCTGCAGAAAAGGACTTGGGGCTGCTGGTCGGTGAGAAGCTACACACGAGCCAGCAATGGGCACTAGCAGCCCAGAAGGCCAGTGGCAGCCTGGGCTGCATCAAATGCAGCATGGCCAGCAGATGGAGAGAGGGCATTCTGCTACTCTGCTCAGGTGAGACCTTACCTCCTGTGCCATGTCCAGCTATGAAGCCCTCAACACAGGAGGGACATGGACCTGCTGGAGTGGACCCAGAGGAAGCCACAAAGATGATCAAAGGGTTGGAGCACCTCTCCTGTGAGGACAAGCTGCAAGAGTTGGGGCTCTTCAGCCTGGAGAATAGAAGGGTCTGGGTAGACCTTAGAGCAATATTTCAATATCTGAAGGCGATCTACAGGAACACTTCAGAGGGTCTTTTTACAAGAGTGTCCACCAACAGGATAAGGGAAAATAGATTTAAATTGAAGGAGAATAGATTTAGATTGGATCTTAGGAAGAAATTCTTCACCACTACAAGACAGGTGGCAAGACTTTGGAATGCATTGTCTAGGAAGATTGTTGATGCCTCCCTCCCAGGAGATGTTCAAAGCCAGTTTGGATAGTTGTGAAGCATCCCTACCCATGACAGTGAGATTGGATCAGATGACCTCTGAGGTCTCTTCCAGCCTAAGTCATTCTGTGATTCTGTGTTTCAGTTATGATTGTTGTAAGCAGAACACTAGGCTAAAGTTAAATGTATGTGCACGTGTGCCACAAACAACAGTGTCTATAATGATGGAAATCTGTCTGAATCCTGGCAATGTTAACTTCCACAGGTGCAGTCCTCAGTGGCAGTTGGAACACCTGACTACATCTCTCCAGAAATCTTGCAGGCCATGGAAGATGGGAAAGGGAAGTATGGGCCCGAGTGTGACTGGTGGTCCCTAGGCGTTTGCATGTATGAAATGCTTTATGGAGAAACGCCCTTTTATGCCGAGTCCTTGGTGGAGACCTATGGCAAAATAATGAACCACAAAGTTAGTGCACTTTCTGTCTCTCTCTAAGCTAATTTTTAAGAGGGTAACTTGAAAACAAACAAAAAACCCCAGAAGGGTAACTTGTTTAAAAATGAGGCTCTGTGTACTAATTATCTTAATACTCATAAATGTAGGGCACAAAACATGATCCCCTGTAGCCACTTTGTGGCTGTGGATTGCAGGTGGCCTTGCTTTGGGGATAAAGCAATTCAAAACTAGGAACTCTGGGAACATGGCTGTTGGGTCACTCTGTGGAGTAAAGCTTGCCTGCGTGACATCGCTCCTTCTGCATGACTTTCTTGTGGTGGATACATTGGCTGGCATATGCACAAGGTTCTTAAGTGCTCTTCCACATAGAAGTAGCTGTAAAATTCAGGAATGTAAGAGAAATTCATAAGAAGAAGAAAAAGAAAGAGATAAAAAATGTCAGTAGTTTGTCTCCTTTGGAGAAGTATTTTTCCTGGAGGCCTTACTGCATGTATTTGAGAACTGAAGTGTTAGCATGGTTCTTTTCACATAATGAATTTTAAAAGGAAGGATTAATTTCCCCCTCTTTTTCTTGGTAATAAATTGTTTTCTCTTATTTTGATCTTTAAGGAGAGGTTTCAGTTTCCTGCTCAAGTGACAGATGTCTCTGAAAGTGCAAAAGACCTCATCCGAAGGCTCATTTGTAGCAGAGAGCATCGACTTGGACAGAATGGCATAGAAGACTTTAAGAACCATCCGTTTTTTGCTGGGATTGATTGGGACAACATTAGAAACTGTGAGGCACCTTACATCCCAGAAGTCAGCAGTCCCACTGATACATCAAACTTTGATGTGGATGATGACTGCTTAAAAAATTCTGTAAGTATGGAAGGAACAAATCTGCTTTTGCAGTGTACTTGCTAACAAAACATATAGAGCACCTCTGCTATGAGGATAGGCTGAGGGAACAGGGGTTGTTCAGCCTGCAGAAGAAAAGACTCTGGGGAGATGTAAGAGCTGCCTTCTAATACCTAAAGGGAGCCTGCAGGAAAGCTGGAGAGGGGCTTTACATAACAATGTCTAGAGACAGGACAAGGAGAAGTGATTTTAAGCTGAGGGAGAGTAGGTTCTTAGGAAGAAGTGCTGAGACTCTGGAATAGGCTGTCTGAAGAAGTTGTGGATGCCTCCTCCCTGGGCATATTCAAGGCCAGATTGGATGAGGCCTTGGGCAACCGAGTCTAGTTAAGAGGTGTCCCTCCCATGGCAGGGAGGTTGGAGCAGATATCTTTGAGGTCCCTTCCAATCTGCACCATTCTGTGATATCTGGATGGCAGATTATTTCAGTCTGTTCACTGTAGAACAAAAGAAGCATGACCAGCAGATCAGGAGAGGTAATTCTGCTGCTCTGCTGTGCTCTCTGGTAAGACCTCACCTGGAGTACTGTATCCTGCTTGTGGAGCCCTCAACACAGGAGAGACAGGGGTCCAGATCCAGAGGAGGGCCACAAAAATGACCAGGAGACTGGAACATCTCTGCTACAAGAACAGGCTGAGAGAGTTTAGATTGTTCAGCCTGGAGAAGAGATGGCTCCAGAGAAATGTTAGAGCAGCCTTCCAGTACTTGGAGGGAGCTACAAGAGAGCTGGAGAGGGACTTTTGACAAGAGTTTGAAGTGGTAGGATGAGATGCAATGGCTTTAGAGCTGGAAAAGGGGAGAGTTAGACTGGATACTAGGAAGAAATTTTTTATACAGTGAGGGTGGTGAGACACTGGACAGGTTGCCCAGGGAGGTCATAGAGGCCCCCTCCCTGGATGTGTTCAGTGTCAAATAGGATGAGGCCTTGAGCAACCTGGATTGGTGGGAGACGTCCCTGCCCAAGACAGGGGAGTTGGAACTGGATGACCTTTAGATCCATTCCTGCCCAAAACATTCTTTTAAACTGTGAAATTATTTCAGCCTGAGGAGAAGCTCAGAGGTGTGTCATGGTTTGTATGTCTGGTAGGAAAATGGGTCAGTAAGGGAGAAATGGTCAAAGGATGAATGGGAATAGAAAACCCTGTTGAGATTTGTAGCAAATGTCTGAAGTTCTCTAAACACAGAGATAGCTCACTCAGAAGTGGAGCTGGTAAATCTACAGGCAGGCAACCTTGCTGAGTAAAAAGCAGAGAGGAAGGTAAGAGGAAATCAAAGGTGATGCTCTTTGTGCTAAGAGCTTCTCTTCTCTGGTGAGAACACACCTGGAATACCGTGTCCAGTTTTGGGCTCCCCAGTTCAGGAATGACAGGGATCTGCTGGAGTGAATCTAATGGAGACCTAAAAGAGTGACTTGAACATCTTTCCTATGAAGAAAGACCGAGAGACTGAGGCTGTTCAGTCTGGAGAAGAGGAGGCTGAGAGGGGACCTCATCAATGTCGTAAATACCTGAGGGGCAGGTGTCAGGTTGAAGATGGCAGGCTCTTTGGTGGTGCCCAGTGACAGGACAAGGAACAACAGGTACAAGCTAGAACACAGAAGAAGCCACCTCAACATGAGGAGAAACTTCTTTATAGTGAAGGTGGTGCAGCCCTGAAGCAGGATGCCGAGAGAAGTTGTGGAGTCTCCTTCTCTAGAGATCTTCAATACCCACATGGATGTGTTCTTGCAGACCTGCCCTAGGTGATGCTGCTTTGTCAGGGGGGTTGAACTGGATGATCTGCAGAGGTCCCTTCCAACCCCTACCACTCTAAGATTCTCTGATTCACTTATGTGTAATGTTGTACTTCCCTCCAACAGTAGCCTGTTTAGTGAGAAAAGCCTTTCTGTGCTTTGTTTTGGTGTAGTGCATGTTGCTGGAAATAAATACAGGTGCTGCTGTAGATGAGAGTGACTCAGAGCATAGTTATTGCGAAATTGTCACTAGCATATGGTCAACCTCAAAAATCTTTTGCTTCCAAGTGCAGCAGGATATTACTTACTCAACTATCCTATTATTTTTTCCAGGAAACAATGCCTCCACCATCACACACTGCATTTTCTGGCCATCATTTACCATTTGTGGGTTTCACATACACAAGTAGCTGGTAAGTTGAGCATTCCAAAATTGTCTGTAAGAAAGCTACAGAGCATCTTAAGTTTCTGTGGCTGGTACCAACTTCAAACAGATACCAGAGAAATGTGGTTTATTGAGGAAATGACTAGAGCATAATCTAAAATCCTGTCTGTCCAAAAGAATGAGGTCTCTGCAGTAAAACTTGACATGCATTTCAAACCCTCCACCTGTGATCAAGAGTTTTGTTGAGATAAGTGGTTTTCAGACAGTGTAGGAAGTTAACTGCATATGACCCAAGTGTGATGGTTTGAATGTTCCCTGCACCCCCACACTTAAGAAAATCACCCAGACTGGACTCAGCTGATCTGGAAATTGAATGAAGCTTTATATTTACAGCTTAGCACAATATCCAAGCAGATATTTACAACATATATATATACAACTGGAGACAGAAATATCCAAGTTAAAAAGTAATACAGAAACACAACAGCCCTCTCAGAAACCAGAGTCCCCAGGAGGGGCTCTCAACCACCCTTCCACTTCCCTTTTACACCTCTACCTTATCTCAGACTTTGCCTTACATTCAAGGTGCGTTTGGAGGATTGGCCAGGGAAGTTAAGAAGCAGAAGGATTAGTCACACAGAAAACAGGTTAGAGAGAGAGAAGTGCAGCCCAAAGCCAGAGAGCAAACTCTGTTATCTATGTTTGTGTTCTTGTTTTTATACATCTCAGCAAGCCTATGAGTGAAGCAGCCATCACCATTGTTTCCTTTTCACAGCCTATGGTCTAATTCTTCTCACCAGAATGTCCCAGCTAGGCTCAAACTAGCACACCAAGATAAGGTCAGGTGTGTTGAGAGAACTTAGCTTATTAGACTTCAAATACTTTTTTTTTCCTAGTTCTTTCACAGTCCTTTCAGTTTGAATGAAAGCTGTAAAAAATACCTTTCTTGATAGTTGGTATTAATGTGGTATGTGCCACGTTCATCTCTACTGCTGAACTGAGCAGTACCTAGGAAGTTCATGTATGATCTTTGTTCATTGGTGAAAACAAACAGATAAATATTAATGTTTGCAACCATTTCAAAGCCTGCTCTGTGCTTCTGCAAACACATGTGCTGAGTGCTGGTTATGTGACAGGTCCTTTAGGCTTCAACTGGATTAGCCTTCAGCCTGGAGAAGAGAAGCCTCTGGGGAGATGAAATAGAGGTCTTCCAGTACCTGAAGGGGGTCTACAGGAAGGATGGAAAGAGAGGCTCTTTACAAAAGCCTGCAGTGATAAGACAAGGGGCAATGGCTTCAAACTAGAGAAGAGTAGATTTAAATTGGATGTTAGGAACAAGTTCTTTATCATGAGGGTAGTGACATACTGAAACAGGTTGCCCAGGAAAGTGGTTGAGATGCCTCTGGAGATATTCAGGGTGAGACTGGACAGGGCTCTGGGCAACCTGATCTTGTTGAGGATGCCCCTGCCAACTGCAGAGAGGATTGGACTAGGGGTTGGAGGTCCCTCCAGTCCAGACCATTCTGTGATTATTTGCACAAGTAGTAGTGTACAGGCAGGAGTATCCACCTCTCTGAGGCCACAGCATCTCTGTTACCTTCATGCCCTAGTTGTCCTGTGATCATTTCACTCCACTTGGTGTGATGTCTTCAAAGTATTTGGGGAACTTGATGAATGATTTCAGAACAAACTGTTACTGCAGTCTTGAGACCTATCTGAATTATTGCTTTGTCCCATCTGCCTAAACACAGACTGTGCATAATGATTGGTTTTAATCGGGAGTTCGGTCTAACAAAAAGTGCTTTGAGGAGATCAGTCATAGTAGGTAAAACTAAATTCAGCTTTTAATGAGCACATCTAGCAAGGTGGTGTTTGACTGTATAATAAATGGCACAGTAAACAACAATTGCAACAACTGCTCATTGTTTTATATATGTTTTAAGATCTTTTAAACACAGCTGGTTGTCAAATCCAATGCTCTTAAAATTTCTCTCCATCCCCAGTGTGCTTTCAGACCGCAGCTGTCTAAGGCTGACAGCTGGACCACCCTCCATGGATCTTGATGCCAGCATTCAACGAACTTTGGAGGATAGTTTAGCAACAGAGGCTTATGAGAGGAGAATAAGACGTCTAGAACAGGAGAAGCTTGAGCTTAGCAGAAAGCTACAAGGTATAGTAAAAAAACCCCACAACATTCAATCACATTTTTTTTGACTGAAGTTAACTCACAGCTTTATAAAGCATGGGTTGTACTGTGGAAAACAGTTAAATATCCCTCCTGGAACGCATTCTAGCAGAAAAGACTTTTCTTTGATGTTTCTTTTGACAAATTAAACTTCTGCTCTCTTTAGGTCTGAAATACCTCATGTACACAACTTCTTACAACGTGCTAACTTTGCTCACAGCATGCCCACGTTACTGTGGCATCGAGATTTCAACCTTCAGACCTCTAAGGACTTAGTTTGTCCTGCTAAAAATTGCTGTAAAATTTGCACTTGGTAGTTGGAAATTATAAATTGTAGAATCCTCACTTGTGAGGTCTTTTGACATGTTTATCAATAATACCTTTCTGACCTGGAGAGGGGATCTAGGAAATGTGTGTAAATATATGAGGACTGGGTGTCGGGAAGGAAGGGACAGGGACAGCCTCTGCTCACTTGTGCCCTGGGATAGGACAAAAGGCAGTGGATGTAAACTACAGCACAGGGAGTTCCACCTCAACATGAGGAAGAACTTCTTTACTGTAACGGTCACAGAGCACTTAAACAGGCTCCCCAGGAAAGTTGTGGAGTCTCCTTCTCTGGAGACATTCAAGACCCATCTGGATGTGTTCCTGCATGACCTGCACTAGATCGTATGGTCCTGCTCTGGCAGGGGGAGGTGGGACTCAAAGATCTCCAGAGGTCCTTTCCAACCCCTACCTTCCTGTGATCCTGTGACCTCCAATGTCAGGTGTGTAATTTGTCCTTCTTTCTTCCATCTTTTTCTAGAGTCCACTCAGACAGTCCAGGCTCTGCAGTATTCAACAGTGGATGGCCCTATAACAGCAAGCAAAGATTTAGAAATTAAAAGTTTGAAAGAAGAAATTGAAAAGTTGAAGAAACAGGTAACAGGTATGTTATGAATATTATTGCAAGAACCTTGACAGGAAACAGTACTTTGACAAGATTTTTCCTCCTAAAGTGATGCTAGTTTTGCTTTGCTTCTGAAAGAGTCTTCCAGTCTCTTTTTACTTCTCATTTTACTCTTTGCTCTTCATTGGTAACTCAGAATTTTCTGTCAGTTCAACTCAGTATTCAGTACTTCAGGAAGGCCAGTTGCAGGAGAGCCTTCTGCTGTTACTATTAATGCTAATGTTCCATTAGTTTGAGATTGCAGCGTTGCTCATTGACATGGCTGTGAATCAGGCTCTACCTGAGAGTCTGTGAAACACTGAGCAGTTTCAGTAGCACTAAAGGCTTTTTGCCTTCCTCCTGCACTGTGTACTGCAAGAGCAGCTGGAGGACTTGGTCAAGTCTGTTTGGCAGCATCAAAGGTCACTGCAGTCCTTTCACAAGTCATAGTCAATGTAACATATCTTAGCATTCCTTGCATAGTACATCTCTGCAATCTGTGGTGCAGGTACGTGGAAGGAAGGAAGGAGGGTGGGGAGGAAGGAAGAGAGGGAGGAAGAAAGAGAAGGAAGGGAGTAAGGAAAGGAAGAAAGGGAAAGAGGGAAGGAGGGGGAAGAGAAGGAGAGAGGGGAAAGAAAAGGAGGAAATGAAAGGAGAAAGGAAAGGATTATTTGCTTATTTAAGAAAACATGAAGAGTGAAGACTTCAGCAATTTTGACAGCGTTAAAAATGTTGGATGGAAGACTGATTTGTTAGGATTTAAACATCAACTGATATTTTTCCTTCTCTCATTTTCTGGTGGATTTTTTTTGGAAGGGCTGTGTTTGTAGGATGTGTTCACAATTTTGATTGTATTTTCTTTGAAACCACAAAGGTTTAGAGTGTGCTCTCGCTTAGTGCATTGTAGCTGGATGGGGAGCAAAAGCCAGTTCGGACCGGAGATGCGGTTTTCTGGGTATTCTCTTGTAACAGTACTCTTAGCAAAGTGTGGGTGGTGGGCTGCATGCACAGAATGACAGTGGTACTGAGGAAAAAGCAGTGGTACTGAATGTCCTGAGTGGTAGGGAGTACTGAAGTGTGTTTTCCCTCAGAGGACACTATGGGCAACAGAAAAGACAAGACAAAACTCTGCCACCAAAATGGACCCTGCTCACAGCTGTGTGTCCTCTCCTCTCTCTCTACATGCCCCAAACTCTGTCTTGACTTGAGTTTACTCAATTAAAGAAAGAACTGTCTAGATGCAGAGAATTAGGATCTGAAAAATCAACACAAGGTGGGCTGATAGATGCATCCAAGGACAGGGAGATGGGAACTTCTCAGATCTGCTGTCAATCAGCTGTCAACTCCTACAAAACAAAACATTTGTTTCCTTTCCATTTAGTTCCTTTGCTTCTGAGAGTTCATGAAGGTGTATTAAAAATTTGGCTCAGTACTTCACTGCATTTCATTCAGCTCTTTACCTGCACAGATTTCACAAACATTTTTGAATGTTTGGACAGATTTTTTTCTTTAATTCATGTTAGACTACCTTTAGAAAACCCAAACTTGTCAAAAAGCAAAGATTTACTTAGCCCAATATCCTGTGTCTTTACAGAGGCTACTGGAGACGTTTAGGGAAAGATTCAAAGCCATCCAATATATCCAAATCCATCTTTTTCCAGCCATCCTCTCTCAGATTCTGGCAATGTGTGTAGTAGGAACTTCCAAAGGAAGAGCTTCTGTTGTGCTACTATGTTGAATGTCACTCTTAGTGAAAGACCTTACTGTCTGTTTAATGAATATCTTTTTTTAGCCTACTTTAAAGACCAACTACTAATATTCAATATTCTTGATTGGATACTCTGAATTAAGTTAAAGAGAATTTTCTGTCACAGTGCACCATAGCTTAGAACTTTTACTATCCTGCTCTGTAGTAGTTTCTTCAAAATAAGATCTTGAGAGCAGAAACATCTTCAAAGGAAAAGCAAGGAGGGTACAGCAAGGTGTTTTTTAGTGGGTAAAATTAATAAGATTGATAGAGACTGATAGGTAGCAGGAGCCATAGAAACAGAGTTGGGCTCCTTATGGGGACAGGATGAGAGAGCTGGGGCTGTTCAGTCTGGAGAAGAGAAGGCTCTAGGGAGACCTTATAGCGATCTTCCAACACTTGAAGGGGGCTTACAGGAAAGCCAGGAAGTGACTTTTGACAAGGACTTGTAGTAATAGGATGAGAGGGAATGGATTGAAGCCTGGAGAGGGCAGATTGATACTGGAGATTAGGAAAAAATTCTTTTGAGTGAGGGTGGTGAGACACTGGAACAGGTTGCCCAGGGAGGTTGTGGATGCTCTCCCTGGTAGTGTTCAGGACCAGGTTGCATGAGACCTTGAGCAACCTGCTCTAGTGGAAAGTGTCCCTGCCCATGGCAGGAGGGGGTGGAAGTAGACGATCTTTAAGATCCTTTCCAACTGAAACCATTCTATGAATCTCTCTTGGCAATCCAAACAGGAAAATATCTGCATGTTACATGAGAGAAAACTCAGACACCAGTACCTTGCAGATGTGCCTCTGTGTTGTGTCCGTATCTTAACCTGCAGCAAGGGAAAAACCACAGCGAGAAAGGTTGGAGGGAACTACAGATAAGGATCTTTTTCTGGGTTGTGTTTGTGAAAAGCCTTCATTCAGTTCCTCAAGTCAGAAATGCCATCAGCAGCACCCACAGAGAGAAAAACTTGACAGAATTAACTTCCAGGCGTTTCAGTTGGGGTGTTTAGAATCTGCTGCTACATTACAAGGCTGAAGCATGCTGTGTGTCAGCTGCAGACTGCAGCACGTAGGTGCTGTGCTGCTAAAAATGCATAGTCTGAGAAAAGTCTGTCAGGCAGTTGGAGAGCTGCTCTGGCATGATGCAGCAGTTTTGTATCAGGAGCATTAGCATTATTTTTGGATGTGAACATGGCTGAACTAGCTCTGGGGGAGGATCACTCTGATTTCAGTGATGCCATGTTGGTGCAATGTCAGGACAGGTTTTACTGAAGTGTCTCTCCAGCCAAATGGCCCTGCACTTGCTGCTGTAATAGGGGAAAAGACAGCAGGGTCAGAAACCTTTGGTCTGCAGCAATCCTCAGTTCTGCTTTTGGCTCTTTGGAATGACTGAAAAGCAACATGTACAGGAACAGCTTTTGAATGGGAGCAGCCCTTCACAGGAAAGCATGAGGAGAGGCTTTAAATTATGTTTTATCTTTGAATATTGAGCTGTGACTCAGATTTGAGTTCCTTGCTAAAGGTATTACTTTCTTTCTTTGGTAATTAAAAAGAAGTAGTATAAAAGGGTGTGTGAACATCCCTCAACACAACTGATAGCTCTTTTCAGATTGAGAAGAAGTCAGTGCCTGGGGAAGGCAGTAAATGTTGATGTGTTCCCCTCAGTGTCTATGAAGAGTTTTCTGTGTCATGCCACAAATACATTTATAGAATCATAGGAATTCTTTTGGTTGGAAGAGACCTCTAGGATCTTCAAGTCCAACCGTTGATCTTAACACCACTGTGTCCGCTAAGCCATATCGCAAAGTGCCAATCCACACATTTCTTGAACACCTCCAGGGATGGTGACTCCACCTCTCTGGGCAGCCTGTTCCAGTGCCTGACCACTCTTGCAGGAAAGAATTTTTCTCTAATACCCAACCCAAACCTACCCTGGTGCAACTTGAGTTTGTATATATATCTATTCCTACACATTGTATGTGCTTTTTGGGGTTGGAAATAAGTAATACGATCCAGTGAGGAAGATTTGGGCTTCATCAGAAGCAGTGTGACCAGCAGGAACTACTGGAGTGGATCCAGAGGAGACCCTGAAGATGATCAGAGAGCTGAAGAACCTCCCCTACGGGAACAGACTGAGAGGCTGTTCAGTGTGGAGAAGAGAAGGCTGTGGAGAGACCTGAAGGTACTCCAGTACCTGAGAGGGGCTACAGGAAAGCTGAGGATGGACTTTTTACAAGGGCTTGTAGTTATAGAATGAGAAGGAATGGATTAAAGCTTGAGGAGGACAGATTTAGACTGCAGATTAGGAAGAAATTCTTGACAGTGAGGGTGATGAGACACTGGAACTGGTTGCCCAGGAAAGTCATGGATGCCCCCTCCCTGGAGGTGTTCAAGGCCAGGCTGGACAAGGCCTTGAGCATTCTGCTCTAGTGGAAGGTGTCCCTGCCCAAGGCAGAGGAGTCAGAACCAGATGATCTTGAAGGTCCCTTCCAACCCAACCCAGTCTATGAATCTACAAATCTATTCCATCCACAGTAACCACAAAACTTTCCCAGCAGACACTTTAATGTTTGTCTGGTCAAGACAATAGAGCCATTGGTCAGTAGGGGCTCATTTGTGCTTTGAATTGTAGCTAATACAAGCTAATTTGAGAGAAGTGAGAGGAGAGAATGTTGCATTTGCTTGATCTCATGTGGTTTTTTGGGTTTGTGAGGCAGATTTTTAAATGAAATTAATGCCAGAATACAGGCCTGACCCAGATGATGGTTAAGTCGAAGTGATTCAAAGTTTATGGGAGCTAGCTCTAAGTTTTCTGAGCCTTTAAAATATCTACATTTCAAAATCTGATGAGCCTTAAGAAGGATCAATTCAAGTGCAAAGCTGAACTTTATGCTTTGGACCCATGTCTTGGGCAATTACATGTAACATAATAACATCCTACAGTGAGCCTTTGCATATATTAGCTAAAATCTAAGCAAAAGAAGAGCATTTAGATTGAAAATTACTGTTTACTGCACATCTGTCACAACTGGCTTTTGTTTATATTCTTTAACCTGGTTTACTGCCTCTCCTGAAGTCATAAGAGTAAACACCTGCTGGAAAAGGTAATAAAATATGAACACAAAATAGTGTCAAATTCAGGGGTGTTGCCAGGGAGAGCTCAGGAAGAAAATCCATTCTTCTTGTCTCTCTGGTTTTCCAGGAAATGACAGGAGAGCATATGCTTTCAATTTTTGAGGTCAGAGTTAGAAGTTTTTGTTCACAAAGTTACATAGGAGAAAAACTTTGAGGAATCTTTAATATTGCCAAATATGTAAAGGGCAGCAACAGAAGAAGAAAACAGAGCTGTGGAACAAAGTATTCCGTGCACAGAAGAGAGATTTATCTTGGCTCAGCAGAGCCATGTGTAAACTTTCATATTGCTGGTACTTCAGGGTAGACTACATAAAGAGAGGCAGTTAAGAATTTCTGGCTTTGAGCTACAGCTCTTATTTAAATGCATTCTTTTAAATTTTTGAACCAATGAATTAAAACAATAGGGAATATTTGTCTGGGTATAAGCTAATGGTATTCATTGGCTTATAAAACAAGAAAGCCAGGAAGGGACTTTTTACAAGGGCTTGTAGTGATAGGGTGTGGGAATGGGTTGAAGTTTGAGGAGGGCAGATTGAGACTGGGAATTAAGAAGAAATTCTTTTGAGTGAGGGTGATGAGACACTGGAACAGGTTGCTCAGGGAGATTGTGGATGTCCCTTGCCTGGAATTGTTCAAGGTCAGGTTGGATGAGGGCTTGAGTGAGCTGCTTTAGTGGAAGGTGTCTCTGTCTGTGGCAGGTGGGGTGGAACTAGATGATCTTTATGGCCCCTTCCAATGTAAAGCATTCTATGAATCTATGAAAATTCTTGAGTTGCAGAAATTACAGCTCATAGAACTATATGTGGGTTTACATTTGGTCAGTCTCTTAGGGTTACATTTATGAAAACAGAGTAAAAGGTTCTTATGAAGGGTACCTGTGGGTTCCCCTTCTGTGGGTAAATACTTACAGACTCAGGAACCTGCCTCAGCTAAAACAAAAATGTCCAGTGATTTCATAGACATTGGTCCAGAGGGACCTGGACAGGCTAGAGAGGTGGGCTGAGGTGAACCTCATGAGGTTCAGTAGGCAAAGTATAAGGTCCTGCACCTGGGTTGGGGCAATCCTTGATGTCAATACAGGCTGATGAGATTGAGAGCAGCCCTGCAAAAAAAAGAACTTGAGGGTGGTGGTGGACAAGAAGCTGCACATGAGCCAGCAGTGTGCAACTGTAGCCCAGAAAACCAATGGCCTCCTGGGCTGCATCAAAAGAAGCGTGGCTGGCAGGTCTAGGCAGGTTATTCTGCCCCTCTGCTCTGCTCTGGTGAGACCTCACCTGGAATGCTGTGTCCAGCTGTGGAGCTCTCACCACAGGTGGTACTTAGACCTGCTGGAGCGGGTCAAGAGAAGGGCCACCAAGATGATTGGGACCTGGAGCACCTCTTCTATGAGGACAGGCTGAGGGAGTTGGGGTTCTTCAGCCTGCAGAAGAGAAGGCTCTGGAGACACCTAATAGCAGCCTTCCAGTACATAAAAGGGGCCTATGAGAAGTCTGCAGAGGAACTGTTTACAAAGGCCTGCAGGGATAGGATGAGTAACAATGGCTTAAAATTACAGAGAAGGAAACATAGATTGGATGTCAGGAACAAGTTCTGTACCATGACAGTGGTGAAACAGTGAACAGGTTGCCCAAGGAGGTAATTGTGGCCCTATCCCTGGAGACATTCAGGGTCAGACTCAAGAAAACACTGAGCAGTGTGATCTAGTAGAAGATGTCTCTGCTGAGTACAGATCCCCTCCAAGCCAAATCTTGTAATGATTCTGTGATTAACCTCTCTTCATATGCTTTAAACTCTCAGCTTTAAGAGGAGGACTGGGAGAGGGATAAAACGACTCGCTAGAAATTTTCGGCTGATACTTTCATATATTCTGAATTTCAGGTTTTGACTCTGTAGCCCTAGAGTGTATTTATGCATACATGTACATTTGTAGTCACTGTGTAACTGCTAGTTGGTAAGAAACTGACTGTAACACTTCCCCTGTATTTATAGGAGTAATAGAGCAGGTCACATAAACACCCAAGTGGTTTTTCACACCAGAAGGGAGTAAAGTCATCTGAAGTTATTTAAATGTATCGGCTGGAGAATGTTTCCCAGCTCCCGAGTGACCTGTTACTGTCACTGTTTCTGTCTAGGGGAATTTTGGAGGAGGAAGGAGGCTGTTAATATTTACAGTGTAATGAAAGGTGCATTATTTATGACTTAACAATGCGTTAAAGCTAAACGTGTAAGTGATGGTAAAGCACACATGACAGAATTGTGTGAAATGCATCATTATTACTGTGTGAAAAGAGAAGTTATTCTCATTTCCTATGTTGTTTGGCAGTGAACAGTGACCTACTCTGTTCCTTTAAAAGCAGATAACAGCAGTTAAAGCAACTTACTCCCTGTCTCCTTTATCACTGCAATGAAACTGGACAAGATGACCTTAGAGGGTCCCTTCCAACTCAGTGCAGTTGTTGAATCTGCTCTAAACCAGATCAGAATGTCAATATTTCGTGATGAAATGGAAACCAGAACAAATGCTGGAAGAACTTTGAGCACCTAGCCTGTGCTATTCTAGAATAATGTTATTTTTCCTTAACCTATTTAGAAGTCTGCTGCTTTTTCTAGATTCTGGTCAGCTAGAACAGCAACTGGAGGAGGCCAGCTCTGCAAGGAGGGAGTTGGATGATGCTTCCAGACAAATAAAGGCTTTTGAGAAACAGGTCAGAACGCTGAAGCAAGAGAGGGAAGATCTTAATAAGGTAAAAGCATTTTGTGAGCAACTCTAAACCCTAAAGACTATTTTATTTTTGTTCATTTTATCTAAAATAACTTTCAAGTGTAAAGTTAATGAGCAGGTAACAAATGTGTAGTGAGACCCACTTTGCTTTCTGCCTCTTTTGACCACAAGGGCACTGTTTAACACATTGTATGTATGACTGCTGGATAGTCCTAGGTGACTGCTTCTGGATGCTGCACACAACTCTGTGAGCCAGCTTGCAGGGTGGCTGCAAAGAAGGTTTTCTAGCTCTAGATTAAGGTGATAGTAATAATTGTCAGAAGACAGAGTAGAAAATAGCTATTTCAGATAACTTTAATGTGGAGTAGGGGGTGAGACTCTAGCAGGAAAAGATAGAGAAGAATATGGTATTAAAGCCGTGTCACAGAAGTATTTCCAGAAGAGGGATGTGAAGAATAGCTCAAATGTGAAGACTGAAAAGTAATTTGAAATAACTACACTTAAAGGATACACTGGGCTTTATTTCTTCTTCTCCTCTATCTCCCATATTCCTTGTTTTCTTATTTTTAACATGCTGTCTTTTGTGGCTCTTTTTTTTTGTGTTCATGATTAAATTAAGCTGCAGTCAGGTGAGAAATACAATAGCCTGTGTTCTCATCATCATTATCTTGGCCTGGTGTTTTAGAGTCCACACTCAACTGTCAATGTACCAACTGTATTTAATGCTGTTTCCTCCTAACCTTTATGGCTCTTCAAACATTGATAGCTGTCACTTTGTCCCAGAAAGACCACCTGTCTTCTATAACAGTAATTCATAGTGATTAGGACCTGGTTTTCACAACCTTAAAAATGCTTCTGCATTTGTATAGATGTCAACAGTAGCAAACAGCAATTCTCCATTGCCACTCCTCTTACCATCCTCAGATTTTACTTTTTCTTCCTCAGATTTGCTGCTTTGTTCTGTTCCAGTTTGTTTGGCTGCTGTTAAACCATTTGAACTTCCATGGTGCCTCCTTCCTAGCCTAGTAGCATAGATCTAGGACAGAGCAGGCTTTGTGAAGATACTGTGCTGCAGAGTTACCACAGCACCAGAGGTGCTGGTTCATCTGGGTTCTAGGTATAGATTACTGATGATGATGGTGATGATTGTTGCATTATGTCAGGAGAGCATTTTGTTGCCTGATGCTTTCTGTAATATTTGACAATACGGCACAGAGGGTGTGGAAGTCATACCCACCATTGCAGGCCAGTTTTCAAAAGCTTCTAAAGTTGCCATTTTCAGAGAGCAGAATTTTCCATTCAATTAATGGAAAAGCTTTGAAAAGCCATTTGGCAGTTGAGACAAGTACTGTTCTAATTCATGTAAGTAGTTCTTGAAAGACTGTGCTAATGACATTTGTTAATTAAGAAAGCAAAGTATTTGTACAATTTAATGCAAGTGCTTGAAAGCTCTTTGTGTTTAACCTGTAATAACAGAGTAAAATTCCTGCTTGGTTTATGTTTATCCAGTCTCACTAACTTGAGCAGTGTAGAAGTTGGCCTCGTTCTTTGTTTATGGAGGCATTCAATATGTGTTGGAGATGCATTCATGAAAAAGAAATGAATGATGTAGTTTCTGTTCACTCTGGAGAAGGTGTTCGATGTGCATCCAAAGACAGAACTGGCCTTGAAGCTTTCTAGGTTTATTACTTAATTCTTTTTTTAAACTGTAGGAACTGGCAGAGTCTAGTGACAGATTAAAATCCCAAGCCAAAGAGCTGAAAGATGCACACAGCCAGCGGAAATTGGCAATGCAGGAGTTCTCAGAGATGAACGAGCGGCTGACAGATTTGCACTCTCAAAAACAAAAGCTTGCCCGCCAGCTCCGAGATAAGGAGGAAGAAATGGAAGTGGTGATGCAGAAAGTAGAAAGTTTAAGGCAAGAGTTACGCAGAACAGAGAGACTTAAAAAAGAAGTAAGTGGTGAGAAGACTGTTTAGAATCTATGAACTTGTAGCTGTCTGTCAGGTTTTCTGACAAATGTAATTTTGTTGTGACCTGTAAATCTTTTTGCTCTTTGATTGTTGCTTCAAACAGTACTGATTTTGTTTCCTTAAGAATTTGAAGTGTGCAGTTTAGTGCTGAAGATTTATCGCTTATATTGAAAAACCATCAGTAGACTTTTGAATGAAAAGAATCCACCACAGCAGAATCCTGCCCATTAACAACCTGTGTGTACTTTTGCAGCTGGAAGTCCAAGCTGAAGCCGCAGCTGCTGAGGCATCCAAAGACAGGAAATTGCGGGAGAGAAGTGAACAGTACTCTAAGCAGTTGGAAAGCGAAGTAGAAGGCCTGAAGGTTAGTCTGGTTTGATGTGAGCACTTGCAAACTTAATAGGCAACAACAAGGACTTGGATCTGGTTGATTGCTTTCAGCTGAAGGAGAGAAGGGTGTTGTGATTTCATCGCTGCAGATGATGCCGAGCATTAGTGCAAGAGTGCACTGTGGTGTTGTCCAGCAGAGTGAACATCTGCCCCGCTCACTGATATCCTTGCATTTGTTGATTTCTTGTTTGCACCTGGGAGAAGAGACCAACACCTGCTATTTTAACAGCAGAAACCTTCAAGGGAGAGAAACCACCTTTCTCTACAAAATGATTGCTCTTTGCTGAAGTGTCTTAGGCTGTATGCTGTTACAATTGGGAAGATCAAAGTGTCTTAGGCTGTATGCTGTTAAAATTGGGAAGATCAGAACATATTGCCAGGCCAGTGAGCTGTGTAGCACAGTACTTCTTTGTTTAGCATTGTTGTTATAAAATTTTTCAAGAGAAGGTGCAAGAGACTGTGTGAAATAAATGATAGAATCATAGAATTGTTGAGGTTGGAAAAGACCTGTAAGATCACCGAGTCAAAGCATTGACCTAACACCAGCATGGTCATGACTCTACCACCTCCCTGGGCAGCCTGTTCCAATTCCTGGCCACTCTTGTAGCAAAGATATTTTTTCCTAATCTCCAACCTAAACCTGCTCTGGCAGAGAGGTTGAACTGGATGATATTTTGAGGTCGCTTCTAGCCCCTAACATTGGTTCTGTGATTCTGTGAAGTTTATTGAGTGCAACATTTGGTGCAAATGTGTGTCCTGAAGCAGTGTGTAAAGACTGTTGAGATGCCAGAAGACCACACTAAGAGAACTCTGCAGCTGTTTGCTCTTATTGTTTAAAGCTTGTTTTTCCTGTTAATCTACTGTGATGTAAATAGACAGTTCAGGTATAGTAGGTCAGGTTTCCCTCCTAACATACAATCCTTCATGTTTCTGCAGCTAGATTTTAGCCTTCAGCCTCTGCTTGTCTTAATACAGCTTTTCCACAATTTCCAGAATTGTTTCAGATTAAACGGCCCCATAAGATCATCAGGTCCAACCATCAACCCAACACCACCATGGTCATTGAACCATGTCCCAGAGTGCTGTGTGCACACATTTCACAAACACCTCCAGCAATGGTCACTCCACCACCTCCAGTTCTCCAGACCCTTCACCAGCTTTATTGACCTTCTTTGGACCTGCTCCAGCACCTCATAGAGTTATTTTTCCCCTGTACGCAACACTGGTTAGGCCACATCTGGAGTACTGTGTACAATTCTGGGGCCCTCAACTTAGGGAAGATACTGAGATGCTTGAACGTGTTCAGAAAGGAGCTCAGGGAAGACCTCATTGCTCTCTACAACTACCTGAAAGGAGGTTGTGGCCAGCTGGGGGTTGGTCTCTTCTCCCAGGCAACCAGTGACAGAACAAGACACAGTTTCAAGCTGTGCCAGGGCAGGTTTGAGCTGGATGCTAGGAAGAAGTTCTTCCCAGAAGGAGTGATTGGCATTGGGATGGGCTGTCTTGGGGGCTGGTGGAGTCACCATTCCTGGAGGTATTTAAAAGGAGACTGAATGAGGCACTTAGCGCCATGGTTTAATTAATTAGAAGGTGTTGGGTGATAGGTTGGACTCGATGATCTTGAAGGTCTTTTCCAACCTGGTTAATTCAGTGTGTCATAGACTATTGGGTGTATGTCATACATCGAATATTGGGTGTATGTCACCATCCTCATTCTGCATTCCTAAAATTCACTTCAGCTTCTTGGTGTCAAACTGTGCGAGTGAGAACATAAACATATACTAATTCTGTGGTCACTGCATGTCAGGGGAGTCAGAATATGGCCAGAGATGTTTAAAGTAATGATTGAATTTTCAATGGCTTGAAAATGATTCCTGTCTGTAATTCACAGAATGATAAAGAGTACAGTTCAGATTTATGCTCTAACACACTTTAATGAAAAAAATGGAGATAGATGTGGTTAACTCATGTCTGCAAGGGACTGTGTTTCTAAACAGGTGCCTTATTGGCTTGTTATTAAGCACCACTTTCAGCATCGAGTGCTAACTGGGCTGTTTGTTTTAGCAAAAACAGATTGGTCGCTCACCTGGGGTAAGCAGTATAGAACACCAGCAAGAGATCACTAAATTAAAGGCAGACCTGGAAAAGAAGAGTGTTTTCTATGAAGAGGAGCTATCTAAACGTGAACTAATGCACGCTAATGAAGTCAAAAGTCTGAAGAAAGAACTGCGGGATGCAGAGAGCCAGCAGCTTGCCCTCAAAAAGGAGATCATGGTTTTGAAAGACAAGCTAGAGAAAACCAGGAGAGAAAAGTGAGTATTTGTATGCAATTTACCTTTAAGCTCAGAGTGTCTTTTGAAGTCTCCTAGTCTGTTTCCAAACACACACTTCCTTAATTGTAGTGCATTTTGGCTGAGCTAGTGCCAGGGTTGAAAACAAATACCTTCAAAAATGCTACAAAGCAGACAAATTCATATCCTTGTACTGAAAGAGTTAATTATGCACTGGATGACTAGTCTAAGGTGAATGTAACTTGAGTTGCAGACTTGCAGCTCTTGGTAAGTTGACCCTCCAAAGCTTATGTTGCATTTTAGAACAGGCTTGGTTATTTATTTATTTGCTTGATTGGTATTTTCATCTTATGGTGCAAAACCAATGTGTTAGAGATCAATTTGCTTGCATTTCTGGCAGCCCAGGAACAGTCACTTAATGCAGACTAAGGCTAATCCAAACCGAGTTCCACCCAGTGTTGACATCAGTCATCAGACCACTGTAGGCATAAGCTGCTTTATCTCTTCTGACATGGTAATTTGTCAGAGATCTATTTTTTTCTCTTCCCTTGTGCAAGAGCTTATAACTGGCCTTCAGAGTGTTCCTTGAGAAAAACAGCAATAAAAGCAATTGATTTTTCCTGTTGGATAGTGTAGTACTGGTAATAGTCATAAGATGAATGTGTCCATTTTAAATTCAATGAAAAATCAGAATGCTCTTTAGGCTCTAGCAGAGGTGCTCTCTTTTTGCTGCTGGAGCAAAAGGACATATTAAAAGTAAGGAGAAATTCCTGCTGGAAGCTTAGCCAAATTCACAGAATGTTGGAGGTTGGAAGGGACCTCAAAAGATCATCTAATCCAACTCCCCTGCCAGAGCAGCATCACCTAGAGTAGGTCACACAGGACGGTATCCAGGCACAATCTCTGGGCAGCCTGCTCCAAGGCTCTGGCACCCTCACAGTGAAAAAACTTCTCCTCATGTTCACATGAAACCTCCTCTGCTCCAGCTTGTACCCATCGCCCCTTGTCCTGGAATTGGACATCACTGAGCAGAGCCTGGCTCTGTCCTCCTGGCACTGCTCTGCACATCTTTATCAACATGAATGAGGTCACCCCTCATGCTCCTCTGCTCCAAGCTAAAGAGCCCCAGCTCCCTCAGCCTCTCCTCAACAGGGAGAAGGTCACTGCCTTCAGCATCTTTGTGGCTCTGCGCTGGACTCTTTCAAGCAGTACCGTGAGCTCCTTCTTGAACTGAGTGTCCCAGAACTCTTCACAGTATTCCATGTGTGGCCTCACCAGGCCAGAGTAGAGGGAGAGGAGAATTTATCTTGACCTACTAAACACCCCCCTTCTAATCCACCCCAGGGTACCACTGTTCTTCTTGGCCACAAGGGCACATTGCTGGCTTCTGGGCATCCTTCTGTCCACTAGGCCCCCAGGTCCCTATGCTGTTCTCCAGTAGGTCAATCCCCAACCCGTACTGGTCCATGGAGTTGTAGTGAGTCCTTAAATAGAAGTAGTGAGATACAGAAATTAAAGACCAAAAAACCAAACAACCCTTATGCAAATAGAGATGAAGACACTGTTTTTGTGGTAAATTCTTTCCAGCAGGGGAAGTAGATCATACAGCCTAGTGTGCAGTGGATGAGCTGTTTCTTCTTAGAGTACAGCTTTTCACAGGCTGAACACTAACACAGCAGTTTGCTGCTTTGTTCTAGGTTGAGAGGCAGCATTTGCATCAGCAGCTTGTTTTCATCGTGCCACAACTTAATGATCTTGCTGAGCTGACTTCTAAATGCACAAAAGGCTACACTGGCTTGTGACATATAGCAGTAGTGTGGTGCTGCTTCAATGCTGTGTCAGGCCAGCTGTGTCCCAGAAAGAGGAGTGTTTATTAAAGAATCACTATGGAATACTGTGTCCAGGTTTGAGCTCTCCAGTTCAAGAGGGACGGGGATCTGCTGGAGAGGCAATAGAGAGTCACGAGGGTGATGAAGGGACTGGAACATCTCTGCTGTGAAGAAAGGCTGAGGAACCTGGGGCTGCTTAGTCTGGAGAGAAGTCTGAGAGACGGAGTCTTACTAATGCCTATAAGTATCTGAGGTGTAGGTGTCAGGGTGAAGGTGCCAGGCACTTTCCAGTGGTGCCCAGCGATAGGACAAGGAACAGTGGGTGCAAGGTGGAACACAGAAGGTTGCACCTCACCATGAGGAGACACTTCTTTACTGTGAAGGTGCTGGAGCCTGGGAGCACGCTGCCCAGAGAGGTTGTGGAATCTCATTCTCTGCAGAGAGATGCTTTCCTGTGTGGCCTACCCTAGGTGATCCCGCTCTGGCAGGAGGTTAGACTTGGTGATCTCTAGATGTCCCTTCCAACTTACTGCATTCTGTGATTCTGTGATTAATACCTCTTTCTGCAGTGTGAACTGTTGTTAAAGATTATATCTCCAGACACCAACCAGATCAGAAACTCTGAAGATTTATTAGAATGATTCTAATGTTGTACATCTGCAAAAGTTCCAACTAGATCATCATCCACTGAAATGACAAATGGCTTAACAGTACTGATCTGCTTCATAATTTGGACATTAGGAAAAAGCTCTTCACAATGAGAGTGCTGAAATACTGTAACAATTTGCCCAGGGAGGTGGTGGGGGCCCCATCCCTGGAGACATTCAGGGACAGGCTTGACAGGGTTCTGAACACCCTGATCCAGTTGGAGATGTCCCTTCCAACCCAGTGCATTCTATGACTTTATGTTAAATCTAGCTAGTTCATAAGTCTTCATTTGATACAGTTTCAGTCTATAAGTAACAAAAGAACTGGATGCAAATCTAAAGTGAGTGCTGATGCAGCCATGTGTTTCTGTATGATTTTCGAGTGTTGCTCTAAGACAGCATTTTGACGCATGAACAGAGATTTGTCTCATGGAATCCTAGAGTCACAGAAGGCTTTGGATTGGAAGAGACCTTAGAGATATCTGGTTCCAACACTTCTGCCATGGGCATGGACACCTTCCACTAGAGCAGATTGCGCAAGCCCTCATCCAGCCTGGCCTTGAATGCCTCCAGGGAGGGGACATCCATGACCTCCTTGGGCAACCTGTTCCAGTGTCTCACCATCCTCACTGGAAAGAATTTCTTCCTAATCTCCAGTCTAAAATCTGCCTTCCCAAAGCTTCAGTCCATTCCCTCATGCCCTCTCACTACACAGCCCTTGTAAAAAGTGCCTCTCCAGCTTTCTTCTAGGCTCCCTTTCATGTATTGGAAGGCTGCTCTAAGGTCTCAATCCTTCTCATAAACAGTAGCCATGATCTTAATGGGAGAGGCTTCAGCATCATACAAAGTCAGGTGTCGAAGCGCAAGATGAGTGTTGACTAAAGACCTGATCTTAACTTGGTTTTGTTAAAGAGACCTGCCCAATGCAACTAATAGGAGTGCCCTGAAATGCAGAAGTCTGCTGTTCAAGGTGTATTACAAGTTGACTACAGGGATTTTAGAAGGGAAGCATAAATATTAGGAATGGAATAATTGCTGTTGCTGCTTGACTGTCAATATTTGGTCGATTTTCTTAAGAGAATATGGATTTTGTTTTTAATTTTAGTTGATTTGTTTCTGCTTTGGCTGTAGGATTTGTAATCAGGCATGCAAAGCTTTTTGTGAGTCTTCCTGTACAGAGGTGTTCAATGTAAGCTTTGAAAAGGAAGCACCTGGAGGCTTTAGGCTGAAATGAGAGGAATTAGTTCAACAATGGGCTTAAGAGCAGGTGTGAGATTGAAGTGTTGTATATACAGTTTGGAAAAAAAACCCATCCAACTTCAGTAACCTAAAATATTGCATATTTTTCAGAGAAAGGCTTTGGTGTCAGGATATGGCTGTGTTGCTCCACAAGGGCTGTAATACAGGGAGAATTAGGTGGGTTATTCTAAGCAAGGCACAATGGAAGCTTGGTCAGTGCTGTTTGTACCTCTTCATGGAACTCTCACGTTGTGATGGCTTCTGTTTCTTTTTAGGTATTTTTAATTTACCCTTCAAATTTAAGCTTTCTTACTTCACAGGCTCTTTAAGTTTGGAAAAGAGCTTTGAGATAACTGAGTCCAACCATAATGCAGCTACCATGACCACTAAGCTATGTCCTGATGCACCACATTTATACACCTCTTGAGAACCTCCAGGGGTGGTGACACCACCACCTCCCTGGGCAGCCTGTTCCAATGCCTGACCACTCTTGCAGGGAGGAATTTTTTCCTAATATCCAACCGAAGCCTCCCCTGGCACAATTTCAGGACATTTCCTCTTGTTCTGTCACCTGAAACTAAAGAGAAGAGACCAACCCCACCTCACCCCAACCTCCTTTCAGGGAGTTGTAGAGAGCAATGAGGTCTCCTCAGCCTCTTCTCCAGACTAAACAACCCCAGTTCTCTCAGCTGCTTCTCACCAGCCCTGTTCTCCAGACCCTTCACCAGCTTGGTTGCCCTTCTGTGGACCAACTCCAGCCCCTCAATGTCCTTCTTGTAGTGAGGACCCCAAAACTGAACCTAGTACTCAAAATGCAGCCTCACCAATACTGAGTACAGGGGCATGATCACTTCTCTGGTCGTGCTGGCCACAGTATTGCTGATCCAGGCCAGGGTGCTGGTGGTCTTCTTGGCCAGCTGAGCACATTTGCACAAGTTTCTTTGAAGCCCATTATTTGAGGCTAGAGTTGTAAAGCAGAGAGCTTATATAAAACAGCATTTGCTGGTTTTAAATTGTGTGCTACAAGGAAGCCTGAGGGCTGCTGTTTGTTTCAGGTGTGCTTTTCTTGGTTTCAAAGCAGGAAGATCAAATATTTGTGCACTTCATAGGCCACAAGAAAGAGCTGGACTGACAAAGTGATACCATAAATCTGTATTTCACATCGCTTGCCTATGGTTTGCTACAGTTACTTTACTTATTAAAAAGAAAGCTGGATCATGTATGACTTTTTAAACCTGAGGAGCAAGTACATGGCTGCATTTTAGATGGGAGCAAAAGCTTGATGGGAGAGGAGAATAACAGGCTTCAAAGCAAATGTCTCATTTTGATCTTCCTGGTTGTCCACATGCCTGTAGTCTGTCACTGTTCCATGGTTTACTGATGCTGGGATGTGATAGATGATACCTACACCACATTCTTCTCACTAACTTTTTCTCTTCAATTCTGTATTATGCTAGAGCAGTCTGACTTACTGGGTTAATGACAATCACCAGTTGAATTAAAACTGCAAAAACACTGCAGTCTTCTACCAGTCCAAAACTAACTTAATCCAGCACCACTTATCACAAAAACACAGAGCCATTCAGGTCACAAAAGATCACTGAGTCCAACTGACAACCTTATTCTACAAGGTTCACCCTAAACAATATCCCCAAGCATGGTTGCTTTGAGCCTTAAAAGAACAAATTTTAGACAAATACAGAATTAAAAAAAAATACTTAGAGAATTCACAGAATGTCAGGGTCTGGAAGGGACTTCAAAAGATCGTCTAGTCCAGTGCCCCTGCCAGAGCAGGATTACCTCTACCAGATCACACTGGAATGCATCCAGATGGGTTTTGAATGTCTCTAGAGAAGGAGACTCCACAACCTCTCTGGGCAGCCTGCTCAAGGGCTCTGCCACCCTCACAGGGATAATGTTTTTCCTTGTGTTCATGTGGAACCTCCTCTGCTCCAGCTTGCACCCATTGCCCCTTGTCTTCTCTTTGGACATCACTGGGCAGAGCCTGGCTCCATCCTCCTGACCTTGCCCTTTGCATCTTTGTAAACATGAGTGAGGTCACCCCTCAGTCTGTTCTTCTCCAGGCTAAAGAAACCCAGCTCCTTCATGCATTCCTCACAAGGGAGATGTTCCACTCCCTTCATCAGTGAAAAAAATTTTCATCATGTTTACATGGAACTTCCTGTGACTCAACTTCCACCCATTGCCCAAAACTTAAAGCCATTAAAACTAAGTAAATTAATTAAAAATTAGATCAGTCTGCAGTTTGAGATATTAGCTTTGAATCTGTGCCTTGCAAACAGAGGCAAGACCTGTTGTTAATTCCCCTGACAGGGTAGGATGTTACTTTGCTAGGATGTAGTGTTATGTTTCAAAGGGTGCCTAGCAACATAGAATTTCACCATGAGCCTAATGTGCTGTACTTGATTTCAAAGAGTGGTTGAAGCACCAAATGAATTTCAAATTAGGAATAGGAAATTCAAACCAGCATTACTCTTAACTGGGTTCACTGTAACCGCTGACACTTCTCATCTTTTAAGGGTGTTCCCTCACTTTGGCAATTGTGGCAGATCTGCATCTCAGAAAATGAAGCAAGGATGTAATTTCCCTGTTGCAGCATGTACAATTCTGACCAGTATCCAGGAAAAGAAAAGTTGCAGTGCTCAGGACAAGGTTTCCCTTGGATTTTATTTTTACTAAGTAGTTAATCTTTTATACTGGGTACTTTTTCAAACCTTTCATGGTTGGACAGTGGAATGGAATCATAGAATCAGTCAGGGTTGGAAAGGACCACAAGGATCATCTAGCTCCAACCCCCCTGCCATGAGCAGGGACATCCTACCCTAGATCAGGCTGGCCAGAACCAGTGGAATGGAATTTGCTTTATCTGTGGCATTTCTAGTGTAGACATCAACCTGCTGATGAACTTTGTGCCTAACAATTGATGAAATGGTGAATATGAGATGCAAATTTAATGAGACTCGTAAGAGCAGCTGTGAGGTAAGTGTTACAAGTCTAAAACATTGCTGTACACTGCTCTGAAGAAATTACAGTAGTTTTTGGCAAAGAAAGGACCTGCAGCTTCATTTATTTTCAAGCTCTTATATTCATTGTGCAAGATCAAAGCTGATGTTAAGCAGAATTAACTAGACTTTCTCTGCTGAATAACAGCGACTGAAGGAGCTGGGGCTACTTAGTTTGAAGGAGGGGTTGGTGCTGGTCTCTTCTCACAGGTAGTGATAGGACAAGAGGGAATGGCCTCAAGCTGTGACTGAGTAGGTTTAGACTGGATATTAGGAAAAATTCTTCCCAGCAAGACTGGTCAGGCATTGGAAGGGGCTGCCCAGGGAGGTGGTTGAGTCACCAACCCTGCATGTGCTTAAAAGTGATTTGGATGTGATGCTTGGGGATATGGTTTAGGGTGCACCTTGTAGAGTAAGGATAATAGTTGGACTTGGTGGTCGTGAGGATCTTTTCCAACCTGGATGTTTCTGTGATTCTGTGACATTAACAGGAAAAGAGAAGGTTTCAGGGAGGTGGCTACTTTGAAACTCTTTCTCAGAAGGAATGGTGCAAACCTGCTCTAGAACATGGAAATGTTAGGAATGTCATAAGTATATAGAACCTGAACTGACAGTTTGAGTGTGTTCCCTGGCTGTTGTAGATTGGCAAAGATGATCCCATTTAAGCTTTTCTCATCGGAGACCCAGCCCCAGGTGCTCTAATTTAGCTTCTGTATGTTTTGGTTTCTCCTGTGGTTCTTTTTGCCTGTCAAACCTGTGAGCAACTTGCAGTTACAAAAATGGCTAAGCTAATGTTTTTCTGAGCTGAGAATTTACAGAGTGTCTTAGAATACTGACACAGGCTTCAGTCTGCAGAATTGCAGCTGCTCAACATTTGAGGGCTTCATCTGAAGAAGTATAAGCAGACCTTATAGCAGCCTCCCAGTACCTGAAGGGTGCCTACAAAAGTCCCTCCCTGGGGAGGGACTTTTTACAAGGGTTTGTGATAGGACAGTGAGCCAACAGCTTTAAACTTGAACTTGAGGAAGGCAGATTTGGACTGGAGATTAGGAAGAAATTCTTTCCAGTGAGGGTGGTGAGACCCTGGAACAGGTTGCACAGGGAGGATGTGGATGCCCCCTCCCCTCAAGGTCAGGCTGGATGAGGCCTTGAGCAACCTGGGCTAGTGGGAGATGTGCCGGCCCATGGCGGGGGGGGGGGGGGTTGGAACTAGATGAACTTTAAGGTCCCTTCCAATGTAATCCATTCTGTGAGTCTGTGATAAATGTTAGCTAAGTGGACTCCTGTTTGTTAAGTCCATACTGAAGTCTAACAATAAAATTCAGTAGGTGACAATATAATAGATTGCTTGCTTGGATTTAATAGGCTGTGGTAAAACCGGTGTGGTGCTTTCCTTTCAGCTAGGGTCTGATGTTTACGTGACTAGTGTGAGGAGTTTTAGGAAAGTTTCTAATTCTAGAAATAGAAGACTTGTATAATTCCACTGCATTTTATTTCACAGCCAAAGTGAAAGAGAGGAGTTTGAAACTGAGTTCAAACAGAAGTATGAACGAGAAAAGGTTTTGCTGACGGAGGAAAACAAAAAGCTTTCCAGTGAACTTGATAAGGTAAGTGCTGATGAGTTGAGTCCTGAGTTTTACAGCTACTGTGTGCTGTGTACAATTAGACAACACAGAGCTGTATTGATTGTTATTAACTCTTTATTGGTAGCAGAGCTTAATGCTACATGAAACATGGTGATTAATATTTGTTTGAATTGGGTGAATGCCTACCTGCATCTGAGCTTGAGAATGTGTGCATTTGTGTGTATATATATATCTATATATACACATATTCATGTATGTGCATTTCTATGTAGGAATTGAGCTAGATGGTGTTACTGTCTGGTAAGATTAATTTTAGACAATCTCTTTAAGTCCCCAAAAGAGATTATTTCATTGTATGACCCAAATATAAAAATGCATAGTTAATGATGTGATTACTTAGGCTATATTTGCATATCAATTAGTGTGAAATAGCAGGGCCTCTCCCACCCATTGAGATTAAGTGTTACTCTGGGATATTAAAAAAAGCACAAATGATAAGGCATATTAATTAAAGTGTGTTGAGCAAGGAATAATTGTTTCATGCATTTAGATTATCCCTTTATTGTTCGTTTTGGCAGGTTATTCAAGTTCACTCTGGATTAGAGCAGTCTTGCTAAGCTTGTCTGTTCTTTTTGCAATGCATTAAATATTCTGAAAATAGGAGGAAAGTGGAGTTCTTCAAAGTCAGCAAGTTTGCATGGCAGTGTTCAGTCACAGTGTCATTTCCTACCAGTGTAAGATGCGTAAATACATAGTCCAAAACCAATAGGAGACTTGCAGATGAGTCGTTCTTTCATAGGTTTTTTGCTACTCAGTTTATCTTCCTCTCTCCCTCCCTCCCTCCCTGCCTCCATTTACCCCCTTCCCTTCTCCCTTGCCTTCTCCCTCCCTTCCCTTCCCCGTCCCTCCCTTCCTCTCTTTCTTCCTCTCTACTTTCCGCCCGCCTTCCTTCCTTCCTTCCTTCCTTCCTTCCTTCCTTCCTTCCTTCCTTCCTTCCTTCCTTCCTTCCTTCCTTCCTTCCTTCCTTCCTTCCTTCCTTCCTTCCTTCCTTCCTTCCTTCCTTCCTTCCTTCCTTCCTTCCTTCCTTCCTTCCTCTCTCATTCTGTCTCTCATTTTCACCATCTGCTCTCCTGCTGCCTTTTTTTCCTCCTATTTTTTGTTTGGTTTTGGTTTAATTTGACTAACTTTGTCTTTTTCTTTATCAAACAACAATAAATAGACTTATTTAAACCATAAGCCCATTTGAATGACAGCTGTGGAGTGGAGTATTCACATTAGGAGTAAAGAGCAGAATAGATCCAAAACTGAGATTCTTTTCACCATTTTGATGTGTTAATATATTAGAGTACTAAAAGGAGCCTTTCACAGGAGGTTTATTCTCCTTCCTCTAAAGTCTGCTGATCTCTGGTTCCAGTTTGACTTTCTGAATAATTATTTCATGTAATGAAGGTTTAGTTCTGGTGCCAACTCAGGTTAGCTGTGGCTTTTGTCTCGCAGAATGTGCATCTATGAATGACAGCTGTGTGAATGAGTGATTAATTGCTAGGTGCAAGATACTGTGCTCTGCAGATGTGCATTTAATTTCAATTTCCCTGTCTGCAAGTAGGCAAAATGAAAAATAGGGGAGCATGAAACACCTAGAGAATCTCAGGTCTCATGCCTGTGTCTGTTAAGCCTCTCATTCTCCATGGGACAGCTTCAGCAGTCTTATCTGAGCTACTGTTTGTGTCCTTGTTTTGCTCTCCTAATACCTTTCTTTTTTATACATAAAACATTCCACACTCATGCAGTGCAAAGCAGAAGCCTTCTAAGAGTTGTAGAGGTGTTTGGAGACTAATTCTCAGAAAACTAATGAATTTGTTAGAGTGAAAATGTAGGACTGGTCTTTTAAATGGCCTTTCAGTACAGCTAAGGTCATACATGAGAAGAGATTCTGACTTTTGTTGTGTGGCATTTATAGTGTGTGGATAGTATTGGTTATTAAAGCAGATGCATGATGTTGGGAGAGGGGAAGATGTGGCTTTGAGTCTACACAGAGATAAAGTTACAGCAGCATAAACCTTTAACAAGTTGTTTCAATTCTCATTTAGCTCACCGCCATGTTTGAGAGGCTGAGTGTGAACAATCGGCAGCTGGAAGAAGAGATGAGGGACCTGGCTGATAAAAAGGAGTCTGTGGCCCACTGGGAGGCCCAGATTA
Source organism: Pogoniulus pusillus (assembly GCF_015220805.1). Classification (NCBI taxonomy): domain Eukaryota; kingdom Metazoa; phylum Chordata; class Aves; order Piciformes; family Lybiidae; genus Pogoniulus; species Pogoniulus pusillus. The sequence goes on along the minus strand of NC_087288.1, from coordinate 7,800,376 downwards.
CTGAGATCATCCAATGGTGAGTTACTCTGCTCTGATCTCATTTCAGAGTGCCCTCAGTATGTGGCAGGGCCATGACTGAGTTTTGCCTTTGCACGTGGCGCTTGCAAGCGCGTGCATGAAATCTCACACCCGTCTGGGCTTCCACTTGAGATTTTCATAGTATCCAAAGTGGAGAAACTATGTTCCTCCTTAAGAGCAAGAGTGTCTTACCAAATACAGGTTTTTAAGCACAGAAGAATCATGGCCATTGGGTGTGGCTTGTGGCTTTGGAAGAATGCTGGAAAGAGTCATGTGCTAAGCTCACGCCTCTCAGAGAGAGCGAGCCTGGGAAAAAGCAGTGGCTGAGAGTATTTGTGTCTCAGCATTAATTCCCTTCATCTGCTTGGCATGTGGCAGAAGGAAACAAATACAGGGCAACTTTTATGTGATTTTTTTCACAAAGAGGACATTTGAGACTACCACAAAGCCAGTCAAGTGATGTTTCTAATAATACTTTTGCTAAATAATGACATTATGTTTCTCAGGTTTTCTGTCCACTTCTAATAAATGAAGGGGGGGAAGGAGAGAGCTGAAACCATTAAGAGGAGGAAAAGATAGCTTTATCTAGGTGGCCTTGTTTTTCCTGTCCATGCTTTACTGAAGGAATGGTCAGGCATTGGAACAGCATGCTCAGGTTGTTGGTGGAGTCACTGTCCCTGGAGCTATTCAAGAAACATGTGGACATGGCACTTCAGGACATAGCTTAATGGCCCTGTAAGTGTATGGTTGGACTCAATCATTGGTGAGGCATTTTCCAGCTGAAAAAAGTCTATAATTCATAGAATCATTGAAAGGACACTTTCTATGAAGGGACACTATCCACTAGATGAGCTTGTTCAGGGCCTCATCCAGCCTGGCCTTGAACAACCTCCCCGTGCAACCTATTCCAGTGTCTCACTACCCTCACTGGAAAGAATTTCTGCCTAATCTTCAGTCTAAATCTGCCCTCCTCAAGCTTCAATTCATTCTGTCTTGTCCTATCACTACAAGCCCTTGTGAGAAGTCTCTTCCTAGCTTTCTTGTAGACCCCCTCCTAGCTTTCTTACTGGAGTCTCTCTCCTGCCCTTTTATGGTCCATTACAGTTTAGCATCTACAAAACTGGTTTGCATCCAGACATTTTTTATACAGATCATCCCCGTCTGAGAGGATTTCATCATCTTGTACTAATCTTTCCTTTTGTTTGTTACTTGATTGTTTCCCCCCCTCCCCCTTTTTCCATGTCTCTTATTAGTAAAGTGTAAAAGTGGGAAGCATTTGTTTTAATGAGACCTGGCTTGGTGTTGTTGGAATGTCAGTGTCATTTTGTCATCCTGATTGAGAGAAGTTTGGCTTTTGAATATAGTCATAGCAAGAAAGGAGGGCTGGCCTCTGAGAGTCTGGAAGGGCTTTAAACAGTGTTTCTTACATAAAATCAACTGATAATAATCTATATTATGAAGTCCATAGCATCTGATGGCATTGTATTTGTGGCAGAGGTTAGAAGGTTTAAAGGGTCAACTCTGTGCACCTTGTTTCCTGTAACTGTGAGCATAGTAGCCAGCTTGCATCACAGAAATAACAAACTTAAAGTTGTTTGAGTAAAGTTAATTTCTCTTCAATCAGAAATGTTTATTAAAAAGAATCCAAGTAATAAGAGAGACAAATCTATTCATTCCATTTTGTTTTAAGGTTCTTCTTATCTGTTGTAATGCACCACAGTAACCAAGTTTATATCTGAAAGTACTCATAAAGCTTGACAGCTCTGGAAAAGGACATGTCAGAATTAATTGGGGATTGCTTTACTTAACAATGTGTAAACTGTTAGCAGCAGTCATTATAAATGTCCCTTCTCCAGTTTATGAGAATGTTTAATATTCTAAGGTGCACTCATGATGTGGTTCAGGTACATGATAAAGCAACTTGAGCGTATTAGAAATGTCCTTGGAGGGGTAAAAGATGTTTGGTGTTGAGATTTTTGTTGTTCCTAAAGATAATAAAAAAAAATCAGAACATGTCAGAATCATGGAATTGTTTGGGTTGGAAAAGACTCTAAGGTGATTGAGTCCTTCCATCAACCCAACACCACCATGGCTGTTAAACCACATCCCAGAGTGCCATGTCCACACCTCCAGGGACTGTGACTCCACCAGCTCCCTGGGCAGCCTGTTCCAATGCCTGACCACTCTTGCAGCAGAGAAATCTTTCTTAATCTGCAGCCTTAACCTCTCCTGGTTTTCAGACCATTTCCTCTCATCCTATCATTTGATACTAGGGAGACCCCCACCTCACTCCAGCCTCCTCTCAGGAAGCTGTAGAGAGCAATGAGGTCTTCCCTCAGCCTCTTCTCTGCAGGCTAAACACCCCCAGTTCCCTCAGCTGCTCCTCGTAAGACTTGTTCTCCAGACTTTCTGAGTGCAAGTTACCCTTTTTACTGATCTCTTGTGATACTTTAGTGTCTTAAAAACTGGGGAGCTAAAGTCAAATAATCCTATGAATAGAAAAAAAATAGAAGTAGTATTGGGCAAACATTAAGGAGATTAAAAAAGAAGTCCAGCCTGGTTCCCGTTCTTACTCACTGCACGCACTTCAGTTTCCCCTCCAGATTTCCCCCTGCTTATGATGTTAAATTGATGTCAGCTCTGTGAGGCCTTATCTTGTGTGGTTTCCAGAGCAGACAGATACAGTTTTACTCCCCCATAAGGGTAAAATGAAACTCTGTCCTTGAGTCGGGGAGAAATACTGAATTATAGTTCAGGAGATAAAGAGAAAAACAGAGTACAACAGCAAATCATGTACAGGATATATGAGAGCCCTTTAACCCTTCCCCCGTCCCCGCTAAACCTCAGTCCCCAGTGCTCCTCTGCCAACCCCACCCAGGGCCCCTGCTGCCCGTAGGCCTAAACAGGCCTCTGCAGGCCACAAGCAGGCCTGCTCCCCCATGGCACCGGGTAAGTAGCTCCTGCCAGAGAGAGCGGGCAGGAGAGAGAAGAGGAAACCAAGTTGGCCTTGCTGCCAGTTTGTATGGAGAGACTGAGGGAGTTGGGGCTGTTCAGGCTGGAGAGGAGATGGTTCTGAGGTAATCTTGTGACCTTTCAGTATCTGAAAGAGGCCTGCAAGAAAGCTGAGGAGGGACTTTTTAGGATGTGAGGTAGTGATAGGACTGGGGAGGGGAATGGAACAAAGCTAGAAATGGGTAGAGTCAGACTGGATTTTAGGAAGAATTTCTTCAACGTGAGGGTGGTGAGAGCCTGGATGGAATTGCCCAGAGAGGTGGTGGAAGCCTCATCCCTGGAGGTGCTTAAGGCCAGGCTGCATGAGGCTCTGGACAGCCTGATCTAGTGTGAGGTGTCCCTGCCCATGGCAGGGGGATTGGAACTAGATGATCCTTGTGGTCCCTTCCAACCCTGACTGATTCTATGATTCTATAAAGGGATAGCAGAATTATGGGGTTGAATAACATTGTAATTTCCCAGGTCTGCCTCTTAGGTGTTTTCCAGCCTTAATGACTCCTTGCTTCTTACATATTGCTTCAAATAAGGTATTTTGGGTACATATGTGCCACCTCTTAAATTTTATCTACCATCTACTTTTTGTAGCATTATGAAGGATGTGAGGCAGGAGATAAAATTAATTGCTGGCTTTCTAAACAATTTTCTCAGAGTTTAAAGGATTTGCTAAGTAAACACAAGGAGTCCCCTACTTCGTTTAAGTGCTTTGCCATCTAATATAGGTACTTCTCAGGAAATCTGCCCCACTGTTGAATTCCACATTTTGGGTGGGTAATGTTGTCACTTTCTTCATGATTCCTTAGGCACATCTGAATTAGTCTTTATTTACTTACTTCTGGCCTGTGATCTTGCCCTGAGCCTTTCTCTGCTTTCTCACTGTGCACACTTTACATTTTCATTAGGGTAAGTGTACAAAAGCCTTTTTATTTTTGCTATTATTACCCCAATGTGCCATAAATGTAGCCCAATAAATTAACATAAACACTTGAATCAGACTTTTTTTTTCCCCTCCAAATTCTAAAACGGTAGCAATAGACTTCACAAATCATTCAGTTTTAATGGAGATGTTATATTGACAAGCTTACATTAGCCAAATCACTCAGCATTCCCTGACAAGAGTGAGAAAAATTGGATCCTTTATAGTCAGCTATAAATTTTCTTGTGGTAGTTAGGAAAGAGATTGATTGGCTGGTCCCAGAAGGGAGCAGAATGTCTTCCTTCTGAGAAAAGACTGAGGGAGCTGGGTCTGTATAGCTTGGAGCAGAGGAGCCTAAGGGGTGACCTCATTCATGGTTGTAAAGATGTGAAGGGCAGGAGGACAGAGCCAGGCTCTGCCCCATGATAGGACAAGAGGCAATGGGTGCAAGCTGAAGCAGAGGAGATTCCACGTGAACACAAGGAAAATCTTTTTCCCTGTGAGCGTGCCAGAGCCCTGGAGCAGGCTGCCCAGAGAGGCTGTGAAGTCTCCTCCTTTGGAGATATTCCAAACCCACCTGGACGTGTTCCTGTGTGACTGCTCTGGGTGATTCTGCTCTGGCAAAGAGATTGGACTGGATGATCTTTTGAAGTCCCTTCCAACTCCTGACATTCAGTGATTCTGTGTAAAATACCCTGCATAGAGAGACTCTGAGAGTCTGAATTTGCAAGCAGCCTGACCAGTAACATACTGGGTTATTTGAAGGTTGCCATGTTGGCTCCAACCAAAAAATTAAATCTCAATTTACAGCAATTTTTACTTTATCACTGTTAAAAGCTCTTGATAGTTAACAAACTCAGCCTTCAAGACCACCTGTGTTATATACAGAATGGTTAATCAGATTTTTGTTTTCAATAAAGAAAGAAGTGGCTAGGTGGAATCTGAAGAACTGTAGAAGGGCAGATTGAGATGGGAGATTAGGAAGAAGTTCTTTCCAGTGAGGGTGCTGAGACACTGGAACAGGATGCCCAGGGAGATTGTGGATGCCCCTCCCTGGAGTTGTTCAAGGCCACATTGGATGAGGCCTTTGGCAATCTACTCTAGTGGGAGGTGTCCCTGCCCAAGGCAGGGGGGTTTGAAACTCGATGATTTTGAAGGTCGCTTCCAACCCAACCCATTCCATAATTCTATGATTCTGTGCATTTTTCTTCCTTACCTCTTTGCTGTGCTTGTTAGAGCTCTCTGTAAGAAGGGAGGCATGAAAAGAGAATCCTTAGTGAGAGTAACTTTACCATTCTTGCTCTGTCTGGTTTTGGGTTTTTGTGGGTGCTTTTTTTTGTTTGTTTTGGATTTGGTTTTGTTTGTTTGGCCTTTTTTGAAGGAAAACAAAACACTAACAAACAAACAAATAAAAACCCTCCAAACATAGCAAATCAGTACCCAGACTGTCCAGGAGCTCCTGGGTTCAGGTAGCATTTAATCAGTGTATCACATTATCGGGAGAATGTTGCCATCTAGGGGACAGCAAAACACCATCTCGGATCCAAATGGTACTGGATTTGTTCGCTGGTTTAAGAGTTTTAATATTGTAATTTAAGAGTCTGAGGAGTTTTCCTTAAGTCAGTATAGATTTTTACAAAGATTAACTTCACCTGTCTTTCATTTTCTACATTTCCACGTGTTCTGGGGACATCTCTCTGAGCTTTCTTTTTTGCAGGTACAGCTTTTCAGTGTTGAGAGCCTGAAGGTTTTGTGCATCATAAACTAAAGAACTGAACTGTTTTCTCACCTTCCATAAGGGAGGATCCTTATAACAATTGAGAAATAAATGGAGTGGTTACAGTTTTTCAACTTTAATTAGGAAAAAAAAATATGGGGCACTGTTTCCATTTTATTTTTAATCTGACATTGTCCTTTTTTGTTTCTGCAAGGATTTTGCATGTCATTAAAACCGAGAGAAGCTCAAGTACTGATTCCTAAATTTCTTTTCATAGAATCAGAGAATCATAGAATCGACCAGGTTAGAAGAAATCTCCAAGATCATCCAGTCCAACCTAGCACCCAGCCCTAGCCAATCAACTGGACCATGGCACTAAGAGCCTCATTCATTTTGTTTTGTAACACTTCCAGGGATGGTGACTCCACCATCTCCCTGGGCAGCCCATTCCAATGCCAATCACTCTCTCTGCCAACAACTTCCTCCTAACATCCAGCTTATACCTCCCCCAGCACAACTTGAGACTGTGTCCCCTTGTTCTGTTGCTGGTTGCCTTGTACATCAGGAAAACTTAATTCTCACCTTAAGTGTTTTTTTATTCCTGTTTACACCCTTCTTTTCACTGTGTATTTAATTATGCACCCTCCACCTCCCCTAAAGGATCTTATGCTTCTTCTGACTTCTTGTGGTTAGTATAGATCAAGATTTATTGTTACTGGTCATTGTAAGAGGGAAGAGTCAATTTATGTGTGATCAGAAGTTACAAGCCGCTAATCACTAGGTTACTAAAGATAAGATCCGGGGGAAGCAGGGCTTGCAGGTATGCACATGAGCAGTAGGGAAAGATGGTATGTAACAGATTCCAAAATAATTGAGGAGTTTGGTTCCCCTTGATTCAGAATTCTGTGATGCACTGGACACACATCATAGAGTTCTGGACACATCTTAACCACTTAATCACTTTCTGCAGAAAGAGCACTGCGAGGCAATTTCAACCATCTGGAGAGTTCTCATCTCCTGTCCAACACACTCAGGATTACAACTGTACTATAGTAGCAATGATAACTTAATGGCCATGAAATAGAAGAAGACTTTCTTCCACTTTCCTATAAGTTATTTGGGGTTCATTGCTTAGAGCATATCCTACACGTTTCTGTGGTTTGTGTTGGTGGATATGAGTGATGAAGCTCTGGTATTAGACTTTGAGTCTCTCAGATCAGCTCAGAGTCTTAGTTATGCCCTGGTGTTGCAGACCTGAATTTGTTCTTCTGTGGTGAAAACAAATGTGTTCAAAGCCAGGCTGTATATCCAGTGCTGGGTTCAGTTTTGGGCCACTCCAAGTAGGATGTCGAGCTCCTTGAGCATGTCCAGAGGAAGATAACAATGTTGGTGAAGGGTCTGGAGAACAGGAATGGTGAGGAGCAGCTGAGGCAACTGGGGTTGTTTAGCCTAGGGAGGAGGAGGCTGAGGAGAGACATTGTTACTCTCTGCAGGTCCCTGAAAATAAGTTGGAGTGAGGTGGGGGTTGGTTTCTTCTCCATGGTATCAGAATGAGAGGAAATGGCCTGAAATTGTGCCAGAGATGGTTTAGGTTGGAGATTAAGAAAAAAAAATTCCTGCAAGAGTGGTCAAGGATTGGAACAGGCTGCCCAGAAAGGTGGTGGAATCACTGTCCCTGGAGGTGTTCAAGAAAGGTGTGGACTTGGCACTTTGGGACACCATTTAACGGCCATGGTGGTAAGTTAATGATTGGACTCAATGATCTTGGAGGTCTTTTCCAACCAAAACAATTCTAGGATTCTGTCTTTGAGGTGAAGGGAAATGGTGAGGCAGGGTGCAAGTTCTGTTCGTTTGGTTTAGGTTTTCCATGAACTGCTTTCTTTTCAATGAGGTACTTGTTCCTCAGCTTTCTTCTCTGTGTTAATACCTGAGGCAAAGTGAAGAAAGAACCTGTGCTGTGATTAATCACAGAAAGTGCTTTTTCTTTGTAACTAATGATCAAAGACTCTGAAAACCAGACATGTTTCCTCCCTGATGCCTTTGCACCCAGAAAGAAAGCATAGGGTTTGAGACAGCCTTTTCTGGGTTATGCCATCTAATAACACTAGAATTAGACTCTCCTTAATAATTAGCATTTGAACAGCACTTTTTGCTTCCAATTGCTAGTTCTCATAGGTAATTGAAACAATAAATTCAACCACTGTTTTCAGTATTAGGTGGATAGCTGATTATCAATTACAAAAATCAGTTGAACTCCAAAAGGTTCTCTCTTAGTATCAGTTTCAGACAGCTGATATTTGTGCTACCATACATAACTGCTTGCTGGTGCTAAACCAGAAGCAGTGGCTGCTACCTTACCACACTGTGCTGCCATTCAGCAAGACTTGGACAGGCTGTGGAGCTGGGCAGATAGGAACCTAATGAAGTTCAACCAGGATACTTCCAGAGTCCTGCACCTGGGAAGAAAATAACACCATGCACCAGTAAAGGTTAGGGGTTGACCTGCTGGAGAGTAGTTCTGCAAAGGACTTTAGAATCCTGGTTGATAATTAGTTATCTATGGGACAGCAATGTGCCCTGGTGGACAAGAAGGTCAGTGGACTCCTGAGGTGCATTAAGAAGAGTGTGACCAGCAGACTGACGGAGATTCTCCTCCCCCTGCACTCATCTCTAGTTAGACCATATCTGGAATATTTTGTCCAGTTCTGGCCTCCTCACTGCAAAACAGTTCAACAGATGGCTGCGAGGATGATGAAGGGGTTGGAGCATCTCTCTTATGAGGATAGGCTAAGAAACCTGAGGCTGGAGAAGAGAAGGCTGAGAGGGAACCTTATCACTGTCTACGAGTATCTGAAGGTCAGCTGTCATGAGGATGGAGCCAGGCTCTTTTCAGTGACACTCAGTAATAGGACAAATGGCAGTGGGCGTAAACTCAATTACAGGAAGTTCCACCTCAGCATGAGAAAAAAAGCCCTTTCCTTTCTGTGAGGGTTCTGAAGGCAAGGAACAGTGGATGTAAACTCAATCACAGGAAATTCCACCTCAACATGAGGAAAAGCTTCTTTGCTGTGAGGGTGCTGGAGCCCTGGAGCAGGCTGCCCAGAGAGGCTGTGGAGTCTCCTTCTCTAGAGATCTTCAAAACCCTCCTGGATGCATTCCTACATGACCTTCCATAAGTGGTCTTGCTTTGCAGAGAGTTTGGACTCGATCTCTGGAGGTCCCTTCCAGCTCCTAACATTCTCTGTTTTTTCTTCTTAGGTAGCTCTTCAATCTTTGTTCCTTGTCTTAGTGATGTGTATTGTGTAATGGAACTCTGCAAAGCAGCAAAGGTTTAGTTCTGTGTGGGTTTATTTTTGTTTGGTTGTTCATTTTCATAGATTGTTTTGTTAAGACACTTTTTTTCCTGTGTTATTGTTTAGGGTAAGTGATGAAAAAGATGCTCGAGGATATCTTCAAGCCTTGGCTTCTAAAATGACAGAAGAACTAGAGGCCCTGAGGAACTCCAGTTTGGGTGCAAGAGCTACAGTAAGACTTTATTTCTGTACACCTGATTTTTTTTTGTTTGTTTGAAATAGCACCAATTTGGTGGTTTCAGCTTCAGTGTGTAGAGACTATTTTAGTCAAAAATTAAACTCCCCTAGAGCTTCCCTTCTGCATGATTGGTACTAGTGTTTATCAATTGTAACCATTGTTTATCAGTCGTCATTGTTTGTCAGTTGTTAGCATTGTTTAGCAATTGGTGCCGTTGTGTATCACTGTTTAAACAATTGGCACCATTGTTTAGCAATTAATTCAACACCATAGAATCATAAAATGTGGAATTCAGCACAGGTCCAGTTGTATGGCAGCAGCTGGCCCAGCTCTGCCACTCACAGCGACTGGAAAACGTGGGGCATGAGTGCTGTGTCATAACAGCACCACAGCAGTGTAATTCCTGACCCTGTGAATGAAGTCTCACCAATTGCAAGTGACACAGTTTTGTAGGCTGGTGACACTCAAATATTAATAGATCACCAACTGGAAAGAGACCATTACACACAAAAACTGGTGACAGGATAAGCTGATCTTCCCAGAATGTGATAAAGCTCAGAGTCACAGAATGCCAGGTTGGAAGGGATCTCAAGGATCACCTGATCCAACCCTTTTAAGTAAGAGTACAGCTTATTTGTTTCCCCCTGCCTTGCCCAGGCCCAAGTGTCAGTAGCTGACATGCTGCCTGACTTACCAATATCTTTATAATGTGATTTGGTCTATAATATTGTTCTAATAATCATTTCACAGTCATATATGGATTACATGAAGGAAATCCATACTTGGGATCTTGAAAGCCTTGAAGTTCTTGTGAAATGGGAATATCCTTTGTGGTTGTCATTTGAATTGAGGCACATCAAGACTAGAATTCATAGAATCCTTTTGGTTTTGAGATCCTGACCATGTAAGATGTTCCTCTTGCCCATATTCAGTTTAGAAATAATAATGCTAATAGCAGTCCTCTTCTAATTTAACTCTTGGTTACTTTGGAATTAAGAACATAATTGAGAGATACAGTTGTTGAGGTTAGTTGCTTTCCTCATGTTCAGCTTTCTTCTCTTTTTTCCCTCCCTTTGTTTTTTCTTTCCTAGGACATGCCCTGGAAGATGCGCCGCTTTGCCAAACTGGATATGTCTGCACGGTTGGAACTGCAGTCTGCTCTCGATGCTGAGATCCGAGCCAAACAGGCAATTCAAGACGAGTTGAATAAAGTCAAAGCTTCCTGTATCTCCACAGAGTGGTAAGACTGAATTGTTCTGATGGAAATGAGCTTTGATAACTCCCAAAGGAGGACTGTCATCAAATCCTGGTTTACCTTGACGTTCAGAGTTCTATAATGAATAAAATGCCAATGTCCTACAGCTAAATGTGAACAAAAGACCGTAGCCCTCTTCTTTGTGTAAGCAGCTGAGCACTTACTGGGAAAATCTGACGTTTTGAAGACTTTCACTAATGATATCTCTCATAGTTATGGCAAGAAGTTGAAATACAAGCAGAATTTGAGTCTCCATCTTCAATCTGTCTCGGATTGTTTTCTGTGTTTTGCAAGGCAAGCAGTTGGACAGTAGTAAAATACTGGAATGGGTTTTCCTGCAACATTCTGGATCAGACTTGATGTGGCACTGAGCAGCCTGATCTAGTTGCAGGTGTCCCTGCTCACTTCAGAGGCTTTGGACAAGATGATCTTTGAGGGTCCCTTTCAACCCAATGCAATCTGTGAGCAGGGATATAAGTATGTTATCTGTAAAATGGGAATATATTGTGGGCATGACTTGAGTGTTTTCCAGGTCAGGGAACATGATGATAGGTCCTGTAAGAACAAGAGAACCAGGGATGACTTTGTTGGGCAAGGATGAGAAGTGTGGTAGAAGTGCCTACAGTTGCCTATCAGCTGTGGATTGGAAAGCACTAAAACAGCTTCTAGTTACAGATTTAAACTAGAACTGGCTAGATTCAGACTGGATGTTAGGAAGAAGTTCTTCACCATGGGGATGGTGAGACACTAGAACAGGTTGCCCAGGGAAGTGGTGGAAGCCCCATCTCTGGAGGTCTTTAAGGCCAAGCTGGATGTGGCTCTGAGCAGCATGATCTAGCAAAACATATCCTTGCCCATGGCAGGGGGGTTGGAACTAGATGATCTTTGATTAGTGATTCTAATTGTAAAGTAACTGAGACAAAAGTAGTTCAACTTAAGCTGTTGGTATCACAAGCACTGTGAATGAACAGAAAACTTTAAGTATAAAAATACATATGGTCCTTTTTTTTTCCTCATTCAAAGGATAGAAGCTCACACAATTGCTCATAAATTAGAATTACAAGCCTATTTAGTGAGCAGAGATAATTACTTGTTTGTTCTGGTTTTGTTGGGTTTTGGTGTGTTTTGTTTTTTCTTTTAAAGATACCATATTAAACAGGTCCCAGTAGATTGCTGAATTCATTTTGGCGTTTGATGAGATCATGAAGCTTGCTGGGCATCAATTTTTAAACAGCAGTGTGGTGGGTTGAAATTACCCCACCACAATCTGAAAAAAAACAGAAAGTATAAAATACAATGTATATGTACAAAATACATTTACATATATTTACAATTGCTTACAATTCAGAAGCAACACCAGGACCCCACCTTGGACAAGGGAAAAGTGAAATAGCTCCCCCTCCCTCATAAGGGAGAAAGAAAGAAGTCGGTAAGGCCCCAGTGCTGCTCTCTACTTTGCCATAATGAGAGTTTTAGCCAAGGTTAAAGAAAGTCATGCAAAAACACCAGCCAGCAGCAGCCAGAGCAAAGAAAGAAGGCCCAGTTTTTGCAATACACTTTATGCTAGCCTGCAAGCAAATGGAATGATATAGACTTACCTATTATTGTTCTTTTGTATCCAGTCCCCTTACTTATCTTTTACTCAATTGTGTCCAGAAAGTTCTTACTTCTTGATTATAATTTAGAACCAGGCTAGAGGGTTAATTTTAAACCACCACAAGCATGCAAGGAAAATTGACTGGGTGTGATGGGCAGGAAAAGTACCTGGGCAGGAAAAGTGACTGGGTGTGATGGATTCTCAGTATATTTACCTACATTTTTTGTTTGTGTTCTTTTGAAGTAAATTGCAAGAATCTGAGAAGAAGAACATGGAACTGTTGGCAGATATCGAAAGGCTGAAAAAGGAGACAGAAGAGCTTAGATCAGAAAAGGGTATGGCAACTGATATACAAGTAAATAACATGTTTCACATTGGTGGGTACATCTTATCAATGAAGTGTCACCTTGCAGCTAAAAATATTATATACAGGCTTTGGCATGCAGAATGGCAATACAACAACTGTGTGTTAAGATGTACCCACAGCAGTTGAATTTGCAATTCCAATAGGTGCTTGTAATGTGCTTCTAGTTATATTGCTGTCCTTGAACCAGTAAGATGTTGACTTGGAACTGCATTAATTTTTGTTACATATGTGTATGGTAATTTACTGCAAGAAAAGTGACTAGGACCCAAGGGGATCATCCAGTACCTGAAGGAATCCTCCACTACCTGAAAGGATCCTACAGGAAGGCTGTAGAGAGACTTTTCATAAGGGTGTCTAGCAGCAGGACAAGGGGGAATGGTTTGAAGCTGAGGGAGAGTAGGTTTAGACTGGATCTCAGGAAGTTCTTTAGTGTGAGGGTAATGAGACTCTGGAACAGGTTGCCTGAAGTGGTTGTGGATGCCCCTTCCCCAGAGGTGTTCACGGCCAGGTTGGATGAGGCCTTGAGATGTACAATGCCCATGGCGGAGGTCGGAATAAATGATCTCTAAGGTCCTTTCCAACCTAAACCATTGTAGGATTCTGTGATGAAAACTGATAGAATGACCAATGCATTTACCATTTTTATCCCCTTTATGATAGGTCAAAGTATTTGGGCTCCAACACTGCCCACAGTGTTCTTCATCCATTGGATGTTTTGCCCTGTCTGCCCAGAGAGTAAATAACTGCAGAGACATTCATAGGATTCAGATGTTGAGGTGCTGGAGCATGTCCAGAGAAGGGCAACAAAGCTGGTGAAGGGCCTGGAACACAAACCCTATGAGGAGAGGCTGAGGGAGCTGGGGTTGTTTAGCCTGGAGAAGAGGAGGCTCAGGGGTGACCTCATTGCTGTCTACAACTACCTGAAGGGGCATTGTGGCCAGGTGGGGGTTGGCCTCTTCTCCCAGGCAACCAGCAATAGAACAAGGGGACACAGTCTCAAGTTGTGCCAGGGTAGGTATAGGCTGGATGTTAGGAGGAAGTTGTTGGCAGAGAGAGTGATTGGCATTGGAATGGGCTGCCCAGGGAGGTGGTGGAGTCACTGTCCCTGGAGGTCTTCAAGAAAAGACTGGATGAGACACTTAGTGCCATAGTCTAGGGCTGGGTGCTAGGTTGGACTGGATGATCTTGGAGGTCTCTTCCGGCCTGGTTGATTCTATGATTTGTTACTGAGTTGACTGTTGATTGACTTTGTAACCAGATGCTGAGCAGTGCGGCCGTATTTCCTTTGCTCTGGTCTTAACAATATGTTCTGGAATTTCTGGTGCATCTGTCTCACAGTGTTGTGCATTGTTGCTGGCAGGAGAGACCTTTTGGTCATTTTGAAATGAAAAAAGTTCTAACTAACAGATGATGAATGAACTGCCTGATGCTTTGCAGTTCCTCTGCTAGCTGTAATACTTGTATTGTGTGAGTCACCGGCAGCTAAATGATTTTTCAGCCCAAGCTGAATTGCCTGATTTTCTGTAGGGAACTGTTAGAACTGCAGAGTTTCCAAAGTCTGGCCACAATTGCTGCTTGAGGATGTCAAATACTGGTCAGCCTTTGCAACCTAATGGTGTACCAATCAATAATGCACTACAGTTAATAGTTGTCTCTGAGACACACATACCTCCAGGTGCTGGCTGGCTCTTCAAAATAGTGCAAACCTATCCAGAACATTAAAAAAATGACTGGTGCTGGTGAATAAACGTGTCTTAAGACATCCATACTTGTTTCTGATGCCAGGATTTTACATCTTACAAGTGCTTGGAGAGGAACTGCTGGAAACAATGATGCTTTGTCATGTTTAGCTTTCATTTGGACTGGATGAGGTACTCGGTGCCATGGTCGAGTTGACTGGATAGGGCTGGGTGCTAGGTTGGACTGGATGATCTTGGAAGTCTCTTCCAACCTGGTTGATTCTGTAATTCTTTTCAAATACTGTGAGAGAAATACACCTTAATTCAAACCCCCTATGAGCTTTGGACTTAGCTTTCCCCTATGAGCTTTGGACTTAGCTTTTGTCTTAGAAGAAGAAATATATTGATGATAAGGAGAAATACATTGAAGATGGTACAGTTCAGGGTATGAGTATATTGATATTGTGAACTGTATAGAGGATGTAGTCACTATGTAGTGGTGGAGTAACCTCCTGTGTTTGAAAAATGATTTCTGGGAAGAGATTGCTCAGATGAGCCCTCAGATCCTTTGTTCCTCTTGAATGCGTTCTAGAAAGTGAGGAGAGAAGAGGAAATATTACTAAAAATGAATCTATAAACTAGCAGGTAATTGGAAAATTGGTTTTGGTCTTTACACTGAGGGTTTCAGTGTATTTATATTTTGAAGAGAAAAAGGTTCTTTGTGACTTTTTTGTTTGCTGTGGGTTACATTGAGAGCAAACAGGGTGATATGGCCAGTCAGAGCAAGACACTGACATTTAAAAAAGCTCAAATAAGCAACCTTTGATAAAGTTAGCATCAGTCTTTTGAGATGCACAGGGGGTTCTGCAGGCCCTGCAGATAAGTGTGTGTGTGAGTATATAATAAGTGCCTCTGGTTTTCAGGATGCTACATTTAGTACACATTTGGAATTTCTAAGCACCCAAACAGCAAGAAGAAAGGAGAAACAAAAATATATCAGTTGAAGTAAGTTGAAATATCAGTCAAGATGTGCCAACCTCTGTGGCTTCTGAGGATGCAGCGTTCCTACTCTGCTCGCTGGCTTCTGGAAAACCATGTGAATGGTGTAGTGTGACAGAGATGAAGCTTTACCCAGGCTTGTATGGCTCCTGGGCATTCAAAAGCAAGAGGTGGCAGATAGGCATAGAGCAGTGGGCAGGGAAGTGGTGTTTGGAAATAACGGTGTGCTCCTCAGGCAGCCTGCTGTGCTGTTCTGTGTGGTTTTGTGGAACCTCAGCCGTTTCTAAAGCTCTCTCCTCACTGTGGGCCATCAAGCATGCAACTGTAGCAGAGTGGCACCTGCTGTGGTGGGGAGCGTGCCGGTGTCATGCAGTGTGCTGCCAGAAGCACATTAGAAACCTGTGCCTCTACACAATAGACACCTAGATAGAGGATGTTTACATCTTGAATTCACACCAGATGCATCTTAGCTTGGAAAAGGTTAATTAAACCTGTGCTGCTTACTGAGGTGGATGTGTGTCTGTTAAAAAAACCCTTTTACTCTGGAAAACAGACCATACGTGACAACTCACTTCAAAGAAACATAGGTGCTTCAGGTGAATACTCAAAGCCTGATTCAGCAAGGCAAAGGTCCTCAATATAAAGGTCGCTTTTCTGTTGCTTAAAAACCTGCTGCTGTTTTCTAGGTGTAAAGCACCAAGACTCACAGAATTCTTTCTTGGCATTTTTGAATGCGCCTACCTCTGCTCTGGATCAATTTGAAGTAAGTGCACAGCTATTCCTACTCTCTGTTAGTCACTGGAACTACTGCTGTTGTGTGCAGGTTATAGGCACATTTGGTAAGAGTTTGCTGCTGTATTTTAATGATGCTGCCGTGTTTATATTTGCATAATCCCTGTACATCCTGTGTTTGTATAATGATATGTGAGAACTGTTTGCCATTTACAGTGCTGGCTGTCTTCTCTTGAACACCAGTAATCACAGGGAAATTTTCAAACCTTGAATGCAGAAATCTGCCTGAATCTTATAGTGAAAAGGGTAGATTTTCAAATGGCCTTTCTTTGTATTCAGAAAATTGCCAAGTAATGTGGATACTAGTTTGGTAAAAATGAGAGGAAGTATGTTAAGTATCCTTAAATGTATTCCATGAAGTCATTGGTACTGTATACTTGTTAGCTTGTTTTCACCTTCTCTTCATTTTACACAGACCTGTAAAAATCCAGGTAATTACTGTTCATCTCCTCTCCATAGAGCCTGTATACTTCAAAATTAAATCTGTTTAATTCCTTTGTCACTTCTATACAAAATACCTATTTAGGTAGGAAACCCAGAAGAAAACAAAAATTGAAATAATACTACATGTTCAATATCTTCTTTTTTTAAAACCAGTTACATGTTTCATATATCCTTTTTTATTTTAATCAACACTAAGCAAAGGTTTGTTTTGCTTTTCAATGAGCAACAGGATTGAAATATTGATCAAATTGAATTCAGAGGAGATAAGGCACCACCTTGACAGTTGCACAGTATTCTAAAAATTTCCCTTGCTTTTGTTGGTTTGTTTTTTTTTCTGATAGGTGTAAAAGGTGACCATATTTTAGCTGTGAAAGAGCATAGTCCCTAATGTTATTGATGTTTCCAAATTTACTTTCTTTTCATTGTATATTCATCAAATCACTGTTCTGTCTTCATCAATTCACTGTTCTATCTCGAAATCCTCACAATTAATGCATTTAGGGTTTTTTTTTTTAGTTTGCCTTTTTTTTCTGATAGGTGTAAAAGGTGACCACATTTTGGCTGTGAAAGAATGTAAACCCTAATGTTATGGAAATTGAATATGTTCCATTGAACATTGAATATGTTACTTTCTTTTCATTGTCTACTCATCAATTCACTGTTTTATCTTGAAATCCTCACAATTAATACCTTTATTTTTTTTATTTGCTTTTAAAATTGTTTATCTTGTGAGTTACTTGCAATATAAAAATCCTGTTGGAGGATTAGGAATATTATTTTAGGAATATTATTTTAGTTGGTGAATGCTGGAATAAACATTGAGTAGTTTATTGATTGTCTGTGAAAGACAGTTAATGAAAACCTACTGAGGTAGCTGTTACTAGCAATAGTTTTTTACAGTTCTTTATTTTGCACTTTTATTTATACCGAACCATTTTCTTCATCCATCTCTCTCTCTCTCTTTTCTTTTACTGCTGTTTTCATTAAAATAGGATTCCTTTTCCTCCTCTTCATCCTCATTGATTGATTTTATGGATGACGTAAGTCTTTGACTTTCAAACCAGTAAACCCCCTCAAATAGCAGAGATTTGGTTGATTTGGAATATACAAACATTAATGCAGTCAACTTAAGCCTGCAAGTGCACTGGAGAACAGAATATTCAAACATTAATGCAGTCAACTTAAGCCTGCAAGTGCACTGGAGGACAGAATATTTCTGTAATAGCACACTTACACCAATCTACATGTCACAGGCCAGCATGAAAACTTTTGGCTGAACAGGGGAGTTTGTTAAAAGAATTTACAGGCAGCCCAGAGAAATTGTGAAGTCTCATTCAAAACTCACCTGGATGTCTTCCTGTGTGACCTGTTCTGGGTGATTCTGCTCTGGCAGAGGGGTTGGACTGGATGATCTCTGGAGGTCCCTTCCAACCTCTAACATTCTGTGGTTCTGTGTACATGGACAGATCACAGTATCACAGTATCACAGTATTACCAAGGTTGGAAGAGACCTCACAGATCATCAAGTCCAACCCTTTACCACAGTGCCCAAGGCTAGACCATGGCACCAAGTGCCACATCCAACTTTGCCTTGAACTGCCCCAGGGACGACGACTCCAGATGTTCAATTTTAAAGTAAATGTTTTTCTTCAGGGGCAGATGAAGGATTGTCTTAATGGCAAACAGTTTTTCCTCAGAGGAAGACACTACTTTTGTCTTCTGATCTATGATAGTCCCAAGTCCACTGTCACATTTATTTTATTTAGTTCTGTTGCTTCATATTATTAAATTGCCATGAGTTGTTTGCAGAAGCTTTCTGGTCACTTCAGTGAAAAAAGTTCTCCTTGCACACAATTAAGTTTTATTTAGTCAAATAAGATATTATATCTTGTTTGTTTGTTTCATTTTAGCCTATATTGCAAGAAGTAATTTTCATTAGAACCAAAGTGAAGTTTTGCTTTTTATTGCCTTTTGAGGTGCTAGTTTTCTGTCAGGGTGGGGTTTCAGTTTTTACCCTAGTTAACTGATGGTGCTAAAAGCTGAAAATTGACTGCATTATATTTCCTTCACATTAAAATAACTCATAATAAACTTTTCAAGTCAAAGTTTATGCTGTGCATCCACTCTAGAGAACCACCCATAATGACTCCATGGGTGTATTGTGTGTGTGCTTGTGTATCTGTGGATATACATACACATATTTGTGCATCTGTATTTAAAGTATAATCCTCTTTGCTCTGAAATGTAAGATAATTAATTTTATTTTAGAAATGTCTGCTCTGAAGGGTGTCACAAAGAGAGTAAAGTATTTGGGCCTGTTCTACAAAGAGGGTAGAGTATTTTGGCCTATTCTGCTGGCTGCCTATCCTTTCCCAAATTCAGAAATTATGATTTTCTTCTTCTGGAAGGTTTTTCTTTCTGTAAATATAGAAGCTTTTTTCTGTGTATATGCATTAGACAAACTCAGAGACATGGAGCTCATTAGTCTGGAGAAGAGAAGGCTGAGAGGGGATCTGATCAATGTCTATAAATATTGGAGGAGCAGGTGTCAAGATGAAGGTGCCAGGCTCTTTTTGGTGGTGCCCAGTAGCAGGACAAACAACAACATGTGCAAAGTGGAACACAGGAGATGCCACCTCAACATGAGCAGAAACTTCTTTACTGTGACAGTGCCAGAGCACTGAAGCACACTACCCAGAGAGGTTGCGGAGTCTCCATCTCCAGAGACTTTCAAAACCCACCTGGATGCATTTCTTTGTGGCTTGCCCTCACCGATCCTGCTTCAACTGGATGTCCTTCAGAGGTCACTTCCAACCCAGACCACTCTTTGATTCTCTGTGACCTCTCTTCTCTTTCCAGTGTCACTTTTTGACAGTGGTTACTTTTGAAAGGCAGTATTTCTTGCAGTAACTCTCATGGTCAGCCAAACCTGAGAAGTCTTGTGGGCTCTTCATATAAAGACCAGGAAAGAAGTAGCAATCCACAGGTTTCTGACTGCTGCAGTGCTGCAGTATCACATGGGTTTTAGGAAAGCCTCTCCTGAAACTCAGAGCCTGAAGTAAATATTGTTAATGACCCATATTGTTTCTTCAACCTCTGAGCTTTGCTAAGAAATGGCAGAGGGTAGAATACTGCATAGTTGCAGTTCCATAGCACTCTTTGCACGGTCTCTGAAGTCTGTTGCACATAGAGATGTCAGCAGCACTGAGTTTGGCCCACTGATTCCACGTGGAGTTTCATAGGGTGGGTGTGTCTCGCATGTCTGCCATCCACATAACAATGGCTTATAGCACTCTGCATGACCAGAGTTAATTCTCAGGTTTTCAGGGAGGAAAATGTTGGGTTTGCAATTAAAGACTTAAAATAGATGTTTCACTGCCTCTGTAGTCTTGTGGGTGCTGAGCAAGATTGGCAGCTCACTCTGCAGCTGAGTAGCAACCGCTGTTGGTTCCACTTGTGCCCCCTTGAAAATTGATACTCAGTCAGATTGTCAGAAGTGGCATCTAAGTCCTCATACCCACGAAAGCCCACAGGTTCAGAAATCCTCTGTGTGCAGGATGGTGCAGAGAGGAGGAGGAATGGGTTTTGCTGTCCTTGGTTTCCGATTCTGGTGAGAAGTCAGTCTCAGGGACTCCTAACGCACTGATGTAGAGATCTGTGCTACTGTTTCTCCTGTGCATGGCAGGCTGTCTCAGTAACGTCTAGCTGTTAAGTCTTCTGTGTTCCCTAGAAGTGTCTGACACTGGAAGTGTTGGGCTTTGGTTTTTTACCAGGTGGATCTTTGTGTATCTAGCCACCAACTTGTTTTGTTTAAAGATGAATTTGTGATTATTTAGTAACAATAAAATGGAATCCTATCTTCCCTTAACAAGATTATTTTCTTCACTTGCTGGAAAATACCATTTTCTCCTCTATTCTATCAGGAACTAAGATTAATTTCCTTCAGTCCTTCTGCAGTCTGTCCTCATGTGCAGTCCCTGTGGGCTTTGGTTAGATTAAGCAAGTCAGAGCTTTGTAAATAGCCACAGAATAAATCATGTTCTGAACTGTCATTATTAAACAGATTAAGCAGTATGTGGTGACAGCCCTGGCAACCTGCACATTCAGAACTGAGTTTAGAATAATTCTGGTTCATAATGATACTTTAAATTGGACATATTGTGCCTGCAAGAGGTGGCAGAGATTGCTTTGTTAGCCTTGTTGAAGGTACAGAGAGGCTACCTGTAAGTTACCAGTGTAACCTAGTCTGCAGTTTCACTGTTGTTATCCAGTGTAACAAATCTGGACTGGAAAATAACTGGTTTGTTTTTTTTCTTCTTTTCTGTGTGTATGTGTGATGTTTCTTCCCTCCTGTAGTCCTAGATTACCATGTTTTCACAACACTTGTAAAAAGGAACCTATGTGTGTGTCTGAACACTACCTCTGGTAACAGAGAGCAACAGAATGCTGACCTGATGTGTGTGTCACTGTTTGATTTTGTAACACCTTCTCCTCCTTTCTTTGTTAAAGCGCTCTCCTTCCTGTATTCCAGCTAACAAAGGCAGACGTGTAAGAGGCTGTCTTACTCTATGTGGCCCTTTATTTTTTTGCCTGTTGTGTACATGCCTTTGTTTAATGTATGGTTTGTGTATTTACCTCACTGCATGTCTTGTGCTGCTGCTGTTTGCTGCTGCTGCTGTGCTTTTTTTGTTGTTTTACAGCTGTGGGCTAAAAGCTTTTGGAGTGTTTAATTTGGTAATCCTGCAGGTGGAGTGTCACAGTAGCTGGAAAAGATGCTTTGGGTGCTTTCTCTTTCCAGTAAGGTAGTTCATTGTGGAGGCTGATCAGACTGGAAAGATGAGCAAATGTTAAATGAGGTCCTGTTTGTTTCCATGCCTTAAGCAGAGGACTGTGTCAAGTTCTGGGAATTGCCTCTGGAAAGGTAGAGTTTGGCATCTGGCAGGCAAGTCATAGCAAACGGTGGAGAACATCACTGTACAGAGATAAATACGTGGGAAGTGGAGAATTGGGTAAATTGGAACATCAAGGAGGGCAGGAAAAAATACTACAAAGAAAACAAAGTTGGATGTGTTGTGGTCCCAAAGTGGATTTTTAAATGTGATGTTATCAAGGCTTTGTCAAAGAGAATTTGTACTGGATATGCTATGTCCTTTTTTGAACTCATACTGCCACTGCTGTTCCCTTTGTACACACATGGTGATGGGCATGGGAAAACATGCAGAGCATTGGCACTGACTGTTCAATAAATTAGCAGCAACATCCAACAGCTCCAGTGCCCACCTTAGCCATGCAGTTATAGCACACCGCTTGGTGACTTAGGCAGGCTTACAGCAACTGCCTGCTTTTGTCAGCTGTGGCTTCAGTTCAGAAGTTGCCTCCAGATGTGCTTATACACAGTTCAGCTTTGGTTCAGACCTTCACAGATCACACTGTGTAGGCAACTGAGCACAGTTCTGGAGAACAAGTCTGAGGAGGAGCAGCTGAGGGAACTGTGATTGTTTGGTCTGGAGAAGAAGAGATTGAGGGGAGACCTTCTGGCTCTTTACAACTCCCTGAAAGGAAGCTGGAGTGAGGTGGGGGTTGGTCTCTTCTCTCAAGCAGCTAGGATGATAGAAAATGGCCTCAAGTTTCATCAGGGGAGATTTAGGTTGGATATTAGGAAAAAATCTTTCCTGCAAGGAGTGGTTAGGCATTGGAACAGGCTGCCCAGGGAGGTAGTGGAGTCACAGTGTTCATGTGGACATGGCAATTTGGAATCTAGTTTAATGGTCATGGTGGTGTGGGGTTGACAGTTGAACTTTATGGTCTGGGAGGTCTTTTCCTACCTCGATGATGACAAGGCTGTTACCATTTATTAGGAAACACTGAAGCACTCTTTGGCTAATCCAGTAGATTAGTTTAAAACTGATTTTACTGGTGTTTATATGGTCCATGTAAGCTTGTGGCCATAGCTGACTCTGGGTTTTTTTCACTTCTCATTAGAGAACCTGCTGATTGCTGCAGCAGTACAGTTCGAGACTGTTTCTGTCGTGAAGGTGGTGGTTAAATGCCCTTCAAATTCTGTACCAGGAGAACAGGTTCTATGTGTTTAATGAGCCTTTATGTTCATAGGTGAAGAAAAGAATTCTTTGGTTACTGGTTCAGCAGTTGTGTTCACTGGGAAGACATTGTAGCACATTCCAGAAAAGTCTCATCATTCATATCAAGCTTGTACTAATTTTTTTAAGAGACACTATGAAAATTCTTTGGTATGCAGATACTGCTTTGAAAGGAAAAAGCCTTTGGAGTTTCTGGAAACACTTATGAAATAACAGATTTGATCTCTGAGATTAACTTGGAGAAGAAAAGGAATGTCTCTTGCTGTGAAAAATTTGCCTGTGGTTACTCATTTGACTTATTTTTAATAAGACTTTTAAGGCTAGAATAACTTTTAAGACTAGAGTAACACTTTTCAAAGTAGAGAAGAGCAGGTTTAGATTGGATGTTAGGAACAGGTTCTTTACTATGAAGGTGGAGGAACACTGGAACGGATCACCCAGGCAGATGGTTGGGGCTCCATCCCTGGACATATTCAGAGTGAGGCTCAATAGGGCTCTGGGCAGCCTAATCTAGTGGGGGATGTCCCTGCTGACAGCAGAGGGGGCTGGACCTTCAGAGGTCCTTTCCAACACAGACCATTCTGTGAGTCCACAATTCTGTGATTAGATTGATGTTAAACAGTCCTTGAGTGAGTTATCATGCACATGTTTAGACTTGATAAAGAAATGCAAAAAGTTTTAAAAATTGCAATGATTTTATGTTTCAGCCTGTAAGAATGCTGGGGAGGGACTTTTTACAAAGGCTTGTAGTGATAGGAAGAGCAGGAGTGAATTGAAGCTTGAGGAGAACATTTTTAGGCTGGAGATTAGGAAGAAATTCTTTGCAGTGAGGGTGGTGAGACACAGAAACAGGGAGATTGTGGATTTCCCCTCCCTGGAGGTGTTCAAGGCCAGGCTGGATGCAGCTTTGAGCAGCCTGGTCTAGTGAGAGGTGTCTTTGCACGTGGCAGGAGCGTTGGAACCAGATGATCTTTGAAGTCCCTTCCAACCTAAACCATTCTGTGAATCTGTGTCTTGGCATTTACTACTCTGAAGGCAGTGTTTTTAATCCTGGATAAAGCTTCCAATTATTTGTTTCTGATAAATCTCAGCACAAAATGTTTGCTTTACTGCTGATTTTTGCCTCAATGCTCGAAACACAGGAGCTGTGTGTAGAAAACAGGTGTGGGAATTTCCTACTTAATGAAGGGAAATGCTTGCAGGCATCTTAACATGCCTGATTTGATTAAGCTGATGAGCATTCTCCACTAGATTTATTTTGGGTTTGGTTGTTGTTTTTTTTTATGGCCACAATAAAACTAGAAGCCACCAAATTTAATTCTCCATGATTAAAAAAAACAGAGAACAGATAAAATAGTCAAACTCAAAGCAGAAACTGCACCTGTTTGCTACCACGACTGAGTTTCTGGAGAACAGAACTGTACATGCATGTACAAGATTGGCTTGGCAATACATTTTTTTCCCAAGATGCAGTAAACTTTGTGGAATTCTCAATATGATGTAAAATGCAACTGAGATACAAACCCGCTGGAATGTTCTGATGCTTTGTGTCAGCCTTGCTGCCTATTTTAGCTTGTGTGCCAGCTAGCCAAATCCTTTAGCAATGGGGAGCTGATGATAGCATTGTTCCAGAAAAGCCAGACATGCAATGGAGCCTTCTGCAAGCCTCCAGATTTTTGTTTTTAATGGGGAAAAGCATCCTCATCTCACTAAAATAAAACTTAGAGAAACCTTTACGTAGAAATCCTCGCTGTGGAGATCTCTTGTTTTCAAAGAGGAATCCTTCGTTCTCTGATGTTTTCAGTCGCTCTGACAGCAGCTCACTTGCTATCTAAGATGCTTGGTTGTACCTAAATATCTTGTTGTTCAGTGTACTTCTGTCTTGGGCTTAGCTGCATTGTCTGTCAAGGACTAGGGAAACATTTCCCTAAAGAAACAGTTCTTGGTCAGGAAATGTTTGTAGTTCAAACTAGACACCAAAAGCTTCTCAATTCTGAGTGACTGTGGTTAACACTAACTTCATCAGACAGGTTTTTTGAGCTGCCTTTTCTCTCCCTGTTTTCTCCTTGGTGTGTTTGCAATGATTTATACGGGCTTTATGGCAGTTCGCTTCCAACAAATCTCTGCTACCTGTAGACAAAGCTCATTCAAGTGTTTATCAGGCCCCTGAGCTAGCAGCTTTTATGCATGTGCTCTCCTCTTGGCAGAACCCTTGGTGTGTTCATATTCAATGCTTTTCATTGCATTTTTGTATTTGAAGTAGGAAGTTGCTTAAACCCCAATTTTTTTATCCTCTCAGTTCTCTCTTAGGAATTCTACTGCTCCCATAATCTTATTTTGGTAAGAATTGAGGAATCTTTTTAATGGTGTATTTGATTTTGTTTGTTTGTTTGTTTTTCTTTTTTTTTCCCTCTTTTTCCCCCCCACCCCTTTCTCTTGAATTGTTCTCCTAGATTGATTCAGTTGAGAATTTTACATTGTCTAATACACCATCGCGAGATGAAGATAGCAAGTCTCACCTCCATTCAAGATCAAGGTCTCCTTCTACAGCTAGTGAGATTGAACCAATTGAGGTACTTCAGTGTTTATAAATTCTTGTGCTTTTTTAGGAGTAACAGTTTCACTTCTATAACATTTGCTATTGCAGTTGCATTCTCCTCTCCAGTAATGCTATTTAGGCCCTTATAAGAACCTTCTGCGCTAGTGGTGAACTGTATTTTGGGGAGTGTTGCTTTTCTTTTCACACATGCTTAGTTGATGGGGTGGGAACTGTGTTTAATCTATTATTAGATACAATCTCACTCATAACATACCCTCAGCCATAAATATTTAAGGAATGATGGCACAAAGTTAATGTTACACTCTGGTGTGTAAGAGCACACTTTGAAGCTGAAAGCCTTGTCAACACCAAATGCTAGCCAGGCTCTGCAGCAATTGTGTGTCTCCTTTCCCTGTTAAAAAATGAAATTCTCTGATTACCTTATATTAAAGAAGATTGAACCACGTGTTTAAAATACAATGCAAAGTTATTTTTGACATTTAGGCGATAAGTCTTGCACTTAATTTGGCTGGAAAAGAAGATTTTGTTTTCTGAGTCCTTTCCTGTGTAAACCGATTTGCTTTCATTTCTTCTGTGTCTGGGGATGGAGTGGGTGGGATGTTTGTTTTCTCTTTTACTTTATTCAAGCTGTCTTTGATAGTGTGTGTTGGATGTCTTACTGGTCCTTTGGGGACTCTGTTCAGGTTACAGACCATCCTCCCCGTTCACTGCACACGCCGACCATGAGGACAGCATATATTGGATCGGGACTCTCCACACCAAAGGTATTAGGTCAATTGTTCACACATTTTACATAGTAAGGGGGAAAATGTCACTCCAGAGCAACAGCTTCAGGGCAGCTGTTTGCTGTTTTGCACAGTAAGCTTACCAGAACTCCTAGAGGGTTCAACAACTTCTGCTGTTGAAGTGAGTACAGAGGAAGGCCACAAGGATGATCCAAGGACTGGATCACCTCTGCTATTAGGACAGGCTAAGAGAGCTGGGATTGTTCAGCCTGGAGAAGGGAAAACTCCAGGGGTACCTTAGAGCTGCCTTCTAATACCTGAAGACATCCTATGGGAACTTTTCATCAGAGTGCCTAGCAACAGGACTAGGGGGAATGGTTTGAAGCTGAGGGAGAACAGGGTTAAACTGCATCTTAGGAAGAAGTTAGTTCTTCAGTATGAGGGCAGTGAGAATAGATTGCCCAGTGGAATAGGTTGCCCAGGGAGGTTGTAGATTTCTCTTCCCTAGGAGTGCTTAAGGCTATATTGGATGAGGCCTTGATCAGTCTGTTCTAGTGGAAGGTGGTAGTCATTGAGTTTAGTTACAACTCTTTGAATTAAGAGGAGTATTGAATTTGCAGTTCAGAAAATAGTATGGTCAGTTGGCTTTGACTGACTGCTGGGATCCCACCAAGCACATACATACACAGACATTTTTAACTTTTAGAGTGTAATGGGATAATGTTGGTAACTATCTGCAATGGAAGCAAATTTGCGTTCTTAGACAAGGTGCAGTCTTCATGTTTTAAGTTATCAATAACCAGCACTGATAAGGAATAAGCTTGTGTTAGGAGCTCAGATCTCATTTCAGTGAGCACAAATAAGCTACCACTCTAAACACACCTATGCACTCATGTCTGTGGGGAAAAAACCCTAACTGTTGTTCAGAAGTGTTGCAGGTATTAACATCTTTGCTTGTTTTGCAGCCTAAAGCCCACCAGTTTGTAGTGAAGTCATTTAATACGCCAACAAAATGCAATCAATGCACATCTCTGATGGTTGGTTTAATACGACAGGGCTGCACTTGTGAAGGTGAGCACTTGTGGAAGCTGTTAAGTGTGAACTAAAGACCTCGTAGATACACATTACACACTAAATGTTGGAATGTGATAGTATGGGAGTCTTCTATTTGTATTTTGAATTACAGAATATATTCTCATGCCTTTTTTTTTTAACATAGAACCCAAACACTGAACATCTTACATAAAAGATTAATCAGTTATCTGGGGACAGACTTGTTCCAGTTATTGGTGGTAGAAGAGCTTAGTTGACTTAAGATAGCATTAACAGGCCACAGTCAAGTGGTCAAGTATGATGGCAGCAGCTTAGTTTTTTGGCTCAGGACAAAATCTAAGACAGCTTTGCCGTTTTGTACCAATTTTACTTCTTTCCAGGACTAATTTAGTCTAGATTTGTGGTGATGCTCATCATTTAGAGGAGCTTCCAGCTTTTTGTTTGCTAATACAGTTTGACTTAGAGGAAGTAACAGAAATTATCTCAGTATGCACTTCTAATCAGGCTATTACTTTTACCTGGATGAAACAGACCGTGTCCATACACCTCTGGAAATGAGAAAATCAGAATTAGAGCAGATAAAAGCAATAGCTGCTGCTGTGTTACGTTTGTCTTGGTGTACCAAAGGCCAATGAAGCTATTCAGATGTTGGTTGAAATGGGAAGATTTATTTATGAATGTTGTCATCATCATAGCTGTTGCACTGCACAAGAAACAACCACCAAATCTTTCTGTTTCTTTTCCACTTCACAAGTGTGTGGATTCTCTTGCCACGTAACCTGTGCAGACAAGGCTCCTGCGGTATGTCCAATCCCTCCTGAACAAACTAAGGGACCTTTGGGAATAGATCCACAGAAAGGCATAGGAACAGCTTATGAAGGACATGTCCGAGTAAGTATCAGGTAGCTGCATTTGGGGCACTTGAATCTTAGATTTTCCAAAGCTGGAATTAAGCTCTAACAGGGACGCTGGCAAGGCGTGGATTCAATTATGTATTAAGGTAACAGTTTGGAAACTAAAACCTAAATTTTCACAAAACAGCTCTTAGAATTTTCAGCAGTAATTCTCTCTCCATCTCTGTCAGCTGTTGTGCTTTGAGTTGGTCTGGAAGGACAAGTCTCTGGAGATCAGATCATGTTCCAGGGCCTGTGAGGGTTTGATTCTTTCTGTTGATGCTAGTACCATCTAGGGTCATTGCTGTAGGCACTTGTACAGAAATACAAAATAGTTGCTGAGCTTAGTTTGAGCCACATTGCTGCTGACCAGCTCGTTGGATTTCTCTCTTTTTATTTCTTACTACCACTTGGAATGAGTTTTTGGAATTAGGAGAGAGAATCTGGTGCTACGAATCTTTTAAATCATGTATTGTGGGACATCTGTGTTTGGTGCTCCTACTGCATCTGTGCTTAACTTTATGACTGAATTAAAGGCTGTCAGCCTAGATGTGTAAATTGATTTCTGTACTATTTGATTTCTCATTGCATGCAAACTTGCAAAGAGTTGATGGGAATTTATTTTGCTAAAGGTACCAAAACCAGCTGGAGTAAAGAAGGGTTGGCAGAGAGCGCTGGCAGTAATCTGTGATTTTAAACTCTTCCTCTATGATGTAGCAGAAGGAAAAGCATCCCAGCCCAGCGTGGTAGTGAGCCAGGTCATAGACATGAGGTAAGGTGTGTGGTGCTGAGTGGGAGCTTTTCAAGGGCACTGGGAGATTTTTTCCTGCTTTTCCTGATTTGAGAAATCAGTCTGTGAAGTTCAGAGCTTTAATGAAATGCTGTCATCCATGTTGAGAACCGCTGATTTTCCAGAAAAGAGCATTATTTGCAGTAGCCTGAACTACACTTGTGTGGTCATATGTGGCAATTTAAAATTGCATTACTACATCATGTGCCAGAATGTACCTGTTCAGCTGTGTGGAAGATCTGAAAAGAAGAAGAGGCAAAAATAGGCTCTTTAGGGGTTGAAGAGCATTTTAAAAGACAGATAAAACTTAGCTCTCACAGAATCAAAATCATAAGATAAAACTAATAGAGGATTTTATAGGATAAAACTAATTCAGGTTTTGATTCAGAAGAGTTAGATAATTTTCCCACTGTCTGCAGTAGTACTGAGAACGTGTAAGATACCAGATACGTAAAAGCTCATCTCTGCACTAGGTTAGTTTTCATTTGTCCAAGAGGTCTCAGACAGCATTAGCGTAGAGGATTTTAATGAAAGAGTTGGAGAGGTGTTCCTGTTCCAGGCTTATTTTTTAAGTTCATTGATTGATTGCTTGATTGGTTCATTCATTTGTTTATTTGATTTAAAAAGTGAAAAAAAAAAAGACTCTAAATAGATCTATCTCCATCAACATTTACCAGAAATCTAATTATGCAGTGTTGCATTTGTGAAGTTCATCTGCAGATAAAGAGGAAAGGATAATCAAAAACATCAGATTTCACTGCTGTCTTGCTGTGTGCTTTCCAAAGTGACATTGTTGGAAACAGAGGTTAAAAACTCTTTGCTCTTTAACTCTTTGTCCATTCTGTTTGTAATGTTAATAAGGGATGAAGAATTCTCAGTGAGTTCTGTCTTGGCCTCAGATGTCATCCACGCAAATCGGAAAGATATCCCCTGTATCTTTAGGGTAAGTATTAACTTCACTCCTAGGAACCCAGCTCTGCAGGGTTTCCACCTTGCTAGGATTTTATTTCCTTTGCAAGTTGTGGCTGTGTGGTATCCATGGCAGCAGCAGCAGTGCATAAAGGTCTCTACGTGTGTATAATTTCTGTGATAAAAATAGCCCTGGTACAGTCAGACAAGTTCCAATCTGCTCCTTTATGTGGGGTTTATTTTTTTAACCTTCACAATCAGACATACCTCAACCTCCTGTTAGTCACTTGGAATTCTTCCTTTCTTTGTGACCGACATTTTTATTTCCTGAAGTTGTCTTTTGCTTCTCAATTTAATTTGTTGTTAATTTGTTAGTTTCTGAAGTCTTTCTGTTATGTATGTTCTTGGTATGTCTCAGGAACTTAATTGTACATGAATGTGGGCACCATCATGTTTTTCTATACCCGTGTGATGCTGGAAAATCATCATATTCCTCTAGGGCAAAAGAAAATGGATTCAAGTTGCACCAGGAGAGGTTTATGTTGGATATTACAAGAAACTTCTTGCCTGAAAGGGTTCTCCAAAGACTGGAACAGGCTTCCCGGGGAGGTGGTTGAACCTCTGTCCCTGGAGGTGTTTAGAAGAGGCAGAGATGTGCACCTGAGGGACACAGTTTAGCACCAGGTTTGGTAGAGCTGGAGAATCGTTGGACTTAACAATCTTAAAGGTCTTTACCAACCAAAATGATTCAGTGATTCTGGGCACTGGATCTCACATTCATCAGACAGCCAGTGTAATATATATATCCAGTGTGTGTGTGTATATATATATATATCTCAGTATATATATATCCAGGTAAAATGCTCATCAAATTTTACCAGTCTAGTATCTGGTATTAGGATTTTGCCATTGCTGGATGTTTATAATATTCTTCTTATATGGGAACTAGATCTTTTCTAAGCAAACCCATTCTAGGAATCTATGAATTAAAGCTTGAGCTTCATTGAAATCTCTTTGGTGCCTTAATAATTCCACTATCTCTTCTTTACTGTACCATTGTATTTCACACCTTGTTTTTCCATCTCTCAGGCTGTTCGTTACTCCGCACACTGAGAGGAGATAAACCTACGAAGGGAGCTTTCATTTTTATTTGTAGTAGTTGTATCAAATGCACCCAAAGGATCATAGTTCATTCTTCCACAAAATCATTCCTATTGCCTTAATTTTTTAACTGATCTCCTAGTCTTGCAGAATACTTGGTAATAAATTGCTGTGGGAAACAGTTGATTAGCTTATTTGGAGCTGACATTCCTGGATTGTAGAATAAAGACGAAGTTTTCTCTGTTCCTGGCTGAGTTCCTCACATCTACAGGTTTTTCTGCTATGGGTTTTCTGTTAACAGAGGCTGTTTTTTTGCATTCTTAGTTTAGACAGATCATTAAAAGGGGGATTATAGGCACAGAATGGAAGGGACCTTCATGACCATCTAGTTCCACCCCTGCAGCATGGGTAGGGACAACTTCCACTAGGCCAGGTTGCTCAAGGCCTCATCCAACTTGACCATGAGCACCTCCAGGGAGGAGGCATCCACGGCCTCTCTGGGCAAACTGTTCCAGTGTCTCAGCAACCTCGCTGTAAAAAATTTCTTCCTAATCTCCAGTCTAAATTTCTCCTCTTTCACCTCAAATCCATTCCCTCTCATCCTACAAGCCCTTGGAAAAAGTCCCTTTATGGCATTTGATGCCCTAGTAAAAATGGTCATGATGAATTTACCTTTTTATTGCTTATGTCTTAAAATGTGTATTTTAAAATTTTCCAGGTTACAGCTTCCCAGCTCTCTGCATCCAGTAATAAGTGTTCAATCCTGATTCTGGCAGACGGTGAGAATGAGAAAAGCAAGTGGGTAGGAGTGCTGAATGAATTGCACAGGATCTTGAAGAAGAACAAGCTCAAAGACCGCTCAGTCTATGTACCCAAAGAAGCTTATGACAGCACCTTACCCCTCATTAAAACAACACAGTCAGCTGCAATCATAGGTATGAAATTAAGAAGGAGAAAATGCTAGGAAAAAAACGGGTGTCTCAGAATGTTAGGGATTGGAAGAGACCACAAAAGATCATTGAGTCCAACTGCTCTGCCAGAGCAGGATCACCTAGCACAGGTCAGACAAGAACACATCAAGTTGTATTTTGAATACCTCCAGAGAAGGAGACTCCACAACCTCTCTGGGCAGCCTGCTCCAGGGCTCTGGCACCTCCACAGTGAACAAATTTTTTCTGATGTTCCCATGGAAACTCCTCTGCTCCATCTTGCAGCCATTGCCTCTTGTCCTGTCATTGGATATCAGTGGGTATACCAAAATTGCTTGCTTATTTTGTTAAAACAAACCCAGTGCAACTACGTGTTACCCCATGTTACATGGAGTTACTCCTGAGTAGACAGCAATATGTTTTCATCCCACAGAGGAATGATGATAGATTTAAGAGGAGAGTGCAGTTCACTCTTCAGTCATATCTTTAAGACTATTCCCCCTATTTACACACATACCTTGTTATGAATGACTTTGTTATTCTGTAATTCCTTAACCAGGCAAAACTAACACTATAGAATAGGCATAAATCACTGGTTTTACAAAATCTACACTTGGGACTGGAGAGAAAAAAGTAAAACCAGAATAGATTAGACAATTTTGAATGATGCTGCATCAACTACATTAAACTGGTTATTCAGATTGTTTAAATACAATATTGCAGTTATCCCAGAGTCAGTAGTACACTTAAGTGCTCTGAATGTAGGGGTTTTTTAATGATTTTTTTTTTGCTATTGCCACTACTAACAGCAGAAATGGGAAAATAGTTTTTTTTATTTTTCAGGAATTAGAAAGGTTGGGAAGTACCTGAATGTGTTGGGTTTGGCTTTAGTCTATTTTTCTATTTCAATATACTAAAAAACTGTGTGAATCAGAATTATCACTGTTAATTGATTATTGTTAAGTGTTTCCAAAGAAAAATAACTGCTTCTTTTCTTTTTTTTTTCTTTTAATATATCACAGACCATGAAAGAATAGCACTGGGGAATGAAGAAGGATTATTTGTTGTGCATGTCACCAAAGACGGTAAGAGATTAGGAACTGGTAGTAATGTCCTTAACATTAAATAATCTTGATGTAACTTTATGACCTTTTTACTTTCCATCTCCCCTGGTTCCATTCTTTTCTACAATCTCATGCAAGAGGGAAACATCAAGGTGGTGTTTCCTGTGCTTCCTGGGTTGGGTATCCTTTCCCATAACAAAGATTCGGCATCTAGAATGCAGCTGAAGGTTTTCTTCCCTTGTCTGAAGCAGCCTTTAACGCTGAATTCAGACTAGGTTGCTCAAAATTTTGTTCAGTCAGGTCCTCAGAATCCCCACAGATGGAAATTTCCACAGTCTCTCTGGACTTTCTCTTGCAAACCAGTCTCACAAGGAAGCGTTTTTGTATATCCAGGAGAAACTTCCCTTGTTTGGGACTTTTGTCTCTTCTTCTCCTGCATCTCAGTAAGGAGCCTGACTTGAACTTTTCTGTAGCTTCCTTTTCGGTATTGGAAATCACAGAATATTAGGGGTTGGGAAGGGATGTTTAGAGATCATCCACTCTAACCACCCCACCAGTGCAGGATCACCTAGCGCAAGTCACACAGGAACACATCCAGGTGGGTTTTGAAAGTCTCCAAATAGGGGAACTCTGCAACCTCTCTGAGCAGCCTGTCCTCATGCTCCATCACCCTCACAGGAAAGAAGTTTTTCCTCACATTAAGATGGAACTTCCTGTACTACAGTTTGTATCTATTGCCTCTTGTCCTACCACATGACACCATTGAAGAGACTGGTCCCTTCTTCTTGACACCCGCCCATCAGATATTCATAAACATTGATCAGATCCCCCCTCAGCCTTCTCTTCTTCAGACTAAATAGCTGAAGGTCTCTCAGCCTTTCCTCATCAGACAGATGTCGCAGTCCCTTAATCACCCTTGCAGTTTCCACTGGATTTTTTCCGGTAGTTCCCTGTCTCTCTTGAACTGGAGATCCTGGAACTGGACACAGTACTCTAGATGTGGTCTCACTAATGCGGGATAGAATGGGAGGAAAACTTCCCTTGACTTGCTGGACACACTTCCTTAATCTACCCCAGGATACTATTGGCCTTCTTGGCTGCAAGGGCACGTTATTGCCCCATGGACTGTCTACCAGCACTCCAAGCTTCTTCTTCATGGAGCTGCTTTCCAGCAGGTCAACTCCTAATCTCTGCTGGTGCATGGTGTTGTACCTTCCCAGGTGCAGGCCCCTACACAATGATGTTCAGCGTGGTAAAGAGATGTAATGCTAAGTGCCAGAACTAGTTCAACAAGCAAGACGTTTTGTTGTGCATTTCAGTTCTTTCGAGGTTTTTCCTTTATTCAGTGGTTTTGTGGCTATAAAAGACTGTTTCTGAAATGAACACTGAAATAACACAGCAGTTGCTACTGCATCAGATCTGCTTTCTGGTGAGAAAAAAAACAAAGGTCTGTCCATTATTGCCACATCTTCTCATCACAGAATCACAAGATGTTATGGGTTGGAAGTGACCTCTGGAGATTGTGGAGTGCAACCCTCCTGCCAGAGCAGGACCATAGAATCTAGTGCAGGTCACACAGGAATGCATCCAGATGGGTCTTGAAAGTCTCTAAAGAATGAGACTCCACAACTTCTCTGGGGAGCCTGTTCCAGTGCTCGTGACCGTTACAGTAAATTCTTCCTCACGTTGAGATGAACTTCCTGTGCTGTAGTTTACATCCATTACCCCTTGTCCTGTCACAGGGCAGAAGCGAGAAGAGGCTGTCCCTTCTTGTTGCCAAAAGAGAAGTTCTGGTTCCATGCATTTAAACATTGCAAGGAAGCAGTAATGGGGGTTGCTTGGGTTCTTTCTGTAGTTTATCTTTACAAATACATTTGTTGTAATCCATTCACATTCTAACATTATTGACTTGGGTTTGGGGGGGGTTGGTTTGTTTTGTTTCCAGAGATTATCCGTGTTGGTGACAATAAGAAGGTTCATCAGATCGAGCTTATCCCAGGCGAACAGCTCGTTGCAGTGATCTCAGGACGAAACCGTCACGTGCGACTGTTCCCCATGGCTGCCCTGGATGGAAGGGAGACTGAGTTTTACAAGCTGGCAGAGACGAAAGGCTGCCAGTCCATAGTGTCTGGACACGTGCGGCACGGAGCTCTGACCTGCCTGTGTGTAGCTATGAAAAGGCAGGTCCTCTGTTATGAACTCAATCAGAGTAAGACGCGGCACAAAAAGATCAAGGAGATCCAAGTGCAGGGGAACGTCCAGTGGATGGCAATCTTCAGCGACCGCCTTTGCGTGGGCTACCAGTCAGGTTTCTTGAAATACCCCCTTCACGGAGAAGGCAGCCCATACAGCCTGCTGCACCCGGATGACCACACGCTCTCCTTCGTCTCACAGCAGCCAACCGATGCCATCTGTGCAGTCGAAATCTCAAACAAAGAATACCTGCTGTGTTTTAGCAGCGTAGGGGTTTACGTTGACTGCCAGGGACGAAGGTCTCGACAACAGGAATTGATGTGGCCTGCGACTCCATCTTCTTGCTGTAAGTCACCCTCTGTGTCAGTCTGCTTGCTGTTCTACGTTGAGGTGGTCCTTACCTGTATTAATATCCATAAGAAGGGAAAGTCAGGGATGGTTACCTGACAAGTGAATGCATGTTCTCAGCTTCTGTCAGCATTCTTAACCTAATCAGAGAGTTTAATCCTGACCTGACCAATGCTGGTTTTGATAACTCTGTCACTGACCTGCACACCTGTAACACAAAGAGGAGTCACTTTGTGTAATAGATGTCCAGCTTCTAAACATATAGCTTGATCTCTAAAACAGACAAAAACCTCATGTCCTGCAGAGGCTGAGGGGATCTCTATGTATTCAGTGCCACTGATACCATACTGTTGTTATTTATGATCTTAAAATCTGATTGTACTTCAGGTCAGCATTGTGATTCAAGCTTAGAGTCATCAGGATCTGGTATTTTGACTTACTAGTGATGTCTATTCCTGTGCATTTTCTTTGCTTGCCCTTTCATTTTCTCTCCCTGAGCAGTTCATAGATTCATAGAATCAGAGGATAGTTTGGGTTAGAAAGAACTGTAAAGATCATCTATTTTCAACCCCTCAGCCAAAGGCAGGGACACCTCCTACTAGAACAGGGCACATAAGGCCTCATCCAACCTGGCCTTGAATACCTACAGGGAGAAGGCATACATGACCTCCCTGGGCAACCTGTTCCAGTGTCTCACCACCCTCACTGTAAAGAACTTCTTCCCAATATCCAGTCTAAATCTGCCCTCCTCATACTTAAATCCGTTCCCTCTTATCCTATCACTAGAGGCCCTTATAAAAAGTTCTTCCCCAGCTTTTCTGTAGCTCCCTTTAGGAACTGGAAGGTCTCTCTCGAGCCTTCTTTTATCCATGCTGACAGCCCCAGCTTTCTCAGCCTGTCCCTGTAGGCTGTGCTCCATCCCTCTCAGCATGTTTTTTTTTAACACTCTTCTCATTCACCTTTTTTTAAAATCAGTTTATAAATTTACCCCTGTCTCCCTTTTGCCTTTCAAAATACAGTGTATGGCAGACACTACAGAAAATACATTTCACAACCTTAAAGTTGTGTAATTTTTCAAGATTTCCATTTCTAGCAAGAACTGATAAACATTTACTGCATGGTCTTTTCAAACCTGGGTCTTTATATTTGTGACAGCTGGAGGGAAAAATCCAGCCAAACAAAAAACACCCAAAACTGCAATGGCTGTCTTCTTTATGATGTCTTTCTGAGTGCAGATGAAGATTAGCCATTTTTGTTCTCAGAATATCTGGGAGTAACCCAGTCTTCTGTTGATTTTTAAAACAGCCTGCCTTTTTACCTGATTCTGACAGCAGTGCAGTCACACTGCAGAGAAGAGAACTGGATTCGTAGAATCCTAAAATGGCTTAGGTTGGAAGAGTCCTTAGAGATCATCAACATCCTTGCCCATAGGCAGGGGTGCCTCACAGTTAGAGCTGGGTGCTCAAGGCCTCATTCAGTCTGGCCTCCAGGGAGGAGGCATCCACAACCTCCTTGTGTAACCTATTCCAGAGTCTCACCACCCTCATACTGAAAAACTTCTTCCTAAGATCCAGTCTAACCCTATTCTCCCTCAGCTTCAAACCATTCCCTCTAGTCCTGCTGCTAGGTACCCTTATGGAAAGTCCTTCCTGTAGGATACCTCTAGGTATTGGAAGGCAACTCTAAGGTACCCCTGGAGCCTTTCTTCTCCAGGCTGAACAATCTCAGCTCGCTCAGCTTATCCTCATAGCAGAGGTGCTGCAGCCCTTGAATCATCTTTGTTTCAGCTCATTTTTGAGTGAAGCCCCTTCTGCATGTGGAAGGAATAACTTTCACAGGCTGTATACCACTTCTGGTTTTCAAGCAAGAGTATAATGATTACAATGGACTCAGAGAAAGAATGGATGATAAGATGTTGTGATAGACTGAAAAAACAGGTGTTTTCATCTTCAATACATCTTTGCTGGTCACTGGTGTTGGTGAAAGATTTTTGATGGCTTTAAGTGAAGTGACTTGATATTATTTCAAATTAGAATGGAAGTGTATTTTGTAGCAAAACCTGGTACATTTAAACACAAATTAGATGCTCTTGCTACTCTTGGCAGACCATGGCAGTCTCTTTCTCAACATGGTAATAACAAATTCTCCTTTAGAAGTGGTCCCAGTAAAAAAAAATCATCCTGGAGAAATGTGCCAGATAAGTAGTAGCACAAACATTCTCTTTACAAGCCATAGAAGAAGAGAATTAAAGGTAGAAGGAAACATGAAGAATTTTATGACTCTGTCATGATGCTTAGTTCCAACTGATGGTCATTTGTCCCATAGTCATAGAATCACAGAATTGTTTTGATTGGAAAAGACCTCTGAGATCATTGAGTCCAACAACTGTCCAAAAATGCCATGTCCACAGGTTTCTTGAACAGGGGTGGTGACTCTACCACCTCCCTGGGCAGCCTGTTCCAATACCTGACCACTTTTGCAGTAAAAAAATTTCTTCTAATCTCTAACCTAAGCCTCCCCTGGCACAAATTTGCAAAGATTGTTGTTGAATTGTGGATTTATTACTTTTTAAAAATGAATCTGGGTAACCCATGAGATTTTGTCTGGTTTGAGCCCTATCTCAAAGCACGTGACCATATCATTTCCTCACAGGTTACAATGCACCATACCTCTCTGTGTACAGTGAAAATGCAATTGATATCTTCAACGTGAACTCCATGGAGTGGATTCAGACTATTCCTCTCAAAAAGGTAATGTAACTGTTTCAATGTCAGTTAAAAGCTAGGCTCAGTCATGTATTGCTACAGTGTTAGCACAGAATCACAGCATTAGTAAGGCTGAAATACACCTCTGAGATCATCAAATCCAGCCTACGACCTAACACCATCACATTCACCAGACCATGTCACTAAGCACCACATTCAAACTTCCATTAAACTCCAGGAAGGGTGATACCACCACCTCCCTGCCCATTCCAATGTCTGATTAACTTTTCCATAAGAAAATTCCTCCTAACATCCAACCTAAACGTCCCTGGCGTAGCTTCAGGCTATGTGCTCTCATCTTGTCACAAGTTGCCTGGGAGAAGAGCCTGACCCCCACCTGACTACAACTTCCCTTCACGTAGTTGTAGAGTGATAAGGTCCCCCACTGAGTCTCCTGCAGGCTAAACCACCCCAGCTCCCTCAGCCTCTCCTTGTCAGACTTCCCCTCCAGGCCCTTTCCCGCTCCAGCACCTCAATATCTTTCTTGCAGTGAGGGGCCCAGAGCTGCAGACAGTGCTTGAGGTGAGGCCTTAGCAGTACCCAGTACAGGGCAGAATGACATCCCTAGTGCTGCTGGCCACACTATTCCTGGTACAAGCCAAGATGCCTTTGGCCTTCCATGCCACCTGGGCACACTGCAGGCTCATGTTCAACCGGTTGTCACCCAGCACTCCCAGGTCCTTCTCTGCCAGGCTGCTCTCCAGCCACTCATGCTCCAGTCTGTTGAGCTGCATGGGGTTATTGTGGCCAAAGAGCGGGAGCCTGCACTTGGCCTTGTTAAACCTTATTCCACTGATCTCAGCCCACCAGCCCAGCCTGTCCAGATCTCTCTGAAGAGTCTTCCTGCCTTCCAGCAGATCCATCCCCTCCCAGCTTGGTGCCATCCACAAATTTACTCACAATAGACTCGATCCCCTCATCCAAGTCATCAGTAAAGATGTCGAATCGAACTGGGCCCAGTACTGATCCCAAGGGCATGCTGCTGGTCACTGGACACCACCTGGATGTGGCACCGTTCACAACCACTCTCCGTGCCTGCTCCTCCAGCCAGGTTTTGACCCAGCAAAGAGTGCTGCCTTCTGGGCTGCATGAGGGCACTGCTGGCTCATGGGGAGCTTCTCATCTACCAACACCCCCCAGTCCTTTTCTTCAGGGCTACTCTCAACAGACTCTGTACCCAGCCTGGATTTGTGCCTAGGGTTGGCCCTACCCAGTGAGACAGTGACATAAAAAAATATCCATATTAAAGTCCCCCATAAATAATCATAATTTCCAGTGCAAAGGCTTGGAACCAGTTCTAAGTGCATAGGCAGCCTGAGAGACATGGACATGCTGGAGTGGGTCCAGGGTTCAACCAGCAAAAACACAAAACCAGGATGATGTCAGGTTTGCATCGCTTATCAAAAGGAAGAAGCTTTTGAAAACTCACATTTCCTTGGGGTCTGCTCAGCTACATTTGAAAAGAAAAAAGAAAAGTGCTCAAGTTTTTTTTCCCCATACTTTAGACATTACTGTTAGTGTAATTTGTTCACTGGCATTTCAGTGATATGGAGCAACAAGAAATTGCCATTGTGGTCTTGTCAGTCTCACGTCAGATGTGGATCAAGATGTTGCTGTAAGGATAAATAATGAAAAAATCAAGCTACTCAGCTGTTAACCACCTTAAGGAGAATAGAAGAATCTGGCCTTTTAGATTAAATTTCCACTACTCTTCCTGATGTTGAAACTTGGAGTTAATAGGCAATTGCAGCATTTTTTTCCCCTGTGCAGCAGATTGTGATTTAATACTTTGATAAATGTTTGGCGCAAGATTACCAATTTAATGAACAGAGTTCCTTTGAACAAACAAGAATTGCTACGTGTAGGAGACTCAAAAATGGCAATTTATTAAGAGGAGTTTGTTTCTAGTGCAGTTTGCAGACTTGGAGAGTGGAATGATTCTTTCTTACTTGAAGTTGGAAATCAGAAGGGTTTTAGCAGTCACAGATTCACAGCTTGCACTGGGTTGGAAAGGACCCTCAAAAATCATCTTGTGCAACCCTCCTGCGCTCCAACTAGGCCAAACTGCCCAGGAACACATCAAGGCTGATCTTGAATGTTTTCAGGGACAGGACCTCAACCATATCCCTGGGCAACCTGTTCCAGTATTTCACTACTCTCATTGTGCAGAACTTCCTCCTGATATCCAACCTAAATCTCCCCTGCTCTAACTTTCAAACCATTGCCCCTCATCCTATCAGTACAAGCCCTTCTAAACAGTCTCTCCTGAGCGTTCCTGCAGGGCCTCTTCAAATATTGAAGTGCAGCTCTAAGGTCTCCCCAGAGCCTTCTCTTCTCCAGACTAAACAGCCCAAATTCTTTCATCCTGTCCCCATAGCAGAGGTGCTCCAGCCCTCTGATCCTCTTGGTAGCCCTCCTTCTGCTACCCTCTCAGTAGCAGGTGCATGTCTCTCAGTCTCAATTTCATGTCTCTCTTCTCACTTTCTCCAGGGACAGGACCTCAGCCACATCCCTGAGCAACCTGTGGCAGTGTGTCACCACTCTAGTTGTAAAGAACTTCTCTGTATTTGCACTCCAAACAAGTTTAAAATCCAAAAGTAGTTTTAACTGTGCTTCCTGGCTTTAGAAGTGGCAGTTATTGTTCTTTATAGAGGCATGTGCTACTGGGGATAGGAGACACTGCTCCTCCAGTCTGCTGTTCTGCTGTGAAGCAGACTTTGCTCTGGACAGTTACTCTGTTCTGCTCCCTGGTTGGCTTTATTACAGTGCTCCTTTTACAGAGTTTCTAGTGTACCTTGGAGCTTTCAGAATGACATGCACTGTATGTATGTGACACATTACTATTACAGAGACTGATTTGCTTTCTTTCAGGTACGACCCTTGAATACAGAAGGATCATTAAACCTTTTAGGCCTGGAAACAGTTAGATTAATATATTTCAAAAATAAAATGGCAGGTAAGTAAAGAGAAGCCCATTTTCATTGTTTCTTTTCTTTTGTTTACAAAGAGTTGTTTGGTTTGGTTTGGTTTGTTTGGATCAGTGCATTGTAGAATCACAGGATCACAGGATGTGAGGGGTTTGAGTGGACCCAAAGAGATCATCAAGTCCAACCCCCTTGCCAGATGAGGACCACACAATCTAGCTCAGGTCACAGAGGAATGCATCCAGACAGACCTTGAAAGTCTCCAGAGAAGGAGGCTCCACAACCTCACTGGAGAGCCTCTTCCAGTGCCCTGTGACCCTTACAGTAAAGAAGTTTCCCCTTGAGTTGAGATGGAACCTCCTGTGCTGCAATTTACACCTATAGAACCTCTTGTGCTACAACTTACATCCATTAGAAAGTAATGTCTCAAACATATCCTTGTTAGCTTGAGAGAAAGCCAAAGCTGATAGATTCCACAGTGATTGCAATGGTAGGCAGCTACCCTGAACTTTCTATCCCTTTTGAATATTCAATGAAGACTTGAATGAAGACTGAAAGTAGAAAATAGAATGACTATTGGGAAATGCTTCCACAGTTAAAGACTTTAATGGTGATCATGTCAGTACCAGAATAAAATTATCACAGAATTCCAGGTTGGAAGAGACCCCAAGGATCATCTGGTTCAGCTTTTCTAGGTCACGGTATAGTCAAAATATAGACAGCCCAGCACTGTCAAGCTGAGTCTTAGAAGTGGCCAATGTAGGGCTTCTCTTGGGAGATGATTGCAGTGTTTAACTGTTCTCATGGGGAAACATTTTCTTCTGGACTCCAAAGGGCATCTCCCCAGCTGTAACTTGTTGCCATCACCCCTTGTCTTTTCCATGGGACTCCTTGTAGGAAGGGAGTCTCCATCCTCCTGGTAGCCACCCATTATGTCCTGGCTCATGCAATACATAATTAACCTAAACAAACCATTCCTAAGGATCAGGAAGTAATACAATATTAGGTATTCATAGGACACTATATGACTGTGCACCAAAGTCTCAGCTTGAGAATTCTGGTTTTGTTGGGAATCTTAATGATTTATTACTTTTACCACTTTTTAGAGTGGAGTTTTTTCCCACTTTTTAGAGCCCACTTTTTTTTTTTCAGTTTTTAAAGTCCATAGGCATGATCCTGAGTAGTTTCCTTAACTTTTTGTTTAACCTCTTAGATGAAGAAGGGATGTGCTTTGTTCTAGCAATAAAAAGCTGCCTTTTTTTGGTTGTTTTTACAACTGTTTTGAAAAGAGTGGAAATTAAACACTCTGGAAACATCTACTGCTGTTGGCAGTGTTTCAGTGTTTATGTAAATAGCTGGCAAATCAGCACAAGAGAGCAGCAATGTGGTAATGAAATTCTAGGTTCTAATAGAGTAGAAGCATTACAAGTAAAGCAGAAAGGAAGAGGGGAAAAACAACCAAACTGGAGACTGTAGAACCAAAACTAAGGAAGGCTGATGGTTGGCTCCTGTATTCTTCTCACTATCTTTCAGAATGTGTTGCCAATCAGTAAAATAGCCTCCAGGTGCATCTCTGTAACAGTCTGTAAGTTTTGTTCCTGGAGCTGCTTTCCCAATATATCCCACATTTAGAATCATAGAATGGTGTGGGTTGGAAGGGACCTCTGAAGGTGGCAGCTCACAGGATGAAGAAAGGTT
This sequence comes from Pogoniulus pusillus, assembly GCF_015220805.1. Taxonomy (NCBI): domain Eukaryota; kingdom Metazoa; phylum Chordata; class Aves; order Piciformes; family Lybiidae; genus Pogoniulus; species Pogoniulus pusillus. Next base: position 7,758,002 of record NC_087288.1, on the reverse strand, counting down.
AAGTCTGTTGGTTGGAGAGTGACTGAGGACATCCATAAAAGCCACAGAGCGGTTGTTCAGGTTTGGTGGGCAGCAATATCAAAAGCAGTTGAGGACAGCATCTTTGAATTCAAGTGCTGTGGATGACTACTGAATTGTCCCCCTGGATCATCATGTTTGTGTTGATTTCAGAGGGTGATGAGCTAGTAGTTCCTGAGACATCAGACAACAGCCGGAAGCAAATGGTGCGAAACATCAACAACAAACGCCGCTACTCGTTCAGAGTTCCAGAGGAGGAGAGGATGCAGCAGAGGAGGTCGGTATTCAACATGTCCTTGCCTTCTGTGTGTGCCTGTAGGCCCTGAAGGACAGTGACTGATGGCAATGTAGAAACATAGAATGGCCTAGGTTGGAAGGGACCTCAGAGACCATCTGCTTCAGCCTCCCTGGCATGGGCAGGGATACCTCTCAACTAGACTCAGTTGCTCAAGGCCTCATCCAGCCTGGCCTTGAAAACCTCCAGGGCAGAGGCATCCACAACCACTCTGGACATCTGTTCCAGTGTCTCACCGCCCTCCTACTGAAGAACTTCTCCTGAGATACAGTCTAAACCTACACTCCCTCAACTTAAAGCCATTCCCCCTTGTCCTGTCACTAGACACCCTTATGAAAAGTCTCCAGCCTATCCTGTAGGATTCCTTCAGGTATTGGAAGGCAGCTTCAAGGTCCCTCCTGGAGTCTTCTCTGCTCTTCTCTAGTGTAGTACTTCATTTGTTGCAAATGGCCACTCAGATGTTTTTGTGTTAATCCTCAATGTTTACACTGTGTTGACAGCAGTTAGCAGATGGATCTGCACTGGATACACAAGTGCTTATTAGCTTAGTGTAATTATGTGAAGCAGTTGTAATTTGGAATGCATGTCTCCACATACTGGGTATAGGGGTGCACAGAGGGGTACACATCTACTGTATACATAAAGATCTGTAATAAATACTTTGCCAAAGGAGATTACACTGCTAACTATGCATATGGGTTAATTACTTTCAGACTCCGATTTTCTTCCTGAAGACAATTCTGTACTCAGCAGTATTCCAAGACATCTGCTTTTAAAAATTTATTTATTTATTTATTTATAGATTTAACCACCTAAACATTCTGTACATCTCAGAAAACTCACCTCTTCAGAGGATGTAGGACTTCAGGATGTGTTTCTAATAGATGTTTTTAACAGGTCACAAACACTTCCCCACATGGCAGTAAAACTAGGTCTGCACTGCTCCTGTTGACTGAGGGTGTGCTTACCATTTCTGGTCACTCACTGAAGATGGCCTGCTACTGTGCCAAGCTACACTCCAAGAATTTTTTCAGTCTTCTAATTTCCAGTGTCTTCCACTGATAGTTGCCTCCCAGGTTTCCTGTCTTTTTGGCTCTAAGCAAAGTAGCAGCTGTGTACAGTGGAGATAAAACTCAAGTTACTGTCTTTGCCTTTTCTGAGCTGATCTTTCTGAAGTTTTATTTGTTCTGAGTACTGAAATGCATCCTTGCTATTTTGAAGAGCTTTTAATTCTGACCACAGACTGAGAAAGGTACTGCAGTACTATTTCAATTCTATTTTCATACTTCTTACTTCATTTTCATCTCCGCTTTGTAATCCATCACAAATGAGTTCTGCTTTTGCTCATCTTACAGAGCTTTTTATCAGCTCACAGTGGTTGGATTATCTTTGACTGTTAGTAACTACTGAGACCTGGGCTGTCAGCCTGAAAAGAGCATTCTTTGCTTCTGGCCTCTTGCCTTTTCTTCAAGCTGGAAGTCTTGACAGCAAGGGTTTATCACAATTAATATGGTTAATTTCCATTTAAAGTAGCTGATAAACAAAGCTGTACATATTTTATAGATGGCTATCCTCACCTCAGATGAAATATCTAAACAACTTGTTTTCTCTTCCAGGGAGATGCTACGTGATCCAGAAATGAGAAATAAATTAATTTCTAACCCAACTAATTTTAACCACATAGCACATATGGGGCCAGGAGATGGTATACAAATTCTCAAAGACCTTCCAATGGTAAGTACAAAAACACACTTGAGAGTCACCCACTGCAACAGAAGCTGCAGATGAGAGAGAGCAAGACAAGTGCAATTTCAAACGTGTGCTCAGAGTGTTGATGTGGTTTGCAGAGAAGTGGTGTAACTGGGGAAATGGTGCTGAACGTGCTCTGCTCTTTAAACACAGATGGTGATACTCAGGCATCAAGAGGAGAAGGAGGAGGAGGATGCCTCCTGGGTTTGAAGACCTCTCAGTGGGGATGATAACTTTTGTGAAAAATAGAAAGGGAACAATTTAAGATGATTTGGGCCTGTGTCCTTTGTGGGAATGGAAAGAGCAGTTCCTTTCTTTGTGAGCTGTGCCCTAATTCCTTTCTTTTCTTCCCACTTTTTGCTCCAACTTAGCCTCTCTCTTTTTAACTCAGACAGCTCTGAGGCAGCTTAACAGAGTGCAGTGTCCCACATTTCTTTTCTTGCCAAAGGTGCTACTTTTTTGTGTTTTCTCAAAATTAACTGATCTCAGTAAAACAGAATTTCCTCTATAAAGCAAAAGTTTTTAAGCTGAAAAATAGGAAAAGAAACTATGTAATAGCACACACATATGTTTGTTTCCACAAAACCTTAAGTGAGAAATACTCACCCAGAAGTTACTGAGGTTTTTCATAAGCTAAAGACCAATTAATGTTTTGTTAATAGGAGAGCATCATTACTCCTTGAGCATCTTGTTTGTGTGTTCTGTGTTGTTGTCTAAACTGGTCTATGATGACACAGGTGTGATTGGGAAAATGCTAATTAGCAGTGTAAGAAAGATAATATGATAAGACATGATACTGTATGGATCACACAGATTACAAGTACAACCATAGGACACAGGCATTAGTACAGAAGTGCTATCTGAAATGATCATCATTATTAGAATCACAGAATCATAGAACAGCTTAGGTTGGAAGGAATCTCAGAAATCATCTACTCCCTCCCTTCCATGGGCAAGGAAGCCTCTCAACTGGACTTGGTTGCCCAAAGCTTCATCCCAGCCTGACCTTAAACACCCCTAGGGGGGAGGCATCCACAGCCTCCCTGGGCAACTGAAGAACTTCCTCTTCAAATCCAGTCTAAACCTACTCTCTCTCAGCTTAAAATCATTTCTGCTTGTCCTCTTGCTAGATACCCTGATGAAAAGTCCCTCTCCAGCCTTCCTGTAGAGTCCCTTCAGGTACTGGTAGGCAGCTCTATTGTCCCCCTAAAGTATCCTCTTCTCCAGGCTGAACAATCCCAGCTCCCTCAGCCTATCCTCAAAGCAGAGGTGCTCCAGCCCATGGATCATCCTTGTGGCCCTCCTCTGGACTTGATCCAGACGCTTTGTGTCCTTACACTGGGGCACCAGGACTGAATGCAGTATTCAGGGTGGGGTCTCAGCAGAGCAGAGTTTGTGTGGAAAGCAGGAGATAGATCCTGAAACTGGGGTGTTGAGATGCTGAAAAGCCCAAGGCAAGCAACGGTAAGACTAGAAAATAGAGTGTGCCATGTGCAGTTGCACTAATTGAGGAGCTAAGGAGCACAACCTCTGGTCCTCAAATACTCATTGTACCTGTGTTTTGCAGCTAATGGTGCTTATGTATTACATTTTGCCCTCAAGTCTGCACGTGGCACATGAGTCTTTCTCACACTGTTTTTCTTAGATGGAATATGCAATGAAAGGAATGGATTTACTTCAAATCTCATGCTAGAGACACTCTTGAGAAACCTCTCAATAACAAATACTTTTCTTGAGTTGAACAAAGAAACAGCGTTGTGTGTCTCTGTGTGTGTATGAAAGACTAAATAATGAAGTTGTAGAAAGCACAGGACAAGCCCAAGGGAAGTTGGCAAGTAGTGTTTGTCTTCCCTGGATGTGAGTGTACATATGTCTAAGGTTAAAGAACCAACCACACAATCATTAAGGTTAGGAACGGTCTCTAAGATCAAGTTCAACCAGCAACCCAACACCACCATGCCCACTAAACCATGTGCCCAAAATACCATGTCTACACGTTTTTTGAACATTTCTGGTGATGCTGACTCTACTACCTCCTTAGGCAGCCTTTTCCAACACCTGACCACTCTTCCAGTAAAGAAATTGTTCCTCATCTCCAATCTCAGTGTCCCCTGGTGCAACTTGAGACCATTTCCTTTCATCTTATTGCTAGTTATGTAGGAGAAGAGACCATCATCTCTCTCCACCCTCCTTTTAGGGAGTTGTGGAAAGCAGAAGGTGTCCCCTCAACCCTTTCCTCTCCAGACCAAAGAATCTTGGATCTCTCAACCTCTCCACGCAAGACCTGTTCTCCTGACCCTTCACCCAAGAATGATTATTTGCTTCAGAGTAGCTTTTGTGTTAACTTTTCCCCTCTACCCACTTTTCTACTGCTGGTGAGTTCTTTCAAATAATTCTGGCTCTTCTCAAGCAGAGAAAATAAACTGCTGCTAAAGATAGAGCAAAAGACATCTCATTTCACACCATCAGTGGCTGAAAGCTCATGGGAATCAAAAGTTGGCAAGTGTAAAATGAGGGATGATTTTATCTGCAGAAGGGGATTTTCTAGGATTATACAGATTAATATTTCTTCATCTGTATCATCTCTAAATGTCTTTTACCTTTGAATTCATTCAAATTATGCCTGCCTTGTGTTAGCTCAAAGGTAGTAGTATTTAAAGTTAGGACTGATACTTTGTTTCTTACTCATCAATATGATATTATGAGAGAATTTCACTTTCCACACTTAAAAGTGTACAATATAGAATTGATTTCTGGACTTATTTTGCTGCTACAGCTTCTTTTTAAAGTTACTGTTAAAAACTTTTTTCTGCAAGTAGCTGTCAGTCTCAAATACTGGGAGATGTCACTGCAAGTAAATCCAGTTTGATGTGTCTTTTTTCCAGCAGCAACTTGCAATCGTAGAATGGCTTAGGTTGGAAGGGACCTCAGAGATCATCTGCTCCACCTGCCCTGCTGCGGGCAGGACACCTCTCAACCAGACTCAGCTGCTCAAGGCCACATCCAACCTGGCCTTGAACATCCCCAGGGAGGAGGCATCCACAACCTCTCCCAGAGTCCCACCATTCTTGCAGTGAAGAGCTTCTTCCTAATACCCAATCTAACCCTACCCTCTCAGCTTAAAACCATTCCCCTTTGTTCTGTCTCTAGACGCCCTTATGAAAAGTCCCTCTGCAGCCTTCCTGTAGGATCGCTTCTGGTACTGGAAGGCAACTCTGAGGTCTCCCTGGAGCCTTCTCTTCTCCAGGCTGAACAAGCCCAGCCCCCTCAGCCTATCCTCATAACAGAGGTGCTCCGGTTCTTGAATCTTCTTTGTAGCTTGATTGTGTTTGTATTCCTACCCATTAGGGTACAGAATTGCATTAGCTGAGGGACTTGAAGGTGTGTGAATGCAAAAGTGTAACTTGAGATGAATAAAAGTTCTCTCAAGAGCTACTTCATTGCAGGCAGCTTTTACATAGAAAACAGCTTCCTGTAAGGTGTTTGACTGGTCTGAGGGTTCATTTGGTTTATTCCAACCTTGCTTCTCAGCCACAGAAAGAAGAGGGGCTGTGTGTGCATGTAATGTAATGATAGTCTAATGTTTTATTTGAAAGATAAATCTAGAGGATAGAAATAGAAGCTGTTTCTTGGAGAATCAGTAGAGAAGGTCAAGAATACTCCTCCAGCTCTCTGTTCAGTTCGTCTGTATGGCAGTTTCTTTACAGGACGTGAAATTACTTCACTGGATTCATTCCTTGTTCCAAAAAAGGTGAAGTTCTTTTTCTTGGGGGGAGGTTTGTGCCTCTCTAGCACATGTGATGATTTTTCACCTGGAACATCTTCTGTGTGTTTTTCAATAGATAAATATGTTTCAGAAGAAAAGATATTTCTCTTCAAAGGACTGTGGGAAAGATCGCTGGGTTTTCCTTTGGCAATGCCTCTGTTGATGAAAGATAAAATGCAGGTTTGCATTTCAAGAGGGCTGCCACCAGGGGGAGTAGGTAGAGCAAGGCTCATCCTTTCCTCCAATTCTCTTCCTCGAACTACTACTTTAGGTGATATAGCTTCTTTTCTAGGAGATAACTGGAATGAAGAAAGTGTATGAAAGACTGGAGTGGGCCTTTAATAGCAAAGTTTCTTCCAGCTTCTTTGAGCAATTATACATTTGGCTACTGATCCAAGTTGTTTCATACAGCATGAGCTCTCAGTTAAGTCATTGTAGTGCTAGCTAGGCAGAATAAACAAGTCTGAATAGCAAAATGATACTTTAATCTGTATTGGATGACATTGTCACAAACTCAGTAGCCAGCTCAGCCTAGCTTTTGTCTAGCAACCCTGGATGAACGTTGTAAAGCAAACAGTTTTCTTCTGTATGGATTTGTTTGCGCTTATTTAGGAGCAGATACATCTTCACTTTACATATGCAATGGGAATCCAATCCAGACTTCTCTCTGCAGTCTCACTAACCTGCCTCTGCTGCCTTTTTCAGAGAAAGATTGAATGAAGCACAAGATTAGAACTGGTGGTGATGGCCCTTGTGTGCCTGGGCTGTGGTGTGGTGGTGGGCAGGAGGAGATCTAACACTGCCCTAACCCTGGTATCACTGCCTGGTGAAGGCAGAGACCACAGAAGCTCACTTGCTTTCTGCACACTGCTGTCATTAATGCTGTCTTATAGAACAGCAGGTTTAGAGAGTTTAATTTGTACTGTAAATGTGCAAAACGAAAATTGGGTAAGTGGAAGGCTTTAAACTCAGGCTGTTTAACAATGTGGCAGCAGATGCCTACATATGTGCAACACGTCTGCATGTGCTTGCCTTTGCTGATGCAGCTACGCAAGGGGGAAAGATGCTTTCTCTGTGCATGGTTTCCCAGGTCTTGGTATGCAGCAGGCATGTGACATGGACAGAGAGCTACAGTTATGGCAAACTGCAGCCTAGTCCCATCTTGTTCTCTCCATGAATTGACACCTTGACTTCAGTATAGTGCTATGTTTAGGCAGAAAGACTCCAAGTGAGATCAGATTTGAAAGAGAAAATACTAGAGGTTATCAGGCAGTTATAAATTTGCATCCTTCCTTCCTTCATGGTGAGGGCCTGACTTGGACAAGCAGGTTTGTGGGCTACCACACAACAGAAACCAGAAGTTGTTGTTTGCTGTTAGCAGAGCCATAATCAGTATGTATTTGTGTTTTATTGGTGTGGATACTAAATCTGGGTCATGATCTTGTTTTGTGCAATGTAGAATGGTTCCTGTTAGCATATCCCCAAACTTATTTATTCACATGTTTTTCTTCCCTAGCAGCCTGTCACCAATTAACTGGCCGTACAGTCTGGCCTCCCTTCTGCCCTCTTGTTCCTTGAAGCCACTTTTATCGTGGATGCTCCTTTGTAGTGAAGATCTGAAATCTGGAACTGCACTTACTGCAGCACAGACCACCTCTCTGTGTACATCAGATGTACAGGATTGATTTTGCTTTCATACTCTGCATGCCTGAATATTTTACATGCAAAAGCTAGTCTTGACTGCCTTTATATTGGAACATGATGCTTCCATTTGACCTCATTATTCATGAGCCATTATACTTCCATTCTTGATGTGTGAAGCTTTGCTTGTTTCAAATGAGAAACTTTTCTAGAGTAAACCTCTTCCAACCTGGTTGATTCTATGATTCTATGATTCCCCATATTTGGTATTTGTTTGAAGAAAGTGGGAGCCCTGTGCATGCATCTAATGGTGGAGTCTGTGGAGAAAGTTCCTTGGAGGATCATTTTTAAAGTGTTTCCATGTCATGGCTTTCTCACGTTCATGAATGCTGGCTAAAATACTTTCCTGGTCTGCAGCTGGCCTACTTGCTGCTTTTTAGCTTGTGGTTTTAGAGACTCCTCCTTCTCCCTTATTGGCTTTAAGGAGCGTTGCTGGCTTCTGTGCTAGTTCTCTGTTGACAGCAGGTAACTCAGCAAAGCCTGCTTTCTTAGATCATTCCTGGAATATGATGGCTTCTTCTTCTGTTATTTAGACGCTGATAAACTCACTCATAAAATTGAATATGTATAATGTCTTAACATGCCGTAATGTGGTAATTGATGTTTTGTTTAACATGCAAAGCCTCATCATAACCATGTGTTTAAAAAACAAAACAAAACAAAATCTTTTTAAAAGTTGGATTTTACCAGCTGAAATGAAGAGAACAATAATGTTTGATAAATATGTATTGGGATGTGACTTAATGTTCTTCCAAACTTTAATACGTTCCACATACAAAAAGTAGTGCCTTAGGTTTAGTGGAGGGGTAAGCTGTATTTTTACCATATTTTATTTTTTTAAGTCCTAAGGTTTCTAAATGTTACTCAGATCTCTTTGTTGTAAGGTGATGAAGTCAGTTGGACAAAGGGCAGAGAATATTAGGAGTTAGTAATTAGAAAAGGTGTTCTAATCTGCCAGCAGCTGTTGGGCTAACCCATCCCTGAACAGGCTGCCCTGCTAGAAAAGTGCAGATGGCACAGGGAGGGAGACAGAGCCTTGAAATGTGGCCCTGGGCAGCCTGAGTTAGTTGGAGGTGTTGGTGCTGACTGCAAGGGGCTTGGTCAAGATGACCTTTGAGAGTCCCTTCCAACCCAGTGCAATCTGTGAAATGCTCTTTCTTTAAATGTGGACTTAGATGCCTGTCAGTTACGAGAGCACTTTTGTCAGCACGTTCTGTGGAGATGAGTTAGCAATTATTTCTGTTCAATATGCAGGATTAGTTCTCTCCTCTCTTTCCTTATGTCACATTCTGGGAACACACTGCTCAGGTGACCAGTTGAAAACACTGCAATTTCCCATTCCTTCTGCACCTTACTTGCTAAGGGCCACATCACCTGCAGCACAGAGGCAGCGGTGCAAGGTCCCTTCATCGCCAGAGTGCGGTGAGGATCGAGTGGGTGTGCGGTCGCCTGTAGTCTATGTCTGCAGCAGGGTCACTTGTCCCAGTTGTCTTGATACTAACCAGCTCACCTTCCCACACGACCTGTGTCCTCTCCTGTCAAAACTCTGTTCCCCCCCCCCCCCATTAGAAATGCCATCTGTGTGTTGATTTTAACGGAGCCTGCTGAAATGCATGAATAACAGAAGGAAATATCTGACAGTCTTTAACTGTTGTGTATCCTCAGCTGTTCTTCTCCCCACACCATCTCACCTGTGCTCACCCTCCTTTGTTTGTGTTATGTCGATTTTAGATTGTAAGCTCCTCAAGGCAGGGAACTGATGCTTCTCAACTGTCTGTAAAGCACCTTTTACAACTGTGGTGCTCTTTGAAATATCCAATAATAATAATAATAATAACAACAACAACAACAATAATAAATATTAGAATCGATTCCCAACGAGTTAAAAGTTTTATTTGTTTTTAATGTTTTAGCAACAGCAAGGGCAGCAGGCCCATATGACACCGTGTAAGGAAGGTGCTCAGAGGACTGGGGGTGACAATGTAAGAACCTGTGCATTGACAGGCGAGCAGCTTTGCTGTCTGTCTGTCCTTCAGTGTTTGACTGCTCTTGTGGACTGCTGTTGCTGATGTAACCTATACAACCATCCTTCATTGCTTTTTCTCTCTGTTGTCTTTGATAGCAGCGTTCCCCTTATCCGTTCCCTCATCATCACTCCCGTCTGATCTCCTCTCCGAGCAACTTTGAGCACATCTACCACATGACTGTTAATTCAGCTGAAAAATTCCTCTCTTACGATTCCATAAACCCTGCATTTTCCCCGCCTCCACGCTCTGTCCTGGGTACTCCAGACTTTATGACTCTCAGGGTATGAACAGCTGGGTCAGGTGTTCACTCTACTAACACTGTGTGGTTTTCCTTTTGCCTGGCTATTAACGTGGGAGAAAACCCCTTGTAAGTGGCTTCCTTCACCCCTTACCTTTCTTCTGTCCCAGATGATTGATTTTTCTGCTACCAGCTGTGGTATTTCTGCAACTTTGACATGCCAAGAAGCAGAAATTTCTGGGCTGAACCTCTTGCTACAAGAAGAGCATTTTTTGATCAACAGGAAGGATGTGGGAATTTTGAATGAAAAGTTGCCTGCTCCACGCTGTTCCTCATCCAGCAATCAGGAGCAGAATGCTGTGTACCAGGTTGCCTTAGGAAAAGGTTCTTGATCTGTCTGTGTTGGGCTGAACTTTCAGTCTGTTCAGGATGAAATCGTGTGGAATGCAATTTTTACACAGTAGTGTATAAAGATTTAGAGATACTTAAGTTATGCCTTGGTGTCTGGTTAGTAAATAAAGGTAGAACATGTACAAGCAAGATCAAAAATTAAAGGTGATGGGAGCTTGCTGATCTAGAGCCTCACAGTCCTGATAGCTTGAAGCAGAGGCTGAGGCAGGTGGCTGTTCTGTAGATACCTTTCCAATTGGAGTATAACCTGGGGGAAGGGCTGTGTTCTTTCCTGTTTTTTTTGCTGTTGTGCATCCTGGTCTGACCACACAGGGGTTGCTAGGTCCCATAGACGTCCAAATGATATTAAAACAGCCACACAGGTATATTCTCTGTATTGCTGTTGTGTCCTGTGCTGTGGCCTGTGGTTCTGCTTGGGATAGATTCACAGGTGAACCAGGGATCACCTGCGAGGTGTAAGTGGCTGGGATAGCGATTGGTTGCTCAGGGCTTGTACGGGTCAGAGCCATGCCTGTTGTTGTAATGGAGACACTGCTGTTGGTTTCTATAGCCACTGAACATCCTCCAGGCCTGTGTCAGACCTTCACTACCAGACTGCTTTAAGTGCCCTTTGATTGCTCTTCTAGATCGCTGTCAGGGGAAAGTTTCGGATACCTACCTGCACCCAGCACTAGAGAGAATTTGAAAACATAGGTGCAAAATTAATTCTCTTCACATAGCTGCAAAGCAAATCTGCACAGCTAAGGTTTGAGTGGTCAGATGCCTTGGCCGCATGTCAGTGCTGTGAAGTCCCAATTGTCATAACCTAATTGTCATATTTTAATATTCAAAGATGGAGTTGCAGTGTTTTGGAAAATGTGCCCTGTGATGACAGCTCAGCATCTGTCCTGGCTTTTCTGGTAGGAAAGATGCAAACACAGGAGAGGAATCCTGTATTCAAATGCAAAGCAAAAAACAAACCTGAGACTAACAGTAATAAAAAAAGAATTGTTAAAGCTGTTTCTCTCTTAGAGGCTCATTAGAGGGTCACTGAAGCTGTATTTCAGTTCTGGTGTTAAGAGGCTTTTTTAAATTCCAAGTGTTCTGTGTTTAACATACATCATTAAGGAATGACCCCAGATGTTTCAGACAGTAACTCCTAATTTTTGCTTTAGGAGCATCCTTCATCCTAATGTTGCAGGCTACTAGCATAAATTGGAGGGAAAAAGTGGAGGTGGGCAACCTGGAGTGTGGAGATCTTGTACGTGTTAGCTCCTTCAAGCACTAAAAGTTTAGTCTTGTATGAAGAAAAATGTTTGTCTCCTTTGTGGCATGAGGGTAGAGGCTCTAAGCTGTGAAGAGACCTTAGATTTACATTTCACTATCTGAAGAGAACCTACAGGAAGGCTGGAGAGGGACTGTTTAGAAGGGCCTGTGGTGATAGGATGAGGGGCAGTGGCTTGAAAGTGGAGCAGGGGAGATTTAGGTTGGACATCAGGAGGAAGTTGTGCACAATAAGAGTTGTGAAATACTGGAGCAGTTTGCTCAGGGATATGGTTGAAGCCCTGCCTCTAGAGACATTCAAGATCAGCCTTAATGTGTCCCTGGGCAGCCTGCTCTAGTTGGAAGTGTTCTTGCTGTCTTCCGGGGAGGTTGGACAGGATGAACTTTGAGGCTCCTTTCCGACTCGATGCAATCTGTGAATGTGTATGGAGAGCAAGGCTGTGAGGTTGGTTTCATGTCTGCCCAGCCTCCCTTTTGTGTTTGGAGATTGTAGTGTAAGATGGATAGCACTTCCCCTGAGGGGCCCGTGGTCCAGGTGAGAGTCTGGAACCAAACCAGGCTGGAATGCATAGGGGAGCAGAAAAATGGCCTGATAAAGTAAGCTTTTAGGCTCTGTGTTGGTATTTCATGGAAGGATTAACAGCTGAGTTCTGCAAAGTGCTACACAGAACACTTCAAACAAAAAACCCAAAGAACAACAAGTATCTTGAGGGACAGAGAAATAAAACATTTCCTGGAGGTGTTGTAGCTCTTTAGTTAGACCTCAGGTGCGCATTCTCACCTCATTGACTTGAGGAGCTGAAGCTTGGTACCACCACAGAGCTTTGCAGGGGCACAGCCCACACCTGCTCAGCAGCTCCCTCCTGTGCCTGGGACGCAGCACCCTGGTGTGGGTCCTTCGCCCTCTTTCACACTTATTAACTTTGCTCAGCAAGCAGCTTCTCTGCAGCTGATTTCTTTTTCTCTTCTCTCACTTTGGGTTCAGCAGTGGGGATGAATTTTCTTGCTAGGATTTGAATTGTTGCTCTAAATGAGGGGGTTTTGTCTCTCTCTTCAAGTAAAGCAAGCTCAGGTTTCCTTTGTCCTTTGTTTTTTTAGCTTGCTGCATTTTGCTGCTTTCGTAACTACCGCTAATAACTGCCACTTTATTTTCCTTTTGAATTCCCTTTCTGCATCGCCTGCCTATCACTTCCAAGGGTTTTGGTCCAAAATGCCAGGGTCTCTGGCATGTGCTTATTTTGGTTTTTGGAAAAAAGAAGAAGGAAATACTTGCTTTGTGGAGAAACTTTCTACAAGGAATTACATGGACTTTGCAAGCTGAGGTCGTGAAAAATGATCATCATTAGAACACGCTGTTAAGACAAATGAGTCTATTTCATGTCCCCACCCATTCCCTCCTTCCCCTGATGCCTGTATGTTGTCTGTGCAGTCGCTGTTAAGAAGGTTAATTGCCTTATTATCATTAAAAATAACTGTTCTCTTTGCAAAATGAACCACTTCAGGCTTATCCACGTCCAAAAGGCCTTCTTTGTAACTCTGGTGTGCTGACCACAGTGCACGTGTTGGCTCTGCTCAAAAGACAACAGTAACTGAGGAGCTCCTCTGTGAATTGTCAGGGGAGCCTCCATTGTCTGTGTACAGCCAGGATGCTCAGACTCTTTATCTGTAACTCAGCATTGTTCACTGAGAAACAGGAGCAGAAGTTTCAGTTTCATTCTGCAGAGTAGGCTGGTTGAGAACATTAGGAAGAAACACAAAACAAAGCCAAACCCAAAAGCCCAGACAGGAGGTGAGCAAGGGTCAGAGGTGTGGTCCTACAGGTTTATCCTTTAGATATAAATGGTGATTGAGAATAGTGCAGCAGTGGATAAGGGCAGAATTAAATGAGGCTTTTTCATTGGGAAGGTCACAGATAGTGTTATTTGGTGTTTGAGAGGGAACAGATTGGGAGATTTTAACTCTTTGCTGTTTTCATGTTGAAAATCAACTGTTTCCAGACCACTGGGAGAATGAAAAGCAAAGGGTTGGCTTTACAGTCACCATCAGAGAGCTCTGTTAAACTAGTGGCTCCAAGGAGTATTTTAAGACTGGATTTGACAGCAGGTTGGTAATAATTATCTTGCTAAAGACCGAACTGTATAAATAATCTGCTCCTTACAAAACCTCTATTTAATTACTCATTTTAAAATACAGACAGAGCAATGGAACCCCTGGCAGGGGTGGAATCCTTGTTCTGATCTGA